>NC_072436.2:83095000-84345000 GCF_028878055.3 Symphalangus syndactylus
CTGTTCCTCTGAAGTGTTTTATCTACCCCTCTATAAAGGCTATACTCATTCTGCTTTTTTCTAAAGTTTCGAATGGAAGTTCTATTACCTACCACTTAGCCTGGTACTGTTGACTACAAGATCTCTGACTTTTAATCTTGGCACATATATAATTGTAAGGCAGGCCTTCTGTATATTTTAAGTTCATTTAATCAGTTACAGGTTCCATTCAGTTCCTCAGTGAAAAAGAGAATATTCAAAGTCAGAAAGGAATTAGGAGCTTTTTAAAAATGTGCTTTAAACAGCTCATGTTCCCCAAGCCCTGAAAGAAAGTTACAAATCAAGAGAGCACAATTGGCAGCTACATTATCAAAGACCTTCTGATAATGCTACCATTAACATTGAATAATATTGTTTAATGGGCTTTTTAAAAGCAGCCATCCTTTGGATCTGACACTTCAGCATGATTATCTTCCATTCCCATTTAAGGCTACAACAATCCAGTGATAATTATAACATCCGTTTCCATCTGGAGTTCAGGGGACTCATACATGTGAATATGGAGAGACAGTTGAGCATCTTTGGTTTAGAAAGTGGACATTAATTTGAAATTTGTGACAACTGCCATTTTTATTTTAGTTTAAATAGGCTCTCTGAAATATCCTCTCACCAGGTCTTTTTTGCCACTAGCAGGTTGTGGCAGTTTTCTACATAAATTGGCCTCATGATTGTGCTTTTATGGACACTAAAAATATAAAAGTGGAAAAATCATTATCACTCACATTTTCTTTCCTGCAAACTGAGATAATTTCAAAGACACTATTTGCTCATTTCCTATTAATTGTCATTTAACAAAAATCCAAACATCTTAGCATTAAATTCATTCCTTTCCCCATATCTCTCAATTCGTTTCTAAGACGCAAGCATTCTCATTACTAGTTGCATTTTTTACAACAACAACAACAACAACAACAAAACAGGGCCAAAGACAGTGCTTGATGCATTGTAGGGCTTCAAAATTTTTCAAGTGTTGTTGAATGGATGGTTTTACAAATATTTAAACACTCCGTTAGGATTTTTATTTAAGTGAAGTTTTTATGAAGTTTTTATTAGGTGAAGAATTACTAGGTTAAGCCATATGAAACTGCATTTTTGTAGGTAAAGAAATCAAGTATCAACAATTTCGTATGTTCAATTTAATACATTCGAAGACGATAGCCTTCTCTCTGATGTATCTTCTTGGTAAATAAGAATGTTTTTGTATTTTTAAAATGGAATTAAATCATTTTTCTACCTTAACTATAATAACGCAATGAAGAAATCCAAAAATGGTGGGATCGGTCTAACTGAAGTAAAATATGACTTTTATTGATTAACTGTGTCTATTTTATCAGCTACAAAGGGTGGAAAATTTACATGAGCTAAAACAAGTTTTTTGTTTTGACAATTATTAATCTAATTACAGACTCTATTACATACTTTAGCTGAGGATTTGATATTAAAGTCGCGTTTCTTTCTAGTAAGACCTTTCACCGACTTGCATGGCATTTTCTTCCACTGGGAGACCCCATCTCAAGAGTTGGGTTGAATTGTGTCTGTTCAGCCAGTCAAATCTAAATCCTATAGAATTGTCTACCTGTATA
Source organism: Symphalangus syndactylus (assembly GCF_028878055.3). Lineage (NCBI taxonomy): Eukaryota > Metazoa > Chordata > Mammalia > Primates > Hylobatidae > Symphalangus > Symphalangus syndactylus. The sequence continues at coordinate 83,096,623 of NC_072436.2, forward strand.
TCTTCGATATTTTTGGTAGTCCTCTTCTTAACTTTATAGAAAAATTAGCATATTAATGGTGAGATCTATAACCTTTGCTTGATATCAGAGATTTAGACTGGAGGGATGTACTATGATGAAGTGATCTGCAGTAATGATTTAAAGTTCTTGTGTGTTGTTCCTGAATGTTATAGCTAGCAATGGGTGCACTGATTCCTATAAGGCATTTTAGAAATGTGCTTTCAATTGTGTTACATACTTTCTACCTTGACTTCAAGATGGACTGGTCGTGCTTAGGAATTCTTGGGGATTTATATTTATTAGCTTAATAGGATATACTATCCCACGAACCCACACTTTCAAACTAGTATGGCTACCACTTTCTCACACATTCTTCATTTTGAATAAAACCTGAATACTAGTCACCTGAAGGAGGCTAAATATTATTAGAGTAGTAAATTTGAAATTCATTTCACACTCTTATTTTTTTCTTTATAAATCACATATATTGATTGTCTTTTATTTTTCATTTATATAGCTAAATATTTTAAACTTTTAACTCTGATTAGCATTAATAATGTTACTAATTTCATTTTTTATAGTGAAAACCATTGGGGGAAAATTGAAACTCAGTAAATTTCCTTCAATGAGGGCTGACTCTCCTTAGTGTGAGAATGAGAATCCAATCAGCCCTTTGTGAGGCTGTGATGTCCTCTAAATATACAAAACATAGGATAAGATAATTGAATTTTGTCTCTGGGGTTCCAAGAATAGCACAACCTGGGAATGCTGGTGTCCTCAAAAGAGCAGGACAAAATTGCCATTCATGTAATTCATATAATCCTCATTTTCGAACTCGATTCAAACTTTTGCACTAGAATCCCACAAACAGCATTCTTTAGGTAGTGAGAACACATACACCTCCTTCCTTTTTTTTTTTTTTTTTAAAGAAGGTATAATAAAGAAGGGATGGTTGTGCCATTTTACATTGTTTCCTTTATATTACAATGGGAGCTCCCAAACTGAATTTTGAGTTTCAGGCAAACACATTGTGAAATAGCCAAGATATTAAACTCCCCTAAGTTAAGAGGATCTTGGAGTGACCTCCAACTCTAATATGGCTTCTGAGGAGCTATAATTAGGGTTCATGAGATGAAATCATGCAATTCTGGTTAGCGTTTGACTCATCGCAGAAGTCTTATTGCGGGGAACAAATGGGAATATTTTAGAGTCGTAAAGTGAATGATAGAAACTAAACTTTTATCTTCTTTGATTACATGGTAGAAAGGGTTAAAATTCTCTATGTAGATCACTGAAGTTTTATTATATAAGATGACCTTAGGAACTGTCATCTCCCTTGAATTTATACAAAGAATTCAAAGTAAAGGTTTTCTAGGTTACACTTCTTTTTTCAACCCTTTGTCCTGTCAGCTCAGTCCTTGATATCTTCATCTGCCGACATGCCCAGATGTGCAGTGAATGTTGATTTGAGCTGGCCCCTCAACCCCTCCCTGCTGGTGTCATTAAAACCAGGGAGGCAGCGGCTCCCCTGGCATCTTTGGCACGGCTTGGCTTTACACTGCGGACTAAATTATTGATGAAGAGCACTTCTGTCGCAGTGTGTTTTACCCACCTTTAAATGAAACAGTGCGGATTGAGCTGTCACTGCCTCCTCACTCCCTGCAACTTCTACATGACATTTATGATGTGGTTCAGATTGCACCGAAGCAATTAATTTCCAGTAGAGTCTGCACTCAGAATGAAGATCCCTGACAATTACTGAGGGCTGGTTTCTCAATGAGCACACGACACACTCATCAATACTGTACACAAAAGGAAAACATCAAAATATATGTAAAGACGTCTCTGGGATTTGTGATCTTTTTCTCCTCTTCAAATCTACTTCTGGATACTGACTTTGTGTCTGTATTGTGCATTTGGTTCCCCTCTGTCTTTTTCTGAAAAGATGGGTGGACTTAACTTCCCAGCACATATTTTAGATATGCCTGTCAAAATTGTTTAAAAATTGTGTTGGCTACTGTGTATGGTTATTCTATTTGAAGATTTTGTCTGTTTGTTTTTGCTAAAAAGGTATTCTTTGATATTTGCATTTAGTTTCTCAAGTGATTCTCTGACCCTCACTTATTTTTCAGTTCATCCAATGAATGAAATAAGCAGCATATATATACATATATGTCTCTGGGTAGATGTATACTTGAGTATGTGTACATATGCATGTGTATATACATACATAAACATATTTTTAAAAGAACACAATAAATATTTCCAAATATATGAAATTGAATATTTGATCAATTATAATAATTTTTTGCCTATTTATTTTAAAAAATTGTAAAATATTCAGATTAACTTGGAGAAGAGTGATCTTCATTATATAACATTTTAAAAGACATAAAGTTTAGTATTTTGAGAATGAGATGATGTCAACCGAGGCTATTCAGATCATTTTAAAAGTTCTTCAAAAGATTTTGTTGAATAGATTTAAAAATATTTGTAATTAGCCTATCTATTCTTCTGAAGGCTTAAATATAAATTATCTTAAATATTTCCCCTGGCTTCCTGTTTGTCATTGTAATTTCTGCAGTTAACTTTTCTTTCATAGGTAGTCTTCTGTTTTGTCCATACTGTCTCATACTCAGCCAAAGTGTATTCTAAATTAATGAGTTTTTAATTTTCAGTTTTCTCATTTAAATGCCTTGCTCCAGAGCCAGTGGTTAAAATACACATGTAACTTGGTGTCATTCTGTGCTGAGGTGCTTCTGGAAAGCAGCAGCATCATTGTCTTTATTACAAAGGCACTACACAGCTAAGCATTAAGGAGTGGAGACTTCCTGTGGACAGGAAATAACTTGTGTACCAGGTGATGGCAGTTTGATTAGATATAATGTATCAATCAGTTAATGGAGGAATCTGGATAACCCCAAGAAACATCACCACAACCTTATGAAAATCCAACAGTGGGTTAGGAGGCACTTTGTATGGCAGTGTACTTTCTCTTATGCCTCCTGTCCTCAGTAAAGCTACACTTCTAACATTTGGTGGCCAAAGGACGGGAGAAAACTTGGTGTATTTTCCTATCTCATATTTGATATTTTTCCAGCCCTGTTGAAATCAAGAAAGATGAAATGTCTCTCCTTAGTATTCAGAATTTAATCTCATTCTTTTTTATCTTTAAGGCTATTTATTGTAATAAATAATTTTTTCAGTACTTCAAGAGATGATGGTTCAGAAAGATAGATTTCAGGGAAAAAAATCCCATCTTAGTATTACCTACTCTTGCCTCAAATAATATCTATATTTCAGAGAGAGAGAGATACAGTCTGTTTTGGGGTAAGTTACAAAATAACAACAAGCCCAAAATGATAACCCACACTGGTTTTGATCAAGATATTTTGGACACACTTGTATGTATACTCAAATAAGTCAATTTATTTATTAAATAGTGTTATGCTAATACTATTTGGGGATATCTTTGAGTAAATTATACCTTATTGACCTAAGAAGTCTATGAGAAGACTCCAAAATTAGAAAAAAATTCTAATTATGATTTATCTAGAAAATGATAATCATGATACCTTTTTGAGCACTTATCCCACTTACTACCGACCAAGCTTTATCTCTTTAATTACAATGACTTTAAAAACAATTTTTGAATTTTTAGAAATTTTTTTAGAGAGATGAGGTCTTGTTATGTTGTCCAGGATGGACTCAAACTTCTGTGCTCAAGCAATCTTTCCACCTAAGCCCACTAAGTAGCTGGGACTGTAGATACATGCCACCATGCCCAGCTCACAATAACTTTTTGAGACACTTTTATCATACTCATTTAACAGGTGAGGAAAGCAAGGCTTAGAGAGGTTACATGATTTGCCCAAGGCAACGGAGTCACTAGCGGGAAAGTCAATATTCTATCCTAGGTCTTCCTGATAACAAAGTCTACCGTTTACTGGTTTACTATACTAGATTCTTTGCATTTCTTTTAAGATTCGCTTAAACGCCTTATTATGGTGGGTATACCTTACTCTGTTTTATATGGTTCTTCATTTCTAGAGTTATTGATTTTTACTTATGCAGAATAAAAATGGTTAAGCTATTCTAGTCACTAGTTCAATTTTTGACTTTGTAGTTTGAATCCAGGGCCCATTCTTCACCTTTCTCTCTCTTATGTAATACAGATAGTGGAGACTGGTTGCCTACTACCAATGGATACATAAAACCACGACCAATTGACTGTTCTAAAACTGCACAGTTCATGCTTCAAAGTGTTTGTTTATATAGAGAAAGTAAAAGCAAAAAGTTCTAAGCTTCCAAGCTTAGACTATGTATCTAATTATACAAATAATTTATACTAAAATGCCACTATTATTTAATATTCGGACAAAGTCTTTTCCTTTTAGTCTCCATATTGTACCTACATCCCCAGTAAATCACAGATCTTAAGACTTTCATTTCTTCCCGTCATTTTAATTCCTTCCACTCACATTGTGTCTCTGTAATTGGCTTCTTTTAGGCCACTGAGTCAGATAACTGGAAGTCTTCTAAAATGAATTTGACAAAGACTTTGGGCAACCCAGCAAATCATCTTCAAACTGTTGTGTTTCTCATTGCCCCATGGCCATGAAGTTGTGAATAAAACATTTTCTCATTACATTGGAGTTGTTAATATAAAGAATAAGTAAATAAATTTACTTGTTACAGGCTGAAAATCTGACTATATATTTTAAGAAATTTAACCTTGTGGGGAAGGGGACAGGTGGGGAATCTCTCTGATAATGTGATATACTTTAATAGAGATAGAATCTGAGTTTAGAGACCTGAAGTCCACATCAAAGGTGTTCTATTTACTTGTTCTATAATCCTAAGCAAGTCAATTAACATCTGAAACTGCTTCAACATCTATAAAACGAGGATAGTTTTGTTTTTTGAGGTTATTAGAATTTTGAAAGGAGGTAATATATGTGGGAAATATTTTCAATGGTAAATTGCTGCGTACATATTAGACTATTTAACATGATCAAGGCAAGGTAGAATTTATATATCTACCTTGATATATAAGAACAGAGGTGGCAGCCTAGGGTAGATACAGAGTCTCTATGCTCTGTCCAGGGACCCAGTCTCCTTCTGACTTTCTGCTCTGCCATTTTTAGCTCATGGCTTCGATCCTCAGTGTCATCTTATAGCCTAAAACTGACTGTTAGAGGTCTAGTCATTACATGTGCCTTTCAGACAGATAGTAGGAAGGAAAGGGGAAATGACCAAAAGAGCCAAAAAGGAAGACTAGGGGAAAAAGAACTTTCCTAGAACACCATCCTATGATTGCTGCCTGTAATTTGTTGTGAGGCTGGAGAATGTTTTCTTTTAGGTGGGTACATTACTGGAGTTCTCTTGGTAAATGAGAAGATTATGGATATTGTGTAGACAACCAGTGCCCTATGTGTTGGGATTATGTGTGATTTAGATTTTCTCTACAGTAGACTATGTGGACTATAATTCAAGGACTATATTTATTTGATACAATGGTGGTAATTAAAGCAAACTGGTCTATAATTTTAGCCTATTAAATCATGGTACCCTAAAGATTTCCAAATTGGATGTTTTTTCAGTTACCATTTGTAAATTTACTAGGAATGCTGTGACAGTTAACATTGAGTGTCAACTTGATTGGATTGAAGGATATGAAGTATTGTTCCTGCGTGTGTCTGTGAGGGTGTTGTCAAAGGAAATTAACATTTGAGTCAGTGAACTGGGAGATACAGGCCCATCCTCAATCTGGGTGGGCGCCATCTAATCAGCTGCTAGGCTAAAAGCAGACAGAGGAACTTGGAAAGACTAGACTGGCTTAGTCTCTGGCCTCCATCTTTCTCCCGTGCTGGATGCTTCCTGCCCTTGAGCATCTGACTCCAAGTTCTTCAGCTTTGGGACTCTTTGACCTTTTACCACAGACTGAAGGTTGCACTGTCAGTTTTCCTACTTTAGAGGTTTTAGGACTCAGACTGGCTTCCTTGCTCCTCAGCTCGCAGACGGCCTATTGTGAGACCTTACCTTACGGTCATGTGTGTCAATACTCCTTAATAAATTCCTCTTTATATATACATCTATCCTATTAGTTCTGTCCGTCTAGAGAACTCTGACTAATATAAATGCTTTATCTATAAAGATTGCATATATATAGTATTATTTTGATCACATTACAGTCATCTTTGTGTTAGGGCAACAAACATGCACTATGAAATAAGATTCACTTCTTTTACAGAAAATGATGCCAATTTTAACGAATAAATTTTAGCATGGGATATTGGGCAGTTCTAGATTCTTCTAGCATTTAGTGAGGCTTAATGATGCCAGTAACTTTACTTGAAGTTTAAATGACTTATTTTTCCAAGTGATTTCAGAAACCCCTAGAAACTCTGCTAAATAAAATGAGTCAATAGAGTTAAATGAGTTAATACATGTGAAACACTTAGAACAATGTTAAGCATAAAATTAACTTCTCCATAGCTGTAGCTTTGTGCTGCATTAGTATTAGTGTTAAAATGGCTTTCATTAATAAATATAGTAATGCTTTTTAAAGCAAAGGGTTAAAAATGATGAAGGAAATACTATCCTTCTACATCTTATATAATAGAAAATATTAATTGATCTATACCTTATTTGATAAAAAAAGTTTCAAAAAGATAATGTTCAATACATTTCCCTGTGTTTCATTCTCCAAATTTCAAAAATTAATTTGCTTACTACACAGACATAATTATATGACATGTGAAGTATAACACTCCTTGTAGCACGTGCAGTGGATATTCATCATGGTTTTTGCTTGTCCAACATGTGAAGCCTGGATAGGGTGAATGTCTCCTTTGCCTGCATCTTGGCAGACAATATTTTTCACTAAATACAATGTTAGGTTAAGTGTCTCCTGGTTCTCAGTGAGTGAAGCTGTAGACATCTGAAGTACTATCATTGGATACTTCAGCCTGGGATTTTGAATCTGGGTGATGATACAAAGATGTTGGGCCTGTTGGGGGACTAATCATGGAGTTGAAGTAGAGTGAAAATGGGGCTATCCCAATGGCATGATATGGTGGTGGTCTCTGCTGCCTCCCACATATACTCTGTACGTTCCTCTGTACTTTCCTGGCTGTTTGTCCAGTAGGTCCATCAATTTTGTGAGCCTCCACATATCCTTCCAATAAATCCATTTTCTGTTTTAAGTTAGGCAAATCTGGCTTTTGTTACTTGTAATAAGAACTTTGATTAGCTCAAGGTGAACCAAAAAATTGAGAAAAAGAAATACTAGAAATATATGAAACATGAGAAATGAGAACCACTTCTTGGGTAGACATTGTCATTTAGTGAAATTATAATTCATTTCATTTTAATTCAGAGAAAGGTTAGAAGTCATAACACTATGCATACTTTATTTTTTCTTGTTACATTTTTAGCAAAAATGGAACCCACATTTGGAAGTCACTTTTCATTAAATTGCTTGGCATATTGAAGTGGCCATTTTTCTTGGGTATTCAAGCAAACCCAAGGAATCTATGCTTATTTGTTTTATGAGTACTGGTGAAAAAAGCGACAAACATTTCCTCTTAGTTATACTGGTAATATGGCTACTGTACATAACATGGTTATCTGTTTTTCAGTGAGAAACAGAAATGAGCTTCAGATCTGAATGTTAAACCATCTTCTAATGAGAAAGTTTTCTGGTCAAGGCAAGTGCTCTCTTTGTAATAACTTTTGCTGGCTTTCCATAAGATACTAGAGAGATTGCTATGGAACTGATATGGTTTGGCTGTGTCCCCGCCCAAATCTCATCTTGAATTGTAGCTCCCATAGTTCCCATGTGTTGTGGGAGGGGACCAGTGGAAAGTAACTGAATCATGGGGACAGTTTCTCCTATAATGTTCTCAGGGTAGTGAATAAGTCTCATGAGTTCTGATGGTTTTAGAAGGCATTTCCCTTCTCACTTGGCTCTCACTCTCTCATTTTGCCTGCCCTTTATGACATACCTTTGTTCTTCCCTTACCTTCCACCATGTTTATGAGACCTCCCCAGCCACATGGAACTGTGAGCCCATTAAACCTCTTTTTCTTTATAAATTACCCAGTCTCGTGTATGTCTTTATCAGCAGTGAGAATGAACTATTACAGGAACTCAGTAATGTCTGACAGACAGATTGAACCAAATACCCAAAGAAAGCAGAGGATTGTTCATTTGCTCCTAAAAAGTATAAGCAATGTTTGGAAGCATGTAGGTAATACTACTATACTAAAAAATGTTTAGGGAAAAATTTCTTATTTGATCCAAATTAGTCTATTTAGGACAATTTGTGTTATACTACCCTTCCAGACTGTACCTCTTGATGTGTAGGAAGATGTAAAGAAGTATGTGTGAAATATTCCCTGTGAAGGAAGTGATGTGTTTCCATAGACCTCTATTGTCTCTGAGTAAGCAACCACGAGGGAGAAATAAGGGTCATGTGTCATATACACAGAGCCGAAGTACAGAAGATTTATGACTTAGTGAATATGTAGATATCATAGTGTTCTTGACCAAGCTGGCAAGCTGTCCTTGAGTACATCTGAAGTTTCATGTTAAAAACAAAACAACAAAACAAAATAAAACAAAACAAAAACTTCAAAAAGAGAGAGAGACAAACATACACATGCTGTCTCTGAACACAGGGGTAGTCTCTGAATTTGCAAAAATAATGACTGCTCATCCTGTTCTCTTGGGAGATTGGGGTGGGAATTTCCATATTTTGCTTTCAAGGCACTTTCAGAGCAATGTACTGCCATAATTCATGTATCACTGGATTAAGAGGCATGTGACTCTAGTATCAGTAAGAGCCTGTGTAGTAGATTTGCTGATTTAAGGAAAAGAAAAAGAAAGAACTTAGGGCCTCATTTGAGACAAGTCTTTGTATTTCAAAGAGCAGAATGACAGGACAGAGCATCTATTTGCTGCATCTTTTACCAAGGAGAGAAATAATATATCACACACTGATTAGCCGACTTGTGCTTGTTATAATTTTAACATTCTTTACGCCTTTATGCTGTTGTCAGGTTCTCTCTGATAAGGAGCATTTTACAGATGTTTTGGCATTTCTTAGGAAGATGATTGATCCTGAAGAGTTAAGAGCTGATAGCCAGAGGAGTATTTTGTTGAGGAATGGATACTGCAAAATGTCCTGGCAAGAGTTACTCATTTTCTTTACAAAAGCTGACCACACTTGGCCATTGGTACCTACTATGCAGCAGTTTTATTTCCCAGCGCTGGCATTCTACTAGTTATGATGTCTGTAGTATAATACTTCTATAGCAGTATTTTCCCTCTCTTTCTTCTCATGATCTTTGGACAAAGCTCATATTCCAAAATGTTCTGTTGATTTTATCCTTTGGAGATTTTTTAACCTTGTAGCTCATGACACCCACTTAGGCCATTATATAGCTATGGGGTTCAAAGAGAGAATTTTCTGAAGTATGCATTGACTTCCAAAATATTCTGCATTATCCTTATATTGCTATTCTTGGAGACTGTCCATTTTTCAAACTATAAGAATTTTTGGCAGCATAGGTAACAAAGCTACATACCTTTGGAGTAATTCTCAGCTCTCCCTCGTCACCCTCACATCCAAGTTATTTGCTTTATCCTTTTGATTTTACCTTCTAATGCCTCACGCATCCCACCAATGCTTTCCATTTGGACATTGTTTCCACTGACATTTCAATTACTGGTCTGGAGTACCACAATAGGCTCCTAACTGAGTTCTCTATTTTTTCTTACTGATTCTATAGCATATTACTGCTAGATTAAGCTTCTTAAAACATAGATCTGAATTTATTGATTCATTGATTAAAACTTCATTTATTACTGTCCCAGATGTTTCAGTATTCCTAGCTCTTGCCTCATTCCCCTCCCCTTGAGTTTAATTAAGATATTTGCTTTTCTCTGAACATTTCCCATAATCTCCTGACTCTATGCCTTTATTCATGTCTTTGCCTCAAAACTAGAGTGTTCTTTATCTTTATTGTTTCTCTTAAAAGACCTGTCCAATTGCCAATTCCATGTAATTGTAAGCTCTTTCATGAAGACATCTTGATGACCATACCTAAATGCCACTTACTCCTTCTTGTTTGAATCCCCTTGGATTTGTTAGTAGTGATCCTATGCCATCTACCCTGTCATAGAGAAATTTGTTTACTTGTCACTCTGCTTTCTCTATTGTGAGTTCTTCAAAGGCAGGAACTCTTTGTTCTTGTATTTTTCTCCTATATTTTCTAACCATGCATTTAATATTGTAGAAGCTTATTGATTACATAGGATTTTTGATAATCTAGGGTAAAAAAGAACATCCTTTTAAAGTCAGCTGACCTAATATTAACACAAAACTCTATGACTGCTTTATTTTATGAGAATAAGTTTTCCACGAAGTCCATAAAGCAAAGGTATAAAAAATGAAAAAATATTTTAAACAACAGAGACTATGTGGATTCAGTTTATTTAACCCTGCATATACCTACCTGTATTTTAGATTCTATTTATTTATGACCCACAAAGAAGCACATGTCATTGTCCTTATAATAATTTTTATCATTTTGATCTCAGAGGCTTGGTTATGGAACTTTGTACAGTGAGAAACATTTTCTCACATATTACCCACATTTTCCTCCTGTCTTATGGAAGAAGAATCGTTCCTGTGTCTTTCCACAATTAATGCCACCATCTCTGTTTTCTTAAAAACTGTTTTTTTCTGTCTTTTCTGAGATTTAGTACCATAAAGTCTTTCTTCTTTCATGTCTTTAAATTCTTTTCCTTACTGCTTCCTTGTAGTCTAAAAATGTGCTCAAGTCTTTACATAGTTTAACCACAGTTTCCTTTAGCTACTATTATATTTTCTTTTTTTTTTTTTCCAGCACCACCAAACTGTTCGAAAACAAAGTCTATCCTGAAGGCCTCAATTTCTCCACTCCTCATTTGTTCAATGTAGTTGAGTTCTAAGTTATCTCTCCACTGACACTGCTTTTAGAAAAAATCTCACATTTTTTTTTCAGATCTAGGCACCTCTTTTCAGTTCCAACTGAAATACTTTGTGTTATTTTGAGAAAGTCAGCAATATCCTTCTTGAAACTCTTTTCTGCAATACTACTTTTGTGTGATCCTTCTCTTTCCTTCTTTTTCTTTCCAACTAGTACTTATACAATACTGCCTAAATACATTGCGTTTGACATAATGAAGATAAAAAGGTATATACTATCCTTGTGTTAAAACTTAGTCTCAATGGATAGACAACATATATATTATGCATAAAAAGTTATATAATGAAATTTCAGAGTTCACATAATCCCCATTTCAAGTGAAGTTCATATTTGGGCCACTATATAAACATTTTAGCTGATATTACTTTATTCAGAATCACATACCTCAACTTTCATACTTCTTACACATTTTTTAAAATTTAACTTTAAGTTCGAGATACAGGTACAGGTTTGTTATATAGGTACACTTTTATCATGTGGGTTCATTGTACAGATTATTTCACCACCCAGGTATTAAGCCTAGTATCCATTAGTTATTTCTTCCAGATCCTCTCCCTCCTCCCACCCTCCACTGTCCAGTTAGCCTCATTGTGTGTTGTTCCCCTCTATATGTCCATATGTTCTCATCATTTAGCTCCCACTTAAAAGAATATGTGGTATTTCGTTTTCTGTTCCCGCATTAGTTTGCTAAGGATAATGGCTTCCAGCTCCATTTGTCTTCCTGCAAAGGACATGATCTTGTTAGTTTTTATGGCTGCATAGTATTCCATTGTGTATATGTACCACATTTTCTTTATCCAGTCTACCATTGATGGCCATTTAAGTTGATTCCATGTCTTTGCTATTATGAATAGTGTTGGAATGAATATATGTGTGCATGTGTCTAATAGAATGATTTATCTTCCTTTGGGGTATATACCCAGTAATGAGATTGCTGGGTTGAATGGTATTTCTGTTTTTAGGTCTTTGAGGAATCACCATGGTGTCATTCTTCGCAGAACTAGAAAAAAGCTATTTGGTTAATATGGAACCAAAAGAAAGCCTGAATAGCTAATGCACTCCTAAACAAAAAAAATAAATAAAGCTGGAGGCATCACACTACCCAACTTCAAACTATACTACAGGGTTATAGTAACCAAAACAGCATAGCACGAGTACAAAGACAGACATATAGACCAATGGGACGTAATAGAGAACCCAGAAATAAGGCTGCACACCTACAACTATTTTTGACAAATCTGACAAAGACAAGCAGTGGAAAAAGGATACCCTACGTAATAAATGGTGCTTGAATAACTGGCTAGCCATATGCAGAAGACTGAAACTGGACCCCTTCCTTACACCTGTACAAAACTTACTCAAGATGGATTAAAGACTTAAAACACAAAACTATAAAAATCCTGGAAGACAACCTAGGTAATACTATTCAGGACATAGGAACAGGCAAAGATTTCATGACAAAGACACCAAAAGCAATTGCAACAAAACAAAAATTGACAAATGGGATCTAATTAAACTTAAGAGCTTCTAAACAGCAAATGAAACTATCAATAAACAGACAACCTACAAAATAAGAGAAAAAATTTTTAAACTATGTATGTGACAATGATCTAATATCTAGCATCTATAAGGAACTTAAACAAATTTACAAGTAAACACCAAACAATTCTATTAAAAAGTGAGTAAAGGACATGAACAGATACTTTTAAAAAGAAGACATACATGTGGCCAGAAATCATATAAAGAAAAAAGGTCAGTATCACTGATCATTAGAGAAATGCAAATCAAAACCCCAATGAGATACCACCTCACACCAATCAGAATGGCTATTATTAAAAAGTAAAAACATAACAGATGTTGGCAAGGTTGCAGAGAAAAAGGAACATCTATATACTGTTGTTGGGAGTATAAATTAGTTCAACCACTATGGAAGTTCGTACTTTTTAATACAAAGAGTTAAATTTTTCTAAAACATTCACTGTGAATGTGGTGTTCATATATATATATATAGATATCTATATCTATATATCTATATCTATATAGATATCTATATCTATATATCTATATCTATATAGATATCTATATCTATCTATCTATCTATCTATCTATCTATCTATATATATATATAGAGAGAGAGAGAGAGAGAGAGAGAGGGAGACGGAGTCTTGTTCTGTCACCCAGGGTAGAGTGCTGTGGTGTGACCTCATCTCACTGCAACCTCTGCCTCCTGGGTTCAAGCAATTCTTCTGTCTCAGCCTCCTGGGTAGCTGGGATTACAGGCACGCACCACCACACCTGGCTAATTTTTGTGTTTTTAGTAGAGATGGGGTTTCGCCATGTTGGCCAGGCTGGTCTCAAACTCCTGACCTCAGGTGATCTGCCCACCTCAGCCTCCCAAAGTGCTGGGATTACAGGCATGAGCCACCGTGCCTGGCCTCATGTAAATATTTTCAACATTACTCCATAAAATCAACTCTTTGGCCATATCAGAGCTCTCCATATTTGGGTGACATGTCCAGCCAACTTGGACTGCTCATCACTCCCAAATGTCTATGAAACATTTTCCCCCTCGTCTTTTGATCATATTATCATCATTACAGTGGAAGGCAGTCTCTAAGAAGGCCCCAGATGATCCCTATCTCCTGATATTCACATCTATGTGTAATACATAGAATATGGCAGAAATGATGTAATGTCAGTTCTCAGATTAGGTCTTTTCACCTTGAGTGTTGTCTCTCTCTCCCTCACCCAGAGGAAGCAAGCTGCTTTGTCATAAGGCATCCCTGTAGAAAGGCCCACATGACAAGGGACTGAGGCTGGCCAACATGTGAGTTATCCTAGAAGTGTAAGCTATCAAATGAGACTGTAGCCCCAACCAACAGCTTGACTGCAATCCCATGAGAGACCTTGAGTCAGATTCCTAATCTACAGAAATTATGACATAATAAATAAAATGTTTGTTGCTTTAAGCTACTAAATTGTTGGATAATGTGTTACACAACAAGAAGTAACAAATGTATCTGCTTAAAATAAAATAGCCTTACATTTTTATTTTTTTTCTTGAGACAGAGTCTCACTGTGTCATCCAGGCTGGAGTGCAGTGGCACAGTATCGGCTCACTGCAACCTCCGCCTCCTGGGTTCAGATGATTCTCCTGCCTCAGCCTCCTGAGTAGCTGGCACTACAGGCATGTACCACCACATCCGGTTGATTTTTTGTATTTTTAGTAGAGACGGGGTTTCACTGTGTTAGCCAGGATGGTCTCGATCTCCTGACCTCATGGTCTGCGCACCTCGGCCTCCCAAAGTCCTGGGATTACAGGTGTCAGCCACTGCACCCGGCCCGCCTTACACTCTTGTTTAACCATCAGTAATATACCAGTTCTAACACTAACTACTCTCTACCTACTTACTACTTGCTGAAAATGTTTCCTTCTTCGTCTATATTCCTATAATATTTAGTTGGTGCCCTTTATTGTCATGTGTCACCTGCTTCCTCGTTTATGTCCCCAAGATGATAGATATCTTTAAATAATAGCAACTGGTTCATATATTTCCGTAGCACCTAGAAAACTCCTGATATTCACAACCACGTGCCTTGAATGTGGGTGAGTTTGTCTATTTGTTGAGTGAGTATAACAAAGCTATGCTTGGTCAATCATCAACATAAATGTAAAGAACAATAATTATCATAGGATGAGAAATAATTACCTTAATGTTTATGGTAAAATTGTTTTATCAAAAAATGTTACGCAGAGAGGAGTGGCAAGGTCATATGGAGTGAATATGACTGAAATTGCAGAGAAACTGAAAAAAAAACAGAGGATGTTGTGGGACCAGTTAACAGCTGGTTGGTAGGCACGAAGAATCTGAATGAATGCATAGCTGAACAGAAGCCCAAGCCAGGTTCTGCTGGGTGTTTTGGTTTTAGATACAATGGTTGGTACTTCTAGGGTCTCCAGGAGGCCTGTACACATGGCAAAATGCAGCTGAACTGCATTTAACATAGCACAGAGTACTTGTTTACTAAATATTTTATTCAACTTGAAAATTTAAGGTGCGAGAGTGATTTTCAGGGTATTAGCTGGTAAGTGCTGAACTTTATAAGCAACTTTAAGGCCCTAATGTCGTTGAGCAAGCATATAGCAAAGTTTAAGTCATTTAGTTAGAGTATTCTGGTGGTGATGTACAAAATTAGATACAGGGACCCTGTTAAGTGAGAATAATTAGGTAGCAACTAGTTAAGTCATAAACTTATAATAGACTTATATGTATTTATATTGGGCAATCTATTTCCAAAATCTGAGTAACTCTCTTAGTTAATAGACTCTCTTGAAACACATCATTAAAATATACCATTAAAACTTAGTTGATCCTTGTAACTACAACTACATTCTTTGTATGGGCTTAAGGGAACAGCTGTATTACTTCTATCCTTTTACTTTTAGAAGGGAAATAATAACTTAGTATATGCTTTTATTGCTGGCTATTTAGAAGTTGTACGTACAATGGGAAGTATGTGGAACCAGCTAATACCTGACCCATACTTATGCCATATAATAAACTTCTCAAAAATTCCAAGCACCTTCAAGACCTTTTTTTTTTTTTTTTTTTGAGAGTGCCTCGCTCTGTCGCCCAGGCTGGGGGTGCAGTGGCGCAATCTCGGCTCACTGCAAGCTCCGCCTCCTGGGTTCAGGCCATTCTCCTGCCTCAGCCTCCCGAGTAGCTGGGATTACAGGCGCCCGCCACCACGTCCTGCTGATTTTTTGTATTTTTAGTAGAGACGGGGTTTCACTGAAGACTTCTTGAAAGCTTACAGGTCATCAGAATGTTATAGAGTGGAGGGATTTTTTAAAAATAACATTTTTGTGGAGATTATACAGGATTACAAAAGAAGGACTATTCCAGATGGCAATAGTCTTGACTCCAAAACATTTACTATCTTGTAGAAAGGGATTGGGTATGACCAATTTGATTTATCTACTTTCTGGTCTCAATAATGCATAACATAGGAGATAAAATTAAATTAAATCTATATCAATTCCGGTATTTCACCTATGCTTAAAAAATGAGGACAATGAAAAAGATAAGTCTACAGCTACGACATTAGTGTTAGGAGTGGATAAAGGAAGACTAGAAAGAAGTAATGAAAGCGAGAAAGAAGTGACTAAAGCATGAGAGGCAAAAAGAGCAAACACAAGGTTGAAGGGTAAGAGTGATTGAGGTCAATGTGGAGTCAAGGGCGAGAATCCAAAACGAGCAGGAAATATAACCAGTGAAAAAATTAGCCAGATGGGAGGAAGAATCAATTGATCTGTAATGAAAGAAGAGAGTGAAAGAAGAAAAGAATACACTTAGGGCTTGAACAGTACTTTTCATTTTCAGAAGGCTTTATAAACATTAACTAATTAACCCTCATTTCAGCCTTGGGCATAAGCAATATTATCATAGTTATTAATAACTGAATGTAAAAGGGGTCAGAAAGGGTTAGACACACAAAGCTTTAAATCTTGTATTTTAAATACAAGATTTGCATCTGACTATCAAGAATTCTTCACCTGCAACTCATCCTTGATGGTAGGACTAAACAGAGAGCGTTAAATTCAGTGTCTGGACTTAAGATTGACAGGATTGGTAGTATTATTTCTAAGAACAACATGTAACTTCTCCCGATTACTATTCAATTGCAACACGGCAGTAGAAACCAGTTGCACAGTTTATGGTAGCAAATAACACTCATTGTGTTCGTTTTGGAGCCTTTCTCTTTTCTTTGATTCCATTGAGGCAGGATGGGAACTCTCCATTCA
Source organism: Symphalangus syndactylus (assembly GCF_028878055.3). Lineage (NCBI taxonomy): Eukaryota > Metazoa > Chordata > Mammalia > Primates > Hylobatidae > Symphalangus > Symphalangus syndactylus. The sequence continues at coordinate 83,113,468 of NC_072436.2, forward strand.
GGAACAGTTTAGTTCCAGCTTGCTGAACACACTCTTGCTTTACTGGAGGGAAGAATATTAGAAAATAGATTGAATACATCTTTAAATGTACATAGTGGAATTCATTTCTTATGCCAGTTAGAACAAGCAAACAGCCACATGCCTGTAATAATGTAAATTTTGCTTTCATTATGACCCTACATCCACAAGCTAATTACACTGCAGATACAAAGGCTGTCGGCTTTCCTTCTCTGGAGTGATAAAGGAGCCTGCTGGGTAAAATAGCCACTACTCATGTTATTTCTGGACATATCCAAGCTACTGCAAGATGTTCCTTGCTTTAAAAGTGAATTTTAGCATGAATTCATGCAGTATTTTAAAAAAACAGTGACAGTTATTGTAGGGGGTGCAAATGAAGTATATGTTGGAGTTGAAGGAAGATTGTTTCACTCCCCTTATTCCAGTTTGCCTTTTTTTTTCTTTTTAGCAAAACACATTTTATACAGGTTGATTTTCTTTCCCTTTGGTGCACACTACATGCCACTATGTTTCTTAAATAGGATTCCCTAATCCTTACAAACGGTTTTTCAAAAACAATTATAATGTAAAATTCACATACATAAAATAATTATGTAATTTATGATGCACAAGTGGCCATCTCTTCTCTTTTATGTGAAACAAATCAGACAAATATTTACTGAATTTGAAAAGTGAAGATAAACTATTAATTGATCATTTTGTTTAGGTAAAAATATCTTTGGCTCCTTTCACATATTATTAGGATCTTACAATTCTTTAAGACATGATACATAATTCTTAAATTTCAAAATAAAAAAATTTCAATTCCACTTTCATTATTCTTTTACTTTAATAAAATGAATATGTCAAGGCTAACAAAATAAAACTTTAATAACATTTTTTTCCAAATTAACACAACTATTCTAGATCTAGTCATTACTTGACCTATATACTGAAGCCTGCTAATTTCACCAAGAAATGTGTGTGCTGTAAAGTGACAAAATAATTTGGATTGAAGGCCTATAGTTTGCAAATAACTTTTCACAATTTCTTGATATTACTGATACCATAACAAAATCACTGTGATTTTAAAAAGTATTGTTAGTATGCAATACAATTTCCTAAAATAATTTATTTTGAACAAAAAATGATTTTGGAGGTCCTATTCTATACCTGTTAATTTTTAAAAAACTATAGGGATATATAAGAAGCAAACTTTTGTGAGTCTGTGCCCACGAACAATATGTAGTCTTCATAAACTGTAAACTAAAATATATGAAATGACTAGAAAACTGCTTGGAATGCCTAGCTACATGACATTACATTGTAGAGCTTGAGAGAAGAGGGGGATCAAGGTGGATTACTGACATCTCAAAATACATCATGGAGCTACATCTAAGATTATAATCATATGATACTGTAATTAATTGTGGGAATAGTGCCTTTTAGAATAGCACATGCACTTAGAACCAGTAGACGAAACTATTTCCAGCGTCATAAGCAGTATACATTCTCTACAAATATTTCTAATTAGGAGAGTAGGACATTTCCTTTAGATTTCTTTGAGTCTATCAGGTAAGCAATTTATGCCTTCTGAAATGGATTGATTTTATTTTGCTCAGGGAACTGCTACAGGAGCAATCTCTTAGGTTTTGCACATTACAGAACTTTACATAAAATACTTTAGTCTTTTCTTTCAAACTCATATTTAATGAGATGTGAATTAAAAAGTCTATTTTTGATTAAATCACTACATTTGAGACTCTCTCTCCCCACCAAAAAAGGAAGGGCAGGGTAAGGGATGTTTGTGCCATAATCAATTACAGTTCATTATTTTAAAAATATATCTAAAATATTTCATAAAAATTTAAAGAATAACTTTAAGATTTATATTTGAATTAGAGCTTGAAATATATATTATATATATGCACATTCAAAAGAAGAAAGGGACAGATATATCATTAATGATATTTCTCAAATTATATGATTATATGGATGAAATAAAATTAACGAAGCTCATTAATGACCTCTACTTAAAAAAAAAGTAAATGACTGAAAAATGTGCATTTGCTTTCATTTAGGAGGGTACAAGTATATCATGACCCATCGTGGAATAGCTAGGTGATACACTGTCTCTGTCATTTTTCACAATTCATGAATTGAGCATTAAAGACAAAATAAATGGTATATATAATGTGGAACAAATAATTTTGCCATATTAGGAGGTGAATTTAGGGGGTTTCCTTAGTTTGGAGTAGCCCTCTCCCCAAAAAGAGAAACTACCACCAAGAAATTTCTAGAATTCAGTCTTCTAAACTGGTATGGTAGATGGAAATATTTTTGTTTCTGGAAAAAATGCATAAGGTGCTATTTCTCCTGGCAAAAACATGAAAACATGAACTGCACGATTTTTTCCCAGCAAGCGACTGATCTCCACATACATCTATCATTATTCAGCTTCAAACTAAAAAGTCCTATTCTGAATACCAATTCCTATAAACTATGTAGCTCTCAATTACGGAATCTGAAACTGCCGGTTCCATGATGATAAAGGAACATGCTGTTTGAAAGACCACAATTTGACTGCAAGTAATCAATATACTATTTGGAAAGAAACCTAGATGTGCAGTTTTATTTAGAAATGCTGAGAGCACTGCACTGAAGCCTTCTCCACAAGTCTGGCGATGTCAGGTGGCTCTTTGTCAGTCTTCTTTACGCCTGTTCATTTTCAGAGACACCAGCAAATTTTCTTGTTCACTGCCATTAATAGAAGATACCTCTTCTGTAATTTTCAGGGAAGAGGACAATCATTTGTAGCTAAATATATTTTCACTTTTATTTTATTTTTCATGAAGCTTCCTTACATTGTATGCCCTGAAATGCAGAGAGTAAAATGAAGAATTTGAACTTCTAGGCCAGAAACATGCAAATACTTTGGATGAAACTAACATTTGTCAACTTGAGTTTTACAAAATTGGTGTAGCATTTAATTCATTCTTTTAATCAAAGAGAAAATGTCATGTTTACTGAGCATCCAGGTTTGTGGTTGAAACATGATTATGAAATGTGAATCCTTTTAATAGCCCTAGATTGTCACTCTCTTTATTTTTATATCTGGGAATATGGAAGATCAAAGAGGTTAAGTACTTCAGATCACACAGGTTAAAACAACCACCAGAGACAGAATTTGAACCTGATTCTCTATCATCATAAAGCCCATAAAAGGGCCTAACAACTGCTACCAAGGCACCTAAGGTACAGTGCCTAGAATGACCTAAGAATCTATTGTATATTCTATATATGCCCCATTTTCTGAAGCTTGTTAAATTGCCTGAAGGACATTACAATGAGTTTCCTTCATTAGAAATTTCACCAGAATTTTGCCAAAACCACAAAGGCAAGGTGACTTCATGATATATTAGTTAATATAGATTCATATTTGAATGGTTATCTTTTTTTTTTTTTTTTTAGACGGAGTTTCACTCTTGTCATCCAGGCTGGAGTGCAATGGGTCAGTCTTGGCTCACTGCAACTTCTGCCTCCCAGGTTCAAGCGATTCTCCTGCCTAAGTCTCCCAAGTAGCTGGGACTACAGGCGTCTGCCACCACTCCTGGCTAATTTTTTGTGTTTTTAGTAGAGACAGGGTTTCACCTTGTTGGCCAGGCTGATCTCGAACACCTGACCTCAGTTGATCCACCTGCCTTGGACTCCCAAAGTGCTGGGATTACACCGCGCCCATCGAGTGGTTATTTCCTTGTGATGCTTGGCTGATCTGGAAAGAATGCATGTTGTGTTGGCTGAAGGGGATAAGATGACAAAAATCGGATAGGGAAAGGGAGCAGCCAGGGAGAATAGAAAACAGGAAAAGAAGTCTTCCTTGGATGACCTTACAGAGAATTACCTGAATTCCTAAACCGTACAAATGGAGTGAAGGGAATCTCGTATTAAAGAAAAAAGAAAAAGTTTTATCTGGGCTTTTCCCTTAATTAAGTTAGGGCCATTTGAATAACTACCTGAATAATGGCATCAGGAAGAAAAGAGCAGACGGTATGAAAGTTTTTTCTGTTTGTTATATTTAGAGAATGTTTTGCAATTCTTTCAGTGTCACGTTAGAAGGCAGCATCATTTGCACAATATGAATTAGCCTCAGAAATTTCTAGGCACATTCACATTTAAAGTAAGATGACTTTATTTTGGTCAGGCTGGTAGAGTCACTGCTTTGTCTTGTGTTTCCTAAACCTTTCCCGACAGCGTGCTAGGTAAGAGTCCTCCCATCCTATTCCCTCTGCTTGCGGGACTTTTATTGAGATGGTGGGACAGCTCAGCTAGGTGCCAGTTTGAGGCTGTGTGGCTGTAACTTAATATTCCTCAGTAACTCTGCATTGGAGTTAGGGGCTATGGGAGATACTCGTTAATCCTTCACAATTTCTGCCACAGACATTTTTTAACTCTCTTTAGAATATAAGAGGTATGAGAGGAACTGGTCAGGCCTAAGGCAGCCTGCAGTGTGGTTGGACTCCACCCTTTCCCTTTGCCACGGCTCCATTTACTCCTTTGGAATGTGCCGATAATTCCCAGGAAATAGTAATACGTTTTCAGTGGAATATTTTGTGGAAACGGAGCTCTTTTGGTCTGGGTTTCATGTCTTGACGAGGCCAGGAAGACACTGCGGTCTGTGGGACTGAGATGGTCTGTCTCTCGTGGAGTTGGAGTACCCTCTGCTGTTCAAGAGAAGAAGTGCGCTTACAGATAGCTCTAGACAGTGCTTTCTCCAGGTAAAGAAAAACCTCCAAAATGCTTCTTAGAAAACCAGATAGATGCCCTCAGAAGATCGCTGAGCTTCCGGCTTCATGCACTTGTCAGGGTTTTGACTCTTAAGGAAATCCCATTGAGACTGAGTATGCGATGAGACCACAGCCTATGCGGAGGGTAGTTTTTCTTTGGTCATAAAGTGTGGTATAAGCAATAGTTTTAGAATGATAGGTATTTGGGTTATTTTTCATGTGTTCGAATGCCACCATAAAATATTCTTTTTTGTGTGTAATCAATCTTTTTATATCTGAGAAATCTGGATATTGTAATTCTAGTTTTGGAGGTTTCTGAATATCTTCTTTTGAAGTGTCTTTACATGTAAGGTCAGCATTGAAAATTGTTCTCATGGCAAGTAATCCCCTTCCTTCCTCCCTTCCTTCCTTCCTTCCTTCCTTCCTTCCTTCCTTCCTTCCTTCCTTCCTTCCTTCCTTCCTTTCCATTTTGTTGCCTTTACTTTCTAAAGTATTTTGTTATTCTCTGCTGTGAAATAGCTTATTTCTATATAGTCCTGTAATTTATAAGCACTTTCACATAATCTCATCATAGCAGCTCCGCGATGCAAGCTACATAGTTCCCACTTTATAGACAGAGAATCAAGGCCAAGATCATGTCCAGACATGCAGGTGGCCTCAGAAGTGAGCACTGTGTCAGATTTTCTAAGACAGGAGTAATAGTGGTTAATTCTTTAGTGACTACAGTTTGTCAGCGTTATACTAAACATTTTTAAGCATTACGCATTTATTCTTCATGTCAAGTCACAGGTAGGTATTATTATAACTGTCACTTCATAGATATGCAAATAATAATCTTTAAAGGTTAGCAATAGTCAAATAGCCTGTAAGTGAAAAAACTGGGTTTTAAATGTGGTGTATCTGACTCTGGAGGCTCCAATGTGTGGCCAACTTTTGACATATGGAGAAAAAGACATAAACCTTGACCTCAAGCAGTTTAGTATTTTTCAATTGTGGTAAAATACACATAATTTAAAATTTACAATTTTAGCAATTTTTAAGTGTAAAGTTTAGAGGCGTTACACACATTGATATTGTTGTGCAAGAATCACCACCATCCATGTCCAAAAATCATCTTTCCAAGCTGAAACTCTGTACCCATTAAACAATAACACCCATTCTCCTCTCCCTCCAGCCCCGGCAACTACCATTCTATTGTCTGTTTCTATGAATTTGACTACTTTAGGTACCTCATATAAGTGGAACCATACAATATTTGTCTTTTTGTGTCCGGATTATTTCACTTAGCATAATGTCTTCAAGGCTCATCCTTATTATAGCATGTGTCAGAATGTCATTCTTTTTAAGGATGTATAATATTCCATTGTATCTATATACCACATTTATTTATTCACTGATCAATGGATGTTGGGATGTTTCCAGATTTTCAGTATTATGAATAGTGTTTCTATGAACACTGATGCACAAATACCTGTTTGCTTCCCTGATTTTAGTTCTTTTGCGTACATACCCAGAAATGAAATAGCTGGATCATATGGTAATTCCATGCTTAGTTTTTTAAACATAGTACTGCCATACTGTTTGCTGTGGTAGTTACACCAGTTTATACTCCCACAAGCAATGCTTAAGGGCAGTAATTTCTCCACATCCTTGCCACTTATTATTTTCTAATTTTTTAAAAAAATAGTCATCCTAATGAATGTGAAGGGATAGTGTACTGTGGTTTTGATGTACATTTCCCTAATGGTTAGTGATATTAAACATCTTTTTACATTCTTAGTGGCCAACTACATATCTTCTTTTGAGAAAAATCTGTTCAAGTCCTTTAACTGTTGTTAAATTGGGTTGTTGTTGAGTTCTATGAGTTGTTCATATATTCTGGATATTAAACCCTTATTAGAATATGATTTGTAAATATTTTATTCTATATGTTGCCTTTTATACTCTGTTGATAGTAGCTATAGAAAGATAGATGTTGTTAGATGTGCAGAATTTTTAGATTTTGATGAAGTGCAATTTATCTCTGTTTTCTTTTGCTGCCTTTTGGTATCATATCCAAGATCTTTGCCAAATCCAATGTCATGAAGTTTTTATCCTATGTTTTCTTTTAACAGTTTTATAGTTTTAACTCTTATGTCTCTTTACATGTCATTAATCCATTTTGAATTGATTTTGTATATGGAGTAAGGTACGGGTCCAACCTCATTCTTTTGCATGTGAATATCCAGTTTTCCTAACATCATTTATCAAAAAGAACTACACTTTTCTGATTGAATATCTAGCATTCTTGTCAAAGTCATTTGGTTATATATGCAAGAGTTTATTTCTGGGCTTTCTATACTATTCCATTGATCTATATGTCTGTCTTTTCCTATTACACAGAAATTTTGCTCTTATATAGTGCCAGTTTTTACCAAAATTTGTTCTGATTAGAGTTTTTTCTTGAAGCCCAAACATTCTGTCAGTAATGTAATTAATGAAAAAGAAAAATCAATCTAGTTTTTGCTTGTATTTATGTGTTATGCATATAGGTGATAAACTGAATAACTTAGAGTTTTAATTTACAAATACATAAATTGGTTTGATGTGATATGGAAACAACTATATTTCTCAAAGTTGTTTTAACCTGTGTATAGAAGACTAAAATTTTCATCTATTCATTGCATTCATTAGGTCTAACAGCTGAATTCCTCCTAGTCAAGTGGATTTGGGTAATGTAATTTGTCCTATTTGTTTACCTATTGCTGTAGCTTGGATGTTTGATCCCTCCAAACCTCATGTTGAAATTTGATCCCGTTTTGGAGGCCAGACCTAATGTAAGGTGTTTGGGTCATGGTGGTGGAACCCTCCGGCATACATTAATGCCTTCCCTTGGGGGTGAGTGACTTCTCACTCTATTAGTTCCTGTGAGAGCTGGTTAAAAAGAACCTGGCACGGCCGGGCGCGGTGGCTCACGCTTGTAATCCCAGCACTTTGGGAGGCCGAGGCGGGCGGATCACGAGGTCAGGAGATCGAGACCACGGTGAAACCCCGTCTCTACTAAAAATACAAAAAATTAGCCGGGCGTGGTGGCGGGCGCCTGTAGTCTCGGCTACTCGGAGAGGCTGAGGCAGGAGAATGGCGTGAACCCAGGAGGCGGAGCTTGCAGTGAGCCGAGATTGCGCCACTGCACTCCAGCCTGGGTGACAGAGCGAGACTCCGTCTCAAAAAAAAAAAAAAAAAAAAAAGAACCTGGCACTTCCCCTGCCACTTTCTCTCTTGCTCTGTGGTTTCTGTAGGCACTAGTTTCTTCTTCCAATATAGTGGAAGTAGACTTAGGCCCTCACCAGAAGCTGAGCAGATGCTGGCACCATACTTCTTATACAGTCTACAGAACAATAAGCCTCTTTTCTTTATCAGTTGCCCAGCCTCAATTATGCCTTTAGAGTAACACTAAATGGACTAAGTAAGACACCTATTCAGCTAGGTAACAGCCATGGGACAGGTTTACAAAAATAAATTTTTAATACTTAGACAAATACTTGAAAAGAATAATACCAAAAGTAGACCGATTTTACTTATGACTATAGATGCACAAATACTAAACACAGTATTATCAAATTCTGATTTTTAAAATGAAAACTATACCAAATAAGGTTTAATCTAGAAATTTAAGATTGCAATCTATAACCCTTTTTCATCACACTACATGATCATAAGAAAAAGACTGTGAAAACTTTCTGATAGATGATTTAAAGGCATTTATAAATGTAACATATAGTCACGATTCGAAAATTAGAAAAAAATAAAAAACAACTTTCAATGCACTAGAGATGGGGACCCGCATTCCAAAAAAGAATATGTGTTTAAAAGCAACTGCCAATGCCTACTGAGTAGAAAAGACAGAAGGGTATCTCTCATTACTGTCATTATCCATCACAAAGAGAAAGTTCTAATCAATACATAATATCAAAATTAATACTAACTATATTTAAATAAAAGGAAATAACCATAGCATCTGTAAGTAATAATTTTGTTGACTTGGAAACTGAAGGATAATCAATTTAAAAACTATTCAAAAATAATATTGAATTAAGGAACATGGCCAGTCATGAATTTAATGTAAAGAATATGAACATATTCTGTAAATACTGAATACTTACTAGGAATGGATAAATATTTTGGTCACAATAGTAATTTCTATTTTCATCCCTTTCTCACTGATTCTTTCACAAACATTAATTTCTTTTTGTATTTACTATTCTATTCTATTTTGTGACTATATATTTTGGACCAGAACGACACTGCCTTAATTATAACTTTATCATACGTCTTGGTATTTGGCAGGCAAAAGTCCCTATTCCCCCATTCACACCACTAAACTAGAGATTTTTTCTGGTATTTTAGGCAAGAGTATTTGGGTTGTTCTTTAAACTGAATTTTAGAGTCACGTAGTTCCATTAAAAAAAATCCCAATAGGGGGCCGGGGGCAATGGCTCACATCTGTAATCCCAGCACTTTGGGAGGCCAAGGCATGTGGATCATGAGGCCAGGCATTCGAGACCATCCTGGCTAACACAGTGAAACCCCGTCTCTACTAAAAAACACAAAAAAATTAGCCGGGCCTGGTAGCGGGTGCCTGTAATCCCAGCTACTCGGGAGGTTGAGGTAGGAGAATCGCTTGAAGTTGGGAGGTGGAGGTTGCAGTGAGCCGAGATCATGCCGCTGCACTCTAGCCTGGGCGACAGTGCAAGACTCCGTCTCAAGAAAACAACAACAAAAATAAATAAAAATAAAAAACCTGTTGGGATTTTTGGTCATAATTCTATACTCACAGCATTTTTGCAGTAGAAGCACTGTAGGCTTCAGCTAGTCCAATTTCTCTCATTGTAGACATAAAGAAAAATGCCCTCAGACTCCAGATACTGAATCCTTCAGTGGCGCATAGCAGAGTTTACTTCTATGCACATGTTATGTCTCTGCAAGAGACAGATATGAAAATGGAACTTTTTCTCTAGAAACAGGATAGAAACAGTTGTGATATTCAAGAAGGTTGGATTCAAGAAAGGCAGTCCCCATTTAGTGTTCTAAAGAAAGCCCCTTCTGTGGTTTCTAACACTATTCAAATCAGCTGAAGCTTTATTTGAATAAAAATGCATGATAATTGAAGGGGTGGGGAAACTGAAATAATGAGTGTGTACAGTATATCCAGGGTTAGAGGGATTTCCATGAGAAGAATACTGTATTTTTTGGCCCATTCTGAGGTCCTCATAGACTTTTCTTTAGAAGACAAAGCAAGTATGACATTAAAAAAAATCATTTTACACCTGTCACTTTTGGTCCCAAGAAGATCGTTAACAGCATGACAGGGATATTGTAGTACAATAGTCAAGTAGCAGTAGTAGTGACAACCGCATTAACTATCATAATATCTTAATTTTACATCATATTTTCTTACAAAAAGCACTCCTAGGAACTCTCATTTTTAATTACATTTTCCCTCAGATCATTCTTCCGCAGTGGTCAGAGGCAAATATTGCCTTTTTACAGATGGTAAAACATGAGTTAGTTAGAAATGAAAAAATCTCCACAGGTCTCAGAGGCCACCTGGAGCGGCTTCCATGACTTTTTTCAGGCAACGTCATCCTTCCAAAATGATTGTAACTACTGGTCTTGTCCTTCCAGCCTCCTTATGATTCAACAAAAACTTGAAGAATGAAGTCCAATTTATTCTCTTATTGGAATATGTGCTAATGAAGGAATAAATACTTTTGCTGGAAAAGTTAAGTGTTTGCAAACGTTTTTCTTGCATCTACTTTTAGAACAATGTTAGGGCCGTGGAGCAGCAAAACTCCACGTGCACCATTTTCGTTTTGGTGTACGTAAATACTGCTCTATGGAGCAAAACTCCCATACGCAACCTCTTTATCTAATTGTTTGGGGCAGGACCCTGGTCATTTTAAAATATTAACACATAATTTTATTCTACTACCAGAGTTGAAAATCACTGTCCTTGTACACTGTATTGTTTGATAGTGATTTTACTCTAGTTTCGAAGTACTTAGATGATGTAAAAAATAACAAATTTTATATTGTCTATTATTTCCTTCATTGATATAAGGAAGCGTTAGGTCTGTTTAATCTGTTATTTTTGAGATGTAAAATCTAGTTCTAAACATAAAATATAATGTCTTTCATGGAGCACTTTTCCAACTTCATGATTTTTGTTTCCTACACCCACGTTTTGTTTATTTTGTTTGCTACACCCGAAGCACAATCAGAAACAAACATTTTACCTAGAGCCGTCTACTAGAACGCAAGAAGTGGTAGAGCCGTCTACTAGAATGCGAGAAGTGGGGATGTAGTTTCAGGCACAGAGAAGCAGTTGTTTTTTCTCTGGAATGAATGAAGCCCTAGGAAGAATAACTCTCAATAATCCCAGTCTGAGCACTCATATGTTCATTGTGGAGTCCTCACATAGCCATAGGTCAGTGTTAAAGAAGAAACTACCTTGTAAGACAGAACTCTGGTCAGAAAGCCTAAGTACTTGGTTTTATCATATCATAATATGTAGAGGGGAATCTCCCTATTGAACTTTCTGTAATCTATGCTATTAAAATCCATAGAATCATGAATCCATAAAACAGTAAAAGCAGGATTGGCATGTGGACTAAACTCTCCAGTAAACGTGAGTAAGTGGATATTTACAAAAGCACCCAGGATCTTAGCAATATATTTGGGATAGACCAGGTCTCTGTAGTCCCACTTTGTGCTCTTTTGACTGGACTAGGTGTGGTTCTATGTGGTTCCCATAATTTGTGTTCCGTCTTACAAACCTCGCTGTACTTAGGTGAATGTGGAATGTCTTCTGCATCTTTTCTGCTTCTGCCTTCCACTCCCTCCTTTCTCCTAACCAGTGCTTCTCCACCATCAACAAGGTTTTACATGTAGAGTATGCCTCTAGATGAATACTGATTGAGTCTGAGCTGGTAGTCGACTGGCTCTCAGAATTACAATGACCCATAATAATGTTTAGGTCAAAAGATTTATTTGAAGATCATAGATACTTTTGGAAGCCATATGCAAAAACATTTCTTCAAATAAAAAAAGAGTTTCTTTTTAAATTAGACTAGATCCTGTGTCTTTTTGGAGTTACAGAACTAAAGTAAGTGGTAGAAGTGGAGTAGCTCTAAGAAAGCCTTTGTGTTATAGCAAACAAATTGATAGACTCTAGAATGGTGCTAAAATACTGTGCACCAAAGACAAGACAAGACAAAACAGATTATTTAGCAATGCTTTTTGTTTTGTTTGTTTTTGTTTTTGTTTTTTGTTTTTGTTTTTCTCCTCCACAGTATTCTCATAGAGTACCTCTTAAGGAAGAGATCCATGCCCTGGATTGCACTTGCTTTTAGAGAAGCCAGTGGTTGAGTCTTTCAGGAGCCAGAAACATTAGGGAATTTTTTTTTTTATCAGCCTGACCCCAGCAATTTGCCACATAATCTGGTTCAATGGGTGATTTTTGAATTTAAGATAAGTTTGTATTGTATCCCAAATTGAGACACAGTGACAGTCATTCTTTCGAATATGAAAAAGCTGCTTATGCTTTAACCCAAGAGAGTCTGTCATGTTAGTAGATTTTTAAACAATTTGGATCCTATCCTGATACTCTCATGATTTGATGTATATGCAATTTATTACAGTTTTGTAATACATTTACAAGTATGCTTGTCAAGGCTAGGAGATATAATTTGGAGGCCTTGAAGTACAGTAAAATCAAGTGGCTTAGGCACGCATGGAACTCGTGTGCTTGCCAATCACAACCTACTGCATAATTCATCGATCACAGCTTACCTGAAGATAGCCATTCACTTATCCGTGTATTTAATCAATATAATGACATAGCTCATAGTTGTTTAGTCCTTTGTCATCACTAAAGGATATTTAGGGAAATTTTCTCACTTGAGCTTAACAAGGCTCCTACAGAGTTAAATATTGACTCTTAGAAGTAAGAAAAAGAAAAGCCATGAACAGCCTGTCTTGCCCAGGTACACGTAGCTCATGAATGAGACCATGAAGGTGCAAAATCAAAATATTTTATTCCAAATACAATATTCTTTCCACCACACCTCGGCTGCAAGGCATTTTGTAGAGAATCTGTCTGGGGAGAAGGTGACTTTCGTGGTGTGGTTCTGGAGGAATAAGGACGCTGAAGTGCCAGCCCTGTCAGGTGTTCCATATTAACATCTCAGCTTTGCAGGCAAGGTTTGGCATGAGAGCATTGTGACAGTGGCACTGTAGAGCAAGACAACTCAATGTTAAAAGATCTGAATTTTAGACATGCTGGATAACTACTTCATTATTCCAGACTTTTCTCCAACTTTATAGTAAATAGCTAGACTGCAAAATACTTTAGATCAGTGATGAGCATACAGCTCCCTGGGCCAAACTCAGCTTCCTTTTATAAAAAAGGTTTTATTGGGACACAGCTACGCACATTTGCTTATGTTATTTTCCATGACTCCTTTCACACTATAATGGCAGTGCTGAGTAGTTGCCACAGAGACCATATGCCCTGCAAAGCCCTTGACTGAGAAAGTTTGCCATGTCTTGTTTTTGGTCTCGTCTGTTTTATTTTGTTATTTTATTTTATCTTATTCTGTTTTATTTGTCAATGGGAGAATGAGCATTTTCTCAAAGAAGTATTTTTGAAGTACATCTTTAGCTAATAGGGGGCATTTGTTTTAGCCAGCAAAGATTCAGCTGTCACTGTACAAGTTCCCTGGAGAAGCCGTCTTTCTCATTCCAGGAACTAAGAAAGGTGTTTTCTAGGTATGTATCACATTTCCACAAATACAGGTTCAATTAAAGTCCCTTTTCTTTTAATTTTTCCCATTCTTTATTGTCATTCAACCTTGGGTTGAGCCAGCGAGATTGGTAAGAGCTGCCCCCTGGAGACCTCCTGCAAATGCTATTCCATGAAGTAGTGGTTTCCCAATGTGCATCTCATACAAAACCAAACAATACAAATAATGCTGCTATTGTACCTTTCTTATGGCTGGTCTCAAGGGGGTGAGACTGTCATCATATAAAACATAACAAAGCTGCTATAGAAATGGACAGACAGAGGAGAGAGTAGTCTGAGGGCCTCAGAACCTCAACAGAAACTTCCTCTAAACTGGCAGCTGAAAGCTGCAGAGTTTTTTCTTGGTTATTTATTGAAATGTGAAGATTTCTTATCTCAATGGGTAGCTGCATAATTTTTTATACTGTTATCTACATGTAAATTATTGACTGGATTATCAAAGCCATTCTACTTATAAATCTTGAAGTATTAACTGAGAAGCAGGAATAACCTTTTAAAACCTCAGATTGTTAGATAAGTAAGTGCTAACAGGCAACCCTATTTCTCCCATTGTCTTGCTAGATGGCTTTTGATGAAATCAACAAAATGCACAAGTTAGGTAAATGAATGTGGAGTTAGATTTACTGAAACTCGTCATGGTATAGGCTCCCCAGTAGCACAGGTTAGTCTGCTTTAAACAAAAATTACTTGATTTTTATTTACTTAGGAACATTCTTTTGCTTAATCATATCATATACCTCTCCTATTTGTTTGTTAAATCTAGTTTTTCAACATTTGGTGCAAAGATGTATTTACATAACTTGTATGATTCATAATATTCCTATATCCAGAATTTGGTAGACAGATTGTCATATAGAGGGAAGCCAGACTGCAAGGAAAAATTCTTTCTATAGGACTCACTGCATAATCATGAAAGGAAGAAAAATCTGACCTATTCAGATTTCTGCCTTCAGCACCTACTTTTTGGTGTCCTCAGAACTCACGTTTTGTGGACTGAATAAAAAGTAAGTAACAGCTAACTCAGCTTTCTGTAAGTTATAGTAATACTTCTATTAGACATGGGAATATTGATAGATTCAAAAGATGAATAAGAAATCTCCAGGAGGACCAAACTGCATTGTGAAGGTTTGGAAATATTTCTTTGCTTTTGGTACAGAAGGTGAAGCAGAATGATTTCGGTTGGAAAAAAAGATCTAAGCTTGGCAAGACTATTCAGAAGCCATTATAACGTTAATTATAATGTTAATTAAAGAATGTTCATGAAAGGGAAAAAAACAAAAACAAAAATCCATCTCTATAGTGGGTTCCAATCTATGGGCCAAACAGAAGCAATTTCCCCTCTTCCTAAACACCAAATCCTACAGCTGGATGTTTAGACCATATCTAATCTCTGCCTTGTTGATCCCCTGACCAATCCATCACGTGAAAACAAAGCTGTCAGGCAGCAGTGTCTCAGTATGCTGCCCTCTCAGATGTATTCCCCAGTTGGCTGACATCACGCCAACTAGTGAAAATCCCACAGTTGAGTGGTGCTCTCTGTCAGGGGTTGGGACGAGGAAAGCAGGCGTGTTGGGGCAGACATCCTCTATCCATCCCAGAGTCAGAGGGTCTCTGAGGAGCAGCCAAATAAGCTGCTCACTTCAGAATACCTTATTATACATTTATTCTACAACCCCAACATGGGAGTTGCTACCCCTGTAGCACAACTGGCCTCAATGGCTGTATAGCCCAAGAAATTCACGTAACTCATGCAGGCTACAGCAACTAACAATAGGACCTATGCTGTATTGAGCTCTGCTAACATTAAAATAACAATCTAAAATCCCCAGGATAACTTTCCATACATCTAATGCATGAGTTCTTTTTTTTTTATTGAAGAGCAATACCAGCAGTTAAACCTTATAGGTATCCAAAAGCAATTACAAAATGAAGAGATTATGGTGGCAATATTGTAAATGGGAACTCACTTAAATGTCAAAGCACTTGCCATAAAAGTGGCAATAATGATGCTAAACACAATACACTGTTTTCAAATATTAATTTTTTCATTTTTTCCTCTATTAGACATGATGAGGTTCAAACAACCATCACCAAACTGATTGTGAAAATAATAATATCATCATTATCATGTGCTGGCAAAACATGAATGACTCTGTCATTCTGTCCTACAGACGCTTACTAATGGAATAAGAATCAGACATAAATCCCTACAGGTAAAAATGGCAGGGCATTACAAGGCTCAGAGCATAATCGTAAACCTGCATGCTAATAAGCGTGGCTTTTAAAGATACCAATCATAGCAAAAATGGCAATAAAGATAATTTTTCAGGCTGTAATTATTTGCTGGTCATAAAATATTTTTAGCTTTGGAACATTTGTTGTTACCGTTTGGTATTTACTTCCAGCCTACTTGCTAATCCAATTCAATCTAATTCCTTAAGAACAAGCTGCATGCCTGCTTCTCCTTTCCTTCTTTCATAAGCACAAATCAAGTTCCTACTGTATATAGGTATTGTGCTAAACAGCAAGAGAAGCATACTGCATGGGCTTGGTCCTATAGCAACTGATTGTCGGGTTGAGGGAAATTTTAAAAGGGGGTATACATGCCAATTAGAAAAACTCAAGGCAAAAAAGTTAAATAAGTAAACAGGAAAACTTACATTCTTCTACTGGATTTACCAAAGTCCATTTCAGATGAGAAGAAAGCTATGACTAAATCAATCTTAAATTTGTATCTGAAAATTCAGACAAGGAGTTGCAGGATTGGATTGACTGATCTTTATCATATTGTGCTTAGGAATGTGCAAAGGGGTCAAATGACTGCTTGGTGAATATTCACAGTTGTTCAACAGTCTCAAATTTTTAATATTTCAGAGGGATGTTCAAAATGGTTCCAGAAGCTGGTAATTAAAGGAAAGCAATAAAAATCTTTTTTTCAATGGGAAAGTACAATACTGTTCTGCTAAAATTTCTGATTCCAAGGACATTTCTAGTGGTAAAAGATCTTAAGAAAAATGAAGGCGGAAGTGAAGATGGGGCTGCTTCTCTCTTAAGTAGAAGCATATGTTTATACTTCTCAGTGGGAAACTTCTAGGCAGCAATCAAGGGACCTTACCTTACAAGTACTGCATAAGTGAAGAGTTCAAAATAGTTTTTAGTTGAAAAAAGAACAGGAAACTATTTCAAAACTGAAAAAAAAGATTTTTGATTGTAATCAAGTAGCCTTGCCCATTTCCATATCATAATGAATATCAATTAGTAGAAAATGTGAGAAAATAAATTTTAATATACTGAAAAATTAGATACACATATCAGAAAAAGTATGCAAATGATGTGCTTTCTTCTAAGCCCTATCGTTACTTCCACAATAATCAACAAATCTAATCTGCCAACTATCTAACTTCCTTCCTTCCTTTCTCTCCCTCTCTCTTCCTTTCTTCTTTTTTTTCTTTTTAGGCTGTCCTAGAAGTAATTAAAGTTAGTGATGGTAGTGGCCTCTGCTTCTCTTGACTGTGGTTGTCAGACACAAGTTTTGTTTGTTTGTTTGATTTGTTGAAAAGACCATCCTATTTGGTGAGTGTAAAGTCACATCACTTTTTTTTCTTTTTGAACAGCAGATTCTATGATGGTACCAAAAAGGTGAAAAACTTTTATTTGTGCATTATAAAGTAGGAGACATATACTTTCCTCTCCTTTACATCTGCCCTCTCCTCCCTCTTTTTTGTTCATCCCTTTTTTCTTCCCTGATCCTCCTTTAGGGGTCCCGCAGTGTTTTCATTTCACCCCTCTACCCAAAAAAATGTCAGGCATTTCTACCTGCATGTTTCATAGAACGTTAAACCAATATGTCTAGAAAGATTCACCATCATCTTCCCTCTACACGATTTCTGTTAACACTGTGACGATTCATAAAAAAGTCGATTCATCAAGACTTCTCTTTTTCACAAGCCCCTCATGTCCAGGTACTGGTGCCTCTATAATTCTTTGGCCAAACATTTCTTTCTTTTCTTCCTTCTCCCAGAAGTTTAGGTCTCATTATGTCATTACTGAACATTACAAATAGCTTTTTATTGGGTTTTCTATCTAGCAAGTTTTAACTTATAAAATACATTTGATTAGTGATTACCAGATTTATATTCTGGTCATATCACGAGGAAGGCTGAAAACATTCACTATCAACCTGGTGTCTCCAGAATAGAGGATATGTAGTGATGACAAGTAGATGAATACAAAGTATAGTACAAATAATAATACCTTCATTTCAGGGTTGTTTGGAAGATTGGATATTTATAGCACACAGCATAATGTCAGTCATCTAAATTGAGCTTAAAAATGTTATTATTGGCCAGGCGCCGTGGCTCAGGCCTGTAATCCCAGCACTTTGGCAGGCCAAGGTGGGCGGATCACGAGGTCAAGAGATTGAGACCATCCTGGCCAACATGGTGAAATGCTGTCTCTACTAAAAATACAAAAATTAGCTGGGCATGGTGGTGCATGCCTGTAGTCTCAGCTACTCGGGAGGCTGAGGCAGGAGAATCACTGGAACCTCAGCGGCAGAGGTTGCAGTGAGCTGAAATCGTGCCACTGCACTCCAGCCTGGTGACAGAGCGAGACTCCATCTTAAAAAAAAAAAAAGTTATTACTGCCTTCTTCTTTTTGGACATTGTTGGAGTAATGGAGAGATTATGTTTCCTCTACTCTGGATAGATTTCATAGAACACTATAGTCTTTGAGATATAAATTTTAAGACAGTTTTATCAGCACGTAGATTTAAAAGCTTGATTTGAAATTTATTAATCATTCGTTTGTGTAATTTATTTTGGAAACATTATAAAAACAAAAATTAACAAACCCTCGCTCCCTTGCTGCAAAAAAAAAAAAAAAAAAAAAAAACCCACATTAGAGCCTCACAAATGGAACTATATTCTGTGATTTAAACCGGGCATTTTTAATACAGTTTAAAAAATTACATGGCTGTATTATTCAAAAGAGAAAAGTAGTTGATGTGCGTTCAGATTACTTCCTTTAATAATGCTTTTAAAAAACTCTATGGCTATTACTGACTCAGTAGTACAATGATAATTTGCAATGCCCCATTGGCTTTAATAAAAGGGTAAAGAAAATGGTTTAAGTTATCTTAGAGAGGCTAGTATGAGGCAGTATAAAAAGTAAGGGATTTTTTTTAAACTCCGAAAATAAAAGGCACAAAGTGAAATATATGCATTCTACCCACTTATGTTCCCAAAGGAGCCTCCAGCTTCCAGGAGACCAGTATAAGCTGAATTTGTAACAGACAAGTTTCAACTCCTATTTACTCTTCAATCGTGAGTAGGCTAAGACTTGGATAAAAAAGTTCTGGAGCCCTAGAAGAAGGCACACGGCAAGATGGCTCAAGCCGCAAGATAGAGAAAAAAGAAAATTCCTACCTCGGAAGAGGTTGTTAGAGGGTGATTTTATCCGAAAGTTCTTTGAACCAGAAGGAAAAGTTCTTAGATGTTTGGATCTGGTTTTCTGCCCAAGCTAAATAACTCACCAGAAACCCAAACTGCTAGTTTAAAGAGGATTAAGATTAGGCTTCTTCTAAAACAGTAGGACCTTGTCCTAAGGCTTCCACTAAATTTGTTGTCACCATACCTGACATCTCTCAGATGTCACACTCACCCTATGAAGCACATAGCTCTAGAGCCATTACAAGAGCATCTGGACTCAGGAAACCCTCATGCTTGCTTTATTACCTGTGACCAATGGCTACAGCCAATATGCTACTATAGGACCTGCCTGCTGGTCTCAGAATTCCCAAGTCTGAGAATTGTTCACCTTCACTGAGTCTATGACCTGTGATCACACATATCTCATATTTCATTTTGTCTCTGGCAGAATATCTATCTCGATGAAGTTTTCCTGATTTTTCACTCTGTTGCAACTTTTCTTCTGTTTTCTCAGAAGGAGAAACGACATGTAATTTAGTACCTACTTAAAGGCCCACACTGATGCTGACAGTTATGCTTTCTGGCCCATGCTTTGTTATCTAGAACTGATAGAATTAAATTTGATTTAATTTTTTCTAAAGCTCATCCATTTAATAACTGTCCTTCTATAGGCATGGTGTACTAATGGTAACTGTTATTAGTACAGAGGTAATAAAAGTCAGCTTTTACTTTCAGCTTTGTACAGTGACCCACACATCCTGTTGTGTATGTCAACAGAGAGTGTATGTTTCTACAATCATTGACACTTGTTTGTGGGGCTTATAAGCCCCATAAAAGCTATAATTTGGAGAAATTAAAACTAAGTAATAATATTTAGGTTAAATGTGTCTGTGATGCTCAGCAGGATTTCAATGCAAGATCCAAGTCAATTGGCTCCAATTACAGATGATCAAAATGTGTTCTAGTCTGTCTTAATACCAGGACAGTTAATACAAAATGCGCTCTATATTTTATTTCCCCAGTTTACATTTTCTGTCTGTGACTGGAAGGATTTTAAGTCACAGTGACAAAGTAAAAATTTTGTTCCTCAGAAATTTTAAATGCAGAAGAATAAGTCATAGAAAGAGAGAGATTAAATAAAGTGATTTTAACTCCAACTGTTACTTTTGAGAATACTCAAACAGCTCATAGAGTGTATTATAGTGATTAAAACATTCAATAAAGCTAGCTATCTGGATTTGAATACCAGCTCTACTTCTTGTTGGCTTGTGAGCTTGGGCAAGTTCTTTGCTTTAGATGTCTTATTTGTTAAATTGAAATAATACTATTCATTTCCTAGAGCCATTTGGAGATTTAAATGAGTTAATAGGTAATAAGTGTTTAAAATATTTTCTAGCACAGACTAAAAGCTTAATAAATATAATTTCTATGTAAGCTTTTACATGTTGTCAAGGTTCATCGGAGCCAAATTGCAGAATTCACAGATACAGATTAGAACACATTTGAGATGCTACTTTAATCATAGAACATTTCGATAACATTTTAATAGAAGACATTTTAAAGCCTTTTGCTATGTAGGCCCAGAATGTTTTGAACGAGGGAAAACAGAAAGTTGGAAGGTCACAATTACTTTACAAAAAAATCTTTACATTTCTATATGTAACAAAATATGCCACATTTATATATTTCATTTTGTATTTCATATTTATATTTCTCATAAAGTAAACATGTTATTGACTAGACAATCAAATTTACCAATAATTATATTTATTCTTATTTCAATATGGACTACCAGAGTAAGACAGTCCTTAAAATGGAAGATAACCTTTTTATTTTATTATGCCACACCTTTTTTTCACCTTTAATTTTTTCTAAAATAAAGGAATATTATAAAACTTTCCAAATTACATGAGATTATACTATAAGGAGAGGTATGGTATATTAAATATGCTTGCATATTTTACTTTTCTTTCAAGAAGATGTGGATTCCCTTGAATTTGACCTGTTGTTAATGATTTAGTTGATCAATAGACTATTGTCGAAGTGATATTCCAGAATTTCTAAGGCTTAGTCAGCCTGTTCCTAGAATGTTTGTTCTTAGGAGAAAACAGCCTCTCTGTAACAAGTCCTACTATGCTGAGACTACCATGCTGTGAAGATGACCAAAGCTAGCTATGTTGACAGGCCACATGGAGAGAGATGCACACACAGTCCCAGCTGTTCCAGTAACCCAACCTAGGCGAGTAAAGAAGTTATCTTAAGGCTGCGTGCAGTGGCTCATGCCTGTAATCCCTGCACTTTGGGAGGCTGAGGTGGGAGGACTGTTTGAGCCCATGAGTTCAAGACCAGCCTAGGCAACATAATGAGACCCTGTCTCTACAAAAAATTAGCCAGATGTGGTGGTACTTGCCTGTGGTCCCATCTACTTGGGAGGCTGAGGTGCAAGGATCACCTGAGCCCAGAAGGTGGAGGCTGCAGTGAGCCACGATTGCCCCACTGTGCTCCAGCCTGGGTGACAGAGTGAGACCCTGTCTCAAGAAAAACAACGAACACACACAAGAACGAGAACAAAGTCATCTTAGACACTGCAGTATTAGCAGACACAAAGTGGAAAATTGAAGAACCCGCCCAGCAGACTGGAACCAAGACTCCAAACATACCACCCAGTAGAGCTGTCCCAGCCATCTTAACCTATTCAAGCCACGTTAGTTGAGAACTCAGATATTATGGAGAAAAGATTAGCCATTCTACTGTGCCTCGTTCAAATTCCAGACCTACAAAATGGCAAAGATAACCAACTGCTTGTTGTTTATGTTTTAATCCCACTAAATTTTGGGGTGGTGGTTATGCAGCAATAAACATCTGGAACAAAGGGAAATAGTGTTGTGTGACTGGAAGTCCATGGTCTCATTTTAAAATTTAAGACATTGTCTTCTTTTTTCTTTCATCTTTGCTCCTGTCTCCATTACTCCTCACCGAGAAAACAAAAAACCCTACCCACTATTGGTTTGCTGTCATTTAAATATCCTTGTCTCTGATTGATCTTCTACCCATAGGTCATTAAAGTCTGTAATACTTTCCCTGGCAAAGCATGTAGATTTTGCTTAAAATTTAAAAAAGTTTGCATACAAAGTAATCAATATTATGCTTTGGTTTTACTCTTCGAAGTTCTACTTTCACTCACCCAGTAAGCCTAGAGACAAAGAAGCTATTATGCACATCATACCCAGGGTTTTTAATTTTAAATGATGACTTTATAGCCGAAGCACATGCCAAGGGAGGAAACAAGGCAGGTACATGGCCACAGAGAGCCTGCTGAGTATGTGTGAACAACACTTGAGCACATGTCTAGAGGAGTGAGTCTGTTAGAACGTTAACAATGGCATTTTCTGTTTCCACTTAAATGGTGGTTCATTTAGGAGGTACTTTTCCCAAAGGAACAATCTTTTTGAGACTTTAAAATCTCTGAATAGTATATTTTCACTCAACCAATTCTCATAGCCTTCTGTAAAATATCACAAAATCTCAAGGTTAGAGTTTATGAAGAAGGAATATTTTGTTTTGTTGCGATTTCCTCCAAAGAGAGAAAAAGTAAACACACATGGTCTTAAATAGTGTTGCGCTGTTTAAAACTCTAACTTACAACTAGTGAAGAAATATGGTTTCCTAGAATCATAAAGCTTTTACCCATAGGTAATTCTATTTTTAAGTGTTTCGGTAGAGAACATCCCTCTCCTTTCCTTCAAATTTTCATCTTCCTTATCTTTTGATTGATGACCAAGAATGGCATTTAATTTAGGAATCCCAACTAATTACTATTTTTCAGACACCAGATACCATCACTGTTTTGGGTAGTCCTCAGTTTTAAATTGTATTTATTTCTAAAATTTTTAAAATTTTTAATTTTGAGGTACATGGTAGGTGTATGGGGACTTGTATTAAATATTTACTTTGATATGCTCTTGAGACTCCACTCATGCTCACACACAATTTCTCTCTGCCTCTTTCTGTATAATCTTTCTCCCTTTCAGCTATCAATCCATTTATCCATCTATGTACTAGATTGCTGGAACTTAGCACCCTCTTCCAAAAACTCAGTTTTTAAAAGCCTCAAGGAGATTCTTCATGACTGTTCACAAATCAGTCTATCATCAAAAATCATCATTATGCATCTGCCATATTTTTTTCTTTTACTTAGGTTCTGATTGGATGTCTTGGAGTCTGAAGTCCAATTCAGGGAGTTTCAGAGTCACTATGGGGATACAGTTCTTCACGAAATGGCTGTGACTAGGCCATGGGTGTTCTCTCAATGTTTTGTTCTTCTGATGGCCCAGGTCAATACCTATGCTGTCATCATTGACATCTCTCTTTCATGACACAAATGCAACCTATAAGTCAATTTTGATTGCTTTAGTGCAATATACCACCACCTTGGGACTGTAACAATAGCAACTTAGCCAGTCTCCCTGCTTCTATTCACCACCAGTCAGCCAGAATAACTGTATTTTGTTTTTTACCTAAGTGAGATCATGTCCTAGTTCTTTTACTGAGACTAGAAGGGCCTTCCAGCCATGCCTCCACCTGGGACCAGGCCACTGACTGGTCTGGTGCTGCTCTTCCCTAGCCACATTGTGCTCCCTAGCACCAGGCCTTTCTGCATTTCCTCCAGCTGCCAAGTGCTCTCCCCTCAAGTGTGCTTTCCTCCAGGTATGAGCAGGGTTCACGCTATCTCTTCCTTCAAATCTCAGTTAACATTTCTCTGTATTAGGTAGATGACCCCAGCTAGATGAGTTCTTTCACTACCACACCATTCCCTCTTGGATTTATTTTTCTTTACAGCATTTTTCATTACAGAATGTATTATACTGTTTCTTATAGTATAACATTATGATATTAAAGATATACTATCATTATAACATGTTTATATAAATATACATGTACCATATAAGATGATTACATACTATTTTTTTTAACTCGGCAACTGCCTTAACAGAAAAACGTGTCTTTTTCATTTTTATATTGCCAACAGCAAAAACAGGGACTATCATAATGTAGTTGCTCAATAAATACTTGTCAATCAAATGAGCTTATAAACAAATGGAAGTCCCTGATCTTCAGAGTGCCAAACCTGGACTCAGATGGGTGTTTAGATGAGAATGGCCCTCTTCTCAATTCCACGTGGTGTCACTTGGGACCAACATATTAAGTTGTTTATCCCAAGAATATCACAGTCTGTGATCTTTGCCTCTCCCAAACCAATAAACATTTACAAACAAAACCCTAGTTCCTTCATGTTTGCACACCCCCCTTGTCACAAGAAGAATTTAAATCAGTTCTTGTGATTCCTTTTTGTCCTCATACATTCTTTCTAAATTCTTTCACCAGTCATTTCTCCCTGCATACACATTCTTGTCAAAACTTCTCAGGCCTACATGCGAAAGAGAAGCCTCATATTTTACATTGTTTTGCACAGAAGAAACAGTAGGGGGTAGAGAGACGTTTCCTTTTGGTAGCTGCCTCTGAATTTAAGCAGTTGCCCAAAGAAGAAAAACCTGAGCTGTGGGGTTGGGGAGGCGAAATAGAATCTCTTTGCGTTATTGGTTCACAAACTACTCATTACCTAACAATCTGCTTTTTCTCTCTTGAAAATATAGTACCAATGTTACCAAGATGTTAGTTTTCTACAACACCTTCGTTATTAACAACATAGTATTTCATTTTCTAATTCCACAGTATAATTTATTTATTCAACCCTCCTTTTGCTGTTTAGGCTATTTTCAATTTCTTACTATTGCAAACAATTGTCATGGATATCTCTGAGACCAATACTGGCTCAAGGGTTTGGCACCTTGTTAAAGTTAATAATTACCCACCAGGATTATTAAAACAATTTGTACACTTAGCAACAATGCTTGAGAAGTCCCATATCTTGTTACCTGCACAGAGTGCTTTTTAATCTTTTTGATTTCTGAAAGTAATAGGCCCCCAATGGCATCTCATTGTTTTTTAAAATGTATATTTCTTTCATAATCAAATTTTAACATTTTATATTTAATAAACATTCAGATATCCTATTTTGTGAGCCTAATTTATGCCCTTTGACCATTTTGACCATTTATTTCTCTCTCTCTCTCTTTTTTTTGAGGCAGTGTCTCACTTTGTTGCACGGGCTGGAGTGCAGTGGTGCGATCATAGCTCACTTTAACCTTGAACTTCCGGCCTTGAATAAGTGATTCTTCCACCTCAGTCTTTCAGGTAGCTAGGACTACAGGCACAGGCCACCATGCACCACTAATTTAATCTTTTTTTCTCTGTAGAAATGGAGTCTCCTTATGTTGCCCTGACTTGTCTTAAACTCTTGGCCTCAAGTGATCCTTCCACCTTGGCCTCCCCAAAACTGGAATTACAGGTGTGGCTGACTGCCACGGTTACTACTTGAGACCATCATTACAACAGTTACTACTGATACCGCTTGAGACAGTCATTACGAGACTGAAGGAAGGAGGACGAATGTAGAAATAAAAACTTAAGACGAAAGTAACTATTTTAAAGGAAGGGGCTAGGGGAAGAAGAGGGCTCCCTGCTTCTAGTAAGCAAAGGCAGCAACCTTGAGCTTCCACAGCCCTTTGTATTTATTGGGTAGAAAGAGCAGGGAGGAGGAGGTAAAGATTGGTCAGCTGCTTGATTGATTACAGGTTCACATTGCTAATGGGCTTCAGATGTGCCTAATCACAAGAAACACTTGTGCCTGGGTCATGACTGCCCTCAGCATTCCTTCTGGGTGGCAGAGGCAGTTTGTTGGTCTGCCAACATTCTGCACTTAGAACAGTTTGCTGTTTACTCATATAGCCTCCAGTGCTATACTGAGTTGATCACTACCCTTACTCTTTTGGCCTTCAACATATAGGTGTGAGCCACTGTGTCTGGGCATTTTTCTTTTCTGGTATTTGCTTTTACTTTTACATTAAAATAAACAAATAACAGTCTTTATTAAGCATGTTAGATATTTACAGGTAGCAGACAGTTCATTCAAGTTTTATGTTTGTCCTTCTTGTGTCCAAGAGTGAGATGACTGTTTTCCTGGGGTCTTAGAGGAACCGTGTATATGAACTGCAGGTTAGAACCTATAGTAGCTCATCTGATACCTAGGAATTTCTTTTGACGCTTTCTAGGGTTGGAATCTCATAACTTCCTCTCTCCTTGATGTTGGTACATCCCTCAAAGAAAGTTTTTTGGTAACTTTTCAAGGGATAATGGGATAAAAGAAAAAATATTTAAAAGGGCACATTGGATTAATTTTTCTCAGCCTTGAATATATCAAAAGATTTTCATTTTCTCCTTTTAATTTGGCTGGCAATTTTTAGCTATGGCCTCGTTGTCTGACATCAAGTATTTCTGTTTAAAAATCCAGTTACATCCTGAGAAGACAACATGAAATGACCGATCAATAAGGCAGGAAACAGGCTTAATCGCTTCCCCCAATTTGTTGTATCTGTGAAGAGCCAGCTTAGCTTTTGAGCTCCTGGTATAATCAGCTAAGGCCTCTGTTGTAACTGCATCTCAATTCAACTTCTTTATCTGCCAGATCTGCAGCTTGCATTCCCTCCCAGGTGGTGTTTTTATGAGAGTATGCCCTCATAAACTTCCTGCATGCAAATCTGCACGAGTGTCTTTCTTAGAGCACCAGACCTAAGACAATTAGTCCCTAGAGAGGATCAAGAAAACAGATCCTAAATTGGAATGTTGAATCATCAGTAAATGGTAGGTAACATCACTGGTGGTAGATGTAGTACAGATAGGCTGCGGCACACTCTGGTGATGCAGCTGTTAAAACTATCACCAGTGGTGACCTGGCATGGAAAATCAGGAAAGGAATTAATTGGCAGATGCAATATTTTAGAATCTTGAGAGGTTCAGAGTAAGTAGTAATTATAAGTACCATAGAATCTTATGATTGTTGAATATAAGCTATGCTTTAGAGAAAGATGATGAAATATGAAGTGATTAATCACCAATTTAATGTAAAATATAAAAGTCAGAAGGGATCCTTTTTAGCATACGAAAGAATGCTTATTTCTTGCAGCCAAGGACAGAAAAGACTGAAGGTGATGCGTAGGACTTAATTTTAAAAGATAGTAAAACTCCAGAGAAGGTTAGGTTCTCAATCTGGCAAGTTTTCTGTGCTCTGACCTTGTTTGGGAAGTAGAGGGAACTTGAGCCTTGGGATAGGAAAAATGGGTTGATGCTTTTAAGGCTGTTGAAACTCCTTATCTCCCTGCATCCTCTGAGTCTGCTGAAGTGTCTTGCTCCTCATTGTTAAATGCCAGAACTTCACACTAGCTTAAATACAATGCAGAGACTCTGTCTTACAAGGCAAGGTACGCTTCTCCCCTCCTGTACTTATGTTCTGCCTCTCGTTGCCACCGGACCAATGACTAGGGTGAAAATGCATAACTCATATGTAAAAGTTCTGAGCTTTCCAGGGGACAAAAGGGACTAACATTGAGAGATCTGAAGGAGCTAGCCAAGATATACTGGCATGATCCAAGAAAGTAGTTTTTGACTGGATCCTGAGAATGCTGGTTCAAGGAGGACAATAAAAAGTTGGACGATAGTGTTTATTGACTTAGGAATACTTTTCTTTGTTAAGGAATTTTATACCCTAGCAAGGACCATATGAGTTAACACTTCTATACTATCTGATAGGCATTTTGCAAAAAACTGTAGTCCACAATGAGTACATTTAAAATGACAGAGCTCCATAGATGATACAATATGGGATCGAAGGCTACGAGAAATAAACATGCTAGAATAGCTATATTAGGAAAATCCAGAAAAACTCCTGCCAACCATATTATGTGGGAAGGTCAGTTCAAATAGGATAGGCAACAGTAATACATTCTTGCCTTAGGGCAATATTAACTCTTCCATCCTCTAAGATGGTCCAATGATCTCATGTAAATCTGGATGAGCAAGAAGTCACAAGTATATTCAGGTCATTGGTAATAAATATGTGCCCCAGAAAGTGACAGAAAAACCTATCGAGGTTCAGAGACCTATCACATTAGTGATGTTTGTAGCAATTGATTGATCTGGAAAATGTTAGGACATCCTCTCCAACATAAATACAAATTATTACACTTTCCAGAACCTACCACTAAGAGAAAAGCACAACGCCTGGTAAACCTCTTCAAATTAGAGAGGCAGCTCATTCCACACTTTGGTAGAATACTTATCTACCAAGTAACACAGACGGCTTCCAGTTTTGAGTGTGGCTTACAGAAGAAAAGGACTCTACAGAAGTTTTAGACTTTCCTGCAATTAGCCCTGCTATCTGGCTCATATGACCCAGCAGACCCTACAGTATTAGAGGCATCTGTGGTGAGAAAATTTGCCATGTAGAGTTTATAGCAAACCCCAACAAAAGCATCACAACTTAGATACATATAACATCTATAAGAGATACCGATGCACCATTCACAGCTCCTGGTATGCTAATGGTTCCTGGCAGAGATGGAGTGCTTGTCCATGGGAGATTAGGCCACTATGCAGCTTGACCTGCACACCATGAGCTGGGTCAAGGTTAGATCGGCTCACTAGCAATCCATCATAGGTTAGAAAAGTTGCATCCAGAATCAGGTACAAATAGTTAGGCAGAGGAGTTGCAAGAGTGGGAATTGGTTATATAATACACCACCTAGAAGTTACCAGATTGATTGAGTTATGCAATGGCTCAGTTGTGTCACCAGCGTCACCAGCTTGGAGATAATCCCCTAGGAGGATGGAGTGCCATGCTCTAAGCCATAGCGTAGAAATCAACCATTTTTATGTAATGATGTACTCCCCATAGATAGGAGACACCTGGATCCACGAAGCAGAAGTATCCCTGTTTACTATCATTCCCAGGAACCCACTTGAGGAACTTGTGCTGCTCTTCCCTACAACTTCAGGCATGTCTGAGATCTGGCCTCCCAGAGAAACAATGCTTTTGCCAGGGAACATAGCAATAGTACCGTCAGACTTGTTTATGGCTGCCACCTGGTCACTTCAGATTCCTTGGGCTAGAAGAACAGCAGGCAAGGAAATGTGTCCTGGCCATCAGGAGGAGGTAGGTCTTCAGTCACACAATGGGTATAGGGAAGAATGTTTGTCACCTAGGTGATCCACTGAATCTCTCTTGACACTCCCTTGCTTATATTTATGCTAAATAGAAAAATGCAGAAGCCATGGACTAAGAAGGTGATGAAGACCAGGGGCTCAGACACCTCAGGGATGATGGTCTGGATCATCCTATCATCACTTAAACCAGAAGAGGTGCTAGCTGTGGTTGAGGAGAATACAGAATCTTAGTGCAGAAGGGGAATAATGAATATCAGTTGTAGCTCCAAGAATAATTATAACAGCAGGGGCTTTAGTTAGTCCTAGTCACCTTCCTCATATAAGTTTTTCCAGGCAAGAGGATGACCAGAATTCTAGAGAAGATGCTCCTAGATGGGGTACACTTATTATATGAAGCAAGTGAATCTTAGCCACATAAACATGGTTAGTAGTGGATGATATGGTGTGTATACTAGACCCCTTTGGCAAGAGTTGGGCACTCATTCTCCCAGCTGCCAGGAGTGTTTCCTGTTGACTAATCACAGCGAGTCCCTCCCTGAGCATTCTCCTCAGCCTTAGGCAGCTGACTCATCCAGTGTTATAACCCCCTTTAGGTGAATTGAAGCTTTTATACCATGACTGGTCAATGCAGGAGTACAGAGGCCTTGTTCCAATTTGCGAAATCTTCGATGAGATTTTCAGCTCCAGAGCTCCCCACGAGTGAGGCTGAAGCTTCTGTTCTGCACCCCAGTTCAGCTTTCTCCATAGCCCAGTCATGATTTTCTCACTCCATCATAGGTGTTTTTTCAGGTAAACAATCCTCAATCCACCTTCGGTATGCAAATTTCCATCTCAGTGTCTGTCTACTGGGGGAACCCAACCTAGGACAGAATATCGAACAAATGGAAAGGCATACTATTTTTTTTTTAATGAAAAGATTTAACATCATTAATATGTCCATTGTGGTTGAGTTTAAGTTTAATGCTGACCCAATAGAAATTTGGATAAATTTATATTTAATTAGACAGAGCAGTTCAAAAGTTCATACCAAAAAAGTACTAAGCAAGAGTAGCCAGGATTATGCAAAGATGAGGTTAGTTGATTCACATCATCCAATATGTCAGAATATCTACTTTCTCTGACTTCACAACTGTTAAACAATCATTTGTAGAAAAGTACTTTTTCTTCACAATCTGTTTTTAAATCACGTTTGTCTCATATTGGGGCAAAATAGCCAGATATAACCAGACAAAATATCAATGACAGGGAATTTTTATAGTATAGTGAAATTATGAAAGAATTTGTCTATCACCAAGATATTTTATATCAAATTTGTGCCCTTATTACCACTGAACTCAATCCAGTGTGCTGTACATTTTATAAGCTTATAGCATAAACCTATTTATGGCTGAGAATTGATTTATTAATACTTTTTGCTCATAGTAATATGTTCTACAATGTTAGTTACATAAAATACAGTGAATGGAGCCTCCATCATTAAGTTTAAGGAAAATATTAAGATCATCAACATCTGAGGCAAAGGTTTATGCAGCTCATCTGTACAGAAATGCAATTAGTAATTTTTTTCATGGTATATATTTTCCTGTTTTATAGTAGCAGTAATAACCTTTAAGTCTGTAAATGGCTGACAATATCGGACCTGTAAGCTCAGCTAAGAATGTACAGACTGTAACCTAATTTTGCTGTTTGATAATATTGATGGTTACTTTCTGTGATTTTCTTCACAGTGAAAAATGAATATTTGTTATGTAGAAGACTGTCTACAAGTTCTATGGTATTTCAGACTGGATATTTCTGATGAGAATTTTGACTCATCACTAAAATATTACTGGGAGTAAAACAATTGCTATTTGTAATTGTTGTACAAGTTCCTTACACTGTCTTTTAATGCAAATATAATGTGGCTATTTCAATAAAATCAATTGATAATATGAGGTGAGATAATTATTCTTTATAAGGTATAAGGGCTCAACGTTTCTTTTACTGTTAAAAAGCTAAGGCATCTTTTCCTTTGTCTCTCTCACTTCATATCCGCTACTGAGACAGTTTGGAAACAGATTGGAATGTACTTGCAGATCAATAGCTGCTCCAGCTGGAAAATCAGCACCTCTATAGATATCCTTGTGGGTGAAACTTTAAGAGTAAACTTTCTCTAGGATGATGACTTTGACACTGCTATGCTGTTTTTTCTGTTCGGGGGTAGTATTATGCTTTATGTCAATCCAGCATTTCTTAGTACCCCATAACTTTCTGTTTCACTTATTGTCACTAATTCTTAACCACCATTCTGCTTCAACCAAAAGAACTGAAGGACTACTGACCTCATTTGATGCTAATTACCACCTCAGTGGTTCCCTTAACTGTCCCTGTTTGTGTTCAAATACATCACTTCTTTCAAGAGCCAACTCCCAATTTATCTTCTTCCCACAAGACCTGCTTTAATTTTACCTTTTTAGCAGCCTCCGTACATTTTTTTTTCTTTTTTTGCTCACATTTACATAGAATAAAGTTATGTAGAATTGAGTTCCACATAACTCAATGCTTCATGTTTTATCTGTCCCATTTAAATTTAAGGAACATTATACAGTGTTTCCTTTTATCCATCTAAATAACACAGTTATTTGCATTGCGGTTACTTAATACATATTGTTTATATATTTTTTCTAGAGATAACTTTTACTCTTCAGTATTGATTTTCTTTACCTTGAGCTGAAATGGATTAAAGGTAAAATCAAATAATTGTAAATTTCAGCTTGTTGAATAGGGTTAACCATAAAGGGATCATGATTATTTTTAGCTACTCTGGCTCTGCTGTCTGATCTCCCAGTGTGTTTCCCTAAACTCTTCCATTTTCAACAGCAGTTTATGTCAGTGCGCGAGATTTAAATGCTATATCAAAATAACAGCAAATGAAAAATAAGTGTAGTTGGCTTTGCAAATAGTTTTGTTACCATGTTTCTTTAAATTGAAGTAATTGTTAAATTTAGGACAGAAGATGAGCTAAATATAAAATGAAAAGCAATATGCTAGCTAGTGGAGTTGTGCAAGGAGGCAGCAGTATTCACTGTGGCTCATTCAAACCAAATCACTTGATGCTCAATCTCATAGGAAAATGGAGACAGTGATCTGGGGATTGTGGTTAAAGTGGCTGCTGCTTTGTGGGGAGGGCAGCTCTGCAACTTTAAAAGCCCATTGACTGCAACTAGTACATGTTCAAACACATTTGTTGAATAAATAATTGAATGAAAATGAATAAATAAATGATCTTTGTAGGTTTTGTTTCTCAGGGGGTCAACCATGTCAGAGAAAACAGGGGCAAACATTTGCAATAATACAAGCTTAATGTTGAAAACCACATTTTAAAACATTAGCAGGCAGGTCAAAGCACATTGAACAACATTAAGAATAAATGTGCACATAGCACATTTTCTGTCGTCATGTAATCTCCAGGCAACATATAAATATGACTATCTGCTCTCCCTTGAGAAAAAAAATTACCAGTAATTTCCTAATGCAGGAATCAATTTTGTTCTCCTGCCCTCTTCTGCCTTCTTTTCTTTCACATTCCAAAAATTTCACATAAAATATCATTTATGTATAAAAAACGAAATCAGTGTGTTAAAGAGATATCTGCTCTCCCATGTTCATTGCAGCACTATTCCGAACAGCCAAGGTAGGGAAACAATCTGAGTGTCCATCAGTGGATGAATGGATAAAGTAAGTGTGGCCTGTATACACAAAGGAATAGTATTCAGCCTTTAAGAATAAGGAAATCCTGTCATTTGCAACAACATAGATGAATGTGGAGGAAATTACATTAAGTGAAATAAACCAGGCACACAAAGACAAATACACTGCACAATCTCACTTAAATGTGGAGTCTAAAACAGTGGACTTCATAAAAGAAGGTACAATGGTTGTCCCAGGGGCTGGGAAAATGTTGGTCAACAATATAAAATTTCAGTCAGGTAGCAGAAATAAGGTCAAGAGATCTAGCCTGGTGACTATACTTAATTTTTGAAAATTGTTAAGAGAGTACATTTGAAGTATTCTCAGCACCAAAAAATGATAAATATGTGAGATCATAATATGTTAACTAGCTCAATTTAGCCATTCCACATTGTATACATATTTATTTCAAAACAACATGTAAATAATAAATATGTACAACTTTAAAAAATTTCCACTTTTATTTTAGATTCGGGGCATATACATGCAAGCTTATTAGAAGGGTATATTGCATGATGTGGGGGTTTGGTCTTCTGTTGATCCTATCACTCAGGTAGTGAACATAGTACCCAATAGAAAGTTTTTCAGCCCTGGTCCCCATCTCTCCCTACCTTCCTCTTTACTTCCTTCCTTTTAGAGTCCCCAGTGTCTATTGTTCCCATCATTCTGCCTGTGTGTACCCAAGATTCAGCTCCCACTTACAAGTGAGAACATGGGGTATTTGGTTTTGTGTTTCTGTGTTAATCTGCTTAGGATAATGGCCTCCATCTGCATCCATGTTGTTGCAAAGGGCATGATTTTATTCTTTTTTATGGCTGCAGAGTATTTCATAGTGTATATGTACCACATTTTCTTTGTCCACCCTACCATTGATGGGCACCTAGATTGATTCCATGTCTTTTCTATTGATTTTATGTCTTTGGTGTGATGAACACATGCGTGCATGTGTCTTTTTGGTAGAATGATTTATTTTTCTTTGGTTTGATTTATTTATCTACCCAGTAATGGGATTCTTGGCTCAAATGGCAGTTCTATTTTTAGTTATTTGAGAAATCTCCAAACTGATTTTCACAGTGGCTGAGCTAATTTACAGTCTCACCAGCAGTGTAAAAGCATTCCTCTTTCTCCATAGCCTCACCAGCATGTGTTACTTTTTGACTTTTTATTAATAGCCATACCAAAGATGTGAAATGGTATTTCATTGTGGTTCTGATTTGTATTTCCCTGATGATTAGTGATGCTGGGCATTTTTTTACATGTTTATTGGCTGTTTTTATGTCTTCTTTTAAGAAGTGTCTGTTCATGTCCTTTGCCCACTTTTGAATGGAGTTATTTGTTTTCTTCTTGTTGATTTTTTAAAGTTCCTCATAAATTGTGGATATTAGCCCTTTGTTGGGTTCATAGTTTGTGACCATTTTCCCCCCTTTCTGTAGGTTGTCTGTTTAATCTGTTGATAGTTTCTTCTGTGAAGAAGCTCTTTACTTTAATTAGATCCCACTTGTCAATTTTTTTGTTGCAATTGCTTTTGAGGACTTGCTCATAAATTATTTGTCAACGTTGATGTTCAGAAGGATATTTCCTAGGTTTTCTTCTAGTATTTTTAGAGTTTGAGTCTAAAAATTTAAGTCTTTAATTGATCTTGATTGAATTTTCGTATATATACAGTGATAGATCAGGGTCTGATTTTATTCTTCTGCATAGGGATAGCCAATTTTCCCAGCACCATTTACTGAATAGGGAATCCTTTCTATATTGCTTATTTTTGTTAATCTTGTTGAAGATCAGTTGATTGTAGATATGGTGCTTTATTTCTGAGTTCTTGATTCTTTCCATTGGTCTATGTATCTATTTTTGGAATCAGCACCATGCTGTTTTGTTTAGTGTAGCCTTGTAGTATAGTTTGAAGTTGGGTAATGTGGTGCCCTTGGCTTTGTTCTTTATACTCAAGATTGCTTTGGCTCTTCTGGCACTTTTTTGTTTCCAAATAAATTTTAAAATAGTTTTTTCTAATTCTTTGAAAAATGATATTGGTGATTTGATAAGAATAGCATTTAATGTGTAGATTGCTTTGGGCAGCATAAATATTTTAACAATACTCATTTTTCCAATTCATGAACATGGATTGTTTTTCCATTTGTTTGTGTTGTCTCTGATTTCTTTCAGCAGTGCTTTGTAGTTCTCCTTGTAGAGATCTTTCACCTCCTGAGCTAGCTGTCTTTCCAAGTATTTCATTATTTTTGTTGCTATTGTAAATGAGATTGTGTTGTTGATTTGACTTTCAGCTTGAATGTTTTGGGTTTAAAAAATGCACCAATTTTCGTAGTTTGATTTTGTATCTTGAAATTTTACTGAAGTCATTTCTCAGGTCTAGGAGCCTTTTGGTGGAGTCTTTAGGGCATTCTATGTATAGAATCATTTCATCAGTGAAGACAGATAATTTGATTTCCTCTTTTCACATTTGGATGTCTTTTATTTCTTTTTCTTGCCTGATTGCTCTGGCTAGGGTTTCCAATAATATGTTGAATAGGAGTGGTGAGATCAGGCATTCTTGTCTTATTCCAGTTCTTAAGGAGATGTTATCAACTTTTGTCTGTTCAGTATGAGGTTGGCTATAGGCATGTGACAGATGGCTCTTATTATTTTGAGGCATGTTTCCTTGATACCTAGTTTGTTGAGGGTTTCTTTTTTTTTTTTATCATAAAGAGATGTTGGATGTTATGGAAAGCTTTTTTGTGTGTGTCTATTGAGGTGATCATATGGTTCTATTTTTAATTCTGTTTATGTGGTGAATCACATTTATTGGTTTGCTTATGTTGAACCAGCCTTGCATTACAGGAATAAAGCTCATTTGATAGTGGTGAATTAACTTTTTGATGTGCTGCTGGATTCAATTTGCTAGTATTTTGTTGAGGATTTTTATCTGTGTTCAATAGGGATATTGGCCTGTAGTTTTCTTCTTTTGTTGTGTCTTTGCTGGAGTTTGGAATCAAGATAATACTAGTTTCATAAAATCGGTTAGAAATAAATTTTTCCTTCTCGTTTTTTTTTTTTTTTTAGAATATTTTCGGTAGGTTTGGTACCTGCTCTTTTTTGGTATGTCTCATAGAATTTGGCTGGGAATCCATATGGTCTGGGGCTTTTTTTTTCTTGGTAGGTTTTTCTA
This sequence comes from Symphalangus syndactylus, assembly GCF_028878055.3. Classification (NCBI taxonomy): domain Eukaryota; kingdom Metazoa; phylum Chordata; class Mammalia; order Primates; family Hylobatidae; genus Symphalangus; species Symphalangus syndactylus. The sequence continues at coordinate 83,149,531 of NC_072436.2, forward strand.
TTACTGATTAAATTTTGGAACTTGTTATTCGTCTGTTCAGGGTTTCAATTTCTTCCTGATTCAATCTTGGGAAGTTGTATGTTTCCAGGAATTTATCCATTCTTCTAGATTTTTCTCGTTTGTGTGCATAGAAGTGTTCATAGAAGTCTCTGAGAATATTTTGTATTTCTGTGGGATGAGTTCTAATGTCAAATTAATCATTTCTGGTTGTATTAATTTGGATCTTCTCTCATTTTTTCTTTGTTAATCTTGTTAGCAGCCTATGGATCTTATTTATCCTTTCAGAAAAGCAATTTTTCATTTTTTGTCAATCCTTTGTATGGTTTTTTGAATCTCAATTTCATTTAGTTTAGCTCTGATTTTAGCTATTTCTTTTCTTCTGCCAGCTTTGTGATTAGTTTGTTCTTATACCTTTAGGTGCAATATTATGTCATTAATTTGAAATCTTTCTAACTTCCTGTTGTAGACATTTAGTGCTATAAACTTTTCTCTTAACACTGCCTTCCCCATATCCCAGAGATTTTGGAAAGTTATTTCTCTGTTTTCATTTATTTCAAAGATTTTAAAAAATTTCTGCCTTAATTTGTTTATTTATCCAAAAGTCATTCAGGAGCAAATTGTTTAATTTCTGTTATTGTGTGGTTTTGAGAGATCCTCTTGGTATTAATTTCTATTTTGATTCCACTTTTGTCTGAGTATATGCTTGGTATAATTTTGCCTTTTTTGAATTTATCAAGAGCGGCTTTATGGTTGAGCATGTGGTTTATCTTAGAGTATGTACTGTGTGCAAACAAGGATAATGTATATCTTGTGGTTGTTGGGTGGAGTATTCCGTATATATCTATTAGGTCCAATTAGTCAAGTCAATTATTCCAGAATTTCTTTGTTAGTTTTCTGCCTTGGTGATCTAACTCTGTTAGTGGGGTGCTAATGTTCTCCACTATTATTGTCTAGCTGTCTCAGTCTTTTTATAGGTCTAGCAGTACTTGTCTTATGAATTTGGGTGCTCCAATATTGGGTGCATATATATTTAGGAAAGTTAAATTCTTCTTGTTGAATTGAACCCTTTACTATTATGTAAAAACCTTCTTTGTCCCCCCTTTTTTTTACACTATTGTTAAAGTCTGTTTTATCTGATACAAGAATAGCAACCCCTGCTCTACTTTGTCTACTTTGTTTTCTATTTGTGTAATTGATCTTTGAGCCTATGGGTGTCTTACATTTGAGACAGGTCTGTTGAAAACAGCACAAGTTTAGGCCTAGGTTTTTATCCAAATTGCCACTCTGTGTCTATTAAGTGGGGCATTTACATTCAAGGCTGCCGAGACCAGCTCGATCTGGGAGACCCTAACCAGCAGTGGTAGAGGAATTAAAGACACACACAGAAATATAGAGGCGTGAAGTGGGAAATCAGAGGTCTCAAAGCCTTCAGAGCTCAGAGCCCTGAACAGAGATTTACCCATGTATTTATTAACAGCAAGCCAGTCATTAGCATTGTTTCTATAGATATTCGATTAACTAAAAGTATTCCTTATGGGAAACGAAGGGATGGACAGAAATAAAGGAATAGGTTGGGCTAGTTAACTGCAGCAGGAGCATGTCCTTAAGGCACAGATCACTCATGCTATTGTTTGTGGCTTAAGAATGACTTTAAGCAGTTTTCTGCCCTGGGTGGGCCAGGTATTCCTTGCCCTCATTCCGGTAAACCCACAACCTTCCAGCGTGGGTGTTATGGCTATCATGAACATGTTACAGTGCTGCAGAGATTTTGTTTATGGCCAGTTTTGGGGCCAGTTTATGGCCAGATTTTGGGGGGCCTGTTCCCAACACAGGGCTAATATTGATACATGAGGTTTTGTTTGTGTTGTGGTGGTGTTAATTGGTTGCTTTGTAGTCTCAATTGTGTTGTTTTATTAATAGGGTCTGTGGCATATGTACTTATATTTGTTTTTTTGATAGCAGGTATATTTCTTTTGTTTCCATGTTTAAAACTCCCTTAAGCCTCTCTTGTAAGGCTGGTCTCATGGTAACAAATTCCCTTAGTGACTGCTTGTCTGGGAAATATTTCTTTCTCCTTCACTTATAAAGCTTAGCTTGGCCAGATATGAAACTCTTGGTTAGAATTTATTTTCTATAAGAATGCTAAAAATAGGCCTCTACTCCCTTCTCACTTGTAAGGTTTCTGCTGAGAAATCCATTGTTAGTCTAATTCCCTTTTTACACTATGTAACCCTTTTCTCTAACTGCCTTTAAGATTTTTTCTTTTTTGTTGAACTTGGAAAATCTGATGACTGTGTGCCTTAAAATGTTTACCTTGTAGAGTAGCTTGCAGGGGTTCTCTGATTTTCTTGTATTTTCTTGTTGACCTCTTGTGACATTGGGAAAATTTTCATGGATTATATCCTCAAATATGTTTTCCCAGTTGCTTACTCTCTCTTTTTCTCTGTCAGGAATGCCAATGAGGCATAGAGTTGGTTGATTTACATATCCCATAACTCTCAGAAGCTTTGTTCATTTTTTAAATTGTTTTTTCTTTATTTTTGTCTGACTGGGTTGATTTAATGGACCAGTCTTTGAGCTCTGATTTTTTTTTCCCCCTCTGCTTGATCTAATCTTTTGCAAGGACTTCTAATTATGCTTTGGAATTTCTGTAATTTTTCAATTCTAGAAGTTTACTTTGTTTTTTTCTTAATGTGGCCATGTCATCTTTTAAATGTTGAATCTTTTTTTCTGGGTTCATTAAATTGGATTTCAACTTTCTCTTGGATCTTGTTGAGCTTCCTTGTCGTCTAGATTCTGAATTCTATTATTGTCATTTCAGACATTTCAATCTGATTAGGATTCATTGTTATAGGGTGTGATCCTTTAAAGATAATGAAACACTCTGGGTTTTTGAATCACTGGAGTTCTTGACCTGATTTCTTCTTATCTGAGGGAGCTGGTGTTTCTTTTTCTGTTTGAATTTGCTGTTACTTGGATAGGTCTTTTTGTTTTTTATCTTATATATCTTGAGGGTTTCACTGTGTGGATGTTGTTTATAGTCAATTGGTTTTGTTTCCGGGTACTTTCAGATGGCCATTTCTCTGTAAAGGTTCCTAGGTTGTAGATAGGATCCTGTGGTGGGTTTCAGATGCTTTGTGTGTTGGAGGAATGCATATTTGTTTGGTGGTATAATTAAGGCTTCAGTCCAGTACATAGCATGTAAGAGTAAGGGCTAGCAGATAGGATGTTACTCAATTGTGCACCCCTTTTGTTTTTCAGTGTGTATACAGCAGTGCTCTGAGGAGGGGCAGCAGGAGAGTGAGAGATAAGTCCCTCTTAAGTCATTTTCCAGGCCTTGGTGATGTCCCCTTCAACTAATGGCACTGAGCTCACATTCCCTTTGCCCCAAGAGGAGCTTTGGTGGGCTGCACTCCTTCCTCTTTTAGGTGCAGTCACAGATGAGGGTTAGGTCACCAGATCTTCAACTTGCCAGTTGTCCACTGGTCCCCTATGCTTGTGAGAGTCAGAGCGGGTTGTGAGGTTGTCTGTTAGTTGTCTGTTGGTACAGTGGGTCAAGGGCAGAGGATCCCTGATCACGGCAGTATTATCATGGATATACAACTAAGAAGACAGCTGCAACTTGGGGTTTTCAGCCCAGCCGACAGCTGTGGTGCCTGCCCAACGCATGCTCCCCCAACCTGACAGGTTTTTATCCATGTCTGCCCCAGGAACAGGTCCTGCCATTTAGGCTTGTCCCAAGCCTTCTATGCCCAGATTGCTGAGCCATTCCAGATGTTCTGGGCCATAGAACTCCCTGGGGAAGGAACTGCGGCTGGCTATTAGGTCACACTCTTTCCAGACCAGTCTTGTGGTGGGAGGGATGGCAAGTTTCTGCGTTGGCACACAAACCTGCACCTCACTCCACTCTCTTCTGAGAGTGGGGGCTCCTCCTTTGCTTGAGTTCTGGCCCCAGATCTCAACTTGATACCTGTGGGTGGTGTGCTCAATTCCTGAGGAGTTGGTACTGGGCCCACGGATTTGTCCTTTGGCCCCTGTGGGTTGAGCACTGGCTGTGCTGGAGGGGTTCAACTGCTCCTAGGTCACCAGCCAAAAACTCAGGTGGTACGGGGGTGGTGGGGGTGGGACCTGTGCTGTGGACACTGTCCTGTTAGAGTGTCCAGACAGGCACTCTTAGGAGGGGCCAACCAGTGAGGGAACTCATTGATTGGATGCACCATAGTCCTGTAGCAATGGCAACTCTGCTGTCTTCTGGCCTGGCAGAGAGCAGAAGCTGCAGCCACTGAGTGAAAGATCAGGGGTTTATGGGGATGGGTGCCTTATGGTGCTGTTTTGTTGCAGCTGTACTGAGCAGTGAAACCTTCTGGGTTCTGCAAAGGTTTGAGCTGTGCCTCTCTGCCTCATCTCCAGGTGGCTCCACATGCCAGTTTAAATGTCTATGGGGGTTGTGAGAATATCACTAATTAAGATCCCAAAGGTCTGCAGTGAGAGTGTGGTGCTACAGAGTTCCTTCATTTAGCCCTTCCTTAGGTCCAGTTCAGGGCCAGAGGCCAGTCCTGGCACTTGGCATCTCTGAGCAGGCTTCCCAGTTTCTTCCTTCTTCAGCCACAGTGTCTGCATCACCTCCCTATTGATTTTCAGTGTTTTCAGTGTTTTCTCTCAAAAGATCTGTTTGAAGTGTGATGATTTACTTGAAATTTTGGTTCCTCTCAGTTGAAGAGGCATTTTCTGGCTATATCTAGTCAGCCCTCTTGCCCTGGCAAATGCACATGCAATTTTTATTTGTCAACCAAAATTAATTAATTAAAAAATATTAATATACTGACAGCAGACTTTTAAATACAAGCACACAGCTAAATGCATCTTTATTTGAAAGCTTTCTTTAGCATAAAGCTAAACACTGACCTATTTTGCATCAAGCTGATATCGAAATGGAAACAAGTGTTTGAGGTCACAAAATGAAACTGAGTTTAACTTATATTTCCAGACTTCATATATTTCTTTATTTCTTTTTTGTTTTTTGAGGTGGAGTCTTTCTTTGTCACCCAGGCTGGAGTGCAGTGGCGCCATCTCATCTCACTACAACCTCCGCCTCCTGGGTTCAAGCGATTCTCCTGCCTCAGCCTCCTGAGTAGGTGGGACTACAGGCGTGTGCCACCATGCCCAGCTAATTTTTGTATTTTTAGTTGAGATATGGTTTCACCATATTGGCTAGGCTGGTCTTGAATTCCTGGCCTCAGGTTATCCGCTCACCTTGGTCTCCCAAAGTGCTGGGATTACACACTTGAGCCACTGTGCCCGGCCAGACTTTATATATTTCTTGAGCTCTATGAATAAAGTTCTGTCAGACACTATGGATTGATTTGAAAAGTAATATGTTGAAATACCTGTCCTCAAAGAGAATGCCATCTAAATAGGGAAAGAGCACATATACATGATAACAATTAAACATATATATGTGATCAAAATTATAATAGAAGCCAGTGAATAAATTCCATATAAGTGAAACCACACAAAAGCACAATTGCAGCTGATTTGTAAGAAGGATGACATTTTGTAGACAACTCACAGAAGGCTTGTGCCTTTCAGAGTAAAAATACTCCCTGCAAACAAGAACTGTAAGTTAATCTTCTTTAAACACTATTTGGGCATATAAATAACAATATCAACTGCAGTTTCTCTGAATGAAAAAGGGCTTGTATATGAGGCATATAAGAGCAATAGCATGATGGCAAAAATAATCATTCCTACTGACATGTCATAAAGTCTACACTTGGTCAGAAGCACAAATGTCAATATAATTTTTATGTTGAACAAGCACAACTCAGGGAGTGTAATCCAAAAAATGACTTTATATTAGTTTCCTTTCTTCCTTTAAATCTCTGGGCCAACTCTTTCTCTGTCCTTGGCAGGCCTCTTGGCATTTTCTTAAATAATAATAACGAATATAAAATGTCTTAGAGTCAAGTTAAATCACAAAACACAGACTCAGTTCAGTAATTAGCAAGATCAATAACAGGTAATATTCAAAACTCAAAATTTCTTTACAATTTGGACACCTCTCCTTCCTCTGTAGCAGATGGGAAGTCTTACATCAGGGCAGGAGAGCTGGTTTCTCTTCTCTTACCCCATCTAAGGCTTATATGCTCCTCTCACCAGCTTGTTTACCATAGTAATTTCTGACCACTTAAAGCTGGTGTTTGGGGAGGGAAGAGATTAAAGCGGTCAGAAAATGTCCTACTGGAGGCGGGGTGCGGTGGCTCACGCCTGTAATCCCAGCACTTGGGAGGCCGAGGCGGGCGGATCATGAGGTCAGGAGATCCAGACCATCCTGGCTAACACGGTGAAACCCCGTCTCTGCTAAATATACAAAAAAAATTAGCCGAGTGTGGTGGTGGGCGCCTGTAGTCCCAGCTACTCGGGAGGCTGGGGCAGGAGAATGGCGTGAACCCAGGAGGCGGAGCTTGCAGCGAGCCGAGATTGCACCACTGCGCTCCAGCCTGGGAGACAGCGAGACTCCGTCTCAAAAAAAAAAAAAAAAAGTCCTACTGGATTAACACTGGTATGAATTGATGTTGGTGCTTTCTGAACACTGAAGATGTTTCCGGCAATAATTTTCTATGTCTTTCTCTCATGCAGGCATGTTTATGGCTTCTTTGGATAATTCCCCTCTTTCTTAGAATTTTTCCCTGTCTCTCGTCCAGGCATGTTTATGGCTTCTTTGGTAATTCCCCTCTTTTTTAGAATTTTTCCCTGGAAGTTCATTTGGAAAGGTCAAATCCTTCTCCATTTTGGCTTGATAACTTACTGCCTCCTCTAGTTCTAGGAATCTAGTCATAATCTCTAGCCTCTCCTGTTTTTCTTTCCAGTTTTTTTTTCTCTAGGTAGCCTTCTTGGATAGTACTTAGGGAAAACCATGTGAATCCTTTTTCAGACAAGGCCTCTATAGCCCAAGAGAATCACTCACACATCTGTCTGTGGGAAGTGGTTAAGAACTATATGTTGAACACTTTTGTCTTCGTCAATTCAGGATAACAAAATATCTTAGACTGGGTAATTTATAACGAGTAGAAATTTATTGCTCATGGTTCTGGACGCTAAGAAGTCCAAGATCAAAGCATCAGTGGATTCAGTGCCTGGTGAGGGTTCACTTTCTTCAAAGATAGTAACTTCTTGCTGCCTTCTCACATGGCAGAGGGGTGAACAAGCTTCCTCAGACTTGTTACATAATGACACTAATCCCTCCCAAAGGCCCCACCTTCCAACACCTTCCAGCCTTCCAACACCACTGTACTGAAGATTGTTTCAACCTAAGAATTTTGGGGGTTGGGGGGGTGATGAGGACACACTTAGACCAAAGCAACCTCTGTTGGAAAATTTTCACTTGATCGAATCCTTCTTGTGGAGGGATTATCTTTGAGTCATAGCTGATATTTAACATTTTAACATCTTTTTGTATCAGTATAGTAAGCTAAGACAGTAAGCTATATAACTTTAATCAAATTAGTTAGCTTCCAGACTCCAGCCTTCTACTCTTTTTGTTTGGGAGATTAATGATAATATTTATGTACAGTACTTAGAACATGGCCTGTTTCATAGTAAGTGACCAATACATGAGAGCTATTATTATTTATTATTTGTAGAAACATTATATTTGAGATGAATACAAATATGCATTTTTACCTACACCCTCTGAAGGTGTGTCATTCTTGTAAGTGTTAGTATACCCTAAGATTTTAAAATAAGACGACATGTCTACTGACTTGAGTATTTGCTGAAATGTTTGTTTTTTCCTGTACAAGATTTGAATGCCTTGAATATTTTATTCAGTCCCTTAGTATATATTTTCCTGTTTCTTTTCTAACTGCTCACTGTATTTGAGGGAGAAAAGGAAGGGGCTTTATTAAAATGCTCTGATGTATATGTCCTTTCCTAACATTGCTTTTTACAGGAAAAATATCTTTTGGTGATAGAAACAGAGTGGTGTGAATAGGGCAACAGTAAATCTGTCCTAAAGCCACTTTCCAACTGTAAATCATCATTACAGGGGATTGGCTTTCTGCTCATGGTGACACTTTACCCAGTGAAGTGACCAGAAGGATTGGAAGCGATTTCTACAATATCAGCCTCTGGCATGATTCATTTCTGCTCTCATCTCAGCAAGTGGAAGCTTAGTTTCTGATACTGAGGATCAAAAGATGGCAGCCTCACTACAATGAAATCTCCAGATATTGCTATATCTCCCACATTGTCAGGTTCCATTAGATAAAATATATTTTGAAGCAATTATTTGGTTTTCATCAATACTGCCTTAAATGAAGTCTGTTTTTCATTCTTAGCTTACAGGTCTGATAGCCATAAAACATAAAAAAAACCCTAATTCTTTAAATTACTAAGAATTCACAAAAATACATATAAGTAACTTATACACTTATTTTTTTATAGTGAGATGAATAATTTTAAACTAAAATTGGCATAAAATATCAGTTGAATATCAATAATTTTTATTTTAATTTAAACTTTTTATTATAAAATAAAATACAGATCCGGAAAACCAAATGTGCAGCTTAATGACTTAATTTAGGTGAACACCTCTTCACCACCACCCAGGTCAATAATGAGAAATTTCTTCAGCCTTTCTCCCTGTATGTGCCTTATCCTTATTTCACCTCCTACCTCTTCCAGAAGTAACTACTATCCTGACTTTTACAGCAATGACTTCCTTGAATTTTTAAATAGTCTTATCATTTAAGTGCATGTTCCAAGAGGGTATAGTTTAGCTTTTTACAGTTTTGCATTTGATGATTTAAAATTTTCTGTTCATCTACAATTTACCCTCTCACTTTCTTCTCCTTGTCATTTATTTTCTGAAGAACACAAACCTTTTCTGTGCAGTTTCAAAGCCTGAATGTTGCTGATTATAAACTCTAGATGATTCAACCTGTCTTCTATATTTTCTAAAATTTCGCAGCTGAATCCAGGGGATTTATCAGAATCAGGTACTAACCCTCTGACAAGATTTTAGGTGTCTTTTTTTAGGAGAGCAAAGTGTCTGGATGTTTCTTTTTTTGTGATTTGAATAGCTGTTAATATTCAATGCCTGGATTAATTAACTTGTGGGGTTGCAAAATTTGATTATATTCAAATTCCATAATTTCTTTTTCATTATTAGCGAAAATACCTTAAAAAGGAGATGGTTTCTCTCATTTGCTGTTTTGCTACCTAGTGCTTCAGTTTATATAAAAAAGCAGAATAAGTGCTTAATTTTTAAAATGAATGATTAAGAAAATTAGATTCTTATTATCCTCCAAATGTAGCCATTTCTTTTCTTCTAATACTTTGTATTAGCAATTTATAGTTTTAAATATTTGGATGAGTTTCACCCAGTTGTAATTATTATCACCATTGAAGCTCAAATTGTTCCACCTCGGGCTGGTGGGAGACTTTTCAGTTTCACTATGGAGTTATTTTGATACAACTCTAATAGATTTTTGATAGTTCCCTTGCAATCTAGTATGACAGGATGCTCCAGTTTTATGTAACTGTAACTGCCATTTTCTCACCAGCTCTGGGTTCTTTTAGTGTAAAATGGTACTTCAAGACCACAGTACGCAGCCACTAGTGTTCTTGTTCACAGTTGTTTGTTTTTTGTTTCTAAATCTTTTTAGTGGGCAGAGATAGGATATGTGGGTGTGTGTGTCTGTTTGTGACTCATGGGTTCATATAGCTACTTCTAATTCAAATTCAGCACTGTAGAGTTTTTTGAATTTAATCACTTTTTAATTACATCTATATTTCCTTTCTGCCATGCCAGAAAGCCTGGTTCTTAAACATATAGGGGATGATAGAATGTTTCATTCTACACACACAACAGTATCAAAGTAACAATACTAATACTACTGTTACTAATATGTAACTGAAAGCATATAAACAATTTCTTGCATTTACTCTTATTATAACTTCTATCTTTTATAATTATAGTTGTTTTTGGCATGACATTTACTAGAATTTTTTTCTAGTACACAGATAAAAAACACACAAGCTTGCATGCAACAGTGTTCACCAATCGATACACTCTAGTTGATATTTTAAAAATAATACAAATGAAAAATGTAGAGCACAGAATTATTTTTACTTTTAAACTCAGTACATTTCAGAAATCAACCAAGTACGATTCCTTTTCAAAAGCTCTCACGACAAATTTATAAGAGATCTTTTTGTTCATGTTGAAAACTTAAACAAAAGGAACCATATGAGTATTTCATTTACTTTTTTACTCTTTGCATTAAATATATACAGACAGGATGTCCTATGTGTCATTTTTGAATGACACCATATATTTGTAAAAATAGACAAACAATGAGATGCGTTGAGTACTTTAAAAACTTGTTACTGAGAGCATAGATGAATAAACATCGCCTTGCGTGTCTTTTTTTTTGATTTTTGAGCCTAGTGTATTTGTTAAGTAGAGACAGCTTCCATTTGACATTCTGTAGTTTTTCTTAAAAGCCATCATCAACTCCTATTAGTTGCAGTAGGCTTGTAATAAATGCATATCTCAGACAATTGCCTTACTTTCAAAAAGTATAGCAGTTGCAAATGGATTCTACCTAGTGATCCTATCTAGTGAATATCATCTTATAGTTGTGCCTGTAATACAGAAAAAGAAATTAGATTTTGATATCCCTTTCTGTCCTAAAGTATTCCTAAGTGGGTAAGAAAATATTGTAAATCAGAAAGTTTTCTTTGCAATGCCCGGATGTTACCCATACATTTTGTGTGGTTTTTCTCTGTGTAAGAGACTCCATTTTTAAAGAAGTTGCTCCATTTTACTAGTGTTGCCTATAACGTATTTTCATGTTTACAAATTACAGCCAGCATAGATTATGCTAAATGTTTCCTCTTTGATGACAACTGATAATTAGAAAGACCCTTATCATTTCTGAAGAAAAAATATTATCTCTAACTTGGAGAAGTTTGAGACATCAGTAAGGTAAGAATAACTGAGTTTGCACACTACTTTATTTAAATTGAAATGGGTGAAAAGTGAACTTTTTTTTTGCTCATTTTTCCCCAATGTGCAAACTACTTATTTTTTCTTTTCATATTGCCACTGCTGGAAGAGTCCCATAGTCTCATTAATGAGATCACACTCTTTCCTATATTCTTTTTCAACAGGTAATTTTGATGCCTGGCCAACTTCAGACAGCAATTTGAAAGTTGACTTCACTTGAGGGCTGATTTCTGAGATCCTAATGTGTCTCAAGGTTTAGCTCATTGTAGATGAAGCCATTTCCTCAAACATGGGGATTACCCAGGAAAACTATGAGCTTTGGAATCACAAGGACCTTAGTTTAAATCTTGGCTCAAAGCCTCTCTAGGTGACCTGGGGCAAATTACCTTCCTTCCTGGTTCTCAGTTTCCTCATGTATAAAATAGACATAATAATATCATATGTACAGTGTGGTTGCTAGATTTGGAATTTAGCATACTGTATATTTTGAACATTTTATAAATGTGCCCAATCCTTTGTCATATGTGAAAAAATATATCTGCTAAGGTAAATAAAGGAAATATATATGATTTGAAAAATCTCCTTAGATGACTTCAATATTCTTCTACTACTCTTAAAGACTCAATACCTTAAAGGTTTCAGTAATTTTAGCCTCTTCATTAAGAAAAGTAAAGATGCCAGGAACTCATGACTGAACAACTATGCAAATCAATCTCTTGGATATAAGGCACCAAAAGACTAAGTTTAAATTAACTGTAATTCTCATGGGTATCTTATTTGTTTAAATTAATTAACACATTTATTTATTACCTATATACATTATATATATATTTAAAAATCTTAATAGGATTCATTTAAATGTCACCAATGCTTTTAAAAGGAAGCTGCATGATTCTGTTTTATAGATGAATATTTAAAAGTAAAGTATTTTTTATGTAAAGAACTGATTTATTGTTTTCACTTTAAGAAAACGCTGATATTAGAAAATGTAAACTTACAGAAATTGAGATTTTTTTAAAAGCAAAGACTCGCTGGGTAGGAAGACTACACATGGACATTATGCTAATGAGAGACTTGAATCACTGACCCCTGTGTTGCTTAGTGGGACACAATACCGATTCAAGGTCTCTGTCCTTTTGTTGATTTAAATGTTATCCTTGAAACAGCAATGTTATAAATATTAATAAAAATACTAAGAGCTTGGCAAGTGGATTCTAAGAAGACTAATGACGTCTAGTTAAATATCAAGACATTATTCTAACAGACCTTTAACTAGGCAACAAAGATGGAACAACACTGTAAGCCCTTCATAAAGGTCTTGATAACCATTCAGTTGAGACAAAAATTACATCAATTATTTGACCTAAATAGACTGATTGATGTTCCTGAGTGAATGAATCAGCCTTTGGTTATCATCTCACAATACCAAAAACTAGTCTGGCTAGTTATTTTGACTCCTTTAATTGGTTGTTTTTCTAGTTGGTCTGTGTATGCACATACATGCACACACTTTCTAAAATGTGTGAGAACCAATAACTCGTATCAGTTCACTCTCAGGCAGTCTGATGTATGTCAGCAGATATTCAAAAACATAACACTGGGCAAAAGTAAGATACATAAAGATATTTAGATTAAAATACCATTTTATTGTTCATTTATCAAAACTATATTTACTATTGTTCATGGATGCAAATATATATAAATAATAGAAGGCACATTAAGGGCACAAGACTTGTGCCAAAGAAATAGTGGGGTAAGTAGATGGGGAAAAACAAGAGTTCATGTTGTGGACAATTGTGGTGGTGTGCTATAAAATGTAGAGTGAGATCAATCACAGTAATGCTATGTTAGAAACTGAAATCTAGATGTTTGTAATTTATTTTTGTGTTAGAGTATGGGTATTTTTCAAATTGATTTGAACCTATTCAGCATATAACATGACACAATTTTCTTCTATTCTTCCTGTGTGAAATTGAATGTTGAGGAGGTATGATTGAAGAGAACATCACATTTCCAGTTGTTCCCTCCAAATCCTTTTAATATAAGCTGGCTATCAGGCCGAATTATGCTACATATCCTGGTTAACCCAAATGTCTATGTTAGTGAGGAAAGTTTTCTTAATTCATTAAAATTTGTGTTATAAATGCCTTCCACCACTAATGAATTTTGGCGAAAATTCTATAGTTGGGACATCAACTTAGCTTCTTTATTAAAACAATAATTAATACAACATATTTTGCCTGGCAAACATAAAATAGAAAAAACTATAACCAATATTTTAGGAATGCATTAGAGGATCAGGCACATAGAGAACTCTCAGTGTGATAGTTTGTAAATAGTTATTTTTGTGAGAACTTCCAAAGATGAATGCAAATCCGTGAAAGATTAACCATGTTCTGATTTGTTTCAAAATCAGGAAATCTCAACAGTTCAATTTGTCAATCTGACTTTCTCTACACTTACATTCTAAGCCATTGAGTGTTTATGTGATTACCTCAAACTCATTTTGTTTGTGATGTACATATTAATCTGTGGCTGTTTGTATGAAACACCAGCTTTCAAGGGTCATTTTTTTTTCTTCCTTTAAGCCTGGTGTTTTGAGTACAGTACACAAGAAGTGGAATGAAATTGTAGCCTATTCATGTATATGCATTCATTTCACATAGAGGTCTTCCTTTGAGATTGATCAAATCAAGTAAGAGAAAATTCTCTGTAGTCAACAAAATACACAGTGCATGTCTCTGTTTCTTGTCAAGCACCTCAGATGTGCATGTGAAGGTGACTTAAAACCCTATTAATAGACTTCCAGAAAGAAAGAAAACAGCATGAGTAAAAAAATTGTAAATAATTGCCCATTTCTATAGCAAAGTTCAAACTTCTCTCTTGAAATGGTGAGGGAACCAACTCAAATAACATTAGGAAATGTCCTTGTTTAGGGAATAATTGATGGCCCTGTACTTTATTCAGTGTTTGCTATGTACAGTCATATAGGAAAATAAAATGTTAAAAGGTCAAAGGCTAAAGTTGCAGTAACATGTGTACAGCAGATTTACTTGTGTTTTTTGTTTAGAGAAAGTGCTAATTTTTATTTCACATGTTATTTCTATTGTGCAGAACAAAGAAAAAATACATTTTTTAATAATTCAGGAGCTCTAGTTCTTTTTTAGGGAAAAGCTTTAAGCTGTGTCAAACCTATTGGGGTATCTTTTATTTAATATACTCAATTGACTGTTAGTTTTACATTTCAAACTTTAAGGTGGGTAGGTATTAAAATAATGTTTATCACTAATGACCCATCAACAACAAAAATCCATGATACATAGTTATGCACAAATATTCCAAATTATTTAAATATAAACAGTATGCTAGAAAATATTGTACAATATAGGGAAAATATTAACATTATTGTTACCTCAACAGTTGATGACAGCAATTGACTAGTGAAATGGCTTGCCCAAACTGTGCTTTTTTTGAATGCAATTTCAGTAATATAGAAGTGCATATTCTAAGAAATATGGGAAAATGTATGAAATTGTTACATAAACTGCTTTGACTAAAGTAGACATTGTGATGAAGTATAATCTCCTGAAGTAAACAGTTATTATGTTAAGAATGGAGAAGTAATCACACGATTTAAGTGTTTTGCTTTGGCAATTCCACTCATATTTTCCAACCCTGCGTTTCCCTAAGGTATTGCATTCCTGCTGGTCTGCAGCTTACAGAAACAGGCAAGGGGCCAGTACATACAGGAATCAAAATCTGCACAGAAAATATTGCATTTTTAGAAAGCAGCTAAATGCACCTAGGTCCAATTTTGTTACTTTGACTGAAAGGACCATGAATGGAAATTAAGTTCAGATGAGACGTATCAGTTGACTGAAAAGATTTCTGTGACATAAATCACACTGTGCAACAGATATCAGCCCAAGAACTGCCTTTTGAAACATGAAAGGAGAGAAAATTATTGCAGAACCCACAGGTTAAATTTCCAAATAATTCTCTGGATGCTTGTGAAGCAGGCTAAGCATTTTTCTCCAAACCTCTATACTGCGTTCTTGTCCTCAAGCCCTCAGTTCATAGTCTTTCAGCTCTACATTAGATGGATGTCAAAATTTACTCACACTAAAGTAGTTAAGACATAACTATGAGATAATATCTGTATTTAAAAATCTCCTTAAATATCTTATGCATCCCAAAAAATATATAGGAAAAAAAGTAAATGTGCATCCCAAATAATAGTTTTTCTTTCATTTCAGTAGTTAACTGATTTTCTTTAGAATGTTTTGGGAATTTCATCCAGAACCTGGCATATATGTTTTTAAATGATCTTAAGTGGTGGTAAAAATTGGGTCTTAAGGGTAGAATTTGATTCTTGAGAGCAGAATTGAACTTGTTGAAGCTTTGTGATGTTCTTGTGATTTACGAGGAAAGAAAAAAGGATGTTGATGATTTTATTTTGCAGCTTAGAAACTAGTCCTAAAGGCAGTTCCCAAAGAAGTTTCCAAAAACATTTTGAGTAATCGAAACATTTGTGGAACAAGCCTATGGACTTCATGTGTGACTGCTTGTAAAACAAGATGACGTGCTTGTCTTAGAACTCTTTGGTGCTTTCAAATCTCTCTAACAGAAAATTTCCGTTGCCCAGGTGTTGGGTTTATCACCTGGAAGATATGCTGATTCTCTGTTTGTTAAACTGTCATTCACATACACCAGATGAGATTATATCTTTAACTTGTCAGGAAACTACTGAAGCATGTTATAGCTGCTTTAGTGGTAAAGAAAGAATTCAGTCAACAAAGTATTTTTTAAAACTTATTCATTTTTAGCATGAAGTCAGACATCTTGAGTTCAAATTTCAATTCCATTTACTTCTGGGCAGTTTACCTCAATGTTCTTGGCTTTATTTTCTTCATCTATAAAGTGGGGATAATTCCAACTGCCTCTGAAGATTGTGCTGACAGAAAATTAAATCATATGAAATATTCAATCTTGGCATGTAAAAAGCATTTAATAAATATCAGATGTGCTTGTTGCTTTGGTGATACTTTGTAAATGACACAATTTAAAGCATTGTTCCTTCCACTTGGCTTTTAATTTTGGTAACATAATGCTTTTAGCTAAAAACGCATAAATTACATTCAGATTTGATAAAGGCTTCATGAAGAATTGAGAAATAAATTTGAGGCAGAATAGTAATTTCTATAAAGACTCTTACATACTTGAGCCTGGCCTTTACTGAAACTCCTGCTATCATTTAATGTTTTGGTTATCGCCCATCTGAGAATCTCTCGTGTAACTGAGGGTCACTCCTTCAAATCAATATGAAGAAACACAATTCTAAAGCATTTTTTTTCATATTTTTTCAGGCTTAGAAATAAGTGTCAATGTGACTTCTCTCTTAAAAAGGGCTTTTGAAATATACTGCTTTGTTAACAGAAATTTTTACTATTCATATTCTGATTTTAATTGGAAGAATTCAAAATATACCATATTTTTATTTAAAAGATAAATTATATATTCATTAGATGTCATGAGTATTAAACATTTTTAAACTGTCACATAAATTTGATATGAAATTTATAAATTAAGAAATGGAAGATAAACATCTAAACTTACAAGTTAACCAGATAAGTTGTTTCATCAATTTAGGCTTCTAGGCTTGATGGTGCCCAAGCTTTTCTGGTGTATCTTGGCTTTTAAAATGTAGATACAACCCAAATAGTTCCTGAAGGGATGTGAAGGGATTACATAGTATTAAATTTTTTATTTTCTGATTTAGAAAGTATAAGGAGATATTTTTTCCTGGATAAACATGACTGATTTAAAGGATGGGAAGGGATGGTTGAAATTCAAAATAATTGTGTAATGAAAATGTTTTTGAAAATTATTAGCAGAAGTAGATTTTCTTGATAATTGCATGATGTAGTGATATCTGTGAATGATTACAAACACAGAATACAGGAATTTATTGTCTTAGCTTTGGTTTCCCAGAAAGTAGAGTCTGAAGCAGAGGGCTTAACTGGTGCTACTCTAATGGGGTGTGGGTGGGAGGTGATCCCGGAAGAGAAGTAAGGGACAAGGAAGTGAACAGGAGAGGAGGGAGAGTTAAAATGATAATGCATTATTTAGTTAGCTACCCCCAAGTACAACTGAGAGCTAGATCCCACAGCAATGTTGCCAAGAATCCACAGAAGCTGTGTCTCAAGAGAATTCATCAGAGGAAAATAATGAATCATTTGTGAACCTGCTTCCTTCTCTCAATGGTCAAAGGTTCACCTCAAGAGTGTAACAGTTTATTCCTGGTTCCCAGGAGAGAAAATGAAAAGTTTATGAAAACAGTCTGTGATAAAACATGCTCAGGATATGCATGTGTGAAATGGCTGGGCCAAGAGACAGATGAGGCATTAATTTCTGAATTCTAAACATTCAGATGAAAAATTATCAACCATACTTATGCAAACCAGGAATCGCTCCTTGTTAATTTTTTAAAATGTAATTTATATCACATTTTTTATGCCCAGTTTGAATTTTTTATGTAAATATGATCTCTTCTAACCAGAATTATGGCTTTATGTAATAGAAACTCATCTGTAAAGGAGATTTATCATGCACAACACAAAGTTTAAGGATAAGCATATGAGGACTAGACAGGCAACTCCTCTATACCACCAAGAACCAGGCACCTCTGTTCCCTGCTCCCACTTCCTACTGAAGACTATTCCAGGTCATTCCTCCTGACCAGTTTTTAGTCAAGAAAGACAAAGTAAAAGAAATAGCCCACGTGGTATGTATGTGTCCCGATAGACAAAACTGAGGTACATGAGATAACAAAGTATCTATTACATGAATCTATTATATATATAAAATTTAAAAAATTAACATGATAAAATAAGCACTTTTAATCCTACTGAAAGTGTATTTTACTAAAGAGTTTAGTTCAAATATTAGTGGCTATGGAGAAATTTCCTGCAATTGAAATCACTTTAAAATTTATTTAGCATTCTATAATCAATCTACATAATTCACCAGATTAACAGAATAAAGGATAAAAAATACAATTTTCTCAATATATGCATAAAATGCACTTGATGAAACCCAATACCCATTCTTATTTTTAGAAATGTCAACAAACTAGAGGGAAATCTTTTATCTGGTGAAAACTATCATTTTTTTTTAAAGCTGCCATTTTAACATCATACTTAAGAGTAAAATACTCAGCATCTTCTCCATGAGTTTCAGAGCAGGGCAAGGATGTCCACTATTGCAATTTCTATTCAACACTTAACTGAGCATTTTAGCCATTGCAATAAGGCAAAACAAGAGAAAAGTTATGAGAAAATGACATAAAATTGTCATTAATTTCAACTAACACAATTGTGTACATATAAAATCAAATGATATACAAACTATTGAAGTTAGGTGAATTTTAGTAATTTCGCTAGAATCAAGGTCAATAAACAAAAGTGTGCAAATTTTTATAGACTAGTAAACACGTAATGAAGATTTAAAATATCATTTACAATAGCACTGAAAAGCATTAAACTCTTAATGAATAAGTCTAATGAAAGCTGTGCAAGTTCTTTACATTGAAAACCACAAAACATTGCTGAGAGAAATAAAAAGAGAGCTATATAATGTTCTAGAATTAGAGACTCAATATTGCAATTCTTTTATTTGAGCAAGATAGTGCAAATGCAATCAAACTCCCAGTAGGATTTTTGTGGAAATTGACAGGAAAATTGTACAATTTATGAGGAAATGCAAAGACTATAATAGTCAAGGCAATATTGAAGAAGAAAAATGCATGGGAGTCACACTAGTGTATATTAAGACTTTGTATGGAGCTACACTAATTACTACCATGTGGTATTTAAATAAGAGTAGAAAAATAAACCAATGGAATAGAATAAAAAGGTCATAAATAGATTGACAAATATACACATCTGTTTTACAACCAAGTTGCCACCGCAATTTAATGAGGAAAAAATGATTTTAAAATAAACAATACAAGGTTACAATTCTATTCCTAGATATGTAACCAAGAAAAATAAAGAATAATACATACCATATGACTGTGTTTATAACAACTTTAAGAACAAGCAAAACTCATCTATGATTACAAACGTTAGACTGTCATTACATTTGTTGAGGGCAGGCCCTTCGACTAGAGAGGAGCAGGAGGGAACTTTCTGTTGATGGAACAGCTTTTCTATATTTTGATTGCATTTGGTTACATGGGGATATAGTTTGTCAAAAGTCATGGAACTATGTATGCCTGAAGATCTTAAGTTATACTTCATATAATGGTGCTGGATACAATGGATACTCATATCAGAAATGAACCTCAATATTTATTTCACACCACACACAAAATTAAGTTGAGAAGGGTCATACAAATAAAGATAAGGAGTTAAGTAATAAAATTTCTCAAAGTAAACACGGAAAAATATCTTCATGACCTTTGGGTCAGCCAATATTTCCTAAACAGGACATAGAAAGTACTATTTACTTAAAAAAAAAAAGAAGTTGAGAAGTTAGATTTAATAAAAACGAAGAATCTTTAATTTAAAAAATCCTTGAATGAATAGAAAAACAATGCACCAAAGGTAGAAAATATTTGCAATACTTGTATCTGACCAAATACTCTTGCATAAGTCCAGAATATGTAAATCCTGTGAGTAATAAGGAAAAAGAAATATAGCCCAAAAGAAAGTGGTAGGAACTTCTAAATGGCCAGCAAATGTATAGAAAGTTGCTTGGCGTAATTAGTTAAGAAATGTAAATTAAAACAAAAATATAATATGACTAGATTCACACTAGAGTGTATACATTTTTTTTAAAATCCCTGAAAATCCAAAGATTTGGTGAGTGTATAGAGCAACTGGTACTCTCATGATTGTTGTGGGAGGATAAATTGGTATAGAAATTTTGAAAAACTGTTTGCCAATATCTGCTTAAACTAAACATGTATATAAATTATTATCCATTTATTTTATTCTTCAGTAATATAATACTGCAATTATTATCTTGGCATAAGTTTTCTTTAGTACTCGGAAGATACTCTGTAGTTATCTTCTGATTCTGGTTTTCTTTCTTCAAACCTATAAATGTTTGTAATAAGACTACTACTTAATTTTGAAATTTACCTAGTCTGTAGGCTGAAGTAATGACTTCATGTTTACATTTTTTAATTACATAGAAATGAATCAGATATAATCTTTATTGTGTATGTTGCAAGGTGAGATGGGAATTCCCCAACCATATGCAACCCTAGTTAAAATAAAAAATCAACCACTGCCCGAAAGAGTCATGTAAAACATGTCAGTTTAAAATGATGACAGGAAAGTATATTGATAATAACATTTTCTCCAAGCATTCAATGTATTCCTTGGCTTTTGAAATACAATTCTGATAGTACACTGAAGAAAAGAATAAAATAGTTCAACAACAAAGCTAACTAAAAATAAGCTTTTGTTAAAAGAAGGTAATACTTATTTTGTTTTTACAGGTTCAAGGAAAAGTTAGTGGAAGCTGTTATCCATGTCAACGTTGAACCAGAAGGTAAAGAATTTTACAATACATTAACATTTCACGTAGAGATTATTTTTATTGATTCCTCTAAGGATATATAATTGTTGTTCAGTAGCTTTTAACGAAAGAAATTCAATTGCAAAATCAAAGGGTTTATATATATATATATTTTAAGTTCTGGGATACATGTGCAGAACCTGCAGGTTTGTTACATAGGTATACATGTGCAATGGTGGTTTGCTGCACCCATTATCCTGTCATCTACATTAGGTATTTCTCCTAATGCTATCCCTCCCCTTGCTTGCCACCTCCCAACAGGCCCCAGTGTGTGTTGTTCCCCTCCCTGTGCCCATATGTTCTCATTGTTTAACTCCCACTAATGAGTAAGAACATGTGGTGGTTGGTTTTCTGTTCTTGTATTAGTTTGCTGAGAATGATGTTTCCAGGTTCATCCATGTCCCTGCAAAGGACATGAACTCATTCTTTTTTATGGCTGCATAGTATTCCATGGTGTATATGTCCCACATTTTCTTTATCCAGCCTATCATTGATAGGCATTCGGGTTGGTTCCAAGTCTTTGCTATTGTGAATAGTGCTGTCATAAATATATGTGTGCATGTGTCTTTATAGTAGAATGATTTATAATCCTTTGGGTATATACCCAGTAATGGGATTGCTGGTTCTAGATCCTTGAGGTAGTGCCACACTGCCTTCCACAATGGTTGAACTAATTTACACTCCCACCAACAGTGTAAAAGCATTCCTATTTCTCCACATCCTCTCCAGCAAAAAGTGTTTCTTATTGACTGTCAAATACCATAGACAGTACCAGTCACAATTGAATTGCTAAAATTAAATGTAATTTTTTATAAAAAATAAGATATAAATTAAGATGTAGATGAAAAGTTTGGAGAGGTTTTGGAATAATTCATACTTCCATTGGGTTCTCTGCAGTGACTGTTTGGGAAACCAGTGGGTTTCTTCTTTCTTTATTCTCCCTCTCTATTTATCTTCCCTTCACTCCTTGTCCTTTCTCTATTTCCTCATCATTGTTATAAGTCTAAGTAAGCAAGCAAAATTTCAGCCCTATTTCATGAAAATTGTCTCATGCAACACTTCCCATTATTAAAATATGTTTATAAACCTTTAATACCATCAGTCAATTTATAGCAAATTCTCAAGGAAGTGGTCCTATCTGATACTTTATTTGGATGTCAATCATTTGCATTCTTAAACAAGTTTTCATATATATTCAATATTGAAAATGTCAGTTTGTCTCCCAGGCCAGCCTACACAATCCTATTTAATTCATAGCATAATTTCCAAATCTTATTTTACAATAAAATTTAGAAAAATAAATGTACTGTAACACTTCTAATAAAATAAAACAATAAAATACCAAAATACAGTGATGATTTTTATTAAAAACATTGGAACTAAAGGAAATTAGATTTAATAGAACAGAGATAAGATAAATCTACAATTTAATAAACTCTCCTAGCATTTGTCAGGTACTCTGTATTTTACCTAGAATTCTTAGCCTTATAACACTCTGTAAAGTAGCTGTTATTCCTGTTTTGCAGGTAAGTACTCTGAAGCTCAACAAGTTTAAGTAATTTATCTAGGGTCAAAAAACTGAAAAAAAGAATCTGAGGATGGGCCTAGCATGGTGGCTCACGCATGTAATCCCAGCACTTTTGGAGGCCAAGGTGGGTGGATCACCTGAGGTCAGCAGTTTGAGACCTGCCTGGCCAACATGGTGAAATCCCATCTCTACTAAAAAAAATACAAAACTTAGCCAAGTGTGTGGGCCTGTACCTGTAATCCCAGTAACTTGGGAGGCTGAAGAATGGGAATCGCTTGAAGCCAAGAGGTGGAGGTTGCAGTGAGCCGAGATCCGGCCACTGCACTCCAGCCTGGGAAGCAGAGTGAGACTCCTATCAAAATAATAATTAAAAAAAAGAATCTGAGGATGAATCTTCTTAACCTGAGTATGATTAGCTTGAATTCTTTCTACTGTCCCATGCTATGAGGAGTCCAGGTAATTTCATTTCACTTTCAAAGATTTCACACTGAATATTCTTCACAGATTTCCTGAATAGGAAGGAACACATGAAATGACTCTTTTTCAAATGCATTACTTTAAAAAAACTGAAGAAACTAGGCAGGGCATGGTGGCTCATGCCTGTAATCCCAGCACTTTGGGAGGCCGAGGCAGGAGGATCACCTGAGGTCAGGAGTTCGAGACGACCCTGGCCAACATGGTGAAACCCTGTCTCTACTAAGAATACAAAAAGTTAGCCAGGCATCGTGGCGTGTGCCTGTAATCCCAGCTACGCAGGAGACTGAAGCAGGAGAATCGCTGGAACCCGGGAGGCAGAGGTTGCAGTGAGATGAGATCATGTCACTGCACTCCAGCCTGGACAACAGAGCAAGGCTGTCTCAAAAAAAAAAAAAAAAAAAAAAAAAAAGAAAGAAAGAAAGAAAAAAGAAAAAGAAAAACCTGAGAAAACTAAGGCTCTACTTACAGGCAAGGCCAATCCCAAATTCTGTTTCTTTAGATTCTGGTGACTGCTTTCCTATTTCTAATGATAGTGACAAAATTAAAACTCTCATTATGTCTTGTCTAGATTCTTGCACTAGTTTCCTCATTTGTCTCTCTGGCTCCAGTTAATAATCCTATATCCTTCCATTCGAGTAAACTTATCAAATATAAATGCTTGAATAGATTCATAACTGAGTGGTTCTTAGGTTGGGACTAGGAGTGAGTTCAGCAAAGGAGACTAAAATATGTAACTCTCAAGGTATTTAGTACATTATTAAGCATATACAACTGACAAACCAAGCATAGATGATGAGTATCATGAAACAAAGATTAGGTTTCATGCAATTCTGTGCCCATTTGCTATTTAAAATGAAGAAAACAAAAAATTATTTGATTACTTGCATTTCATTTCAGTAATTTTTCTTCATTACTGTGCTAATTATTTTAACTTCTACTCTTTGAAATCCTCTTTCCAGCCAAGTTCTGAAAAAACTGAGTAAAAAAGTGTCAGATGGAGGCCAAAACATCAACTTCCTTACTAATAAAATGCAAGTTGGAGGATGTAGCTTAGTATTAGATTGATTTGCTATTTAGTTGGAGGCAGCCATAGACAGCCAAGGCCTCCCTACTCCCTAGCCTCACTAGTATTATAATTTTTCATCTCAAATTCCACTTTTTTTTTTCTTTTTATGGACCACATAGCAAAGGTTGCAACATTTATAGAAGTCCATTAAATAGCATCCCACTTCCTTGCCAGCTTTCTAAAAAATTGAAATAATATAAAAGGATTACCAATAGAAATCAGAATGTCAATTTTACTATTGACAAATGCTAAGTTGGAGGGCTTTGTTCCAGAACCAAATGGGCTTACTGAATATGCTAAAAAATTAGGTAGATTTACCAACTGTCCCAGTCTGTACTACTGTAACATAATACCATAAATTTATAATTTATAAAGACCAGAAGTTTATTTCTCACAGTTCTGAAGGCTGGGAAGTTGAAGATCAAGGCACCAGCATCTGGTAAGGGCCTTCTTGTTGCTTCCTCAAATGGCAGAAGGACAAAAGGGACAAATGCTCTTTCCTCATATGGCAAGAGAGTAAGAGAAAATTAACCCAATGCTTTGTGGTTTCTTTTATAAGGGACTTAAATTCTACTTATGAGGGAGGAGCCCTTATGGTTTAACCACCTCTTAAAGACTCCACCTCTTAATGTAAGCATACCTCATTTTGTTGCATTTTGCAGATATTGTGTTTTTTAGAAATTAAATGTTTATGGCAACCCTGCATTGAGGAAGTTTGTCAGTACCATTTTTCTAATGGCATATGCTCATTTTGTGTCTCTGTGTCACATTTGGGTAATTCTTGCACTATTTCAAATTTTTTAATTATTCTGTTTCTTTTATGGTGATCTGTGATTAGCAATCTTTGATGTTACTATTGTAACTGTTTTGCAGTCCATGCACCTGCCTGTATAATACAGTGAACTTAATCCATAAATGTATGTGTTCTGACTGCTCTACCAACTGGATGTTTCCCCATTTCTCTTTCTGTCCCTGGGTCTCCCTATTCCCTGAGATGCAACAATAATGAAATTAGGGCAACTAATGGCTACAATGGCTTCTAAATGTTCAAGTGGAAGGAAGAGTTGCAAATTTCTCACTTTAAATCAAAAGCTAGAAATGATGAAGCTTAGTGAGAAAGACATGTCAAAAGCTAAGATAAGCTGGGCCTCTTGCTCCAGACTGCCAAATTTTGAATTCAAATGAAAAGTTTTTGAAGGAAATTAAAAGTACTACTTTAATGAACATAATACAAATGATAAGAAAGCAAAACAGCCTTATTGCTAATATGGAGAAAGTTTTAGTGGTCTAAATAGAAGATCAAACCAGTCAAAACATTCCTGTAAGCCAAAACCTAATCCAGAGCAAGGCCCAATCTCGTCAATTCTATGGAGGCTGAGAGAGGTGAGGAAGCTGTAGAAGAAAAGTTTGAAGCTAGTAGAGGATGGTTTATGAGGTTTCAGGAAAAAAACTCTGCATATAAAAGTGCAGGATGAAGCATCAAGTGCTGTTGGAGAAGTGACAGCAAGTTACTCAGAAGGTGTAGCTAAGGTCATTGATGAATGTGGTCACACTAAACAATAGATTTTTAATGTAGATGAACCAGTCTTCTATTGGAAGGAAATGCCTCTAGAACTTTCATAGCTAGAGAGGAGAAGTCAATGCCCAGCTGTAAAGCTTCAAAGGATGGGCAGACTCTCTTGTTAAGGGCTAATGCAGCTGATGAAGCCAATGCTTACTTGTCATTCTAAAAATTCTGGGGCTTTTAAGAGTTATGTCAAATTGGCAATCTGTGCCCTATTAATGGGAAAACTAAGCCTAAATGACAGCACATTTGTTTACAGCATGGTTTGCTGAATATTTTAAGCCTGCTGTTGAGATATACTGCTCAGAAAAAAAAACAAAAAAAAGCATTGCTTTCGAAATATTACTGTTCACTAACAATGCTCCTGGTCACTCAAGAGCTCCAATGGAGATGTACATAGGGATAAATGTTTCCTTTCCTGCTAGCACATCATCTGTTCTGCAGCCCATGAATCAAGGAGTAATTTTGACTTTGAAGTCCTGTTATTTAAGAAATAGGTTTATTATTACTATTATTATTATTTTTGAGACGATGTTTCACTCTTGTTGCCCAGGCTGGAGTGCAATGGTGCAATCTCAGCTTACTGTAACCTCTGCCTCCTGGGTTCAAGCGATTCTCCTGCCACAGCCTCCGAAGTAGCTGGGGTTACAGGCATGTGTCGCCACAGCCAGCTAATTTTGTATTTTTAGTAGAGACAGGGTTTCACCATGTTGGTCAGGCTGGTCTAGAACTCCTGACCTCAGGTGATCCACCTGCCTCAGCCTCCCAAAGTTGTGGGATTACAGGCATGAGCCACCACGCCTGGCCTAAGAAATACATTTCATTAGACTATAGCTGCCGTTGATTGATAGGGATTCCTTGGATGGATCTGCCCAAAGTAAATTGAAGCCTTCTGGAAAGGATTCAACAGTCTAGATGCCATTAAGAACATTTATAATTTATGGCAGGAGGTCAAAATATCAGCATGAATGAGAGATTGGAAGAAGTTGATTGCAGCCCTCATGCATGACTTTAAGGGGTTCAAATCTTCAGTAGAGGATATGACTATATACACACTGAAAAACAAAAAAAATTGCGTGACTTGCTTCATTTAGGTATTAGCTTTACTGTGGTGGTGTGGAACCAAACCCACAATATCTTTGAGGCATGCCTATACTATCACATTGGAAACAACTACATTTTGGAGGGAATATGTTCAAACCAGAGCGCCAACAAACAGATGACCAGCAGTGCTGGACTTGGGCAGGCCCTCAGTTGGTGGAGGCAGGCAAAGAGCTGCCTTGGGAGAAAAGCAGAGAATAATTGTTTTTATGGGTAGTTCAGTCTCAAGAGGAAGAAAGGAGGGTCTGGCTATGTAAGTCCTGTTTTTTCTTCCCAAATTACATCCCCAACCAAGATGGAGTGAATAAAAGTGTATAGGGAAACCAAGGTGTATACCCATATGGAAAAAAGCATCAGGAATGGGGGAAAAGTGGTGCCTCAACAAACCCTTAGGATTTTTGTTTGGAAAGTTGTATTATTGGTGCTATTTTACATTTAGCTGCTTTTTTTTTTTTTTTTTTTGACAAAAAAGGAATCAATAGTAACGTCTTCTAGGGACAATCAGAAACCTTAGAGAAAATTATTATAAAAGCTACCTTTTTAGCCTGTATTTTCATATGCCAAAGAAATGAAATAAAATTTTACTAATGTGTGTGTTGGAGGGATATTTGGTAATTGAAGAGGGAACTTGGCTGAAGGACAAAGCACATGGCTTCAGCTTGATTCTGCTGAGGTGGATAAAAGGAAGTGGTGGAGGAGAGACTGACTTAGAAAGTTCCCTGAATAACCATGGTGGAAGAATTGTTTTGCTGTACGGTGTGAAACGTTAGAGTATGGAGAGAAACAAACAATGTATCTCAGTGTTCACAAGTTGAGTGTTCTTACACTGGAGTGAATGGCCCAGCATCGGGCACGGGACAAGCAAGCTTACCTTACCACCACCTCTTCTCCTTTGATGTGATGCACACCAGTGTTATGAATCTGCTTTTGTTATTTTTACCCCTGAAGAATCAAGTAGATAAGTGAATTCTAATGTATCCCAGCAGATAAATAGCAATCCTATCTAATCTTTGCCCTTACCACACTTAGAATCATCCTTCCAATGCCCATATAAGTAGTTCTAGACTGACAGTTGTTCTTCTGGGCAATCTAAGTCAATAGTCCCCGAGTAGCAGGCACTCTGGAGGGGAGTCCCCAGTACATGAATTGTGGGATCAGGGACACACAGAAATTATTTTTTAGAATCCCGCTAGAAAGGAAGTTCAAGGATATATACCACCTCCCTCTGGATATGTTAACTATTTTTTAATGATGTTATCTGATATCTTAACAATGTACACAGAGCAGTAGAGCCTTGAGTTTGTTGTTTAAATATCTTTGATGCTGTGTCATAACAAATTAATTTCTAAATGTTGCCAATTTGGCAGACAAAACTGATTATTTCCCGCAATCACTCTGCGTATGTGCACACGATTATAATTAATGATCAGGGATGCCAGACATACTTTAATAATGATCCTTCAGTGTTTAGGAGCCGAATAGAGCAACTGGCATTTGTGCCCTCTATTGGGACAGAGGCAAGAGAAAGGAGGCAGTGAATCTGGATAGATCTATCAATGTCAGAGAATCAATAGTTTGCTGATTTCTGTTATAAATTTGAAGATTCTGAGGGAGTTATTGACAAAGCTGCTGCTGTGAATATTAACAGAGTGTTTATGTAGCCTTCAATGAAGCACTGCAAGTTCTGATTAGATTGAAATTGGTCTTTTGGCAACTTTGCAATTTGTGCTTCCTCAACATACCAGTATGCCACACAAGGACTCTAAGAAGATTAGTGATAGATATCAGAGGAATTATGTGAGCACAAAATGTCAAGATATCAAAGGTGTTTCATCATAAGAAAATGAGATTTATCAACTCTCACTGACCGACATTTACACATTTTTATAGACTGTTTTTTCCACTTCTTCATAAAAATGTGACCAAGTGAATGTTCTTAAGTATATGATAGCATCAAAGATTAAAAATAAGAGGGAGAGAGAGGGGAAAGGGGATGAAAGAAAACATAAATCTTTATAGAGAGTATTTTAATAAAATTATCTAAAATCCTAGAATTCCCAAGTAATTAAAGATCAAAATGACTCTGTGTTTAATTAAAGAATTTATCTTGAAGTATTTTAGATTTTCTAGCACTCCTGTAACATTAAGAGTTTGATTTGCTTACCATTTAGGACCATTTCCTGCACAAATTATACCTACAGTCCCACAGACCTTTTAAAGATGCTGTTTACTAGAATTCTAAAATGCTTTGGATGACCTTAATTTTTCTTCTACCATGTCTGATAGTACTATAGTACATCATTCCTAAGCAAATTACCTTCTCAATGAAAGAACTGAGATGATTGTATTCTAAATAGGGCTAGCTAGAGGTACTATCTTCAATTTCTCAATAAAACCTTTTGTATCAGTAGAAAAAAAATGCAAGGAAATGACTTCTGATGTGATGACACTACTTGTAAGCATGACAAGAACCAGAAAGCCCTAATTTCTTAACCATGACTTGAATAGTACTTTCCTTTGATTATTAATAAGCGGATTCTTAAATTAGAGAAGTTATCTTTCATCTTGTGTTTGTGTGTGTGTGTTTGTGTATTTTTAGTGTGGAAAGACTTTGGTATGTTTGATCTTCCAGGTTGATGAAGAAGTCAAAGTTAAAGACACTTTCCTGTCACTCATAGTTACATTGAATAAATGCATAGAGGTAGACAGGAGGAAAAAGTTAACTTGAGGATAGCCACAATAACTCTGTTTCCCTTGAGGACTCTGCTGGCTCCTAAGGCAGGAAAAGTCATCTTTCTAGAGTTCATCAGTGCCTTTTTTAAGGCATTCTTTAGTCTTGGGAAAG
The DNA here is from genome assembly GCF_028878055.3 of Symphalangus syndactylus. Lineage (NCBI taxonomy): Eukaryota > Metazoa > Chordata > Mammalia > Primates > Hylobatidae > Symphalangus > Symphalangus syndactylus. Next base: position 83,178,714 of record NC_072436.2, read on the forward strand.
AGAGATGAGATAGAAAGATGTAGATGACATCGGGGCCTCTGAACAGGATTTTAAGAGGCTCAAACTTTTTGAACTTTAAAAAACTTATCCTATTATATTTGATCAATTTTAATATAGAATGATCTATTTTATTGAAGAATAATTCATTTAAAATGTACAATGTGATAAAGTTTGACAAATGTATGATGAAATTCTAGAAAATGCAAATTAGTATATTGGAAACCAAAAGGAGATCTGCTGCTGGGCTCAGAGGCAGAAGGAAAAATAGATTATAAAGGATAAAAATGGAAATACTTTCTATCTTGATTGTGGCAATGGTTTTACAGGTGTAGTACTTTTTTTATCAAGAACTTTCTGAGGCTCTGCCTTTCTTATTGACTGTGTATATGTTTAGATCCTGTTTTTGTGTATATATTTTCTGGGATTTTTGCTTTCAGTTTCTTCTGACTTTTTGAGTTGTAGACATTTTCAATTAAAAAACTCAAAAAGGGCTGTGGAGAAAGGGGAACACGTATACTGCTAGCAAGAATGTAAATTAGTTCAGCCAGTGTAGAGAGTGGTTTGAAGATTTCTCAAAGAACTTAAAATAGAACTACCATTTGACCCAGCAATTCCATTACTGGATATATACCCAAAGGAATATAAATCATTCTACCATAAAGACACATGCACGTGTATATTTATTGCAGCACTATTCACAATAGCAAAAACAGAATCAACCTAAATGCCCATCAATAGTAGATTGGATGAAGAAAAGGTAGTATTATACACCAAGGAATACTATGCAGCCATAAAAAGACCAAGATAATGTCCTTTGCAGAAACATGGATGGAGCTGGAGGCCGTTATCTTAAGCAAACTAACGCAGAAATAGAAAAAAAAAACACTGCATGTTCTCACTTAAAAGTGGGAGCTAAACATTGAGTACCCATGAACACAAAGAAGGAAAAACAGACAACAAGGCCTGCTTTGGGGGTAGAGGGTGGGAGGAGGGTGAGGATCAAAAATTATCTATTGGGTACTGTTCTTATTACCTGGGTGATGCAATAGTCTGTATACCAAACCCCAACATGCAATATATTTACAGAACAAATCTGCAAATCCATCTCTGAAATTAAAATTTTAAAAAAAGTTAAATCTAATCTCAATGGACTGGCATTTGCCATTCAAAAGATCCTCTCTGGAGTTAGATCCCAAAATGCTTTGAACAGTGAACAACATATTAAATTGATTTTTCAAATGACCCCCCCCCCCACAAAAAAAGAAAAGCTCAAAGAAGAATCAAGCTGAGTATGATCTGGAAATTGTTATAGAATGGGTTGACTGTATCAGCTTTATTAAATTGACATTTACAGGAAGTTTAATGTAAATACTTTGCATAGTTAAAAAAGTAAAGACAACATATTGCAAAATAAGGCATATATAAAAATATTAAATATCTCATAAATGTGATTAGACTTGAATGCTTCTACTGGGACTGGGGATCAATGTCATCCTCATTGACATGGATATTTCTTCTTTGGAAATGAAGTAAAAACAGTATTGTTTTAATTTCAAAGAGATACATAATTATCTTTACAACACACCTTGTACAATGACTTTGCCTAGTGTTGATAAAATCATTCTCTTATGTTCTATCATTTTACCTTTTAATTTTAGTGCAATTTTTTCTTTGAAGAAAATTTTTATTTTATTGTAATTACCATACAGAGCTGTGCATATAGTGGGCACTAAGCAAATTCTAACTACATTTATAGAGTAAAGTTAGTTTATTCTGAGCTGATGTTCAAATAGGAGCTCTAATTAACATTACAAGAATCAATTTGGGGACATTTGGTCTCTGAAATTGCCATGTACAAAATTATACTTCGAACTCTTTGTTCTGTATTCTTACACTTGTATCAAACTATATCTCAAATTTTTCATACACACTTAACAGATAGACTACTATTAATGCATTTTAGAAATGATCCCCCCTCAGGATTATTTGAATTTTAATAAAGTCAAGGTGTAAAATCTAAAAACATGAAGGTCAGAAAAGAGAATTTTATGTCTCTATTAATGGATGGAAGAGGATTTGAGAGTACATCACAGCTTTTCCAGTGCCTTGGTTTTCAAGTATGAAGCCAGCACAGGATGTGTATTATACAGATACTTAATGGCCAAGAAACCTTGATGAAAATTTCAACGGGTAACTAGTACCATATGAGACTATTTTTGTAAGAAGTATAGCATAGGATTTCAATCACATACAAGTTGTATAAATTAAGTAGTAGCATATGTAACCAACCCATTCATTTTTCCTGCAGCGTCTCTTAAGCCAAGTGCTTTTCAATGTCTGTATAATATTTGAACACTATTTAGCAAGTATTCCTTGAAGCTTGTATCACCTTAATCTTTGCTCAAGAAATATGAAACACAGCTCTTCCCTTATAAAATTTACAGTAGCAAAAACTAAAGAAACTTTAGTATTGAACTGCATAAAATGTAAGAGAAATTAAAAGAAAGAACTGAAAAACTCATTTTGGAAAGTGGGGATTGCTAAACTATGTTCAAAGGGCAGGTATGTTTTTGCAATAATTTGAATCTTAGCAAAAAAAGTCTGTGGAGGAGGAGGAGAGAGTACTTTAGTAGAAATTACTGTTCTCTCCTTTTTTTCTGAAACCAATCTAAAATGTACTTTGAGTATTATTCAACAGGAGTGACTAGTTTTTATTTATGGCCATTATTTTTGGTGGTGGTTCTAATTTCTGTTAAGTATCTTGTTATGCGAAGTGTGCTCCAAGCACCACCGTCTTTGGCATTTCCTGGGACCTTGTAAGAAATGCAGATACATATGTAACAAACCTGCACATTGTGCACATGTACCCTAAAACTTAAAGTATAATAATAATAAAATTAAAAAAAAGGAAATGCAGATTCTCAGGACCCAGTCCAGCCCTACTAGATCAGAATCTGCATTTCGACAAGATCTTAGTTGATTCATATGTACAGCAAAGTTTAAGAATTACTGTTCTAGATAAATTTTGATACATCCTAGAATCACTTGGGGAGCTATTAAGATCCTGATACCCAAACCATATTCCATATTCAGTATCCATTAATTCAAACTCTGATGAATGGATTAAACCTGGGCATTAGAATTGTTTTTTGTAAAGCTGCCCACGTAGTCCCAGTGTGCACCCAGGTTGAGCATCAGTGCATGAGCTATTACCACCATGGCACTTACAGCAGCAGCAGGTAGAATTTAGAGGCATTCCTCAATACTTTATAAATTGTGATTGTCTAAGTTGCTTTATAAATCTCACTGAGTGCACACAAAGTATTAGCATATCCTTTCAACATGTGTGTGAAAATTTAATTAGGCATCATTTGAGCAGCTGCTCTTGAGACTGGTTTTTCCTTTCCCAAGATATCTCTTCAGACAGGTTTGGTTGCATAAAATGTAAAACATTGAAGTTTTTTGGTTCCCTTAAGGAATATGCAGTAACAACATTTGATCAAAGATAAACATGATGAAGTGAAATAGCGTGTACTGTAAAAGAGTCATTTTCTCCCTATATGAGAATTCATCTGAAATTCTCTTTTGCTTGGGCAACTTCCCTAATGAATAAAGATTTTTTTATCTTTTAAAATAATTACTTCTTTTTTATAATTCTTGAACCATAAACAGTAAAGTATTATTATCAATCGTTCTTAAAATAATCATGTTTTCTAAAAACGATAAGCATTCAAGACAGTAAAATGTTACATGTTAGAAATTTAGGAAGATCAAAGAGAATCAATAAACAAATTTAATGTACCTTTTGTCCTTTCACATAAAACTTACAAAAGAGATATATAAAATACAAATTTTAAATGGAACTAACAGAATCAGGTCTCTGATTTCCTACATATTTCTGTTGCGAAATAATTTTATGGGATGTTTATCAGCTTTACTAACATGCACACTTAAATTATACTTCACTGACTTAAGTATTCATAGGTATACTTAATTACACTTAAGGCCAAAAATGAAAAATAAGATAAAAACTAATTATAAAGTGTCCTAAAGTTATATTTGGAGATAAGCCCGATTAATATAAAAATAGTTATTTCATGGATAAGATTTTGATATTTTCCTCCCCAAGTATCATTATTTGTATCTGTGATTGTATATGTATTTTAATTCTTTATTTTATAACAACTTAGACTGACATAAATGAGAAAAAACAGCACTAAAGGGGCAGAACTCCCATAACAGTAAAGAACTCTGAAAAATGACTTCTAAATAAAAGTAATAAGAACACTAGCAAAATTTGTCAAAATCAGCTTTTTCAGAATTTTCAAAATAAGCTAACTTTGCAAAATCTGAAGAGGGTTTATTGAAAAATGACTGAAACTTAGTACAAGGAGCTTCATGGTATTTCAGTTTGCCTCATTTTCATCCCTTTTGTAATAATAATTCAATGTTATCCTTGAAAACTAGCTGAATAGCAGCCCCTGGAAGGGGAAGTCCAGATTTGAATTTCCTCAAGATGCTCCATCTCTAGAGAATTGTATCTCTAGGGCATTTGCTGAAACAATCAGTAGCAATTTCCTAACGCTGTTGCTGCAGAGGTGATGATACCGGTTGAAGCAAATAAGTTGTGAAACATTTATTTTTTTTGAATCTGTAGAATACAACATCAATAGGAGACTTTGGAAAGTTCCTACTTGTTGCTAAGAATCTAGAATACCAGGTGCACACATAAGTGTTGCACAGGTGTAGGGCTGTGTATATGCTAAGGAAAGACTTGAGAGAGCCCTAATCTTTCACCTCTGGCCATCCTTGGAACCTTGCAAGTGAAGGTCAAAAGTAAATTAATGGAGCATTGAAGCTGTGCCCCAATGCACACACAGGCCTTTTGACAAAGGGAGGAAGACTTAGTGATTTAAGGTATTTAAGAAAATTTCTGTATAATCCTTAGCTGAACATTAAGCTAACCAGAGACCTTCATGACTGCACACAACAAGGAATACAAACTTTGCATATTTAGTTCAGGAAAGTCACCAAATAAACAAAAACAACAAAAGAAAACAAAGCAGATTAAAAACAGTAATACTAACAACAAATCCTGGACAGGGGATCTCATTTCCAGAGTTGTTCATATTATATAGAAATGTCCAGTTGATAGTGACAGTAGGCAGTCAAATGCCTAGGCAGATAGGGGTGGGTCCTTGTCGAAACCTGGCCTCTAAGCCAAAGGCAGTTTAAAGCCTGAAAGCCAAGCTACAAGTCAAATCCTGGGACCAGATTGAGAATGTTTCTTCCCGTTTGTCATGCTGTCCTCTGATTGATCCCCATCCTTCACTTATTTTACATATACCTATGCTTTCCTAATTGGTTTTCTACACTGCCATGCCCACCTTTGAGTGGTGCCTTTGCGTTAGCCTTTCTTTGCATACTCACAAACAAATCAGCATGTGTTCCCTTATACTGAGCCCATTAAAGCCCAAGATTCAGTCACCCTGGGAGATAAACCACCCTATTCCAGGTGGAGGATCTCCCTTGCATCCCCTCTTTGCAGAGAGCTGTTTCATTGTTCAATAAAATTATTCTCTGCCTTCCTCACTCTTTGATTGTCAGTGTATCCTCATTCTTCTTGGACATGGGACAAGAGCTCTGGTCTCACCAAATGTGTGCTTGGCCCTCTGCCATTCACCAGGGGAGGACCACTGCTCCAGATGACAGAAATGGTGGTGGGGCTGAGCCACCCCTGAAGCCATGAGCTGAGGCAGGGCAAGGGTGTTGCCACCCAGTTGTCTCCAGCTGGCAAAAGTGATCAGGAAAGATCCCGTGTCGCAATTTTCAAAAAAAGTTGTGAGATGCATAAAGATATAGGAAAGTATGGCCCATGTACAGGAAAATGCAATCAAGAGAAGGTGTTCCTGAGAAAACTTAGATGTTGGATTTATAAGATGTATTATTTTTCTTTTGATGCCATATCAAATTACCTAAAACTAGTAGCTTAAAACAATATAAACTTATTATCCTACAGTTTTGCAGCTCAGAATTTCAACAGGATCACTGGGCTAAAATCTAGGAGTCAGCAGGACTGACCTCCTTTCTGGAATCTCTAGGGCATGATTTATTTCCTTGCCTTTTCTTGTTTCTAAAGGCCCCCTATGTGTTTCTTAGATCATTGTCTTATTATTCCCTCTTCAAAGCTTGAAATAAAGGGTTGAATTTTTCTCACTTTAAATCTCTCCAACTCTTCTTGCATAGTTGCATCTCTTTCTGACTAAAGACAGGAAAGTTTCTCTGCTTTTAAAGATTCACATGATTGAATTAGGAATGCCCAGAGAATACAGAATAATCTCCCAGTCTCAAGGTCCATTAATTTAATAATCCTGTAAACTCCTTTTAACCATGTAGTGTAGCATATTCACAGATCTCAATGATTAAGAAATGGACTTCTTTGGAGAGTCATTATTCTGCATATCACATAAGATAAAGACTAAACCAGCTACTACAAATAAGTTTTTAAAAATCTAAAGGAAACTATGTATAAAAAAGTAAGGTACAAGTACTATTTCACCAGAGAATATCACTAAAAATAAAAATTGTGAAAAGAAATCAAATAGAATTGTTGATGTGGAAAAATACAATAACTGAGTTGTAAGTTTCACCAGAAGGACTCAACAGCAGACTTGAGTTGGTAGAAGAAAGAGTAAATTAACTTCAAAAGAGGTCAACTATACATTTTGAAAATAAAGAGAAAAGAATAAAGAAAAAGAGAAGAATGAACAGAGCTTCAGAACCTGTGGAGTGCTATTATGTATACCAACATACACATAAGGAATACTCCAGAAAGAGAAGACAAATGAAAGGACAAAAAGAATATTTGAAGAAATAATGGCTGACAGTGTTCCAAATTCAATAAAAACATTAATCTACCTACTCAAGAAGCTCAGTGAACTCCAAGTAGGACAAACAAAGAAATCTATCTTTAGACACATTGTAGGTTGTTAAAAGTGAAAGATTGAGAATCTTAAGAGCAGTGAAAGAAACATGATTCATAATATACAAGGCGATTTACTTGATTAATTGTTAAATCCTTGGTAGCTACCATAGAGACCAGAAGGCAGTGGGAGGATATATTTAAAGTGCTATAAGAAAATGACTGCCAACCAAGTATTTTATATCGAACAAAGCTATCCATTAAATATGAAAATTATAGTTAGACATTACTAGATTTAAAAAAACAGAGAATTCATCCTTAGAAGACATATCCTATAATAAATACCAAAGACTAAAATGAAATGACAATAGATAATTAAAAAGTGCACAGAAAGAAATAAAGAGTACTTGTAAAATAGCTTAATAGGTAAGTATAAAACCAACTTTTTGTAATCCTTTTTTGTTTGTAAACCTTTTTTTGTTCTATATGATTTACAAGACAGCTTCATAAAGCAATAATTAAAAATATGTATTGCTGGGCATACAATGTATAAAGATTTAATTTGTATGACAATAACACAAAGGAGTGGGGAGAAAATAGATATACAGGAGCAAAGTTTTTGTGTATTATTATAAGCAATTGGTTTTAATTGGAATTATACTTTTATAAATTATGATGTTACTTGCAATTACTAGGGCAACCACTAAAAAAAGAATAAAAATAAAATAAAAAATGACAATAGAATTGAGTCTTAACAATTGTAAACGTATCTACACACCTAATAAAACAGCCCCAAACTTCATGAGGCAAACACTGCTAGAATTGAAGGGAGAACTAGACAGTGTAACAAAAATTCTTAGAAAAGTCAATATTCCATTTTTAATAATGGATACAACAATTAGGCAAATGATCATCAAGGAGATAGAACACTCACATAACACTATAAACAAACTATATGTAACAAACATCTCTATAACACTCCACCAAATAACAGTAGAATACAAATTCTTCATAAGTTCCCATGGAATGTTCTCTATCATAAACCATATATGAGGTCTTAAAATAGCTTGAATACATTTTAACAAATTATGTCAAATATTTTCTCCAACCACAATGAAATTAAATTTGAAATTAATGACAATGAAATTTTAAAAATTTGTAAGTATGTAAAATTTAGACAACACACTTCTGAATAACTATTGGGTTGAAAAGATCCATGAGAAAAATTAGAAGATACTTTGAGACAAATTAAAATGAAAACATAATAGACCAAAACTTATGGGTCACAGCTAAAGAGGTACTTATAGAATTACAAAAATGGTGGTAAATGACTATTTTAAAAGAAAAAAAGATTTCAAATCAGTAACCTAAACGTTTGACCAAGAAACTTGAAAAGAAAACTGAACTCAAAGTAAAAAGGAAGAAAGAAATAATAAAGATGAAGGTTTAAATAAATGAAAGAAGGGATAGAAAAACAATAGAGAAAACTTTTAGAAAAGTTGGTTCTTGGAAAAGATCAACAAAATTGAGAAATATTTAGCTAGAGTGATCTGATAAGGCAAAAAGAGAGGGCTTAAATTACTAAAATCAAGAATGATAGGGCATTACTACTGCCTTTACAAAAAATAAAAAGGATTAGAAGGAAATACTCCTTGAACAATTTTATGCAAAAAGTTAATATATATGAAATGGAAATATCTAGAATGACATAGACCCTTGAAACTGACTCAAGAAGAAACAGATCCTCTGAATAGACTTACAAATAAGGAGGTTATATTAGCGATTAAAAAACTTTACTCACACACACAAATACTGTCCCAGATGGCTTCACTAGTAAATTATACCAAACATTTAAAAAAGAATTATCATCAGTCTTTCACAAACTCTTACAAAAAAAAAGAGGTGAGAGCATTTATCTACTAATTCTATAAGGTCACAATTATTCAGATACTAAAACTATAAAAAGATTTCACTTGAAAATAAAAGACCAGTATAGACCAATATCCCTTTTAAATATAGACACATAAATCCTCACAATTCTAGGCAACCAAATCCAGCAACATATGTTAATAAAAAGGATTACCTACAATAATTCAGTGGGATTTATCCAAGAAATAAAAGGTTGGATAACACCCAAACACCAATCATTATAATGCATCATATTATTAGAATAACAGATAAACATGACATGACCATCCAAGTAGATGTAGAAAAATCATTTTACAAAAGCCAACACCCTTTTATGATAAAACATTTACCACACTGCAAATAGAAGAGAGTATCCTTCCTTGTGGGCAATAATCAAGATTCCAGGTCCTTCCTGTGTCTGTATGATGGCCAAGATGCCTCTTCCCCATCAGACATAGCAGAACTTCACTTTAGTAATTAAGGACATTATTTAATGCAGAATTGAATAAAAGCGGGTTCCACCTTCTTTCTCCCTTTGCCATTCCAATGGCTTTTATGGACCTCAGTTTCCTCATGTGCTTTTTGAAAGGGTCGAAGGAAGGACAGAAGAATCTGATAATATCTGAGGTAGCTTCCACTTATGTCTTACTCTAAAACACCTCACTCTTTAGACTACCAGGTCATAAACAAGGCATTACCATGTGGCTGCAGGAAGCAGTCACATGCAAATAGGGAGCTGCTTAGGTGTTGGCCAACCTATGAAACGACAGAAAGAAGCAGGAACCCCCTCAGTCCCATCTTTTGTCTGAGGCTGAAACCTGGGCTGATGCTGTCTAACTCTGCACCTTTGCTATGACCCATGCCACCCCTCCTTGTCACACTCTGAAGGTTTTCCCAGGGGCTTCTCACCCCACCTGCCATTATTCCTCCCAGCTCCCCAACATAATGCAGCTAAGATCTCAGCCCATCCCCCAGTGCTGTTTTGTGAGGCCTGAACATTCACCGTGGGTCCCAGCCACAGCCCACTTACATGTTTCGGCTCTGCAGTCCAGGGGAGCCAAGGCAGAGCTGGGCCTCCTGAGCTGATACTGGCAAGAACCAGGAGATGCCAGTTTTGTCCCTGACAAAACTGCATTATGTGCTGTTTTTTGAAGACCCACAAGCTCTAACATCCTCAGACTCCCCATTGCCTCTGTCTACACTGCTCTTCCTTTTCCCTCCTAAGGGCCTGCATCACCCTCCTGCTTCAGTGGTCCATCAGGCCCATGCTCTGTCCTTGTCAAGGCAGTAACTACCTAAAGGATGAACTCTATGTCCATGCCAGGCAAGGATCAACTGACCTCAATTCCAGAGGGACCATGAGATAACCCTGACTTACCTTCCCCTTTCCCTACTTCATCCCATATTTCTCTTTCTTTCATTCTCCCCACCTCCTGGGGTTTCCAGTTCCTTCTTACCCCATCCCCATATCCAAAATACAGAACACCATCAACCTGACCAAAAAAAAAAAAAAAGTATCTACAAAAACCCGCAGTTAAAAATTACACTTAACAGTGAAAAAATGAATGCTTCCTGCTAAGATGGAAATCAGACAAGGATGTCTTCTCTTACCACTTCTATTCAGCATTATACTGGAGGTTCTAGCTAGAGCAATTAGGAAAGAAAAAAGGCATGCAGATTGGAAAATGTTTTAGTTTATTCTCACATTGCTATAAGGAAATATCTAAGACTGGGTAATTTATAAAGAAAATAGGTATAATTGGCTCAGTTCCATAGGCTGTCCAGGAAGCATGATGCTGCCTGGCAACCTGAGGAGGCCTCAGGAAACTTTTACTCATGGTTAAAGACAAAGCAGAAGCAGTTGTCTTCACATGGCTGGAGAAGGAGGAAGGTGGGGGAAGTGCCACACACTTTTAATCAACTAGATCTCATGAGAACTCTATCAGGAGAAGAGCACCGGGGGGGAAATTTGCCATCATGATCTAATCATCTCCCACGAGGCCCCAGCTCCAACACTGGGGATTACAATCTGACATGAGATTTGGGCAGGAACAGAAGTCCAAACCATATCAGAAAAGAGGTAAAATTATTTCTCCTTGCCAATGATATATTTTATGCATAGAAAATCCTATGGAATCCAAAATTATTAGAACATATTAATGATTCAGAAAGTTTTCTGGATAAAAACTAATATATAAATTTAGTATATATTTATACAATAGAAATGAACAATCTAAAAATAAAATTATAGAAATAATTCAATTTACAGTAACACCAAAATATAATAAATAAAAGAAGTATAAGACTCATATATAAAATTCTACAAAATATTGGAGAAAGAAAAAAGAATAATTGAATAAAAGAATTCCTAGTTAATGGATTGGAAGACTTAATGTTGTAAAGATAGCAATACTCCTCAACTTGGTGAACACATTTAATGCAATCTGTGTCAAAATCGTATCTGCTGCATGTACCAAAATTGGGAAGCTGAATCTAAAATAAACTCACCATGGACTAAAGACTTAAACCTAGGACCTGAAACCAAAAACAAATTCTAGAAGATAACATTGGAAAAACCCTTTTAGACATTGGCTTAGGCAAGGATTTCATGACCAAGAACCCAAAAGCAAATGCAATTAAAAACAAAAATAAATTTGCTTAAGCTTATCTTTGTTTTTATTGCATTTGGTTGGGATTCCTGGTCATAAATCCTTGCCTAAGCCAATGTCTAGAAGGGTTTTTCCCATGTTAAACAACCCCATTAAAAAGTGGGTGAAGGATATGAACAGACACTTCTCAAAAGAAGACATTTATATGGCCAACAAACATGAAAAAATGCTCATCATCACTGGCCATTAGAAAAATGCAAATCAAAACCATAATGAGATACCATCTCACATCAGTTAGAATGGTGATCATTAAAAAGTCTGGAAACAACAGATGCTGGTGAGGATGTGGAGAAATAGGGACGCTTTTACACTGTTGGTGGGAGTATAAATTAGTTCAACCATTGTGGAAGACAGTGTGGTGATTCCTCAAGGATCTAGAACCAGAAATACCATTTGACTCAGCAATCCCATTACTGGATATATATCCAAAGGATTATAAATCATTCTACTATAAAGACACATACACACGTATGTTTATTGCAGCACTATTAACAATAGCAAAGACTTGGAACGAACCCAAACACGTGTCAATGATAGACTGTATAAAGAAAATGTGGCACATATACACCATGGAATACTATGCAGCCATAAAAAAGAATGAGTTCATGTCCTTTGCAGGGACATGGATGAAGCTGGAAACCATCATCCTCAGCAAACTAACACAGGAACAATAAACCAAACATCACATGTTCTCACTCATAAGTGGGAGTTGAACAATGAGCACACATAGACACAGTGAGGGGAACATCACACACCAGGGCCTGTTGGGGGGTGGAAAGAAATGGGAGGGAGAGCATTAGGACAAATACCTAATGCATGAGGAGCTTAAAACCTAGATACGGGATTGATAGGTGCACCAAACCACCATGGCACATGTATTACTATGTAACAAACCTGCATGTTCAGCACATGTATTACAAAACTTAAAAAACAAAAACAAAGATAAATAGCTGGGACCTAATGAAACTAAAGTGCTTTTCCATGGCAAAAGTAACAGTCAGCAGAGTAAACAGTCAAACCACAGAGTGGGAGAAAATCTTCACAATCTATACATCTGACAAAGGACTAATATCCAGAATCTACAATGTACTCAAATCAGGAAGATAAAAAACAATCCCATCAAAAAGTGGGCTAAGGACATAAATAGACAATTCTTAAAATAAGATATACAAATGAACAATAAACATATGAAAAAAATGCTCAACATCACTAATGATCAGGGAAATGCAAATTGAAACCACCATGCCATACCACCTTACTCCTGCAAGAATGGCCATAAAAAAAAAAAAAAAAAAAAAAAAGTAGATGTTGACGTGGATGCAGCAAACAGGGAACACTTCTACGCTGCTGGTGGGAATGTAAACTAGTACAGCCACTATAGAAAACAGTGTGGAGATTCCTTAAAGAACTAAAGGTAGAACTAAGATTTGATCCAGCAATCCCACTACTGGATATCCACCCAGAAGAAAAGTAGTCATTGTTTGAAAAAGATACTTGCATGTGCATGTTTATAGCAGCACAATTCGCAATTGCAAAATTGTGGAACCGACCCAAATGCCCATCAATCAACAAGTGGATAAACTATGGTATATATGTATGATGGAATACTACGCAGCCATAGAAAGGAACGAATTAACAGCATTTGCAATGACCTGGATAATATTGGAGACTATTATTCTAAGTGAAGTAACTCAGGAATGGAAAACCAAACATCGTAGGTTCTCACTGATATGTGGGAGCTAAGCTATGAGGACAGAAAAGCATGTGAATGATACAATGCACTGTGGGAACTTAGGGGAAAGAGTGGGAGGGGTGAGGGATAAAAGACTACAGATATGGTGCAGTGTATACTGCTCAGGTTATGGGTGCATCAAAATCTCCCAAGTCACCACTAAAGAACTTACTCATGTAACTAAATACCACCTGTACCTCAATAACTTATGAAAAAAATAATAAAACAAAATAAATAGGGAAAGGCGGCTGTGCATAGTGGCTCACATCTGTAATCCCAACACTTTGGGAGGCCAAGGTGGGTGGATCACCTGAGGTCAGGAGTTCAAGACCAGCCTGGCCAACATGATGAAACCCCATCTCTACTAAAATTACAAAAATTAGCTGGGCGTGATGGTGTGTGTCTGTATTCCCAGCTACTCAGGAGGCAGAGGCAGGAGAATCTCTTGAACCCAGGAGGTGGAGTTGCAGTGAGCCGAGATTGTACCATGGCACTCCAGCCTGGGCGATAGAGCATAACCTTGCCTCAAAAAAATTAATTAAAAAATTAATAGGGGAAAGGGAAGGGACCAGAATAGCCTAAGCAATCCTGAGAGAGAACAAAGTTAGAAGACTCATACTTCCAGATTTCAAAACTTACTATAACCATGGTACTATACCATATACTATAACCATAATAATACTGGCCTAAGAATGAACACTTTTCAATGGATAAGAATTGAGACTCCAAACAAAAACCCTACACTTTTGGTCAAGAATACCAAGGCAATTCAGTGCGTGCAAGAATAGTGTTTTTGACCAATGGTGATTGGACAGCTGAATATCTATACTACAAAGAATGAAGCCGAATGCCTACCTCATACTATATAAAAAGTAACTAAAAATGGGGCTTAGACCTACATGTAAGAGTTAAAACTATAAAAATATTCTAAGAAATTAGAGGAGTAAATCTTTATGATTTTAGTTTAGGCAATGGTTTCTTAGTCATGAACCACAATTGCAAGTGACACAAATAAATTGAACTTCATTATAGTTATGATTATTATTTTTGCTTTAAAGGGCACCATTAAGAAAAGTTAAAAGGCAATTCAAAGAATGGGAGAAAATGTTTGCAATTCCATAATATTGCATACAATATTCTCTTGTATTCAGAATATATAAAAAAATTTTATAACTTCACAATAAGAATAATAATTCACTTAAAAAATGAGTCAAGAATTTGAATAGACATATTCCAAAGAGGATATACAAATGGACAACAAGCCCGCAGAATGATGTGAACATCATTAGTTAGTAGAAAAATGCAAATCAAAATCACAATGGGATACTGTTTTGTGCCCATTAATATGGCTACAATTTTTAAAAGACAATAGCAAAGTATTGGCAAGGATGTGGCGTAACTAGAACCCTCAGACATTGCTGTTGCCATTGTAAAATGATGTTGCCACTTTGGAAAACAGTTTTTCAGGTTCTCTACATATAAAATGTAGAATAATATTATAATGCAGTTATTCAAATTCTAGGTATACACCAAAGTGAAATGAAACAAATATAAAAAGCCCCCCCCAAAATTGAAGAAATCCAAATGTCCATCAACTGCTAAATGAACAAAGTGTGGTTTATCTATGCAATTGAATATCATTCTGCAATAAAGTAAATGAATGAAGGATACATGCTGCACCATAGATGAACCTTGAAAACACTGTGCTCAGTGAAAGAATCCAGTCGCAAAGGACCACATGTTGTATTACTCTACTTATATTAAAGGTCCAGAATAAATAAATCCATCAGACAGAAAGTAGACTTGGATTGTTAGGGGTTGAATGGAGAGTAACTGCTAATGGGGTGATTAAAATAGGAAAATTAGAGTGGTGATGGTTGCACAATTCTGGGAACATTCTAATAACCACTCAATTGCATATTTTTAAATTGTGAGTTTTATGATAGGTAAATTATATCTCATTGCTGTTATTAAAATGTACTAAAATTATCAAATACCTTTTGCCTACGTCCTGCAAATTTACCCCATATTTTCCCAATGTGCTTCTTTCTCACATAGATAGATATATAGATATATTCATTACAGGTAATGCCAACTTTGATTACTTGAGGGCAAATTTCCCTACTTTATTATTATTTTTCCCCTTTATACTTAATAAATATCTTAATAAATACATTTTGGATAGTGTTAATGTCCCATTTTTTTGTGTAACAACTTAGTTTTAGCTTGGGAGTGTCTGTGTGTGTGTGTGTGTCTCTGTGTGTGTGTGTGTGTGTGTGTTTACCTGTGTGTTAGTAGAAAGGATTGGAGAGTAGTTGTCAAAGTGTAGGGGATTAAAAAACTAAATGTCCAAACCTATTTCTTTTTATTCTGATTAAGCTCTTGCTAAATTGAATTTCAAGTGACTTTCAACTCTGGGAAAATGAATTATAGTAACTCTGGATAGTGGTTTTAGCAGTAAAAATGCTAAGAGATATATAAAATTGAATAATTGATACCATGGAATTAAAAAGCTAAGCTAATATCTTATTTAACAGAGTTCTGCAGCTTTCTTTTTATTAAACTCCGTGTTTATGCTTCTTAAATATCATGTGTTGCTTCTTAGGTATCTACACACACTGAGTACTGGCAAAGATTATATCATATGACAATTTATGTCCACATGTATTTGCTGAAAGTTTAAAATTTAGTCGCTTCAAAATGTACAGAGATACATTAGTCTGCTTGTTTGATCTTTTAAATGATTGATAAATTAAATATACAGCAAGCCATTGTACCAAATCTGGACTTTAAGATACCTCAGTGTTTCCATAGCATTTGAAACATGAGATGAAGAGAGACCAGAAGATGCAGGAAAACTGTTAAATGCACTTTCATTCTCATATTTCTGATTTGCTCCTCCAGAAGAGGCTCTAGTTTCATGTGGACCCAATTTTTAAGGAATTCCAGGAAAAAGAATGTCCTGGTTTTCTGTAATCTGTGAACTAAGTAGGCTAAAATTATGTTATATTTCATAGAAGTTTCTCTATTTTCGAGTGAGGTTCATCCAGGAGAAAGAATTACACAGTTCACTCAAAACTTAATTCAGAAAGCAGAAAACTCCTCAAAGTAAATCCTTAAAAGTATTATCTTCAACCTGAGCTTTCTATACACACTCAAAAGAATCAAATGAACAGTTCTTTTTAAAGTGATGTTCTTACCTTGTAGATAATTGCTTTATGTTCAAACTCAGTGTTTCTATGTACACATTTTAATTTTAAGTTCCATTCCTAACAACCTTGCTCTCACATATGTTCATTTTATGATAATGAGAATGTCCACTTTATATTTACCTGGGTTTACATCTGAACTTGTAGCCCATTCTGTATGTCCACCTATATGTCCTTTTCCATATTTCACCCTATTTTCCCTACTTTAGAAATTAGGGAACTGTAACTTAATAAAAATATTTCTAATTATGCTTGAAGAGAAATTCAGGTCTTGTGAATTTAATTTACATACTCCTTCTGTTAAATCATACTTTTGTTCAACACTGAATGAATGTGATGATTTTGAACACCCAGGAATATGTGTTGGAGTATTTTCTATGAAAAAAATATTTTCTTTTGTAAGCAGTTATAGTGTATGAACCCTCATTTACACAACTCTGAAATCTTCAATCATGTAAATCAAAATTCATAGACATGTTTACTACATTTTAATATATGTTGTCTTTTACATAAAAATGTACTGGAGCTGGCAAGAGAGCCTTATAAAGCAAATGGTTCTTATAAACCACAAATCCAGAGAACTGACCACTAGATAAATGGAGGTGTAAAATATATATCAGTGGCTAGAATTTGTGTGTGATTAGGTTAACATAAATAGGCTAAGCCTTGGTGCTATCCTTTGGATTTGTTCTTAATATTTAGCAATTCATGTGTAAAAACAGTTAAAACAGTAAGACCCGAATTGTCTGCACATTAAACAGCATAACAGATTTTAAACAAATTGCCGTCATCCTCCTTCATTTTGCTTATCTTATTGACGTATTTGTCTCTTTGATGTTTGATTTATGCATTTTATTCAGTCCACCTTTTGTTTTGAGCTAATAGTAAAGCTAGCTTTACTATTTTTACTGTGGACATGTAGAAAAGTTCACATAATTTTTTAGTAGTTGAAATGGCACCTTTGAACTTGAAAGGCATAAGACCAATGGGGATTCACTTTGGTTTTAAAATTTATGCCCTACAAAATAGAAGACATGACATGCTGAGTCTCCAACTCATTTGGTTTGGTTGAATATAATTCTTATACCATTTTTTGTGGATTAATTAAAACTCTACTTTTCATTTGAAAGTATATAAAATATTTTGCCTTCAACATCAAAAATAAAACAATATTCTGGCTGCATTGCGTGGAAGCTCATGAAGACAAGAGCAATGGACCTATGAATCTCTCATTTATCCTCAGGGCCTGATGTACAAGAAGTAGTCAGTACTTAGTTTCTTAAATGAACAAATGTTTGAGTGAACACAATCTTTCTTGTTTGACACATACCAAATTTGGGAACGAAGAGTGGAGACTGCACACAGTGGGAATGTGGCTTACTAAATAAGTCATTTAGATGAATTCAATGGAATCCCATGTAACTAGCCAACTTTGAAGATTTTACTTGATTTTTGCCATTTAATTATTTCTAAACTTCTGCCTGTAATGTACAAATGGCACACATTAATTTCTCACTGTCACATGATTTCACAGGTTGGTTCCTAGCTCTACTAGTCAATTTTCTATAATACTCTCTAGAGTATCACATTGTCTTTTGACAGACTGGTAATTAACCCCATTAGAAAGGGAGGACAATATATTGGTTTTAAGCATTCTTAATAATGAGATGATTTATTCCTAACCAAATTGAAATGTAATACATTAGTAATGAGAATTACAAAGCTTACTAATTTCATTTACATTCATTCATCCAACAAACATTACTCACAGTTTCAGGTGCCTTATTATGTGCTAAGTAATGTTTACTAAGTTATTCCAGTGACCTTTTAATACATTATTATTTCTAGACCTACTGGAAATAAGGTTGAATTTAGCTTGACATAAATGTATTTACACTTGCTGTTAGTGTAAGTGCAGGCATTTAGAATTTTCCAACATCTATGTCTGTTAGACAATAAGTAATTAATAAATAACTTTTAATTGATACACTGATAGATCCTTTCTATCTGAGGTAGTTAATTAATTGCATTAGAAAAGATGGGCTATGTTATGATGAAGAAACAAACAGTAGGTTATATAGATTATATTAGTATTTCCAATTATTTGCTCTCCTTCAGCTCAGATCATCTATCCCCATTCGTTTCTGTGTGACTTGTAGTACCTCCTTGTAGAATAATGTATATTCCTACCCCATTGCCATGGGGCCAAACCATTTGTCTTGCTTTTGCCAAGGCAACAGGAATGGGCATGACGAATATCACATTCAAACAGATACCTTAATGGCCATTGCATGGTTTCACCCTCTTTTCTCATTAGTATTAGGGCAAAACAGGGGCTGCTTCCTAAGTCTACATCCTTGGGTGGAGAGTACTTCTAAAGTAGAGATGCAGAGTTGGGGCTGACCCAAACCATCATGTAACGTGAGAGAAAAATAAGAGATTGTTATTGTAGACCACTAAAAATTTGGGGTTCTTTGTTCTTGCACCCTTATTTAACAAACGCTGATCAGTATAAATAACAAAGTTATTTCTCACTCATTCTACCTGTCTGTTCTATGTGGTCTATGCTCTGTTCTTCATTGTCCTCCCTCAAGGACCACATTTCATAGAGCTGTTACCACATTGGCAGGTAATGTGGCAGAGAGAAAGTAACATGGCAAACCCTGCTCCAGCAGTTGACGTTTCCTCCAGAAAAGGACACACCTCAAGTTTCAAAGACCAACGCAAGTCACATAATTTACTTTAATTAAAGGGAGTGAAAGGAAGAAAACTGGCAAACAGTGAAAGATCACCACAAAAATGAACACTCCACAGTTTACAGTCTTTTTCAGAACTGATTGAGTCTATCAATCTTCTTTTGCAATGAAGGATTCAGGTTTGGCTTTGAACATTCTCATAGAAAAGACCTTTATACCTGACACTTTTTAATTGCCAGTACTAATAAAGAATAAAACAGGACTGAAGAAAGCATAGAAAAAATTCTACATTTTCATTTGAATGAGTTCCTCACTTATAATTTGGTATTTAAGAACAAAAGCTAAAACAATCCTGTTCATTAATTTGCAATACATTTTCCTGAAGATAGAGTGTTCTATATCTGTGCTGTCCAACATGGTAGCCACTTTCAACAGGGGGCTGCTGAGCCCTCGAAAGGTGGCTAGTGTAAATGTGGTTAGCCAAAAGTGTATCCTATCAGAGTTAAGGTTTAGAAGCAAATCTGTTTTCAGAGAAAACAGTTTTCATCTGTTCTCAGCTTTGTCCTAGGAAAGCATCCAACTTGTACTTTTTTCCATTTTAGGTTTTCCTTTCTTGTGGGCAGATTTCCTAAAGATTGGGACTATCTGCCACCATTTTTGGAAT
Organism: Symphalangus syndactylus; assembly: GCF_028878055.3. Lineage (NCBI taxonomy): Eukaryota > Metazoa > Chordata > Mammalia > Primates > Hylobatidae > Symphalangus > Symphalangus syndactylus. Next base: position 83,198,514 of record NC_072436.2, read on the forward strand.
CATCAGAAATACACTGAGGTTGTCTCTTAAGAGCAATTACTGCCCCATAAAGCTATACTCTGGAGAAACATACTTTAAGGATCCCCATAGATTTCATGATCAAGAGAATAGATATGAGTATCTTCAGAAAATTTCCAGTAATTTCAAATTATAAGGTAGACAATAGGCTTCATCTGTAGACCAAAGATCATTTGCTTTGCTATTTTTCCTAAACTTTTGTGCTATGGTTTGATTGTAAAGTGGTCAAGCAATTATATAGCTGTTCATATTTTGTCTGAAAAGTTAGCTTTTAAAAGACATTTACTGATTTTAAGAAATGGCCAATAGTTTGTGGCCAACTAACAAGAAAATTTTCAATTACTTAAATTATTATTTTCTGATCCCAGAATACTTTACAAGCTTTATCTAATAAAGCTTCAGTAACTGATTTCTAAGGAAAGCATTCCTAACATTCCACACTTTCATTGCTCTTTAGGGCATTTTGTTGTTTAAAAAGGGAGAATGATTTCAGAGGCTCATAAAGCCTTTTAAAGACTGCACGGCCTGAGTGCTCACCTGGACTTTTCAAATGATCCAGGGCAGGTGTCCTCCATGTACTTAAATAAATTGGATTCCACAACATCTTGTTCCATTGACCTACCTCCTTTTCCTTCATCTTGTTTTTCCATTTTCTCATCCTTGACACCTTTTTCTGAGCCATGACTCTGAGGCTGGTCTTGCCAGATACAAACCTCTTTTGTTCAGGTTTCCTCTTTAACTATCTGAGGGTCTCATGTAAAAATTCTATTTTCAGTCTCTCTTCTGACTGCAACTGTTACATATTTTAGAAAACATACTGTTTTCTCTAAAATTGACCTTCACAATTCATGAGCTTCAGTTTTGTAATGCTCAAATTATACTGTTTACAAAGAAAATTACCTAGGTTTGTCTCTTTATTTTATTAGATTTGCTAGCTGTTGAATCACATAAAAGAAGCTCTATTCTTACCAAGACAAATCTGCAGAGGATATTAATAGAAAACCTAAATTAATCCCCTGAAATTCTACTATTTCCCATTTCTCAGAAAAGAAAACTGAGGGTCAAAGAAATTAAATGATTTTTCTCCAGTTTTACTACGGTCATAACTAATGAATTTGGGGTTCAAAACAAGTCATACATTATTGTAAATTCCCTGCTATCTCTGCTATATTATTGATGCAAAACATATATATATATATATATTTTTTTTTTTTTTTTGAGGCGGAGTCCTGCTCTGCCGCCCAGGCTGGAGTGCAGTGGCCCAATCTCGGCTCACTGCAAGCTCCGCCTCCCGGGTTCACGCCATTCTCCTGCCTCAGCCTCTCCGAGTAGCTGGGACTACAGGCGCCTGCCACCACGCCCGGCTGATTTTTTTATATTTTTAGTAGAGACAGGGTTTCACCGTGGTCTCGATCTCCTGACCTCGTGATCCGCCCGCCTCGGCCTCCCAAAGTGCTGGGATTACAAGCGTGAGCCACCGCGCCCGGCCGCAAAACATATATTTTAAAAAGCAAATTTTAACGTGCAATAAATGGTAAAAAGAAAAAAGACTTCACAAACTTAAAAGCCTTGTATTAGACTTTGAAACTTGTTCTAAAGCCTTAAAATTAAATTCTACTTTCAATGATTCTGGAAGGAGCCTTTGGCATTACATCATGATTCTTTCAAAATTTAACTAATTTAAAGGTGACATGGATAAAATATTCATTAAAACTACAGTAGCCATTTATCTATGACCTTTAACAAAGCTGCTATTAACTTTCAATTGACTCACAGTTGTAGATTGAACCTTACCTAATAAAGTATCCATTCCTTTCTAAACCTTTCTGTTAGAGTTTTGATTTATATCCAAAAACTGTCTATAAATATTGTACCTTAGCCAGCTCCATGCTTCCTACTTCTTATTTCTTAAATCACTGTAATGCTTCAAGCCAATATTATTCCTGGTATTTTAGTAAAGTACATCTCTATTAAATACATCTGAAGCTCTCTATTTTAATTACTGGTTTCTTTAATCTAGTTTTCCTTATAGGGAATTGCAATGCCATGTGATTTTTTAAAGATTCAAAAACGTTCCCAGGTGAACTAACTATGCATTTTATTTCCATAACTATTGGAGTAGAACCTTCTGAGGGATCTTTCTGATGGATCTGTGTCCCTTGACTGTCCCCAAAACCTCATTCCTGATATTTTATATGCGCAAGATACAAATGTGTACTTACTGTAGAATTAAATACTCATCATCTATCTGAATGAAATCTGCCTAAATATCTAAAGCCTAATTGATTTGAAATTATATTTTAGTACATAATAATTAAACATGCAGAAGGAGGTAAAGGAGGTAAAGACATGATAGCAAACAGAAATTCCAGGTCTTTTTGCTCCAGATAGCTGCCACTCTCCACCTTTCTCTACCTTGCTTTGCTCCTTTCCCAGAGAGATTAATCTGGTATCCACCCAAACAGTGGTTTCCCACGTTCTCTGATCTCTGGTTAGGTTTGGTTAATGGGGGCTTAGAAAGAGGAAAGGGGATTCACGTCAGGGTATTCTGGGTATTTATTTTGCTAGATCTTTCCCTACAGGATTGTCTTGGGTTCAGTTGTGACCCTCCAACTAATATTACTATTCCTTCCAAAGTGATTTTCTGTGTATACCTCTTTTCTTCTAGTTCTGGTAATGGTTCCTTTCCCTCTTTGTCTCTTTAGCTCTAAAGAGTTATAGCAGCCTTACAGCTACTCATGTCAGTTACTGCACTATTCCTTTTGGTTCTCCTTTACTCACACAGAGTGCCTTTGTAAATAACTCATTCTTGGTTTACTGTAATTTAAGTGTACCATTTCTTTCCTTTTGGGATCCTGACTGTTACATACAGTTTTGAAGCCTAGAATTTTTTTCTTAACTGTTATATTCGCCTGAAAATCGAGAGCCATGACTTGGTCACTAAGCATGATACTAAATTTGTTCCAGATTTAATCAACATCAAGTGACTTCTTTTTTGCATAATAATATACTTCCAAATTTTTATTTTTTATGTCACTGTGATGCTTCAAGTCAGTCTTATTCCTTACATACTTGTATATGTCAGAAAAAAGATATCTTTATTAAGTACATTTAAAACTCTCCATTTTATTAAACATTTAAAAAAGTTGTTTTAAATGTTTCTGAAAAATTTTCTAAATTTAGTTTTTCTAAAACTAAATGAGCAAACATGTTAATTTATTAATTTTATTTTTTCACAAACTTTGTATGATCTTTAAGAAATGATAGACATACATTAGTTATGATACAATACAAGGGATTAGAAGTAATGTGGAAGCCGAGATTGTATCCTCTCTGAGTTGCTGGCTTAGTGTGTATTTCCTGACAATCAAAATATTACACTTAAGTTCCTTAAGGGGCCCATTTTTAAAGTAAGTGAATGGTTACTTTGGAGACTTCCACTTAGGGGCACCCATGCTTGTGGCAGACAATGCTTCTGCTGCAAGTAGCTAGGAAAGATGGATGAAATATGATAACCATCTACTTGGAGATAGTGGAGAGCTATTCAGGTTAAGATCCTAGGGAGGAAAGAATCACAGAGGGAAGATTAGAAACCAGTAGACAATGAAATGACACCTTTACAGTGCTGAAATAAAGTAATTGTTAATCTATACACATACTATGCCATTCTATACACAGTGAAAATATTCTTTAAAAGTGATGGTGTAATGAAGACATGTTCACATAAAGAAAAACTGATAGAGATTTTTCACTGGCAAACTCATACTCAAAGAAATAGTAAAGGGAACTTTTCAGGCTGAGAGTAGAGAATTTAACCCAAAAGTAGGTGAAAGGAAAATAAAGGAACTGATCGAGGGGAAAAAGAGAAAACAAATATTAAGATGGTGGGATATTAAACTAAATATATCATTAATTGCATTATAAATAAATGGAGAATAAACCCCAATTAAAAAATTGTCAGGATAGATGAAAAGGTAAAACACAACATATGCTACACATAAAATATAAATATAGAAATGATAAAGAAAAAATAGAAAAAGGTAAGAGTTACTATAAAAGAAAGGTACTTATGTTTTTATATAGTAATACATATTTTAATATTTTTATATGGTTATAGATAAACATATTCAAAATCATAATGGTAGACTTTAACATACCTCTATTAACTGACAGGGCACATATTTTTCATGTGTATATAAAATATTTACCAATACTCACCAATTTACCAATATGCTGGGTCATAAAACAGGTCCCTAAAATTTCAAAGCAATGAAATAATTTGAAGTATATTTTTTAAAAAATCTGAAAAGTTAACTAGAAAATAAAAAAATGTTTAGAAATTTAAAATGACACTTCTGTAGTAACACAAAGGTCTAAGACTACATTATAAATTGATAAATACTTTGAGCTGAACAATAGTGAAAATCAAGCAGATCGAACTTGTAGAATGTAACTAATATTGGGCTTAGGGAGAAATGTATTACTTTAAGCTCATATATTGGAGAGGAAAGGTTAAAATTTATCCAGTTATCTCAAGAAAATGAATACACACAGAATATTCAAAACTGAGGAAATTAGAATAAAGGAAATCATAAAAATAAGAACAGAAAATAATGAAACACATATCAAACATATAACAGAGGAAAGCACAAATCCAGAAGCTGGTTCATTAAAAAGACTAATAAAATTAATCATCATCTAATCAATCTGTTCAAGGAAAAAAGAGAAAAGGTACAATTTACCAAAATAAGGAATGAAAAAGGCTAACCACAATAAATTATACAAACATAAAAATATAATAAGAAAACATTACAAATTTGTAACAATGAATTTAAAAATGCAGAGCAGTAGACAATTTCCTGAAGGTAGAACACATATTAACAAAACTGACAAAAGAAGAAATAGAAAATTTGAATAGTTGTATCTGTAAAAATATTTAATACATTATTAAAAGCCTTCTGATAAAGAAAATGTCAAGCTAAATGTTTTCACTAATGAATTCTTCCAATCACTTAAAAAAGAAATAGCTCCAGAATTGAACAAATGCTTTCAGGATACAAATAAAAGAGAGGCAAAACTTGTCAATGTTTTAAAAGACCATCATAACCTTTATACCATAACCTGAGTTAAATCAGATCCAGTGATGTAAAGGAAAGATAAAATATTCAAAAGAGATTTTATTCTAGGAATTAAAGACTGAATTAACATTTAAAAATAAATGTAAACCCTACCTTGATGGCACAGAAGAGCTATTCTTAAGATAAAACCAATAAATACTATAAAGCTTTTGATAAAATTCAACACCCATTCATTATAAAAAATGCTAAGCAAATTATTAATAGAAGTGAACTTCTTTAATATCATAAGAATATTTGCCAAAACAAACAAATATTCAAGCCTATAAAAACATCTGCATATTCGTGAGTTGTCAACAACTTTTCCTTGGAGATGTGGAATGAGACAAAGATGCCTATGCTACCAATTCTAGTCAGAATGGTGGTAGAGGTGCTAGTCATTGCAATAAAGCAAGTAAAAGAAAAGCATAAGAATTAGAAAAGGAAGAATTTAACTATCTGGAGATAATATGATTATGCCCATAGAAATATAAAAGTATTTAGAGACAAGCTATTAGAAATAATGCTAAGATCATTAGATAAAATATATATATATATACACACACATACGGACATACATATATACAAAAATAAATTTTATTTTTATATACCAGCCATAAATAATTGTAAATGAAATAAAATGATACAATTTACTAAAGTATAAAATTTCATGTACTAACCTTGACTTATATTTCATACTGTAAAGACGTATGATTTCTAACTGGATCAGTGATCTGTGAAAGAGAAACCATTCAATGTTCTACAAAAAAACACAACAGAGTATCATCATGACTTTGAGGTATACAAGGTTTTTTTTTAAACAGGACACAAAAATACTAGCTGTAAAGAGGAAAAAAAGATTAATTGTGCTACATATAATATTAAGACTTTCTATTTATTGAACACCATTAAAATAGTGAACATTTAACTCACAGAGAGAGGATAAAAGACTCATTTTTTAAAATGATGAAAAACTTAAATCAATAAAAAAAGAAAGATCACCTAATAGAAAAACGGTTAAACAACTTAAAATGTCACCTTATAAAGGAAGATACCTACATAGCCAATAAATGTAGGAAAAATAACTTATTTGTCATCAGGTCATCAGGGAAATAAAACTTTAATTGCAAATAAATAACCATTATATATACATCAGAATAGCATTACAATTAAAGGACTTACAGTACCAAATATCGTAAGAATTTGGCAAAACTGGGATTTTTTTTACACTGCAGTGGAGCCCAAATGTCAAAACACTATTGAAATCACTCTTGTAACCAGCTTTAACTTTAGCAATCTATACTAAAGTTTATCATGTGTATACTTTGACACATCAGTTCCACTCCTGGATATGTGTCCAAAGGAAATATATATAGTAGTTCATCAAAAAACCTTTAAAAGAATGTTCACAAGCCGGGCGCGGTGGCTCACGCCTGTAATCCCAGCACTTTGGGAGGCTGAGGCGGGTGGATCACGAGGTCAGGAGATCGAGACCACGGTGAAACACCGTCTTTACTAAAAATACAAAAAAATTAGCCGGGCGTGGTGGTGAGCGCCTGTAGTCCCAGCTACTCGGAGAGGCTGAGGCAGGAGAATGGCGTGAACCCGGGAGGCGGAGCTTGCAGTGAGCCGAGATCGCGCCACTGCACTCCAGCCTGGGTGACAGAGCAAGACTCCGTCTCAAAAAAAAAAAAAAAAAAAAAAAAAAGAATGTTCACTGCTGTATTATTCATAAGAGGTAAATACAGGAGGTAACTTAACAGGATAATTAAATAACTTATTTAAATACAGTATGGAATATTTTTACAGTAGATTATTATAAAACAATAAGAATAAAAGATGTTTTATTGCTACACACAACAACATGATTTTGAAAGTTATAAGTTAAGGTAGTGATTACTTTTGGAGGGGTTAGTGACTGAGTGGAAAGTGAGGCTTTCTGAGATGCTGCTAATATTATTATTTTTTTAATTTGAAGCTACTTAGAATGGGTGAATAATTACTGAGCTGGTATGTATGTTATACTTTAAATAAAATACTTAAAAATATCTTTTTTCAGAAAAATATTAGCACTCTGTTATAATATAAAAACAAAACAAAAAAATGCAAAACATTACATATTCTAAGTTACCCGTTATCACAAGTAGGCTTAGTGTATTTAGCTAGGTGATATAAACAGTGTCCAATAGTTAATAGACTTCTACATTAAACAGACAATCTTTTAATCAAACACCATTTATGCTTGAGGTAGTAGTGCAAGAGGAAGAATTTCTTTGGTTCTTTGGATGGCTCCAATCCTCAGAGGCTTTTTTTGGAAGAAGTTATTTTTCCATAATCATCTCCTTTACACCTTTTTTCCCTCTTTACCTGAAGGAGCAGTTCAGGGAGAAGAACATGAGAACCTTGAAGGCAATTTCAGAAACTAGCCTTCTTCCTTGTTTCCTCCACCTTTCTAGTCTCCATTTTCAGAAAGTGTAAGTGTTTCTTTTTGGAGTTTGGGGACAAAATTTAGCATTGGAGTACATTAACATTTCATCAAGAGGAAACATATATTTAAAGCAATTATTTTGTGACCCAAAGCTTAGCAGTGGGCTAATGTCTCATAGCAATTAACAAATTGACTGTACCAATACCTTAAAATAAGACATGTGAGTTTTCTTAGTCATCTTTGGCTGTAGATTTTTTGGATACATGCCATTACTATCAGATGCCTACTTTCAGACAACTCTGTCTGAAGTCATATAAATCTGCTTAAGATTCTTCATTTATGAATAACCAGAAGACTGAGAGATTCTGGCTCCATAGAGTTGGGGGGTTTTTAGTGACAACTACAAAAAGCTTTCTAAAGGGATTCTATGTTTCCACTCTTGCTCCTTTCCTGCCCCCTCCACTGTCCTCATGGTCTGCTCTTAATGAAGTAGCCAGAAAAGATATTTTTATTGCCATACACACAACTGTCTTAATAGTTTCCCACTGAATTTGTAATCTATGTTACCATGCCTGTTGATATGGTTTGGCTCTGTGTCCCCATCCAAATCCCACCGTGAATTATAATAATCCCCACATGTTGTGGGAGGGAGCCAGTGGGAGGTAACTGAATAATGAGGGCAGGTTTTTCCCATGCTGTTCTTATGATAGTCAATAAGCCTCATGAGATCTGATGGTTTTATAAAGGGGAGTTCCCCTGCACATGCCCTCTTTCTTGCTGTCATGTAAGACATGCCTCCTTATCCAGTTTGCCAGTCTGTGTCTTTTAATTGGAGCATTTAGCCCATTTACATTTAAAGTTAATATTGTTACATGTGAATTTGATCCTGTCATTATGATGTTGGTTATTTCACCCATCAGTGTGCTGTATTCAGGAAACCCATCTCACGTGCAGAGACACACATAGACTCAAAATAAAGGGATGGAGGAAGATCTATCAAGCAAATGGAAAACAAAAAAAGGCAGGGGTTGCAATCCTAGTCTCTGATAAAATAGACTTTAAACCAACAAAGATCAAAAGAGACAAAGAAGGCCATTACATAATGGTAAAGGGATCAATTCCACAAGAAGAGCTAACTATCCTAAATATATATGCACCCAACACAGGAGCACCCGGATTCATAAAGCAAGTCCTGAGTGACCTACAAAGGGACTTAAACTCCAACACAATAATAATGGGAGATTTTAACACCCCACTGTCAACATTAGACAGATCAACGAGACAGAAAGTTAACAAGGATATCCAGGAATTGAACTCAGCTCTGCACAAAGTGGATCTAATAGATATCTACAGAACTCTGCACCCCAAATCAACAGAATATATATTTTTTCAGCACCACACCACACCTATTCCAAAATTGACCACATAGTTGGAAGTAAAGCTCTCCTCAGCAAATGTAAAAGAACAGAAATTATAACAAACTGTCTCTCAGACCACAGTGCAATCAAACTAGAACTCAGGATTAAGAAACTCACTCAAAACCACTCAACTACATGGAAACTGAACAACCTGCTCCTGAATGACTACTGGGTATATAATGAAATGAAGGCAGAAATAAAGATGTTCTTTGAAACCAACGAGAACAAAGACACAACATACCAGAATCTCTGGGACACATTCAAAGCAGTGTGTAGAGGGAAATTTATAGCACTAAATGCCCACAAGAGAAAGCAGGAAAGATCCAAAATTGACACCCTAACATCACAATTAAAAGAACTAGAAAAGCAAGAGCAAGCACATTCAAAAGCTAGCAGAAGGCTAGAAATAACTAAAATCAGAGCAGAACTGAAGGAAATAGAGACATAAAAAACCCTTCAAAAAATTAATGAATCCAGGAGCTGGTTTTTTGAAAAGATCAACAAAATTGATAGACCGCTAGCAAGACTAATAAAGAAGAAAAGAGAGAAGAATCAAATAGATGCAATAAAAAATGAAAAAGGGGATATCACCACCGATCCCACAGAAATACAATCTACCATCAGAGAATACTACAAACACCTCTATGCAAATAAACTAGAAAATCTAGAAGAAATGGATAAATTCCTCGACAAATACACCCTCCCAAGACTAAACCAGGAAGAAGTTGAATCTCTGAATAGACCAATAACAGGCTCAGAAATTGTGGCAATAATCAATAGCTTACCAACCAAAAAGAGTCCAGGACCTGATGGATTCACAGCCGAATTCTACCAGAGGTACAAGGAGGAACTGGTACCATTCCTTCTGAAACTCTTCCAATCAACAGAAAAAGAGGGAATCCTCCCCAACACATTTTATGAGGCCAGCATCCTTCTGATACCAAAGCCTGGCAGAGACATAACCAAAAAAGAGAATTTCAGACCAATATCCTTGATGAACATTGATGCAAAAAATCCTCAATAAAATACTGGCAAACGGAATCCAGCAGCATATCAAAAAGCTTATCCACCATAATCAAGTGGGCTTCATCCCTGGGATGCAAGGCTGGTTCAACATACGCAAATCAATAAATGTAATCCAGCATATAAACAGAACCAAAGACAAAAACCACATGATTATCTCAATAGATGCAGAAAAGGCCTTTGACAAAATTCAACAACCCTTCATGCTAAAAACTCTCAATAAATTAGGTATTGATGGGACGTATCTCAAAATAATAAGAGCTATCTATGACAAACCCACAGCCAATATCATACTGAATGGGCAAAAACTGGAAGCATTCCCTTTGAAAACTGGCACAAGACAGGGATGCCCTCTCTCACCACTCCTATTCAACATAGTGCTGGAAGTTCTGGCCAGGGCAATCAGGCAGGAGAAGGAAATAAAGGGTATTCAATTAGGAAAACAGGAAGTCAAATTGTCCCTGTTTGCAGATGACATGACTGTATATCTAGAAAACCCCATCATCTCAGCCCAAAATCTCCTTAAGCTGATTAGCAACTTCAGAAAAGTCTCAGGATACAAAATCAATGTACAAAAATCATAAGCATTCTTGTACACCAATCACAGACAAACAGAGAGCCAAATCATGAGTGAACTCGCATTCACAATTGCTTCAAAGAGAATAAAATACCTAGGAATCCAACTTACAAGGGATGTGAAGGACCTCTTCAAGGAGAACTACAAACCACTGCTCAACGAAATAAAAGAGGATACAAACAAATGGAAGAACATTCCATGCTCATGGTTTGGAAGAATCAATATCGTGAAAATGGCCATACTGCCCAAGGTAATTTATGGATTCAATGCCATCCCCATCAAGCTACCAATGACTTTCTTCACAGAATTGGAAAAAACTACTTTAAAGTTCATATGGAACCAAAAAAGAGCCCGCATCGCCAAGTCAATCCTAAGCCAAAAGAACAAAGCTGGAGGCATCACGCTACCTGGCTTTAAACTATACTACAAGGCTACGTAACCAAAACAGCATGGTACTGGTACCACAACAGAGACATAGATCAATGGAACAGAACAGAGCCATCAGAAATAATGTTGCATATCTACAACTATCTGATCTTTGACAAACCTGACAAAAACAAGAAATGGGGAAAGGATTCCCTATTTAATAAATGGTGCTGGGAAAACTGGCTAGCCATATGTAGAAAGCTGAAACTGGATCCCTTCCTTACACCTTATACAAAAATTAACTCAAGATGGATTAAAGACTTAAATGTTAGACCTAAAACCATTAAAATCCTACAAGAAAACCTAGGCAATACCATTCAGGACATAGGCGTGGGCAAGGACTTCATGTCTAAAACACCAAAAGCAATGGCAACAAAAGCCAAAATTGACAAATGGGATCTAATTAAACTAAAGAGCTTCTGCACAGCAAAAGAAACTACCATCAGAGTGAACAGGCAACCTACAGAATGGGAGAAAATTTTTGCAACCTACTCATCTGACAAAGGGCTAATATCCAGAATCTACAATGAACTCAAACAAATTTACAAGAAAAAAACAAACAACCCCATCAAAAAGTGGGCGAAGGACATGAACAGACACTTCTCAAAAGAAGACATTTATGCAGCCAAGAAACACATGAAAAAATGCTCCTCATCACTGGCCATCAGAGAAATGCAAATCAAAACCACAGTGAGATACCATCTCACACCAGTTAGAATGGCCATCATTGAAAAGTCAGGAAACAACAGGTGCTGGAGAGGATGTGGAGAAAGAGGAACACTTTTACACTGTTGGTGGGACTGTAAACTAGTTCAACCATTGTGGAAGTCAGTGTGGCGATTCCTCAGGGATCTAGAACTAGAAATACCATTTGACCCAGCCATCCCATTGCTGGGTATATACCCAAAGGACTATAAATCATGCTGCTATAAAGACACATGCACACGTATGTTTATTGCGGCACTATTCACAATAGCAAAGACTTGGAACCAACGCAAATGTCCAACAACGATAGACTGGATTAAGAAAATGTGGCACATATACACCATGGAATACTATGCAGCCATAAAAAATGATGAATTCATGTTCTTTGTAGGGACATGGATGAAACTGGAAGACATCATTCTCAGTAAACTATCGCAAGGACAAAAAAACCAAACACCGCATGTTCTCACTCATAGGTGGGAATTGAACAATGAGAACTCATGGACACAGGAAGGGGAATATCACACTCCGGGACTGTTGTGGGGTGGGGGGAGGGGGGAGGGAGAGCATTAGGAGATATACCTAATGCTAAATGACGAGTTAATGGGTGCAGCAAAACAACATGGCACATGAATACATATGTAACAAACCTGCACATTGTGCACATGTACCCTAAAACCTAAAGTATAATAATAATAATAAAAAAGACATGCCTTTGCTCTTCCTTTACCTTCCACCATGATTGTGAGGTCTCCCCAGCCAGGTGGAACTGTGAGTCCATTAAACCTCTTTCCTTTATGAATTACCCAGTCCCAGGTATGTCTTTATAAGCAGCATGAGAACGAACTAATACACCTATGAAACCCTAGTGCTTTAGCTAGTGATGTGTTGGTAAATGTTTAACAACCCACTCTCTGGGGGTAGAAGAGTCCTGATTTGTAGCATTTACTGATTTCTATGGTGTAAATGCTCCTACCGTGGGTAACTTTAAGATACAAAAGTTCAAAAAGGGGTTCACAAAATTCCTGAAAATTTAACAATAAGGCTGTGTAACCCTATCTGAACTTGCTCGAGCACACCCCTTGATCTCAGCTACCCCTCTGCCACCTTGATTATCCCATTTCAAGCTTCTTGTTTCTCTCCTCTTACCCTTTAGTCTAATTTTTCTTACAATTCTCTACTTTTTTATATTAGAATATAAATTGTATGGAGGCAGGGATTATATCCCAGAATCTGGAAGGGTATCCAGAGCTATGAGCCAAAGATGTGTCTCCACATATGCTTAGCAAGGATAGAACGCTGTTATGTATCAGTTTTTGTAGTCACACGTCACACAGAAAATTCCAATACAATATTAGTGAATAGGGGAGATTAATTTTTCCCAAATTTTCTTTTTGCAGAATAGGTCCTGTATCATTATTCTAAAGAATGAATACCTTTGAAATGTTTCCAACTTCTAACTGAGCTTAATTTGTTACAAATGAATGAGAGAGATAAATGTAAAGAAGGCATACTTGCTGATTAATCAAAATAAAGGAGAAGCATATATTTTAACTTTGTCTTAAGGTAGCTTATCATCTTAGTGAGCAGATTAATAGCTTTTCATGCCATTAGTTATTTTGGCTATGGTGGCTCTAAAATATTGATAAAAGAAAAAGACTGACCTCACAGCCATGAATTGCCCATATAAGTATATACGTGCAGTTAGAGAATGTCCTTCAGCAATGTATTTGTTTTAAACTTATCAAAATATATGTAAGTCACTAGGGAGTAAGGGCACATGTATTGCCTGTCGGAGAGCATGGGCAAAAGAGATAAAAACAGAAAGCAGATGAAAGAGAAATAATTTCATCTTACTGCCTTTGGAAGCAGTTTTTACACAGACAAACTTCTATTTATGGATTATGAGTTTAACCCTTTAGAAATAATGCAGTTTCTTTAAGGGGTATAGGTATTACCCATTTTTAGATTCAACTGAATATGAAATGCTCAGTGGTTTATAACTGAAAAACATCATCTCATCTTTTCTTATCTTGGAATATAAGAACCATTAGTAATTAGTTCCAGAAATGAACAAAAATGATGCAAAACAGATATTAGTTAGTATAAACAATACGTTCAAACATTTCTCTCTTTCCTTGTACATGCTGGTTGCTTTGTGATCCATACAGATTGCCCAACAAGATACCTAGGCTGAGATGTGGAATCTATCTTTTCTTCACCATATTCTCAGTGCTGAGCCTTGAAAATGAGGGATGTATTTTAATGTGCAAAATGAGAGGTTCTAATTTCATTGCCTACTGTTTACAAAAAGCTAAAATGGAAAAACTGATTTTATCTGAAAAGATATATTCAGATATATTCTTTTCTCTCTCTCTCTTTTTTTTTTTTTTTTTTTTTTTTGAGACGGAGTCTTACTCTGTTGCCCAGGCTAGGGTGCAGTGGTACAATCTCAGCTTCTTGGCTCACTGCAATCTCTGCCTCCCGGGTTCAAGCGATTCTCCCTCCTCAGCTTTCCAAGTAGCTGGGACTACAGGCATGCGCCACCAAAGCCAGCTAATTTTTGTATTTTTAGTAGAGACGGGATTTCACCATGTTGGCCAGGCTGGTCTCGAACTCCTGACCTCAAGTGCTCCTCCTGCCTCAGTATCTCAAAATGCTGGGATTACAGGCATGAGCCACCCACTGTGACTGGCCATATTCTTCTCTATATCGTATATTTCAAAATAGCTAAAAGAGATTTTAAATGTTCTAACCACAATAAATGATAAATATTTGAGGTGATGGATATGCTAATTATTCTGATTTGATCGTTCCACAACGTACACATGTGTCAAAATATTACTCTATACCCCACAAATACATAAAATTATTGTCAATTTAAAATAAAATAAATCTTACCAAAAGATGTATCTTCTTTTTGATTTATCTGCTTTCTGCTGATGTTCTGGGAGGGTATACAAGGCATGGGTAAATGGCTACTATTCATGCCATCGTACCAATAAGACAAAGGGACAATATCTTATGTGTCCCCAGGCTAGAGAAAACTATTATTTTCCCTCCTTTCTTCTTTTGCTCTCTTATCCTCTATTTTCCTTGTAGTCTAAACTGTCTGGTGTCCTGCTAAGGGTGTACTCAAAGAGAATGTTTCTCTTTCCTCTCTTTGCTTTGTGCATTGTAAGCAAAAGAGTTGGGAATTAGCTTCCAAGTTGTGTACAACTTGAAAGCAGGTTCTTCACTCTCAGACACACTGATGTTTATAATTTCTATGTCACAATGTTCTATGTAGCTTCTTATGGCAGCCACCTTGGAGTTTATTACCAGGTGCACTTGGCTACATCCAAACTGATTAAACCCTGAAGCAGGGCCCACATTGCATCTGATTTCCATCTGATACTGAACAAACAGCTTAGGAGAGAATTATAGATGGAAAGAGGCTCCATAGCCTAGAAGTGGTCCTTTGACTCTTCTGAATATTCACATAATCTCTTCCCCGAGATGCCTGTTTTCTAGAAGGCCTACTATTGGTCTGGTTGCAACCACTAGCACCAGAATGATCAATACTGCCTTGGCTCTTCCAGTGGCCCCTGTGGAATATTTCCTGGTCTTCTATCACTCCCCTAGATAGGGAAAATATGTCTTACCTGTTCCCCATAGTTTATTTTTCTAGCTTGCCCTGATTTCAGAGTCACTTAGTTTACCTTGCCTCTTTGTTCCCCGTGATAACTGGTTTCTAAAAATAAAGGCACCTGGTGGAATGCACGTTCTTTTTGATCTGATTTAAATCAGTCAGCAATTTGCCTAGCTATTTGTTATGTTAGTATCTCAGATCATATTTTAGTCATTTGGGTTGCTATAACAAGCAACAGAAATGTATTACACACAGTTCTGGAGTCCGGGAAGTCCAAGATCAAAGAGTCAGCAGATTCAGTATCTAGAGATCTAGAGAGGGCTCTCTCTCTGCATCAAAAATGATGCCTTTACCTGAGTCCTCACTGAGTGAAGGGGACAAAAGTTCCGTGTTGATATTGCACTATATCTCATTTATCAGTAAACCATTTTTCCCTATCTCAGTCTATTTTTGAGACCACTACTAAATATCTATATTCTCTCAGAAAGATAAGAAACTCAAATTTATATAAAACAAAAGTAATAGATATGCCTTAGCCCTTAACTGGTTACCGACCAATTCCTGGCTCAAATGATCAGTTTTACTGACTTCTTCAGATTTGCTCCAATGACTCCTAACTCCCATGTAAAAATGTGAGGGCAGAAACTATTGTAAAGTATCTTAAATAAATCCCTATACATAATATTTTAAATGTTAAAAGAGTAAAATATCATTAAAATATAATAGTCTGTGCTGGCAATGGTATAATGAAACAGATAAATCTATACCTGGCTGGTGGCAGTGAAAATTAATACAAATCCTTATAAGGAGATTTAACAGTATATATCTTAATTTATAAACATTTAATTTTTCTACCTAACAAGGTAATAGGACTTGCTTGCCTAGTTTATATACAAGTACTGTTGACAGTTTTGTTTAAACAGCAAAAATTGGAAACAAGTAACAGATTAGATGCAAAAGCTGTAATACTTTAGCACAATGATATTATATAGCCAATTAAAACAAAATGCTGCTAAAATGTTAATGTTGAGGGAGATATGTTTTATGAACGTAAGATATGACTCAGTATAAACACATAATCTGTATTCATATGGGTCACCCTGACCCTCAAAAACCCAGTGGAACTTAACCTAAACCTTGTGTCTATGGTCCTATGGGATTCCAGAAGCCAGATAGCATGTTTGCGATCTTTGAGACTGCACCTTACTTCTTCATGCTTGTTTTCAACCTTTTGCTTTGCATCACCTTGACTCAAATCTCAATGCCTTCACTGGTTTCTACAAGAAACCCATTCACAGAAAATAGTTGTGTTTTCTAAAAGTCCCTGTTGAAGACTTAGGTGGGCAGGGGTGGAGGCAATGGCTGTATTACTGGATGTGAAAAATTATAGAGAGGGTTACAAATTGTAATATGATGTTCTGCTATCTCCTGGCTCCACTGTCACTTTCTCTTCCTTCTTCCTTTCTTTTCTGTCCCTCACCCCTCACTTTAAAAAAAAGAAAAGAAGGCGGGGTGCGGTGGCTCACGCCTGTAATCCCAGCACTTTGGGAGGCTGAGGCGGGTGGATCACAAGGTCAGGAGATCGAGACCACCCTGGCTAACACGGTGAAACCCCGTCTCTACTAAAAAATACAAAAAATTAGCTGGGCTTGGTGGCAGGCGCCTGTAGTTCCAGCTACTTGGGAGGCTGAGGCAGGAGAATGGCATGAACCCAGGAGGCAGAGCTTGCAGTAAGCTGAGATTGCACCACTGCACTCCAGCCTGGGCGACAGAGCGAGACTCTGTCTCAAAAAAAAAAAAAAAAAAAAAAAAAAATGCAGGGTTAATCTAGCCATAGTCGAGCCTTTTTATCCCAGTCAGATCGGATAAGGACTTTCTTCTCAATAAGTATAGTCTGTTCATGACACCTTTTCAGATTTAAACATTTTCTCCATTAAATTGCTTATCGTCCAATCCCTATTTAGTCCAAACAACAGATATGTTCCTCTGTATTTACGTCTTTAGCTGCCTGTCCCTCCTTTCAAGAAACATCTCATGTTCTTATTTATTAGCATATTTGTAGTTGATCTTACCTCCTGGGCAACTGTTCCCTTCCTCTCTCACTGTTTAATTTTGTATTCACTCCCTCTAGAAGGATGTTGTCTGTAAAGAATAAAACTGTTCCTTGATTAAGGATATAGAGGTTGTTGTAAACCCATGTGAGCATCTCCAAAATATTTTACAATTCCTTTTGTCAGAGCAAAATAAGCTATCTGTATATAAATAAAATACTGTAAGGAAACACATTCAAATTAGTAACAGTGGCTATTGGTGATTGATATAATCATTAATGGTTTTTATGTTTTATTATATGCTCCATATTACAAGTATATACACAAACATATATTATCTATTTACTTTCAGTTACAAAGAATACAACTCAACTAACTAAGATATAGCGTATTTTATTATAGGGTCATACACATACTGTTAAGTTATATTTTGATGGTTATTTAGAGTAATTGCATATGTTTTTCTAAATTCAGAAGTATGCTTACCCAGAAATAAGTATTTATTCTCTTGAAACATAAGAACTTTCAATAAGCATAAGGAATAAAATACTTAAGCTACAAACACCTTGGCATATTCCAAGACAGAATGCAAATAGCAAATGTTCCAAGGTAATTTTCACATTCTTAAGTAAATGTATTATTTTTCTTGATCTTTCTCTTATGAAATCTTTCTGTAGCTTAATATCTTATGGACTTATGCTAAGCTTTCAGCGGCTCTGCTCCAATGCCATAATATTTGCAAGTCTCTTCCAAGCCAAACCATCTATATTATGCTGTATCACCGCACATTGTCATTAAATATGTATTTCATTTACTACAAAATTTGACATGTCTGTCTTAAATCGAATACCTGGTTTAAAATCGCTCAATACGGGGCTGTTACTTAGTATTAGACCAAGGAAAAGGCTATATGCTAGTATGTAAAGACCTTAGAAAACAATTTTCATCTGTTGCTAAGAAAACAAAAGTTGGCTTTCATGTTGTGAATTTTAATGAAAAAAAATATGTGGACTTTTCTTCACAAAGATATTTATGGAACTGGAGAATTCATTTCTACTTTTTCCTACATGCTGTCATTTGTTAACTCTCCATATCAATCTAAAAAGAATTTTGTAAGGTATAGAAATGCTAAAAAAAGCCAAGCCTGAATACGTTAGTTTGACTTTTTACTTGCAATAGAAAAAAGGTTGTGTGGTAGGAGAATAAAATTAGATGTACCTTGTTTAAATTTTGCACTTGCAACATTGTTTTGTGACAGTGGTCAGAAATGATTAAAAAGGTTTGTCTAAATTTTTCTATAGGCATTTTGGCCATCAGGTTGATAACTAGAGGAATGCTATTAACAACTGAAAAGTTTCTTTCTCTTTGATTATCCCATATTAATTTCTACCAGTTATTCTCCATTCACAAAGCCAAAAGGAAAAAACAAATGACATTCGTTCATTATGAACACTATACATTAGGAGTTCCCACTACTTGAAACATTCCCCTCGCTGAACTTTATCTAAGAAATAACTAACTTTCAATACCTAACTCAAATCCATTAGTTTCAGGATATCTGCTCCACCTCCAGGTGATGTCCTGAATTATATCTATTACTTTTTTCAAGCCCATTTCATGTGTGTGTGTGTAAATGTGTTTTCATTTAAAAAAAACTTTAAAGTTTTCAAGGACAGGAAATTATGCCTTATATTTATTTGGAACTCCTGCCATACACTTTAAAATGGGAATGAATATTTAAAATCCTTAATCATTGATTCAACATGGGTTCAGAACCATCAAAACAAATGGTGGCTGCCAACAACCAGTATATCCTTACTATGTGCACAAGTTAAATAGCTCTGCTATAAGGTACTTATACACATGTAATTTTTGGTGTAAGAAAATAATAATTAAACAAGGAACAAAGTAGTAAATAATTTCACTAGTATGTGTCATTAGACTATAATTTAATAAAACTTTATGCCTAATAAAATTAGAAAGACATAAAGCAAATGACCACAGTTTCTATCTTCTACAACTAAAGAAGATATTGTTAAGTTCCATATTATTAGAAGACAGATCATCTCCATATGATATTTTGAAAACTGAGCTGGCATTCCTGTTATTAGCATAAATCAGAGGCAGTCAATATGTATATATTTGATTGTTAACAACAACAAACAAGAAATATTAATTGTACGTCCAATTTGTGCCAGGGGCAGTGAGTGCTAAGGGTTAGAGGGATATGTGATGTGGAATCTATGATTACAAGTCTCTACAAGTCCTTTCATATCATTTGAAGCAAGTCAGCCCAAAAGAAAAGCTAGAACCAAGAGATATTACGCTCGAGCAATAAATAACCCTACGAGCCACTTTATTAGCAAACCAAATGATAGTACTATTTGTTTTTGGTATCTTTTGCTTTTCATTATTTTTCATGTAAAAGCTGAACTTGTGCTGTTGGTTTTTTTTTTTCCTCTCTCTTTTTTACTTCGCAGCAGTGACAATTTATGGATTCAATAATTTCTCACATTCTACTTGAAAAATGTTTCTTTATCCAAAGGTTAAATCCTTTAGGAGTACAAACCTCTAAATTTTCTCTGTCGCTGTGTTAGTCGGTACAACTAGATTCACTAGACTCATAAATCTATGAATTTTCTAGTCTATAACTATGTAATCCCTGAAATCTCATAGATATAAATGGAATTGCTAATTTTCAATAAATCTACAGAAACAGGTAATAGTGTCATGGACCCCCAGTTCCAATCATTTTAGCTATAATAAATGATACCACAGGGGACTCACTTTGGGTCATAAAATTTACTGATCAGGATACAGATTTTAACCCCCAAAGTATTTTATAACTTTCCCCACTTTGCTACGTTAAAGTATGGATTCTAAGAATGATTTCTCACTTAAAACTGGTTATAGATAGGAAAGAGATAAAAATAAATTTACAGTTTTCCAAGTTAGTATTCACTATTGTAAAAAGACAACACCTAAGTAACATTCTTGAAGTTATTTCAAATATAATATGTGTATAGGTAACTTAAAAGTTACACATATTGAAAAATATGAGATTGCTATTTATATTCTTATATTTTTATATACAAAAATGCACAACAGAAATGTACTTTTCTAATGAATGATAAGCTTATTCTTTTAAAACCAGTCATTTAAACATACAATTAAAGATTTTAATTTATTTGAATATGCAAATATTTTAATTTCTTTAAATAATTACAAAATGTTTTCCTACTGTTCTTTAAAAGTGGAGTAATAAACTTTTCACTTGATGTTTTTATACTTTCATTGTAAGACTTTTACCAGTATGTCTAAAACTCCATAATAACTCCGTAATAACTTAGACATATTTTACCAATATGTTATTAGACAGTTATATTGGTAAATATGTCTAAACATGTCCATTTTACCGATATGTCTAAAACTCCATAATAAATTATCACAATAACTCCATAATAACTTAAAAATGAATTAGAGAATTTTTTAGATGTATCTCCAAGGATTTTTTCAGCTCTGCAATTGTATGTGGAATGACCTCTAAACAATATTACTAAGAAATCATGTTTCAAATAGACATAAGGAACTGGTAAAAAATAAAATTTTCAAGGGTACTCTAAAAGTAACATTTCAAGAAAAAATAATTGTGAAAGGTAAAAGTTGAAATTCATCCTAAATGAATGTTTTTCCTTTGTAGTATTGAAACCTTTAAAGTCTGAGTTTCAAAGGACAAACTTTGGGAATTCCTGGGTTAAACTCAAAGTGACTGTGACAGAAGAGATGGATTAGCTGTATTCTTTGCTGTATTTTTATAACTAAAGCTAGAATGATTAGGGCAGTTGCAATGTCAAATCAGTATTCTCTCATTTGTCTACCAGAAAGCAGTGTTACTAGAAATGCACATACATACGATTTTTGATTTGGTTCCATTGGTAATGTGTCAAGTACCAGGCAGTAAAACGCAGATCCAGTAACATTTCCTCTTCTTTTGTAGATAGCTCATGGTAACATTCAGACAGCTTCTCTAGCTTTTTTAATCCACATTTCCCTCTTTTCTATGGGACAAGTTGAGTTGCTAGTAGATACTAACTAAACAAGTCAAATAAAAGAAGTGCAATATATAATTACTTCGAAATAGGTCTTAAATGTGTGTTTCTAATATAAGTAAGCAATATGGGAAAGTTAGGATTATCTGTAACGTTTGGAAGTGTCAAAGAGAACTCTTTTTAAAAGCAACCATTTATTTATTTATCTTCCTAAAAAGTTCTGGTAATCTTGACAAAAAGATTGATTTTACTGGCCAGGTCAGTACCCTTATTAAAATTAAACATTCTGTCATACAACAGAAACTATGCTGAGATACGATAGATCACAACATGTTGAGAAATATGTGAATATACTTTTATGCCCCCATAAATATTTATTAACAGCACACATGTTTGATAAACATATTCTTAAGATTAACTCAAATATGTAATATTTAAGGCATTTCAGAGAGGTATATGACTTCTTCTGATTAACTCATTGAAAGTAGGATTGAAATTTTTAGGGTCAAAATCGTTACTGCTGTTTCTGACTTTGCCACTAATGACTGGGCTCTAGCTATTATAATTTGGCAGACTAAGTAATATCCTGTTGACCTTTGGAGAAATAAAACATTATTCACTAGTTCTGGTACTGATACTATTTTTAGATACAGAAATGTCTTTTTCATTTAGTGTGCCATATGTGTGAATATCACTGCCTAAATCTTTCATGTGCACGAATTAGCCATTTGTTTACTGTTAACCAGTCACTTATCTATTTATGTATTCCTATAACTTTGTTCCACAAGTCATTTCAACAGCATATAGGGAATATGGTTTGAATTCTTTCTTGGAACTTGGTAAAATAATTCCACCAAGCTTTTGGGAAGGTCCTGCCAAACGATGCAGTGGAGAAGAGAACAATTTTAGCCATGCACATGTTTTGTTGCAGTGATGCCAAATGCCCATTGGCAAACTAGACATCTGGATATTTGAATTCAAATTTCCTTTCTCCACAGATTTTTGTTACATTGGCAGACATTGTGTCAATGAAAAGCTTTTGCCTGTTTGTTTGATGTCCTGAAATATATGAATACATATATGTGAGGCCAAATTGATAGACATCTGATTTAAACCAGTATTCTTGAATTGACCCCTTTTAAAAATGATAAAAAAAAAAACTTTCCTCCAAAATCATAAAGAAAATACATTCAACTGGGTGAACCAATGTAAAAGGAATTCATTCTAAAGGACCTAATTCTCAGGTTTCTCTTTTTCAGACAGGTTATTTTCTTTGAAATATCATTTTAATTCATGGATTAGTGACAAAAAGAATGTATTACATGAAAAGACAGTCTGGTAATTATAGGTTTCCCAGCAGACTGAAACAGTGTTTCACATTGTACACATAAAAACAGGAAAATGCTTGAGATATTATCATTTTATATTGAGAAACAGTTTAATTATTTAGAGTGTGGTTTTATTTTTTCATATGCAGCCAATCATATTCTATTATTAAAAACTGTTGCCATGGTTTCTGGCTTGGAAAATTATATTTATTGTGTTATGGCAACATATTGGAGGTTTTGCTTTCACATTAAAAAAAGATTGAATAAAATTAGTTTTTCCAATAAATTAAATTGTGCTACACAAATGTATTTATAATTAGGACTCATTAAAAATATCCGGTATTGGTCCACTTTGCATTTTGAAAATTCTCAAGTTAGAACAAGAATTGGCCTCTTTTTCTTCATATTTCTTCAAATTAGCTCCACTTCGTCTTTCTTTTTGAAGTGTTTAGGGTTAATCCAAAAACACCTTGCAGGTGGGATTGCAATGTCTGAAGGGACAGAGGGGGCTTGGCCATGCTTCTGCTCAGAATAAAGGAAGAAAAGTCTAAAAGAGAGAAGTGGATTCTGGGAAGCTTGATCTATTTAATAAGTCAGAGAACTTTAAATTTCTTCAACATTTGTTTTCTGTGGATGATTAGGCCTTATTGCTTTCGCATGTACCATCTCTTTGCCTCTTCTTTCAAACAAATTTATAATAATATATTATTTCATTTTACCTGTTACCTAGTGCACATTTGATCCTCAGAACAACCTTGTAAAGCACATTTTATGTACCCATTTCAGAACCTGGGAAAGTACCTCTAAGAATGGCTGAAGCAATTCGCCTGCCCGTCAGTGGCTGGCAGCACCAGTGGAGCTATGTGAATCTCAGTACCGCAGAGCTGAAGTTAGAATATCGGATTGATTTAGAGAGGAGAAAAGAACTTACCTTTTTTGAGCACTTACTACATGCTAGGCACTATGCCAAATGTTTAACAATATATTGGCTCATTCGGTCTACAAAATAATATATAAGTTGACATTGTGATCTTCATTTTACTGAATAAAAAAAGACAGAGTCTCAAAGAGGTTAATGTTATTTTTGGAAATTAATGACAGATAAAACTTTATAAGCATTGACTGCATGCCATATATCATGGTAATGTGGATTGATTCATTTACTGTAATGACTTTAAAAATGAATAAGTATTCACTTTTTCTACTTTTTAGATAAAAAAGCCAAGATTTAAAATTGTTAAGTAATTTTCCCAAACTCAAATAGAAGAAATTGATTACATCAAATCAACACTATTGTCTTTTACTAGAAACATCAAAAATAGAAAAGTCAGTATGAAATCACTTACCTTCACAGGGAATGTGAGGAAAGAAGAGACTGGCGGCTGGATATAACTATGACTCCCACAGAATGGGGCTATCTAGACCTCTCATTGCACTTTCTTCTCTTTCCAGTGATACAGCTAGCCTTGAGTAATTTGATTCCCCATGATGCCTTGCCAGATACAAAGTGTTTCCTACTTCACTTTCTGAATTATGTCTGTGTTGTTCTAAGACTTGTGCTAAAGTCCTGAAGATATTTCCCAGCCTAATGGTTGTTAGTCAGGGATATGTCTTAGCAATATTTGTATTCTCTGCTATTGCTTTTCAGTGTCTCAAATGAAGAGTAAGTAGAGATATTGAAAGACTCAGATTAGGCAATGTACTATTAAAAATGCATTTTAGAAGCATATTTGCTGGAAAGGAAGTAATACTTCTGAATTACCTATAATTTTGAATTGCCTTTGGAAATTTTACTCATCAATCTTTAGTGTATCCAGATTTTCCCTGTACCTTAATGTCTCAACAAATCAAGAGTAACTTGAAAATTTTTGTTTCGATTTTATTTAGGTCTGCTCTGATCTTGGTTATTTATTTTCTTCTGCAGAGTTTGGGTTTGGTTTGTTCTTATTTCTCTAGTTCCTTGAGGTGTGACTTCATATTATCTATTTGTGCTCTTTCAGACTTTTTGATGTAGGCATGTAAGGCTATGAACTTTCTTCTTAGCACTGTCTTTGCTGTATTCGAGAGGTTTTGATAGGTTGTATCACTATCATCGTTCAGTTCAAATAATTTTTTAATTTTCATCTTGATGTCATTGTTGACCCAATGGTCATTCAGGAGTAGGTTTTTAATTTCCATGTACTTGAATGGTTTGAAGTCTCCTTTTGGAGTTGATTTCCAATTTTATTCCACTGTGGTCTGAGAGAGTGCTTGATATAATTTCAATTTTCTTAATTTTATTGAGACTTGTTTTGTGGCCTATCATATGGTCTATCTTGGAGAAAGTCGCATCTGCTGATGAAGAGAAGTGTATATTCTGCAGTTGTTGGGTAGAATGTTCTGGAAATACCTGTTAAGTTCATTTGTTCTAGAGTATAGTTTAAATCCATTGTTTCTTTGTTGACTTTCTGTCTTCATGACCTGTTTAGTGCTGTCAGTGGAGTATTGAAGTCCTCCACTATTATCGTGTTGTTGTCTATCTCATTTCTAAGGTCTAGTAGTAATTGTTTTATAAATTTGGGAACTCCAGTGTTGGGTGCATATATATTTATAGTATTATGATATTTTCCTGTTGGATAAGACCTTTGGTAATTATATAGTGTCCCTCTTTGTCTTTTTAAACTGCTGTGGCTTTAAAGTTTGTTTTGTCTGATATAAGAATAGCTAGATTTCTCTTTAAATATCAATGTGTTTGAATATGTATAATTAATGTACACAATTTAAAAGATATGTATATTTCCTAGCACACAAATATACTAATTGACAAGCAAATCATGGGTTTTTACAAATAATAAAGTATAATACTTGAAATGCAAATGTATTATGTTGAAGTCATGAACAAAAGGACAACCTTGACTATTATTCCCTGTGTAACTGAATGAACTATATTAAATATTAAAACATAAAAGCATACAATAAAAAGAAAATAAATATAACAAAACTCATTAATCCAGCAACATTTTAAAAAATTCATTTTCATTACTAGGAAAGAGAAATAATACAATATAGTCTTTACAACTTACTGTGCTCTCTACAGAAGTATGTTTTCTAGCTCTACCAACTCCATTTGCTTGATGAGTTCAAGAGAGTAAAAGACAATTAGAGCCTGAAATCTGTGTAAAGAGGATAAGAGAAGATGAAAATAGTCGTATATTTTCAACAATGTGTTTTAATGAGAGCACCAAAAACCACAACGATGCTGTTGAGCTCAATTGTGAAAATATGAGTTTCTGTCACACCTATGGTTCCTCAATTAAAAAAAAAGTATTTTCCCTGCAGTGATGTCTTTGGGTTATCCATTGGGTTACATTTTGCAATGTTTTATCTTGATTCGGCTTATTTCAGAAGCCAATTATTCATGGCTCAGCTGCATTGGGCTCTCATGTTAGAAGCCAAGTGCTGTCTCAAAAAGTGGTGTGAAATATAGCCTTAAAGAGTGACTCTGAATTTAAGACTGTCTTGTCATTTAAAAAAATCCCTGATTCCCATATTCTGAACAGCCAAGAAGTATGATTTATGAAGTGGTTAGAAACATGCGGTGTCCCAAAACCTACTATTTGCAAAGTTTATTCACATAGACCTTGGTTAATTTGAGTTGTGGATTTTTTTTGTTAAATTAATAATTTTCTGTCAATGGGAAAAAAAGGTCAAAGAGTTTTGTAACCAAAAAGAAAGTCCTACATCTCAGAAAATAATTTAAATTCCTTTGAGTCACATGAGGTTTAAATTTCAAGATAAAGTATTCAAGTTTAATGTTAAAAATATAATTTTTAGTGCCTATCTTTTATCCTTCAGGAGGAAATTATTTAAGCATGGATATGGGAAGACATTGTTGTTAAGCAAATGCACAGAGGATTTCAGCACTGAAATACAGATACAGCTATTCAAATTGTCAAAGAAAAATGCTCTTTTCAATTGTGCACCTTCAATGTATTCTACTTCCATGTTTGATAATATTTTACACATTGAGTTTCAGTTTTTCAACCGTTGTTATATTCCCTTGATCTTTTTCTCAGTATGATGCCTGACTCCGTCTCAAATATAATATCTTTCAGATAGAAATATTTCTCTCACTGATTTCAAATAAATTCCCAATGTGAAATTGATACCCCAAAGTTTAGATAAAGAAGGAAGAACCTGTACTACATAGCATATACAGAAAGAGTTGGCACTGGTGTATGACTTTATAAAAAAGTCAGTGAATGAGATGTCTCCTTTGGTACATCTGCAAGCAAGACTTTATTTTCATTGGAGCAAGCATGTTAAAAACTGAGGAGAAGAAAACATGCCTTTGCCACTTGTGAATTTTAGCTGCTATTTTTTTCTGCAAGCACCTTGTAGGGAAAGAGTAACCTCAAAGCTCTCTAGAGAGATGAGGTATGAGCAAATTGCACATTGAGATAAATTTGAATAGAGAAATTGTACAAAAATAAAGTGAACTGAAAACCTTAAAAAAAACTCAATATAATGCTTAATGATACATGTGAGAAAAAAACAGCTTGAAAATGTGGCATGAAATAAACAGATCATCACTTAGAAACATAACATTCACTAACCCTAGAGACACAATTGAAGTTCATACCAAGTACAGGGCCTGGGAGTTCGGCCAAAAATATTATCTCACAGGGCCTAGAGCTTGATTTGTATTTCACATAATATGAAGTGGCATTCATTACCTTGTAATTGATATGCAGATAAGAAGAAATTATTTATGACACAATTAACTGGGAGGGAAA
Organism: Symphalangus syndactylus; assembly: GCF_028878055.3. NCBI lineage: Eukaryota > Metazoa > Chordata > Mammalia > Primates > Hylobatidae > Symphalangus > Symphalangus syndactylus. The sequence continues at coordinate 83,226,057 of NC_072436.2, forward strand.
GAGTACCATATATGTACATATGGGAGAACTGAGGGTTTCTGACAGGACCGTAAACCATAGAGACTTTTGACAATGATCAGACCTATGAGGTAACCTGCTGCCTTGGAAATTCATTCAGCTTTATGTACCTAATATATTTGTAATCATCTTTTAGTGTCATGCTTCAAGTATGAATTGGATATTTATGAAATTTTCCTCCCTGATAAAAAATGGCTAAAGTTGTTTTGATGTTTTGAAACAGTATTTCCAAAAGGATCTTAGAACATAATTTTTATGAGATGCTAGTCAGTTTTGGAGATGCTGGGTTGAAGAAAGAAAATAGGACTCCTCAGGGCTTTTAATATCTAATACATATTGTGACTTTCCAAGAGGATGTAAATTATATAATATTTCCTTACTTATTTAACTATAAAACTCTATTCTTTGGAATGCCTTTTTGGAAAACAACTTACAAAAAAGAAAAAAAAGAAAAAAAGAAGAAGAAGAAGAAAAAATAAGCTGAAATAACTATTTTTTTTTTTTTTTTTTTGAGACGGAGTCTCGCTCTGTCGCCCAGGCTGGAGTGCAGTGGCGCAATCTCGGCTCACTGCAAGCTCCGCCTCCCGGGTTCACGCCATTCTCCTGCCTCAGCCTCTCCGAGTAGCTGGGACTACAGGCGCCCGCCACCACGCCCGGCTAATTTTTTGTATTTTTAGTAGAGACGGGGTTTCACCGTGGTCTCGATCTCCTGACCTCGTGATCCACCCGCCTTGGCCTCCCAAAGTGCTGGGATTACAAGCGTGAGCCACCGCGCCCGGCCTGAAATAACTATTTTTTAGAACTTTCACTAACAACTTGCATGTGCCTGCCTTTTACGTAATTAAAACAGGTGATTTTCACGCAAAGCCTTCCCTACTTTAATTCCTCTTGCTTACACCATCTCTGAACAAGGTTCTCCATCCTCATCCAGAAACTTCTCAGGTATGGGTGCTTCTGTTTGGTAAGGTAGCCTGTTTTAAGAGCTTCCTCCCAGTCAGTCAGTGGTGCTGGCACTGCCCAGTATTGTACACTTCTCGCTAAGAAGCCCAGTTATCCAATAAACACCAGATCACCAAGGTCGGCCCTGGGCTGCCAGCCTTCCCAGGGCTGGTTTCACCTGCATACCCAGTAATGGGGAAATCAGGGCTTTATGTTCTGGATCATGAACCGGAAAAACAAATAAGTCATAGAAATACTTCCAGCTTGGACGATTGCTACAAAAGACTATTAACATCTCATTAACTCTTGACCTACTTATCTTGAATGTGCCTTTACTCATGTGGTTTTCCTCACCTGGAAGGCTCACTCTCTCCACTTCTGCTTTCCAAATACTTTCTTTTTGATAGCAATAACAGAAATGCATGAAAGTTACGAAATGTTAATACAGTCAGTATCTTACCTTGAATTAATTTTATACACGTTTATTCAACTTTTATTTTGAGAATTAAAAAGAAACACACAACCACCACTGTACCCATGGCCCAGAATTTATAGTTGTTAAAAATGGCAGCAGTTTTTCCTTTTTTTCTTAAAAAAAGAAATAAAATACTGTACCTAAATATGAAATATTTTTATACATCTTCTCATGTCCTATTCACCTCTCTATTCCTAGCAGCAAAAACTATAGAGGCATAAATTTAGTGTGTCTCCTCACATTTATATTTATAGATTGTTATTCATGAGTATGATTTCATGAAAAATATATGATATTTTGTGATTTTCATAACCCATACAAATCATATCATATTGCATACACAGCATTTTGACACTAGCTGTTTACTCTCACCATTTTTGGTAAAGTTCTATTCTTATCAACATGGTCAGGAGTAGTTAGCCTTTTTTGTACCATAGGGCCTTTTGGCAGCCCAGTGAACCCAGTGAATTCCTTCTCAGAGTACATTTTAAATTTTTTGTGATAAAATACATAGGATTCCAAAGGAACTCAATTATATTAAAATATAACTACCAAAAAGGTAAAAACAAATTATAATATGGAACATTTTTAAAATTAATGCATTAAACAATAAGATCTAGTGGTGAATCCATAGTACCGTAATTTGGAGAAAGGGATGAATGTAAACAATATTTCTAGATGTCTGCAATCTACAGATTTGAATCTTGACAGTCTCAGGTATGATTCAAGCCACTCTGGTTTGTTGCCTATATTTATAATAAAAGGAAATGCTAAAATTTCAGGTAGAGCTGGGATAAAAATGATGTAATTTTATTTTGATTTAAGTTCATGGGTCTCCTGAGTTATTTCTATATTCTTTATAAATTAAATTTTATTTTATTTTATTTTACTTTAGGTTCTGGGATACATGTGCAGAATGTGCAGGTTTGTTACATAGGTATACGTGTGCCATGGTGGTTTGCTGCACCTGTTGACCCATCCTCTGTGTTCCCTCTTCATGTCCCCCAGCCTCTAACAGGCCCTGGTGTATGTTATTCCCCTCACTGTGTCCATGTGTTCTCATTGTTCAATTCCCACTTATGAGTGAGACCATGTGGTGTTTGGTTTTCTGTTCCTGTGTTAGTTTGCTGAGAATGATGGCTTCTAGCTTCATCCATGTCCCTGAAAGGGACATGTTCTCATTCCTTTTTATGGCTGCATAGTATTCCATGGTGTATATGTACCACATTTTGTTTAGCCAGTCTATTGTTGATGGGCATTTGGGTTGGTTCCATGACTTTGCTATTGTAAATAGTGCTGCAATAAACATACGTGTGCATGTGGCTTTATAGTAGAATGATTTATAATCCTTTGAGTATATACCCAGCAGTGACATTGCTGGGTCAAATGGTATTTCTGATTCTAGGTCCTTGAGGAATTGCCAAACTTTCTTCCACAATGGTTGAACTACTTTACATTCCCACCAACAGTGTAAAATCATTCCTATTTCTCCACAGCCTGGCCAGCATCTAAATCTTGACTTCTTAATAATCGCCATTCTGACTGACATGAGATGGTATCCCACTGTTGTTTTGATGTGCATTTCTCCAATGATAAGTGATGTTGAGCTTTTTTTCATATGTTTGCTGGCTGTGTAAATGTCTTATTTTGAGAAGTATCTGTTTATATCCTTTGCCTACTTTTTGATGGTTTTTTTTCTTGTAAATTTGTTTAGGTTCCTTATAAATTTTTTTGTCAGATGGGTAGATTGCAAAAATTTTCTCCCATTCTGTAGGTGGCCTGCTCACTATGATGATAGTTTCTTTTGCTGTTCAGAAGCTGTTTAGTTTAATTATATCCCATTTGTCAATTTTGGCTTTTGTTGCAATTACTTTTGGCGATTTTGTCATGAAGTCTTTGCCCATACCTATGTCCTGAATGGTATTGACTATGTGTTCTTCTAGGGTTTTCATGGTTTTGGGTTTTACATTTATGTCTTTAATCCATCTTGAGTTAATTTTTGTATAAGGTGAAGGAAAGGGTCTAGTTTCAGTTTTCTGCATATGGCTAGCCAGTTTTCCCAGCATCATTTATTGAATAGGAGATCCTTTCCCCACTGCTTGTTTTTGTCAGGTTTGTTGAAGATCAGATGGTTGTAGGTGTGTGGTGTTAATTCTGAGATCTCTGTTCTGTTCCATTGGTCTGTATGTCTGTTTTCGTACCAGTATCATGCTGTTTTGCTTACTGTAGCCTTGTAGTGTAGTTTGAAGTCAGGTAGCGTGACACCTACAGCTTTGTTCTTTTTGCTAAGAGTTGTCTTGGCTATATGGGATCTTCTTTGATTCCATATAAAATTTAAAGTAGCTTTTCCTAGTTCTGTGAAGAATGTCAATGGTAGTTTGATGCAAATAGCATTGAATCTATAAATTGATGCAAACATCTTTAATAATATACTGGCAAACCAAATTCAGCAGCACATCCAAAATCTTATCAGCCATGCTCAAGTTGGATGCTTCCCCGTGATGCAAGGTTGGTTCAACATACACAAATCAACATACGTAATTCACCACATAAACAGAACTAAAGAGAAAAACCACATGATTATCTCAATGGAAGCAGAAAAGGCCTTTGATAAAATTCAACATCCCTTTATGTTAAAAACTCTCAATAAAATAGGTATTGATGGAACATATCCTCTCAAAATGATAAGAGCTATTTATGACAAACCCACAGCCAATATCATATTGAATGGGCAAAAGCTGGAAGCATTCCCTTTGAAAACTGGTACAAGATGAAGATGACCTCTCTCACCACTCCTATTCAAGATAGTGTTGGAAGTTCTGGCCAGGGCAATTAGGCAAGAAAAAGAAATAAATGATATCCAAAGAGAAAGAGAGGAAGTCAAGTTGTCTCTGTTTGCAGATGACATGATTTTATATTTAGAAAACCCCAACATCCCAGCCCCAAAACTCCTTAAGCTGATAAGCAACTTCAGCAAGGTCTTGGGATACAAAATCAATGTGCAAAAATCACAGCATTCTTTTACACCAACAATAGACAAGCAGAGAGCCAAATCATGAATGAGCTCCCATTCACAATCGCTACAAAGAGAATAAAATATCTAGGAATATAGCTAATAAGGAATGTGAAGGATCTCTTCAAGGAGAACTACAAACCACTGCTCAAGGAAATAAGAGAGGACACAAACAAATGGAAAAACATTCCATGCTCATGGATAGGAAGAATCAGTATCATGAAAATGGCCATACTGCCCAAAGTAATTTATATTCTTGATTCCAAATATTTATTGGCTGGATGCCGTGGCTCACGCCTGTAATCTCAGCACCCAGAAAGGCTGTGAGAGGAGGATTGCTTGAGCCCAGGGATTTGAGACCAGCCTAGACAGCATACCAAGATCCCATCTCTATTAAAAATAAAAAAAAATTAGCTGGGTGTGGTGGTGCATACCTATAGTCTTGCCTACTTTGGTGGGCTGAGATAGGAGGATTACTTGAGCTTTGGAGGTTGAGGCTGCTGTGAGCCATGATTGTGCCACTGCACTCCAGCCTGGGTGAGAGTGAGACCCTGTCTCAAATAAATAAATATATTTCTTATCCTAATTTTTTGCCTATGTTTTTTTCCCAGTGCGTTATTTGATTTTTTAAACTATGGTTATGGAATTTTTGGATTCAGACAAATTTAAAATTTGTGATTTAGTACAATGTATACTTTTTTACTTTTGAGGGCTTTCACTTTTGTGTCTTATTTAAGAACATTTTCTTGTATTTTATTCATAAAATTAAAATGGTATTTTTTACTTTTAGGTTTTTTAGTATATACGCAACTTTTTTTAAAAAACATGGACTTTTGAAGGAAAGGACTTACTTTTTTCTACAGTACCTTATTTAATCTTTATGATAAACCCAACATTTTGGTGTTATTATTGTTATTATTATCCTTTTCAAGAAACAGACTAACTCCAATCTTCCCTATGACATCAGTGCTGAGCACCCCCTTTAGCAGATATCTTAATCTTTCTGAATATCTCTTCCTATTTGTATTCATTGTCATATTTTTTCATTTAATTTTTCTTATTTTTTTGTGAGTTCATTTGTTGCTTCCAAAGATTGTATGCATTTTGAGGAATCATGTGCTTAAATTTTCAGTAATGGCTAACAGAGTGTTGGGCACACAAAAACACTCAGTGAATATTTGCCAAATGATTGAAATTAATATAATGTGTTTTACCTTAAAACATTTTCCAAATTTACCATATATTAATAAAAACCATCTAGTTTATATCAGAGTTAATTCTTTGAAATAGAGGAAGTCTTTTTTCTTTTTCTAATTGTTTTTTCAGCATATAGAACATTCTCACCTTCTGTATTCCTTATTCCAATATGAGATATGCCTCTAAAATAATGACAATGATTTTCATAAGCTACACACAGAAACCACGTCTTCCTCAGTGTACAAGAAAGACAAAACTTCCCTTCTATGGAAAAAGGGAAGGGGAAAGCTCGTGACCTTCAAAGTCTAGCCTGTTACCTGCCACTAGGTCTCCGGGTGGTCTTCAAGTACTCAGGACATGTGCTGAATATCTGGCTGTGAGGACCCAGCAGAACAAGGGCAATCCTGTCTGGCCCTCCTCCTCTTCAACTCAGGATTTCTTCTACTATTCTGAGCTTTTACTATCACAGCTAAAATTCTGTGACTATGTGAAAGTCGAGGAAACTACTTTTACCCAGAAACAATTCAACATCTACAACAATTGTTCTCTTCAGCATCTAGAAATCATGTTATTAACCTAAATTTATTAGCTAGGAATATTGTCATTATGAAAGGAAACACTTTGGCTTTCTATTTTCCTTAATCAGAAAGTTATGCTTTTTCCTTTCTAAACCTATTTTTTCAAATATTTTACTTTAAAATACTTTCACTTTTTTTGTAATGATTTCATTTTTTTTATTTCGAAAGAACTTTAGACTTAGAGAAAATTTGTAAAAAATAGTACAGACAGTTCCTGCATAACCTCATAACCTTTACCTAGTTTTCCCTAGTGTTAATATTTTACATAACTATAGCATGATGATCAAAAATACGAAATAAACATTGCAACAATATTATCAATTAACTAAACTTTCTGTACGTATTTTGCCAGTGTTTCCACTATGGCCCCTTTCTCTTACAGGATGTAATACAGGATCCTACATTGAATTTATTTGTGGTGTCTTAGAATTCCCCAATCTGTGACAGTTCTGTCCTTTTTCTTTCATGACCTTGGCATTTTGGAGAGTATTAGTTACTTATTTTGTAGACTATCACGTTTGGGGGTTTGCCTAACATTTTCCCATGAGTAGATTTAAGTTGCATTTTTAGCAAGAATACCACAATGGCGATGTGCCTTTCTCAATGTATCATATCAAGGGAGTAATTGATGTTCATGTGTCTTTTTACTGGTGATGTTAACTTTAACCACTTGGTTAAGGTGATGGCCTGCTGGGTTGCTTTACTCTTACTACTTTTTTCATTTGAAATTGATACATCTTGGGAAAGATACCCTGAGACTCTGCAAATACCTTGTTTCTTCTTAAGTTTTCACCCATCAATTTCAGCATTCATTGGTGGATCTTTCCAGCAACAGTTAGTATTATGGTGTTCTAACGCTGATATTCTATTTTCCATGCATGTATTAATTATATATTTATATGAGTTTTAATTTTTTCTACGGATTATATTCTAATACTATCGTTATTTATTTTTTGCCTCAAATTGTTCCAGTTCTGGACATTGAGAGCTCTTTCAGGTCAGTTTCTGTGCCTTTTTGTTGTGCTCACATCCTTTATGGAGCACTTCCTCATTTACTGCCACCATATGACGCTCCAGATTCCTCTTGTATTGTTCCTGCCACAGTCCTTGAGTCAACCATTTCTCCACGATCCCTATTTCCTTTTGTTCATCAATGACATTTAGCCACTGACATTTAAGTAGGCTTTCAAAGGTTAAAATGTGTACCGTGGTGTCTGCCTTGCTCTAGAAAAAGGGTCAGCAAATGATAAATCACCATATTGCAGACAGGCTTTGCAGACCCTATAGTCTCTGTTGTGACTACCCCACTCTAATGTTGTGGCACAAAAATAGCCACAGTCCAGTAGATGAATAGGTGGGGTATGGTTCCAATAGAACTTTGTTTACAAAAAATAGATGGTAGTCTGGATTTGGTACACGGGGCTGTAGTTTGCCACCCCTTGCTATAGAATGACAAGCCATGTGTTGATTTTCACATATGGTTTAAATGATATTTTACAAAGAAAATGGAGGTCGAGGCTGTAGTAAGCCATGATCACATACCACTGCACTCCAGCCTAAGTGACAGAGAGAGATCCTGTCTCTCTAAAAATTAAATAAATAAAAAAGGAAGATAAAATTTAATCTGTTTTATTTTTCTCTATTGAGAAAGGGACTGGATTATGTTGATATAAATGGAATTAGCTTAAGGTTTCTTTGTGTTCTCTTTTTTAATACAAAACAATTTTAGATTATATTATTGTGTTCAAAATAGGGAAACAATGACAATTACTATTTCCCAGTTGCTTTAAAGCATTGGACACGTAGATGGTAAAGCATTCACTTATTTTCAGATGAACCAGTAAGTAAACAGGTAAAGCAATTTATAGATTATTAAAGTTAACTAAATAAATGGTGTTGAGGAAGTAGGAAAGACAACAGGTTAGAGCATCTGAAAAGTTTCATGGAGGGAGTGAAGACTGAGATTGGCACAAAGGCATGGGCAGAACTTGAATCCTCTAAAGAAGGAGAAATAAAATTGATGATTTAGGAACAATTTAAAAAATAAAGGGATTGAAAAATAGCCTGAGAATATTCAGGAAAATGAGTAGCAAAGAATAGCAATAGCAATTCGAAAAGGAAGGTAGGAGCTAAACCCAACTCTACTAGCATTTCTGCTCATCACACAGTAGTTTGATTTTAGGATGTGGCTGGCTTTCATGTAATCTTGTATTACTAAAAGCAATTGACACAATGTTTTGTATGTTTAAGTGATCCTATAGTATTAAAATCTTTAAATGAATTAAAGATTAAAATATTTATTTATGTTCATATGTTAAGAAATTTTTGCCATTATTTGCAAGCTTTTTAGTGTTAATTGTATAATTCATAGGCCTTGTCAAGAAGACAATTTTGTAGGACACAAGAAGACTTACTTTTGCACTTAGTTGCTATGATAGATTTTCTTTGGTTCTCTAGTAAGTGCACAGTGAGTAATATAACTCATTCTTAAAACTCTGAATCTCAACCCACTTTCATTTGGAGTCAAGTAGCTCCCTGCCTCATTTGAATGCATCCTTAAGCTCATAGACAGGTCATTTTATTGCCTTTTGCCCCAGCAGTATCTGTGCTAATTCCTGAGCAAGATGATGATTCACATGGACAAAGAAACTGCCAGAGAGTTTATGTGAGAATGCCTCTGGTTCTGCTATTTTATGTCTCTTTTCTAAGAATTAATTGATCAGTAATAATTGTTAATGAAATACAATTCTGTGAGGTGAGATGATTTTGTAAGTGAAATCAAACACTTCATTGAAAATATGCTGTTGAAATTTTTCTTTCTTTTTTTTTTTTATTATAGTTTACGTTTTAGGGTACATATGCACAATGTGCAGGTTTGTTACATATGTATCCATGTGCCATGTTGATTTCCTGCACCCATTAACTCGTCATTTAGCATTAGGTATATCTCCTAATGCTGTCCCTCCCCCCTCCCCCCACCCCACAACAGTCCCCGGAATGTGATGTTCCCCTTCCTGTGTCCATGAGTTCTCATTGTTCAATTCCCACCTATGAGTGAGAACATGCGGTGTTTGGTTTTTTGTCCTTGCGATAGTTTACTGAGAATGATGTTTTCCAGTTTCATCCATGTCCCTACAAAGGACATGAACTCATCATTTTTTATGGCTGCATAGTATTCCATGGTGTATATGTGCCACATTTTCTTAATCCAGTCTATCGTTGTTGGACATTTGGGTTGGTTCCAACTCTTTGCTATTGTGAATAGTGCCGCAATAAACATACGTGTGCATGTGTCTTTATAGCAGCATGATTTATAGACCTTTGGGTATATACCCAGTAATGGGATGGCTGGATCAAATGGTATTTCTAGTTCTAGATCCCAGAGGAATCGCCACACTGACTTCCACAATGGTTGAACTAGTTTACAGTCCCACCAACAGTGTAAAAGTGTTCCTATTTCTCCACATCCTCTCCAGCACCTGTTGTTTCCTGATTTTTTAATGATGGCCATTCTAACTGGTGTGAGATGGTATCTCACTGTGGTTTTGATTTGCATTTCTCTGATGGCCAGTGAAATTTTTCTTATTCAAGGGCCTTCAAATGTTCTCATTTAGATGCCACTAAATTCATCATTATTTCTGCTGCTAAGTAAATTAATAAAAATGAAATTAAACTACACCTTGAGCTTCTTGTATAAGAGCTGGTGTTACTGACTTGAACAGATATTTGATTCCTATATTTCTGACAATTAACATTGCTTTGGCAGAAAATAACGTACTGTAATAATCAAACATTCCAAAACCAAGCCTTTTTTGATATGGAATTTAGTGGGTGTGGAGACTTTTTGCATGAACTGACATATGTCAAAAAGAGCCAGTGATCTCCTCAATATGCAGTCTACTCACACTTACATATCTATGGTAGGGAAACTTCTTAAGGATCGGGCTTGATGGCCTCTCCCTTAGTCTCTGCTGCCTGCTTTAATATACCTTGCATCACATTCTATGCTGAGCATTGCAGCTCCTTCAGGAAGCAGCTTCAGTCTTCCCAAGCCACAAACACAGACAACATCCCTTTCTTCTAACTCTGTTTGATGCTTTTAAATGAGGTAAACTGTTTGTTTGTTTCTTTGTTTGTTTTAATGTTCTCAGATCCCAAAGACATGTCTTATAGACCATCTCAAGAATAACTCTTCATCATTTCTGGCATTTGGCTGGCACATTCCATTCTCCTGCTTAGCTCAGATGGTCTTAAAATGGCCATTTATTATTTTTATTTTTATTTTTACTCAACCATCTGTCAAAGCCCTATTTTGCTTCAAGACTTAGGTTAAATTCTAGACTCTCTTTGAGTTCTTTATGGACTCCAGCTTCACTTCCAGTTCTGAGTGGCCTCTGTTTCTTATGGTTTCCTGCACCTCTCAAGGGGCTCCTTACAAATGCTGTTTGTCATTGTGATTTCCCTTTATGCACATTCCCATCTCCCCTAGAAGATTGTAAGCCTCCCCCGCCCTTAGAAAGGAAACACGTACTGTACCTCACCATACAATAGTGGAGCATAATGGTATGTCCAGCCAAAGCAGACCTTCAGTAAATGTCTGTGACAAGGAACAGTGGCATTTATTAAGCCCTAGCTTCATCAAAGAGAAATAGCAAGGAAGCTACTGTACTCTACTAAGTTACCCAAAATAATTTTAGTATTCGCAGAGAGGCATATCTGTTGAAAACAATATCACTTCAGAGTTTCAAGTATTCATGTGAGGATCTGTAAAAAAACAGATTATAACAAATTGGTTCTCAATTTTTTGAAGCAATAAATAATTTCGTAATGTAGAGAGACTGTCTTACTCCAGTGTAGAATGTCTGCTCAGAGAGTAACCATGAATCTAGACGAAGTAAACATTTGATTTTAAGCTTACTGGAAAGCCACAGGAACTGAAGTTCTATTATTCCCTAAATGTTCAGGGACCCTAACAGATTTCTGCATATGAAATATTATTTTATGAGTCCTGTAAAGATTTACCAAGTCCAATAGCATTAGTGTTAAGCATTTGAGACCTACAATGGCTCATCTCTATACCCTTAAAAGAAAAAGTGATGTATTGCCATGTACAGTGTAGACAGACACACATATCACCAGGAATGCAGTTCCAAGTTTTATCTTTAAAACAAATGTGTTATATGACTAAAAAATCTATGGCTTATATTATCATCTCTGAAAGGTGAAATATTTTCTTTTTGACTCTTTTTCCAGATGTTTCAGCTATTAGCATAATCTGGGAAAACAACCTATTGGGATCAGTTCAGCTCCTGTAAGACTGATAATCTAGGTCCAAATCTACAAATGCACCAACAAACCAGGGTGCTTCCTGTCTCAACGTCATACGCAAGTGAGCCTGCAGTTTACTTTGTAAAATGTTGAAAGCATATTATATGAACTAATTGTGACAAATAATTTAGACAAATTATCATAAATCCAAAAGGACATTTCTCTCAACATTTTTGAAGTTTTTTTATGATGCAAAGATTTTTCTAAGACAGCACCCAGATAACTCCCAAATAACAAAGGTCTTGGGTTTTATTCTTAAGATCTTCATTTGTTTGTGTTTGTTATGAAAATTTGTGGACATCTGAGAAAAGAAAGAGAGTCTCATTTTGATTCTTCGTTTCATACAATCAGAGTAGACAAGAAAATAAGATATTTATGTAAAACTAGTGAACTTCCTATTAAATACAATGTCAAGTCCCCAGGAATCATGTTCCTGATCTCCTCTGAAAGAATAACTTTGTATTTAAAAATATCCAACTACATGTAGCTCCTTTCACCTTCTCCATACCTGTTAAATAAACTTGTCATTTTTACAGTCATTTCAGGAAAAGAGTTCCTCACTCCTCTCCTTGGAGACCTAGATATAACCAGTTGGTCTCTGGGGTCGACCCCCATCTCCTCTGAAAGGCCAGCTGCATGATTTGATAGTCACAGCTGTCATTATCATCCAGCTTGGCACATGCCCCTAGGGTTTTCCCATTGAGCAAGAGTCTGAACCGTGCTTCCCATGCTTCCTCATACCAATTATAACTTCTGTGCAGTTATCTAAAGGGGAGAAAAATTTATCAACATCCTTTCTAGCCTTGTAATGAGGAAGCAATTTTCCCTTATTATAACTGACTAAATATGTGCTGGCTGACCCTCAAGGCCCCTCATCACCCTCCTCCTGTCCCTCTGGAAATCATGCCCAAGACTCACAATTCATTTCAGGTTTCCTTGACTCCCTTATGTGTTTCATTTATTTCTATTAATCTCACACTTGTTCCGTCTTCATCTTGCCTGTGCTGAATGCCTTTTCTCACTCTATGCCCCCATTACATCACTTTCTGATGGACTGCTCATTAAGGCCTGACTCCTGTTTCTCATTTCTTGATTTTCTGTCACTGGGCTTTCTCACCAAAGCTGTACATCTTGGGCACCAGAAGAAGAGGATCCTTGTGCCATGCAAATTGTATAGTAGGTTCCACTCGCTTTTTCTTTTGTCAATTTTAAGATGCTTATGTGTCTTAGACTCTCTTTTTGTTCAAAGAATTTTTAGATTGTGTGTGTCTGTTTTAGCCAGAAACAGTGACATCTGTTGGCTGCAAGCAATGGAAGCATGAGTTACACTGATGAGAAAATAGGAAAGACAATGAATATATCATCATTTTTGTGCCATTTTACTTCTAGGTAGAGTAGAGGTATTTCAAAACCATTATGCGAATAAGCTAGCTCACCTATATTGAAGAAAAAGGAAATTATCTTTGCAGATTTGATAATAAACTAAGAAAGACATTACAGCAAAACAATTTTGGACACTTATGTTAATACCCTATCTTTCCAACATGTAATCCTTTGGAACAGCCCAATTCAATAAAAAGGTTCTAGGATGAGAGGACATTTCACTCTGATGAATGCTTATGTACTCAGAACTTTGGTTTAGGCATAGTGAAGTGACTAAGCTAATACCTATTCTTTCTTTTCTTCCTTCAGAATACAACATCTAGTTTTTAGCTGGGCATATGCTAAGCTGAATAAAGACCACATTTCCCAGGCTCCTCTAAAATAAAGCAGAAATGTTTTGTGTGAGCTTCAAAGACATGTTAAGACTTGTTACATGCCCATTGCCCCTTCTTCATCCTATTCTGTATTTGACTTCCTGGATCATGAAGCAGATGTCAAACTCTCTAACAGTCATGTTGAATTGTAAGGGCAAGGATTGTATCTTAGGAATGAAGAAATAGTGAGTTTGAAAAAGCCTGGGTCTGAAAACTTCATTCCGTAGAACCATAATATCAGGCATAAAATTATTTTGCATGTGACAGAATGAGAAATAAACTGTATTGTTTGTCATGATTGCTTTCGTTTTTCCCTGTCAGACACAGCCACATGTAATTCTGATTCAGAGAACTTTGTGGTGACTTCAATAGATGGGACAGAATATTGAGAGACTGTGACTTCACTCTTTGCTCATAAAAGACTGGGAATCAGAAATTATATAACTGAGTTTAGGCTGTGGTCACATATAAATCAGATTTCTATAATTGCCTTATCTATCCCTGAAGACATTTACTAGTTCTCTAAGAAGCCAGCACTTTTATTTAAAGGTAATTTGTCCTAAAGGGAGAATTTGACAGGAAGACAAAGGTTTATATGCATTTATTTCAATGGTGTCATTATATGTAATATAATACATTATATGTAAAAAGAACAATTTTAAACAGTCTAATTATCTGTTAGTACAATTTGTTAAATAATAATTACACATCTACACTTTTGGTATATTTTTTGGCCATTAAAGATGATATATTATGCATTCATTAAAGATATTAAAATGAAAGTGTGTTCAGGACATATTATTGAGTGAAAAAAATCTCATATAGATTTCTGGTTGTGATAGCATTACAAATTATTTGGGGAATCCTCTCTGCTCTACATATATGACAAATATAGATAAGATGTAGAATGAGGAGATCCAAATGGCTAGGTTCCTAAGATGGAAAGGATACATCTTGATAAAAAAGGGAAAAGAATGGAATTGCTAGATCATATGGTTGTTCTATTTTTAATTTTTTAAGGAACCTCCATATTGTTTTACATAATGGCTGTAACTAATTTACATTCCCACCATCTTTTCCTTTCTCCATATCCTTGCCAGAATTTGTTATTTTTTTTTGTCTCGGATAATAACTCCTTCTAACTGGGGTAAAGTGATATCTCATTGTGGTTTTGATTTGCATTTCCCTGATGATAAGTAATGTTGAGTTTTTTTTCATATATCTGTTGGCCATTTGTATGCAGGTTTTCTTTCGATAAATGTCTATTCAGGTTTTTTGCCCATTTTTAATTCAGATTTTTTTTTTCCTCCATTGAATTGTGTGAGTTTCTTATAAATTCTGGACACTAACCCCTTGTCAGATGCCTAGTTTGCAAATATGTTCTTCCATTCTATAGGTTGTCTCCTTACTCTATTGATTGTTTCATTTGCTGAGGGGAACCTTTTTAGTTTGATACTACTTAGACATAAAACAGAATGAAATCTTATTGTTTACAGCAACATGGATGAATTGGGAGATCATTATGTTAAGTGAAAAGAGCCAGACACAGAAAGACAAACACAACATAATCTCACTCGTGGAATTTTAAAAGGTTGATATTATATGAGTAGAGAATAGAATAGCAGTTACTGGAAGTTGGGGAGGATGCGGGATGAGGAATAGGAAAAGGTTGGTCAATGGTCAAAGTTGCAGTTCCAGTAAGTTCTGGGTGTTTTAGTACATAGCAGGGTGACTACAGCTAATGATAATGTATTCTATCTTTCAAGATGGCTAGAAGAGAGGATTTTGAATGGTATCACCACAAAGAAATGATGCATATTTTAAGTGATAGATATGCTAATTACCCTGATTTAATCATTATATAATGTATACATACAGTGAAATAACACACTGTACTCTATAAATATGTACAACTATTATGTGTCAATTATTTTTAAAATTGAGAAATTAAAAAACAGAAAAGAACATTTAAATAAATGGATAGATATGTTCATGAAAGAGAAAAATCAAAATTATAAATATATCAATTGTAGTCAATTTATCCTAACATCGGTTTTATTCGAAATCTTAGCAAGAATTTTGAGAGCACTCAAAAGCTTATCTTAAAACTTTTAAGAAAACAAATATCTAAGAATATTAAAATAAAAACTTTAACAAGGTTACAATAAATATCATCTTATTAGAAACTAATGCTTGAGATAATGTGTTACTAATTTAAATATAAACAGAAATAAGATTTTCTATTAGGGTTAATGGCTCAAAAATATGAAAAACTATAAATATAAAAGATTGCTAGGGTTGGCAACATTAAATACAAAAAAAGAAAAATTCTACGTAAGAAAAAATATCATCCGTTTAATTCACAAACTAAGTTTTGGTGAAGATATGTGTAATGAATTAAAATGAAAAAGATTATATTCCAGAGTATAAAAGGAGTTTATATTCCAGAGTATAAAAACGTATGTGCGCACACACACACACACACACACACACGCACATACATTCAGGAGCCCACAGATTTGAGAGTGGCACCAGTCATACAGTATTAACTCAAGTAGGAAAAATAAGAAGAGTTTTTGGTTTTGAGAAACAGATGCTACATTAATTTTTAAAATATATTTGCTTACTCAACAGATATTTTTTGAGTCTCAACATGCAAACAACCATGCTAGCTACTATGGGGTATAAAGAGGTAAAGAAAACCTGGTAAAAAATATAGATACTGAGATAAATATATCTGGTTTCAAGTTCAGATACACCTTTTGCTGTGTGATTTTAAGTAAGTTCTTAGCCTCTATTAGAATTTTCCCATTTATTAAAGAATAGTAATATTATTTATTTCATGGATTTTCTGTGATACTAGTGAGTTTACATTTAATACATATATGTGTGTATGTGTGTGAGAATCTTTTCCTTCTCCCTCTCTCACACACATCTGTACATGTGTGTGTGTGCCTGAAAAGTAGTTTGTATTCAGTAAACGAGTTTCAATTTTCTATCACCTAGTAATGTTGTAGCTGTCATAATGTTTTAGTGTAATGCATTACTCATGTGTATATATTTAAGACTGTATGTATTACTCTAAAAGATGTAGAGAAAAAGGCAGATTGGCTATGGACTTTCATATCTGATGATAACCTGGTGGTACATTTTAAGGTATTCTTTTTTCCTCATATGTTCCAGACTTGAAGAAGCAGCAACCTAGAAATACCAACAATGACAAAAATAAAATTCCAATAAAGACCTGCTTTTGGTAGCCAAAAGACCAGGAGAGGGGCAGACTAGCAAGACAGAAACTTTCAGACAATTACTGCTCTACATCCAAACACCACATAAAAGACTATAGTTCTACTCTACCCATGCCAGCAAAGAATGAGTGGGAAGACATTTCCACTTCTATGGGGTTGTACTGAGGCACTTTAACATCCCTGACACAGAGATGTTAGAAAAGGCCAGTAGGAAGCTGGGACCTTCATCTCCACCAGTAAGTAATAAAGTCCTACTCCCCTTGGTGTCAGTGGAGAAAATGTGGGAAGCTTGGATTTTCACTCTCACCTGGCAGTCATGAGGTGCTTCTCTCCATCTGTCCTGGGAGCTATCCAAAAAGACCCAGTAGAGAGTAGGAACTTTTGCCATTCTGCAGTGGTAATGAGGCCACCACCACTGTAGTGTTGGTAGAGATCATATGGGTAGCCAGAACTTCCACCCTTGTCCAGTGATAACAGAGACCATATGTGAGGTTTCAGTGGAGGTCAGAAGCCAAGTAGAAAACCTGGACTTCTATCTCTACCTGGTTAGTAAGGCAGCATCACCTGCCTCCTCCCCTTACATCCCCCCCACAACTTTCCCTGCTGTGGTGGTGTCAGAGAAAACCAGCTAAAATAGAAGGTTAAAATAAGGTCTAGAGTTTTATAATATAAAAATGTCCAGTTTCAATAAAGTATCACTCAACATACCAGGAAAGAACCAGGAAAAACCCAAGAACAACAAAAACCTTCAAACCAATAAAAAAGATACAATCAACAGATGTCAAACTCAAGATGATAGAGATGTTAAAATTATTTGGAAAAAATTTAAAGCAGCCATGGTAAAATTATTCAGTGGACAATTACAAACACACATGAAATAAATGAAAAAATAGAAATTGTCAAGGAGATATACTAGATAGACTTCCCCTGAAAGAATGGTGGAAAAAATTCTCTAAGCAGAAAAGAAACAATAAAAGAAGGAATATTGGAACATCAGGAAGAAAGTGCATGGCAAGTTAATATATGGGTAATTATAGTAGGTTTTCTTTCTCACGAGTTTTCTAAATTGGGTTTAATGGTTGAAGCAAAAATTACAACATCATGCAATTCTAATTTTATGTAAGAAGAAAATAATATTTAATATAATTATAAATTATAAATGGGGAAGATAGAAGAATATGAAAGGAGGTAAACTTTCTAAACTTTGCTCAAAATATTACAGTGATAACACAGTTATGCTATATAAGTTGGCTAATTGCTGAGTAAAGGCCTTGCTATTCTCTCCTCTTGCAGCCCTATTCCAGCTTTGTCTGCATGGTCACATATGACTCCATGTTGAATTCAAGTGCCATTTCTTCTGAGGGGATACTTTAATCACCCCAGCCACGACTAGTACTCATATTATTGTATTTACCATCTTCACCACTTTGATCACAACTCAAACTTGCCTTGTTTGCTTAGGAATTTAATTGTAGTTTCCTGTCTCACTCAATTAAAATGTAGATTTTATGAAAGCAAGGGCCTTACTTGTCTTATTCACTCCTGTACCTTCACCAGTTAAGTAACAATTCCTGGCATATACTAGGCTCTCAGCTGATTAAATGAATGAATGACTTTCAAATAATATCTTGGCAAAAAATCATGGAGTGCATGAATTCAGGAATTTTGTACTCCCTAAGAAGCGCCCCAGTGTGTGGACTCGGTATGTTGTTTCTGCTAAAATAATTTTTCATTCACTTTCTGCTAAAATAATTTTTCATTCACTTTTTTCCATAAAACACACACCACAGATTCAGTATAATAATATTAATATTCTCACCAACATTTTAAGTACTAAAAGCAATTTCAAATTTTAAGATAACATTATATCTGTGCTTCAGAAATAACTCATTAAGGGTATTCAGTTAAAGTACTGTGTTTTATAGTCACCTGGAAATTTCCTCTCTGCATGATTACACTACCAAGTTAGTATAAAGTTAAGCTTATATGAATTATTTTACTTCAGATATTTAGAAATTGCTTCTCTGAAAATTAATTTTGTATTATAACTATATAAAACATTTATATAGATTAAAATATATCCAATGTGGTATATTCAGAGCAGTATAATGTTTGTTTCTTTTCTTCCAGTGTAATTCTTCTCTACTCCTATATGTAAGAATATTATACATGCACAGACCCACATATAGTTTATCTTTTTAGATAAACACATGTACACACACATATTTAATATTCAACAATGCAAATGAGAATTGAGTGGAAATTACTACCACTTGTGGGAAACTAAATTTTTACATTAGCAAATTAATATAAATTATTTTAAAGTATGAAATGTGATATATTAATTAGGTTTTATCATATTTTCCTATACGGGTTGAGTGTTCCTTATCTGAAATGCTTGGGACAAGAAATATTTTGGATTTTTAATTTTTTAGGATCTCAGAATATTTGCATTACTTCTCAGCTGAGCATCTCAAATCTGAAAATCTGAAATCTAAAATCCTCCAGTGAGGATTTCCTTTGAGCATCATATCAGCACTGAAAAAGTTTTGAATTTTGGAGCATTTGGGATTTCAGATTTCAGGACCTGGGATAGTCAATCTGTATTTTCTGAATTCTGTTTTCTGTGAACAAAATGGCATTGGCAACAGAGTATGTGCCATCATAATTTTCCTTTAAAGAAGTGCTATTGCCACAGAATTATTAATACAATGCACTTTCACCTTTACCCATTTATGGATATTCACTGAGCATTTACTCCCTGATATTTAGTCCCCTTGTGAACAATTACAAGAAAGGATAACAAGAGTTAATCTATAATTTCTATTTTGCATAACATTTCTCAGCATGATGCTATTTTTTTTAAAGATTCAATTTCATACAACACCAGTAGCTTAATGCTTTAACCAACATAGCTAAACAGAATTTGTGCTTTAAGTTCTGTTACAGTGGCCTGTAATGGAAGCAGCTTTACAAACCCTTTGTATCAGTACAACTCGTTGTATCACTTTGAATTATGTTTGAGTAGATGTACCAGAAACCCAACTAAAATAGCTTCAGCAAATAGGGGGTCATTTTTCTCATATTATGAGAAAGCCAGAGGAAATTAGTTCTTAGGGAAAGTCCAAGACACTTTAAGATTTCTACCACATTATCCTTTTCATATGGTGTTTATTTTTTCATGGTTTCAAAATGGCTTATCTGCCTTTAGATATTGTTCATATCCTAGGCAGGAAAAAAGAGGTACTAGCAAAGGTACCTGCCAGCTGAGCCTACTCTTTCTATGATATTAAAAAAAAAAACCAAAAAAACAAAAATAAACCTTCCTGTAGGATACACCCAGTAGATTTACTCTTTTGGTCTCATTTGTCCAAACTGGATCACATGTTCATTAATAGCTACAATAGAGTTATACTACTTCTCTGGGAACAATTGAAGTTCTATGTAAAGAAGGCAGAAAGCATGGTCACTGGTAAGAAACCAAGAATTTCTGCCTTATGCCTCAAATCTGTCTCAGTGATATATTTTAGGGTAGTTTCTCCTAAAATGAAAGTATTATATATCTTGTCTTACTGAGGTATCTGAATATAAACAAAGTCTATTTTCCAGAACACCAAAATTTTGATTTAAGATTTTCAAGGACTATCATGAAAAATATGTTTCGCAAATGTTTGTATTAGTTTCCTACATTTGCCATAACAAAGTACCACAGACTGGGTGGCTTCAACAATGAGTATTTTATTCACAATTCTGGAATCTAGAAGTCTAAGATCAAGGTGATGGGAAGGTTGGTTTCTTCTAAAGTGTCTCTCCTTGGCTTGTAGATAGTTGTCTTCTCCCTGTGTTTTTACATTGTTCTCCCTCTGTGTGCATCTGCATTTTGATCTCCTCTTCTTATAAAGACACCAATCTTATGTGATTAGGGCCCATCCATGTGACCTCGTGTTAACTGAATTTCCTTTTTGAAGACTATATTTCTAAACACAGCCACATTCTGGAGTACTGGAGATTAAGCTCCAACATATAAAAATTTTGGAGGATAGTTCAGCCAAGAACACTGCGGAAGCATAGCAAACATAGAAATAAAAAAACAAAATAAAAAAATAAACTACCATAGCAGGGTGATGAGACTATTTCTGGATCACCCATTTCAATGTTTAAACTCTATCCAAATTTCTAGTTTCACTTCATCAGTAACAATTGAAAATGGTAACCAAAAATTCTTTACTAGGTCAAGTGTAAAACTAACATTGCCAGATGATTTCTAGTTCATATGATCTATATATTCTAATAGCTTAATTAATTTGCTTAGCTGGCATAAGTAGCATCATATGCGATTGAAGTTATTCAGGCATTAAACTGTGAGGAAGTAGCAAACCCAATTAGATTAAATCCAAGCATATTTCTCTGGGATTTGTGGAAGACATTTAAACAGAAACATGTCATTTTCATGGTCCAATTTTCTTGTACCTTTCTGCTTAGATTTATCGTGATTTGTCTTTTCTTTCTGTGTGATTATTGGCAGATTACAATTAGCTGCAGATGCAACAGAAAAGATTATAATTTTGGAATATTTTTGTTAATTAACTTGGGTTCAGATTTTAATAACATGCATGACTTATTCCTAAGATGCTAATGAAGTGTGGAAAATAAAGGCAGTTACTGTTATTTGGTTTATTTTTCTGCTATTTTTATATTATATAAAGTGTCTACTAAGCTGTGGAAAGCAAAACAAATATGGACAGTGGTGATATTCAATGTGAGTTATTAAAACAAATAGAAAAGAATTCAGTCTAAGCACATATGAATTAATATTGATTTTAGTTAATTAATGATTATTTGAGAATCAATTAATGTTAAAATATCTCATTCATTAAATAATTATAGTTATTATAGTTTGCAACATAAAAAGAGAGAGATCTTAGAAGGTGGGACGGATAGAGTTGGTTTGTCAGCTGGAACTCAAGGTTATTATTGCTAATGGCGAAGGATTTCCCTCATACCATTAAGCGGAACTATCTAGGAAGGGTCTTCAAAGTTGAGGTATCAAATGTGAAAAAGGAGACCAGTTTAATGCCAGCGAGATAATCACTGCATGAGATGATTCTGATTAATTTGATCCTGATGATGTAATGTTCAATGCCTGTTTCTGCTTCTACCTTTTCTACAGGGTACTCTGTCCAATGTGAAGATGTAATGGGCAACAAATCCATGATTCAATGTTTGCATAAGTATTTATCTAAAATAGGACCATCTATCTCAAATATTCTCTCTAGTTTAATTCAATTAATTAAATGAACTTAAGTTAATCATATAAGTATAGAGATTTTATTAGATGCCTTGCCCAGCTTACATGCGTGAGATACAATGATAATCAATTGTGTATAAGGTTAGAAGATGATAAGTATTAAGAAAAGAAAAAGTAGATCAGGACATATGTTGACAGAACCTTTTTGTTATGTAACAATAAACATTCATTTAACTGGTATGTCTATGAATCAGTGATCTATATTGGGAAGTTCTTTTGGTCAGTCACATTAGGGTCTCTGCCACATTCTATTAACCAAAACAAATCACAAAACCAACCCACATTCAAAGCGTAAGGAAATCTACTCTACCTTTTTAGTTAGAAGAGCTACAAAGTTACTTGGTAAACATGTGCATACAGAGATGGGCAGAAGTGGAGTTACTAATAAAATCAACCTATCATGGTCTGCCCTCATGGAGTGTATAATTATTTACATCCTTTCTACATAAAAAATATGTTCTTCCCATCTGATGATGATATGATCTGAATGTTTGTGTTCCCACCAAAATTCATATGTTGAAATCCTAACCTCCAAGATGATAGTATTAGGAGGTGGGGCCTTTTGAGAGATGGTTAGTGCTGCGTTCATGAATGGCACCAGTGCCCACATAAAATAGGCCCAAAGGAGCTCTTGCACCCCTTCCACAATGTGAAGACATATCTAGAAGGTGCTATCTGTGAACCAGAAGGTGGACCCTCACCAGATGCTAAATCCACTGACTCCTTGATCTTGGACTTTCTAGCTTTCAGAACTGTGAGAAATAAATTTCTGTTGTTAATAAGCTATGCAGTATATAGTATTTTGTTATAACAGCCCAAACAGACTAAGATACATGACTATCAACAACCACATCCAATCTCAGCATCAAATTCAGAGTCTAAGATTTTGTGATTTGTATTGGTCTGGATGTGGCCCCTCTTGTACCAGAAACCTGCACAGTAGTTCTTCCTCATCTGTTGCTTTGCTTTCTACAGTTTCAGTTTCTCCTGGTCAACTGTGATCCGAAAATATTAAATGAAAATTTTCAAAAATAAATAATGCATGAGTTTTAAATCATACTATGTTCTAAGTAGTGTGATGAAATCTCTCACCAGCCCACTGTGTTCCACCTGGGACATGAATCATCGCTTTGTCTAGCATATTCACAAGGTACACTCTACTTGCCTATAGGTCACTTAGTAGCTGCTTTTGTTATCAAACTGAAAAATCACAATATGTATAAGATTTGGTTCTATTCATGGTTTTAGGCATTCATTTGGGGCCTTAGGACATATTCTCCATGGATAAGGAAGTATGACTGTAACAATAAGAAAAAGATGTGTGCTTCTGAAGCGCTCAACATACAATGATAAAACAGGGAAAATTATTTATGAAAAGGAAAATAACGAGAAGCACATAGCAGTCCCTGGTCCATAGAAATTCTGAAATTTTATTGAGGTGAAGTTCCAGGTTCTTTATTTGAGTCTTGTTCTGCTCCTTAAAATGAATTATCTGTTTATTGTTCTCAATGACTTTTGGCTTTTCCTTCTGAGATGTCCTTTCTTTTCCACCCATGCTGGGCACTTTTTAAGAAATGGTCTTGATACTGAACATCTGTCTCAGCCTATAGAAAGTTGAAGGTCTGGGGTCTCTTTCTTTCTCAGTCTCACAACATTTTTGTGCACACTGGCAGTGCTTTTGCCAATATGGCTCTCTTAGAACATTCTGGATTTTTTATGTACTGTATTTGAAATTATTCTATTCCATTTTTCAAATGCTATGCTCACATTTCTTTCAAATAATTTCTCTTGTCTGAATCGTTTCTAGTTGGGCCGTAAGAAAATGCCCTTATAACAACCGGAAGTTGTTTTATCTGGTTGAAAGGCTTCCTGTAATACCTCTTAATTCTTTTAGAGGTACTACAAGGGAAACTATAGCTACATCTTTGATTTTGTCTGTGCCCTGAAGTCATGCCTTACTTAAATAATTTTTCTTGGCTGAAGAGGTTCAAATTAAGAAGTGCAGTTATGTGTTGCATAATGTTTCAATCGACAGTGGACCACATATACAATGGTAGTCTCACAAGATTATAATACCATAGTTTTACTGTACTTTTCTATGCTCACATATGTTTAGATAAAGAAATACCTACCATTGTGTCATAATTGCCTACAGTATTCGGTACAGTAACATGCTGTACAGGTTTGTAGCCTAGGAGCAATAGGCTATTTCACATAGCATAGGTGTGTAGTAGGCAATACCATCTAGGTTTCTGGAAGTAGGATGTTCCTACCATGATAAAATCTCCTGATGACAAATATCTGAGATGCGTTTGTGTCGTTAAGCAATGTGTGACTATAGTTTAGTTTCCCAGCTCCGGAAGTTCTGGCCTCCCTATTATCTCCATACTTTTCTCTGCAAATTGATCAGTTATTGTCTGAGTTCATCTGCTTCATATGATACCTTAACTTTTGCTGTAGAAAAAAATCTCAGCACATGCTTCCAAAATTATGCCTGGATATAACTTTAGACAAGTACGAAAGTTCATTAGGTACATTTTCTATATTTCAAGTTATTGACTTTGATAATTTTGAAATTGTTTTGTCAGTATAAGACCTGGGTTACTACTTTTTCAGCCTTCTATAACAGTATTCTTGTCATATCTTCAGCTTCTTTATCATTTCCTAGCTCCGTCCTCTGACTGGTACCAAAGTCAATAACATATATTTTATTTTTTTATGGTAGCACCACAATTAGAGGTACTAAGTTATCTATTGCTATGATGATACTGAGAACAAACAACCACCAACTTCACTAACATACACCAATAAAAGTTTATTTAACTTATTGTGCAGGTCAAAAATTTAGGCTGGGTTTGTCTAGGCACTCTTTCTTGTCCTAATGAGGCTCTCTCACCTGTGTAATATTTGATAGTGAATTGGCATATCTTGATGCCCTTGGTTGGAACTCATGAAATGTTTTGACTCTGCTCCATGTATTTCACCTTCAGCAAGCTAGTTAGGGTATATTCTTCTAGTGAAGGCACAGGATAGTGAGGGAGCAAGGGGAAACACAAGCAATCTTGAGGTCTAGGCTGGGAACCAGACCATCATCATTCTGCCATATTTTACTGGACAAAAAAAGTCACAAGGTGAATTCAAATTTGAAAGTTAGAGAAATAAACTATCTTGTTAGAGGAACTAAAAAGTCACAAAGCAGAGAGTGTGGATATATGAAGGGACAAAACATTGGGGGCCATTTATGTAAGTATTTTACCACAGTGATATTTAAGAAAATATTTAAAGGAGATAAATGAATCAAGCAAATGGATATCTAAAATATATACTTTCCATGAAAAGAAAACAGCCAGTGCAAAGTCTCCAAGGCAAGAATAGGCCTAGGTCATTAGAGCAAGCCACAGTGCTAGAGTAGAATGGAAATTGGTAAGAATGAGGTCAGAGAGGAAATGGGGCAGATCATACGGGCTTGTAATATATTAAAGGTCTTTGCTTTTACTCAGAGTGAAATGGAGAGCCATGAAGGGTTTTGAACAATGGCATAATCTTACTTCTGTCTTATAAGGACATATCTGCCTACTATGCTGAGGGTAGATTAATAAGACAAAGTGGAAAGCAAGGAGACTAGTAGGAGGCTCTTTCAGAAATCCATGTTCTCAGACTAAGGTATAATAGTCAATGTCTTAATCCATTTGTGTTGCTATAAAAGAATACCCAAGGCTGGGTAATTTATAAAGAAAAGAGGTTTATTTGACTTATGTTTCTTCAGGCTGTACAAAAAGTTTGTCTCCAACATCTGGTCCTGATGAGGGCTTCAGGCTGCTTCTGCTCATGGTAGAAGGTGAAGGGGAGGTGGCAGGTACAGGGATCACATTGTGAGATAAAAAGCAAGAGAGAGAGGAAAGGGAGATGCTGGGCTTTTTTTTTTTTTTTTTTTTTTTTTTTTTTTTTTTTAAACAATGCAACTCTTGCTAGGACTATCAGAGTAAGAACTCACTCACCACCTCTAACCAGGTAGAGCATTAATCTATTCATGAGGGATCCACCCCAGGACCTGAAGACTGCCCCACCACCCGATGCGGCCACATTGGGGATTAACTTTCAACATGAGATCTGGAGAGAGAAAACATCCAAACCATTGCAGTCGAAGAGATAAAATGTAGTCAGAATTTTGCTATTATCTTGAAGGTAGAATCAGTGAGATTTACTGACTGATAGGCTATGGAATAAAGAAAAGGGATCAGTGATAACACTAAGGCTTTTGTTTGTGTACCTGGAAAGAGGAAGTTGTCATCAATGAAGATAATGGAAATAGTGGGAGAAATATATTGGAGAGAAGATTGGGTGTTTAGTTTTGAAAATGTTGAATTTGATATTTTTATTAAACATCTATATGGAGATGTTGAGTAGACAAAATTGTGAAGAGAGATCTGAACTGAAAATATGAATTTGGGAGTTATGGACGTACAGATGATATTTAAAGCCATGAGACTGAATGAGACTACCATGGGAATGACTGAAGACAGAGACAAGAAGAATAACCAAGAGCTGAGCCTCTAGGTACATGAATGCCAAAAACAAAATAGAATAAAACACACATACATTAAAGATGCTCAATTTTATGAATAACAATAAAAACAAAATTAAGATAATCATAGAATACCAGTTGGTTATAAAAATGACTAAGATTATTAAAAATCATAATAACAACTCCCAGTTTTATAGTTTTATGCAGTTTCTATAGGATCTTGTAGAAAACAACATCCCAGTTTATTCACTTTTAAGCATTTACCAAGTGGAATTACATATGAATTGCAGAAATTATATAAACATATTTATTGCATGATTATATTGAAAAGTGAAAACTTGCATACATGATTTCTGGAAGGTATTAGTTGTATTGTTTTAACAAAGTATTTTGGCAAATATTTATTATAATCCATTGATTCCTCTGCTAGGTTTTCACCTAGTTGGATATGTGGAGGTAGATGGGTAAACATTTACATATAACCATATTAACTGAGAGTAATATAAAATATTGAAAGATTGAAAACAACCTAATAGCATAGGCTATATTGTGTAAGTTTCCAAATTTTCTATTTTATATATAGTTAATTTACTTAAGTAATTTATTTTGGAAAAAATATTAACTTTTAAAATATGAAAGGTAAGTTTATTGCTTTCTTTATATGTTGACTAACATGTAGGGTAATTTGTATTAGAAATGCTCCTCAACTTACAATGGGGTTCTTTACTGGTTCCACATGGTAGAATCAACTTACGGATGGTGTCATTACCTAAAATAAGAAAGTAGAGAAGAAATCATTTGATTTTGAACATGTTCTATGCCTTCAAAACCTCCATGGAAAAAAGTCCAGAAAATACATGGAAAGACATATCAGGTGCTACAAAAATAGTTCAGATGTAGAACATGTAGACATGTTCAGGAGTTATACTTCTGGAAAGTAATTGGTGCTCTAAGTGAAAAACATATTTAGAGACAAGCAGTCTAAGGACAGAAACTTGGTAAATGTCAACATTTAAGGTTGGGAGAAGTGAAAGGAAAGAATAAAAAAGGCCTACAAGGTGTAATTACAGATGTAGAGAATTAAGGCAACACTGGCCCACAGAAGTCAAGAGAGGAGCATTTCAGGGGAGTGAGCAAAAGCCAGACACTGCCAGCAAAAGTCCACTAGAATGCATCCATCTTTAAAAAATAGCATTGCATTTGGCAATGAGATGGGTGATGAAAAATTCCAAATAAGTGGGAAGTTGAATGTAGAAGTATTATTGCAGACAGTTTAGGAGTATGTAGGTGAAAGAAAGTGAAAGTTAAAACATGTCTTGAGGTGAATCTACTTACGAAACTAGGGCAATGATGCAGGTAGTGTGACAGAACTGTTATCAGTTACTCAGGTCTCATGCCCACTTCTACACCAAGACTGCATGATATAAGGAGAGAGTCCTCAGAAGTTTATCTTTGACCCTTTTCAGTGACATAAAAATCTTTTTATTCTATGGATGAAGCTTTGGAAGACATATATGAAAGAAAGCCCCAGTTTCTGTGTTCTGAAATCCGTCACTTTTCGTAGGCTTCTTCCCACAGTTACTGAGCATGGTGGGTATATTAAGGCAGGCACCTTCTTGGGACAGAACACTGGCTCCAGGTCTCCCCAAGAGGCCTGCTGAACTCCAGGTCTCCCTAAGAGGCCTGCTGAACTCCCTTAGCTTATAGATTCTGAGGTGCTTCCTTCCATTCTGTCCCCTATCTGTCCTTCACTGCAGGACAGACCTGCACTGTGGTCTGACTGCTTACCCAGCCTTTCTGGCTCCTGCCCAATTTTTCTGTCACATAGGCATCTGTTCTCATAAAATCCTTGCATATTTAACCCCTCTGCTTCTCAGAAGACCTGGGCTAACACCCACATATAGTAGAAAGTATCAGATGTTGTTTGAAACTGTGACCCTCTTAAGCCATGTGATATTTGTTGAAGAAAGTGATGTACATTTACAAAACTGTCTGTCTTAATGTTTAAAAAGTAGATAACGGTTAGACTTTACTAATTTTACAGTTGAGTCAGTCCATCTTTGTCCATATCCCCCTTTTGATGGTCCCCCTGTACAGTGTTCCTTAAATTTTGAATATCCTGCATATTGAAAGTCATAAAGAGTATCATCTAGTGATATTTGGCATTCTTTCTGTTCTTGAGTACATTCATAGTTTCCTCTAGTGAGCATGGTGAAACTGGCAGGTAGTGCAAGGATTCTTTACTTTTTCTCTACTTGATGTGAGTATTCATGTTGATATTTATCTAATTTGTAAAATGATAGATGCTGGTTGTTGAGGAAGAAACAGTATAAATCATACTAATAACCTTACTACCAGGGTGAAGGGATTGCCAGGACACTTCCAGTGTTCATTAGCATGTGCTTTGCATCACAAAATAGTAAGAGAACAAAGAAGAAAACATCACTGGGTGAGAAAGCCCCAAAGAAATGTACCTCTAAATTATGCTTAAAACTTGCTCCATCCATCTTTTTTTTTCATAATATTTCTCTCAAGGGATAAAGGCTACTCCAATGATTGGTTTAGAAGCGTGGATGCTGTTGTATGAGGATGAGTTAACTGGATTTGCCTGAATTTTATTCATTATGTTTTCAGTAAGACTCCAAAGAATCAGGCAAGTATACTAGTATCTGTTGTGTTCATGTCACTCTGGGATCATAGGAGGGAGAGGAGTCCTGTAGTGCTAACATATATCCCAGTATTTCAAAATAGAGGCCTTCACATCTATACAAACACTCCCTCTGTAAAAGTTGCTGAGCTCGTCCAGTTTGAAGGAAAGGGAGCCTCTTGAGTATGTAGCTTTATACTAAGGGTTCTTATTAAATGATAATTGATCCTATTTAAGTGAAGGCATGTGAAATGTGCACAGTGGGTATAATTATTTTGATTAGTGGACTCTAATGCAGATACCATCACATTTCCATACCACAGTTAACATTTAACAGAATAGGCAGTTTCAGATTATTAACAACAGGCCATAAGCAATCCTGGCATTTCCTAGGAAACATCTAATTGGAAACTGTGACTTGGGAAGAGATATCTATTTCCTCAAAATTGATTATCTTGTCCTATTCAGAGACAATAAAAGTATAAAATAGGCCATGACAAATCGTCATTTACTCATGTATTCTACTGAGAAACCAGGGTATGGCTCTGGGAAATACTGCCAGGAGATAGGAAATCAGAAAGTTTACAAGTAAGGCAAAACACAAAAATTACAAATCCAACTCCCCCACCCCCAATAGACTAAGGACTCATCAACATTAAAAAGACACAACATCTTTTAAAAATTTAATAAAAGCACTGGAGTAGACATTTTCCCTTTTTCTTGACTGATCAGCATCTGAACTCACTTCTCATTTTGGAGGAATACCTCATTGTATCTAAGTAGAAAGTAAGACCCTCATCCTCACTGTGAAGGTGAAGGGAGACAAATTGTTTCTCTCTCTTTCTATCCCTTACTGCTTAAACTCTGGAGAAAGTGATGCAAAGAGGAAGGGATAGATTGTCTTTGTGAGGGCTTCACAGAATCTTGCAAGATGTGCATCAGCAAAAGGATTGACGTATGGTCTTGGTTTTAAGTATTCAGTTACAGCTACGTTCAGCAGCATAGATGGCCATGGTACCAAAACAGCAATCTAATCAGTCTAGTCCTTTAGCCTGGACTTAGTCCTTTAGCCTAGGCTTCTTCTTCACCCATTTCCCCAAATTTATCTCGCCTGATTTTAATCTATGAGCCACTAAATAACTAATTTCTTTATGTTATCTAAAAGTGTAGCTGTTGCTTATGGCCAAGAGCCCTGAATGATATGTTACCTTATTTAAAAGCATATAAGTGATTTCAAATAATCTTGTCAGATAATATTTTTCATTCATCATTTTCTTGGAATTACAGTCCGTGACTATTGACAGTAACACTAGAAGGCATACTTTAAACAATCCTCTTAATAACACATGATATACTCTACAACATTACTGGTTAGTGGCTATCTGGCCTTCATTCAAATGCTTTCAGTGACAGAAAGCTAACAATTTCTCAAGGCTGATTACTCCATTTTAAGACAACTGTAATTTTTAGTTATTTATTCCACCTAGCTTTCTTTAACTGTAAGATGTGTGGTGATTTATTTGGCAGTCTCATCTAAGTTTCATCTGAACTTGAGATTGCAGTAAAGTATATATCTCTGTTTTGAAAGGCTGTGGTCATAAATTTAGTTTCATTAAAGTTTAATTAAAAGTATTTTGAGCCAGGCACGGTGGCTCACACCTGTAATCCCAGCACTTTGGGAGGTCAACATGGGTAGATCACTTGGGGTCAGGAGTTCAAGACCAGCCTGGCCAACATGGTGAAACCCCATCTCTACTAAAAATACAAAAAACTAGCCAGGCATGGTGGTGTGTGCTTGTAATCCCAGTTACTTGGGAGGCTGAAGCAGGAGAATCGCTTGAACCTGGGAGGCAGAGTTTGCAGTGAGCTTGATCATGTCACTGAACTCCAGCCTGGGTGACGGAGTGAGACTCTGTCTCAAAAAAAAAAAAAAAAGAAAAAAGAAAAAAATTTTATATATATATATATATATATATATATATATATATATATATATATGAATATGGTACAAATATGGGCTCCAGAGAACCCCCCTTGGGAAAATTTAATGCTGTGATAGTCAGAATCTACATAGATGTAGATTCAGATTTGGGTCTGGCTTCCTAAATTTAGTACAAGTTTTAAGTCTCATTAGCTCACCCCTATTGGAAAATGCTTCCACAATCAGTTTGTCATCCCCAAACTGCCATATTTGGAATCAGATTTGGGTTCAGTAACAAGTGTTGGGGTGGATGAGGGAGACTAGGATCAATGTGAGTGTTGGATTGGCTCATACTTCCGTTGACAAAGAGAAGCAGTAGTGTTTGTGTATATGAATAATGAATATTGTGACAAATGTTTTCTAAAAAAAAAAAAAAAAAGCCTGCCAAAGCGGGTGAAGAAAACACAGCTGATTCAAAGTTTAAAAACTCTCAGAATGAGTGATAGTCCTCACCTGGCCTAAAATGTGTGGCTGATTGCTGTTTATTAGCAATATGCTTTCCTTCTTTGCAATGGCTAAAATAAATCTACAATTGGAATTCCCCCAATTAGCTATTTCATGGGCCAGAGCCAAGATTTAAATTTCTGCTGCTGAAAATATCGCTTCATTGATCAAAATCACACAGGTGAAGAATAAAGATGCAGCTGCTTATGTAAACTTCAGAATTTATATCAGGAGTGAAGATCCATAAAAATATTTGCTAAAAAATGATACCTAATTAAAACAATTCCTCATATCTCTAGAGGCTTTATGCTTTTTTGTTTTATCAATGGAAAAATCCAGGGTAATAGAATTTGCTGGAAAACAATATATTAATGTGCATTAATGTGTGAATTTTCTTATTTTTAAAAGTCCATGTATTTTGTATTATCTTGTAAACACAGTTTAAATGGCTTGTAGTGAGGTAGTTATTACTGAAGGCAGCCCCCAAAAATCATATATAATGAATTTATATAACTAATACCTACAGTAGTTTAGCTCTTTGGAAGAGTGTGTCATTGGAAATTAATCCTTGAGGATCCTTTAGTGCATTTCCCATTAAAACTCACCCTATTCCTCTTCCCATGCTTACATTTCTTTGAAAAATTTGGGAGGTAGAAGTGCAGACGCAAAGATGAAATTTCCAGATAAGCAGTTCTGTTTCCACAGCCTGGGCAACATAAACATCCATTCACCCACCTGCTAAAGTGAGTTTGTAAGGTGTACAGGATTCAAAGTTCAAAAATTCGCAACATTTTTGAAGTACCACACTGTCCCAAAGGCCACTCCCCTGTCTGGCATATCCTTCCTATCATTTCTTCCTGAATGACTCTGTTTACTTTTCAACTATTGACTCAATCACATCTTCCTTTCACTGATCTCTGTGATTATTTTATGCACTCTTTTGGAAAAATGTACTTCTCTTCTTAGTACTGCTCATTCCTATTATATGATAATAAATATGTGGTTATTTGATTAATACTTGTCTCACCTCCTGCAAACCCTGAGCAACTTGAGGGAAGGAGCCATATCTAGTTTTGCTCACTATTATATTCCCAGCACCTGCCACAGTGGCTGGTAATCAGTAGGCACTTGATAAATATTGATAAAACAGATTAAATCTTCACACTCATTTTCAGAAGCCTTTTCCAAACCTGTACAGTTTACCTGCTTCTCTACCATAAAGAGAAAGAAAATACCTCCTCTTGATGAGGAAAATTATTTTCCTGTGCTTTAGACTCCATCCACTCCAGTTTTCTCCAATAACTCACCCCAGCAATCCCTAATTTTGCTTGTATCTTCAATTTTTTCTTTGTTCCTTCAGAATAAATGTATCATCAAGAATCTTCTATTTTACAAACAAATATAAACACAAAAAGCAAAATAAAAATAAAACATTCCTAAACCTCCACTCAATTATTTCATTTATTGGACCTAAATTGTAGGACATCTACAATTTTTGTAGTCATCTACCATTTGTAAGCCATATTTCAGGCTAAATAGTGAAGAACGTAGATGTAGATTCTGTAAAAAAAAAAAAACTGAGTTAGCTGCCATCCCTTCTCTCTCCTTCACTTCAAAGCCAAATTTCTTGTTTCTTTGCAATATTATTTTCCTTTGTGTTTACCTTCTCACTTTCTTTTCACCGCTCCACCTCCAGAAGTTCCATACCAAATAGCTAAGCAATAAGTGGTTAAACCTTATCAAATTTGACATTTGATCAAATTTGATCCTTATCAAATTTGACAT
Source organism: Symphalangus syndactylus (assembly GCF_028878055.3). Taxonomy (NCBI): domain Eukaryota; kingdom Metazoa; phylum Chordata; class Mammalia; order Primates; family Hylobatidae; genus Symphalangus; species Symphalangus syndactylus. The sequence goes on from NC_072436.2 coordinate 83,259,300, forward strand.
TCTTTTAGTATTTGGACTGATTACTCTCTCCTGGATCCTCTTTCCTCTGTTGGTTGCCTGAAACTTATCTTTTTTGGTTCATGGAAGATTTTTCTTGCTTTCACAAATAAACTATTATTTCTGTATTTATATTACATATTGGTATTCCTTGTGGTTCCATTTTTAGTACCCTTCTTAGGCATTTTCCAGGTGATCTCATTTAATCTATTGGCTTAAACTATAATATGTAAGTCTCGACATATCCTGCCAAAGTCTCTAGTTTGATTTTCAAATCTGTTCTTCTTCATCTGGATAGCCCACAGATTATTTCCAAAACAAATTCATTGGTGTATCCTTCCAGAAAAATTTGCTCTCTTCTCTCTTTCTTAAAAAGTACCCTTCACTTAGTTGCTTGAGCCAAAGCCATGATGTTCACCTTTGATTTCTGACTACATCTTCCCCTCATTTGCTGTGATAGTCAATGATCAAGTAGCATTGATTTTACTTGCTTAAAATTCTTTAGCTTTCATCCTCTTTCCTCTGTGTTCACTACTCCTACTTCCTTTTGGAATGTATCTTCTCATATGCAGGTTATTATAATAGTCTCTTAAGTGGTTTCCCTTATAAATCTAGTTTTGACATTCCTGCCAGCACAATTTTATAATATGCAAATACGGCCATGTTGTTCTAGTGCTAAACGTTCTTCACTAGATCACTTGAACTTTCAAGTCAGCATCAGCCCCTAAGCATGTGCCTAGCCATTCTTATTTCACATCTCTTGTGGATGCTTCTCTCAAATTCTATGTTCAGTCAACTTCAACTTCCCCAAGGGACCATTTTTCCTCTTATTTCCAGAATTTAGTGCACAATTCTTTATTGTGTCTTCCTTGATCTTCCCAATATAATTAAGGAGTCTTTGTTCTTTGATAATAGAATCCCATGGTTATCTTTCTTACATATTTATCCAGTCTAGAGGATGAAATGTACTCAAAATTCCTGAACTACATATACTCTTTTTTAACTATCACCTCCCCTTCTCACATAAACACATACACACACACACACACACACACACACACACACACACACACACACCCCTATCATGGAAAGAGGGTGTTGGTAATCTGACTTGTTTTCTTGGTGGGAACTCAGATTAAAAGATCATACCATGAAGTTGGTACTTTCTTTGAATTAGATCACATCTGTCCTCTGCTTGAAATGGTTCCCCATTAAACTGAGAATAAAAGCACCTTCAAATAGTTTAAGAGATTTTACTGTAATTTACCTCTTGAAACTCACACTGTTCTCCACCTGCTTAAAACTTTCCAGCCACATGGCCTTATTTCAGTGCTCTGACTATGCAAAACCCCATTGCCCATGGTCTTTTCTTTATGAATACTACCCCCCAACCCCTGCCTCACTATTTTTTATCTGGATATTCCTACCCATCATTTAGGTCTCATCTTAAATGTCAATATCTCAGATAAACCTTCCTTGATTTCTCATTTTGTAATGAACACTTTGTCATTCTCACAATGTATCTTGTTATGTTACATGATTGAATTATTATAATTTATCATTGTCATCTACTTCTTCCATTTTAACATGAGGCCCATGAGTCTCATGGAGTATAAGAAGATCATGTCTGTTTTGTTCACCACAGTATAATCTGTTGGGCATCTTTAGGTATTCAGAATCCTTTTAATAAGTGTAATGTTTTGGGGGCAAAGACCATAATGTGCTTTCATTGCTTGCCTGGGAGGGGGTAGAGATGGAGGCTAACATGGCTGACCTTTTACAAATGCTTAGGACCCCATTATGTAACCCCCTAAAGTTTTCAATCCTTCACCCATATCATTTTGGACCCCTTTAATCTTTTAGAACATTTCAGTTCCCTGAGTGCTTTCTCCCCCAGCAGCCAGTGTTGGCATCTCTGTGCAGAGGCTGCCCTTAGGCTGGTAGAGAGTGCCTGGAAATTTATTATCTCCTGAGGTCCAACCTCTTATCAAAGGTCTGATAAGTTTCAGGGGAGGAAGTATAAATACTCCATCTCCCTTATCCTGGATTAAGACCACAATTTCCTGTGTCTCCAGATGTTCCACATGGAATTGAGCTATGCTGTCTGTGATTTTCCTTAGTTCCGTATCCTTGCTTGGCTTGTATCCATCCCTTTTTTATCCCAATTCCTCACTCATCTATTGTTTTTCTCCTAATATGTCATTTTCATGCAAATCCTTGGCTCAGAGCCTGTTTCTGGGGAACTCTACCTGAGACATCAAATTTCAAAGAAGAGGCTTTGAATGCTTTTCATGTCCTTAGTACAAACTTTTGACCTAGATTGTCAGTCAAATTCTAAATTATTTTTTGTTTAAACAGGCACAGATGGAGCATGTGCTGGAAAGGACTTAGTGATCTGCCTGTCCAATGGCCTTGTTTTATTGATGAGGGACTGAGCAGCAGAAGGGTGGGTGCTTGCTCAAGGTCACAGCCTTCGTGACTGGGGGGTGGCCACCAGGACTAGAATCCTGATATTTCTGACATCAAGAAGCTTTCATAAATTTAAATTGAGTGATTTAAAAAGGTTGGAAAGAAACCAAACACTATTAAAATAAAACAAATTGGCTTTCAGATAAAAATAATTCATAGGAGCATTAAAGTCATTAAAATACATCCTGAGGATAAGCTGAACTGATAGCAACTTAGTGTCCCTTACTATGTTTTATACAGCAATTTTATACAGTCATTTTTCTAATGCGTCCTACAGAGAAAACATCTGGTAATTATGTAGCTTTAGGATACATATATGTGGGTATGTATATATAGGTGTATGTGTGTGTATAACAAAGCATTGAGTTTTCTTAAAAATAAAATTTGAAATGTTTACAAAATTGCTGTTAAAAGCCACAGTATGGCTGCTTCACAGATTGTGATGAGTAATAGCATCATATGTCTTACCTGAGAGCCCTCAAAGTGCTTTAAATGTATTGTACTTGTGACTTATGAGGTTCCCAGACAAGGTATAAACCTATAATTTTCTGCCGTCATCGTTACTCAAGATGACAGGCTCAATCTGGAATGGAATTGATTTATTAAATTTTTTTTTATTCAGATGAAACTAACACATAACTATAAATTCTTGATTAATGAAAATGTTCTAATACCAGAGCTAACACATCTTCATGATTTGGTCTCTAAAGCTAATTTAAGCAAAGTTGTAAATACCACTCCATAAAAAACACCCATTGCTGCGTGTGTGTGTATGTGCTTGTGTGAGGGCTTGTGCATTCGGTGATAGGCCCAAGAAATTTTATGAGAGGTGAAAGGGATTCTTTTGGTGACATCAATTTTATTAGTAGTAAAATGTTACAGAGCTTTTGTGATAGTTTTTCCAGAAGGAGAAGTAGGATATGAAATTTAAATGTATTGCCTTGAAGTCAATTTCTGATAGCTTAACATTATTTTAACTAAAATGAAAATGCACAGTGCAATGTTTTTCAAAAAGTAGACTGAGAAATGATTGATTTAGTAATCAACCAAACTTCCACACCATGCAGACATGCTCTAAATACCATTTCCTAGAAGTCATGTTTGAGTACTATAGGGGATAGAGAGTTTAGTATTTACAGTTTTAGACAATAATACATTTTAGAAAAATTTAACTTATATTCATAAGAAGTATATCTTTCCATAAATCCGAGGCCCTTGTCAGAATTCTGCCCTCTGGTGATGCACAGACTTATTCTAATCTTTCTTGCATAGGATATTTTTTCACAGCCACCATATGCACAATGCTCTTTGCTTATCTAGATGGAAAGTAGAGCCTCTCTTTTTCATTTCTCATGCAACATGGTTTCTAAATTTTTCATAATCCTGTCATGGTTGAATTGGTGAAATTCTCTTCAAATGTGGCATTCCATTGAGAGGAAAAACACAGTAGTTTTCTGTTCCTAATTTATTTCTGCAACAAATAAATATTTAGTGTCTATTTTGTGTCAGCACTACTCTAGGCATTGATTGAGGGATACAATAGGAAGAAAAAAACTCTCTTTCTTCACAGCATTTTTAAGTATATTCAGCAGTGCATATTTTAAAAGGTAACCTATCTCCCTAAATCCAAACTCTCTTTTCTTTGTAATGTAGTCTAAACTATGTTAAACATTTTAATTCAGCAAATAACTCATATTTGCTCATATTTAACAAATCATAAATTAAAATATTTAGAGTTTATATATGAGCATTGGACAATCTCCCATTCTAACTTTTACCTTGAATAATTTCTGAAATGAACACATTTCTTGTCTTTTAAAAATATTTTATTTCATCATTCAACTTCAAATGATTTCTATAATTTAATCTTATCTGTGAAAGACCCTTTCTGGTTTTGAGTCAACAAAAAGTTAATAAAAACATTTTTTGGGACTTAACTAAGTTATGGTTAAAAGTGTTACTTAGGCAAGGAGTCAAGTACAGAATCTTGAAATCCCGTCGTTTCAAGATGGTAATACAATGTGAAGCAAACATTATGGTTAATAACAAAAATACTTCAGTGAAACTGAAAGTAACACAGAAATTCTACTTCCACAGGTAACCATTATTACCAAGTTATTGTTTGTCTCTACAGAATTTTAAAGGATATATTTTTATACAAATTGTATTATATTTTACACTTCTGCATTTTAACTAACATACGTATCGTATATCCATTCCCATTTTAAAATGTAAAAAAATTCCTTTTCCTTTGGAATATATGCAATTTTCCCCCACTGTACACATATACTCCAATTTATTTAATCTATTCATTATTCATTGACATTTAGGCTGTTTCCAGAATTTTTTCATTATAAGCAACATGGAGCATACATAGTGGGATATACATTTTTGTACACTTGCACTATTCTTAGCCTAAGATAAACTTTCAGAAGTGGATCAAATTATATTCAAACTTAAATTTTGGAATACATTACCAGATTGCCCACTGGAAAGCATGAAACATTTTACACAACCATCTCTATAAATTGAATTTTTGTCTTCTTTAACCCTTCCTAGCAAGAAGTATTATAAATCTTCCTAATCGTTTTCCATTTAATATTTTGTTTTAATTTGCATTTGCATGTCTAATGGCAATTTGTGTTACATACTAACTTGCTACTTGCCCAATTTTCTATTTGGATGATTTTATTTTTCTTTTTGATTTGCTAGAATGTAGTGACTTTTCTGGTCATATGTTGCACAAATTTGTCTTTTAAAATATATCTTTTGTGTATAGTGTATATAATATGTGTATGCTGTCAAATCTCAAATAAACTTTCAGTACTATTAATTTGATCTTTAATCAACTATTTAGATTTGATTGAACAACAGATGATTGTAACAGCATTCCAATATCAAAATGGAACTTGGAGAGGGCTGGGGAGTTGTAATGAAAAGAGTCCTGGAAGATAGTATTGTTTAATCTTGTGTAAAATATTTCAATCTCTCTAAATCTCAATTTCTGTATTTGTAAAAAAAAAAAAAAAAAAAAAACCTAAAACAAAAATCGGGAAGAATAATGTCTACCTGTGTAAAAGGATATTCGGATGATAAAGTGTGCTAATCTATATGTTAGAAATTTTTTTACTATGTGAGTCAATATTTGATTATATTTTTCATTTTCTTTTTAACTACTCTGTTTATATAAATCTAACAGGTTATGGCACCTAGCTATGTAATCAGTAGTTTGAAGAACCATTATCTTTATTTCTCGTCTAAATGATGTTCTTGTGATCTTTTAGGACTTCTGTGGTTTCCCATGATCCTTAAATATCATTGGCATCACAACTATAAGTTATCTCAATACTTACGATACAATTTGTCTCCGTATAAAGAGAAAAGTTTTCATAAGGCTGCTGGGAGCTCTCACTACCTCCTTACCTTTTCTGAGTTTCAATTTTCCCCTAAAGACATTTATTCTCTCCTTTAGAGTTTGGTCATTATTCTCTTTGAAAAAGGCAAAGTAATTTCATTTGCCTTTTGTTATTTATTTACCCTGCTTTCCAGCAGCATGATTATCTACTACTGTTTTTTCTTGCTTTGTACATAGTTTCAGGCACCCTGTGGTTATAGCTGATAATTTTTTCTGGCTTTCCCTAATGTGGGGATTTAGCTTTCTGAAATGAATTCTTACGACTTTTTTTTTTTAATTTCTCTCTCTATCTTGCTCTTCTATATTCATTTTAGGTTATGTCCCACTTCCCATCTGCCTTAGTCCATTCGGGCTGCTATAAAAAATCCCATAAACTGGGTGTCAACAGAAATGTATTTCTCATATTCCAGAGGCTAAGAAGTCATGATAAAGGCACCTACAGCTTTGGTATCTGGTGAGGGTCTACTTCCTGGTTACTTTATGTGTCCTCACCTCACATGATGGAAGAGACAAATGAGCTCCCCTGGATCTTTTTTACAAGGGTACCAATCCCTTCATGAGAGCTCCACCTTCATGCTCTAATCACTTCCCATAGATCCAGCTTTCTAATATCATCACATTGATGATTAGTTTCAACATATGAATTTGGGAGAGACATAAGTATTCAAATCATGGCAACATTTATCAAGATTTAGTGTTTCAAGAGAATGGACAGCCAAGATAGAGTTTACTAGTATCAGAGATCACAGCGAGAATTTTCTCATTCAAGACAATGGGAAATACCAAAGCTAAGGAATAAACTATGGGAAGAAGGAAGCCAGAAAGAAGATGTGGAGTTGTATAACCAGTGGGCTGAAAGACATGGTGAAGTCAGCAACCAAGGATATTAGAGTAAACACAATATGGAGAAAATAAATCAATTATGAGCAGGCCAGGCTTGGTGGCTCATGCCTGTAATCCTAACACGTTGGGAGGCTGAGGCAGGAAGATTGCTTGAGGCCCGAAGTTTCAGACCATCCTGGGCAACACAGCAAGACCCCTTCTCTAAAAAAAAAATAAGGGCTTAATGGAGGTCAAGAAAAATTGTATTTGTGGCCTGCCTTTAAAGACTGGCTGAAGCATGGTTGGAAAATGAATAAATCTTACATTCTTGTTCAGATCCTGACCTAGGATTCCCCTAGATTCCCTTTGGAATTCAGTGGTTTCACTTCTGGATTTCATTTATCGTCTTCTCAATATGGGCAGGACTGTTAACAGATCAATAATTCAGCTTCGTGAAAATCTAGGTTTTGTAGATTTGAGTCATGAGGTTAAGTATTAATAGAAAGTTAACAATCCCTTTGAATTTTCATGTATTAGCTCTTTCACAGGTCATTGTGAGTGTATAAAGAGATATTCTATTTAAAGAGCTCTGGTACTTTTGCTGGGAAGATGGGAGGGAATTTAATGAGCCCTTGCTGTATGTTGGTATCAGGGCAATGGTGAAAGAACTCAGCTGCAGGATAGAAAAATCAAATATGCCCAAGTGACATGTGATAGGGAATTACTACACGGACAGATATAATCTGACTCCTATACACCAATATAGAAGGAATTAGCATCTTAATAATAATGAGTCCTCCAATCTATGAACATGTTCATTTATCTAGATCTTTTAACATTTCTCTCAGTAATGTTTATATAGCTTTTGCATGTTTTTCAGTAGATTTATACCTAGGTATTTGATATTTCGATGCTATTGTAAATTATGGCTTTTAAAATTTTATTTTGTAATTATATCCAACAAATAGAAACAAATTATCCAATGACCTTCATAAACCCACCTATTAATTCTATGGATTTTTCTGTAGATTTTAAAAATTTTATGTATATTAAATTGTCAACTATATAAAGTAGAGTTTTAGCATTTTTTTAGAACTTATATTTTTTGTGGATAAATATTTTATGAGATAATTTGCATTAAATTCAGAAAAAGACATAGAGCATGAGGGTCCTGGAATAGCGCTGGCAATAAGTAGAACTCCTAGTAAAGTGTTTTAAAACTCCTAGTAGGACTGCTAGTAAAGAGTTTTTCTCCTTGCTAAAGACCGTAGGAAAATGTGGGTGGTGTATGAGAAATAATACAGTTGTCTCAGAAATGTCAATGTGTGGATATTGATGGTGGTGTTTCGTAGATGCCTGGGCCTCCACCTGTATAGGAATATATTTGATTCAGCCAGGTTACAATAGCTAATATTCCTAAACAGTTGTTATGTTCCAGACATAATGTGCTTTAAATTTTAATTCATATCATCGAAACAATCCAATTAGATATAAATGATTATACTTTCCATTTTACAGATGAGAAAGCATAGGCACAGGGAAGTTAAATAACTTTCCTAGGATTACACAGTAAGAGAGTGAACCATTCTTCTTTAACAAATTGAGGTGTTGTTTTACTAAAACTTGAGCTCTTAACCATTGTGTTTACTGTTTCCTATTGGTCTTCTGGGTCATAGCTTATGCACAAAGCTACTGCATATCCCTTAATCTACTCTGAAGTGGTTATATCCAATAAATGATCAAATAAAATTCACAGTACCACTAAATGGCAAAATCCAAGGTACAGTGGGTACGTAAGACAAACCCCAGTGCTTGTCTCACTATTGATAGGCTACTTACTTTTCCTAGTTGTCATGTTACTTGGACCACCACAATGCACGTGACTTGCCTTATTGCAATAAAGACAAGGCTAACAGCATACCCAATAACAGGAATAATCAACCAGCAGGTTTAGAGAGGTAGCTTTATTTCCCACCATACCACCCTAGCTTACGTTGGACAGTGCATTTGCCAAAGTGGCAACAGCATGACCAGGTCAGATTTATTGCATTGCACAGTCCAGGAGCCACCAGTAGATGTCTTCAAACTCATATAAACCAAATATTTCTTAGAGAATAATTCACTTAACTATGAGAGCTACTTCATCACTCAGTGGCTTCCAAGATTGCCCTCTGAATTAAATCTATTCTGCTGAATCATTCTAATCTAGTTTGTTCCACGTTGTCTTATTAGACCTAACCAGTAACCCTGGAGGCCTCAAAATTAGAGGTTTGCAGCATCCTAGTTGGTGGGGTTGTCAAACATAGCAGAAGTCATGTGTGACTCTAAACATTTTGACTGCCAAGACCTGTAGTTTTTCACTCTGGAAAGATTGTACCAATTCTAAAAGGAAGATTGTTAATTTTGTAAAAACATTGGCCATTTTTATATAGCATTAATATTTCCCACTTTCAACTATTTAGTATCTTGATGACAAGTGGTCCATGTTTTAGCTGTGAATAGTCATAGATGAACAAGCCAAAGTACCAATAGCCAGTCCACAGTTTTCAAATTTAATGTACTAAATTTTTTCTTAAAGCATAAGGTTCTTATCATAGCCCATTAAAATGGTATATAAGGCAATAGCTAGGTAATGGTTTATGAGGATTTAGAGAAGAAAGTGAAAAATAAAATACCTCCTTTTTCTTTGTAGTGCGGGAGTAAAACACCTTACTGTAAGGTGTTTACTTGACAATAAATTGACTAACTGCAAGCTGTACATAGCTCTTTTAAACAGATATTTCAAAAGTAGACTCCAGAAAGTAAATTAGTTGAAAAAGATAATGGCAACTTACCCTGATTACACATTTTGAAAAGATTAACCTACACTGCACTGACATGCTTCACTGTTGAGAATAAAAGGTATGATAAATGATGGCAGTGAGCCTTCTACTATCATGTATATATATATGAGTTATGATATATATGATAGTATTATATATAATATATAAGAATTATATATTACAATATATTATTATAATATAAATAACATACTATACAAGAATTATATATTATGTATTACATACAATATATAAGAATTATATATAATATATGTAATATGTATATCACATAGGAGCAATTACTGTAAAAAGAAACAGCTGTGAGCATTGCCCCTTTTCTACCTACAAAAACAAAAAAGCAAAAGGAAAAAGGTGACTGATATAGTTTGGCTGTGTCCCTACCCAAATCTCATCTTGAATTGTCCTTTCCATAATCCCCATGGGTCCTGGGAAAGACCTGATGAGAGGTAATTTAATCACAGGGGTGGTTCCCCTCATGTTGTTTTCCTAATAATGAGTGAGTTCTCATGAGATCTGATGGTTTTATAAGGAGCTTTTCCCCCTTTTGCTTGGCAGTTCTTGCTATGGCCATGTGAAGAAGGAAGTGTTTGCTTTCCCTTCCATCACGACTGTAAGTTTCCTGAGGCCTCCCCAATCATGCTGAACTGTGAGTCAATTAAACCTCTTTCCTTTATAAACTACCCAGTCTTGGGTATGTCTTTATTAGCAGTGTGAGAATAGACTAATACAGTGACTATTTACTTTGAAATAGTGTAGTCGTCTGACAGGTTTTTCCTGCACACTGCGCAGACAAAACCAATTTACTGAGACCATGATCTTGCAGTAAAGAAAGAGTTTAATTAACACTAGGCTAACCACAGAGAAGATGGGGGAGTTATTATTCAAATCAGTCTCTCCAAGAAGTCTGAAGATGGAGTTTTAATTGATAATTTGGTGGGCAGGGGGCTAGAGAATGGGTGCTGCTGATTGGTTTGGGATAAAATCATAGAGGTTCTCATGCACTAAGTCTGCCTCTGGGTGGGGGCCACAGGACCAGTTCAGTCATGAGTCATGGATTCAGGTGGGGTCGGTCAGTTGCCAGAATGCAAAAAAGCATGAAAAGCTTATCAAAAGACCAATCTTAGGTTCTACAATAGTGATGTTATCTATAGGAGCAATTGGTGAAGTCATAAATCTTGTGACCTCTGGTCACGTGACTCCTAAGCAGTAAGGGATTAAAGAAATTATGCCTCCATTTTAGCAGAGTTCCAATCCCTCCTATAATCCTAATCTCATGGCCTTTCATAAATTTTCAGTCCCTGAGAAAAAAGAATGTTAGTTTTATGGAAGCAATGCTGTCATTCGTGCTTCAAAAGTAAACCACAAAATAAGTTCCTCCATGGTTAGCTTGGCCCATACCCAGGAATGCATCAGGATAGCCAGCCTATGAGGCTAGATGCAAGATGAAGTCAGCCATGCTAGATTCCCCTCAGTGTCATAATCTGCAAAGGTGGTTTTAATCACTAATAAAGATAGAACATCAGCCTAGATTGACAGAGTTGGGCTACATCCAGGACACATTGTTTCCCCCAAGTGCTAGTCCTAGGAGAACATGGTACACTTGTTTAGCATCAGGAAATTGTGATTTAAATTATTGCCTCTTCTTTCTCCTGGAAAGTGGCAGTTAATGCAAAGTGAGAAGTGGTATGCTCTACTGCAAATTAAAGGAACAGAAAATTTGAGGGTAGTAGAGGAGGAAAATCTCTGGTTCTTAAGTTAGAAGGGAGGAGACAGGTGTGGGAGTTGAGAAAGTACTTGAGTCAGGAAGGGAAGAGAAGAAGAAATTAGTTTTTGTTGTTGTTTTTCCTTTGCATTTGCAATGTTTTAGTAGTGAGCCTATGACTCACTGTGTTAAAGACCATTCATATGTATTCTCAATTAATATCAAGACAGCTTTGGGGAACACACATTATTATTCCTATTTCACAAATCAGTAAACGGATGTTTGGTGATGTTAAATTCTTTGCTGGAGATAAACAATTAGTTGATGAAGGAGTCAGAACCCAACCTAGGTCTCTCTGGCTCCAAGTGCAGACTGCTTCCATTAAGTATATTTGTTGTAGGAAGTAGAAAGGATCACTTCACTGCCTAAGTCTTGGTTTCCTCATGTATACAGTTGGGTAATAAGATGGATCTGATAGTGTTGTGAGAAATATTTTGGAAAGGTCCATGGGAAAGACTCAGGACAGGGCATATCACAAAGCTTAGTGCATGACAGTTGAAAGTTTGCAGTGGTTGATTGCAGCAGAAGATTGTGGTTAAGCCTGTGGCAGGTGATCTGTCAAGAAGTGAGACACCTTCTGGAGCATTGCATTTTCTCTTTGTTAGAACTACAGACAATAACCCTGTTTGCAGGCAGTCATCTTGAAACCATGTTCGGAATTACTCAGAAGAGGAAGAATACGAGAGAATATGAATGAAATAGAGGAAACCCATCCCACTACTGGAAAACCAGTTTAAAACACTTCCTGATTTGGCTCAGTGCTGTCAGTCTAGAGGAAGGATGTTAGTGGAGCACGTATTCTAAAACCAGATTATTTATAGCTACTACTCAGCACCACCTACTGGTAAACTGACAGAAAACAGAACTCAAACTATGCAAGGCTAAAAATTTGAGCACATTAGTTTGAAAAAGTCAAATTGCAGTAGGGAAATGGTTACAAGAAACACTGTGCATCAACATAATAGAACAGCACATAGACCCTATAAGATGGAATCCACAGAAACATGGAGTTTGAAATAGTGAATATAAAGTTAGATTACAATATTATAAACAAATATGCCAAACATGTTTTCATGGAATTAAGAAGGGAGAGAAAGAAAAAATATAACCATATTGATGAATTTAATTTTTTTCTTTCAAATTTGCTATTTTGTACATTAGTCACAAACGTATTCTTCAAAAATAATCTGTAATAGAGGACAATTGTACTGAAATGTATTCAATAGATAAAAATAGAAGTGATCATATATCTTGCGTACATTACATTATTTTTTCTCTCCAACTTTCTATAACCTTACTTTTTAAAAGTAGAGACTTGTTTAGATTAAAAAGCTAAAATATGCACACAGTAAACAACAAATCCAAACTGTACTGAAGTTATGTAATATAGTATATCTCCCTGAACCCTAGGATTTAAGTCTTAACTCGCAGAAATTGATCAGGCTTATAAGTTCTTGCTGATACTTCTAAAATGTTTCTATGAATATACAAACGTGTGTGTGCATGCAAGCAAGCACATGTTTGTGTGTGTAATGTACCAATTTTTTTCTCTCACATGTAGGAGCATATTAAACAGTTTGTTGTGTATTTGTCATTTTGCTGAAAATTATGTATTAAAAAGGCTATCTTATAGCTGTGTCTTGTTCAGGTGTCTCTAAGACCTCCCATAAGGCCATTGAAGCATTTCAACCTTATATAAATGGTTGGCTAGTACAAAAAGATGATGAATTTAGGCAACAGAGCTATATTTAATAAACGCCATTTTTAGGATTCATGTCAAAAGAATTGGTGAGTTCTTTAAATTTGGTTTTGTTTTTATCAAAGAAATACTTGCATGGAGTATCACTGATCAAATAGTTCTGCAAGGCTTATAGCCAAAATAAGTAGTCCTTATTTGTATTACTTTGTATTTGTATTTGCAAAGTATGTATGACTTTGCAAGTCATACAAACTCCCATTCCTCAGAGGAGATAATTTTTATCATTTTTAAAACTTTTCTACGTTACATACTTTCTTATTTCTATGTAGGATGCTTGCGGGCAAATTTTCTATTTGGTGAATTTTACAGAATATCTATTTCTTTTCTACTGTGCAAAATGAAGACTTGGGGAGCATCTTTCAGCCCTCTTTCCAAACACACAGGCACATGTTCTCTAATACAATCAATAGAGTTACATCAAATATGGCTTGATCAATATTCAGTGTGTGCACCCATATGATCGTATAAATATTATCTGCAGATGGGACTTTTTATGACCTGAGAACATCTGGATTTATACTATTTAATGTAGAAAAGAGTATTTTATTTCTTGCTTTTCCTGGAGTTAATAATACCTCTTTTTAACCTTTGCTTAGGTTTCTATCTACCTATTAGTAGTTTCTTTCTAAATTCTCAAACATTTGAAAATCTTCTCTCTATATATTCAAACACATCAGTTCCTTCCTTCCTCTTTTTTCCTTCCTTCCTTCCTTCTTTCTTTCCTCCCTCCCTCCCTCTCTTCCTTCCTTCCTGCTTTCATTTCTTCCGTGATTTCTTTATTCTTTTTCCCTCCTTTCTTTCCTTTCTTTCTTTCTTTCTTTCTTTTCTTTCTTTCTGTCTCTCTCTCTCCTTCCTTCCTTCCTCCTTTCCTTTCCTTTCCTTTCTCTTTATTTTCTCCTTCCTTCCTTCCTTCCTTCCTTCCTTCCTTCCTTCTTTCCTTCCTCCTTTCCTTTCCTTTCTCTTTATTTTTTCTCCCTTCCTTCCTTCCTTTCTTCCTTCCTTCCTCCCTCCCTCCCTCCCTCCTTTCCTTCCTCCCTTTCCCTTTCCCTTCCCTTCCCCTCCTCTCCCTTCCCCTCCCCTCCCATCCTGTCCTCTCCTCTCCTTTCTTCTCTCTTGTTGCCCTACTCTAATTTGAATGGGCCTGTGGCACAACTGTCATTCTATAAACTTTCTACAGATTTTCCTGTGCTAGAGCCCCTGGATTCTGTGCCTTACACTTTTTTGGCTTATGCTTTCATTTGGGGAATAAATTGTTTAGGAACTTCCAGAGAAAAGGTGCTTGACTGTTTTTGTTTGTTTGAAATTTGATAACCTGGCTGAAAGGAACTTCTAGATCATAAATCATTTTTCTCAAAACATTGAAAGCAATGTACTCTTGTTTTCTAGTTTCTAGTGTTTTCATTTCTACTTGTTTTTGTTTTGTTTAGAGAATTCTGAAGCACTTCTGACTTCTGATCTTTTGCATGTGACTTCCTATTTTCTCTTGAAGTGTTTAGGATCTTCTTTTTGTGTTCAAGGTTCAGAACTTTCGTATTTATGTGTCTCAATGTGGTTCACTCTTTATTCTTTTTTGTAAACAATATGGTGGGTGTTTTCTTAAATTATTTCTCCAACAGTTGTACTCATTCAATTTTGTTTATCTTTTCTCTTTCTAGAATTATCTTCTTTTTTAAATTAGATTGCCTGAAGCAACTTTAGAATTTTCTTCTCTCCTTGCAGTTTCTTCTTTTCTTTCTTGCTTGTTTTTTTTTTTTTTTTTTTTTTTTTTTTTATTCTTTTGAGACAGAGTCTTGCTCTGTCACCCAGGCTGGAGCGTAATGGCATAATCACTACACTGCATGTAAACCTGAACTCCTGGGTTCAAGCAATCCTTCTGCCTCAGCCTCCTGAGTAGCTCGGACTACAGGCACACACTACCATGCCTGACTAATTATTTAAAATTTGTTTGTGGTCTCACTATGTTGCCCAAGCTGGTCTCAAACTCCTAGCCTTAAGCAATCCTCCCTCCTCGGCCTCCCAAATCTCTGGGATTACTAACATGGGCCGCAGTGTCTAGCTTCTTTCTTTTTCTTTTTTTCTCTTTCTTTCTCTTTATTTTCCTTACTTCCTCCCTCCTTCCCTCCTTTCTCTCTCTTTCTTTCTTCCTTTCCTTTCCCTTCCTCTCCTTTCCTTTCTCTTCCTTTCCTTTCTTTTTTGTATTTTGGGTCTTTTTTTGGGATTTGGTCGATTTTCTAAAATTTCTACTGAATTTTTATTTTCCTTTGCCATATTTGTATTTTATTTCAAGAGCACTCCTTTGTTTTCTAAATGTTCCCTTTTGTGTAATCATCTCTTCTTTCATGGAAGCAGCAACCTCAATTATTTCTCTGAGCATAACATGGCTGGGTTATTTTTCCCCTGCTAATTGTATTCAGCCTTCCACACTGTCTCTATTTTCCAAGTTTCTTTCCGATTTTTCCTTTTTTTTTTTAAATTTTGATCTCTGTTGTCTTAGGGACTTTTCTCAAATGTGTGGTAATCCATGACTTTAGTAGTGAGCCGGTAAACTTGATTAAAGGGGGGTGTATGTGTAAGAAAGAGAGAGAGAGAGGAAAATATGTTTGTTGACATTCATTATGGGTAGGTTTGTCTGTGCAGCTTATTTAGGAATTTCTGTTAGTATCTGTGGATCTCTCCTCTTAAAATTGTTTGCCCAGAGAATAAACCTGTAGTATTCTCTGGGGCAAACAGAGAGGGCTAGTTCTCATCCTTTAGGGTACAGACACAAATTTTATCTTTACCTTCACCCTCTGCTGTATCTGATGTTTCTAAACCCAGAGCCCTTCTGTTCTATCTCTTCAGTAATTAAACTTACAGTCCTATAAAGTGGTAGGGGTCTAGCTGTTCTTTACAAAGACTTGAATTTATTAATTTATTCCTTCAACAAATATTTACCAAGTGCTTACAATATGCCAAACACTGTTTTAGACACAATGGAAATGTCTGTTTTCAAAACAAACAAAATTCTTTGCTCTTGTGATTTTCATCCCCCAGGGAACCCTGACTTTCAGAACTCGCAGGTGTCTGCAAATTCTAAACTTCGGTGTTCTGTAGTGTGAATTGGCTTGCGTTATTTATTTATTTTTTGCTTCTTTGCATATTCTGTTTTTATTTTTCTATTTGGTTTGTTCAATGAGAAACCACTTGCTTATTTGCTTCTCAGGTCTAAAATTGGGTCGCTCTCATCTCCTATTCAATTCTTTTGTCTTTTGGGTTAATTTCACATGTTTTTGGTCATTTCATGGGATTTAGGAAGGATATAGAGGTAAATGTGTATGTTCAATCTGCCACCTTTGTTAGAAGCACCTGTGAGTAATTTAGCCCAAATGAGCCCCAGCATCCTAATTCCTTTGTACCTGTGATGTGCTTGGGTAGCCCAACATGTCAACACAATTGGGAATCTGGACTGTCCTGTATTAAAAGCCATTTCTGTTACAGGATGACCTTGTCTGAAAAGGTCTTCTGGCATCAGAATATGCACCTAGTCTGTGCTACTCTTCTTGCAATTTCTGTGTCCTCTGACAGAACTGCTATTCCTTTTCTGGCCAGACCTCAAAGGACCCAGATTTCTGAGAACATGTGACTATTAGTACAATACTTACCTCCAACCCTACCCCAGCATCACTGTGTATCAGCCCAACACCAGCATCATATATTGCCTGAATGTAAGATAATCTGTATAGCTTCAATAAGTCTTTTGGCTAAGCCCCCTCACATTTTTTTCCCTTTTTTGGTCTTTGGAAGTTTCAATAGGAGGCAGCATATAAGTTTGTACTTTTATCAATATTCTGTGCTTCTGTGGTTTTGGGGGAAGAAATAGTCACTTGTCTAGAAGATAAAGGGCATTATTTGTTCTCATCGGGAATGAGAAAATTCCTCTTGAGCAGTTTACCAGGGTTGCAAGCAAAAGAGGACAAACATATTCTACCACCCTCTGGAAACTTTTCATGGTGGTAGAATTTGTGGAGCTGAGTGACACAGGCTCTCTATTGTAACTCACCAAACTCAAGATACTGTGACTAAAACCCATGTGGTAGAATTTGTGGAGCTGAGTGACACAGGCTCTCTATTGTAACTCACCAAACTCAAGATACTGTGACTAAAACCCATGCCGCTCCTGTGTGGTTGGCATGTCTTAGTTAAATGTCAATTTTGTTCCAGAGATCAAAACCATACATTCTTACGTGAAATCCTTACCATCAGAGTATTGTTTAATGTCTTCTCATTTTATGATAAACTTTTTTCTTCAGTATTAAATTGGTCTATATAATCATTTCAGTTCAGATATTTGACCAACATCATTACAGAGAAACTTTGATTTTCCATAATTTTCAAAACATGGTTGGAATTTGTGGAGCATGTTGGCAGGGGGAAGGTAGCCATAGGCCTCACTATCTTTAAATCTGCAGAAGAGTTATCCTCTGATTCTTGGGATGCAAAGTGACATTCCATTAAGGCATAATAGCAGGATGAGGGGCTGACAGCTCAACAGAGATTTCTCAGCAGACATTTCCACAAAAATAGTGCCCGAAAAGTTGTGTAGATGATAAAGTTTTGACTCAACTGGAGTCCAGACTCCTTAGTAGCTAAGCCAGGCCTTCAGTTGAAACCCTCAAACAGGCATGCATTTAAAGTAAAGATCTAATTCTGACTACTTTACACTATCTTTTGCAAGTTTTTTGCTCTAGAACTAAGGGCAAAACTGAAATAAACTCATCCTTAAAAAGACAAAAAACAAGGCTGAAGAAAATAAAACAATTTACCTGTAACCAAATGCCTCCAAAGCAGAAAGATAGCATAATCCACAATCTATAATATATCATTCATAAAGTCCAGCATATAATAACAGAAAGTACTAGACAAGCAAAAAGGTAGGAAAGCATTGCCCATTTTCAAGAAATAAAAGAGCTTATAGGAGCCAAGCCACAGTTGAACTACATGTTTAAATTATCAAACAATGATTCTAAATACCAATTAGAAACCTGTACATGAACTTGGAAATGAACAGCTAAGCAATTGGATGGGAAAGATGTCAGCAGAAATAGGAAGCTACCCCTAAAAAGAATTTTTTTAAAAAGAAAATGCCAATCTTATATATTTCAGAAAATAGAAGGGAAGATATATTCACATTTACTTCATAAACCAGCACAATCTTGACAAAGACGTTAAAAGGAAAAAAAAATATGCATCTGATATGGTTTGCCTCTGTGTCCCCACTCAAATCTCATCTAGAATTGTACTCCCCATGTGTTGAGGATAGGGACCTGGGAGGAGGTGATTGGATCATGAGGCCGGTTTCCCCCATGCTATTCTCTTGATAGTAGAGAAGTTCTCATGAGATCTGTTTGTTTGATAAGTGTCTGGGATTTCCCCTTATGGCTGGCTCTCTCTCCTGCTACCATGTAAGAGGGTGCCTGTTTCTCCTTTGCCTTCTGCCATGATCGTAAGTTTCCTGAGGCCTCTCCAGCCATGCAGAAGTGAGTCAATTAAATCTCTTTTGTTTATAAATGACCCAGTTTCAGTCAGTGTGAAAACTGACTAATGTACCATCACTCCAAAATTCCTTTATAAGTTATTAGCTAGTTAAATTTACCAATATACTTGAAATCATGATTAAATGAGTTTTATCCTAAGAGAGAAAGATTAGGTTAACATTCATAAATCAATCATCACCCCATCTATCAATACACATAATAAAGAGGAAAACATAATCATCTCAATTAAGAAAAATTATTCAATTAAAATTCAAAATCAATTAGCTATAGAAATATTAGCAAACTAGAAATAGAAACTTCATTAAGATGACAAAGGTATTTATGGAAAACCTACAGGGAATACAGGTAATATATTTAATGATGACAAAACAGATGACAAAAACTTTCCCTCCTATATTTGGGAAGAAAAAAGTTCCAATTTTACCATCAATGTTTTAAAAATATTGTCCTACAGGTCCTAGCTAGTACTAGGAAAAGTAATAGGAAAAGAGGAAAAAAGAAAGAAAGAATGAATGAAAGATAAAAAAGCACGTTTAAATAAAAGGAAAAATAAAACTGCATTCCTATAATGACATAATTGTGTGTATCAAAAATGTAAATCAAAGCCATCTATAAAGAAACTACTTGAAACGATAAATTAACTTAGCAATATTGCTGGATACAAGGGATATAAAGTAAATGTAAAAACATCAATGCATGTCCATAGAATAGCCCCCAAGAAACAAAAACTGGAAACCCAAATTTAGAAAACTATTGTTTTATAATAGTTTCAAAAATTAAAAATGCAGGAAGATATTAACAAACATGTAAAAACTCCATACGACAAAGTATAAAAACTTGTTTGATAGTTTGAAATTAAAGATGTTCAAAAACCCCAGAAAAATATGTTAATTTAAAGATTGGCAAACTTGATTTATTGAGATGTCATTTCTCCTAAATTTATCTATAATTTCAAGGCAGTTCCAACAAAAATTACAGCAGAATTTTTTGCAGAAATTGACATGTAGATTGAAGAAACTTATTTAAAAATGAAAACTTCATTATGTGGCTCTTGACTAGCCAACACAATCTTGAAGGAGAAACACAAAATTGGAGGATTTTAGTACCAGATTTTAGTACATATTGTAAAACTAGAATAAGTAAGACATGATGCTGTTGAAGTTAGGATAAAAAAAATACCAATAGCACAAAATAGATATTCTAGGCCTAGATCTCCACACATGTAATCGGCTGATTTTTGTCAAACTTAATCTGAGAAAGGCGATTATTTTCAGTAAATAATGGTGGAACAACTAGATAATTATATGGAAAAAAATTGAAGTTTTCTCATATCACATACAAAAAAGTAATTTGACATGGTTCGCAGGCCTAAATGTAAAAGTTAGCTCTATAAATATTCTAGAATAAAATATGTTCATAAGTTTTGAGTTGGAAAACATTTCTTGGGTGAGATCAAGAGTCACTAATAATAAACAGAAAAAGTTAATTGGACTTAGCTAAAATGTAAATATTTTGCTTATCAAAAAACAATATTGCAAAAGTGAAAGTCAAGCTACAGACTTGGAAAAGGTATTCTTAAAACATGTATCTGACAATTAGCTTCTATTAAGCTTATATGAAGAACACCTATAACTTAATTATGAAAAGAAAGACAACACAATTAGAACATAGACGAAAGACTTGAACATTTTACCAAATCTTTATATAAGAATTCCCACAGCACATATGAAAAGTTGTTTGGTGCCACTGAATCATTGGAAAAATGCAAATTGAAACCACAGTGTGATGCGACAACACCCTCATTTGAATGCTTGAAATGAAAAATACTAAAATATCAAATATTGGTGAGGATATGGGACAACTAGAACCCCTTGTATTATTGGTATCCATGTAAAATAGAATAGCTGTTATGGAAACCAGCAGTTTCTTAAAAGTTAAATATCCCAAACGAGAGAGCTGGAGATGAGACTGGAAGAAGCCACATGTAGAAGGAAAAGTTGGAGGTCGCAGTAGGACCGAAGATCCTCTTACACCCCAGCCTACAGTCTTCTCTGTTAGAATGGATGCGGGTCCCTGTCGTCTTTGCATATCTGCAGTAGCTTTTTGGTGAGGTATAGGATTCTGTCTTTTAACAGGCTTCTGACATTTTCTCTTAAGCCTTGCTTACTCCCTCCACCAAGTGGAGAATAGATGTACTGTCTTCTTCTCAGTTTCTCCTGTGTCCAGCAAACTTGTCTTGTTTGAATAAAGAAAGGATGAAGCTACTTTATGGAACAGGGAGGTCTCACATCATTGGCAAACTGACAAATGAGGCTGTTTTCTTCGTACACTGAGAAGGGGAGGCTTTTGGGACCCCTTGCAGAAAACGCAACCATGTACACATGTACTTTTTGGAATCTTTGTCTCTTCAAACTAGTTTGTTCTTAGTTGTATGAGAGAAGGTGATGTCTTGCCTCAGTTGTAAATGATTATTGTGCTTTTAGTAATTAAAAAAATCCTCTTTATAAATTATGCAACCTTTAGATTTTAATAAAATCATTTCAGGATTCATTAGTTTAAATCTTATGCCCACCTCCTTCTATACTCTTTACAGGATGTTCCTGTAAGATTCTTTACTCCTTTTTATGTGTGGCCTCATAAATAAGTTAAAGAAAAATAACGATTTTCTAATGACTGATTGTCTGATTGCTACATTGCCAAATGTTTTCTGGCTATGTTTCAGGTATAAGTTAAGAATCTGCTATGGTGTTTTTAGAAGATTAACTTTAAAATAGATTCTTCATTAAGATGCACAGTATTGATTTTTAAATTTGATTATCTAAATGGGAAAAAATCCTAGGATAAGAATACAGCGACTATTCATGCCAATCAAACTTATTTTTAGTACGGAAGAGCACCAGAACTAATGACAAGCATCATTAGATATAGAGGTGCCACAGAAACTGAAATTCTTCATACATGTAAAATAAAAGTCTTCACAATAAAGCGAATAATATGACGTCTTACACAGAAAATAACACTTGCAAATTGTAATGAAGATTCCTGAAATATAAAATAAGTGCCTGTATGCATAATAAGATCTTGGCTAACTATGAGCCATGGGGAGATATTAAAATAAGAAAATTCTCATATACTTGGCGAGTTTTTGTTAGTCAATGTATCAATCATTGTGACAATCTTTTTCACCAGCCAAATTCTTCTTATTTCTATCCCCTTCATTATCCTTGGTGGAGAATCTAATGAGCATTGAAATGTCCAAAATATAGGAATCTGGAAGAAGTAAAGATCCTTAATAAGTCAGCATGAGAAAGTCGGTTCCTGCTAATGTTTCCTGAAACAAACCAAAGGAGTCAATCATCAGGTATACAAAGATGCCATATTCATCACAATTGCTTATAAAAATCCACTATAATTTAATTTACAACTCTTTTTTTAGAAACAGCCCTTGTGTAAATAATAATCACTTAACCTGATGCTAAATTGACCTTAAGATAAATCATTAGACAATTTCCAAGAAAATTGGCAAATAGCATTTGCATTATAACTGCTATTAGAGTATGGGAGATTTGGATAATTTATAAACAAACCAAACAGCTGGATGATGCAGAATTCATCAGACTGAAAACCACTTCTGGGGATTTAAGAATAGACCCCTTGCCATTAGTCTTAGGCAGTGTCATAGCTCTTCTGATGCAGACGTAAAGGTTTTTATTGTTACTTTAAAACCCGAAGTGTAATAACAGCATAGATTTTCCCCCCAGCTGAGTCTAACTTCCACACTGACAATTCCTATAACTAGAAGGAGCAGGAGGGGACATTCCTTACACTGTCTTGTGAATGCACACTTCTTTCTTTTGTTCGGCCCTGACCAGAAAACTCATTGTTCTATGCCATATATTCCAATTGCTAAAGCATATGTTACACGTATCAGATAGGGGATCTGATAACCCTAACCTTTTCTCAATATGTACTTCTACTTGCAAACCTTTTCACTGGTCCTAACCAAATTGTTTCCAGCCTTCAAGGGGAATGTTCTAAAGAAAATCTCCAGGAAAATAGAAAGATTAAATATACAGCAAAGTCATTACGCAAATGTAAGGTCATTCAAAGCTATCCTGAATGAACAAGATAAGGTAAAAAAATGGAAGAAAGACGTTGTGGCACAACTTTTCTAGCACATCTCAGATTATTTCAAATTCTTTTTCAGTGAGACCACTGTATGATTATTAATAAAGCCACATATAATGTTCAACCATGTACCCTCTCTTACTAAACCACAAAAGGCTGCAATTTTTTTATTTCATGCTTATACTTTCATTTATTCATGTTTAGAGTCATATGTAACCTAAAGATGCAATTACCATTTTTAAGGGCCTTCCTGCTTTAAAATACAGCAAAGGGCCTGTGTTAAGGGTGCTGGAGACTCTTCTACAAAATGCCTCCTAGCCTGCTGGTTTACTCCACATTCAGGAAATACAACATTTCAAAATACTTAGGGACATAATTTTGTGGAGCAAATTTAAATTCCATCTAATAAAATTAGAAAATGAACAGAAGTTCTGGGCAGTTTAAAATGACATGGTGCATACCTTATTAAATTTTAAAGAATAGAGTATAAACTGTACAAAGTATGTTTTTAGACCATAATGGAACTAAATAAGAAATAACAGTAATATAGTTAGAAAATCCTAAAATATTTAGAGATCAAACAACACACTTCTCAGTAACACATGGGCCAAAGAAAAAGTCTCAAAAGAAATTTTAACATATTTTGAATTAAATGAAAACGAAAACACAAGATATCAAAATTTGTGAGCAGTAGCAGTGATTACAGGGAAATTTATGCATTTAATGCATTCATTAGAAAAAAATAAAGACCTAACATTAAAAATGTAAGTTTCAACCTTAGGAAACTAAAAAAAGAAGAGAAAATTATATTCCAAAAAGAAATAATGAAAGAGCAGAAATTGGTAAATTAAAAGCAAGAAGTTTGTAGTGAAAAACAAGGAAACCAAAAGCTGGTTCTTTGAAAATAGCAGTAAAATTGTGAAACTTTTCATTATACTAACCAAGAACAAAAAGTGATAAGTCACAAATTACTAATATTAAAAATGAAAAAAGGTCACACCACTACTGATCCCACAGATGTGAAGAAAATGTTAAAGGAATATTACGAAGAATTCTATTCCCATAGATCTATAACTTAGATGAAATAGAACAATTCCTTGAAAGCAAAAATCTTCCAAAACTCAAGCAAGGAGAAATACATAATTTGGCCTGTATGTATTAAATGTATTGAATCAACAATTACAAACATTTCAAAATAGAAGTCACCAGATGCAGATGGCTTCACTAGTGAATGCTACTGGACATTTCAAGTTGAAAATAGTACCAATTCTGTCCAATCTTTTCCAGAAATAGAAGCAGAGGAAACAGTAACTCATTCTATGAGGCCAGCATTACACAAATAGGAAAACTAGACAAAGACATTGAAGAAGAAAACCATAGAACACTATCACTCATGAACACAGATCCAAAATTCCTCAAGAAAATATCAGCAAATAGACTCCAACACTGTATAACAATAATGATATACCACGACCAAGTACAATTTATTCAAGGTGTGTAGGCAAGCCTGGGTTAACATGAATAATCAATTAATGTAGTTAATCATATCAACTGGCTAAAGAATACATACCATATGGTTATATAAATAAATGTGATGCAGAGAAAGCACTTGACAAAATCCAACACTAAATACATGATGAGACATTTTCAGCCAATTAGAAAGAGAGAGGAACTTTTTTTTTATCTTAGTAAATAATATCTACAAAAATTCTAAGCTAACATCGTTAATGAGGAGAAGCTAGATGCTGTCCTTCTAAGATTGGGAGCAAGATAAGGATATCTCTTCTTCGATTCCTATTCAACAATGTGCTGGGAGTTCTAGCTAATGGAATAAGATAAGAAATGGAAATAAAATCTATACAGATTATGAAGAAACAAGTAAAACTGTCTTTGTTTGCAAATGATATAATTGTCTGTAAAATCATTCCAAAATTCTAGGAAAGAAAACCTTCTGGAGCTAATATTAATTGATTATATCAAGGTTGGAAGATACAAGGTTGATATAAAAAGTCAGTTGCCTTGGAATGCACCAGCAATGAAACACTAGAATTTGAAATTAGAAACATAATGCCATTTACTGTAGCACCAACACATGAAATATAGTCCTCCCTTGGTATCTGTGGGGATTGGTTCCAGGATTCCCCAATCAAATTAAATATACATATATTTTGTCTGCAGTTGGTTGAATGCATGGATGCTGAAGGCCTAACTGTACTTAGATACAAATCTAATTAGAGTAAAATCAAGTCTTTTTCAAAAATAAAAAGTAATGAGCTTTTGAGCCAAAAAATAACATGAAGAGAACATAAATGCATATTGTTAAGTGAAAGAAGCCAGACTGATAAGGTTACATACTGTATGTTTACAACTATATGACATTCTGGAAAAGGCAAAATTATGGAGGCACAGAAAATTAGTGTTGCAAGGGGATGGGGAAGAAGAGATGAATAGGTGGAGCACAGTAGATCATTAGGGCACTGAATATTCTGTATGATACTGTAATGCTGGATACATGACCCTAAGTGTTTGTCAAACCCATAAAGCTATACAAAACAAAGAATGAGCCCTAGTGTAAATGTTGGACATTAGTTAATAATAATATATTGAGGGAGAAAAAGAATTTGTAGGAATGCAAGAACTGAGGAATGCAAGTCCTTTAATTATTAGGCCCAGAGAGACATTAACATGAGACCACAATCACACTCTACTCTCCCCTTTGAGCTACCTGTTTCTCTCTTGAAACTGCTTTCTGTTGCCACAAGTAGCTGTAAATTAACCTAACAATGCCACACTGGACACTATAACTTATATCCTGTAGCTTACAAATGTAAAGCCAATCTCTAATCAATGTTTTTCTGTAAACCGATGAGAATTTCTGACAACTTTTTATCAGCCCATTCCTAGTCCCTGTTTTTTGCCTTTAAAAATCTGCTTCTTGCTAATTGGAGTGTATGGCCCAAAGAAACTCTCTACTTTTATTTATTTAGTAATTATTTATTTATTTAGACAGAGTCTCGCTCTGTCGTCCAGGCAGGCTAGAGTGCAGAGGTGCGATCTCGGCTCACTGCAGCCTCCGCCTTCCAGGTTCAAGTGATTTTCCTGCCTCAGTTTCCCAAGAACCTGGGATTACAGGTGCATGCCACCATGCCTGGCTAATTTTTGTATTTTTAGTAGTGACGTCATTTCACCATGTTGGCCAGGCTGGTGTCCAACTCCTGACCTCAGGTGATCCGCCCACCTCTGCCTCCCAAAGTGCTGGGATTACAGGCGTGAGCCACCCACCGCTCCCAGCCTATACACTCTCTAATTTTGCCTCAGATTCTTCCTTTTAGGTCAACAGTATCGATAATGGTTCAACAGTGGTGCCAAGGGTACCACACCAATGCAAGAAGTTAATAATAGTAGAAACAATGTGGGAGGGGTAAGTAATGTAACCTGACAATGGATTCATTTTGCCCACTGCCCAGATCGAGCTGATTTATTAAGACAGGGGAATCACAATAGAGAAAGAGCTTAATTCATGCAAAGCTGGCTGAAGATGAGATAGGAGTTTTAATATTACTGAAATCAGTCTCCCACAAAATTTGGAGGCTATGGTTTTTCAAGGATAGTTTGGGGGAAGAGGGGGCATGCTGAGGAGGTTAAGGGGCTGGGAGGAGTGAGGGAGGTGAAGGGTTGGGTAGACAGTGGGTGCTTGCTGCTGACTGGTTGAGGATGCAGTCCAGGTGCAGGAAATGCTCTTCATGTGCACTGAGTCATTTCTGGGTAAGGGTACAGAAGCAATTGGCAGGTACAGGTGGAGCCATTGGGTGTCAGACATGCAGAAGAACCTGAAAAGACATGTCAAAATACCAATCATAGGTTCTACAATAGTGCTGTAATCTGCAGGAGTAATTGGGGAAGTTGCATATCTTGTGACCTCTGGAATAATAGCGGGTAATCATTTACGTCTACACCTTAGTAGAATTCAGGGAAAAAGGAAATCATAGGACACCAGATCAGGCTTGGATATTAGGAGTCTGAGTACATCACAGAAGTAATTGGACTTACCCCAAAACAAAACAACAAAAACTGAAAGAGTTTTTTAAAATAGCACTCAAAAATTAAGAATGAAGAAGAATCCAAAGTTCAGAGCAAAAAGAATGGAACAATATATGGCAAGATATAAGACTGTGGATAAAACACTAGATGTAGTCACATCTACATCTAGTTATTTTTATTTTAGTCATTTTAACAGGTAGGCAGTGAGAAGTATCTTGCTGTGATTGTAATTTGCGTTTCTCAAATAACTAATTATGTCAAACATTTCTTGTGTTTTATTGCCTTTTGTATATCTTCTTTGATAAACTGCTTATTGAAATCTTTTGCCCATTTTCCCTCTCATTTTTATTGTAAATTCCATGAATTTATTGTAGAAGCTGTGTTAGTTGTAAACGTCCCACATTCTGAATTTGTTTGCGTCACACCATTTAAAATATCCTTTTGTTCCCTATATTTTCTATAAAGAGAAGTTATCCCAGAAGGTTTGATTAGTTTTAGGCCCAGCTTTTTGGTCAAGAACACATTACCGCTAGTGCTGTGTGCTTCATATAGCGTCGCATCAGAAGATTGTCACATTTTAAACAATAATGCCATTGATCAGGGATCCCTCTATTGTAAAATTCCTCATCAATCTTTTAATGAATGATTGCTGCCTGAATCAATTATTTCATTAAATGCTGCAATATTTTTTATTTTTTACTTTTTTCTGTATTTACTAAGAGAAATTTTTCTATAAAGATTTTTTCTCTTTTATCAATTCATAAAAGGAAAGATAGGATAAAAGCTTATTTCATTTTAGTTTATAATTTTCATACAGAGTTGCTGATGTCTTAGTTATTTCCAGTATTCTTAGTTGCTGTCATTGTTGATTATTGGATTTCTCTTATTTAAAAAAGTTGAGTATCATCAAAAACATAATTTTTAAATATATATGTAGTGGATTTCAGTTAAATGCATTCATTGTTTTCTGTTATTCAAATTGTCTCATCTTTCCCACAGGAGCATCCTTCATGCTGATTATTCTGTTAATAATTTTGTCAAACAAATGACACCTATTATCACCTCCAGGGAAGGAGTCCCATGTCAGCTGAAGCAGTAGTGCCAAGTTTCAACCCACTCCATCTTTCAGGGTGGCCAAGAAAGAAAGGACTCTCTTTAGTCTGGCAAACCCTCTGCAGGAGTCTCCCCAAAAGTAGAGTGCCCCAAACCATTCTGAGATGGGGTCAGTTGGGATTCGAAAGAAAGAAGCACCAAATATTAAGTTGATTAGTTTGAAGCATTCATTAGGAGGAGCTTACTTACAGAATGCTGCAGCATATCTTCAGGCAGAAAGGGAAAGAAAGGAATGTTTTACCTGAATATGACTTCAGTGACGAGGTCAAGGTAGGAAGCTTATATAAGAGTTTAATGAACTTGGCTCATGGAGAGGACTAGTTTCTTTTTTCCTTTTTGATTTTTTTAAATCAACTTTTATTTTAAGTTCCAGGGAACATGTGCAGGATGTGCACATTTGTTACATAGGTAAGTGTGTGCCACGGTGTTTTGCTGCATGGAACAACCTATCACCTATGTACTAAGGCCAGCACCCATTAGCTGTTCTCCCTGATGCTCTCCCTCCACACCACCCCTCTGACAGGCCCCAGTATAGGTTGTTCCCCAGCATGTATCCATGTGTTCTCATCATTCAGCACCCACTTATAGGTGAGAACATGCAGTGTTTGGTTTTCTGTGTTAGTTTGCTGAGGATAATGGCTTCTAGCTCCATCCATGTCCCTGCAAAGGACATGATCTCACTCCTTTTTCTGGCTACACAGTATTCCATGGTGTATATGTACCACATTTTCTTTATTCAGTTTGTCATTGATGGCCATTTGTGTTAAATGCATGTCTTTGCTATTGTGAACAGTACTGCAATGAACATACATGTTCATGTATCTTCATAATAGGAAGATTTATATTCCTTTGGATATATACCCATTAATGGGATCGCTCAGTCCAATGGTATTTCTGCTTCTAGATCTTTGAGAAATCACCACAATGTCTTCCACAATGGTTGAACTAATTTACATTTCCACCAATGGTGTAAAAGTGCTCCTTTTCCTTCACAATCTTGCCAGAATCTTTTGTTTCTTGACTTTTTATTTATTTTTTATATTTATTTATTTTTTGAGACAGAGTCTCGCTCTGTTGCCCAGGCTGGAGTGCAGTGGCACAACTTTGGCTCACTGCAACCTCTGCCTCCCAGGTTCAAGCAATCCTCCTGCCTCAGCCCCCCTAGTAGCTGGGATTACAGGCACGTGCCAACATGCCCGGCTAATTTTTGTGTTTTTAGTAGAGACAGGGTTTCGCCATGTTGGCCAGGCTGGTCTCAAACTCATAACCTCAAGTGATCCACCCGCCTCAGCCTCCTAAAGTTCTGGGATTATAGCCATAAGCCACTGTGCCAGGCCTCTTGACTTTTTAATAATCACATTATGACTGGCATAAGATGGTATCTCATTGTGGTTTTGATATGCATTTCTCTAATGATCAGTGATGTTGAGCATTTTTTCATATGTTTTTTGGCTGCATGAATGTCTTCTTTGTAGAAATGTCTGTTCATGTCCGTTGCCCACTTTGTAGTGGAGTTGTTTGGTTTTTTTCTTGTAAATTTGTTTAAGTTCCTTGCAAACTTTGAATATTAAACCTGTCAGATGGATAGATTCCAAAGATTTTCTCCCATTCTGTAGGTTGTCTGTTCACTCTGTTGATAGTTTATTTAGCTGTGCAAAAGCTCTTTAATTAGATCCCATTTGTCAATTTTTCCTTTTGTTTCAATTCCTTTCAGTGTTTTCATTATGAAATCTTTGCCCATGACTATGTCCTGAGTGGTATTGCCTAGATTTTCTTCTAGGGTTTCTAGTTTTCAGTTTTACATTTAAGTTTTTAATCCATCCTGAGATAATTTTTGTATAAGGTGTAATTACGCGGTCCAGTTTCAATTTTCTGCATATGTCTAGCCAGTTCTCCCAGCACCATTTATTAAATCGGGAATTTTTTCCCCATTGCTTGTTTTTGTCAGATTTGTCAAAGATCAGATGGTTGTAGGTGTGCAGTCTTGTTTAAAAGTTTTCTATTCGATTCCATTGGTCTATACATCTTTTTTCTTTTCTTTTTCTTTTTTAAATTTTTTTATTATTATTTTTTACCAGTACCATGCTGTTTCGGTTACTGTAGCCTTATAGTATAGTTTGAAGTTGAGTAGTGTGATGCCTCCAGATTTGTTCTTTTTGCTTAAGATTGTCTTGGCTATATGAGCTCTTTTTTGGTTCCATATGAATTAAAAAATTTTTCCTAATTCTGTGAAGAATGTCAATGATAGTTTAATGGGAATAGCATTAAATCTGTAAATTACTTTGGGTAGTATCACCATTTTCACAAAATTGATTTTTCCCATCCATGGGCATGGAATGTTTTTCCATTTGTGTGTGTCATCTCTGAGTTCCTTGAGCAGTGGTTTGTAGTTCTCATTGAAGAGATCCTTCACTTGCCTTGTTAACTGTATTCCTAGATATTTTATTTTCTTTGTAGCAATTATGAGTAGGAATTCATTCATGATTTGGCTCTCTGTATGCCTGTTGTTGGTGTATAGGAATGCGAGCAATTTTTGCACATTGATTTGTATCCTGAAACTTTGCTGAAGTTGCTGATCAGCTTAAAAAGCTTTGGGGCTGAGATGGTGGGGTTTTCTCGATATAGGATTATATCATCTGTAAATAACGATAATGTGACTTCTCCCCTTTCTATCTGAATATCTTTTATTTCTTTCTCTTGCTTGATTGCCCTGGCCAGAACTTCCAATACTATGTTGAATAGGAGTGTTGAGAGACGGCATCCTTTTCTTGTACCAGTTTTCAAAGGGAATGCTTCCAGCTTTTGCTCATTCAATATGATATTGGCTGTGGGTTTGTCATAAATAGCTCTTATTATTTTGAGATGATATGTTCCATCAACACCTAGTTTATTGAGAGTTTTTAACATGAAGCAATGTTGAATTTTTATCAGAGGCCTTTTCTGCATATATATAACCTCTATCCTTTATAAATTACCCAGTCTTAGGCAGTTATTATAGCTGTGTGAAAATGGACTAATTCAGATATACATATATATATAACCTAAGAACCAGAGATAGAGATTGATATGGTTAGGCTTTGTGTCCCCTCCCAAATTGCATCTTGAATTATAATCCCCATAATCCTCTTGTGTCAAGGGAGAGACCAGGTTGAGGTAATTGAATCATGGAAGCAGTTCCCCCCTGCTGTTCTTATGATAGTGAGTGAGTTCTCATAACATCTGGTGGTTTTATAAGGGACTCTTTCCTCTTCACTCAGCACTTCTTCCCCCTGCCACCTTGTGATGAAGGTGCCTTGCTTCCCCTTCACCTTCTGCCGTGATTGTAAGTTTCCTGAAGCCTCCCCAGCCATGCTAAAGTGTGAGTCAATTAAACCTCTTTCCTTTACCCAGTCTTGGGCAGTTATTTATAGCAGTGTGAAAACGGACTAATACAGGTATAGATATATATCTTCAGATTCCAGTTACTGTTCCCTCTCCCTGCTCTTTCTTTCAGGATAAAGAGCTAAACATTACACTAATTTTTCTTGCTGAACTCTTACAGTTTCCATGTTCTGTCAAAATTTACAAGTTGTCTCTTTTTAAATAAACCTAAAATTTCTATATTTGCTTGTGCTGTAATTTTCCTACTAGCATCCTGTTTGATATAGAAGTAAAAAAGGAAATCATCAGTATAAGCTTTAAGATGAGTATTAAGAAATTTTAGTCAGTATTGGGAGGAGGTAGAGCAGGTAGAACAGGTTAGCTGAATAGAACCCTCCAGGGATCAGTGATCATACCCCCTGTGGGAACACCAAATTGTACAACTATGCACAAAAGAAAGCACCTTCATAAAGACCAAAAACCAGGTGAAAAATCACAGTACCTGGTTTTAACATTGTATTGAGGAAAGAGACACTGAAGAGAGTAGGAAAGACAGTGTTGTATTGCCTCACTACCCCTCCCTTATTCCTTGGCAGCACAGCTTGCCTTGTGGAGAGAGAACCTATGTGCTTGCGTGAGGAAGAGTTAAGTGATTGTGGGACTTTTCGTTGGAACTCAGTGCTGCCCTGTCACAGTGGAACACAATATAGGGCAGAATTCGGCTGGACCCCATGGAGGGAGCATTTAGAGCATCTTTAGCCAGAGGGGAATCCTCTACCCCAGCAGTAGGAACCTGAGTTCCAGCAAGCCCTGCTGCTAGTGGACTCAAGTGCCCTGGGATACTGAATAAATTTGAAAGGCAGTCTAGGCCACAAAGACTGAAGTCCTTGGGCAAGTCCTGGTGCTATACTGGGCTCAGAACCTGTGGACTTGGGCTGCATGCAACCCAGTGAGACACCAGCTGGGGCAGCCAACAAAGTGCTTGTGCCACCCCTCCCCTAACCCTAGGTAATGCAGCTTAGAGAGAGACTCCTTCCACTTGCAGAAAGGAGAAGGAGGAGTAAAGAGAACTTTGTTTTGAAACTTGAACACTAGCTCAGCCACAGTATAATAAAGCACCAAGCAGAGTCCTGAAGCCCTCGATTCCAGGCCCTCGTTCCTGGTTGACATTTATAGACCCATCCTGGGCCAAAAGGAAACCTGCCTCTCTGAAGGGAAGGACAGCCCTGGAGGGCTTCATCACCTGCTGACTAAGGTGCCGTTGGTCCTGGAATAAACATCGGCAGTAGCCAGGCAGTAGTTGCCATGAACCTTGGGAAAGACCTAGTACTGTGACCCAGTGTAGTCCTGGCTGTGGTGGCCCGGGGTGTGCTTGCATTGACTCTCCTCCACCTCCAGGCAGCCAAGCATGGAGAGAGAGACTCTGGTTGCTTGGCAAAAGTAAGGAAATAGAACAAGAGACTCTGTCTCATATCCATAGAATTCTCCCAGATCTTACCAAAGCACACCAAGGTGGTACTTTTATGAGTCTGCAAGAGTTGCAGTGTTACTGGGCTTGGGGTGCCCCCTAGCGCAGATATGGCTATAGTAACCAGAGACTCCAATCTCAACATTCAATTCCCGTTGAATATCTGGAAAGCTTTCTCAAGTAGATGGGTACAAGCAAACCTGGAATGAGAAGATTAAAACAAATACCTAACTCTTCAGTACCCAGATATTGACGAACATCCAAAAGCATCAAGAACATCCAAGAAAACATGACCTCATCATCGAATGAACTAAATAAAACACCAGTGAGCAATCCCAGAGTGAAAAAGATATGTGACCTTTCAGACAGAGAATTAAAAATAACTGTTTTGAGGAAGCTCAGCAAAATTCAAGATAACCCATGGCAGAAGTTTACCTATGTAATAAACCTGCACTTGTACTCCTGACCTTAAAAGAAAAGTTAAAATAATGAAAAAAAACAGGAAAGGAATTCAGAGTCCCATCACAGAAATTTAACAAAGAGATTAATAAAATAATTTTTAAAAATCAAGCAGGAATGGAGCTAAAAAATTCATTTGACAAAATGAAAAATACATCGAAGTCTCTCAACTGCAGAACTGATCAAACAATAAAATAATTAGTGATCTTGATGACAAGCTATATAAAAGGTACATAATCAGAGGAGAAAAACATGAGATAAAAAATAATAAAGCACATCTACAAGACCTAGAAAATAGTTTCCAAATGGCAAATCTAAGAGTTATTGGCCCCAATGAGGAGGTAGAGAGAGAGAGAGAGAGAGAGAGAGATCAGGGTAGAAAGTTTGTTTAATAAAATAATAACAGAAAATGTTCAAAACCTAGAGAAAGATGCCAATAATTAAGTACAAAAAGGCCATAGAACACCAAGCAGATTTAACTCAAAGAAGATTACCTCAAAACATTTAATACTCAAACTCTCAAAGTTCCAGAATAAAGACAGTATCCTAAAAGCAGCAAGACAAAAGAAACAACATATAAAGGAACTCCAATACATCTGGCAGAGACTTCTCAGTAGAAACCTTACAGGCGAGGGGAGAGTGGCATGACACATATCAAAGTGCTAAAAGAAAAAAAATTATCTTAGAATAGTATATCCAGTGAAAATATCATTCAAACATAAAGGAAAATAAACACTTTCCCAGACAAACAAAAACTGAGAAACTTCATCAATATCAGACCTGTCCTATAAGAAATGCTAAAGGGAGTTTTTCAATCTGAAAGAAAATGACATTACCAAGCAATAAGAAATCACCTGATGGCACAAGACTCACTAGTAACAGTAAATACAAAGAGAAATACATAATGCTGTAACACTATGATTGTCATGTGTAAACCACTCATGTTATCTTGAGTAGGAAGATTAAAATACAATCCTATCAACAATAATAACTGTAACAACTTTCTAAGGGATAGTCTAAAAAGGTATACATGGAAACAATAAAAAGTGGTCAGGGATGGAGTTTTATTGTAGAGTTCTTATTAGTATTTTCTTTGCTTGATTGTTCTTGTTTATGAAACCAGAGTTAAGTTGTCATCAGAATATTTGGATAAAAGCAGTCCTAAGCAAAACAACAACAAAAACACCCAGAGCTGGAAGCATCACATTACATAACTTCAAATTATACTACAAGGCTATAGTAACCAAAATATCTTAGTACTGGTATAAAAATAGACTGACAGATCAATAGAACAACATTGAAAACCCAGAAATAAAGCTACATATCTATAACCAACAGATCTACACAGTCAACAAAAATATACACTGGGAAAATGACAACCTATTCAATAAATGGTGCCGGCAAAATTGGAGAGCCATATGCAGAAGAATGAACTGGACCAATATATCTCAACATATTAAAAAATTAACTCAAGATAGGTTAAAAACCTAAATGTAAGACCAGAAACCATAAAAATCCTGGAAGAATATGTAGGAAATACACTTCTGGACATTGGCCTACACAAAGGATTTATGAGCAAGCTCTCAAAAGCAAATGCAACAAAAACAAAGACAAATGGTACTTAATTAAACTAAAAGGGTCTACACGCCAAAAACCAAAAAGCAAAACAATCAACAGAATAGACAGACAACCTACAGAATAGGAGAAAATGTTTGTAAACCATTTATCTGACAAAAGGCTAATATCCAGAATTTACAAGGAATGAAAACATTCAACAACAAAAAAGCCAAATAACTTCATTAAAAAGTGGTCAAAGGACACAAAGACACAGTTTTCAGAAGAAGGTACGCAAGTGCCAAAAAATATGAAAAAATGCTCAACATCACTAATCACTAGAGGAAAGCAAATTAAAATCACAATGAGATACCATTTTATACCAATCAGAATGGGCATTATTAAAAAGTCTAAAAACAACAGATATTGGTCGGGATGCAGAGAAAATGGAATTATACACTGTTGGTGAGAACGTAAATCAGTACAACCTCTATGGAAAACAGTATGGTGATTTTTCAACAAACTTAAAAATAAATACCAGTTAATCCAGCAATCCCACTTCTAGGTGTCTATTAAAAAGAAAATAAATCATTATATCAAAAAGGCACTTGTGCTCATATGTTTACCACAGTACTCTTCACAATAGTGAAGATATAGGATCAACCTAAGTGTCCATCAGTGGAGGACTGGATTTAAAAAATGTGATATCAATACACTATGGAATACTACTTAGCCATAAAAATAATGAAATCATGTCTTTTCAACGACGTGGATGAAACTGGAGGCCATTATCCTAAGTAACATAACTCAGAAACAGAAAGCCAAATACTGCATGCTGTCACCTATATGTGGGGGCCAATAAAAAAGAGGTACACATTGACATACAGAGTAGAATGATGTACATTGGAGACTACAAAAGATGGGATAGTGTAGGGGGCAAGGGTTGGAAAAGTACCTGCTGGGTGCAATGTACACTATTTGGATAATGGGTACACTAGAAGCCCAGACTTCACCACTATGCAATATATGCATATAAGAAACCTACACTTGTATCCCTTAAATATATTTAAATAAACAAATAAGTCAGAAAGTAACAAGTGACAAGAAAAGAAAGATAGGTGTGAAAATTATGCAGCAGCCAAATGAAACAGCTGCCAATGGCCAAAACTTGAACAATCTGAGAAATAAACAATGCTGTATTAGAATATCATACAGAGTATAAAATATATTTATGTTTTGTTAGAGTAGGAGAACAAATATACAAACTATTTTATTCTGCCCCTGGCCCTCACCAAATGTCAAATTCTTCTCACAATGCAAAACACATTCATGCTGTTGCAGGACTTTTCCTTAGTTCAGCTAAAGACAGGGTCCTTGTCAGTCCTGTGACCATGAAAATTTAGGCTCGCATATGGTTTGAATGGTGAGTAAGACACAGTTTATTGGGTAGAAAGGAAGAAAAGGGTGAAACAGGGACTCTTACAAGGCCACAGTCCCTGCTACAGCGTTTCCCGTCCTGCCATTTGAATCCCAGTTTCCACGCCGGAAGAGGGGGGGCCAGATTCCTCCCTGCTGAAAACTGTGCAAACTTCCCGAGGCTCTACCCCAGTGGGCAGGCTGGTTGAAATTTCTCCAGGAACCCCTCCCACCTGGCTGTCTCAGTGCTTTCCCAATAGTCTCCCAAAGTCTTAACTGATTCCAGCATTAACTCAAAAGTCCCAAGTCCCAAGTCCAAAGTCTCATCTGGAGATGAATTCCTTCCACCTATGAGCCTGTAAAATCAAAATAAGTTATTTACTTCCAAGATACAACGTGGGTACAGATATTGGGTGAATATTCCCATTCCAAAAGGGAGAAATCAGCCAAAAGAAGGGCTACAGGCTCCATGCAAGTTTGAAATTTTGCAGGGTAGTAATTAAGTCTTGAAGTTCCAAAATAAACTCCTTTAACCTACAGGACACACTGGTGCAAAGGTGGGCTTCTAAGGCTTTGGGGAACTCTATCCCTGTGGCTTTGCATGGTTCAGCCCCTGTGTCTTCTCACATGGTTTGGAGTTGAATGCCTGTAGCTTTTCCAGGTGCGGTATGCAAGGTTCCGGTTGAATCTACGATTCTGGGGTCTGGAGGATGTTGGCCCTCCTCTTACAGTTCCACTAGGTGGGAATTCTGTGTAGGGCCTCCAACCCTACATTTCCTCTTTATACTGCCATAATAGAGGTTATCTGTATGGGTCCCATCCCTGCAGCAGTCTTCTTCCTTGGCACCCAGGCTTTCTTGTACATCCTCTGAAATCTAGGCAAAGGGTGCTAAGCCTCCTTCACTTTTACACTCTGTGTGCCTACAGGCTTTACACTGCATAAAAGCTGCCAAGGTTTATGGCTTGCATCCTCCAGAATGGTGGCCCAAGCTGTTCCCTGGGCCCTTTGAGCTGAGGCTGGAGCCCATGTGGACACAATTTGAGAGGCAGCCTCCTGGAATGTTACAGGGCAGTG
Source organism: Symphalangus syndactylus (assembly GCF_028878055.3). Classification (NCBI taxonomy): domain Eukaryota; kingdom Metazoa; phylum Chordata; class Mammalia; order Primates; family Hylobatidae; genus Symphalangus; species Symphalangus syndactylus. The sequence goes on from NC_072436.2 coordinate 83,296,512, forward strand.
TTTCCCTGGGCCTAGGCCAGGAAACCATTCAGTCCTTCTAAAAGGCTGAGGCCTGTGATGCAAGAGGCTGGCTCAGAGACCTCTGAAATGCTTTCAAGCCCTTTTTCCTATTTTCTTTGCACTTGGTTCTTTTTTAATTATGCAAATCCCACTAGCAAGTGGTTTCTCCACAGCCTGCTTGAATCCTTCTCCAGAAAATTGGATTTTCTTTCCTACCATATAGCCAGGCTACAAATTTTTCAAACTTTTACCCTCTGCTTTTCTCTTTAAATATAACTTCCAAATTTAAGTCATTTCTTTGTCGCCACATCTGAGTGTAAGTTGTTAGAAGCAGCCAGGCCATGTCCTGAATGCTTTGGTGCTTAGAAATTTCTTCCACCAGATAGCCTACGTTATTACTCTCAAGTTCAAATTTCTAGATTCCTAGGGCATAAACATATTATAGCCAAGTTCTTTGCTAAGGCATAAGAACGGTGACCTTTGCTCCAGTCTCAAATAAGTTCCACATTTCTAACTGAGGCCTCATCAGCCTGAACTTCACTATTCATCTTGATAGACAAGCATCTGATCACAACCATTTAATCAGTCTATAAGAAACTCCACACTTTGCCTCATCTTGATGTTTCCTCCTGAGCCTCCTAAATTCTTCCAACCTTTGCCCATTACCCAGTTAGGAAGCTGCTTCCACTTTTTCAGATCTATTTATAACAACACTCTACTCTTTGTACCAATTTTCTGTGTTAGGTGGTTATTATATTGCTATAAATAAATACCTGAGGCTGAGTAAATTTATAAGGAAAAGGGATTTAATTGGTTCTGCAGGCTGTATGGGAAGCATGGCACTGGCATCTGCTTGGCTTCTGGAGAGGCCCCAGGAAGCTTTTACTAATGGTGGAAGGTGGAACAGGAGCAGACACATCGTATGGTTGAAGCAGGAACAAGAGAGATGGGAGAGGGCTTTTGAACAACCAGATCTTCTGAGAACTCACTATTATGGGAACAGCACCAAGTCATGCAGAATCTGTCCCCATGAGCCAAACAACTCCTGTAAGGCCACACCTCCAACACTGGTGATTACATTTCAACATGAGATTTGGCTGGGGACAACTATCAAAACTACTTTAATTATCCTGATACAAAAACCTGACAAAGGCACAACAAAGAAAAGAAAACTGTAGGTAAATATGTCCAATGAATGTTGATGCAAAAATCTTCAACAAAATACAAATACACTGAATTCAACAACACATTAAAAGGATCATTCATTACAAACAAGCAGGATTTATCTTATGCATGCAAGGATGGTTTGACATATGCAAATAAATCAATGTGATAGATTATATCAATAGAATGAATGACAATACCATATAATCATTACAATTGATGCTGAAAAGCATTCAATAACACGTATCATCTTTTTGTGAGTAAAAAAGATGATACCAACCACAGTTGGTATCATCTGAATGGGGAAAAAGTAAAAGCCTTTCCTCTGAGATTTGGGATAAGACAGAATGCCCACTTTCACCACTGTCATTCAACATAGCACTGGAAGACATAGCTAGAGCAATTAAACAAAGAAAGAAATAAACGGCATTCAAATTGAAACGGAAGAAGTGAAATTATCCTTGTGTGTAGACATTATGATTTTATATTTAGAAAAATCTAAAGACTGCACCAAAAATCTATTACAACTGATAAATTCAGTAAAGTTGCAGAATACAAAATCAACACACAAAAATCAGTATCATTTCTATATGGCAATAGCAAACAATCTGAAAAACAAATCAAAGTAATCCCACTTACGAATGAATAGCTACAAATAAAACAAAATGCCTAGGAATAAAGTTAACCAAATAAGTGAATGATCTCTTCAATGAAAACTATAAAACAGTGTTGCAAGAAATTGAAGAGGACACCAAAAAAATGGAAAAAAATGTTTTATGTTTATGAATTGGAAGAATCAGTATTGTTAAAGTGTCCATACTATCCAACACAATCTAAAGATTCAGTGCAGTTTCTATCAAAATACTGATATCATACTTCACAGAAATAGAATAAAAAATTTCTAAATGTGTATGGAATCACAAAAGACCCAGTATAGCCAAAGTCATCCTGAGGGAAAAGAACAAAACTAGAAAACTCACATTACCTGATTTCAAATCACACAACAGTGTTATAGTAACTACAGATTGCTAATGGCAAAGAAAACACAACAAAACAACAACAACAAAAGAAAAACAGTCACATGGACCAATAGGCAAGAACAGAGAACCCCAAAAATAAATCCATACTTATACCATGAATTCATTTTTGACAATGGTGCCAAGAACACGCATTTGGAAAGGACAGTTTATTTAATACCTGATACTGGGAAAACTGGATATTTATATGTGGAAGAATGAAACTATGTCTCTATCTCTTGCTATATTCAAAATTCAAATCAAAATGGATTAAAGACTTAAATCTAAGACCTGAAACTATGAAACTACTAAAAGAAAACATTGAGGAAACTAGCCACGACATTGGTCTGGGCAAAGATTGCTTGAGTAATATCTCAAAAGCACAGGCAACCAAAGCAAAAATGAACAAATGGGAGTTTGTCCCATTATGTTATAAGGCTTCTGCACAGCAACAGAAGCAATCAAAAGAGTGAAGAGGCAATCTACAGAATGAGAGGAAATACTTGAAAATTAACCATCTGATAAGGATTAATAACTAGAATATATAAGGAGCTCAAACAAATCAATTAGAAAAAATCTAATAATTCAATTAAAAAATGGGCAAAAGATCTGAATAGACATTTCTCAAGACACAGAAATGGCAAACAGGTGTATGAAAAATACTAGGCACCATTATTTATCAGAGAAATGCAAATCAAAACTACAAGGAGAGATCATCTCACTCCAGTTAAAATGGCCTTTGACCAAAAGACAAATAATAACAAATGCTGATGAGGATGTGGAGAAAAAGGAACCCTCATATGCTGTTGTTGGTGGGAACGTAAATTAGTACAACCACTATGGAGATCTACCATATGATCCAGCAATCCCACTGCTAGGTATAAATTTAAAAGAAAGGAAATCAGTATATTGAAGAAATATCTGCACCCCCATGTTTATTGCAGAACTATTCACAGTAGCCAAGATTTGAAATCAACCTAAGTGTTTCTCAGCAGATAAATGAATAAAAATATGGCATATATACAGAGTGAAGTAGTATTCAGCTTTAAGAAAGCATGAAATCCTGTCATTCGCAACAACATGGGTGGAACTGGAGGACATTATATTAAGTGAAATAAGCCAGGAACAGAAAGACAAATTTCACAGGTTCTCACTCATAGATGCGAGCTAAAAATTAAAACAATTGAAGTCATGAATAGCTAGAGCAGAATGATTGTTATCAGAAGCCAGATTGTTATCAGAAGCCAGCAAGGAAGGGTAGCAGGGAAGAGGAGAAAATATGGAGACACTTAATGAGTGCAAAAACATACTTAGATAGAATAATATCTACTATTTGATAGCAGAACAAGGTGACTACAGTCAAAATTTTTTTTTGTATATTTTAAAATAACGAAGAGTGGAACTGAAATGTTCCTAACACAAAGAAATGACAAATGATGGTTAAACACTTGATAATGATAAATGATACCTCAATTACCCTGATGTGGTTATCACATATTGTATGACTATATCAAAACATCACATGCATCCCAGAATATATATACCTACTACGTATGCATAAAATTAAAAAATAAAAAATTTAGAATGTCCATCAAAGTATTAGGCAATATAACACTTTTGCCTCCAAAAACATTAATTTATTGATATTTGGTAATTTGCCTTATACCTCTTTTATAATATATTATTATGGTATAGATACTGTACTGTTCAATAAATATGAATAAATTTAAAACTCCTGTTTAACCCAAAGAAACAACTTTAAAAACAGCACTTTTTAATACTTAGGAAGACATTAGGCACCCAAAAAATTATGCCTGTACAAAGTATGTGTTACTATGAATCCAGTCAAAGAGCAAGAAATATAGCTTAATGGATATAGCAGTGATTTTAATGTCAGCCATTACTAGTGATATTTCCTATATATCATTGACTTTAAAGCAATTATAGAATTAAAATCTTCTGAAAAAACAAAAGTGCTTCTCCAAAAGGGTAACATTGCCTATTTGTCTATTTGCCTATTTCCTTCCTTCCTTCCTTCCTCCCTTCCTTCCTTCCTTCCTTCCTCCCTTCCTTCCTTCCTCCCTTCCTCCCTCCCTCCCTCCCTCCCTCCCTCCCTCCCTCCCTCCCTCCCTTCCTTCCTTCCTCCCTCCCTCCCTCCCTCCCTCCCTCCCTTCCTTCCTTCCTTCCTTCCTTCCTTCCTTCCTTCCTTCCTTCCTTCCTTCCTTCTCTCTCTCTTTCTTTTGACAGGGTCTCTCACACTGTCACTCACTCAGGCTTCAGTGCAGTGGCACCATCATAGCTCACTGCAACCTCTAACTACTGGGCTCACGCAACCCTCCCGCCTCAGCCTCCTAATAGCTAGAACTACAGGTGCACTCCACTGTGCCCAGCTAATTTTTTTATTTTTATTTTCGTAGAGACATTGTGTCACTTTGTTGGCCAGGCTCATCTCTAACTCTTGACTTTAAGTGATCCTCCTGCCTTGGCGTCTCAAAGTGCTAGGATTACAGGTGTGAGCCTACGTTGCCTATTTTCTACCAGCTAGATCAGTCTGATACTCTGGTCCACAGACATAATATAAATACAAATATCTATGTCATTTATCTATTTGTACTGAACTTTCTGAATTCTAGAAATTTCCTCTTCCTTACTTTCATAAAAAAAATGTGGTCTTTTCTCTTTACGATTCTATAATAGCAATTTGAAAGATTTACCAAAGGCTTATTTTACTCAGATCATCTTTTGACCTCACTCCAGAAAAGATAACCAGTCCAGTTACTCTTATGAATCTATCATTGCTATTATAATACTTTTAACTTGTACAGTGCTTTGATGTTTTCAAAATGCTTTCATATATATCAGTTTATTTCGTAATGGTTTATAGAGAGTTTAAAATGATTTTTTTTTCAGAATTACAGATGAAGAAATAAAAACTTAGCTAAATTAAATTAATTTCCCAAGAACAAACAGTTCAGGGAGATACTACATTTGGATAAAATCTAAGTCTTCTAATTCCAATTCTAGCGCTCTTTTCAGTAGATCCTGTTTATAAAACATAGCATTAAGCATATCCAGTCAAAATAGAATGCTTTATAAAATCTAAAATTGCCTAATTAGAACTAAACAAATATACAAACAAACAACTTCTATTTTAAAAGTCTGGGTTTATATTATATGTATTTGCTACATATGCTGATAAATGGAGAATAAAGTACGTTTCTAATCGGCACTATTACTATTATCTCAGAGGTACTAGCCTTAGGACCTTAGGTGGGTTAGACCTTCCTTTTATCGCAGATGCTTCTTCTAGTTCTATTACTGAGGATAATAATTTCTTAGACTTTGCCAAATAGTAGACACTCCATAATTGAGAGTGATGGCATTTGTTACCACTATAATTCCCACTACTCTTATTCCATCTAAATCTTTTAATGCAGGGAGCCAGCATCGTGCCATTTATTTCTTTGCCCTGGCTTGTGAATAGGGCAGGGTGAAAGGTTAGTTGGAAGATGGCCCATTTACCAGGATTCATTGACTCTCTTATCCAGGATGCTCTTGTTGGCTTAGCTTATTTACTTAAATATTTTCTTTACTTTGCTATAAAATTAGAGTGATGTTAATATACAATGATGATAATTCAATAATTTGTAAATAATCTGTAGACTGCAAAGTGTCAAACATATTACAGTAACCCCTGCCTTCATCCATGGTGGATGTGTTCCAAGGCCTCCAGCAGATGCCTGTAAGTGTGGATAGTACTGAACCCAATATATACTGTTTTTTTTCCTTTACACACACATCTATGATACAGTTTATAAATTAGGCACAGTAAGAGATTAACAACAAGAACTAATAGTAACAGAATAATTATAACAATATGCTATAATAAAAGTTATATGCATGTGGTCTCTCTCAAAATACCTTACTGTACTGTAACTAAAACTGCTAAAAGCAAAACTCTGGAAAAAGGGGGCCTATTATCTTGTTCCATATAGTAGGTTTAATGAATCATAATATGAGCTAAATAGTCACTATTCCTTTAAGGGTTCACGTCATTACTTTAATTCATAATCAATATATGTGTTAGACAAATACATAGGGAATCAAATGGAAAACAAATATAGGACAAATATTTATGATTGACAAACACTTTATATCAATATAGGAAGCAACTGTTAAAAGTAATCTGTTTCTATAATACACACAGGATACTTTTCTGCTAACCAGCCTCAGAATCTATAATTGTTTAACCTCTCCCAAGGGTAAACTGATAACATTTCCTTTTATTCTGCACTGTATTTGGCTTTCAAATTAATAGTCACATTCTGTCTAGAATGTTATTGGCAGATAAACAGATGTCTGAAAGTGGCTGAGGACATTTCAGTTACTACAAAATCCTCTTGATTTTCTGTGTCGATACAATTCGACTTTACTTGCAGTTGGCAGTTGAATTTTGACACAAAGGTACCCATGGTATTAATACCTTATAACCACTAGATGTCACTATTCTCAAAGCAATAAATTAGAATTGTGCTATGATGTAATCTAAAGCATACAACATTTGCAGTTTGCATCTCTGCATCTCTCTCTCATCTCTCTCTCTCTCATTCTTTTCCCCTTTAAATTTGTGAATTTGGTTTAAAGATAAAATTAGATTTCTAAAAACCGTTCTGAAAGTAAAGCCGGTTGATATGCCCAAATACACACTTTATTCGTTGATACTGATTACTATCAACCTGAAATTTTCTGTATTGTAAGAAAAAATGATAAGAAAATACAGAATTAGGGCAAAAGAAATGGGGTTTTCCCAGGGGTTTTTAGCCTCACCTAAATAACCATAATCCATTTGCAAAGAGAAGGACTGAGAGACAAAGGAAGTTGTGTTAGCATGAAAGAAAAATATGTCACTTTTCTTTGTTTAATAATTTAGAAAAAATGCATCCCCTGTATTTGTATAAATAACACAATTCACAGATATGATTCTACTCTCTGAGAGACCCAATTAATAGAACCAGTCAACATTGCATGAGAACTCATAAAATGCTACCCTGAAGAAGTGGCAAAGAACTGTCTGTAGCAGTTCCTTGGCTAGAAAAAAATAACATTTTTCAATTACAATTTTCAAGGAAAAAAAGCTTGGAAAAGCATTATATATTTAAAATAGTTAATATATAATGAAAGGTATACTTCGTATAATATTTATAGTCTTATTTATAATTCTCTATATTTTACAAAGAACAAGTATTACTTTCTTATTTAAAAATAGATAAAATGCACAATATGCCATTAATACCACATTCCTCCTCCATCCTTTCTCTGAATATCAATAGCTGATAACTCCAAATGCTGCATAATGGGGCTCTGGATCTGAGGAACTTACCATCCATTAACCTGTTAAGAAAATGAACGACCTATAATATCAGAAAAAAACATCAAACATGTTTTACTCACCTCACTTTTCTCTAGACTGTGCCCGTTTCTACTTTTACACCTAGGAGATATCTGGCAAACTGTATTCTATTAACCTGAAAGAAAAGCCCCTGGCAACAAACTTAGATGATTTATCAAAGACCCTACTTTTCAGTAAGAAAGAGAAACAGACATGAAGTAATATTAACAAAAAGCAATAAAGGATTCAGAGACATCATCTAGGTAACTAATAGAGCCACTGAATGGAGCTTACCAAGTATGGCAATGGCTGTAGCTTATTGAGTAATTGAAGGTAGTAATTTTCTTCGAGTATATTAACAAAACAAATGTCTTTGAATAGCTATTCATTCATTCACTGACTCATTTTTTCATTCAACAAATATTTACTGAGTGACTTACTGGTCCTGGTACTATTCTATCTACCTGATCAACAGCAGTAAACGAAAGAAAACAATAATCTGTGCTCTCTGGGCATGTATGTTGCAGTAGAGAAAATGACAGGAAATAGTATAATTGTCTTTGTTCTTCATTTTTTAATGAAACCTAAATTGTTATGATACTTTTAAGAAATGCACCTAATAATACCCAAATATTTATTCTTTAACCATCTTCATGTCCTGTAACTAGCATTTCTGTAAAACTTGCAACATACTAATATGAAATTATAACATATTTAATAGGTCTTTGTACTAAATAGCATTTCCCTATCCAACAGCAGTTATTTTCCATTTTGCTCAAGAGCTATAATGTCACCAAAAAAGAGTACGTATATATTCAAAGGAGGATATATACATATCACAGACATGATAGAAAAGCAAAACTATTTTATCTCTTCATGATTTTGTCATTGGTAAATTATCTAGAAACCTTTCTCTGTATCAATATATTTTGATATATACAGGGATGATTTCATATTGTTAGTATGTTTTCAAAATAGGCATATCATTTTTTCTCTTCTAAAGGATGTTATTAATATGCTAACATCAAAAGGATGTATGTTTTGTCCACTGAAATTGAGGGTTTGCTCTAATTAACAAATTTAGTGGTCTTTTTTCAGTTTTCTTCCCCTTGACATTTTATTATGGTGTTAGTGATGAATGCATTGTATCTTTATTAGTAACATATATCTTTAAATGTACTTACAAAATCAAGGCATAGATATAAAAATTGAAGAAGAGTATTTCTTAGAGGAAAGCAATTATCCATGTCAAAGGAAATTTTCAAATAAATACATATAGTCTACATTGATTTAATCACCATTTCTTACATAGATTAATGCAAAACTCACTAAAAAGGATGATAATTCTTAGTCAATTTATAATTTTTCATTTATTAGTTTTTTTTTTTTTTGTTGTTGTTGTTTGGTTTTTTTTTAGATGGAGTCTCTCTCTGTTGCCCAGGCTGGAGCACAGTCATGCGATCTCAGCTTACTACAATCTCTGCCTCCCGGTTTCAAGCAATTCTTCTGCCTCAGCCTCCTAAGTAGCTGGGAATACAGGCTTGCGCCACCATGCCTGGCTAATTCTTGTATTTTTAGTAGAGACAGGGTTTGACCATATTGGCCAGGCTGGTCTTGAACTCCTGACCTCGTGATCCACTCACCTCGGCCTCTCAAAGTGCTGGGATTACAAGCCTGAGCCACCATGCCTGACCCATTTATTAGTTTTTAATCTTATATATTTGCTGCTGCCTTATTTGGTAAATAATATTTAACATTTTAGTTTCAAAATCCTTAGAAATAGCTAGGTTAATTTCTTTTGCTTTTGCTTTTTTCCTCATCTTTTTCTCCTTATATTCCAATAAACAATCACTTTTTCCAGAAGGCAGGTGAAGTTTATAGTCACTTCTCTGCTGCTACTGAGATGGTGCCCATCCTTCTGATGTTTTACCATTGGGATTACGTCCATAGCCACTTTATTCTTTCCTTTTATTGCGTCTTCATTTCTTTTATTTGATAAACATTGGATTTCCTGGATTGAGCTTCTGTGTCTCTGTGTCTTAAACCCCATCTTTCTTTCTTTTTTTTTTTTTTGTCTATATTTTGGAATAGTTTCTCAACTTGAACTTATAAATTCTTAATGCTGTATTCCACTATAGCCATTTATTATTAAAATCAGTACTTTATCTTTTATAAATTAAAATTTTGATTTCTATATACTTTTTCCTGTTTTATGACTATTTCACATCAGCTCTTCAATTTATGGGTGGACTCTTCTTTAATATATCTAGGAGAATATTAACTAGAGCTTCTTTTTACATGTTCTTCTGCTGCCCACATTACCAAGGCCAGAAATTGTTTTGTTTCTTATTATGGCCTATTTTGCCTTTCCTCAAATGTTGGCAATTTTTGTTTGGTTATTTGCATTTATCAAGGAATGGCTGGCTGACCAGGTAGCTGGTGAGGGTTTTCTTTGCACTGGATAGGTTTCTTGACTATAGCTCCTCACCTACGAATATTAGGGCTAAGTGAGGTTTCTGATAAATTCATATTTTTGTCATCAAGCAGGCTTTCCTCTAAGGTGAGGGGACGGGATCTCTACATATGTTGTGTTTTTGGGTTTAGCAAATAAAAATGCAAGATGCCTAGTTAAGTGCGAATTTCAGATAAATAATAAATAATATTTTAGAATGAGTGTGTCCCATATAATATTTTGGAAATATTTTAATTATTTTTGTATATCTAAAGTTTATACACCCTGATTTTTTTGTATTTTATCTAGTAAACCTATTATCAGGTAAATGTTTATGGAAGCTCAGCTATATCTTAGATTCTATCCTTTGTCTTTCTACATTCCAGTTATCCATTTCATTTTACAGAGCTTCTTAGATAAATTGACCACATTGATTAGTGAATGGGGTTGGGGACACCAGCCATATATGTATGCAATCTTATTCACCTAATTTACAACCCCTGAATGCTCTTCTGCTTTGAGCCACTCATGGGCACTTTTGCTCATAGTTACACTGTGAAGAATGGCACTTCTGTGATGCAGTTGTAATCTGTGCTTTGCTTAAGTTATCAATGAATCTGCATTCTATCTCCAGAAATTTTTCAAAACATCTGACCTGAAAATGGCATCGTTTTATATTTTTAGCAGTGTTGTGCATCTATTTGTTTTGTTTTACATTCTTTACCATGGGATCTTGGAGGGGAAGAAAGACTACATGGATGACAGGAGCCGTTGTCTTCCAATGTGTATCCACACCTCTCATTTGGAATTAATCATTCATCCTATGCTCAGAAAAATAGAGACTATATGATAAATTATGTTAAAGATTTCATAAATTCTGAACTGTACTTCTTCCAGCTGCTACTATATTTCTTTGCTGCAGTTTACACTAAAACTCTTCACCATAATTTACATTTTTTTTGTCTCCGAACCTCGCTAACTATTCTGTTGAAAACTCACTTGAATCAGGCTTTCATCTACAACCATTCTATCTTAAAACTGAAGAATAAGAGAGCCATTTTCACAGTTTGTAGATTGTCTCACTTCTCAGTGATAATTTTAGGCATTATTCAAACCTGTTTTGGCTTCAAATATAGTGTTAATTCAATAGCTAGGTGTATAACAAAAATGGTGCATATAGATCCCTGCTTCACAATTTTTCTCAAATACATTCAAGATGGATTAACTACATTAAAAAATTTCACCAAAAAAAGTACTAGAAGAAAACATTGCTAAATATTTAAAAAGTTTTGAAGCAAAGAAAATTAAACATAATATGAAAGACATCATTCATAGAGGAAAATATTGATAGATTTAACAAAAATAATTTAACAAATTATTTCGCAAAAATAATACTTTTGTGAATCGAGAGTGTAAAAGTAAACAAATAAAAATGTTAGATAAATATTTGCAAGAATTATTGATAAAAAGTATGACACTTAATATGTAAGTAATCTCTTAAGAATCAATGGAAAAAAGAACCAATACCAAAATGGGCACAGGACGTAATCAGACATGCTAGAAAGAACGATATGCTAAAGGCTGGTGAAAAGACCATTCTAAAATGTTCAGTCTAATTATAATTCGAGAAATGTAAATTAAACAGCAACTTGCTGCATTTTCTTGCCTATTAGGAGTATAATCTTTGAGGGATGTCAATTCTCTGGGAGAGAAGAAAGTAACAGCCTCTCTTATGCATGGCTGGTAGATATTTAAATTGACAAAAAAAAAAAAACCCACAAGACTTTCTAGGGGACAAAATGACAATATTCAAAAATAAAACAAAGGCTTACAATCTACATATACTTTTACTCAGCTTGGGAATTTATTCTGAGGAAATAATGAAATAGAGAATGTACAAACATGGTATATATATCTATATGTGTGTGTGTATATATATATACGTGTGTGTGTGTGTGTGTATATATATATGTGTATTCCAGAGCATTGACTACAATAATATTTATAAGATAGAAATATTTTAAAACTGACAAAAACAGAATTGGTTATACAAATCATGGCTAATTTCTGTGATGATATATTATTCAGTTATTAAATGATGTTGTGCAAATGGTTTTAAGTCTTTTATTTATGCTCACAATTATATTGCTAAATGAGCATATTGGCTTAAAAATAATACATATAATAGTTATAAAATAGTACACATAATATGAATATAAGTTTTTCCTGCCTTATTTGATTTCATATATAATCAAGCCCAAGGTCTGTCCATTTATTTATTTATTTATTTATTTATTTCTCATATCCTTTCCCTGTTTTCTGTCCCTGCAACCACTGAACTTGTTTAGATGTTTCCCAGTGGAACTATTAAGATAGCTTCTTTATCAGTCCTTCTATCTTTTATATCTATCCTACCAAGGAACAGTTTTTCTATATCAGTGTGTTCTCATGCTGCTAATAAAGACATACCCAAGACTGGGTAATTTATGAAGGAAACAGGTTTAATTGACTCACAGTGCAGCATGGCTGGGGAGGCCTCAGGAATTTACAATCATTTCAGAAGGGGGACCAAACATGTCCTTCTTTATATGGCAGCAGGAAGGAGAAGTGCTGAGCAAAGGGGGAAAGGCCCCTATAAAACCATCGGATCTCATGAGAACTCACTATCACAAGAATAGCATGGGGCTAACCACCCCCATAATTCAATTACCTCCCACTGGGTCCCTCCCAAGACATGTGGGGATTATGGGAACTACAATTCAAGACTTTGATGGGGACACAACCAAACCATATCACTTTCTAATACTCAAATTTAATCTCCTTCTTAAAATTCTTCAATGGTTTCTATAGCATGCCAGAAAATGTCCAATCTGCTGATATATATCATCCCAAAATATTTTTGATCTGAAGCCCAGCTACCTGTCCCTAGGTGTGTGTCCCATCACTGTGCTTCTTAATTTCCTTCTGTATTGGTTTCCTAGGGCTGCCATAACAAATTACTACAAATGTGGTGGCATCAAACAACAGAAATTTATTTTCTCACTGTTCTGGAGGCCAGAAGTTCAAAATTAAGGTGATTTACTCTGCAGGCTATGAAGAAGAGTTCAGTCCATGCCTCTCTCCTGGCTTCTGAAGACTGCCAGCAACTTTGGCTTTCCTCTGCTTGAGGCTGCGTAACTCCAATCTCCGAGTCCAACGTCACTTGGCTTTCCTTTTTCTTCTTCTGTTTGTCAAATCTCCCCTAACTTTCTCTTATAAGGACACCAGTCATTGGATTTAGGGCCCACCATAAATCTAGAATGATCTCATCTTGAGAATCTTAATTATATGTGCAAAGGCCATATTTCTAAATCAGGTCACACTCATAGTACTAGTGGTTGGACTTGGGTATATCTTTTTGAGAATGGTATTCAACCCATTGTACCTTCACTTCTTATTCTTTAGTAGTACTGGAGTCCATATGATCCCCAAAATAATCCTCTTTCTTTACACATATTGCAGATGAGATTCTTCCTGCCTGGAATTTTATTTTTCATGTGTATCAACAAAGTTTTCCCTATTTTTCTAGTTGTATCTCAAGGTCTACTTTGTACAAGACTTTTCTAGCTGTTACATAAGACCTAGCTTCTCTCATACCTCTAAATGACCAATGGCCAGTACATCAGTGTAACACTGCACTGGGAAGTTTTCTTCCATGATTCTCTATACTGAACTGTGACTCCTTATACACAGAAATAATGCATTTTCATCTTGGCACTCCTAGGATTCCTTAGGTCAATAAATTTCCTCACAAATGCTTTATCAGACACTGCACTGTAGGATACTGAAACCTATGTAAACAGATATTCTTGAGCATAAATTTCTCCACGTGACATGGTGCTGGAGACTGAAGGAGCTGCCAGGGAAATAAATAGAATACATAGCTCTTGACCTCAAGCATTTTGTTATAGAGTGAAAACAAACTTTAAGAGATTAAATATATATTTGAGACATGCATATAATTAAATTACAAAGGAAAGGTAACACACCCTAATTTCTGTCTGTGTTAAGGAGAGTAAATAATCACTGCAGTGGCACAGATGCAGGCTTCACAAGAAAATGCAAATTAAAGGGGACCTTACAGAAAGAGTGGGGTTTGGAGGGCACACAAGATGTCCTTTAAATACATAATCAGATGATGAGGAAGAAGTAGTTTATGCAAGTCATTGAATCTTCAATTAGCTCAGTTCACTTGAGAGCTCCATCCGTGAAGGCCATGTATTTAGAAAGAGCAATGTCATATCCTACAGAGAAATAGAGTTTGGAGCCTGACAGACCTGGCTTTGAATTGCCCTGTGCTATTTCCCAGCTATGTGACCTCAGGTAAATTATATAACACTCTGAATCAGCATTCTAATTCATAAATTGTTGAGAAGAAATCTTACCTTCTTTTATAGTCATGTGAATTCAAATGACAATACATATGTATAGGTTCTATTTTATAGGTATTAGTCAATGAAGGTGAAATTCCTTTGAAGTTGTATTTTTATTTTATTGTTCTTAATTTGTTTCCCTTTTTTTTTTTTTCCAGTAGACTGATACTAAGGTCAATTCAAGATAGTGACAATATGTCTTTCTGATTTAGATAAAGAGCACACTTAAAGCTGTTGTTGATTCAGCTAAAAAGGACATTGAATCTAGAAACCCCATACTTAATTCATGGCTTATGCTTGGGAAGGTCATGATAACCAGGCTTTACCACCAATTATGCAATAAAGAGAGCATCAGCCATCCACCTCCTCAGCAGCAATTAATAAAGAAGGAGGATATGGTGTTTGCCCAGGGATTAGAGCTTCTCTGTGGGAAGGTGCTAGATTTGTAATGAGTTGGTATCTAACTGAAATTAGGAGCCAGCTGTAGGTTTACTGACTTTTTTCATTCTAAATTTAGAGAAAGCTGGGTAGTCATAAAAGTGAAAAGTTTTCAAATTGTGAGATTTCTCTAGCGAGCAACTGTTGTTTCTTGCTGTGCTGACATGGCGATGATTCTCAAACTTGAACCTGCATCAGAATCTCCTGGAGGATTTATTAAGCCCAGATTCCTGTGCATGCACCTCCAGAATATCTGGTTTAGGAGGTCTGGCATGGAGTGTGATCACTTGCATTTCTGTAAGCTCACTGGTGATACTCATGCTGCTGGACCAAGAATTACACTATGAGAATTACAGTTTTAGAGAAACAACACTTAATCTCACAAAAGGGTTTTGTGTTTAACAATAATATTTAAATGTTTAGCATGTAAATGTGAGTGGGGCTTAATGGCTGCATACACAAAATAATTAAATAATCCTTGTATTGCAACTGGAATTCCCCATCAATCCTTCACTTATGTTGAATTTGGGGAGTTTTCTCATCAGTGGAGGAGAAAACAGATATGTTTTCTGTCATAATATTTCAACCACTTGTCACTGCAAACAATTGAATATTTATCACCTGTGATTCACATAGCATGGGATGTGAGAGAAGGAGAATGTTGGCAGCAGCTGCTGTGATAAGTGTTGCATCATTTTGTGATAATGGCACTTAACAGGGGAAGCCATCAACTGCTTTAAAATTAGGGCAGCTATAACTCTGGCATCAAATGAATGTTTGTCACTAAAGCAGTCCCAGACTCACAAACACAGCTGATTCTGAGAGCACTGACTGATACATTGATATTTTAATCCATGGGTTAGACCAGATGGTTCTGGTACTTTACAGCCAGGATATCCTAATACTGTTAGCTTCAAGTCAGTATTTGAATAGATCTCCTATAGTTTTTTTTCATACAAAGTACTTTATTAAGTAACATTCTTTGTTCTTGAATATCCTGAATGAAAAGTAGAAATCTAGGTGACACATTGCAATAAATTGCTTCTTATTATTGAAACATAGTTGGTAAGAATCATCAATACGAATTTGGGTGACACAGAACCAGATCTGCCATGAGGAAAATATTATCTCTACTTAAATGTAAAATAACACATCTATTCTCAAAAATGTTTATTCTAAATAAAAATGCATTGATTAAAAAATGATAAAATATGGACTTTTGCTTCTAAGTTGAAGGAGATACGTTTGTTCCTGCTTCTTCTACTAGGTACAACTAAAACCCCTGCACATTACATAAAAATGTTGAGCAAGTGACATCTGTTTCCTACCACCAGAAGCAGTAGACCCGCAATGTCAATTCATGGAACAGTTTGCAGGTATTGGAGTCATCAACTGCTCTGAACGGAACGGTTTTGTTCTCCCCAAATTCATATGTTGAAGCCCTAATCCCAAAGGTAATGGTATTTGGAAGTGGGGCCTTTACATATGAGGGTGGGGCCTCCAAGATGAGATTAGTACTCCTGTAAGTAGATGAAGGGACCAAAGCTCCCTCTTCTCCAATACACTCCTCACCCCAGCATATGAAGATACAGTGAGAAGGCAGTCTTCTGTGAATCAAGAACCTGGCCATGCTGGCACCCTGATCTTGGACTTCCACCTTCCAGAATGATGAGAAATAAATATCCGTTTTTAAGCCATACAATATTTTGTTACAGCAGTCCAAACTAAGATAGAAAGAAAGACATAACTCCCGTAGGCACTAGATGGAACAATATTTTATCCACATAGAGAAAAGACAGAGCAAGATCAGTTTAAATAGCAGGTGTCAGTAACCCACGGCCCGCAGGTCGTCTCATCTCGCAGCAAGGGCAGGGTGATGGTCTTCACAAACCCTCTTGTGCTACAGAGATGTCTGCTCCCACCACTCTTATTCAATACAGTGTTGAATGGCCTAGCCAGCATAGTAGGCAAGAAAATTAAATAAAAGACATAAAGGTCAGAAATAAAGAAATAAAACTATCCCTATTAGTAGATTACATTACACGTACATAGAAAATCTCAAGGAGTTGACAATAAAAATGCCTAAAACTAATAAATGACTTCCATAAGGTTGCTGAGTACTAAGTCAATAAGAAAAGATTTTATTTCTATATACTAGCAATAAATACGTGAACATTAAAATTATAATTGTAATATTAAATAGGTATGTGTTTTTAACAAAAATTATGCCACGCTTACGTGCTGATAACTACAAAATGCTGTAAAATAAATCAAAGATGACCTAAATAAACTAAGAGACATACTGTGTTACTGTGTTCATGGATTAGAAGAGTTAGTATAGTAACAATTCCAATTCCTCCCAAATGGATTTTTCATGGCTTGTAGGGAGGGGTAGGCATAGACCAAAGGAACAGAATAGAGAACTCAGAAATTGATCTACAAAATTCTGCCCAACTTATTTCTTAAAAATGTGCAAAAGCAATTGAATAGAGGAAAGATAGTATTCTCAACAGTGCTAGAGCAATTTAACACCCATTACAATAAACTTTAACTCAAATTGGATCATCTACTTAAATATAAAACATAAAACTATAAAACACTTAGACAAAAATAGGATAATATCTGGGGGATGTAGACGTAGCGAACAGTTCTTAAACTTGAAAACAAAAGGATGTTTCATAAGAGAAAAACCTGATTAATTGAACTCTATTAAAAAAAAAAAAAAAAGTCCGGGCACAGTGGCTCACGCCTATAATCCCAGCACTTTGAGAAGCCAAGGCAGGCAGATCTCTTGAGGTCAGGAGTTTGAGACCAGCCTGGCAACATGGTGAAACCTTGTCTCTGCTAAAAATACAAAAACTAGCCGGGCGTGGTAGCATTTGTCTGGAATCCCAGCTACTCGGGAGGCTGAGGTGGGAGGATTGCTTGAACCCAGGAAGTGGAGGTTGCAGTGAGCTGAGATCTCACCACTGCACTCCAGCCTGGGTGACAGAGTGAGACCCTGTCTCAAAAAACAATAATAATAATAAAAAAAAAACAACTTTTGCTCCATGAAGACCCTCACTAAGAAGATAAATAGACAAGCTACAGGGTGAAAGAAAATATTTACAAGCCCTATATGCAACAAATTACTAAGATGTAGACTATATAAAGGACTGATAAAAACTTAATAGTAAGCAAAAATCCAATTATGGAATGAACAAAAAACACAAAGAAATAACTTCTCAAAAAGAATATACAGATGACAAATAAGCTTATAAAAATATGTTTAACATCATTAGCCATTAGGAAAACGCAAATTAAAATCACAACGAGATATTACTATATATTTCTCGGAACGGCCTAAGAAAAAGTAAAATATCAAATGCTGGCAAAGATATGGACAAACTAGATCACACGTACATTGATAATGGGAATGTAAAATTATACAGGCATTCTGGAAAATACTTTGATAGTTTATTTAAAAAACTAAGCATACAACTACTTTATGCCCCATTATTTGTACCCTTAGAAATTTATCTCACATAAATGAAAATATGTTAATATGAAAACATATGCATGAATATTTATAGCAACTTTATTCACAATATCTCCAAAAAAGACACAACTCTGATGTTCTTCAATGGTTGAATGTTTAAATAAACTATGACATATGTCTAGCATGGAATACTGCTCAGCAAGAAAAAGGAATGCATTATTGTCATGCACAACAATCTGGATGGATCTTAAGAGAATTATGCTGACTGTAAAAAGCCAACCCTAAAATGTCACATAAGGTATAATTTCTCTTATATCGAATTATTGAAATGTCACAGTTATAAAAATGAAAAAAAGATTAATGATTGCCAGAAGTTAAGGAAGGGTTGGGGGCATGAGGGAAGTAGGAGTGTTTATAAAAAGACAACATGAGAGAGTTTTGTTGGAAATAGTCTGTATCTTCACAGAATCAATGTAAATATCTTGGTGGTTATATTTTACAGTAATGTTGCAAGGTGTTACCATTGAAAGAAACTGGGTAAAACTGGATAAATGAAATCTCTCTGTATTATTTCTTACAAATACATGTGAATCTACAATGATCGAAAAATAAAAATTTTAATTAAAAAATGATGTATTTTGACAGCTCCCTGCCAGTCTGAGTCAAGTAACACTGAACTAGGAGCTATGATTAATTGTTTTATTTAATTCTCATAACGGTATGTAGGTAATTAGTATTTTTCCCTTTCATGATGACTACACTGGTGCCCTGAAAAATTGGATAATTTTTCTAAGGTCACATTTTTATTTTAAGGATTATTTTTTAAAACCTAAGATAAATAGGTAAAAGTCATTGCCAATATTAAATCAGAATCTTCTGATGTCAGATGCAATGTTTTCTCTCCTTACACACTTTCTCTTCTCATATTCTATTATTTATTATTTGAGGTGGTTAGTAGGGAGCAAATCTTTTATTCTATTAATATTCATATAGCATCTTATACATTTTAAACCTCTGAGTTAAGAACAGTAGGTATTATAATCCCAATTTGAAAGCTGAAAGGACTGATGAGTAATTCTAGCTGGCTTCTGGCATCCTGAGTTCTAGCACTATACTCTTCCATTGTAACATCAGCAGGTGACATGATTTGGCTGTGTCCTCACCCAAATGTCACCGTGAATTGTAATAATCTCCACGTGTCAAGGGCGGGGCCAGGTGGATATAATTGAGTCATGGGGGCAGTTTCACCCATACTGTTCTCATGGTAGTGAATAAGTCTCACAAGATCTGATGGTTTTATAAGTGAGAGTTCCCGTGCACAAGCTCTCCCGCCTGCTGCCATATAAGATGTGACTTTGCTCCTCATTCACCTTCTGCCATGATTGCGAGGCCTCCCCGGCCATATGAAACTGTGAGTCAATTAAACCTCTTTCCTTTATAAATTACCCTGTCTCTGGTATGTCTTCATTAGTAGTGTGAGAACAGACTAATACAGCAGGGAAGGCAGAACACGTCCAATCACTCACAGGGTACACTAGTGAACATTTTTACTAACATAATTCTTGTGTTTGGTCTTAATTTTTTTCTCCTTTTGTGTATTTTAAATAGTAAATTCTTCAAATTCTAATAGACTGAGCCAATGTTACTATGTGTCCCTGGTCTGCAGTGTGGAACAAAGCCATCCTGCCTACTCTGCTGAGAAAGTATATCCTGAATCTATGCAGCTTGCTCTTTCTCTCAGCTAGACCTTTGGTAAAGTCACCATTTTCTGTATCCTTTAATCCTACAACAAACTCCTAGTTGGTTTTCCCACATCTGGTTTTGTGTTCTTTATTTTCTTCTTCATCCTCAAATTGCTGATCTTTTAAAAAGACAGGCTGAGTCTTCTCATTCTTTTGCTCTGTGGTATATCTTAACATTGTTCTAAGTATTTTCTGCCTTTCTCTACTAGATATGGAGTAGAGGACCAATGGTGCCATAATAGACATTTAATATGAGCAAAAAAGAAGAAAAGATGTTTGTTTTTTAAAAAACAAAAAACATTGTTTTTACAACCACTTTGGGATTCATTTCTTATTACAGGAGACACTTGCTTGTGCTTTCTGATCTGACTGACATATGTGCCACATTCTCTGCCAACTTTTTTTGTATCTGCGACTGAATCCAAAATACCTAGCCTTCCAAACACTACATAAACTAGCCTCTGCAAACTCCACCGATCTTACTTCTCATCACATTTCTTACCCTAAATATTCTCAAAATGCGTGGAACAGATGTTTACACTGTTTTCTCCTTCATATACTCGCCATTATGCTGCACTGTGTCTGCAATATTCCTTACCTAACTATGAGTTAAAATTATTCCTATTAATTCTTTAGGGGTTGGCTTAAATATCATTTTCTCAGAAAGTGTTTCATGACTACCTGCAATCTAACATAAGGCTTTCTTTTACACAATCACAATTCCCTGTTGTTGAGAGTAGTCTTCAAATCATATTTATTCTACAAAATTTCTCCTATAAAATAAGTGTAGTCAGAAAATTGTGAGGCAGTCATGTTGCAATTGTTGTTATTCTAAAGAGAAATGAGGCAACGGATTGTGATGAGAACATGATTAAGATTCCATCTCATATTTATTTGATTGTATTTCTGAGAAAATATGGCTTTTGGGTTAAGAGATTATATATTGTATATTTATTGTATATATTGTATATACCCAATGAATAAATATTAAATACAATATACTGAAGCACTAATACTTCATTAAGTTTTGAAAATTGAACATTGGATTTCTACAAATAATTACATTTGGTCTTAGTGCAGTAACGATGTGATGGGATCCATAATCCAGAACCTATATTTCAATAAGAAAGAGGTGGTGGGATCAAGGTTAATCAAGTCATGGAATTTTGGAGCTCAGAATATGTAGATTCTAGTAAGGGAAGAGCCAAAGAAACACTCAATTTATAGTTATTACATTTATGTTTGTTTAATTACCATAATCTGTCTTCCCCACTGGACTCAAACTCCATAAAGACTAGAGCTATGCTTGTATCATCACATTCACTGTGCCAAGGACTGTACCTGACATACAGCAGAAGTTTAATAGTATGACAGTAAATACTTCTTTTTGCAGAAATATACTGTCCATCTGAATTATCAATTGCAATTGAATAGTGGTAATTTATTTCTACAAAATGTGAATATATAATAACAATTCATCCTATGGCTACCAAAAATAACAGGGTGCTTGGTATTTGTTTAGGTAGATACATTCTCCAGATATGTTTACAAGGGTTATTCTCTATGTTGAAATCTGGTTTGGGCCAACAATAGCTACTACTTATTGCATACTTATGATGTGTTAGACACTCTTCAAAAGCAATACCTACTTTATATGATTTAATCTGTATAATGATCCTGTGACAAACATATATATTTTTTGACAGACAAAAAAAATCTGATATTCAGATTAACTAAGTGATTTGCCCAAAGTCACATAGGTAGAAAGTAGCTCAGATTGAATTGAAACTCAGCCCGAAAAAACCCAGTCTCCTAAGACCTATGGTTCTGCCTCCTCATAGTTCCATGACCAACCTCTTTGAATCTGATATAGATTACCAACTGTGCTCATTTTGGAAGGTTACAGGTTGCTTATAGTTACTTTCTTCCTTCAATACTAAATTCAAAGACAAGATTATATCTGCTTTTTATTTTAATTTAACTACACAATGATAAAACCAGAAACTTAATGATCTTGAAAATGCTAATATTTCACGATAAGGAGTCTGTATGGATACTTTAGTTGATACCTTAATTGATGGTTTTATCTAGTGTGAATACGAAACAGCAGATTTCATTATGTAAACTGCCCTCTTCTGTAAAACTTGGCAGGGTCAATATTCTCTGGGATTCTAGGTTTCAAAGAGAACTAAACAATGGGAATTTGATAAGTGAGTTGCACCATTATCGCCGAGAAGCTCACATTTTATTAGGTCTTTTTGCATGTTAAAAATTCCACATGGGAAATTTTTAAAAGGGTAACACAATGTGCCTTAGGATCACTCAATAAATGAAAAACAGACTACATAGAGTGAATAGAAACCCCAAGTCACATTAGTACTCTCTACTCCCCTTCTCCTGGGAATCTTATCTGATTTTAGAGAAAGTTTCAAGTACTATGTCAGTAATGCCAGCTTTGATCTGAGGTTTATTTTGTAGCATCACTTCCCAAAACATTATTCAGCAAACCAATGCCCTAGTTCTATTGTCTGTCCAAGGACAAACAAGATCCTTCCAGAAGTGCTACTCTACCAATAAGCAATCTACAGAATGGTATGTCATTGATGCTGGTATTAACAGGAGTGGGCAAAAGGTGGAAATATTTAATGATGCCACCCCTCTTGTTCCTGGAAATAAGGGGAATAATATTTAAGGACACTTTCAAAAGCCATTTAATTAAGTAATTATGTCATCTAATCCCAACTGCATTTATTGAAAATATATCACCTTCATAATAACTACCATTTATAAACTATATACTGTGTGTCAGACATTGTATTTTGCACTTCAATTTTGATTTCATTTCATCTTCAGAGTAACCATATAAGGTAGGCGTAATTAACTTCATTTTACAGTTGAGGAAACTGATGGTTTTAAAGATATTAAGTTACTTGTCCAAAGTCACCCTCTTGGCAAATAATACAGCCAGAAGTTGAAATGAGAATTTTCTATTTTGAACTCTAAATTGCTTTCTACCTAGTACTTACGATGTGCAAAAGCTTACCAGACACACAAATGACTGCTCCCAAATTGAAAGGTAACCAAAACTCCTGCAGTGCTAGTTGAGCATGCTGATTCCTAGGGGACATCCTGAGAATTTCTCATACAGTAGGTCTGAGTGGGGCCTTGAAACAAGTATTTTTAGAATGCATCCCAGGAGTTTTTGATCAGCCAACTGGAGTAATTTCCAGGGTGCAAAGGGAAATATAATTAGATTCTACCATGTAGGTGATTTGATTGTAGAAAAGAGTATTAACCACTGTTGACAGAAACATATATTTTGAACATATTTTGCCTCTATAATTACACTAATCAGTACTGGACACTTAGTAGACTTTAACACATTCTTAAATGATCAGGAAAACAAATGCATTTTTGCCCTGGATAGTTATTCTTTGTGTTTTTTCAAGACAAATGTAAAGTTGTTCCAAATTAGCATTTGAATACTCTTTGTACACATTTTAAACACCAAAATATTCACATTCTCTGTGTGAATCTTAAGCTATTGGCCATGTGTTGAATAGCCATATCTAATGCCACCATTCCCGTGATATAATTGTGATAGTAAATGCTCTCATGGGGTCAAATGGAAATGATTTTATGATTTTCTTTCATGTCTTTATTTATTCATTTACCTTTGTTTACTCCATGTCTGTCTATTTATCTGCAATGAATACCCTAAAGCAATTTGTTATTCCCATGTTTTTTATGAAAGTAGTATCTAATACTTATTTAAAGTTCTTGTAGGTCAGTCACTGGTTATAAGCACTTTAAATATATTAAACACATTTTATACTCAAAACATTTCTCTGCAGTAGCTCCTGTTATGATTCCATAATAACATTTTATAAGTAGGGAAAATGAGTCACAGAGCCACTAAGTGATATCTTGCTGCAGTTAAAAAAAATTACAGTGTCTACATATGCAAGATAAAAAGTGAAGCATCTTATTGTCAACCTGGGAATATTAATTTTCTAGTTTCTCCAGGACTGGATTTCAGCCAAACAAATTACTTGATTTTCAAGCTGCAATACAACTCTCTGGATCTTAGCTCCAATAAAGCAGTGTTTCGATTTTCTACAGTATTTACTTATTAAAATGGACATTGTGTAAGGTTTTGTTTTTGAAGGGAAGTAGGCAACACTTAGTATCTACAGTGAATCAAGCCAAATTGGCAGCAGTCATAAAATCCAAATATTCTCAGTGAAATTTACTTCTCTTCAATGTATTTACATTGTATTATTCATATTGTTTTCCTTGTGGAACTGTATGCACAATAGGCATGCATATAGACATAGGGTGTATGAATGACAATTTTTGTTTTATGGCTAACTTTTGTAGAGTAGTTACTATATGGTAGACATTGGGCAAAACATTTACCCTGGATTGTCCCAATTAATCTTTGCAACTATTTTGATAAGTAATTTCTTCACTTATTTCAATTTTAAAGGTTATAAGAAAGGTTTTAGAGGTGTATGTATGCCTTAGGTCTAGTAAAACATATAATTGGTGTTTGAATATATACTTCTGGCTTCAGAGACTGCCTTCATAACTGTCACACTCAAACTGAAACCCATATAAATTCAAATATTGACTATTGGTAGTTGTTGGGTGACTACCTCACCTAGCTGAAAATCAACTACAACAACTATAGGATAGGGAGATCTGCCTTTATACTAGTTTAGGTGAAAACATAATAGGTGAAAATTTAAGCTGACCACAAGGAAGAAGTCCCAGTTCTAGGAAACAGAGTCTCATTAGCTTGGTTGTATTAGAGAAAATCTAGAATTTTTTTGGAGTAAAGAAATCCTTTGAGCTGAGTAGACAAAAAATTTTACCAGATTGAATGGTAAATATGTAAATATATAGAGGGGAAACCAGCTGTGGTATAATTGGGGATGGCTCATAGGTGGGCAAGCAGCCTGGGAAGGGAGATTGGCTCCTGCACCTTAGGAAGGGCCCAGAGAGACTTGCCAGAGTTTGGATTTTATTCTGTAGATGGTGAAATTTATTTCAAGGAAGGGGTTATCACTGTAAGGTATACATATCAGACGTGATTGGGGCAGTAGTGATAGACTCAGAAGGGAATGATCGTGGAGCTGAGGTGACAGACCTGCTAAGACAGAGACCTGCAATTGAAAATGGACACAATGATGAGAACCAAGGAAAGGTCCTTTTGATAGGCTAGGAATTGAGCAAATTGTGGAGTCTTCATACAAGGCATTGAACACAGAATGAGGAGGAACAGGTTTTGGGGAAATTAGTTTGATTTTCTATTAGATAATTTGAGGTGCTTGGAGGACTTTGGTAAGAAATGTCAGTTGGCAGTACAGAGTGCAAGGGATTAGCAGAAGTGAACAGATTTGGACCGTGGAGGAAAGCTCCTGAGATGTGGGTATGAGTGAGTTTCAAGCCCAGATGTCTGAGAAGCAACATCCAAGCTCTGCTTTGCCCTGTCTAGATTAAAGTTGGATTACATATTCAGTTCCATTTGTCACCTTTTAGAAGAGATGTTAGAAAATCTTCTGATAAGGAACCTGGATTCTACCTTACCTGACATACCCTTGGTTTGAAAAAAGAACACAAAGAGGAAGTGATAAATATCTTCAAGTTTTGGCACGGCTTCAGAAAACAGAAATCAAGGAAGAAAACATTCAGTTCAAAGTCAGTGGTTTCCCACTCACTAGAAGTCTGTACAGGGAGCTGTGGCCTGAGAAACTAAACAGCCACACTGGCTTTGTGCTGTGGAACAGAAGTGAAAAGAAAAAACAAACAAAATAAATCCAATAAACCTTTGGATGTGAGGAACACAGCTACCACCAGAGGGCACCCACTCCTTGAGAGGTTCAGCCGGCCACACAAAGCAGTTATATTTGAGGGTTTTATAACAGAGTTCATGGTTATCAGGAAAATGCACACTGTGGTCACCAATCACCAGCACATGTGGACATAGCCAGGCAGGTCAGAATTCCAAAGGTAATGTTACTAGTCAGACCTGCAGTTTTCTAAGCAGGCAGGTGATTTGTTCTGTTTACCTGGCCATTCAGAATTAACCAGGTCACAATTTTTCTACGTAGAAAATTGGCT
This sequence comes from Symphalangus syndactylus, assembly GCF_028878055.3. NCBI lineage: Eukaryota > Metazoa > Chordata > Mammalia > Primates > Hylobatidae > Symphalangus > Symphalangus syndactylus. The sequence continues at coordinate 83,322,729 of NC_072436.2, forward strand.
TTTTTTCTTTCCTTTCTCTAATAAGAGAATCCTCCCACTCTTTCCAGAACAGCATGTACTTTGATGGACCAGATTTTGGTAGCAGCATCCTTTGTACCTCAAGAGGCTGCTGTGATCTTAGTCACAGACAATCTATGCGGTTATGAAAATATTAAACAGTAAAGGTGGAGTCTAAAAGTATAATGCAGACTCTAACAATACAGAGATGTCGGTGGATTTTAGTAACAGCTCATCTTTTTAGAATGTAAAAGATGATAATGAGGGTTTTCTTTTTCAATCACCCTATAACAGTGCTGCAAGCTATGCCATATTAGTTTCTTTAACAGATGATTAAACCAAACCTCAGTGTGAATATCTATTATATCCAAGGTATAACAACCGGTAAATAGCAGGACTGCGATTGACCCAAATATGTTTTGTTCGAAAGTCTCTGTTTTTTTTTTTTTTTTTTTTTTTTTTGTCTCCTAAACCAAAAGCTCTCTCTTCTACACTGAAAATTCCTTCCAAGAACCTCAGGGGGATGCATGATAAAGGTACAAAAAGGTATCCAAGAGGCCGGGCGCGGTGGCTCACGCCTGTAATCCCAGCACTTTGGAAGGCCGAGGCGTGCGGATCATGAGGTCAGGAGATCCAGACCATCCTGGCTAACATGGTGAAACCCCATCTCTACTAAAAATACACACACAAAAAAAACATAGCCAGGCGTGGTGGCAGGCATCTGTAGTCCCAGCTACTTGGGAGGCTGAAGCAGGAGAATGGCGTGAACCCAGGAGGCGGAGCTTGCAGTGAGCCGAGGTCGCGCCACTGCACCCCAGCCTGGGCGACAGAGCGAGACTCCATCTCAAAAATAAATAAATAAATAAATAAATAAATAAATAAATAAATAAATACATAAATAAATAAAGTATCCAAGAAAGCATTTGCGGTGTCTGCATGTTCTCCAGCGTCAGCGCCAGAGCAATGAAAATCCCTCTCTGCAGGGGGACAACAGCAAGTCTCTAACCTTTTAGTGGAAGGAACGTGTCCTGGGACAGATGTTTAGGTGCTGCCCTTGCTTCACTTTAATCTGTTTGGAAATCAAACCACATGTTTTGCAGCTATTTTGTGTATGATTTTTGGTAAATCTCATTATCTTCAGCGACCAAAAGGGGTTATCTCGAAGTTAGTACTGAACAGCATCAAATGAAGGAGAAAATAGATTAAGTGCTCCTCATATCGTTAGAGGAGAGAAGAGTGAGTAGAAGCTATCCTCTGACCTAAACTGACTTGGAAACTTGCTCCCTGCCCTACCATTCCAGAAAATTCAAGAGGGAAGTAGAGACAGTATGCATCCTCTTCGACAATTCGAGAGGGGAAATTGCACTGGAGTCAGGAGATGAGCGAGAGTTCCTTATTCTTCAATTTTGGAAACTAATCTTTAGTAATAATAATAATAATGATCCCCGAAATTGTAGGCACCATCTCATAGTTAAACATAAAGATCATATGCTTTCTCCAATATTGAACTAATGCTAAAGACATGATACTCTCGATTGAACAGCAGCAACAACAGGAAAATAACCGTGTTTTGAGATTCTCCCTTTCCCACTCTGTTGGGTGCCCCTGCTTGGCGCTGTTTCGGTACATCAAGCACAACAGCATATGCAGCACTTTGCTTGGTATAAATGTTTCGGAAGCTGGTGTTGCTAAGCTGTGGCTAATTTCAAATGCAAAAAAAAAAAAAAAAAAATACTTCTCTTGGAAAATATGCTTGCTACAACCTTCATTCCTCCTTCAACTATTTGTGTAGTTCCTAAGTGGAATAAGTTCGGTTTATGCAAAGCTGAAGTGAAAGGGAAAGGAAACAAATATTTAAAAGCATGTTGCTATTTATTCTCTCTGTATCTTCAAACAGTCAAATATTTACTCATAAAAGATGCTGAATAAGGTCATCCAATCAAGGTCATGAGATTTTTTGAGTTAATGATCTCGATCATATCTTTTTTCAGAGTCTGCATTTCTGAAAAGTAACTTATTCTTAATCTCTATATGCATGGCTATTTTGTGTTTCTTTTATATTTTCCATAATATTATTAACTAGTTTACACATAACAGTCACATATTGTGTGTCTTTTCTGTTAGGCACGATGGTGGCTGTCAGGTTCCAATTGATCAAGTTTTCACTTAGAATCCCAAACCCAAACAGAATTGCCGTTTTTGTTCACAATTAGAAGTTTATGGTATTTTTGACCCTTTAATTTGATTCATTATATTAGTATTCTATCACTACTATAACAAATTTCAACAAATATAGTGACTTAACCAAATTTGTTGTCTTACACTGCCTGCAGATGAGAAGTCCTAAAATCAAGGTGTCAGCAGGATTGTGTTTCCTTCTGCAGGCTCTGGGACTGTAGGAGAGAACCTTCTTCCCTGTCTTTTCAGCTTCTAGAAGCTGCCTGCATTCCTTGGCTTACAGGCCCTTCCTCCATCTCCAAAGCCAACAGGACAGCACCTTCCAATCTCTTTTCCTCTCTCTGTCCCTGTCTTCTCTCCTATTCTTCTCTACTTTTCTCATTACATCTCCTTGGACTCTGACTCTCCTGCCTTCCTCTCATAAGGAAATGACCCTTGTGATTACATTGGGCTTTCCCAAATAATTCAAGATAATAATCACATCTGTGAAGTCTCTTTTGCCATGTAAAGTAAATACACACAAATTTTAGGGGGTAGGTCTTGGGCATCTTCTTGGAGCCATTACTCTGCATACCACACTCAGGCACTTGAACTTATTTCCTAGTTAGAATTTCTTTGTTTTATGCATTCCTAAAGCGTTTTGAAAAAAGAAAGCCAAAAATATTTTTAAAGTATGTAAAAAAAATGACATGAAAATGTTCAGGCTTTTGAGTCTTGTATTAGTCTGTTTTCACGCTGCTGATAAAGACATACCCAAGACTGGGCAATTTACAAAAGAAAGAGGGTTAATGGACTTAAGGTTCTACATGGCTGTCGAGGCCTCACAATCATGGTGGAAGGTGAAAGGCTCGTCTCACATGGCAGCAGACAAGAGAGGAGAGCTTGTGCAGGGAAACTCCCCCTTATAAAACCATCAGATTGGCCAGGCACAGTGGCTCATGCCTGTAATCCCAACACTTTGGGAGCCAGAGGCGGGTGGATCACTTGAGGTCAGGAGTTCGAGACCAGCCTGGCCAACATGGTGAAACCATCTCTACTAAAAATACAAAAATTAGCTGGGTGTGGTGATGCACACTTGTAATCCCAGCTACTTGGGAGGCTGAGGCATGAGAATCCTGTGAACCTGGGAGGTGGAGGTTGCAGTGATCCGAGATTGCGAAACTGCACTCCAGTCTGGGCAATAGGATGAGACTCTTGTCTCAAAGAACAAAAAACAAAAAACAACATCAGATCTTGTGAGATTTATTCACTATCACGAGAACAGCATGGGAAAGACCTGCCCCCATGATTCAATTACTTCCCACTGGGTCGCTCCCACAACATGTGGGAATTCAGTATGATATTTGGGTGGGAACACAACCAGACCATATCAGTTTTATACATAGCATTCAGTACTAGTCCTCTGGGTGCCAGGGCAAATCTAGGAAGTACATTTATTTCTGGCTGTTGCAGAAGGAAACCGTTCACTGAGTTTAAATACTCAGTGCAGCACCTGAAGAGTTCAGTTTCTCCAGCTAAAGGTAGCGGCTCCCTGAATTCTACTGGATGGGACTCTGGAGGATATGTTTTTGTTGTTGAAAACAGTTAAAATTGAAATTCTGTTAGAGTACGTATGCTTATTAAAATAGAAAATAAACTTAATATTTTGGATCTTAATGTTTTTCCCAAAGGGAAATCATTACACACAGCTCACACAGCATGAGAGCCATGAGTGTGCCTTGGGCAGACTAAGACTCACTGTGGATCTGTTTCCATACTGAATACAAGTTCATTTAAAATGTGTTTATTTGCCTATTTTCCTATCACTGAGTTTTATGGATAAGTATACTAGGGCTTACTAATGCTAAGGGTATTGAGACATGCTACATGGACTTGGCTTGCAGAAAAATCCACTGGGGCAAAAGAGCCCCTTTTCATGTTCCTTAAGTTGAGGGAGAGGCTAATGGATCACATTCTGGGCTTAGAGGTTTTGAAATGTTGCATTCCTCAGGCTCACGAAACATGCTTTCTGACATTACTCTCTCCGGCCACCCTTCGTGGAGGAAGAACAAATTGGTGACTCATCTTGTGTTAAAAGGAAGAGTGAATGCCAAGGCATGGATGAGAGATTCAGATACATCCCTACTAGACCCCTACAACTGCACCCCAATTTCCTCTACAGATGAAATTGTAAAATAGAAATTATAGCACTGTAGCATAGAGAGCTGAAGTGGGTTCATGTTCTCCACTGAAAGGCTGAAAATATTTTCTGCAAAGTTTTGGATGATTTATGGACTAGTGGGAATAAGCCACATACATATGCTTTGATATATACATACATATATACTGAAAGTTAGATACATTTCAAAGGATACAATATCTTATCATGAATAAAGTTTTCATGAAGATAGAGGAATAGTGTGAGGATGGGGTTCTCCTGGGCCCTGTTGTCCCTGATAGGGGTTCATACCTGTGGATAATGCAGTCTTTGAAAGAAAGGGTGTCTTGTGATCAAGAAAACTCAATTCTTGCCATGTCATAGTCTTTAAACAATCAGTTTTATAATACCATTCATGAAGAATATGCCTTTCATTTGACAGAAGGTTTTAAAAACCTCAAGACTCCCATGTTTGATCCAAAATCAGTGTCAGCTAAAATTAAATAGTTATTCAGGAAGAAAAAAAAATAGCCAGTTTTCTCTGGATAATAACTCAGCTTTTTCTCTGACATTTCTTTGCAGTCCACCTTTCCACTCCGATTTCAGACCCATTTATCTGGGTGGATTTGACTCTCAGTTTGATCCAAACACTGCTGCCTCAAATCCATTTATCTTCAGCTCACAAAGGATTATGTTTTCTGTGTTTAGCCAACACCACAACGACTCTGTTGGTAGTTATGGCTTTGCTTTGTAACATCTTTTTGTATTAGTTAACTTTGTGAGCAACATCATGGAATTAAGATCTTTCAGTGCTTCTAATTGGCAGCAAATCTTTGTTTTTAATTTTATGCTCTAATCATCATAGTTTGACCAGTAGAAGCACTTTCAAACTAGTTCTTTTAGCCATTTTCACACATCTTTAAACATTATCCTTGCTTTCCAATAACAGCAAACTATTCCAGAACAATCTTGAGTTCTGTTGCACTCATCGCGAACTCAATGACTCCACAAGAATCGGAGCTCTGATTCTCATTAGTGGAGGCTAATTTTGTGTGTAGTAGTCTTGCACATTACAGTGTTTCACGGAAAAGTTGGGAATAGAAGAGAAGTGACAACAGCAGAAGAGCAACCTAGAGCACTGAAGTAGTAACAAGAGTCCCCTCTTCCACAAAAAGTTCATTATTTCAATTTTCTTCTTTACTAAGTTTATTTTTACCTCTCTCTAGTAAGAGAGTTTCTTAACCTAAAATTTGCCCTTTCTTTATACACCAGGTTTTATATAACTGTTATATATTATCATACCAAGCCAGGTGTGCCTGAAGTGGTCTACTTGAGGTCCACTAATTCTCTTAACCCTGAGTACTTCCCCTGCGGTGTAACGTAGGTTGGTAGGTTGTACCAAAATATAAATAGGCCAACCAGGCTTTCAATTTCCTCCTTGGATCTGTGTAGTGGCCATGATAAGAATTCATTTTTTAAACCATATTTTATTAAAACACTCCAGGAATACAGAAGTATATAAAATAATACACAAGTTATCAAAATCATAAACAGCTCTATAGCCACTCTTGTGTCTAAAAATTGTTACCAAGGACATTGACTCTCCCTTGAGCTATCCCAAGTCACAGTTCCCTACTTCCACCATAGCACTGTTCCGGCCCACCTGTTACCTTGCCTTTATATTTTAATAATTTTTAAAAATGTGCTTTTCCTATAACGATAGTGTTTAATTTTGTCTATTTTAAGATTTTGATGACTGGGGTATATTGAACTCAATCTTCCATGACATTTTAAAATTATGATAATTATGATTATATTGATGTCTGTGCTTTATATAATTTTACTGTTGCATGTTATTCTGTAACAATGATGCATTGCTCACTAATGGAGATATATTCTGAGAAATTCACTGTTAGGTGATTTCATCTTCATAGAGCATACTTACACACACCTAGATGGTGTAGCCTCCTACACACCTAGCCTATGTGGTATAACATATTGTTCCTAGGCTACAAACCTGTATAGCATGTTACTGTACTGAATACTGTGGGGAATTGTAACACAGTGGCAAGTAGTTGTGTAAATACACAAAAGGTACAGCAAAAATATGGTATAATTTGTGAGACCACTGTCATACATGCTGTTTTTGACCTAAAAGTCATTATGGGTCAGATGACTATATTTGAACATGTTGCAACTTATATGCTCTACGAATGAACACTTAGGCAATTTCCTGTTTTGCGATTATAGACACTGCTATGACGAATGTTCTAATATGCAAAAGATGTAGAAGTTTCCACAGGTTATATTCTTGAGTCTTATATATTTATTTCCAAATTTCCTGGAAAATCTCAAATTGCTTTCTAAAGTGGTTTTACCAGTTTGTACGTCTATTGGCAATGTAGAAGACTACACATTGGGATATTAGGCACCCTCAGACTTTAATTTTTGCCAATTTTGTGGAGGTTAAACACTATTATATTGTGTTTCTAATTTTAATTTCTCTGATACCCAGTGAACTTGAGTAGCTTTTCAAATAAATTTTTGACCATTCATGTTTCCTACTTTGTGAAACGCTATTAGCATCTTTGGCCATTTTTTTCCTAATGGGTCATCTTTTTCTTATTGACAATAATTCATTTTTAACTGCCTGTGGGATGTCTCCAGCAAAGACTGCCGATACTATCTGAATGATCTAAACTATTTTAAAGACACTGGAATGCAATGCAATCCTATCAGTAGGCCCTGCTATTGTCTTTTCTCAAAAGGCCTCCTATCTCTGTAGTTGAGAAGTCCAGGAAACCCAGGCCCTTCCTCCCATCAGCCTGGGAGGAACTCTTCAGATGTCCTTTATCAGGGATTCAACACTCTCCAAGATCCCAAATTTAAGCCTAAAATCTCTCCTTCCCGACAATCTAGACTTTCTTTTATTTACAATAAAGTGGGGAAACCCTTCTTGTTGGCAGGACGTTGTTGATTCTCATCCACCCATCTCTCTTGTTGCTTCTTTCACATTAGGAAGGTTTGTTTGGGATACTGTGACTTCTTCCAGATCAGGATGTGGGGACATGCCTCTAGTTATGGCCACTTGTGAATCCAGACCTGAGTACAAAGCTGTTCTCACACTACTCTCCTCTCCTGTTTACCTAGTCCTATGTATTTCCTATGAAGTTCTTCGCGAGCCCTTCATTTTCTCCACCTCAATTCCTTTGTTTCCCCACTAATGTCAGCACTCTGCTAAATTTTCTGATTTCATTAATTAACCTACTAGTTTAACTCCTCCAATACAATAAATATTTACTATGCAAAACTCTAAAATGAACTAAAGGAGAAAGAGAAAAGGACTTCTTAGAGAAATCTGACACATCCCTAGCCATCCGTTCCCTTTGTCTCACGTAACTTCAGCTCAGGAATTTTTTTTTCTTCCCTAAATAAAATCCAGTTCAAAACATAGTAGTTATTCATTCTTAGTTTTTTTGATTTGGTGGGGTTTTTTTGTTTTAAATTTTTTCTTTGTTTTTGTTTTCTTTTTTTTTTTTTTCCCCTCACATTTCATGGATCACTCCTGAAATAAACAGGCTTGTAGTTCTGAACAGTTATACCCTCAGCCAAATACTCTTGGCCAAATTTCTATTCATTCATTGAAAAAAATTTGTATTTACAAATGTGTGAATAGAAATTCAGGATTTTAAAAAAGGTATGTATACACCTATATCAATGAAAATATTTAAGGAAACCCTGAAATATCTGAACATTAATTTTGGTTATCAATATGTTTGTACAAATTAAAAAGTACTAAGGCCAGAATTTTCTTCCATTGGAAAGCATGGGTCCACATTTATTGGTAGAATGTAGTTTATAGTTAAAAATTTTATATTGGAAAGTCTCCTCCTGGGCCACTCATTGAGGAAAGATAAATGGAAACAGATTTGTCCTTAAATTATAACCACCCATGTGACATAAAACCTTGGCATATAGTTAACTTTCCTTGTTTTGTAGTCCCCTGTCCCCACTCTTCTCTTTAACTTAGCCTCTTTCTCCAGCAACCTGTCAGTACTCTGCCGCCACATTGCTACATCTATCCAATTTTTTTGTCTGATAAATTACCTCCTAATAGTCTAAAGGAGCCTTGAGGGGGTTTTCAGTGCTTCTCCCAATTCCCTTGCATTTTTCAACTCCTTTCGAGATCCTCAACTATTTCTTCTGCCTAAGCTCACTAGGGTAAGAAAAGCCAGGGGATGGGAATTTGGATTGCCCTACTTTCAAACGGTCCTCTGGTAAAGAACAGAGATGAAGCCCTTTGCCGTGTGTCTCAGTCCATTTGTACTGCTGTGACAGAATATCTGAGACTGGGTAATTTATCAGGAACAGAAATTTATTTTCTCACATTTCTGGAGGCCGAGAAGTCCAAGATCAAGGCACCGGCAGGTTTGGTTGTCCAGTGAGGGCTGTATCCCCCAGAGGGAAGGAAGGCTGTTTCCTCGAGTGGAGGAAGGTGGAAGGGGATGTTACCTGAAAGCTTTTGCGGGAAACCTTTTTTATGGAGGCCTGAATCACATTCATGAGGGAGGAGACTTCATGACCTAGTGACCCCTTAGAGGCCCCACTTCTTAATACCATCAATTGGCAACATCTGAATTTTGGACAGAACACATTCAAACCATAGCAGTATGTCTCCCTTCGGGAGCAACTACCCAAAGTTTTCTTGCTCTGTGCCACTGAGTCTCCACTTGAATGTTTTTACCACATGGTTTCTTCCTGCACTTTGCTGATTCCCTCCTGATCCCAATTTAAATTGCTTTAGTGGCCTTTGCTTTAGTTCTACAACCATTGAACATTGAGGACCCTCAGTGGTTTAGTTAAGAGCAGGTGTGGATCTGGATTATCTCAAAATGGCTTTTTCTTGCCGCTTGATTCCAAAAGGAATTCAAAACATCTGGGGACATCAACTAAAAAGTCTCTCTAGATTTAGATAGGCAGTTCTTCCATGTTCTTTTTATACTTGGGGCTTGCAAAGGCATTCCAAAAGAACATAATAATTCTATGATGTTTAATTTGAAGACTTATTAACAAACATTGGTCTCTCCAGTTTTCTGCATCAAATAAATAGGACTGTGTACTCATCTGGAACAAGTAAAAAGAGATGGAAACTAGGAGTGCCTGGATAATTTCTGCATCCTGTTTTTCAGCTTTTTGGATGGCCCATTTTTCTATAACCTAATTCTTACTAGGTACCTTTATACCTGATTGGTTCTGAATTGAATTTGGTCTTATAACTATGGACACACATAAAATACATTTTCATATGTTTCTTTGGCGACTTCAATGGGCATATCATTTCTTAAGTGGATAATAATAGCTCATATTTACTGAGTGCATATGATGTGCCCTGCTTGGGAGAAGTGCTCTGTGGGTGCTATTTCAGTAAGAAACTTAAGCACAGGTATAAAATGGTAGAGCCAAAATTAAGTCCAGGTGAGTTTGATGCTTGGACCCTAGCTATTTACTACCACTGTCCACTGGATACATTTGATCACAGACAGGCTATTGTAACTTCCTTGAAGAGATGGACTTTGCCTCATGCAGGGAATCCCTGATTTAAATGCTTCACATCTTGACCCCCTGTTTACCAGTAGCACCTAGAAAGTCATGAGCTACCTGCATTTCGGTTGCCTTTATATCTTCACGGCCTCCTTATATACAGGAGTTCACAGCAAGTTCGGATATTCACATTGGCTAAGTCATGATTTATCTTTAACACAGATTTAAGACATTGTCTTAAAAGACAACCCAGCTTTTCACATAATAGGAGCTTCTAACTTATTTGCTGAATGAAAGATACCTTGACTTAATCCAGAATTTAAATAATTTCTTGAAACAATCACTTTATATTTTGGCCTCTCATCATTGTTCAGTTTACCTGTCTGCTTTGCTTCACTGATTACTAAAAGCAGGAAAATAACTGAGAAGGCAGCTTTTTTTTTAATAAAGAAAAGAAATGAAGGAAAACAAATACATGATAAATGGGGGCACAGGGAATTGGTGCACAGACCCATATCCATGGTAGGCAGAAGGTCTGATTGACAACAGAAAATTAGTGAGCTGTGAAACTTAGATGCATTCTAGAAAGAAGAGAGAGAGACTAGAAAATAAAATAGCAGCAACACAGGGAAGAAAAATGATCATGTCAGCAGCAGAGAGAGCCAAAATGAACAGTTAATGAAAGAATTTCTACGGGAAGGACTTGGGGCATCATACACACAGAGATAAATAGCATCAGGGAGAGGTCTCACCCATGGCTGATCAGATTTAAATGGCTGGATCCTTTAGTTTGGATTTTACATGAGAGACCAAGCACAACGCTGGGCATTAGCTCTCATTTTAGGTCTCACTAAGGATATTAGGGTTGACTTATAGCACCAGGGATGCTTTTAGATTAATAATGTTGTATCTTTCTATTTTTTTACCTCAAACTCCAATTTAGGGCTTAGATAACATTTTAGACAATATATTTTATGTCAGAGACCACTGACCCATAAAAAACAATTATCCACATTGTAAAATAATTATTTTTCCATAATATAATAGAATTTTCATATATACACACCTTTTAAATTAAGTAGAGAGCATAGTTATGTATTCATTTTCAGAAAAATATGCATGTTATGCCTATGCCCACAGTAACACACACACACACATGCACACACACACACACGCACACACACACACACACACACAATCTTCACCTCTATTATTGGCCTTAGAGAAGAAAATAAGTCTTAAGGAGAAGTGGAAAGAGAAATAGGCAAAGGTGAGGGATATGGAACTGGAATAGATACACATAGCCTGGAAGGAAACAGACAGCCTAAGGCCCTGGTGTCTTTCTGAGAAATTTCAGTAATGTGGCTCATTTTGCTGTTTCAGCCTTGTATCTTCCAAACTACAATCTACACTGCTCTTAGAATCATCTTTGCACAAATCTGATTATATAATTTTCTTGCCTCATTACTTGCAATGATTTCTTATATTCTCTTGAATGAAGTAAAAATTTCTTAGTTTGACGTTTTTCTCACAATCTACTTTTTTCTTTTTATTGGCCTTAAACATCACTACACACATTCTACCTTGCAGCTACTTTGAACCACCTTCCATTTCTTTTAAGTGTGCTACTTCCTCTGTGTGTGTTCTTTTTCTTCTCTTTTTCTTGCACAGAGTTATGTGTGAGCATAATGAGTAAAATGGTTCTGTCATTTCTTGGAGGGAAGCAAAGTTCTCTGCCTTTTCCCCTGCTCCCATTCCAGAGACAACTAATTTCACCTGTATTGAGTAATTATTTTTGTATTGATCTAAATTTCTAAATAAAAGCTTACATTGCAGCATTTTTATTTTTCAGCCTGAATTATTAATAGCTGACCTCCTTTTTAATGTAAGAATTTTGATATTTTTAGTTCTCCAATTGCTATTTCCACCATGCATGAATGGTACTTCTATCCCCCAACATTGTGATATTGTTATATGGAATTTTTATAAGACTACTGTTCAGTATTTGCATTATTATGTTGTAAACACTGCTTACAACTGATCCGGTCAATAAACTATAATTACTTTTCCCTCCTAGAAACCTTTTTATTTTACTGGGAACTAATAATTTTCATATCTTTACGTACTCATCAGTAACCAATTTTTTAAAAATTTCCTGAATCTCCTCTAAAGACATTTAGTTATTTCACATATTCTGTCCATTTCATCTTCCTGAAGCAGTACTCCTTCTAGTCAGATTTGACTGCCCTCTATTCTTGGAGCACAGCTGTCGTGTGAGCCCCTCCTTTCACATATATTCAAGGATTCCCTTCACTGCTCTCCACGTTTGATTTCCTGTTTCTGGTTATCTCATCTCTCTCTTTTTCTTAGTTTATATCCTCATCTTGATGGAGCACATCCTTCAGTATTTCCTCGGAATGCATGCATGGGAGGTCACTTTTTCGAAAACCTGTGTGTTTGAAATTATTTTTATCTCATCCTGACTCTTACTGAAAGTTTGGAAAAGGTATAGAATACTAGGTTAAAAATCTTTTTTTTTTTTTTTTTTTTTTTTTAGATTTTCAAAGACATTTGTGCAGCTGAAAATGACTACAGTAACACAAACAATGCAACTGAGTAGTCTTACTTTAAATTCATGGCCAAAAACTTCACATGACCAGAGGATCACAGTCTATTTCTGTAGTCTATTTATTTTCCCACTCTCCTAGTAGCTTATTTCACATTCTTCCTTTCTCTTCAAATATCAGTTTTCCCTGTCTTCTTACTTTCAGCTGATAGCCTTAATGACAATTTCACTGAGACAACTGAAACATTCAGCAGAGATCCCCAGATTCATACAACTACGTCTATCCATCTACTAGCATCTGATCCAACCACTAGGCCTTCCTGCCTGGTCCCACAGATGTAATGATAAACCATCCATGCTCTGCTCTAAAACCTGTTCCTTCACTTGAGCACCAGAAATGAGTTTTGCATTTCTACAGCTCACTAATTTTCTGTTGTCAATCAGAACTTCTGCCTTCCATGGACATGGGTCTGTGTACCAATTCCCTCTGCCCCATTTATCCATGGAAAACAATTCCATTTATAATAGCTACACAAAATAAAATACTTAGGAATAAATTTAACCAAGGACATGAAAAATACAGGTCTTATGAAATTACAGAACTTTGAGAAAAGAAATTACAGAATATACAAGGAAATGAAAAAATGCTCTGTGTTCACGGGTTGGAATAATTAATATTGTTAAAATGTCCATACTTCCCAACTTGATCTACAGATTCAATGCAATCTGCATCAAAATTCCAATGCCTTTTTTTTTTACAGAAATAGGAAAAACAATCCCAAAAGTCAGAACCACACAAATGTACACACACACACACACACACACACACACACACACAAAAACCGTAAACAGCCAAGGCAATTCTGAGCAAAAAGAACAAAACTGGAAGCATCAAAGTACAAACTGCCTGACTTTAAATTATAAATACTTCCCAACTTGGATATTTTGACTTACGATTTTTACAGTTTACACTGGGTTTTTGGGACATAACCCTATTGTAAGTCGGGGATCATCTGTATATTACAACCCTACAATAATTAAAATGGCATAATACTGGCATAAAAATAGATATATCAATGAATGGAACACGATAGAGAGCCCCTAAATGAACCCATGCATTTATAGTCAATTGCTTTTGACAAAGCTGTCAAAAACATACAATGGGGAAAAGCTTGGGAAAACTGGATATTCAGTGCAGAAGAACAAAATTGGACCCTTATCTCACACCATGAACAAAAATCAACTCAAAATAAAGACTTAAATGTACGACCTGAAACTATAAAACTAATAGAAAAAACATAATGCAAAAATTATATAACATTGGTCTTGGCAATTATTATTTTTTTGTATTTGACTCCAAAAGCTCAGGCAACAAAATTGAGAATGTCTTGAATTGTTTTCCCTCTTTCTTCTACATCAAATTTTCCCTTTCAAAAGAATCAGGCCAATCAGCATAGAACCATGCTTTTTCTCCCATTTTAGAAAAAGAAAGAACATTTCTCTTTACTACAGCTATAATTTTATTATGTCATCATTTTTAAAACAGTATTTTTGAGCTTTGTTGGTATTATCCTGTTCTTAGTTTGTGGTTGCAATTAAATCTCTTCTCTCTCTGGTATTAATTATAGGGTTCAATTTTCAAATTTTTTTTATTGTACTTTAAGTTTTAGGGTACATGTGCACAATGTGCAGGTTTGTTACATATGTATCCATGTGCCATGTTGGTGTGCTGCACCCATTAACTCGTCATTTAGCATTAGGAGATACACCTCAATTTTCAAATTTTTAAAAATTAACTTATTTTACTGTAAGTGTTCTTCTTCCTGAATAGATTCTATTTTGACAAAGTTGCTTTTATTTTATTTTTCCTATTTCATTCTCTGACCTTTATATTTCTTCAGAAGCCTGCTATTCTTTGGTTGAATACTAGTGTTTTAGATTTATGGAGCTAAATTCAAATGTATGAGTGTCACTTGACTATAATACTGCTCTTCCATTTAGTTGGGGAACCTCTAATACCTCTGCCATGTGGTCTTTTAACTTGAGCAAACCATTTTCTCCAAATAAGACTCTGAATCTCCATTTCAATTAGTTGCCAGTATTCTTATAGCAACATGTAAGAACAGGGCTGAGAATCCCAGCATCCATAATGCAGATGTGTATTTAATTTTAGTGTTTTCAGTACACTACACACACTCTCAATTTGATCTGTTAATTCCCCAGTCCAGAAAACATCACATCATTCTTGTCACAATTAGAGAATAGCAATTTGGCAGCTATACAGAGAGGTAGAGGAGATCCAAGAATTTGTTTACTGAAAACTTTCAACTTTTAACAAATCATCATAATTGTAGCTTCTCCCTTCTTTCTGTCTGTCCCCAGGCATCGCAGACAGACTAAAACATCTCAACAAGGTCTGATTTGCTTCCTTGCTCCCTGCAGTTTGAAGGAGGGAACTGGGAAATGGGCTGCTGCCTCCTCAGACCAAGTTCAGGCTGCACAGGGGAGAGGTAGGGCAAGGCAAATAAAAACACCATCAAATTCCTACCTGTTTAGAGGTTCGTTTTCTTTCTTTCCTTTCTTTCTTTCCTTTCTTTCCTTTCTTTCTTTCTTTCTTTCTTTCTTTCTTTCTTTCTTTCTTTCTTTCTTTCTTTCTTTCTTTCTTTCTTTCTTTCTTTCTTTCTCCCTTCCTTCCTTCCTTCCTTCCTTCCTTCCTTCCTTCCTTCCTTCCTTCCTTCCTTCCTTCCTTCCAACCTTCTCTCTCTCTTTCTTTCTCTCTTTCTCTTGGTTACTGTTAAACTCTAAGGTTATTTCTATGAGGTTGATTCAACCATTTTCTGATTTCTTTTTCTCTTTTTTTCTTTTTGCTGTGTCTGTGTTGTAACAAGAGCTTAGAAAGCTTTCTACTTCACGATTTTGCTGTCGGCCCATAGAACCAAATCCTGGTTCCTCTGTAACAGTTTTCAAGTCTCTAACCAAAATATTTTCTTTTAACTCCTTACAAATCTTTACCATAATTATTTTAATGTGTAGGTCTGCTAAATTATTATCTATAGTTCCTGTGGGTTTTCTCTATTGCTTTTCTCCTTTGATTTCAACCAAGTTTCATCTCTCTAACAGTCTAGTTTTTTTAAATTGAATTCTAGATTGTATACAAAAGTTTTAAATATAATTTGAATTCTACGGTGTTGTTTCATTGCACAAGAGGATTTACTTTGCTTACTTTGCTTATGATAGGTTGCTAAATAGGGACAAATCCAGAGATCAAGACAATTCAAATTGGGGCTTAAGTTTTTTTGAGGTCTAATCTATTTCTGATTTCATCCTTAATCATAGACAGAATGCCTTTGGGATTCCACTTAAAGTCCAGATTATTTACCAGTATTCTATTTTTGTTTTTAGTAGGTCTTGAACTTCATTTTTTTTTTCTCTCTAGCCTCAAGAATCCTAAACATACTTTCTTACCCTCCCAACAGTCTTTGTGATAATTTGTTAAAAATAAAATTCAAGGCCCATTTATCTGGTTTTCCTTCCTCCAGGATCATTTCTCTGTAAATTATATCTGATATCTGCAAAGAAACACTTTATTTAATTTTATTAAAATTGTTTATCTTTTTTAATTTTCCCAGTGGGGAGATCGGACCTCCACAGAAAATTAAAAGCTAATCTGCCATTTTCTGAAACAGAATACCTGATTTTGAAAGCTTTAGAAAAATGCATTAGAAAGATAACTAGCCACAAACATCTCTAGAATACCCAGAATTTCTAAAGTCCTCGATTATTTTGAAAATTGTAAGCAATTTACTTCCTTATAAGTATATAGATATAATGTGTTTTGAAATGCCTTCTTAATTTATGGATCATGACTATGCCACTTTTCTTCTTTATGAAATAATATGGTTCTACTTATCTTTCAGTGTTTTTGCTAGCTATGCCCAGTCACTGAGAGACATGATAAATGTAAGATTTTCATAGCTCTTTTAAGCAAAAGATAAATTACATTAGATATTTATATGTAATGGTAATAAGTATGTGATCTTTTCATTTAGTTTTTTGTTTAACCAAGGAGTTGGAGAAAAGCCTCATAAATAATGTTATAATATGATTTTACTCAACTAACTTTTATTCTGAGGTCATGTAATTTGGCTTGCATTTTATTTTATTAAAATTCAGCCATTTCTTAAAATAAAAATTGTAAAGAAAATGTGGTACAATACACCACGGAATATTATGCATCCATAAAAAGGAATGAGATCATGTCTTTGCAGGGAACTGGAAGCCATTATCCTCAGCAAACTAATGCTGGAAAAGAAAACCAAACACTGCATGTTCTCAGTTACAAGTGGTAGCTGAACAATGAGAACACATGGACACAGGGAGGGGAAGAACACACACTGAGGCCTGTCAGGAGGAGGGAAGGGGTGGGAAGAGAGCATCAGGGAAAATAGCTAATGCATCCTGGGCTTAATACCTAGGTGATGGGTTGGTAGGTGCAGCAAATCACCATGGCACACATTTACCTATGTAACCTGCACATCCTGCACATGTACCCCAGAACTTGAAATAAAATAAAATATAAAAAAAAGACAAATAAGGAAGTTTTATTTATATAGCTCTTTATAGATTAGTTGATATTTATTGCAGTGTAAAATGATTCAACATACATTTTTTATGCATGTGGAAAAAGCCAACTGGGTTCTAATTTAGTGACTTTAAACTCTGGCTTTGCACCAAAATTTTGTGTAAATTTGTAATTTTATAGGCCTTATTCCAGGCCTATAACATAAAATTTCTTAGATGTACTACTGAGGCTTGTTTAGTTTCTAAAACATTGCAGTGTGGGCTTATGCGCAGTCAGAGATGGAGGCCACTGTTGAGTGAGTTTGTTAAGTTCAACTTCTCTGTGAGGACAGTGGCCACAGGGGAGAAGGTATGTCTGAGTCACCTCTTTCTACTTCTCTGAACACAGCATTGTTTCATGAACTAAAGTGAATCATCTAACCTGTATATTACTCAAACCAGAAGCCCAAGGTAGGTATCCTGATTTGAGAACTCCCAATAAGAGTACCCTTTCTTTGGAAAATTTGAACATAAATTTAAAAGAACACACACACACGTAAACAAACACACAGAGACAGAAGAATCTAGAGCAATGAATAAAAAAAACCTACATACATTGTGAAAAGAAACAGGAGGCACACAATGAGATGGGGGTTAGGGGAGAGAGAGAGAGAGACTAAACAGAAGAGAGAATTTTCGCATAACATAGACAGCGTCAAATACCCACATCATATTGAAGGACACGATAAGCAGGTCTCCAGGTCTGCACTTGTGTCGGGAGAGCTGATGTTGTATCATGGGAAGAAGAGAAGCAGTCATCATTTCAAGCCTTATAATGCCTGTGTGCAGCAGCTTGACCAGCTTGGGGCATATATATTTTTAATATCCTTGTGTATTTTTATGTGACCTGAAATAAACTGGGTATTTCTCTATTTCTTAAAACTTGAAGAACATTAATTAACAGATTTATGAATGAATATGTCTTAAAATTAGAAAAAAAAGATGTGGGAAGAGTGAGGCAACAGATGTGAAAATACCAAAAGGAAGCAATATTTAAATGATATTTTACATCTTAGAGGGAATCCATCTGAATTTAGAAGAGAAACATTTGATATTGCTTTGTAATAAATCACTGGGTCATAGCTTTAATAGGTAAGGTGTAAAGAATGTTTGGAAAAAAATGAAAACTAGATCTTAGAAGAAAATAGTTATTTGGGGGCAATCCTGGAGTCTGATTTTCCAATGAAAGAATTTTTTCTTTCTATGGGGTGGGAACAGAAGCTTTTTTATTTTCCTCAATTCACAAAAGAGAACCTTTATCAGGACTGCTAGACAGTTTGATATTTTTCTCCTACAGCTAGGGCAAACGTGTAAACAGGTATCTCAGACCTACCTGAGAAAGCTAAAGAGAAGCACTTGAATTGTTTAGATGTTGACAAATGGGGAGGCTGTATTGGGATGGAGCAGCACTTACAGAATTCATCAGGGCAAAAATATGGACCAAGGTATGGAAATGAACTAAAGTGAGACTATTTCATTTCCCTCTTAAAAATGCTATCTGGGAGGAAAAAAGATCTTCATCTTTCAGATGAACCCTGAAGATATAGCTAGCTTGCTTTGGGGCTACACAAGTAGTTGATGATTTGACAGTAAAGAGATGAATCCAAAGGGACGTAAAAGAGCTAAAAATCCCTTATGATTGGGGTTGCAGAGTGATAGGGGTGGGTGACTGGTAGGAGACGACAGGGGGTGAGGGGAGGTGGGTAGGGTTGGGTGGGGCTGACGGGTGGGTAGGGGTGGGTGGCTGGGGGGTGGGTGGGGTGGGTGGGAGTTACCTCTCTAAATAACCAAGGAAAGTGTCTCTTGACAGAAAGAGTTAAGCTTAAGTATTTGCCAGGTTCCGAGAGTTTGAAGGCAGCTTATAATACTAAATTGTTTGTTGTAGGAAGCCTCCAAAGTGGCCCCCAAAGACTCTTGCACAGTGGTATTGTGTACCATTGTGTAGGCCCCTCCCACATTAAGTACTCCTGGCTGGTGTAACAATTTGATATCATGGGAATGACAAGGTGTGAATTCTGATGTTAGGTCTTAAAAGACATAACTGCTTCTGCTTTGCTCTCTCTTGGAACATTTGTCAAAAGGATACTTACACGGTCCCATGGAAAGATCCCCAGAGTGAGGAATTGAGGCCTCTTGTCACAGCCAGGATCAGTTTGCCAGTCATGTGATAGTTATTTTGGAAGTGGATCTGCTGACCCCATCAGTCTTTTAGGTGACCAAAGGCATACTTCACATTTTGACAGCAACTTAATGTGAGAGACTCAAGACAGAAAGACCTAGCTAAGATGCTCCTGAATTCCTGGCCCAGGGAAATGTTGCGAGATAATAAATATCTATTGCTATTTTAAGCTGCTAAGTTTTGGGGTAATTTGTAACATAGCAATAGACCACTAATAAAAATTTTGTACCTGGAAGTAGGAATGCTGCCAAATAAATATCTGACAATGTGAGAGAGGCTTTATAGCTTATGAGTGAGCAGAAGTGGGAGTATTATTGAAAACCTAAAGTGCTGTGAACAGACTGTTAGTAGAAGAATGATGAAACTTGAAAAGTAAGAAAAATGTTATTGGAATCCAGAAGATAGGAAATCTTTTTTTTTCTTTTCTTTTTTTGAGACAGTCTCACTCTGTCACCCAGGCTGCAGTACAGTGGTGCGATCTTGGCTCACTGCAAACTCTGCCTCCCAGATTCAAGCAATTGTCAGCTCTCATACCTCAGTCTCCTAAGTAGCTAGGACTACATGCGTGCGCCACCATGCCTGGCTAATTTCTGTATTTTTAGTAGAGATGGGGTTTCACCATGTTGGCCAGGCTGGTTTCAAACTCCTGGCTTCAAGTGATCCACCCCCCTCAGCCTCCCAAAGTGCTGGGATTACAGGTGTGAGCCAGCGCACCCGGCTGGGAATCTTTGATAGTGGCCTAGTGGCAGAAAGTATAGCAACACTGTCATCTGTGGGAATGTGGAAAATAAAAAAAAAAAAATGTACCTAATGGATTGAATAATCAAACTAAGTCGATTTCCGGGAATTTTTTAAAGATACCTTCTTCTGGCTGGGCTCAGTGCTCACGACTGTAATCCCAGCACTTTGGGAGGCCGAGGCAGGTAGATCATGAGGTCAGGAGTTTGAGACCAGCGTGGCCAATATGGTGAAACCCCGTCTCTACTAAAAATACAAATATCAGCCGGTCATGGTGGTGTGTGCCTATAGTCCCAGCTACTTGGGAGGCTGAGGCAGAATAATCGCTGGAACCCAGGAGGCAGAGGTTGCAGTGAGATGAGATCGCACCACTGCACTCCAGCCTGGGCAACAGAGCAACTCCATCTCAAAGAAAAAAAGAAAGAAAAAAAGAAAAAAATGCCTTCTTCTCATTGTGATTTTTGATTTGCACTTCTCTAATGACCAGTGATTGGGGTCTTGAAACCTAGATGATGGGTTGATGGGTGTACCATGGCATATGGATACCTATGTAACAAACCTGCACGTTCTGCAGATGTATCCCAATCTCAGAATTTAAAGTTGATAAATAAATAAATAAATAATAAATAAAAAGATACTTTCTTCTGTCTTCCTGCTGCTTATACTAAAATGTGGGAGGAGAAAAATAAGCTAAAGGAATGGCTGCTAAACTAAAGGGAGCCAGTAATTGCTGATTTTTAGAATTTCCAGCCTCTCCTATTTGGGAGCAATTCTAAAATTAGAAATGGATTCTAGCTGATCATCTTTCCTGAAAAACATGATCTAAATATGAAGCCGAGGATGTGGCTGTAGAATCATCTCTTAGAGTTTAGATCCATGAAATCTAGTGCCTCAGAGAATAATTCAGTGAAACAACAGATGCTAGTAAGCTTACAGGTTGCTGCTAAGCACTCTTAGCATAACTCCAAGGTAAGTTAGGGCTTATCACAGAATGATTTGTGTGTGTGGCTTTTGTCTAATATAGTGAATCCCTATAAGATTATAGGGAGACCCATACAATTTCAGTGAAAATTATATTGGTCAAAACACAGTCAGATTGTACCAAAAATAAGAGTCAACACAAACAACAGTCTTTGGATTCTCAAACTTCTATAAGAAATAATTAGGTTGCAAAAACTGTGCAGCTGCAAAGGTAGGCTATCTTTCATTGAAAAGAAAGGCTGTATCTATCAAAGGAACTATAGCTACATAGGGTGGAGGTAAATAATGAAGGAAAGAAATTTATACCTTGCCTCCCCTTCTATTGCTACAGCCTTCTTTTCTGCAACAAACTTTACCTGAGGGAGGATAATAACATTGTATGAATAAAGACTGAAGTTTTGGTTTTTATATCGATCTGAATAAATGAGTTTCTGAAGCAAAATCTGTTCTGTGAATCAAGGTATTCAGACTTTGTGGCACCTAAGAATTTCTGACAATTTATTGTGCAAGAAGTATACTTCTGAGAGTGAATTGGGCTTTATTAATGCTTGGTGCTAGGAAATTTGGGCTATCTCTTCATTATTCTTCTGAGTTACAATAACTGCTTCTTACTTTCCAAGACTTCTTTCTTAGATTAGTATTATTCTTTCATAAAAAACACTCAGATAAATCCTATGTAATTTTATGTACTTGTTTACATGATTGGAAAGTCTAACTGCAATTGGAAACTAGGTAACTATCCATGATAATATATGACTCACTGTGACAGATTTGTATTATCTGTCTGAGAATTTCAATCTTATCCTTTGAAATGTGTTCATACTTGGGAGAACTTCTTTGTGATAAATTTAACAATTTGTTCAATACTTACTTTCTGTTTTCATTAAGATTGCTCATTCACTAAATGCTATGGCAGTGCTCTTCATAATTAATGAAACTTACTCTGGGAAAGCACGTGTTTTGCTCAAGGCCAAAGGGTCCCATTGACATTCATTTTTTTCCTGGTAGTCAGCCTAACTTCAGATTTGGCAAATGTGAACCAAACTCTGAAACTCTAAAAATGTGGTTCTATCTAGTTTTTAATCTTAGAAAAATCTCCATGCTTTACGTTTCTATCCCCCTCTGTACTTTGCCATCACCTCACTGTTAAAATATGATGCTTTGACTGTAATTTCTTGTTTACTATAACCATACAAAAATTTCCTTCAAACGCTTAAGTTATATGATGCTACGTACCAGATCATTTGTATTTACTATCTTCAGCACCTAACACAGGCTTCTGTAACATAGTAAATGCACACAAAAATATCTAGTAAATAACTGAATGAAAAAAGAACGCATAGATAGGCAAATGTTACTGTTTTTATATTTTGTTTTTTATGAGTTTAGCCAGTATCTCAGAGATATCCTCCTAATGAGATATTTAGTAGTTTAAAGAAAATATTAACTCTAGACAGATTGTAAAGCCAAAGGCAGATATTCAGTAATTATTAAAAGCAGCATTAGATCTGTCATAGCTAAAGCTGAAAATAATTATTTTTTGATGGCGATGATATTATAATATGAAAATGTGGAGGCTGCCAAAGCATACAAAGAAATTCAGGAGAAGTACAATTTATTAGTAAGCTTGTGACTGTTTATATAGAGATTTGTATTATAACTTCTTGAACTCAAAGAGGATATATTCAGGACATGTTTTCTGAATTAGAGTTCACCTGAGAGGAAGAAGGGGAGCCCAACACCTTCTCTATAACATATTTCTGAAGATAATGTTAATGGAGCTTTTCTTTTCTTCCCCCTCTCCTTCCTCCATATGGAGGGCATGTTATAGATAGTATTTTATAAGGTAGCCTCAAGTCCCTAGTAAATGCTCATCATAGCAGACATCTTCAAAAGGATCATTGCATCTTTAGCTGCTCATCAGAGGCCCCTAACAAGTTAGCTGACTCAAAGAATGAAGAAAACAAACTTACCTTGCCAGCAAATGGGATCAGCTCTGTCACAATACCAAATTGCCCCTACATGCTTCAGCACCTGCTACAATAAAAGGAGACATAATATAATTGCTGTTGGGAAGAGATGCACAACCAGGGACTACAGCAAGAGCTTCAGCAGCTGTTTGTAGTGAAAATAAGTCATTTTCTATCTATGCTCGGTGCTTTGAGAGAATCACGAAAATGACATTCTCTTAGAATTAGCGATGCTTTCCTTCGGAAACTTTTCTACTGAACCGAGAAAGTTCAGTAGAACTATTGTAATGCTACTGAGACCACAAAAAGTAGTTGATAGTTTATTTGGTAATCAATCAATCAATCAGGTATTTGTCTGTAATACTAATTCTACTAAATTGTGATTTGACAACTCATGTGTTTGTGTCTAATTTCCATAATTGAGTCAGAAGCAACTTCAAGGTTGGAATGTATCTGATTCACCTATGTGTCACCAGTAGCATCTGGCCTTTCAAATAGTGGATGCTCAGTAGCTGTATGTTCACTAGATTTTTGATAGAAATAGAATGTGTTACATGATTTTCCTTCATGTGTTTATTACACCCAATTTTGTTTAACGGATGAAATCTGATTCTTCATATATCTAATGCCAAGTCTTAGTAAAACGATCCCCAGCTGTGCTTGGAGTGCAATAGTATATTTGCAAAGAAGAAACACATGATTTGCTAAGCTTGAGATTTAAGCTAATATCTGAAATCAGGAGACTTACATTAAGGGATATTTTAAATAATAACTGCTGTGGTCCTAGTCCAGCAGACTGAGAATACAGTTATAATACATCAATGATAAAAAAATTACACCAAATTCATAATGTATTTCATATTCTATTTCCCATGTAAGCAAGTGAGTTTGAAGATAAAACACAATGTCATTAAAAGTCAGATGGTGAAAACAGATCTTGGTTATTTCTTCTACCACTGCTAGATAGGCCTTTGATAGATTTCTTCGCTGTACGCTACTTCCCACCTTGCGGTAGGTCTCTCATTACACAACGTATTTTCTTACTGAGCTACGTAATGCTCTTAACAAATCATCTTTTATCTATTCAGAAAATAAATTATGTGTTTAGCTTCATGGAACACATTGGTATCTGAACTGACTACCTGTAGTAGAAAAATTACATACAACCTATGCATCCAAACTCTCCTGTTAGCAGAAAAAAATAATATAACAAGTATCAGAATCTTCAAAAGGCAGAAAACCTGCCCTGAATCCAAGACATCAGAAGTGTAGGCAAGGTTAGTTAGATAAATGTCTGGATTTGATTTCTCTTTTTCATTCCTTGATTTGAAATTACTTATCATCAATAGAACGTTTAATTCACCCTGAGACCAAGCATCAACTTTATGCCAGCCTGCTCAAAGATCATCTCTCTCTCAATTGCCTCATATACTGGAAAGCTTAGGCATTCCAAACAGCAACTGCAATAATACTCAATAAGTAAGTCCTCAAAATAAACATGTCACCTTTTCAATTTCCCTTATAAAGTAATTTTGGGCCCTTTTACCTACTTCTTGCTTCCAGTGCTGCAGCACCATCTACATTTTTTCCTTTCCCACCATAATTGGTTGCTGCCATTATGCACACAAATTTTTATCTTAGAGTATTGCTATATTATATATACATATAAATTTATATATCTAAATTAATATAATTTAAGGTTATATATAATATATAATATTTATAAATATATTTATATATCAATTTAAATATTCAAACAGCTCTTGTACACTGTGAGGATTGAAACTTGTTTTATCACTACCTCTAGTTACTGACATGTAATAAGTTTAAAAAATAATTATTGAATAAATCAATGAATAATTGAATGGATGAATAATTTCCGCTAATTTGGAGAGAAGATAGCTGTGATGTTGTGGGTGTTCAGGGAAAGGATATGACTTAGAAATACCAGTGTCTGTTTAGGCAAATAAACTTTTTGTTTCAGGATATCTTCAGAAAAACTAGAAATACTTACTGTCTTTACACTGTCTCAAAGAGATATCAAAACCAGAACAGAAACACTTTGTCCTTACTATAGAATACAAGATGTATGTTTGCATGTGTGTGTGGGTGGGTGGGTGTAGGTGTGTGTGTATTTTGCCAAAGGATTTCAAGGACACAGCCATTGGGATACGTTACTGGGGTTGGGGGTGGGGGAAGAGTATGTTTTGCAAGTAGGTAAAATATTCAGCCTAGAGAAGAATAAAATACATTTTTCTGATTTTATTAATATTTAAATTTGTAGTTTTCACAGATGATTCTGAAACTATATTCTAAACAAATCTATTGTATTTTATTTTTTGGTAGTTGAGACAACACATGTTTCTTCTGTCACTGTTCTGGAGGCCACAATCAAACTGAGTCTTGTAGGACCAAAATCAATGTGTTAGGAGGGCTTTCTTCTGGAGGCTCCCAGGAGAATCCAATGCTTGTCTCTCTGTTTGGAGACACTTGTAGCTACATCACTTCGATCTCTTCTTCCATCTTCACTTCAACTTTTGTCCTTTCTGTATTCAAATATCCCTCTACATCCCTCTTATAGGGATGTATGTGATGGCATTTAGGACCCACTCAGATAATTCAGATAGTTTCCCCATTTTAAGATCCTTAATTTAATGTGGATGGAGAGGTTAGACTAGCAGATTGTTCCTCTGCAGAGCGCATTTTGCCACATAAGGTATATTAGTTTGCTAGGGCTGCCGTGACAAAATGCCACAGACTGAGTGGCTTAAACAAAATAAATTAAATTTCTTAAGGTTCTGGAGGCTAGAAGTCCAAGATCAAGACATCAGCAGACTTGGTTCTTCTGAGGCCCCGCTTCTTGGCATGTGGATGGCAGCCTTCTCACTGTGTGTAACATGGTCTTTGCACCATGAATGCTCATTCCACGTGTCAATGTGTTCAGATTTGCTCTTCTTATATGGACACCAGCAAAATTGGATTAGGGCCTATCTTAATGGCCTCATTTTAACTTAATATGCCTCTTTAAAAGACCTATCACTTTTAGGAAGTATGCAATCAAAAAATATTATTTTCATTCTTTCAGTGTAGTCAATCCTGAGAATTTACAGGTTGAAATAAGCAAATTTATTTTACATTATACTGGCTGCATTTACAGAATAGTTTTTTTTAAATGCTATTAAGGATTGAGTTAAAATCCTAGGAAATATCAGAATTCTGCATGTTCTTATTCCATTTATACACAAAATATACGCTGACAATCAATGAAAAGATTCAAGCAGTTCACACTAAACTACCAGCTTGACTGTTTAAATCAGGTAAACGTACTAGCTTTTTTGTTATTTGGCTCATAAAATCTTAACTTTCTATAAAATCTTTGTCCTAAAGCCCAGTTTCTCTGGTGAGGATACTTTGAGTACTACTTACTGGGAGAGGTTGCTCAAGCTTTGATTCGTTTTCTACAATACTAAATATAAAGCAGCAATTAAGACTTTATATTTACAGACATTTCAAGTAGATTGAAGATGCTTATTGATTAGATATGTGATCTAAGTACACTTACCATCCATTGGTTTTCTATTTCTTGTTAATCCTTAACAGATACTACAGAATTCATTATGGCTCAGCCAGAATCACAGCAAATTTTTCCTCATCAGCAGAACAACATTCCTAATTCCTTAGAGAGTGAGTTAACTTTTAAACTCTCTTAGAAAAGATTTAACTTTTAAGAAGACAGCCATCAAAATACATACCTGTGTTTATTCAACATTACCTTCTCATTCTGCCATTCTAAAGTTAAGAAATAAACAGAATAACAGCTCTATTATTCAACAACTGTTTGTTGAACAGCTATTATGTGCTGGGGCAGGGTGCTAAACACTGATATGTACAGAAAAAAAAAAAAAGAGAACTTTGCCCCTAAGGATACATGTTTTACTGTGAGATGCAAATATACTAACATATACTTAAATTATATTGTACTTGAACTACGATAGAAATAAGAAAAAAGAGGGAATTTGGAAGAGTGACTAATTCCCTTTGAAACAGAAACGAAGTCAAAGAAGCCCAGCCGATTATCTACTTCTAGCGGTATTATTTGCCATAAATGAAAGTGCCATGGTCCAAATTTTCTTGGTTCTTGCCTCTTTATTGTGAAAGAGGATAGAGTTATTCTTCATAAAAAGTTATTGAATGACAACTTTAAGCCACCATCATTTATTCCTTACTTAAAAATAAAATTTTATTTGATCTACCACTAGATGACTCATTAAGAAAATAAGACACCCAAAGACATGTGCAACACAAAGAAAAAGCACAAGATTGCCAGGTGCGGTGGCTTACGCCTGTCATCCCAACAGTTTGGGAGGTCGAGGCAGGCAGATTACCTGAGGTCAGGAGTTCAAGACCAGCCTGGTCAACACGGCAAAACCCCGTCTCTACTAAAAATATAAAAATTAGCCAGGTGTAGTGGCCCACGCCTGTAATCCCAGCTATTCGGGAGGCTGAGATAGGAGAATCACTTGAACCCGAGAGGCGGAGGTTGTATGAGCCAAGATCGTGCCACTGCACTCCAGCCTGGGTGACAGAGAGAGAATCCGTCTCAAAAAAAATTAAATAAATACAAAAACACAAGATTAAAGATGTAAAGGTTGAAAGGGCATTTGAGAAAATTCAGAAATACATTCCTAATTTTAAAAACTCTAAGTAATACAGAAAAGTAGAGACCCACTTAACTGTAAGAAAGAGTTTACCACCAATAGTGGAAAATATTATCCCAAATCAGTAACTCCAACTGCATTTCAATTAAAATCAGAAACTAGACCAAAATGTCATAACCACAAGTATTCTAACACTGATTGCAGTAAATACAAAAATAAAATAACCTAACTGCAAAATTCATTTTAAAATTATAAGAAAAAACAAATACCTAATATGTGATAGGAAAAATATGAGAAATAAGTTACAATATGTAAAAAAGACAACTAGATATTAGAATGTAATATAAAACCACATTAATAAAATTAACGTGGTATTGATGTAAACTAGCAATAGACAAATTGATCAGTGGAATCCAGAATCTATAAGGAACTTAAATAAATCAACAAGCAAGAAACATACCCCATTAAAAAGCGGGCAAAAGGACACAAACACACACTTCTCAAAAGAAAACATACAAGCAGCCAACAAATATATTTTAAAAATGCTCATAATCACTAATCATCAGAGAAATCCAAATCAAAGCCACAATGGGATACCATCTCACACCACTCAGAATGGGTTTTGCTAAAATGTCTGAAAGTCACAGATACTGGCAAGGCTGTGGAGAAAGGGGGATACTTATACACTGCTTGTGGGAATGTAAATTAGTCCAGCCACTCGGGGGAGCAGTTTGGAGATTTCACAGAGAACTAAGAGTTAAACTATAATTGGATCCAGGATTCGACTACCAGGTATGTACCCAAAAGAAGCCAATCTGTGAATCTGGTCATTCTACCAAAAAGACATGTACCCATATGTTCATCACAGTGCTATTCACAATAGCAAAGACATTTGCTAGATGCCAATCAACTGTGGATTGGATAAAGAATATGTGGTACATTTACACCATGGAATACTATGGAACCATGAAAAGAATGAAATCATGTTCTTTGCAGTAACATGGATGCAGCTGGAGGCTGTTATCCTAAGTGAACTAATACAGAAACAGATAACCAAATACTGCATGTTCTCATTCGTAAGTGAGAGCTAAACATCAAGTACACATGGACAAAAATATGAGAACAATAGACACTAGGGAATACAAGAGGAAGGAGAGAGAGAAGGAGTCAAGGGGCTGAAAAACTACCTAGTGGGTACTATGCTCACCACCTGGGAGACAGATTCATTCATACTCTGAACCTCAGCAGCATGCAATATACCTGTGTAACAGTCCACATGTTCCCACTAAAACCATAATAAAAGCTGAAAAATAAATTATTTTTAAAAACCTGTCGTCACTTTAAAAAATAAGCATCCTGATGCACTCTTCTGCTTATTTTGAGGATTGCACTAGATAACACATATAAAGCCCCTAGCAGAGAGCTTGGTATAGAGTGAGTGCTTAATAAATACTAGCTATTTCTATAAATAGAGCCTCACAATGTAGAGTGGTATTACAGTGTTACAGCAGTGAAAAGCACATTCCAGTGTCTGATTGGATAGGGTATGGCTTTTTTTTTTTTTTTTTTGCATAGAAAGTGGTGAAAGAAAGCTGTGAATCTCTCTTTCAAATGTTCTTCAATAGAAATTCACTTATCACTAAGAAACACCTCATTTTAGGTCTGCAGCAGAATCAGGTCTGAGAGATGTTTGCTCTAACGGGATATTACTGTCATTACTGAGATGTCAGAACACTCTGAATTGGAAAAACACTCTAGAATCATGAGTGAATGAGAGAAAAAGAACTCAGAATTTTCCCTTTTGGCTTTCATTTAGTTTCTTTTTATCCAAGTCTGATATGCTGAAATGACACATTTTGATCAATATATCTTACTTACTATGTTCTGGCGGTGAGAGAGAGAAAGAAAGATACAGAGAGAGACAGATACAGAGACACAGAGAGATAATCTGAATGTAGCCACTTCCAATCTGCCTCAGATACCAGGGATGCCTCTATTATATTGTTGTTTCTGTTGTCTCTACCTCTTTTGATAAAAAATGGCCAATCTCTTTTTGATCTGTGAATTTATTCTGTATCATCAGTGTGCATTGTAATGTAAGCACTCTGTATGAGATTCCTATATTACCAGCAAATTTTACACTTCTTGAAGCAGGGGTGAACATTGGGAATGGTAACTGTATTGGAAGTCAGAAATTTCTGATTTTGCATATCTGAAAATATCTAGCTATATGTCCTTAAGGAATATCATTTACATTGAGACTCTTGAATTTATGTTTACTAATCTAATTTTCAAAATTGCGTTTCAAAGAAGATGTTATAATGTTATAATCCCCATTTAACAGATAATGAAACTGAAACTCAGATGCGCTAGGTGATTTGTTCGAAGTCACGTAGTCTCTGAGTGGCAAACGAGGCATTGGTGTCTATGTCTAAGGCCACAGTCGGGTATTCTCTTGACAAACTGTGCTTCCGCTCCCCTCCACTTAATTTCTCTTAAATTAAACAAAAAGGAGTAGGCTAAATGAACACTAAAGTCTCTTTTTAAACTATAATTTATGATTTGTATTCATAAAATTTGGTTATATTGACTTCTCTTGAGAACCTTAGAAGAAGGGGCTTTGCAAAACAATGGAGGAATAGGATAGAAAATCTAGAACATTTAAAACTTACCACAATTTGGCCTTGGCAATGATTTGTTGGCTATGATCCCAAAAGCATAGGCAAGGAAAGCAAACATAAGCGGGATAGTATCAAACAAAAAAAGATTATCAACACAGAAAGGAAAATAATCAACAGAGTGAAGAAGCAAACTAAAGAAATGAGAGAAAATACTGGCAAACCTAATATGTTTATATCCAAAATATAAAAGAAAATCAATGCTCCTTTTTTTTTTCTTGAGATGGAGTCTCGCTCCGTCGCCCAGGCTGGAGTGCAGTGGCATGAACTCGGCTCACTGCAAGCTCCACCTCCCAGGTTCACGCCATTCTCCTGCCTCAGCCTCCCGAGTAGCTGGGACCACAGGTGCCTGCCACCACGCCTGGCTAATTTTTTTTGTATTTTTAGTAGAGACGGGGTTTCACTGTGTTAGTCAGGATAGCCTCTATCTCCTGATCTGGAGATCCACCCGCCTTGGCCTCCCGAAGTGCTGGGATTACAGGCGTCAGCCACCGCGCCCGGCCAATGCTCCCTTTTTTGGCTAAGATCAAGTGAGAAATATATAAGAAACTAAAAAAACAAAAACAAAAACAAAAACAAAACAAAACAAAACAAAACAAAACCCTCAATAGCAAGAAAACAAATAAGTTGATTAATAAATGGACTAAGGGGCGGGGCATGGTAGCTCAAGCCTGTAATCCCAGTACTTTGGGAGGTCAGGAGTTTGAGACCAGCCTGGCCAATATGGTTGAAACCCATCTTTACTACAAATACAAAAAACAAAAACAAAAATTAGCTGGGTGTGCTTGTGTATGCCTATGATCCCAGCTACTCAGGAGGTTGAGGCAGGGGAATCTCTTGAACCCAGAAGGTGGAGGTTGCAGTGAGCCAAGATCGTGCCACTGTACTCCAGCCTGGGTGACAGAGTGATATTCCATCTCAAAAAAAAAAAAAAAAAGAAAGAAAAAAGTGGGCTAAGGACCTAAATAGACCTATCTCAAAACAAACAAACAAAAAAAATTGAAATGACCAAGAGGTCTATGAAAAAATGCTCAACTTCACTAATTATTAGAGCAATGCAAATTTATGCCACTATATCACCTTGCAACTGTTAGAATAGCTATTATCAAAAAAATGAAAGATAACAAGTGTTGGCAAGGATGTGGAGAAGATGGAACTCTTGCTCACTGATGGCGGGAATATAAATTAGTACAGCTATCATGGAAAATGGTATGGAGATGTCTCAAAAAATTAAAAATAAAACTACCATACGATACAGCAAGTCCCCTTTTATATATATATATAAAATATAAAAATATATTTTAATATATAATTATGTGTGTGTGTGTGTGTATATATATATATATCCCTAAGGGAATGAAATCAGCATGCTGAAGAGATATCTGTATTCCCATGTTCATTGTGGCAATATTCACGACCACAATGATATGAAATAAATGTGTGTCCATAAACAGACAAATGAATAAAGAAAATGTGGTATATGTACACAATGAAATATTATTCAGCCCGAAGAAAAGGAAATCCGGTCATTTTCAATAACATGGATAAACCTGGAAGACACGATGCTAAGTGAAATAAACCAGGCACAGAAAGAAAAATACCGCATGATCTTACATATATGTGGAATCTAAAATAGTCAAACTCATAGAAACAGAGAGTAGTGTTGTGATTACCAGGGGCTGGGGGCTCGGGGGGTTGGTTGGTCAGCTGTTGGTGAAAGAGTATAAAGTTTCAATTAGAAGGAATTACTTCTAGAAATCTATTGTACAGCATGATTACTATAGTAAATAATAAGGTACTGTATACTTAAAAATTGCAAAGAGAGTAGGTTTTAAATGTTATCAACAGATAATTATGTAAGATGGTGAATATCTTAATTAGCTTGATTTAGTCACTCCACAATGTATACACATACATCAAAGCATCACATTTTATCCCATAAATATATACAATAAAATAAATAAAGATATATGTACTAAAATGAGCAAACATGCTTTCAGAGAGACTATTTCTGTTTTATTTTCGGGCAGTTGGGCATTTCAAATAATTAAAATACCATTTAGAAATGTTACTTTTCCTTTTGATATGTTACATAAAGCAATTGCTCTTAGGTGAAAGAGGACATTGGAATAACCCTACTTTGGTAAGTTTTTATACTAAAATCCACAGCTGAATGTACTGCCCTGTACAGTGGTCTTGCAAAGGTTAGAGGAAACATAAAAATTGGGAAAAAATAATAAAAATACCCAGATTTTCTCATGAAAAGAAAAGGAAAGTGGTTATTTTAAGATTGAAGACACAGCACACAATTCAGTTCCTAAACTTGATTAGATTCCCTTATACAGCCTGAGAAAAATGAGCCTGAAATGGAAGCAATTACAGAATACAGAATAAAACTATTTTTAAAAAAGTGTCTTTTATGTTAGGAAAGGTCCTGAAAGGGCACCATCTAAGTGTGAAATACTTGGCTGCCCAAAGTAATCCCATAAGAAATGGATCTTGAATTGAGATAAGAAAAAAAGTGAAAAATGACTTTGTCTTACTAAAAATATCCTGCACAATAGGAGAACATTTTGTGAAAAGAATAACAGCTGTAATCATATGTTGCATAAGATGTTTCATTTCTTTATTTTCTCATATATCTACAAAATAGTTGTAAGTAGTGGAATTTATTTTAAACTTTCAAGAAAGTATTGCCTTATTCTTTTTTAGTCCTCCTTCATGTCCATTTTAGTTAAAAGACTACTTATGATTACAGGTAATCACATGATAGGGGAATACATGTTGTCCTATAATTCTTTAGCATTAATATTTAGCATTCCCGTCTCTATTCAGAAATAATGAAGAACAAACAGCTGATTTGGTAAATTGCATTATTTTTCATCCTTCCCTGTAATGAAACCCCAATCTTTCATGCATTCCTATAACAAAGCCCTTTGCTGTATAATTTACAGCTCTTTCCATAAGAGGGGTGGTGTTTATTTTCCCACCCCTTGACTTTGAGTTCAGCTCAATGACTCTCTTTGCTTGATAAAATGATACAAAACGACAATGTGCCACTTCAAAATTTAGGCCTCAGGAGTTCATGCAGGCTTCTGTTTGTTTTCACTTCTGCCCTTGCCAGGAGGGAAACATGTTAACTAGCCAGCTGGTTCTAGGAGCAGAAAGAGAAACATGAGGTATAGAGCTGTCTCAGCCAAGCCCACCCTAGACTGGCCAGCCCTCAAGCAACTCAAACTTAGTGAGAATAAATGACTGCTATTTTAAGCCTCTCAGCTTAGGAGATGTTTGTTATGCAGAGCGTCTTTCAGTAGATAAATTATACAGTGGATACAGTATATGTGAAATCTGATGACAATACACACATATACACACATTCAGCAATGACTGTAGGTTTTTGTGACCTACAGTCACAAAACTGTAGGTTCTTTTGAGTTCAATTAGTTAACATGCATTGGCAGAATGAATCTTAATATGAAATAAAGCCAGGTTCTCTCTTTCCTCCAAATAGTAGGAGCACTTGTTATATTATAATAAACTTATCATTCTGTTGCACACTCTCAAAAATCCTGTAACTCTCCTTCTTGACACACATCATATTTGTAATATACTGTTAATTCTATTTAAATTTCTGCTTTGCCCAGTAGAATGAATAATATCTAAGAATTACTGTTATCTTTATTTCTTACACAATGCTATGAGGAACCCTTACTATCACTGTTTGACAGATGATGCATCTGAGGTCCAGAGATGCTGAGTAAATTACCTAACATCACATAGCAGGAAAGTGGCATAACTGAAGTCGAAATCAAAGCAGCTTGGTCCAGAACCGTTGCTCTAAGCCATTTTCCTATATAGCACCACGGTCTTGGAGGTAATTGTTCTGCCCCATTACCTTGCTAAGCACCTGACATGTACATGCAGAACCGTTGTTGAGAGGTTTAATTTGACATGTTGAAGCTGAGGTGGCACATACACTGTGAAAGGAGGAAATCTAATATGATGAAGCAGCCATTGTGGCATGTGCTGATGACTTCCAAGCTGGAAAAAAAAAAAAAAAAAACAGACATGATCCTTGCTCTCTTGGTACATACATTCCGGTGATGCAGATAGAAATAAACAAGGAAACGAGGTGACCATTACAAAATGTGGAAGGGCTGTTGAAATAAAAACCAAACAAGCAGAGTGATGCTAGAAAACAATGAGTATGAATGAAAAACATTCTGTTTTTTTGGTGGTTAGAGAATGCCTTCATTTAAAAAAGTATTTAATCCGAGATCTGACAAATGGGTAGGAGCAATGGAGGAGATCATTGAGGAAGAATGTGTTAAGGGTCCCAGGGCAGGAAAAGCCACTATTCCACTTTCTCTAGACCGTTGCTGAAACCGTCCAATTCTCTGTCAACATTCACTTCCCAGTGCATTCTCCACACTGGTGAACTTTCTCAAGTTATTCTCCGTTATTTTAGGGAAGAGAAACCAACTACTTAACAAGGTTGGTAGGCTTGGCTCATGCCTTTTTTCCAAACTCATTTAATTCTTTTTTGCTTTCTGTCCTGGCTATCTGTCCTTCCATCACCTTGTCCTTGTCATGCTTTCTTATGCCTCACATCTGCACATTAACACATATAGAGTTTTCTGCCTGAGTCCTTCTTTTTAAAAAATAATGTGTGCTGACATCTCAGATTTCAACTAAAGAATTAGTATTCTGAGAATCCTTTTTTTGTTTCTTGACCATATCAAATTTCACTTATATGACGTCCATAGCACAGGATTTATTACTTCTCTGTATATTTGCAAAAGTAATGTTTTATAATTGTGTTTGCATGTGCATGCATGGGTGTGTGAACACTGGATGAGCATAAATTTAATGAAGTCATGAATGTTGTCTTTTTGTAAGTAGCATTACGTCCCATGTGTTTGAAATATGCCTGACAAACATCAGATGCTCAATGCATGTTTATTTAGTATATTGAATAAAACTTATTGAGTTTTAGGTAGGGGGATTACATAATACAATGTGTATTTTAAGATTACCCCATTTGTTGCTTCAAGAGGAATGAGCTGGAAAGCGGGCAATTGTGAAATCTCTATTCACAATGATATTTTACCTGGGCTACTATAGCAGCCTGTTAACCATGATGCTTGTTAACTTCAAATCGCAAAGCACAATGAAGTGGCAGCAAAACAGATTCTAAAAAGTAGCTGGATTTGAGATAATATTGGAGAAAGAATTTTCAAGATTTACTGATATTAGGTGAGAATGATAAAAGAAATGAAACCAATTAAGAATAGCTCCTAGGTTTGTGGGAGCATACTTATTTATGGAGATAAGGAAAACTCATGTGCAAGGAAAATTCTATAATTGGGGAAATAAAGACTTCGTATTTGGCCATGTTACATTTAAGATGTCTTTGAAACATTCATTTGACAATGTCAAATAGACAGTTGAATTTATTTATTTGGAGACTTATAGGAAAAGATTCAAGTACAGATATAAATTTAGGTATCATCAGTATATACATTTCATTGAAAATTATGACAATAAGAAAAACATGTATGAAGAAAGGGTAGTAAGAGACAGATTAGAGCTAATTCCTTCAGAATATCTACCTTTAGAAATAAATGTGAGTTTAAAGAAAGAGTAGAAAGTATTTTCAACAAATAATGCTGGAACATTTAGGTAGCTATTGATATGGTTTGGATCAGTGTTCCCACCAAATCTCATGTTAAGATGTAATCCCCAGTGTTGGAGGTAGGACCTGTTGGAAGGTGATTGGATCATGAGGGTGGTCCTTCATGAATGATTTAGTGCCATCTCCTGATGCTATTCTTGTGATAGTGAGTTCTCATGAGATCTGATTGTTTAAAAGTATGTGGCACCTCCCCTACAACCCTCTTGCTCCTGCTCAGGCCATATAAGACTCCCCTGCTCTCCATTCACATTCCACCATGATTGTAAGTTTCCTGAGGCCTCCCCAGAAGCAGAAGCCACTATGCTTCCTGTACAGCCTGCACAATTGTGAGCCTATTAAACCTCTTTATAAGTTACTCAGTCTCAGGTATTTCTTTATAGCAGTGTGGAAATAGACTAATACAGCCATATTGAAAACAAATAAATATAGGAAATCTTGATTTTTGACCTCTTACCATGTAAAATTTAAAGCTAGATAATAGATTAAAAGAAAAAAGATAAAGCTCTAAATAATATAGAATAAAATATAGATATGTATCTTTATAGCTTTGGGTTAGGCAAATGTTGTTTAGCTAGGACACAAAAAACATTGTGCTTAAAAGAAATAGAAGATGATAAATTGAGTTATTCAAAATTAAAAACAACTGTTCTTCAAAAGGCATTATTAAAGAATTGAATAAGTAAACCACAGACTGGGAAAAAGTGTTCATAATTAATATATTTGACAAAGGAGATGCAGAATACAAAAAGAACCCCTAAAACTCAAAAAGGCAAACAACCCAATTTAAAATATTGGCCAAAGATTTGAAAGATACTTCACTAAAACTATTAAATGACGAATAGTCACATAAGATATTCAACATCATTAATAATTAGAAAAAAATA
The DNA here is from genome assembly GCF_028878055.3 of Symphalangus syndactylus. NCBI lineage: Eukaryota > Metazoa > Chordata > Mammalia > Primates > Hylobatidae > Symphalangus > Symphalangus syndactylus. Next base: position 83,359,551 of record NC_072436.2, read on the forward strand.
AACAGACTAAAGCTCCAATGAGAAATGACTTCATAGAATGAACTTCAGAAATTCTCAAATAACTTTATAGAAATCACCTCACAGAGTCGGCCAGACGTGATGGCTCACGCCTGTAATCCCAGCACTTTGGGAGGCTGAGGCGGGCAGATCACTTGAGGTCAGTAGTTCAAGACCAACTTGGGTAACATGGCGAAATCCTGTCTCTACTAAAAATACAAAAATTAGCTGGGCATGGTGGTGGGTGCCTGTATACATGCATGTGTATATACTTTAAAGCACGTTGCAGACAACAATACACTTCACTACTAAACACTTCAGCATGAATATCATTAACTACACATTGCATTCTAAATTTCATTAAAATTTAACTTTTTTCTTTTGATGTAAAATGTACCCACAAAGAAATGCAAAAAATTTAAGTACGCCTTTTCATGAATTTTGAAAATTGCATACAATTATGTAAACTAAACCCCTGTTGAGACATAAAACTGTCCACAGAATGTTTCCTAATGCCTTTTCCCAGTCAACCCCTACCCCCATTCTTCCAATTGCAGCTCCTGCTCTGATATCCCCCTCAGTCTCCCACAGATTAGTTTCCTTTTCCTGGAATTTCAAATTAATGAAATAATTTTTGTAAGACTTCTTATACTCAGTATAAAGTTTTCCAATTTCGCTCATTTTACTTACTTATAAATACTTCATTCATTTTCATTGCTGTGTAGTGTTTCATTGTATAAATACACGACAGATTTTTAAAATTCATTTACCAGTTGATGGACCTATGTGTTTTCTCCAATTTTGTGCTACTATGAATAAATCTTTGAACATTTGTGTACTAATCTTTTAGCGGACATATGTTTTTGTTTCTCTTGGTAAATATTTTGGACTAGAATCACTGAGCTACAGGATAAGTATATATTTAGTGTTATAAAGAAATGGAAGACATTTGCCAAACTGGTTATAACCCTTAGGTTTCCACAAAATGTATGAGAACTCCAATTTTTCACATCCTCTCCAAAATTTGGTACACACCATCTCATTGATTTTGTACTGGCTACACCCTCTGTCAAATACATTCTTCCTTCATGTATCTATGTGGACTGTTCACTCATACTCTTCAGTGTTTTTTTTCAAGTCACTTTCTCAGTGTAGCCCCTACCTTTTAAATCTTACTTAAAATTGTACCCAGAGCACCCACCCAACCCACAACACTATCTTCCTTTGTCTTTAATGTTCCCAGATAATTTATGTATTCATCAATTTGTCTATACCCACCTGATACCTATATCACGGATTCTGAACTCCATGAAAATAAGGATTTTTTTGCTATTTGTTCACTTCTTCATTCCTTGACTTTGTAAATATTCCTGGCTCAAACTATGCACTCAGTAGACATTTGTAGAATCAGTGCATACCTAGGAACACTGTGGAGTCGATAGAGACACAGCAAGATCCTATGTTTACAAGAGGGCACTTTTGCTTGTAGCCAAAAATCATCTAGGAACAACTTTTAGATGTTTGGGTTAAAGTAACTCACCTGATTCACCAATTAAAATGTCATTCTTTCTTTTTTTTTACTTGAGCCTAAAAAGGGACAACAGATATTATAGTAATTCACTGTGACTGATGGTATATGCCTGAATGTCTAAAATAAACATTTTTCTCAAAGCCTACAAAAAAAACTTTTAAGAAAATTAGTTTTTTTTTTTTTTTTTTTTTTTTTTTTTTTTTTTTTTTTTTAAAGAACAACTAATTTTAACATCTCTTAGAATGTCTGGAAGACTTCCGTCATAAAAATTAAAAGTCTAGAAAATGTTGTAGCCCTTACCTCATTATGGATCGTGTATCACTCATACAGAGGGAACACATATGGCAGTTTAATTGTATATTGTTTCTTGAAATTGTTTTAAGATTCACTTATCTTCTAACTATACAGCGGAATTCTTCCCAGAATTCTTTGCCTTGTTAATGAGTTCCTCATTTGAATATATTGAGAAAAGTTTCAGAATTGGTACAGCTGTTCAGTGAAACACTATTAAACTTTTATAGTTTTCCCTTCTGAGAATTTAACTTTCTTTTGGGTAGTTTATTCATCAGAGTAAGACCACAGATTCTTAAAGTAGCTAAAAACTGTTTACATTATTGAAAACAAAACTCCCTCTACTTATAAGATTGTTAAGTTCTGAAAGACAGCTTGCAATACATTTTTTTCTAAGTCCACAGAATGTCCAAGGGGGATGATGGTAGTGTAAGCTTACAGTCTATGGATATATTACTATTAGGAATTGTATATCGTCTTTAAAGCTTTAAAAATAAGCACATTTCTCTTTTCCTTGATGATATAATAGGATGACATTTTAACATTTTTACTGTGATTTTCTTATTTAGCATTGTGGGCTTGTAACATTGATCCTTCTCTGCCTGAGATAGCCATTACTCCATTACTTTGGGAGAAAATTAAGTTTAAAAGAAATAAGTTTTACTAAGGAAGGAAGGCATAGAAAAATATAGTAATGAGAGAGGGGGAAATAAATTATATATATAATGTATATTATATATAATAAATATGTAGTATATTAAATATATAGTATATTAAATATATGATATAATTAAATATATGATATATTAAATATATATAATATAATAAATAAATATATATATATATATCTTGGGTAGATTTTTCCAAATTCCTTTTTCTCTTCCCTTTCCTTTTTAGAATATCTAGGTTCAAGTAATAAAGCCCCATATTATAGTTTGAGACACAGTGTAGATAAGTACTCATTTTATGTATGACATCAATACTATTTCTTCTGTAGAAGGAAGTCGTGGCTTTGGAGAACTAAAAGAAAAAGCCAATTTCTGTTCCCAGGAATTCTGAGAAAATGGAAGGAGAGAGGAGCAGGAGATAAAATTGCTTATCCTTAGGAAATATCCCACGTTTTTTTTTTCATTTTAGGTCTGAATCTGTGGGAAAATGTACTGTGGATACGAATTAGGTAAGAATTCAAATGCCATTTATTACAAGCAGGTCTTCAAAAGAGAAAGTTAGCTCAAAGATTTAAATGCTTTCTGAGTAAAAAAGGAGCCACACTGTGTATAAAGAATGGGGGTGGTGCTGGTAAGTTCATTTTTGTTTTTTTTTTTTTTTTTTTTTTTTTTTTTTTTTTTTTTTTTTTTGAGACGGAGTCTCGCTCTGTCGCCCAGGCTAGAGTGCAGTGGCGCGATCTCGGCTCACTGCAAGCTCCGCCTCCCGGGTTCACGCCATTCTCCTGCCTCAGCCTCTCCGAGTAGCTGGGACTACAGGCGCCCGCCACCGTGCCCGGCTAATTTTTTGTATTTTTAGTAGAGACGGGGTTTCACCGTGGTCTCGATCTCCTGACCTCGTGATCCGCCCGCCTCGGCCTCCCAAAGTGCTGGGATTACAAGCGTGAGCCACCGCGCCCGGCCGGTAAGTTCATTTTTGGAATACTAAGTTGATTTCTGCAAAGCCTAGTGAGCTCATTTCAAGTTTACATGAGCAAATTCCATTTCCTATAATAGGCATAATTTACAGGCTTTGTGGTTATCACATGTCTTGCACTTAAGATTACATTTTAGGAGATTAAGATAATATCTTGATAGTAAACTCCACAGTAACATGAAGGGACAGTTGCCCATTTTTTTGAATGAAAATATGTGAAGAACTATAATTATAATAAAAATAAATGGAGCATGAATAGCTTTCATTCTAAGTTAAGTCTTTCTTTCAGTAGTGCTGTTTGCTCTTTCTGCTTCTGAGATTTCCAGCTTGTTTATACTTTAAAACTCTACTGTAACTTCCATAACTTGCACATGGATTAGGGCATACTGTTACTGGCTCCAGTCCCTGCTAGAGCCTAACAATAGGCGTTGGAAGTGGGCTAACATTCTTACTTAAATTTTCTTAGGTGGATGGGATATGAGAAGGAGAGTAAGGCAGGCAACTCTGCTTTGTCAAAGAGGGATCTCCAGTATTTTCCAGACTCCATTTCCTTGACAAGGCTAATAAAGTAGGTGTAGTTGTCATTTTTAGCACGTAAAAGCACAAGACATCCTGTTACATTTGAATTTCAGATAAATAACACACAATTACTTAGCATAATTATGTCCATGCAACATCTGGACATACTTAAGGTACAAAAATTATTCATCATTCATCTGAAATTCAAAAGTTTGAAGGGGGTGAATATCATAGCTATTTATGGGGATACTCACTAAAAGGTATGTGGGGTCTACTCTCCACTGCATTCTGGGATAGCGCCTTAGGATCCAGTATCTTAAATATCAAGGCTTCTAACCTCTGCCTGTTGAAGATTTTTAAGTTGCATTATATAAGAAGCATGAGTGGCTTTCCTGTCAGGATAAAAGGCTAGATTCCAAGGTTATAAATATATACAATTTTTATTTGTGAGTTAAAATAAATAAATAAAAATATTGAGAAATTGAGCACTTTTCTCCAAGGGAGACTCCCTTCTCTCTGCTACCTCTGTATCACATCCTTAGATTTATTCCATGCATGAAAATGAGTATAATTATTCTTTTATATAGCTTTATCTTCAATATGACTATGAGATCTTTGAGGGTAAATGCTGTCTCAGTATACTTGGTAAAATGTCAAGAGAAGACACATGGATAATGAGATTGAATTGCACAGAAAAAAATTGGTGGCAAAAAAGAGATATGTGCAAATGCATACGTGGCTAAAATAAGCTTTTTTCCTCCCTCATAATTTTCATAAAAAAGCTAGAAAATATGAGCAAGCAAAATCAATAAAGAATAGAAAAATCCCCTGTAATTCCATTGTTCAAACATTTTAGAAAGTTTTTTGTCAGCTTCCTACTCTCAGTCCTTGCTATAGAATTATGACATACAGTGATCATGCTCTAGATTTTCTGTTAGAAATGTCTTGAACAACTCTCCTTTATAGAAAGTCCAAATCTACAGCCATTTTTAATGATAAGGCATGACTGTTTGCAATTAACTTTTTACAGATAAAATTAGCCATTAAGTAAATTTTTATTTTTTATTACTGTAAACAGCAATGTAATGAGAAGCTGTGAGTCTATATAATTGGTTACATGCTGTTTTATTTCTTTATTTTCTTTTATGAGACAATGCCTCCTTATTTCTTTTATTAATGTCTATTTTTATCCTTTTTTCCATATGAATGCTATATTTATTTGTAAAGATTTTCTCCAGACTCTTGTTTGTATTAATTTGGAACTAATCAAATGTTTTATGATTTTATCTTCTAATTCACTTACTTAATCATTTAACAAATATTTATTGGGGGAACTTCTATTTGCCTGGCATTGGACAAACCAAGATAACAAATACGGCTTGTATTCTAGTGGGAAGAATCATGGGAATACACAAGTAAACAAAAAAAATTACATGGATTTGTATTCGCAGTGAAAATCGTGACAAAGCACACAATGGCTGAGATAGTTAATCCTGTGGATGGTCAGGGAAGGCTTCTGCATGAATGGAGATTTAAGCTGACACATAATATATGCAACATGCAGGAGGAAGAACATTAGTGAATCAGGGAACAGCTTGTACAAATGTCTCGAGGCTACATTTTTTGAGGATCCCAAAAATTGGCTCGTCTAGAGCATAATCAGTAAAGAAATATTCATGCAAGATGAGCTAGCAGACACAAGACACAGCCTTATCAACCTTGCTAAGTATTTCAGATTTTTTTTGGTTATATTGTGCAGCTATTAAAATTAAAGTGATCTATGAAACATACTTGTAATTTGCCTGAAGAATATTGCAAATCACCTCTTGTTTATTAGCAGATAGCCATGTCATTTCTTGCTCTGGAGTACTTCCGATTAATTATTTAAGATTTGAAGCTAACAGGAGTACAACAGGATAATTAGAGGTACACATCGAAAGAAGCAATAATTCAATCAGATTTATGTTCTAAACACACACTTTTTCTTAACCTGTGCAGTAGAAGCATACATCTTCTCTCTGTTATTGTTTAACTTCATCTTTATTTTTAATTATGAATCTTATCTGTTCTGATGAATCTATTTCATTTGTAGCAACATATGGCTTATTAAAAGTTGGAATTGAGCCAGAGTCTAAATGGGTTGGGTCTTACCACTGGGTGATGGCTTTTGCCTGAAGGAGGTTATCCCAGGATGTGATCTTATGAAGATTGTGTCTTCTATGTCACACGGGTGTATTTTGAGAACTATGTAGAAAATTGGAAAACTAAATTTTTGAAAATCCAAGTGGATCAATTTTTATGCATATACTGAGGAATATTTTATTCAGGAGTGTTTTTCCTGAACTGAATTATAACACACTGCTTCCTTTACTATTCCTACTGTGAGTTTAACCAGTGAGTTGTATAATTATGTACCTGAAATAGATTTGAAGAGCTCTGTATCCATCAAAGATCGCAGAACCAAGAATTAAAACCCTAAGACAGCACTTCTCAGAATTTATGATGGGTGCTATTTAAGTAATTTTTCCTCCACTAGACACTGTTTTGTGCTTCTGATATATTTGCTCTATTCCTCCAATCAACTCTGAATGATAATATTTGATATTTCCATTCTATATATGAAGAAACTGGGATTCAGAGAAGTTGTACCACTCTTTCGAAGTCATAATAAGTGGTCAGAATTCAAACCTCATCTGTTTTCTTATGCCAATACTATGGTAGTCTTTCTATTACAACATCCTGTTTTCCTTTCCTTTGAAGGAAATCTCTATAACATGATGCCTCATAACCAGGAACTCTGCTAACAAATATGGCAACAGTTTTGTGCAAGTTTGAAAGAACATCTCACATACTCCAGGCAGCCTGATACCAAAGGCACATGACTTGACAAATAGAGCGCAGACTGAATTTCAGTCCCCATTCTCTCTCTCAACTGGGGCCCTACAGCTGTGAAGAACTTACATGTCACTGTGTGAGCACCTTGAACATGATGGAAAGTATGTTATATTAACAAGTAGTCTAAATTAAAATATCTACTTATTATTTGAAAACCAATTACTTGAACTACAGTAAAACAAAAATCCTTAGTTTTTCCAGTAAATTTGATTATTCTGAATATTAAATCTTATCCCAAGGTATAGTTTGGAGTACAGCATTTTGCTATATTCTGACAAATTTAATACAACCTTATTAATAATGTGCCTGATATCTGGTTTATAATGAGATTAAACACTGCTTTTTAATAACTTCTCCTTTTAAATTATTAAAGCTAAGTAAAGTCAAATGTCTATCTAAATGCCATTTTATAATATTTCTTTATTAATTTAAAAATGTTGGCCGGGCACAGTGGCACATGCCTGTAATTCCAGACCTTTGGGAGACTGGGGTGGGAGGATCACTTCAGAAGCTCCAGAGCAGCCTGGGTAACATAGGAAGACCCTGTCTCTACAAAAAATAGAAAAAATTAGCCAGGTGTGGTGGCATGCACCTGTAGTCTCAGCTACTTGAGAGGCTGAGGTGAGAGGATCACTTGAGCCTGGGAAGTAGAGGCTGCAGTGAGCCGTGATGGTGCCATTGCACTTCAGCCTGGGTGACAGAGTGAGACCCTATCTGAAAAAAAAAATGTTAAATGAAATAAATAAAAACGTTAAGTGTGGGAAATTATAGACATTGAATAGTATCACGAATGTTAGGTAACAATAATTATAGGAATCAAAATATTGACTCCATTTATCTGTTAACAAAAATTTATTTTTCCAGCCTAGTTTTGATAGTGGGGCATGGAGTAGATGTTGAGGGGTGTGGGGCAGGGAGATGAGGTTAGAATGTCATTTTAAAATCAGGTCTAGCTCAGTGACTTCTGAGGCTGGGTCATAAATGTAGCATAGCTTCCATGCAAAATTTGCTTTCATAAGATACTCACTCTTAGAATCCAGGTGCCCTAATGTGTGGAAGTTTCAGTCATACGAAGAAACCACATGTAGGTGTTTTGGCTGAGAGCTCCCAGTGAGGTTCTAGCTCATAGCAAGCATCAGCCTACAGACGCTTGACTGAGGTGGCTTTTGAGATGACTCCAGCCCAGATGCTGTCAGACTGCAACTTCATGAAAGACCCTATGAGAGAACCCCCTAGCTGAGGTTAGTCACAACAGAGTGAGGAGAGATAAGAAAAATAAACAATAGTTACTGTTTTTGCTAGAAGTTTGGGATTTCTTAGGCAGCACTAGATAACCAAAGCTTTTCTACTTGAAAGGACAACAGATATTGTAAGCATCAGAGAACAACAACTACAAAAAATAGTATTTACAAAAACCGAGAGATGTCAGAGACAGATGAGATCAGTGTAGGTCATCATATCTGAAAAAAAAATTCATGGAGAAAGTGGAACATAAGCTGGATATTGAAGGAAGATTAAATATAACATCATCCAACAAGACGTATATCAATTATTAAAATCAAGTAGCACAGTATAGAAGGTGAATTAACATTCTTCTAAATAAAAAATATTTTAGTGGTTTTTATTGAGGAGGTAATTTACATAAATTATGACTAGAGAAGTTAGTAAACAACTTTAACATCACCTCATTTCTTAATTTGGAATCACCATTTTACCTTGACTAATATAAGATCACATTGTGCTAATGTCAAGAAAAAAAACTGATTGAACTTGTAACATACAGAATAGTCGAATATTTGATCTCTATAATGAAAAATAAAAATATGCTGTATTACTGTATTTATAAACCAGAAAAGTTATGCAGTCAAGTAAACTTGAATTAACAAACACCATAATATAGGTATGATTTTTCTTATCTTTTAAAAGACCTTGGTGAAAAGGAGTTTTGGATTCATAAGTAAAGAAGGTATGGTAATCTCTACCCTTTTATTCATCTTGTATTAAATGGAAAGTTTGCCAAATAATCTGATAATTAAGAAGAACATTGCACATTAATTTGACACTGCCTTTACTATCATAAATTTCGCTTTACATTCCCAAGACCTCTTGTCCAATAGAAGAGATGACTATATGATATAATGTTTTCTGCACTCAAAGTGTAAGTCTTTGAATAGACAAAATGTCTAATAGGGTGTAATTTCCTCTCAGACTTGTTGAATATCGATCATTGGATTGGAATCTCTCATTTTATCTTCTAGTAGAGGATTTGAACTAGGTCATAAACTAGCTCATTCTCATTGTGGTAGGTTAGGTTACTCCTCATCACATATTAACTGCCTCCTCCTCTGCATGGCCAAAGCGTACTTCTCCAGTTCATGGGCAAAGAATTTGGCTATATGACTGGCTGTGGCCAGTCGAGTTGTGGGCAACAGTGACAGAAGGCTAGTTCTGAGCTGGGATTTTGGAAGGATTTGCAATGGAAGAACATGCCCCAGGTGTTCATTACTCCTTCCAGTTGTTTTCTAGAATGACTGCATGCAAAGCAGATCTGAACCCAAACATAATATCATCCAGTATATCCAAGCTCAGACAAAATCTGTTGAATTGCAGCCAAATAGCAGACACGTGAGTGTAAAATAAATGTCTGGTATTGTAAGCTACTGAGATATTAGGGTTCTTATTATACGTTATTTTTAAAGCCTGACTAATATATATGTTTTGAAATATTAAAGACAATTTTATTCCTTTAAGTTTTCAACTCTTCTTGAAACTATAAGAATTAAATTTGCCCCAGAAAAGAGCTATCAGTTTAGTCTAACCGTTTGTTATATTCCAAATATGTAAGGACTTATTAATAGTTTTCTAAAGTAAATATTTTGCCAGATCATTATTTTACTGATGAAATTTTATATTCCCATTTATGATATAGAAGTGAAATTTATTTATATATATCCTACTCAATTTGGATAAGTTTGGAGTATACTAACGTCTTCTTAAAGAACAAAACACAGTGAGCATGCTGACAGACAGTGCCCATGAAACTCCCTTTTAGAATACAAATGTTTTTGGGTCAGAGTACATTTTGTTCAAAAAAATCTGTTCTCTAGGGAATAACTTGAGATATTACAGGGAAATAACTTTTCTTGTAATGCTATACTTTATAACCAAAAACACACACATAAAAACCAAAAAGCAGTCAACCACTTGTCACTAGGGCAAAGAAGTTGTAAATTACGTAGACTATCTCCGACATGTGGCTCGAGGCAAATTTTCTTATTACTCAATCCATATTTTGCTCCTCACTTATTTTAGTTCATAGCAATTTCTATAGCTTATTCAACCACACTCTAGATTGCTTTCCAGGTTTTTATTGTTTCACACATATTTCTTTATGTAGAGAAATCTTGTTCAGAAGCTCAGGTATTGCTTTATTTCTATTATAAAGAATAAGTTCTTCTTGAAGGATGTATGATAATGCTGCCATTTAGACTGTAAGTAAAGAGTCCAGGCTCCGCTCCAGGTCCTACTCTGTTTTATAAGTTTGGTTCTAATAGATATTCTAATTAAAGCTTCATTTTGAATCAAGCTAATCCACGGACTACATGCTGTCTGCAATCCTTCAATGAACATGTGCTGCTTATGTTTATTTTTTTCAGGTTGTAAGACACTATTCAATTATTCCAGAAATGCATACATCTAGTGTGCAAAATGAAAATCCAAGTGCTGAACACTAGTTAAATTTGAACAGAATTGCTAAGTTAAATAAACAGAAAATAATTTGTCAGGGATCACATACATATTCACTTGCTCCAAAAGGGTAAATTGCTCATATAACATTTTGGAAACCCATCTTCAATCTATTTAATGAGTTAAGCATTCTTGAGTAATAATAATTGTTATTTATTTAATATTTTAAATCTACTATGGTACTTGATTCTTTAAATAGCCCTAGGAAAAAGCTATAAATGCATCTAAATCATAATAATTTAATAAATTATAAAAAGGATATTTCATATCAGGAGAGAATTGCCAATCTGATAAGTTAGTGATTGTGCTTGGAAGAAAGAAAGAAAACTCATATATCTACCTTATAATATTATTTCATATGCATATTTTCAATTGCATTAAAGATTTGTTTAAAAATAAAACTACAAGTGTACTAAAATAAATATAGATTAATGTGTAAATAATATTTGGCTGAAATGGCTATTTTAAGCATTAAAACAAAGATCGAAATTACAAGAAAAAAGATATTTGATGCAACTACATTAAAAGCATTTTAAAATAAGTATATCAAATGTCACCAAAACATTAATAAGCAAATACCCAAGTAGATATATATTTGTAAAATGCATCACAAAATCAGTTAGGTTTTCATAAAGAAACTAACCAAGGTGGTGACACCTATAGGTGGGGTAAATGAGGAAATTTTAATAAAATAATTTGTTATAAATGTGTGGGCAGAGTTAAAAAGAACAATGAATTGAGAAACAGTTGGTTTCTAGGTCTACCTGCACTAGACCTGTAGATGCAAGGGGAGCTAGTAGTTATCAGATGCTGGCGAGACCAGTAGCTGTAGGAAAAAAGCTGTCTAACAGGAGCTTTGGCCAATGATAATGATAACTGGCAGCCTAGCAGGGATAAAGCCAAAAGTATAAATTTCCAGACTTTTCTCTCCTCTGATTGCTGTGGTTCCCTCTTTACTCTGCTTTCCCTCTGGCCAGAACCAACCAGAAATTAGAGGAGAAGGTAACCCAGTTTGTGTAGTCCATGAAGATTGACATCCAAAGTCACAAAGCAGTCTGGAATGTGGATTTGTAGGGACAAATGGAGACTATTCAAGCATAGTCCACATACTAAAATTTTCTACATCCACTTTAATCCTCCAGCCAGATGAAAAGTTTTGCGTAAACTCAGGAGACATACAAGTTCCATCAGTTATTGTATAATGACAACATGATGTCAATTTCTTATCATACAATCATGTAAATCCTAAATCATTAGCCATTATCAGTTCTGTTACTAACATGTAATGGAGGAAGACAAAACAATTAACATAAAGCATATCTAATACAGGCCCACTTTTATGGATAGTCATTAGGCCTGAGTTGATAATTTCATTTTCTTCTTCCACAACCCATTCCAGTTTCCCACCACCCATTCCAGTTTCCCACCACTCCCTTTTTGGATCTTGGCTGAATGGGGATCATTATTTGATGGGGTGTGATCCAAATGTTTATTTCCATATAATCTTGGTACTTGCTAGTCCTTTGGATAAAGGACCATTAAAAACTATTCCAGTGAATTCCTTCGGTTTCCGATAAACACTTTATTGCTTCAATTGGGTTTGGGTAATCTAATAACCCTGTTCAATAGAAGCCCTATCATTTTCCTCAGCACCATCAGGAAACTGTAATGGATGTGCAACAGCCTCAGGTTCCAGCTTAACCAAAATCTGATTGTAATCCCCCAGTGGAATCATTCTTTCTTGGGTATTAGAACCCAAATCTACTGAGTGAATGGCTGCAATGATGGAAAACAGATATTCCTCAAGTGGATTATTAAGTAAAATAATGAGAGCTGTCATTCCCACTTCACCCCTTTGTTCATGAACACATGCATTCTAATGCTGGGGGAGATAACACTAAGTACCAGGTACTACCTTAAAGAATATGTTGTAAAGTAGCAGCTTATATATTGCATATGCTTAAATTACAGCTTATAAGCTATATAAGCTATAATGTAAAGGACAGCACCCCAGTCTCACAATGTGTTCTCTCCCCACTGGTACCTAACAGAATCTTCAGTAGGCCATTCTACTAGTCTATAAGCTGTCTGAATCTGGGTGATGGAATATACACTACCACTTGGGAATTCTGTGAGTCTATTGCCATATTTTCTTCATTACAATGTGATTTTTAAAAATCAGAAACAATGCCATGTGTCATATTATGGTGATGAGTAAGTCATTCGGAAAGCCCACAGTATGGTAGTTGGGGAAGGGAAATCCGTATCTGAAATACGCATCTCTTCCTTAGGGGGGAAACTTGCTGTCTCCCCCAAAGTGAAAAGTAATCAGCTTGCCATTTGGCAGTCATCTGGTCTCATCAGGGAATGATGATCTATTACGTGCACAGCATTGACCTCTGCTATTGGCAGAATGGGCAGTCAGCAGTGGTAACAGTAAATCAGTCTTGGGAGAGGAAGTTCATGGTGTTGAGTGTGCTGTACACACTTTGAAACAGGAGAGTTGTTGGGAAAAGTGACTGCCTGACATTCAGAGAATGAGTCATCAATTCCATTCCATTATTGAGACTCTCCCACAGTGGATTGGGATCACTACTGGTTGGGATAATACAGGAATTTATTTTCACATAATCTGAGTAGGCATATATTGGACACAGATGTCTTCACACTCTGTGTTCATTCTGATAGTTTATCCATTTTCCTCTTTCTTTAAACTCCTAGTTCTAAATCTACGAACGTTGATTTTTCTGTTCTGAGCTACCCATTGTTAGGCACTGCCCATGAATCAGTGTGTATCTGTGTTTCAGGATTTCTTCCCTTCTATATCATGTGCACTAACAGATGTGTCAAATGATAGTCTGACCACGGAGAGGATCCAGTTCCAGTATAGCATCTGCGAGTGGCTGTTATTATGTAAGTCCACAGACACCGTTGCACCAACAGACCCACCTAGTCACCAGGCCCATGTATATTCCTCACCTGTTAACTGACCATAGGGAACTCCCCATGAGGCTATACCTGTTGGTGGAGGAAGAGGCAGTAAAGGAGTAGGAATATGTGTCATGGGAGTCTGAGCCACCTTCTCATGCAGCTTTCTAGTGCTTTCCAGACTTGCTCAGTGTCATTTGTCATTTTTATTACACAATATAATAATGCTGAAGTGCATGTCCAATTTTAGAATTTGATGAATCATGCAATATTCAAGTCATTGTAGACAATGTGGGACATGTAATCAATTGCTATTTCGTGGGCAGCACTATGTCTCTACCGGGGCCTAATAACTTTGCAAGTAGAGGACATTTTTTAACCATAAGAGGGCATGACCTTACTCCAAAACTTGTGATGTGATTCTCCTCTTGCAGTTTTCCAAAGACATTATGTAACATCTCAGTCTGCCCCAGACACTTTGAATACCATGTGGTCATTTAGTCATAAGGCATGAGGAGCAAAGTACCTTACATCTGAGGCTGGGAACTGCTGCAGGGTCTTTTATATTCTAGATTGTATTCAAAATCGGCAGTCTGGTAAATGGGTCAGAGTATCACACACTAACGCAGCAAGTGCCGTCTTTAAAATCCAAAAGGTCCAACAAGTACTATGTCTCTTGTTAGTTGAGAGTTGTGCAAAGTGGAACAACTCTTCTTTTGCTTAGAATGGGCATCTTGATGGGCCACAAGCCACCAAACCTCTAGAAACTTCACTGATACAGTGGTGCCTCAGCATAATGTCATCAGCCTAATGAACTTGTATGGTTCTGTGGTAAATCGTGATCATCAGAGATCCCTTGATCCTGTATTATTAATATGTCGAAGAGCAGGTGGTAAAACAGTGAAGATGCTGTCACTGCCGCATCAAAATGGTTTAAAGTTATCATTGTTGATAAGAATTAAAATGAAAGCATTTTTTTTTTCAGGATAGGATCAGTAAGCTTTTTCTGCAAAGGGTTAGACATAAACAGCTTAGACTTTAGGCTACATAGTCTTCTTGTTTGCTTTTAATAGGACAAGAACAATGCAAAAAGCACTCTTAGTTCTTGGACCATCCTAAAACACTCTACAGGCTGTAGGTTGCCAACTCCTGTTCCAGGTGAGTAGTTGCAACTGGCATCACCATGCAAGTTTGCAATATTCCACAGTCATTTTCCAAGCCACTTCTAGCCAACAGGGAAGTTACACGGCAATGTGCTGATGTACGATTTCTGCTTTTCTTTTGAATTATTCAAGTTTTTCAAGATGCCACTAGTCTCAGAAAATTCTAAGTAAATCCTTACTATTTCAATTTTTTTCGTTAAGCATTTCAATTTATTTTTTACCTATCTCACCTTTTCCCAAATACTTGAAGAAGCTTGAACTTTTTATTCTATAAAGATAGTCATTATTCTGGGTATATTTTATCATATTTAGCTTTGGCATAGAGGTTAAGTGTCTGTTTGTTAATAATATACCTTAATAATGTTACTAAAATATTAATATTAATTAAAAAGAATTAAATTATTAGGTATTTTTCTATGTACTTACTGGGGGCTGAATTATTGATTTTATGATTATTAGTTTATTCTGTGAAGCAGTTAAAGCAGGTATTTTGCATTATAAAATTAAGAAAAGATTCCAGGTGCAGTGGCTCATGCCTGTAATCCCAGCACTTTGGGAGGCCGAGGCAGGTGGATCACCTGAGGTCAGGAGTTCAAGACCAGCCTGGCCAACATGGTGAGACCCTGTCTCTTCTAAAATTATAAAAATTAACTGGGCATGGTGGTGGGTGCCTGTAATCCCAGCTAGTCGGGAGGCTGAGGCAGGAGAATCGCTTGAACCTGGCTGAGATCGGACCATTGCACTCCAGCCTGGGCAACATAAACAAAACTTCGTCTCAAAAACAAAAATTAACAAAAGATACTTTGCAGTTTAACTTTTTCACTGATTGTGTGAATAAATAGACATAGTTTGGTATATATAATAGTTTTTCCACTCTCTTAAAACACTTTTTCAAACTCCTGATAGCGTAAAATACAGATTAGATATTATTTTCTCTAAACACACACAAAACGTTTTTTATTGATGCTCTGGGCCTGAACAGATGCTTTATAAAAACTCAACTACTTTACCAAAAATTTTCTATTGCAACAAAATATTGACCATGGACGTGATAGATAAGTAAATAAAGTATACTCTGTATTATTGGCAGTTATGACAGTTGTTCTGTTCAACTAATATAAAGACTAAATGAACTCTTCTGAAGTAATGCAAGTTGCAAAATATAAACTGTGTGTAGCAAGATCAGTTCTTCTGGAAACATATACACTATAGGCCTTACTTGTCTAAGTCTGGTCTATAATCAGTGGATTTGGGATATCATCTTTTTATTCAAATAGATAAATTTTCTCAGCTGTCATTTTGATGTCAGTTGTGACTAATGAAATCTTGCTTATAATCTTTACTTGTCATTTTATTCCACTCTTGTACATTCCTTTGATTCTTTGAGCTTCAGTGCTTCATAAGGTAAAAACATGCTATTAGGGAAATTGCTCTGTTTATAAAATACTATGGAAGTCTGTGGCCTTGTTTGAATTGGAGTAAGATGTTGTTTTCTTCTTCTTTTTAAGAATTATTATTAAATAGTTTTTAGGTATCTTTGAGAATCCTTGACCCTTGCCAAGCACTTTGAAAATTTTTATTTTCCCCAAGATAGGAAAAATTCTAGAAAGGAGCTCAGCCATGTGATTTGGTATACTCTTGGTAATAATGTTGACAGTCCCTGATATTTATCATCAAATGGAGCACAGACTGTGTTGGAGACCTTATTGATGCAGAATCGCAGTGCCAATGAAGCCTACAGACAAATCGTTTTCTGCTAAGTTCCTTGATACAGGATTAACATTATTACTGGTGCTGTATAAATTACAGCCTGAATGTAATTAAGAAAGCAATTTAAGTTTTTTCTTGAGAGACCAGTAGAACCATAGCTTCATTACAAATAAGAATTCTATAATGTGAAACAGTTTGAAAATAAAATGAAGTGTAAATAATTATGCCAAATTAACAGGTCTGTAATAGAACTATAAAAATGGCACTGTCCTGTATTTTTAAACACTTTTTCACTTAACAGTATATTGAAAGCATCATTAATTCATTGAAAATGCTTTCATTATTAATGGCTGCATAGTATTCTTTTGTTGGATATTTAATAGGATTGCTTTGTTTTATTGGACTACAAAGACTGACCCTGAAATGAACTTTTTTATACTTTCTTATAGCCTGAAGTTTGCCTCTATCAGTTAATACTATGCTTTGACAAATTCCATGAAGGTAATTGTCTGCATAACTTGTTTGCATATTCATGTTTAATTTTGTTTTTAGTACACTTCTTGAAACTGCTCTCCGGCGAAGCTAAAATAAATTTAAAATCCCTACCTCAAGGTATCAGAGCATCTTTGCTTCTTTCTCTAACCAACATCATTTCTTTAAGAGTTTTTCTTTTTTTAATATTCACTGAATATACATGTTACTCAAACACCCAAAGCTCACAGGTAGAAACATTTGGCTGAAGTTTAGTGTGAAACCAAGTACCATTCACAGAATAAATGTGACATAAAATGAGAATATTTTATCAAAATTTGTTACAAAAATGATGATAGGTTTTACAACCATATTAGTAAAAATTAAGGAGTCATTTTTTAAAAAGGTTACATTGCTATGAAGAACAATAATATCTCAGCATCTGTGCTATTAAATTGAATATACTGCATTTCTACCATAAGATAATGATGAGTCTATTTCACTACAGTTAGCGGAATGCGGAGTGCTTTTGCTGACGTCTCATTTTACCCTAGTAATTACTTATTTTTTCTCATATTATTTATATTACTTATTTTGTCTTAATTACATATTAGTTATTATCAAATGCAGAGATTGAAGTGTTTTTCATAAGATATGGAGAGTTTATTCTGAAAGACTGACAACCTAAATGAAATTCATTATCTCAATATAAATAAAATTTTTGAATTTACTGGTTTAATATTATAAATACTGGTATACCAGAGGTTCCATAGAAAAATAATATGATACAATGTAATCTTTATTATTGTGCCTGCTATTTTTTTACATTTAATTTTTTTTCTACATACTTTAAAAATTTATCAGTTCAAAAATGTGTGTAACATTTTTAAAATGTTACTTGGTTAACACATTCTCTAAACAGTTTTATAGTCTGCTAATTTGTTTCTGTGTAACTATTTAAAAGTTAATAACAAATGTTGCAGTGTATAAAATTAGCCACTTTTCAGAATCATAATTGTTGCTGAATTTTACCCAAGCAATGATAAGTATAAATTTATACTTCAAATAACTTATAGAATCACATAATTTCAGCCACTAAAATGTAAGAACTTCATTATAAGTGATATCCAGAAGCTTACTTACATTTGAAAGTTAATAATAATTCTGAATGGCATTCCTTGATTGCATGACTGATATTCTTACGGTGACTAGATGTGATGTCAAGTTATGATATTATACCTTTTTATGCACAAGTCCAGGCAGGACAGTTACAATGTTAAAGGAGGCATTTAGTGATTAAGCCTTAAAAGATACAATCAAAGTGAAATGGCAGATTGGGACAGAATATTATGGCTGCAGTCAAACTTCAATAAACACCCAAGTCAAAATGAGACGCAGTTTTTAACATATATTTGTCATTTATCTTTTGCATTTTATGGATTTCTTGCTCATTTCTTCTAGGTCTCTCTCTGGTAGGGCTGATCATTTTAAAATCACAGATATAATTACTATGAAAAGTTGTAATCGCTATGGAAATATTTTCATCTTTTAGCAGATTATCTAGGAAATAAGCAGCAAGATTTACTCAAACACTTGTTATATAAATTTTATTTTGCTGAATTAAAATTTATTTTGTTGAAAGAACTTGCAAACATGCCTTCCAATAAGCATAGATTTGCTCCAGTTTTTAAATGGCTATTAAATGGTTTAAATTTTTTGCAACATGATAGTCTCTTTAAAGTTTATCTTGCCTTCTTAGGTGAAATAATCAAGCCCTAGGTGGCAGACGAAATCAGAAAATAATTTTGAGACAGTTACGTGTGTAGTTCTTCCCAAAAGTTCACAGAAATGAGGGTAAAACAAGTAGTCTTAATGCATTTTAACTTAAACTAATTATAATCAATACTCAGATTATCTTTCTGCCATTCTCACATGCACTTTTCAAGTCATCAATTCTCAAATTTTATTTATACCAGAACAAAAATCTGCTTGGAGCTATCTTCCTACGACAGATGCCTTCATAAACCAATTTTCACAGTCTTTAGTTGGACACATAATTTTCATTTAAAAAGTATGTCTGTAATATAATCACCATTTTATAGAAGTCCATAAAAACTAGAGATAACAGAAAAAGAAAGAATAAGGAAAATTCACACACGCAAACACAGAAACTTTCCTACTGAGTCTCTACTTCTAGTTTTCCATTTTCAAAAAGAGTTTTTCTGTTCTGATGCACTAGCCAACTTTGGTCAAATTATTTTTCCATGAATTAACATTTTTTACTATCCATTTTTATATAATTAAATATTGATCTTGAAATTTTTTTTTTTTTTTTTTTTTTTTTTTGAGACGGAGTCTTGCTCTGTCGCCCAGGCTGGAGTGCAGTGGCGCAGTCTCGGCTCACTGCAAGCTCCGCCTCCCAGGTTCACGCCATTCTCCTGCCTCAGCCTCTCCGAGTAGCTGGGACTACAGGCGCCCGCCACTACGCCCGGCTAATTTTTTTGTATTTTTAGTAGAGACGGGGTTTCACCGTGGTCTCGATCTCCTGACCTCGTGATCCGCCCGCCTCGGCCTCCCAAAGTGCTGGGATTACAAGCGTGAGCCACCGCGCCCGGCCGATCTTGAAAATTTTTATATGAACATGTCAATATGGCTAAACTATATAATCATTATATTGAATAAAAGATTTAATTCAGCTGTAAGTGACTGCCTATCTTCAAAGTGTAGGTCTCTTTGTTTTTCATTGCTTTTGCATGGAAAGAGGAAAAGAAACACCCTGATATCTATATCATCTGTATCTATATGTATTTATATATGTATATGTATGTATGTGTGTGTGTGTGTATATATATATATATAAAAAATATGATTTTTGGTATTCTACCCACTTATTAATAATCTTTCGCCACTTTCAAAAAACAAGAATTAGCTATCTCCTTAGATTTCTTTCAATGACTATTTAACTGTTTAGTGCAGCAGAGTTCATGTACCTAAGAAAAACATCATTAGGAAAGAAAATAAACTGTACAGAAAAAAAATATATCAAAAACTCTAAAATTTTTATACCTCTGTGTTTAGACCATTTACATTTTATCACGTTTTATTCATTGCAAGGGAAAATTTTTTAAAAATATCTGAATTCGTTTGCATTTTTCAATCTCCTTTGGTCAAGTGGCAGTCCGGTCATTGTGGCATTGCCGGCATGCATGCATATTAAAATTTGTAGATGTGTTCCAGTGGATTGGAAGAAAATCTTGAGGACAATTGAAGTAAAACTGTATGATAAATGTTCTTGATGACAGAAAAAAAATATTTTTGATAAAGCATGACATCTATGACTTGAATTGTAAGGCAGTTCAGAAAAATTGAACATTTAAAGTGAAGATATTTTAGTAACAACTATTTTTAATTTGTGATGTATGCAAATGAGTGATAAGATAAAAATCTAAGTGTTAAATCTAAAAGAATTCTTTAAATGTGTATAAAACAAAAATACTAAGTGTGATGAAAGCTCTGTAGCAAGGTTAAATTGACAGTATATTTTCTTCATATACAAATAGTGTTTCATCTATTTTTCTCAAATTACAACTAATTACAATTAATGGAATATTAGATTTAATGGAATATAGTATCAACAGCCCTTCTTTAGATGAGGGAACTGAAGATTAGCATGGTTGAGTAACTTGATCAAAACTACATGGTAATTTATGTGTTAGTTTTCTACTACTGCAGAAAAAATTACCATGAATTTAGTGGCTTGAAACAACACAAATGTATTATCTTACATATCGGTAAGCCAGAAGTCCAAAATGAATTGCACTGGGCTAAAACCAAGGTATCCACAGGGCTGTTTTCCTTTCTGGTGGCTTTAAGGGAGAATTCATTTCATGTTTTTCCCATCTTCTAGAGGCACTTACATTCTTTAGTTTCCTTCCATTGTCCAAACCTGCAAGCGCTGGTAGATTCTATTTCACATCATATCATTCTGACACTAACTCTTCAGAATCCCTCTGTTACTGATATGAATTCTTGTGATAACATTGACCTCACTAAAAAAATGCTGGCGAATATCCCTACCATAAGGTCAGCTAATTAGCAACCTTAATTCCATCTGCTACCTTACTTTCCCTTTGACATGTAACATAATCTATTTATAGATTCCAGGGAATCAGTCATACACATCTTTGAGGAGCCATTATTCTGTCTGCTACAACTGGTGGGAGAGACTTTAATCTCAGTTTGTTTCACTGCAAAGCTGATGGTCTTCACTATGCTGTATTACTTATTAAAGAGCTCAGCATGTAAAGTTTTTCTTCCAGGCTGTGAATATTTTACCACACCGGAAGAAGTAGAGCATGGCCAGTTATTTACAGTAAGTTTGAGCAGGAGGAAAGGGTAAGGAACTTGACACTATACCAGTTAACCGGTGATGGACATTAAGGGTAACAGAACTATAGGTCTTGAACACCGAACATTTATTTCTTCTGGATTAATGTCCAAAATGTCAGGTAAAAGCAGAATGAGATTCAGACATCTAATTGGGGGGGGGTGGTTATAGAGGAATTTTTCAGCAGATAAATTGAGCACAGGCCTTCAGAACAAGGAATTGGGACATATATACTTAAAAGATAAATAGTTAAATAAGACTCCTAACATTCATGTAACTGTGCTTCACCAGCTTGCTGAAGTATGGGACATGTCTAGTCCAAGGGACTTAATAGAAGACTAGGTTTAGTTATAAAAACAGTCAGGAGTACTAGGGAAATAGTCTAATCAGAAATCAGAAACAGTATCAAAGGCAGAAAAGCAACTAGGAGCTAGCACAATTAGGAATGGGTGTTTATATAAGATTGGGACTTAAGTTTGATGAAGGAATTAAGTCATCAGTTAAGACACACATTACAGGCAGATGATCTGTAAGAATAATGATGCCCAGCCAAGCGAGGGAGCAAAGACTGCTCAAATACTTCATGGCTCACATCAGGAATGGCCTTGGGAGTTGAATTGGGTCTGAGTGCAGGGGATCCTAAAAATAAAATTATTTCTAATGCAAGATATCAGTGTCTCTTACACAGTAGTCCTTCAATAACTACTTGTTAAAAATAAGCAGGAAAATATCTAGTTGTTACATGATTTAGAAATAATTTCTAGAATTGTAATACAAAATTTCTGAAACCATGGAACATATTATTGGGGTTTTAAGAAATGTTATTTTTGAGGTTTTAAAATATACATCAAAGATCACTGGACAAAAACATCAAAAATGTTGAATTATACAAAACAGGACAAATTAAATGATCAATAAAGAGTACAGGCATTGAGACAAGTTAAGAAGAATAATCCTGTAATGACATCAGCAAGATGGTGGGATACAAAGTCTCAGCCCTTGTTCACCTATAGAAATGCTGATTTAACAATGATTTATGGACCAAAATACTTCTATGAGAATTAAAGTCTCTAGTTAAGAATTTGCTGTACCCTAGGCAAGCACAAAGGTAAGAAGAGCCACATTGAAATGGATAAAAAGAACAATTTCACTTTAACCACAAGTCACAAAGTTATGGAAAGATACTGTGGTCCGATGTTAATTAGAATGTAATCCATGCAGAAGATTCTAAATTCTGAGCCAGGGCAATTGTACAATTCTACCAAACTGACAATGAGACATGTCACTCTCTAGCTATTTAAACCAAGATCACGTACTTTCCTTTTGCATTGATTATGGATGCTAAAATTTAAAATTCAAATCAAGTTTGGAAAGTAAAGTACACAAAATATTTTAAAGATTATGAGGTTGAAATTATTTGAGACATATTCTGCTTAAAATTACTATAAAATATGCATCATTTTTCTTAGAGGATTTCTTTGTCAAACTTATCACCTTCCTTCCCAAAGTTACTCCAGTGTTAAACCTGAGAAATTTTAACTTTAAGAATTTAGTAGTTTGTATAACTTTAAGAATTATGTAACTTGAATCATTGTAATTTCCATTTTACATACCAATTATAATCATTGAAGCTGGTTATCAGAGGAAGAAGGAGGAGGAGAAGAAGAAAAGCAGAATGGTTATAATTTTCCGGTCTGGTTTAAGCAACTTTGACCTTTGACAGATAGGGAATAGGGTGTGATCCCATACCCTATGTTACTCAAGTCAGTCACTGACATCTGTCTCCTCTTCTCTATCTATTCCTTGCCTAGTGATTTTGTGGGTCAGGCATTGTACAGGCAATTGGGCCTCTTCTATTGATGTTACCATGCTTTGTGACTCAGGATTGAATCATGAATGAGAGTATATTCTTAGAAATCTTTTAATCCAATATTTTAGTGTATGTGCTTCTGAAGGTAAATTGAACAATTTGCTGTATTTCAAATAAGGTCTGTAGTTTAGTTAATAATATTTTACCAATGCTAATTTCCTGTTCTTGATAATTTTACCATACTTATGTAAGATATTAACATTAGAAGAAGCAGCATGAGATATAGAAATAAATTCTTTGTACTATTGTTGAACATTTGTGTGAGTCTAAAATTAGTTTAAAATGTTTAAATAGATTTTTAAAGCAGATTTGTAGTAAAAACCTTGGAAACCTGTGATGTTTCAAATTCTTCATTTTGCACATTAGAGTCTCAAAAATGTTAAAGGACTTACCAATATTTTCGGTTTGAGTTAAAGCCAATATGAGATCTAAGAGTGTTGTTAAGTTGCCTGGGCACTTCTTTCCTCTGTTTCAACATATGAAAATGGAACTTCATTCCTCAGAAATTGGTTACTGTTGATCATCCCATTTGAATCAGAACTTCCCCAGTTTCAATTTCCTCAGTGTTTATGCAATGTGAAGATGAATGTCAAAATTATTTTCCTTATCTCCTGTCATATTAACCATATATGTAACACTGAATAATATGATAGTGAAAAAATATTCTTCTCAAGTAGTCTTGTTTGTTTGTCTATATAAGAGAATTAATAAAGCTACCAGACTATAGCAATTTAAGAAAAAACATTAAACTTTGTAAACAAGATATATTTACATATAATTATTCACATTACAAAAGTATTCAACTTTTAAAATGTGAATATTAAGCTCCTTTAATTAATGGGAAAACATATTCAATTCACAAAAAGTAAATTTTACATGTTAGGAACGCATCTATTTCAAAAAATGAGGACAAGTTTTATATTTGCATTTTTCTTTGATTCTAAGATACAAGCTATAACTTAAAGAACTTCCACTTGTTTTTAAAACAGAGACAAAAACTATTTAACCTATAAAGCTCTCTGCATTCCTTATTAATTGTGTAGTTTAGTGTTCAGTGAATAAATATTACCTTCAGGTCTGAGAATGATCTTCTGAAATTATTGAAAGCGTTTTTCTTTGTATGTTCTTTCAAAGTATAAATTAACAAAAAATAAAAATATGAAAAAATGTTAAAGGTGAAAGGAAGAAAAAGTAATCAGCTCCAACTTGGATCCTTGTTATTTATAAATACAAGTTTTTTGATATCAGTTTACAAACATCAAATCCTAAAAGGTGTTAACGGTTAGCAACAGATTTAGGCTTGAGAATGACTAAATGGTGTGAATTGAGTTAGCTGGGAAGAGCTGTCTGTTCCCAAAGACTTCCACTGCAGCATTGCTCATTACCTGAAACTCTGCTATTGGTGTTTTGAAGATAGTGCATATGTTTGAGGAGGGAAGTAAAGGCTTTATCTGAGAATCTTGGGTTCTGGGTTGTACAGTGTTTTGCCAGTAATTCTTTTTGTTGCCTTAAACAAAGAACTTTATAGTTCTTGGTCTCCATTTCCCTTCTGAAAAGGTTTCTTCACTTTTTAAGATTTTACCCACATACTAGAGACCATACTATTAAAGTTCCCAGAAACATTATGCCTGGCCCTTGCATGTCTCGCTCTATCACGGTGTTACATTTCCAGTCCCTCCACCCCACCATGGATATAATTCATATTCCTAATTTGAAAGTAGTTTAAAATATTTTTATAGATTCCTAAGTGTAGCCGACAAAGAATGAGGTTTTGTGACAAGACCCCCTTGACAAAAGAAACACACATTTGTCAGAGATTGTAAATACAGCCTCCATTTTATGTGTTTTACAGTTTATGACACATTTTACACAGAGCACTTAATCTCCTAAACAGCCCTAAGAAATAAATATTATCACGATTATGTTATGAAAGTTGAATTTGAAGATCAGAGAATGGTTGCCTAGGGTCACCTATTAGCGAGAGCTGGAACCCATCCAGCTACTCTGCTTTGTACTCTACCATGCTGTGTTAAGGGCACACCAACTGGCCGAAGCTATTTGAAAGACAGAAAGCTCTGGGACCACCTATGAGCTGATAGTTTTTTTTTTTTTTTTTTCAATCTCTGATTAATATAAGTGAGTGAAAGGAAAAGAGGGACATAAATATGACTTGACATTTTATTTTGTTTTAGCCTGTGCAAATCGTGCTTCTTTGAATATTTCTATTATCTCCTTACTATATTCACATGGACTTAACAGTGGTAGTGTGGGAAATTCTTTTATAGGAATATGTCTCTCGACTTTGAGGTTTAGAAAGGAATGGCTCTGAATACACACACTTGAAAGTGAACAGTGCATTATGTGAGACTTGAGACCCATCAAACCTAAAGTGCCTTACTTCTAAGCCTATTCGTGAAAGGACTTGAGGTGGCTGAATGAGTCATGTATATGATCTAAATTGAATCTGAAGAGAAACTGTTCAAAATTCTCATTGGCTGCATTTCTAAAGTTAGGAAAAAGTAAAAAAAAAAAAAAATATCATCAGACAAGAGAGCTTCATCCTGAAATCCTAGAAAATGGCAATTCTTAGGAAATTTAGGGAAGGGAACAAGGGAGGAATATGGGCATGACAAAAAAAATCAAATTAAAAATTCTTAAAGCTTAGAAAATATTAATTTTAGGTGAGAAAATAGGTCTTTACTCAGGAACTCAGCATTAAGAGGCTGATTAGTCAAATTTAAAAACGCTTTGGTACTGAAATCACTATCACATGCATATGGGTTAAATCTTTGCCCTGGGCTCTGAGCAGCTGCTTAATCACTCTAAGCATCAGTTTCTTTATCTACACAGCGGGAACATGGATTTCTTTGATATAATATTTTGAAGTTTAGCAGAAAAATAAGTAACAAACTATTTTTACCCCTGTTTACTATTTTACTGCATTGCAGGGGTAATTTTTTTCTAAGGAACAAAACACAGTTGCCAAAGTTCTTACTAATAAAACTAGATTATCTGCATGGGCTTGCAATAAGTATGACATCTTTGACAATAAAAATAGTTTGTTCAGGAAAAGCAGTAAAATATATAAAATACACCTCTATAACCTCTCATCTTAAACCTATGTTCCCTTTTTACTTACCTTTTTGACTTCCAGATACTTAGCATAGAGTTTGGGTAATGACTGCCAAGACCTTATCCTAACATGAGCCACCTATTAATCTACTGACCTCAGGCAAGTTTCCTAAGCAGGGGACTGCAGGACCCTGACCAGTGCTAGGGCCCAAATCCATTCTGATTGGTTAGTACCGGTGCTGTACTGATTGTTCAATATAATTAATGACACCTCCAGAAACAAGCAGTCTCATTTATCGTTTGTAAATCTATAGGATATTTCTACAAGCACATTCAAGACATTGATAGCGGTAGCGGTAGTTATTTCTGGGAATAGAACATGGATGAATAAGAGAGTAAGGGCGATTTCTTTTCACCTTATATGACTTTAAATCTGAAATATATATTATGAACATATAAATGCCTCAGCAAAACAGCGACTTTTTTTCTCAAGTTGAGCAACTTTATTTAAAAATAATGTAAGTGTAGACCTTAAATATAGACCTTAGGATATATAAAATAATAAATACAAATAAGTACTTCTGATTTGCCTTAGACAAGTTTTATGAAGGAAGCAATGGCCTTCTATCTGCTCTCTTTTTTTTTTTTTTTGTGTTAATGGCTGAGCCCAAAGTCTCCCATTCAATTTAATGTAAATCATTATTTAAAAGCATTTTACAAAATCATAATTGTTTTCTTTTAAAATCATAATTGTTTTCTTTTAAAATAATTCTTTAAATAATTATTTTAAAAAAATTTTTACTTTTTAAATAGGTCAGGTACTGAAAGGCAAATACCTTGATTATTCCATTTTATAAATATTCATACTGGACAACTACATAGATGCTAATTAACTTACTCAAAATTGCACAGTAAGTAAAAGAGTTAAGATTCAAACTTTTAAATCTTTTTGACTGCAAAGCTATGCCATTCTGAAACAATATATGCTAGCAGATGTTGGGAGGGCAACCCCTGGAATGGTAGTGCAAGGCCAGCAGCTGAGGGTAAACCAGGCTGTGAGGCTGTGCACAGAAAGGGCCAAAGATGAATGCCAGAAGACTTGAATTTCAGCTAATGGGTGGTATTCCAGTTATTGCTGGTAAACTGGTTAAAGAAAATGTGGTCCATATACACAACGAAATACTGTGCAGCCATAAAAAAAGAACGTAATGTTTTTTGCAGCAACATGGATGGAGCTGGAGTTCATTATCCTAAGTGAGATAACATAGGAACAGAAAACAAAATACTGCATGTTCTCACTTATAAGTGGGAGATAAACATTAATTACATATGAACACAAAGAAGAGAATGACAGACACTAGGGGCCTAATTGAGGTGGATGGTGGGAGGAGAGTAAGGATTAACAAACTATCTATGGGGAGCTATGTTTAGTACCTGGGTGACAAAACAGTCTGTACACCAAACCCCGTGACATGCAATTTACTTATATAACAAACCCTAAACCTAAAATAAAGTAATAATATATAAATAACAATAAATAAATAAAAATTTTAAAAAGAAAGTCTGATCTTCTTCAGAATGATTTTTGTGTGTATGAAAAATGGACTTTTGCCTAGTCATACTGTTGAATTATATGTTGAAATTCTAACTTCCTATGTGACTATATTTAGAGATAGGAACTTTAAAGAGGTAATTAAGGTTAAATGAGGTCGTAAGAGTGGAGTTCTATTTCAGTGTGTTTCCCTATGAGAAGATGAAGAGGCACCAGAAATGCATGTGAGCAGAGAAAGACCATATAGAGACTCAGTGAGAAGGTGGTTATCATCAAGTCAAAGAAAATGACCTAAAGAGGAATTAACCTGGCATTACCTTGATATTGGCCTTTCAGCTCTCAGAAATGGCAGAAAATAAATTTCTGTTTAAGCAACCCAGTAAGTGGTATTTTGTTATGCTAGCCCTAGTAGACTTCATATACAGCTCAAACAAAATAAAATGCCTTTCTCCACATTAAGAAACATCCAGGGTCTATTTGCCCCACTAAAATGACAAATATAATTCAGAGCAGGGCCATAAGTGCAGCATCTTCCATTTCATTCCAGCTGAAATCTTTCACTGGATGTTTGGAGGGGGCATGCTGAGACTAGTGGATTCGAAGATATTCTTATTGATCCATCACAAAATGAAGTAATGACAGAACCTCACTTGATGACGGAATATAAATTGGTTTAATACAGTTGTACCTTTAACGAAAATAGAACTGCATCTGATTTATGATTGTCTTTTTTCTATAATGCGATGTACCCAACATTGAAAGTACTGACACATGAAGTTTTTTCTAAAAATAATGTAAATTCTACTGCTGTGAAAATAATGTCTTTAATCAACTATGTATACATATATATGGAGCCTCAATATGACATTTTGTCTGATTTAAAATGATTACAAACACTTAGTAAATGACCTGACAACTGAAGGAAGACAGTCAGGCTTTCTTGTCTCAAAAACTTTACTTACATATTTTAGATCATGTTATTTTGCTTGTATATATATGTTTGTTAACCACTTATTGTAGAAAAAATTAACCATACATAGAAATTGAAAGAAGATTATAGTAAATTCTTCACCATTACTCATCTTCGACAATTATCAATATCTGGCTCATCTAGTGTTATTAAGACTCCTATCAACTTCCCCTTCTCATATCATTTTGAATCAAATCTAAAATGTTGTGTTGTTATTTCATGTATAAGTATTTCAATGTCTTATTCTGAAGGATTAAAGCTTTTCTCTTATAAAGGTTATCATAATATTTTTATTCCACAAAGTTAATCTTTCATATCAGAAAAGATCCAATCATTGTTCAAACTTTCTAGTTTTCTCACAAATGCCACAATTATTTTTAGTTTCTTGTTTTAAAATCAGAAACTAAGTTCTAAACATTGCAATCAGTTGATACGTCTTTTTTCTTATATATATATATTTAATTATACTTTTAAGTTCTAGGGTACACGTGCACAACGTGCAGGTTTGTCACATATGTATACATGTGCCATGCTGGTGTGCTGCACCCATTAACTCATCATTGACATTAGGTATATCTCCTAATGCTATCCCTCCCCCTACCCCCTCCCCCCACCCCACAACAGGCCCCGGTGTGTGATGTTCCCCTTCCTGTGTCCAGTGAACAATGAGTTGATACATCTCTTCAGTCCAGTTTGGTATATGGGCTTCTCTTTACCTTTTTTATTTCTTGAAATTTATTTGTTGAATCAGAAACAAGGTACTTTGTCCAGGATAATTTTCTGCAGTTTAGATTTTGCTGATTACATCCCTCATGTGTCCTTTAATATGTTCTTCTGTCCTCATTATTTTCCTGTAGATTAGAATTGAAAGCTTGATGTAATTTAGATTTATTGTGTTATTTTTCTTCCCTTTTTAACAATACTGTTTCACAGATAGTGTTATGTTTACCTAAAATGAAGCACATAATGTCTGTCTTGTTTTTTGGTATTAGCAGTCTAAGTTCATTTGTTCATTAAAGTATTTAAGAGAATAATATTTTAATGTTGTATTTTTATCAGTTTATCACCTGCAATTCTCCCATAAAAATAAACATTGTCTGATCTGCTGTGTGGGCTCAAGCAATCCTCCCACCACAATCTCCCGAGCATCTGGGACTACAGGTGCACATCACCACACCTGGCTAATTATTTTTATTTTTGTAGACACAGAGAATCTCACTATGTTTCACAGACGGGACTCAAAGCCCTGTCCTCAAGTGATCCTCCCACCTCAAACTTTTAAACCGTTGGGATAACAGGTGTGAGGCACCGTGCGTGGCCAGTATTTCTTTTTTAAACATCATGAAAAACTCATGTACTTAAATGTATTTTACGTAACTCAATTATTTTATTTTTGATACTAAAGTTTTTTCTATCTTCATCCACTGAGAGACTCATCAGTTACTATTGAGTTCTTTGGTATGACCTTGGCATGGTGTTTAATATCTCTTTTGCTGTCTGAGATTTTTTTTTAAGTTGTTTCTAGGCTGACAGAGGTTGCTTCAAGGCTGCAATTTCCCCAAGGAACCCTGCTTCCTTTTCTAGGAAAACAAAACATTGAAACCAAAGAACACTGGAAGTGTTTTTTGCTGCCAGATTGTCAGTATTTTGAGAATATTTCAGAGGCTATCAAAAGTAAAATTACCTTTTGAATTTTATATTTAGTGATTACATGTTAATTTGTTTTATAATTAATAAAATATGCAGATGCAAAAATCACATCTAGAAAACAATATCTATTTTAAATAATCTTTTTGTTCCTATTAGTTTTGATTAAATTTCTATCTTGAGTAACTAATTATATACATTCTTTCTCTGTTCTTTTTTATATTCTCTATATCTCTCCTTCTTCTTACAGAAATAGGTGTTGAAAAACAGATATGGAATATATTTGGAAGGTAAAACTAGTAGTATTTGATGATAAAGAGATTGTATGTGTATTGTAAGGAAATGAGAAAATAACCCCAAAGTTTTTGGCATAAGCAGCAGGGTGAATAGAGATGCCACTTACTGAGACAGGAAAGACTGGAGGAAAAATAAGTTTGAAAGAGAGATAAATAAATAATTATTTGGACCTGTCAAGTTTGATATGCCTTTTAGACATCCAAGAGCCAATATCAGGTATAGTTGAATATAGCCCTCAGGTAGAATGTGATCTCCAAGAGAACAGCTTCTTTTGTCTATTTTGTTTACTGCTGTATTCTCAGAACTTAGAAGAGGCATGTAGTAGATAGATGTTCAATAAACATTCACTGATTGAATAAAAATATACAGAAGGAAATATTTTTAAAATGTATCTTAGAACTTAGAAAATAGCTGTCTCCTTATTCCAAACCAACATCTCTCCAGTCCATATAATTTTAATCTTCTACTTGGTCTGTATATAGTTTCAGTTTAGAGCATTCATGATACAGTTATCTTCTAATTCCTAATAGAAGAAACAACTACACAACTGGCAGATAGACCATATGAGTCAAATAAACTACCCAGATTTGAGTCCTTTATTCCCTTCATATGTAGCAACTTGTATCCAATATTTTTGACTTTCCAGTTAAATTTCAATGTCACCCAAAAACCACAAAGGCTTTGTAATGAGTTCTTAGTTTGGTCTTCACTGTAGTTGAATTTCAATCTCCGAGTTTCACAATATGTGAATAGGGCATAGTATCACAAGGTAACTTTTCCACCTACTCAGATGTCTTCAGTCTTGCTCTGTGGGTATAAAATGGTTTCCTTTGTATCATGCCCTACTTTTATGATTGCGTAAAACTTTTATACTTGCTTTACCAATATTTTCTGAGAGAACTACAAAGGTTGTACATTTATTGTTGGTTAACTTTGGTCGTCTTTGGCCTAACAGGTTCATAGAGAAATCCTTATTTTCTCTACCATTTTGTCAAAGCAAATTGTTGGAAAAAATAAGATTGGTATTTAATCCAAGCCACTCATTGCATCATCATTTAAAACTGGATTAGACTTGGCAGTCTAATTGCAGTAAAGGCCAAACCATTATTTTAAATTGCAGTATGGGTGATCAGAGATGGTGACACTCCATATGTGTGAACAAGCATTTTCGTGTAGGTGAAGAATTTGAATTACATGTTTTTATTCAACACATGATTTCTAGGTTCTTTACTATACTATAAGTTTGAGATCCTAGGTCTCATCTGATATTACTCTGAATTGTTATCAACATAAGCAACTATGATACTGACTGATTTGTAACTGGTTTCATGAAGATTTTATAAAACACTATAGAATTATTTCTAGGTACATCTAAATGTCAACTCTAGTCATGAGAGAGTTAAGTGATAAATAATATTGCACAATTATGAGTGTATTCATTTCTAAGACATACTATATCAATATATTTTAAGCTGAATTATAAAAAAGCTTTTTCAATTGTTGATTTTATAAATTCTATTCTTAAACATGCAAATTAATTTTGTAGTAATAAAGTCACTACAAAGTTGCCAGGTCAAGAGAGGATTAGAAGAAGATAAAGAGTTAAAAAGGGGAAGAATCAAGAGGAGATATTAGTAAATCTGATTAAGTCAATTTTGAAGGTGAAGGCAAGAAATATATCTGTTGTGGTACTTAGTAACTGGTAAATGAAAATTTCATAAATCTTTTCTATATTTATTCTACCCCACTACTCAGAGTGTATTAAATTAATATTCAAGGTTATACATATATAGTTTCAGCCCTTTAAAGGTGTTAGTGATGTAACTTTTTTGTATGTTTTCCTTATTCTGTTTAATGTAAAATTATCTGCCAGCTATAAGCCAAATAGTCTATCTTTCTAGAAGTAATTTCTCAAACTTTTTGTAGACTTGAAATCAAACACTTTTCATAAGATTTGGATTCCCAAGATCACTATACTGCATTCTGAAACTAATTCAATAATATTTTGTTAAGTTTTACAGCCTTTTATTTAGAGATTTTCTTGTTAGTTCAGACCCTTTTACAATAAAGAAAATTGCCACATGATATAATTAAATAAATGAATTAGCATGTGATAATTCTTATGGGGTAGGAGGAAAAATAAAAATACAAACGTTGAGACCTCAGGAAACTTACCACTTCAAGTGAAGATTAGAAAAAGAGAAATAGTAAAAAAATAAGAAGAATCAGGAAGAGATATTAATAAGTCTCATTAAGTCGATTTTGAAGGTGAAGGCAAGGAACATATTTGTTGTCGTTCTCACTAGTACATGGATTCTAGTTTTTATCATACAGAAAATTCTTGTTTTCTTCTTGCAATGAAGATCAGAATATGTATATTATGAGAATTTGGGTAATAAAAATAATTTTTCTTTGTTTTCCTGTTTTCTTCCACATCATACTGTTATGGATAACTAAACATGATCATATATAATACAACCTTCCAGCTTATTTCTTATCTACCCTCCAGAATAATTTCTAATGAAGAGTCAAATGGTGAAAAACATCAAAGGTTAGCTTGAATAATATAAATAGAATTACAGAGAAATGCTTGTATTTCGCAAATATATATTATTTTCCCCATTGTTACACTGCTGCAGTGTGCTAAATGTTTGTAAGCCTTGTTATTATTTGGGGTTTTGGGCCCTAAGCAAAAGAGACATAAAGCAAAAGTAAAATTATAGTTGTGGATAAAGTTATAACCTTGCTAATATCATATGGTTGTGATATAAAGATGTATTAATTGTTCTGTTTCAAATATATTTTAAGTTTATGGGATATATAAAAGGAAATATACACAGACCAAGGTGGGAAGCTGGATATACTTTGTGGTTAATCTGAGGTGGAAGTTAACTTCATTGCTAGTTAAAATTTAAGTACAAATATACATTTTACACACAAGCATTTGTGAAACGTTTTTGATAGCTCTCATCACATCTTTAGAAAATAGAATTGATAAGAAAAAAGGGATTAGGAAATAGGTAACAGTCAAGTAAATTAAGTTATTATTTTAAAAATGGTCTCAAATATTATTACTGACCTTCTTCCTCCCATGAACAATGACTTAAGCTTGAGGAGATATTAAAAATATTGTCATTGAAACCGATTATATTGCCTTGATATGTCCTTAGAATTGAGTAGACTGATTAAAACAGGTATTTCAACAGCAAGCTTTTAGACTCATAATTATTTACAGAGATGTTTAAGGTGACCTTTCACTATTGGGATGAACTAGTCTCTGATATTTATAAGAATAAGTAATTTAACCTGCCAAACAAACTTGATAAAAGAGCTTTATTAGAATCTGCTGCCTTCTAAATCCTTCAAGGTTTATTAGTTCCTGTATTCTGACAGAGCAACACACTAATAATTATTATGGATTACCTTCCAGTAAAGTAGGTATTTAAAGGCTAGAAAGGCACAAAAATAGCTTACAATATGTTAGGAGAATGAGAAATTTTGTAGTACAACAGCTTCAAAATGTAATTCAAATGTTGCTCATTAGTTTTTAATCCTATAGCTAAAATTGGACTGAATAAACCAGATTCTGAAGTCAGTGCTGGCTTAAATAGAGTGTGAGACCAAAGAACTCTTAATTTTTGGCATTGATGTTTATCTTGACACAGCATCGATGTGAAGGAGAAACTTTGAGAAAAAATAGGGTATGGCATTTTTAATGTGCTGCTGATTTAATATACGATAATTTCATTAGACATCTATAAATCAAGATAATCTTTCAACAGGAGAGTGAATCCCCCTTCAGTTAAGGGAGTGACCTACTTTCAAACACATTAGCAGGGAAATTAACACATTAGACTTACTAGAGGACCTGTCTGCTTCGAATGGTTTCAGAGCTGCTCTGGGGAAGTGGTTCTCAGAGTAAATTGTACTTTCCTCCGATTTTTGGCATCATTCTACAGAAGTGAGCGACATTCTAAGGAGGGGAGGCATGGTGCAGTGGGTAGTCATTAGAGGATTTTACCCATCTTCTTAGTGGGAGAAAGGGTACTAAGGGAATGAAATGCATGACTTACAAATGAGCCCCCACCTCTTCTGACACCCATCCTCAAACACCACATATGATTTTGTTTGCATTTTCTGACTCAAAGTTTGTATACCATCAAAAGCTAAACTTATTTAGAATAAACACAGAGGAACAGAAAAGCCAGAATGTTCTAGGTCTATCACTCATAGTTCCCAGAGAATGGTAATTAATAATAAAGCTGATGACAATGAAAATTATGAGCTAGGTAACATTTTTAGCACTTAACATATAGTAATTTATTTTATATAATCCTCTCAATAACATTCAATAGAAAATAAAACTAAGGCATGAAGTGATTAATAACTTACCTAAAGCCACAAAACAGCAAACCCAACAATATAAACCTAACAGTCTGGCTCCATGTCCCCAGCCTTTAATCACTGTTCCACATTGTCACACCAGGATCTTCTTTCTTTCATCTTGCACCAAATTCAAGATGAACAATTGCATTTTGTATAAAAATTTAAAAAGGTAATTCCTTGGCCCTTTCTCAGGCTTGGAATTCTGCATGTTTTCATTGCAGTAGAATATCGAAAGGCAGTTAGGATGTTAAGATGGCTTCCAGTGAAGAGAATATTAGTTCAATTATGTTTTTCAAACACATTACCCTATGAAATGAACTGTGAAAATGTGAAGAAATATTTTCGGGGCACATACTCCTATGTATCAAAAGCTCATGGAAGTCATATGGGCAAGAAACTTGTATAAACTTGTGTAACCCAGTTGTTCACATTTCATTTGAAAAGAGACTATCTTCTGCCTTTTAGAGAGCACCTCATAACCTCTGGAGAAACTGATTTTCTCAGGAACATCATTTGAGAAATAAATACTGGCTTCTGCAAATAAATCAAACGTTGAGTGGCCTAAGATAACCTACTCTAGGAAAGGATGCAGATAGAATCTCTCCCAGTTTGTTGGAGTCTTACCTCACATATTGATACCATATTCATCATTTCCCTTTAATTTTTTTCTCCATACACCTTATCTTTATTGGCAATATTTAGGTGCTTTCTTTTAGTTCCTGCTGTGTTTCATTCCATTTGCAGAGAGAAAGCTACTAGAGAGTCAGAAAACACTTTGCTTTAACACAGTCTTCAGCTACATCTGAGCACTGCTAGCGCTTTTGATCTATAACAGTACTAGCTGTAGAATGGAGCCAAGGAATACAATATAGAAGGTCATTTGACTCTGGGTATTTTCCTCCAATCACACAAGTCAATTTAAGGATTAGAATAATTATTTGCAGTTGTATTTTCCCACAATTTACCACTCCAAATTATCTAAGGGGAGAAAAGGTCCTCTAAATATTTTCCTTTTTATTTTTGTCTATGTAATTTTGCCTTCCACAAATAAGTTTTAAGAAAACTAGCAATTAAGTGTTACATTAGAAATCTAAACCTTGCTGCATAGTGGCTGAAATTACAGAATCTGTTATGTATAAATGAATGCAACCAATCCTAATGAGAACAAATAGAAGATTCAGGGCTTGTTAAAGCAAAGGAGTTAGCAACTATCACCGTAATACAGCAGACTCAGCCAGGCAGGGAAGTGGGAAAGCATTATAGTGGAAAATAAACAAGAGAGAGAGAAGGCTTTAGGTATGCTCTGCTTGGAAATTATTGGTATGGGTTAGTTGAAAGTGGGCACATTAGAAGTGGAGCATCCTATGTGATTGGTTTGGGAGCCTATTTGCCTTTCTCTGGCTGGTCCTAAGTTGGACACAGAGGGGAGTGAGGAGGATAGGAAAGCTAGGAGTTGTTTACCAAGTCCTAATGATTCTGGGATAATTGCTGAAGAGCTTTTGGTCTGATTTCTTCAGGCTGGTTGCTGCAGAGGTGGTGGGTCTAAGATCCGTTGTCATACGTGACATTTTCCACTTTTATATTTAGTTTCTCAGGCATCACACAAGTCTGTTTGTATCATGACTCTATTTTTTGACAACTTCATTATCTTAGGTAAGGTATTGCTGTCAGAGCCTTAGTTTCATTACATGAAAATAAGAATCACAATATTTACTCAGTAGAGTCATTGTGAGGGCAAAATAAAATTAAAAAGTAAAAGAATCACTATATATTTGTTTTCGTGATTGTTTTGTTAATTTTTAATTTTTGTGGGTACATAGTTGGCATATATATTTATGAGGTACATGAGATGTTTTGATACAAGAACACAATGTGTAATAATCATTGCATTATGTAAAATAGAGTATTCATCCCCCCAAGCATTTATCCTTTGTGTTTCAAACAATGTAATCATACCCTTTAGTTATTTTAAAATGTAAAATAATATTATTATTAACTGTAATATCCCTGTTCTGCTATTAAATACTACTTCTTCTTTATTCTATTTTTTTTTTGTAGCCATTAAACATCTCTCCCCCAATCCTCCCACTACCAGCCTCTGGTAACCAGCCCTCTACTCGCTACATGTATTCAATTGTTTTCATTTTTAGATCCCACAAATAGGTGAGAACATGAGACATTTGTCTTTCTGTGCCTGGCTTATTAGCATAATGACCTCCAGTTACAACCATGCTGTTGCAAATAACAGGATCTCATTCTTTTTTATGACTGAATAGAGCTCCACTGTGTATAGGTACTACATTTTCCTTATCCATTCATCTATTGATAGATACATAGGTTGCTTACAAATTTTGGCTAATGTGCACAGTACTGAAACAAATGTAGGAGTGCAGATATCTCTTCAATATACTGATTTTCTTTCTTTTGGGTATATAGCAGTGTGACTGCTGGATCATATTGTGGCTCTATTTTTAGTTTTTTGAGGATCCTCCAAACTGTTCTCCATAGCGGTTGTACTAATTTACA
This sequence comes from Symphalangus syndactylus, assembly GCF_028878055.3. Lineage (NCBI taxonomy): Eukaryota > Metazoa > Chordata > Mammalia > Primates > Hylobatidae > Symphalangus > Symphalangus syndactylus. The sequence continues at coordinate 83,397,151 of NC_072436.2, forward strand.
ATCCTACTAACAGTATGTGACGGTGTCTTTTTCTTCCCCTCCTCAGTAGCATTTGTTATTGCCTGTCTTTTGGATAAAAGCCATTTTAACTGGGATGAGATTATATCTCATTATAGTTGCATTTTTCTAGTGATTAATGATGTTGAGCATCTTTTCATATGCCTGTTTGCCATTTTTATACCTTCTTTTGAAAAATGTCTATTCAAATATTTTGCCCATTTTTAATCAGATTATTATTTTCCTATAGAGTGTTTTCCAGCACAATTTTTTAAAGAGACTGTCTTTTCCTCAGTATATCTTCTTGTCACCTTTGCCAAAAATGAGTTCATTGTAGGTGTGTGATTGGTTTTTTGGTTCTCCATCTTGTTCCATTGGTCTATATGTCTGTCTTTGTGCCAGTACCATGCTGTTTTGGTTGCTATAGCTCTGTAGTATAATTTGAAGTCAAATAATGTGATTTCTTCAATTTTGTTCTTTTTGCTTAGGATAGCTTTGGCTATTTTGGCTTCTGTGGTTCTATATACATTTTAGGATTTTTTTTTTCTATGTCTGTGAAGAATGTCTGTTATTTTCATAGGAAATGCATTGAATCTGTAGATTGTTTAGGGTAGTATGGACATTTTAACAACATTGATTCTTCTAATCTATGAACATGAAATATATTTCCATTACTTGGTGCTTTCTTTAATTTCTTTCATCAATGTTTTAATAGTTTTTATTATAGAGATCTTTTACTTCTGTGGTTAAATTATTTCCTAGGTATTTAATTTTATGTGTGGCTATTGTAAATAGGATTGCTTTTTAATTTCTTTTTCATATTGTTTACTGTTAGCATATGGAAATACTCGTAATTTTTGTATGCTAATTTTGTGTCCTGCAACTTTAGTGAATTTGTTTATCAGTTCTTATAGTTTTTTGGTGGAGTGTAAGTTTTTACAAATATAAGGTCAAATTATCTGCAAACAAGGATAATTTCACTTCTTTTTGAATTTGGATACCCTTTATTTGTTTATCTTGTCTGATTGCTGTAGCTGGGACTTTCAATACTATGTTGAATAACAGTGGGCATCCTTGTCATATTCCAGATCTTAGAGGAATTTCCCCATTCAGTATGATACTACCTGTTGATCTGTTATATATGGCTTTTATTATTTTGAGTATATTCATTTTATTCCTAGGTTTTTGAGTTTTTTTTTAAACAGGAAGAGATGTTGAATTTTATCAAATGCTTTTTCAGTATCAGTTGAGGTAATCATATGGTATTTGTCCTTCATTTTGTTGATATTATGCAGTACATTGTTTGATTTTTGTACATTGAACCATCCTTGCATCCCTGGAGTAAATCCCACTTGGTCTTGATGAATAATTTTCTTAATGTAGTGTTAAATTTGATTTGCTATAATTTTATTGAAGATTTTGCATTAATGTTCATCAGAGATATTAGCCTGCAGTTTTCTCTTTTTAAATATGTTTTTATCTGATTATGTTATCCAGGTAATACTGAACTCATAGAATAAGTTTGGAAGTATTTTCTTCTCCTCTACTCTTCAGAACAGTTTCAGAAGGATTGGTATTAGTTATTCTTTAAATGTTTTGTAGAATTCATCAGTGGAGCCATCGCGTCCCGAACTCTCCTTTACTGAGAGAATTTTATTACTGTTTTGATCTCATTGCTTGTTATTGGTCTGTTCAGGTTTTAGATTTCTTAAAGATTCACTATTGGCAGGTAATATATGTCTAGAAATTTATCTGTTTCTTCTAGATTTTCCAAATCATTGGAATATTGCTGCTCATAGTAGCCAATAATGATGCTTTGAATTTCTGCAGTGTAAGTTATAATGTCTCCTTTTTCATTTCTGATTTTATTTATTTGGATCCTCTCTTTTTTTTTTATTTAGCCTGGCTAAAGGTTTGTCAATTTAGTTTAACTTTTCAGAAAACCAACTTTTTGTTTCATTGATTTTTTGTATTGTTTTCTTCAATTTTATTTATTTCTTCTTCAATAGTTATTATTTCTTTTCTTCACTAATTTTGGGTTTGGTTTCCTCTTGCTTTCCTAATTATTTAAGATGCATTGTGAGGTTGTTTATCTTGAGTTTTTCTTCATTTTTGATGTAGGCCCATATAGCTATAAACTTCTTTCTTAGTACTGCTTTTGCTGTATTCCATCGGTTTTGATGTGCTGTGTTTCCATTATCATTTGCTTCAACAAAATTTTAGATTTCCTTCTTCATTTCTTTATTGACCCACTGGTCATTCAGGAGAATATTGCTTAATTTCCATGAGTTTGTATAGTTTCCAAAATTCCGCTTATTAATTTTTAGTTTTATTCCATTGTGGTCAATAACATGATTGATATTATTTTAATTTTTTGGAATTTTTTCAGACTTGTTTTGTGACCTATCATATGGTCTACTCCTGAGAATGATCCATGTGCTGAGGGAAAAAAATGTGTATTCTGCAGTATTTGGATGAAATGTTCTGTAAATATCTATTAGGTCAATTTGGTCTATAGTGTTCAGATTAAGTCTGATGTTTCTTTGTTGACTTTCTATCTGAAAGATCTGTCCAATGCTGAAAGTGATGCGTTGAAATCTCCAGCTATTATTTTATTGTGAGCTACCTCTCTCTTTAGCTCTAATAATATTTGCTTCATATATATGGGTGCTCCAGTGTGTATATATATGTAAAATTTTTATATCATCTTGCTAAATGCCCCTTTTATAGTGACTTTCTTTGTCACTTCTTATAGTTTTTGCCTAGAAATCTATTTTGTCTTGTGTAAGTATAGTGACTCCTGCTCCTTTTTGGCTTCCATTGACATGGGATATATTTTTCGATCCCTTTATTTTTAGTCTATGTGTGTCCTTGTAGGTGAATTGTGTTTCCTGTAGGGAACAAGACATTGGATCTTGTTTTATCATTTGCATTCAGCTATTCTGTATCTTTTGACTGGAGAATTTAGTCCATTTACATACAATGTTGTTATTGATAAGTAAAAATTTACTCTTGTCATTTTGTTATTTGTTTTCTGGTTGTTTTATGCTCCCTTCTTTCTTTCCATCTTGTCTTCCTTTTAATGCAGGTGAGTTTCTCTGGTGATATGATTGTCTCTTACCAGTTTTTTTTTGTATATACTTAATATGTTTTTTGGTTCGAGGTTACTCATTATTTTAAGCTGATGAGAACTTAACACTTAACTTCCTCCCCCAATTTTAACTGTTTTTTTAAAATTTCTATTTATAATAAATCTTATTGTATTCTCTGTCTCTTGAAAAGTTGCTGTAATTATTATTATTATTATTATTATTATTATTGAGATGGAGTCTTGCTGTGTCACCAGATTGGAGTGTGGTGGCATGATCTCAGCTCACTGCAACTTCTGCCCCTGGGGTCAAGCTATTCTCCTGCCTCAGCCTCCGGAGTACCTGGGACTACAGGCGCACACCACCACACCCAGCTAATTTTTTTGTATTTTTAGTAGAGATGGGGTTTCACCATGTTGGCCAGGATGGTCTTGATCTCTTGACCTCGTAATCTGCCTATCTCGGCCTCCCAAAGTGCTGGGATTACAGGTGTGAGCCACTGTGCCTGGCCTGTTTATTATTTTTGATTGGATCATTGCTTAGTCTTCTACTTAAGAGTTAGTTGTTTATACATCACAATTACAGTCATAACATTCTGTGGGGTTTTTTGTGTAGTTACTATTACTGGTGAGTTTTGTACCCTCAGATAAGTTCTTGTTGTTTATTAACATCATTTTCTTTCTGGTTTAAATACTCCCTTTAGCATTTCTTGTAAGTTAGATCTGATGTTGACGAAATTTGCCATATTTTGTTTGTCTGGGAAAGTCTTTATTCTTCCTTCATGTTTGAAGCATATTTTCACAGATATACTATTATAAAGTAAGTTTTGTTTTTTTGTTTTTGTTTTTCTTCAACCCCTTCAATATGTCTTTGTGGACCACTCTCTTGGCCTACGAAGTTTTCACTGAAAAGTCTGGTGCCAGACATATTGCAGCTAAATTGCATGTTATTTGTTTCTTTCATCTTGCTGCTTTTAGAATCTTTTTTTTAGTCTTTGAACTCTGAGAGTTTGAATATTGAATGCCTTGAGGTAGCCTTACTTGGGTTTTATCTGTTTGGTAGTCTATAAACTTCTTGTACTTCAATGTTGGTATCTTTCTCTAGGTTTAGGAAGTTCTCTGATATTATCCCGTTGAATAAACTTTCCACTCCTTTCTCTTTCTGTACCTCCTCTTTAAGGCCAGTAATTTAGATTTGCCCTTTTGAGGCTATTTTCTAGATCCTGTAGGCATGTTTCATTGCTTTTTATTCTCTTTTTGTCTCCTCTGACTGTATATTTTCAAGTAGCCTGTCTTCAAGCCCACACATTCTTTCTCCTGTTTGATTAATTCTGCTGTTAAGAGACTCTGATGCATTCTTCAGTATGTGATTGCATTTTTAACTCTAGAATTTCTGCTTGATTCTTTCAAATGATTTTAATCTCTTATTAAAATATCTGATAAAATTTTAAATTCCTTCTTCATGTTGCCTTAAATTTCTTTGAGTTTTCTCAACACAGTTATTTGGAATTCTCTGTCTGAAAGATCACATATATCTGTTTCTCCAGGATTTGTCCCTGATGCATTTAGTTTGTTTGGTGACATCCTGTTTTCCTGCATGGTCTTGACACTTGTAGACATTCATTTGTTTCTGGGCATTGAAAAGTTAGGTATTTATTGTAGTTTTCTCCACTTGGGCTTGGTTGTACCTGCCCTTCTTGGGAAACTTTCCAGATATTTAATACAACTTGAGTGTTGTAATCTAAGCTGTATCTGCTTTAAGCGGCACCTAAAACACAGTAACACTGTGGTTCTTTCAGACTCGTAGAAGTACAGCCTTGATAGTCTTGGACAAGACCCAGAAGAATTCTCTGGGTTACCAGAAAGAGACTCTTTGTTCTCTCCCCATACCTTCTCCCAAAGAAACTGTTTTGAGCCACCTGGGCTGGGGGTGAAGTGACTAAAGAAACACTGTAGGCATCAACACTAGGCCTGTGCTGGGTTCAACCTAAGTCAGCACAGCATTGGGTCTCACAAAAGGCCTGCCAATAATCACTCCCTGGCTATGGCCTACTTTCATTCAAAAACTTAGGGCTCTACAGTCTACAGGTGGCAAAGCCAGCCAGCCTTGCATTTCTTCATTTAATAGTCACAAGTTCCCCTAGGCCCTAGGTGAGTCCAGAGTTGCTGACTTGGAGTCAGAAACTAAATTCAAAAATCTTAGAAGTGTATGTGGTATTCTATTGTACTGAGGCTGTGCTGACAGTGAAACCACAAAATGCAGTTTTTCCCACTCTTCTTTCTTCTTTCCAAAGGCAAAGGAGCCTCACGCCATGTCCACCACCACCACAGGCCCATGGGGAGTACTGCCAGAACACAGTCAATGTTTCTTAAGGCCCAAGGGCTCTTCAGTCATCTTGTGGTGAATGCTGCTTGGCCTGGGATTCACACTTTAGGGAAGTAGGCTCCCTCTGACCCAGGACAGGTCCAGAAATGCTGTCCAACAGTCAAGTCTTAGAATTAGAAACCCCAAAAGCCTGCTTGGTGCTTTATCCCCACTGGGGCTGAGCTGGATGGCACCTGAAGTGCAAGACAAAGTCACCTTTACTTTTACCTCTGCTTTTGTCAAGTGAAAAGAAGCCTCACCTTGTAGCTGGGAATGTGCTGAGTCTCACCTGAAATCAGCAAGTCTCAGAGTCTCACTCAAGGCCTTCAATGTAATACTTTGTTATTGGTCCCGGTTATTCAGGGCCCAAGGCTTTTCAGTTAGCAGGTAATGAATCCTACCAGAACTGGGATCATCCTTTCAAGGCCCAGGTCCCCTTCTAGCCAAGTATGTGTCTGGAAATGTTATCTAGGAGCTAGAGCCTGGAAAATGAGCCCTGGGACTCTGACCAGTGTCCTATCCTGCTGTGGCTGTACTGGAATCCAGGATATAAGATAAAGTCCTCCTCACTGTTTCTTCTCCTTTCCTCAAGTGGATGGAAGGGGTCTCTTTGAACCTGTCAGCTGTGTAGCCTAAGGTTAGGGGAGGATTAATACCAGCACTCTTTTAGCCTCCCTGGCTAGTCTCCCAGTGAATTATGTGTCCCCTGACTCCCTCCCCACCAAGTCCTCTGTCTCTGGGCCCCATTCAGCACAAGGACTTGCCTAAGAGTTGCAGTCTTTGTGGCCTGGATTGCCTTTCAAGTTTATTCTGTTAGCCAGAGCACTTTAGTGCAAGGCTTGTGGGAACCACATTTGGAGTCCTGGGATCAGAGATTCCCCTCTGGCTAGGGGAGGTTTAAATGCTCCCTCTGTGGGTGGGCATCAGCTGAGTTTGGTTCAGTTGTGTTTTCCATTATAATAGGGAGCACCAAGTTCAATGTCTCACAATTGCTGCACTCTCCCTATAACCAGTGCACAGAAATGTTTTCCACAGCATGTGGCTGCTGCCAGGAGATAGGAGAGGGGTTGTATCAGTGATTAAAGACTGTTTTTCCTAGTCTTCAGTGTCTCTTTCAGCAATATGAAGTTAAAACCGGGTACTGTGAGTGCACACCTGAGTTTTGGTTCTTATAAAGGTGCCTTTGGTAGACAGTTGTTAAATTGATGTCTCTGCAGGCAAGGGTGGGCAGCGGTGGGGGGACAATCAGTGGAGCCTTCCATTATGCCATCTTGTTCTGCTCCTCAACTATATATTTTTTAACATAGTAACCAATCAGTAAATAAAATCTCTGTTGCTGTTATCATGTAATGTCCTTTTCTAAAAGTAGCACCAGTAAGACATTTTTTTCAAATTGTTGCACTTGAAAGCAAGAGGTTATTTTGTTAAATATTAATAAAATTTATAGATATTGATAATGTAGCATCAAACACTCCACTCTCTAAACCTTTTCATACCCCTTCTTTGAATCACTCAGATATTAGAAATGAAGCAGCCTCTCCTTTCTTTGAGGAATTTGTGTGAAGCTTCTGTCCTTTTAAGTCCGTGTTAGTTTTTAGGTTTCTAGTTGGCTGTTCTAAATTCAGCTCATTTAATTAATCTCTCTCTTCATAGAAAGCCTTATAGTAAAAGGAACTCTATTTTGCTTCATAGATATAATTCATTCTGTGATTTACTAATGCATGATTATGAAAGTTACAAAAGAAACAATGTCAAATTATATTGATACTATAAATATTTTTCTTTGCCGCAGCAGCAGTGTGTTAAGATTTCATTGACTTATCTACAGTTCAAACACTCTTACTCAATGTAAAATGAGCCAAATGTCAAGTTCAAATAAATTTATATTCTTTTATGATCCTCTAATAAATTCTAGCATATTTCCAAACTCTGAATTGTACTAATTTTTAAGGGATATTATTTTTCTTTCACATAAAACTCTCAGAGTCCTCCATCCCTACCAATTCTAAGACTTATGGAGCATAGAATGTGGCAGATTTATCATCCATGGATAATTCTTTCTTCACTACAATACTGAGATATATTTTTTGCTGCTTTCCTATTATGTCTTCTTCCTTAGTTTACATCTCTAAGTAACTTCTTAAAATAAAAATGTGTTCTGGCATGTCTAAAAATGTTTTAATTTTTTTCGTTATTCTTGGCTGTGGTTTTTACTAGTGAAGTAGCAACATCAAGGATATTATGTAGGTGCTTACTTAATGAGAAGGAAACTCCCGCTTTACCCACTCTTAGTTGCCTGGGATGGACTCCACAAGTGGCAGGCATACTTTGCACCCAGTTGCTGGAATCTGGAGACATTTTGGTATGAAGAACATAGAGCCACCATCCAAAGAAAGAGGAATGTGTGGATGAGGTGGGTGAGATGTGGGGCCAAGAGCCACCCTGTTCAGTTTAATTCACTGACTCAGTGACACCCTGGTCCAGATGTGCCCTCCTCTCTCTCAGGAGAGCCCAGTTTTCACAACTAGGACAGAAGCGAGAGGTGAGAAAATTTTCTGAGTTCCTGATTACTCAACCAAGATTTCACTTCTTGATGCCTAGTAATTGCTAACTGCAGTTTCCCACATAGAGGTGGTGACTAGTCCAGAGCTTGAGCACACCAGGCAGTCACCTGGAAAGGCAGGCAGGAGTGGAGCAGGAACGTACGAATTGGGATGCCCTGCCTGGGTTTCTGGGACTCACAGTACTAATTCACCTGAGTGGTGTCTGCAGGGCAAATGAAAAAAAGCAGTTGGCAGCATTAGCCTATGGGTCAGAGTGAGCCAACTCTTGCACTGGACCTTGATTTTTTTCCTCATATTTGCCATGTCTATGTTATGTTCTGAAGGAATTACTTTTCATATTCACTTCTATACTATTTACCTCTATATTTCAGCAATTACATATCCGAGATTACTTTTTTATTCTCTGACTGTTGTTTTTTCAGTGCCATCTTATTTGAAATTTATCAATTAACAATCTTCAAAAATGTCTCTCAGAATAGTAGTTTTCTTTGGACTAGGACCGTCAGATAAGTAAGGGTATAAATAAAGAAGTAAATAAATAAAATTTAAAATAAAGGCACCATATATTGCAAGAAACATACTTACACTACTTTTTTTATGATAAGCTATACCCCATACAATATTTGAGATATTATATTAAAAAGGTTTTACTTGTATGAAATTTAAATTTAAGTGGGATTCTTGTATTTTATCTGGCAGCCCTAATTCTGATCCCTAAGATATTCTAGTTCCTTCAGTCTGCTTTCTACCATCCAGAAAATTATCAAACTATTTGTCCACTGAAAGTTCTCTTCATATTGCCTTTATCTTTGTAATTTTGGTTTTATTTTTATCCTTATTATCCTTTAAATAAAATTTCCGAAAGAAGAAAAGTAAATATGTGAGTATAGACCTGAATGTTGAAATAGAAATAATGTCAAAAAATTAGAATTATAGAGTAGGACTACCCAAAATACAATTTAAAAAAATATTTAAAAGTCCATGATTTTTAATAATGACAGTGATTTTGACACCACTGTATAACAAAAGTTTAAATTAGCTATTTGATAGATTTTATTTTATTTGTCCTTTTTACATTTATCTGGAAAAAAAAGAAAGCTAATATATCTTTCATTATAATAGTGATAGCAGGGACTAAGGCCAAGTGGCTCAGGACCCAACTCTCTTCCCAGCACTTAACACAGGAATTCTCACAAGGAGTATCAACAACACATTCCCAATGCCTTAGTAACGCCATTCCAACCATTATGCAAGTTATGGGTTATTCATTAACACATAGCATATTTTATTTATTCTATGATATAAACACTATATATTTTTCTGGAGTTTAGATATCATTACTAATATCAAGAGAAAACCTTACACTCTTGCATGGAAAACAGTGTATTGTAAATATATTTACCTGTACTTATGTCCACATAAGCCATATCTTAATATAAACATTTTTTCTACCCTATTAGAACTATGGTTCTGTTATTTTTTTGGTGATATGTCACAGGATGGTTTTTCAAATTTAAATTTGCATTTTTAAGTTGAGAAAGAAAAAAGAGTTATGTAAATTTGGAATTTGGCCTTGCACTCAGAGTAGGCCATGATATTCTCTTAAGATATAAATAATTTCACAAAATACCAATCTCAGACAAGGTTACTATGGGACCAAGATAAAATGATATAAAGAAGGACCACTTCATAATGTTCTCTATGCATAGTCAAAGACACATTTACTCTGTCTGCCACGCAATACCAAACACCTCTCTCTTAGCCAAAAGGAGAAATTACTACTCATTTTCCAAGTAAAACCTTCTCCTTTTTCTAATCTCCCCTTTGTCTAGATAGGATTTATTGAGATAACCCATCATAGATTGCTACTACTTTTTGACAGCATCCAATCTTACAGCAAATTTCTCTACACCCTCCCTCAAATCACTTAACAATTCTAAATACTATAATAGCTTTTTAAACACCTTTTTACTGAGACATCACAGTTCCCCTTGTGTGTCCTCCTCATGGCAATGACTAATAAACCAATTTGGATAACTTCACATGTGTTCCTGGGAAGTCTAGGTCTGAAGGGTATTGATAATTGCTATTTAACATTTCTTTAAAATATTATGCTATGATTCAATATTCAAATAAAATTTTAACATTTACAAACCACCCGTCACTTTTCTTGTATATGATTAAAGGCATTAGGAGTCATCAAATATCATAGTTTATATAATAAAATGAGATTGGCAACGGTTGGAGTAAAGGTAGGCTATGTTTATGTTGATGGAACAAAGAAAATCCAAAATCTAAGTGGCTTAACACAATAATATTCACCAATGTTATCCTACGTGTGCCTGTGGATCAGCATGTGTAGTCATTTAGGAACTCAGGATGTTGCAGACTCAATTTTGACACTTGCTTCTCTTGTTACTGTGTTAAGGAAAATAGAACATTGTGAAATGTGTACAGACCCCCAAATCTTCTTACCAGAGGTAACATTTCTCACCTATCAAGATTATGTGGCACAGTTAGACCCTTAGTCAGTCTTCTATGGATCATTTTGTCAAATTCACAGGATTATGTTGAAAACACTTAAACTTACTCAACAGTTTTAACAATGGCTGTGACATTTCTAATTTTATCTAATTTTGCTCTGAGGCCAAAGTCCATTTGACTTATTTGACTTATTGCTTAAAGGTGTTTTCTGTTACTCTGAAAATTCCTATATTTATAGATTTTCTTCTATTGTTTTTTAATACTGGTTGAAAACTGGCCATTTATTTTCTAATTTTTCATAAATCTTTTATTATAATTTGAGATAATCCTATAATCTATCATATACTTAGTAAAGTAATCAGAATACTTGAACAGGTCGAGTGACTCTTAAAATGGTGAGACTAATTATTCATTAGATACCAAACATCAAAGAGTCAAAATCACCTTACTCACCTCTAGAAAGGGAAGTTAAACATCCAGAAATACATAACTAAATTAAGACGAAAGATAAAAGGAAGCAACAACACTAAGAAAAAAATTTAGAAACAGTTGTATTTCACTTGCTTTTATTTCTTTCTTCCCGTATTCTTTGAAATTATAGTCAATCCTGATGTACTAGTGTAGGCATCAGCAAACCTTTTTTTCTGTAAAGGAACAGAGAGTAAATATTTTAGGCTTTGAGGACTATATGATCTCTGTCTTAACCTTAAAATTTGCATTAAAATTCAGAAGCAGCCATAGGCAATACGGTAATCTATGGTCCTGGCTATGTTCCAATAAAACTTTACAAAAAGAGGTCATATGTCAGATTTGGCCAACAACCTGTATTTTGCTGACCACAGTAACAAAGAATTCTTATTCATGCACATATTCATATCTTGCATATTTTGCTAAGCCACTGATGGCCAAATGTAGAATGGCAGAATCTTTAGACTGTGAGTGTAAGCAATGCTTAAACGGAAGCTTTAATTTTATTACTGAAGAAAAAAAGTAACATATAATTTTATAGATAAAATATGCAATTTGGGGGTAGTTAATATGTGTGTACATTTAACAACATTTTTGTGCTACCCTTGAAAACGTTATTAATCTGATAGTGAATCTTTAAGTTAAATGAGTTCTGTGATAAAGGATGTATAGTATGAATATCCTATACAGATAATATTCAGAGAAACACACTTTGGGGATGCAATGTAGTAAGAGAAGACAGAAAGCTAGATTTATAGATGTCTTATTTCATCTGTGAGGATAACTTCATCTCCCCCATAATCTCTTTCCCTTTGCTGGCAGAGATCTTCCTTCAGTGTGCAGATTCCTAAACAAAATTATGGTTTTGTACAAATATAAAAAGTTTATTGTGTTCTTCTTTATAGAGACCAAATGCCTATGTGTCCATAGAAGAGAAATGTGACGGAAGATTTTATACATATGTGGGAATCTAATTTAGCTGTCTATGTTATCAGAATCAATTGCTATAGCTGAATAAATTGGGCAGTGCAACATATGAGACATCTGTTATAAACAATGCCAAAATGACCAAATTAGCCATGTGTTATTTTTAGAATCTTGTCTAATTATGCAGCACTTCTCCCTGACAGAACTTTGATTTGGAGATAGCGTAAGTGATAAAGAATGATAAGAAGTGAATTCTATTTTTTTTTTTTTTTTTTTTTTTTTTTTGAGACGGAGTCTCTCTCTGTCGCCCAGCCTGGAGCGCAGTGGCGCAATCTCGGCTCACTGCTAGCTCCGCCTCCCGGGTTCACGCCGTTCTCCTGCCTCAGCCTCTCCGAGTAGCTGGGACTATAGGCGCCCGCCACCACGCCCGGCTAATTTTTTTGTATTTTTAGTAGAGACGGGGTTTCACCGTGGTCTCGATCTCCTGACCTCGTGATACGCCCGCCTCGGCAGAAGTGAATTCTATTTTAATGACTTATTTGATTTATTCTAAACTAATAATACTAACAACTATAAAGACAGCTGAGATGGCTTGGGAAATATAAGGTGAATACAAAAATTCGTGAAATAATTGTTTCAATGTTAGCACTTCCTAGTAAAATAGAGCATGCAGGTGCTTATATCCCAGGAGCCCTCCCAAAGAAATGCTTGTGTTTGTACAGGAGACAGAAAGAGAGATATATGTAGTATCACTGTTTATGTTAGCAAAAGAGCAGTAACTAAATAGCCATAAATAGTAGATAAGATCATTAAATAATATACTCATAAAAGGAAATAGTCTACTTCAGGAAAAACAAAACAAAACTGCAACTACTTGCATGAATATAAATTTAAAATATAATAGTAAGTTAAATATGTCACTCATGTAAGAATACTTTTATAATTTCATTTATTTAAATTTTATGAGCAGGTAAAATTCAAGAAATTGTTTATAGCTGCATATATAGATGGAAAATGAGAAAGTAAAGCAAGGAAATAATTGACAGTGAAGTTAGGCTACTGGTTAATACAGAGTGGGATAGGTAAAGGGACGAGATTGGGAAGAATAGTATAGGAAGTGTCTAAGAAATAAAATTTTTTATATTTTTACTTGTCTAAGGGGCACATGGGTGTTTTAAAAATTATTTGTGTTTACATATTTTTATGGATATTTTAGAATTAAGAATAAAAATAGTTTTTGACACTCTTAGCTGTTAATATATTAGAGGTAACTATTCTTCTATAATTTAATTTTAAAGAATTCCTGTTATGTGAGCCTTGTTTTCATCAATTGTTTGCTCTGCCTACATGCATACATAAAGACAAAAAAATCTGTATTTTATTCCTTGTTCCTAAATGCAATTTTCAATAATTAACAATAGATATAAATTTTACTGTCACAAGACTCAATGTCAGCAATCGATTTACCTAATCGATTAAAATTGCATTTTTTCTAGCTAAAGTCATTTGTTCCCCTATATGAGCCCAAGGCAATAAGAATAATAAATTTTGTGCTATAAAAGCAGTGAGGGAGGCATAATATATGTAAAATTTATGGAACCTGGCTTAGAAAGTTTGTGGTATACTTGAGGGAAACTTGAATTGACACAGAAAAAGTAGAGTAGCCATACCAAAGAAAGAATATCACAAATCTCAAGAGGCTAAATCCCCTGAGAAGCAAGATCAAAAGGAGATAAGACTCTATTCACTCAGTCAAAAGCACATATTATATATCTAGTATATTGAAGGAATTGTGCTAGTTTTAGTGCAAATATATGTGAAGAAAGATATATGATACTTCTCAGGAAGAAGAATGAGAATAAATGACTATTTTCTTCACCCAAAATTAACCCTAAAGAAATTACATGAAGAAATGTAGAATTCAGAAAGCAACATCTTTACTGACAAAAAATTTTCTGTGGAAAGAAAGCTTTTTTGAACTAGAGGTTGAATATTCTGGTTCAGTGCAGAGTGTTGCTGGGTAAGGGGTGGGACCATAAATTGCAGAAAAACCGTTTAAGATCAATTATTTTTTCTTCCCAATATGCCATGGGACATTTTCCCTTTCAATGTTACTGCAGAAACCTGTTTAATTGCAAAAATTTTTGGAAAAATCATTCACTTTGGGTGAATAATTAGTACTGAGTATGCCTTATCCTGCTCTAAACCACCACTGCTTGTAGGTTTAAACCCAAGAATAATTCCTTTTCCCTGATGCTGATTCTTTCTAATTGTTTGAAGGTGGGAAGGAGAGGGAAGGAGCATTGGAAGAATAAACCTCAGCACATATAGATCAAAAGCTAAAAATGAGCATAATAAATAAGAATAATTATTCTGATAAGAAAATAGAAAATTATTGAAATATAAAACAAAAATGGTCAAGTAGAAATATTGTAATGCAAAATGTAATATTAGAAATAATAAATAGAGTAGATATAGTGAATAGAGAGGCATATGTACCTGAATTAGTAGTAAAAGATAAGATTGAGGAACTGTTCTAGAAGGAAACATGGAAGTAAAAATAGTGACAATCTAAAAGATGATAACATTCCCAGAAAGTGAGAAATTGTATTTAAAAATTCACATGAAGAAATATTTTAATAAATGCAAGTTAAATTTTCTGGAGTTAAAAAAATATGAAAGCACTTAATCTTAAAGAGCTCATAAAATGTCAAAAGAGAGCAAAAGATAATTATAAAAGAGAAGCACACAAAAATTGCAGAACTGTAAAGTAGAGTATCAAATAAAATGACCAGTATGGACAAAACAATGAGTCAATAAATTAGATAAATAGAAATTATGTAATATGCATAAAAAGTGTGAAAAGATTGAAAAAGTAAATAGAACCTCTGAAATGCGTCAGCCATTATCAATTTGTAAAACATAACTGTAATTGGAATCTGTGAAGAAAGAGAAGAGATAATGAGCTGAAAGGATTTATTTAAAGAGACGGTGTCTAGGCTAGGCGCTGTGGCTTCCGCCTGTAATCCCAGCACTTTGGGAGGCCAAGGTGGGCAGATCACCTGAGGTCAGGAGTTGGAGACCAGCCTGATGAACATGAAGAAACCCCTCTCTACTAAAAATACAAAATTAGCTGGGTGTGGTGGGCGCATGCCTGTAATCCCAGTGACTCGGGAGGCTGAGGCAGGAGACTCACTTGAACCCGGGAGGTCGCGGTGAGCCGAGATAGTGCCATTGCACTCCAGCCTGGGCAACAATAGCGAAACTCCATCTCAAAAAAAAAAAAAAAAAAAAGAAAAGAAAAAGAAAAAAGAAAAAGAAACAGTGTCTAAAACTTTCCTAAATTTCCTAAATTTGGTAAAAAACAAAGGCAACATACAAATCTGAGTAGTCAGCAAATCTTAAGCAGAATAAAATAAGAAGAAAGCACCTCAACATATCGTAGTCAAGTTGATAAAAACAGAGAGAGAGAGAAAGAGAAATGAGTGTCTCGAAAACCTGTCTTTTGAAAATAATGGAGGAAGGAAGACAATGTAACGGTATCTTTAAAGAGATGAAAGATGGAGGTAGAGCAAGATGGCTGAATAGAAGCCTCCAGCAATCATCCTTGCTGCAGGAACACCAACCTGAACAACTATCCACACAAAAAACACCTTCATAAGAACCAATGATCAAGTGAGTAATCACAGTACCTGGCTTTAAAATCATATTAAGGAAAGATGTATTGAAGAGAGTAGAAGAAACAGTCTTGAATCATTGATACCATACTTACATGTTCTGTTGGTGGCTGCATGGCACAGAGAGAGACTGTGCACTTGGGAGAGAAAGAGCACAGTGAATGTGGGACTTTGCACTGGAACTCAGTGTGGTTCTGTTATAGTGGAAAGCAACAGAGGGCAAAACTAAGCCACTGCCCACAGAGGGAGCACTTAGAACAGCCCTTGCCAGAGGAAAATCACCCGTACCAGTGGTCGGAACCTTATTTCCAGTAATCCCCACCACTGCAGGCTAAAGGGCTCTGGGGTCTTAAATAAACATGAAAGGCAGTCCAGGCCACAGGACTAGAATTACTGGGTGAGTACCAGTCCTGTGCTGGGGACACACAACTTAGTGAGTCACCAGCTAGAGTGGCCAAAGGAGTGCTTGCATTGCTCCTCCCCCAACATCAGGCAGTGCAGCTCACATCTCTGGAAGAGACCCTTTCCCTCTGTCTGAGGAGAGGAGAATGAAAAGTAAAGAATAATTTGTCTCACAATTTGGATAGTAACTCAGCCACAATAGTATAGGACACCAGGCAGCATCTTAAAGTCTCTAATCTAGGCCCTGGCTCCCAGGCAATATTTGTGGAGACACCCTCGGTCAGAAGAGAACCCCCTGTCTTGAAGGAAAGAACACAGTCCTGGTGATGGCAGCGGTGGCCCATCTGGAGCGGCCGCTGCCCTTGACGCTGGCTGCGGTTGGGGAGTCGCAGCCAGAGCTGCAGGCTCCATGGTGTCAGCGGGAGCCAGGAACAGGAAGAAGCCCCGCCCCTACCAAGTTGGAGGGGCAAAAGCTCCTCCCTTCCAGGCACAGCTGTAGCCACCCAGCCACCTCTGCAAATCTTGGCATCTCTACACTCTTGGGGACCCAGAAAGCCACCCCTGGCTCAGAAGTGCCTGTTCCCACTGCCTGGCCTCTCCCTGCTCCCAGCACCTGCTCACATTTCAGAGCGAAGTTGTGGCTGTGCTCAGGCACTATCATGACCTGGCTGGGTGTGAATGTGCTCAAGGCAGTGCTGACATGCCAGCTCCCTGCCACCTCAGCCCCCTCCAGACTTTGGGCACCAATAGGCAAGGGAGGGACGCTGAAGAGAGGCTAAGGGTGGCTTGGTGCAGGCCTGCAGGCAAGCCTGGGCGCCATGGGTACCATGGATGGCAGGTTAATGGTGGCAGGAGGCAGACAGGTTCCTGGGCAGAAAGAGGCAGGTCCCCGGCGAAACCACACCTTCAGGCCAGGGATGGCCTTAGACCTGGAGGCTGGGCTGCCAGTTCCGCTGAGCAGAGTGAGAACTTATGGTGCATTTTTTGGGCCCACTCACAGGCATCCATGGACCAATCAGCACACACTTCCTCCCCTCTGAAGCCCATAAAAACCCCAAATTGCGCCAGACTCAGGCAGATGACCTGATGACCTGCCTACAGAGATGAGCTACCCACTGTACGTCTCCTCTCTGCTGAGAGCTGAACTTTTGTCAGGACACCTGCCTGTGGAGAAGAGCTACCCACTGCAGGTCTCCTCTGAGCCTTTCTGTCACTCAGTAAAGCTCCTCTTCACCTTGCTCACCCTCCACTTGTCCATGTACCTCATTTTCTTGGATGTGGGACAAGAACTTGGGACCCGCTGAATGGCAGGGTTGAAAGAGCAGTAACACACAGGACTGAAACATGCCCCTTGCTCACCATGTTGCGGGCAACAAGAAGGAGAGAAGAGAGGAGAGAAGAGAGAAGGAGAGAAGAAAGAAGGAGAGAAGAGCTGGAGCTCTTTGGGAAGCCGACCTAGGAGCTCCCCAAGCCAGAGCTATGTCACTTTCTTTGAGGCTCTGTGGTTCCAGGCATCTAACCACATTCCCCAGTGCCAGCTGTGGAAGTTGCTTGTGGTACTCCTGGTCCAGCTGCAGCCTAGCAGGAAGCCAGTGCCCATGCTGGAACCTGGAGCTGCCCACCCCACCACAGCCAGAGTGCCTGGCTGTGCACCGTTGCTAGACTGCACGCTCACTCACTCATACACCCTTCACCACTCTGTGGTTGGCTTGCCCTTGGTAGGCATGGGATCCAGGCTAGTGGCATGAGCCGAGTACAGCCTTCTTGCCCAAGTAGGTGGAACAAGCCAGCCGGCCTGAGCAAAACTCAGGCAAAGGTACCACTGGCCCAGAGGTTTTCGGCCAGAAAAGCAACACCTCAAGGATCCTGTGACCTTGGCAGGACACATTACTTGCTGACTAAAAAGCCCTTGGATCATGAATAATCAGCAGTAGTAGCCAGGCAGTACTCATGGTGGGCCTGGGGTGAGAATCAGAGCAGTGCTGGCTTCAGGCGTGACTCAGCACATTCTTAGCTATGGTGCCTATGGGGAGAGACTCCTTCTGCTTGAGAAAAGGAGAAGGAAGAGTAAATGAGGACCTTGTCATGCATCCTGGGTGCAACTCGGCCACAGTGAGGTAGATCACCAAGTGGGTTTCCGGGGTCCCCTATTCCAGGCCTTGACTCCTGTATGGCATTTCTACACCCAACCTGGACAACAGGAAAGCCCACTGGCCTGGAGGGAGTGACTCTGGACTGACAACTATAACCACAAGCTGACCGAGGAGCCCTTGGGTCTTAAATAAACATCGGTGCTCTGATGTTCAAAACAGTGACTCTGTTTGGAGGAAACTCAATAAAATTCAAGACAACATAAACAAGAAATACAGAATCCTATCGGATAAATTTAACAGATAGATTGAGATAATTAAAAAGATTCAAGCAGAAATTCTGGAGATTAAAAATGCACATGACATATTGAAATATGCATCAGAGTCTCTTAGCAAGAGAATTGATCAAGCAGAAGAAAGAATTAGTGGGTTTGAAGGCAAGCTATTTGAAAACACACAGACAGAGGAGGCAAAAGACAAAAGAATTAAAAAAAAATGAAGCATGCCTTCAAGTTCTGGAAAATAGCCACAAAAGGGCAAATCTAAGAACGTTAAAAAGGAGTGAGAGATAGTGGTAGAAAAATAATTCAAATAGATAATAACAGAGAACTGCCCAAACCTAGAGAAATATATCAATATTCAAGTACAAGAAGGTTAAGAAATATAATACAAAGAAGACTACCTGAAGGCATGTAATAATCAGACTCCCAAATGTCAAGGAGAAAGAAAGGATTCTAAAAGTAACAAGAGAAAAAAAATAATATACAATGAAGCTTCAATATATCTAGCAGCAGACTTCATGGTGAAAACCTTACAGGCCAGCGGAGAGTGGTGTGACATATTTAAAGTGCTAAAGGAGGAAATCTTTTATCCTAGCATAGAATATTCACCAAAATTGTCCTTCAAACATGAAGGAGAAATACTTCCTGAGATGGACAAATGCTAAGGGATTTCAATAACACTAGACCTG
The DNA here is from genome assembly GCF_028878055.3 of Symphalangus syndactylus. Lineage (NCBI taxonomy): Eukaryota > Metazoa > Chordata > Mammalia > Primates > Hylobatidae > Symphalangus > Symphalangus syndactylus. The sequence goes on from NC_072436.2 coordinate 83,416,183, forward strand.
TTGTACAGATCAAATCATAGTTATACATTATATCAACAGAGTGAATGAAAAAAACCATATGATCATTTCAATTAGTGCTGAAATAGCATTTGATAAAAATTCAACATTTCTTCTTAATAAAAACCCTTAAATACTGGGTATAGGAGGAAGATACCTCAACACAAAAAGGGTCACATATTACAGACTCACAGCTAGTATCATACTAAATGGGGCAACAATTAAAGCCTTTTCTCTAAGATCTGGAACAAGACAAGGATGCCCACTTTCACCATTGTTATTTAACATAGTGCTGGAACTCTTCACTAGCGCAATCACACAAGAGAAAGAAATAAAAGGCATCCAAATTGGAAAGGAAGAAGTCAATTTTTTTGTTGTTTGCAGATGATATGATACTATATTTGGAAAACCTAAAGACTCCACCAAAAGAACTATAAGTAATGATTTTAAAAATTCAGTAAAGTTGTAGGATACAAAATCAACATACAAAAATCAGAAGTATTTCTATATGCCAACAGTGAACAATCTGAAAAAGTAATCAAGACAGTAATCCCCTTTACAAGAGCTACAAATAAAATTAAGTACCTAGGAATTAACCAAAGTAGGGCAAGAGCTCTATAATGAAAACTATGAAACATTGGTGCAAGAAATTGAAGAGAACACAAAAAATATTGAAATGATATTTCATGCTCATGGACTGGAAAAATAAAAATTGGGCAGTATTTTCCATACTTCCCAAAGCAATATACAGAGCCAACTTAATCCCTATCAAAATACCAAAGATATTCTTCACAGAAATAGAATAATCTTAAAATTTATATGGAATCACAATAGACCCAAAATAGCCAAAGCTATCATAAGCAAAAAGAACAAACTGGAAGAATCACATTATCTGACTTAAAATTATATCACAGAGTATAGTAACCAAAACAACATGGTACTGGAATAAAAACAGTTACATAGACCAATGGAACACTACTGAGAATCGAGAAGTAATATACTTCTCAGTAACGCAAGAATCAAAGGAAAATTTGAGAAAATGTTAAAAATAGGAAATGTTTTATACTAAATTAGAATGAAAATACAACATATCAAAATTTAGTCTATGAACTAAAGCAACACTTATAAGGGAATGTTTTCAAGAATTTACAAAAAGATAAGTAAATGAAACAAATAAATGGTAGAAAGAAGGAAATGATAAAATTACAGCAGAAAAGAAGAAAAATTAAAACAGAAAAACAAAGGTTTGACAAGCCAAAAGTTAGTTCTTGGAAAGATTAATACAATTGTCGAAACACTATGAATATCAATCACCAACGTCAGGAAGAAAATAAAAGACATCCTTACAGACACTACAAACAATAAAATTAAAATAAGTGAATATTATGAATTCCTTTTGTAGATTAAACTAGTTGAAATTGACAGATTATTATAAATACACTTAATAAAACAAAGAATAAATGAAAATATGAATAAATCAAATAATGGAACTCATCAAAAACCTTCTATCAGAGAAAACTCCAGTTTCATATAGTCTCGCTGGTGAATTTTTTTCTATTATTTAGGGAATAAGTAATTCCCGTCATACACAACTCTTTCAGAAAATAGAACGCACAGTTCAACTTGCTTCGTAAGATCAGCCTAACCCTGGTACCTACTTAACAAACACTTTATAGTAAACTAAAATGAGAGAGTAACATTTCTCATGGACATAGGCACAGACGTTCTCAATAAATTATCAGCAAATTGGATGCACAAAAATATAAATAATAAAGAAGGTACAGTTTATCTTGATAATACAAAATGTTTTAACAATCCAAAATCAGTCAATGCACTTCACTTAATTAAAAAGTAAAAAAAAAACAAAGTGATCATTTTCATCAATATGTTGAATAAAAGCATTTAAGAAAATCTAACAGCCTTTCATTATAAAAATTTCAACAGAATAGGAATGGAAATAACATTCTTTAATATGATAAAGGGCATCTGTAAAAAATCCATAGCCATTGCTTTTTTTCTTAAAATTGGAGAAAGGAAGTATAGACATACTACATTTATTTATTTATTTATTTATTTATTTATTTATTTATTTATTGAGACAGTTTCGCTCTTGTTGCCCAGGCTGGAGTGCAATGGCGCGATCTCAGCTCACTGCAACCTCTACCTCCCGGGTTCAAGCGATTCTCCTGCCTCAGCCTCCCGATTAGCTGGGATTACAGGCATGTGCCATCATGCCCAGTAAAATTTTTTTGTATTTTTAGTAGAGATGGGGTTTCTCCATACTGTGTTTATTTCATATTGTACTGGAGGTTGTTTTGAGAGCATAACGATAAGAAAAATGGAAGATACAGATTGAAATGAAAAATGTAACACTGCCTTTATTCACAGATGATCAGACATGATATTACAAAATAAAAACCCTAAAAATGTATAAGACAAATTTTATGTCTAATAAATAACTTCAGCAAAGTCATGAGACACTAGGACATTAAAAAATAAATTGTATTTCTATATAATATTAGTATATAGTACTAGTGTATTGAATCGTGTAATCACAAATTTGTACCATCTGAGATCTCAGACTGTGACCTATTTGGAAATCTGGTCTTTGCAGTTAATTGAGTTCAGAGGTGGTTGTACTGTGTTAGGGTGGGCCCTAAATCCAATGACTAATTTACTCATAAGGAAAGGAGAGATCACAGAGACACAGAAAAGTCATGTGAAGATGGAGGCAGAGATTAAACTTACATTGCTGCAAGCCAAGGAACCCCGGAGGTTTTCAGAAGTTGGAAATACATAACTACTCTATAATCCAATTCCTAAGATAAAACATATGTTCAAAAAGAAAAGACTTCTTCATGCCTGTAATCCCAGCACTTTGGGAGGCCTAGGAGGGCAGATCACGAGGCCAGAAGTTCGAGACCATCCTGGCTAACACAGTGAAATTCCATCTCTACTAAAAATACAAAAAATTAGCCAGGCGTGGTGGTAGGCGCCTGTAGTCCCAGCTACTCGGGAGGCTGAGGCAGGAGAATGGCATGAACCCGGGAGTTGGAGCTTGCCGTGAGCTGAGATCACGCCACTGCACTCCAGCCTGGGTGACAGGGTGAGACTCCGTCTCAAAAAAAAAGTAAAAAAAAGGAAAGAAAGAAAGACTTCTGCAAGAAAGTTCACAGAAGCTTTAAACACACACAAAATAGCCCCAAACAAAAATGGTGAAAGTGTCCATCAGTGGGATAATGAACTAAAAAGTTGTGATATGAAGTAGTGATAAGCCAAACAGTTTGAAGTAATCTCAGAAGCCAAATGCTGGCCAAACACAGAGCACATACTATATTATTTCATGTATATGAAATCCTGGTTCATGCCATATGAATCTACAGGTATAGAAGGAACTGAAAGAAGCTTCCTATAGAAAAAGTGAGGTTGCCTTTAAAGAAGATTTAAGAACAATTTCTAGGTTAGGCTGATAAAAAAAAATGTGTGTATATCTTGATTTAGGTGGTAGTTATGAGTGTATATATGTATCAAAACTTTAAATTGCACTGAACTCCAAACACACATAGGCAAACACTCCAGTTTCTTAAATGAGTCTCTGGCAGCAAATCTTGATACCTCATTTCTATTTCTTCTCTCATGAGTATTTTTAAATGAAAGTTAAAATAAATTGAAATACAAGTCTGTTTCCAAGTATACTATTTTAGTGGGTCTTATCCTTTTCCTGGTCTAACTGAAGCTTCACACATTTAATACCTTTTGGGGTGACTGATCCATAATTATACCCAAAACTTCATGCATTTCAACTGAATGGTGTTACTTATTTCTTAATCATTTATCTCCAATTTGTAGTGCTCTTCACAAGGTTCCTTATTATGTCGGTTTACCACACACCCACTTAGCTACATGGCATATTGGACTCCACCTGTGTTGGGTTTGTAGCTTCCTCTACTTCTTTCCTCCCCAGCAATTTTGGCTGATTACTATTTCCAGTTAGTTCACAGTCATTGCCTTTCTCTAGATCATTTATAAAGATTAAAGTCAGCAGAAATCCGAGGACTAATTTCAGCAGGATGCCAGACAAGTATATTCTCAATATATGTGTTTGTCTATTAACAAGGAAATGAGGTAAAAGAAAATATCGACTTTAGTATATAACTGTTTGCAAAAGAGAGGATTGGGTTCAAGGATTGACAAAATAGTCTGTCCAGAATCCATAGCAACAAAGAAACTCTGCTGTTAGAAGCATAGGTTAAAAAGGGGGCTGTTTGAGGAAGATAATTACTATGCTAGAACACTTAGGCACCTAAAATGAGCAGAGGCATTGTGGTCACCCTGTGAACAAGGGTTCTATTAAAGATATGGTGAGTCAGGGTATCAGAGATAAAGATGTTAATGGGGCTGTTAGGCAAATTTGAAGATATCATTGAGGAGCATGCAGAGCAGGTGCAACGAATAGCAGGGCTTGCCTGGTACAGGGTCTGTTTGTCCTGCAGCTCAGCACAGAGATGCCTAATATCTCAATACTTTAAAAAAGTAGAAAAAAGGCTATGTATTTGAAACAACTTCTCATAGGGCTCTCAGCCTGAATTATATAGGCACTAATGTATCAGAGCGTATCCTGATGTATTACACTCTTTGTTTTACTATTTGTGAAATATATCCCAAATTTACTATTTGTGAATTCCAAACTAGAGGATAAAACTCTTCCTTCTACATTTTATACTCATTTCTACCTGGTCAAATGTGTTTGATTCTTCTCTTACATAGTTCTTAGGTCATTCTCTCCTCCCTATTCCCACCACCACTATCTTTGTTCAGAACCTACTCATGAGATTTATTGCAACAAATTCAGCCATTGTTTTTTATACAACATAACTTAAAAAGTTCATAGTATTTCAAATGATTATGAAGATAATACTACAGGTAATACTACTTCTACTACTACTGTTACCCTGTGTAATGCTTTCATGACATAGCTGAATTTCTACCCTGCTCTAGTTCTGCTTATCTTTAAGAAACAAGACACCTGTGAAAAAAAGTGTCCTTTGTAACCAGACCAGCTGAGATTGGTTAGAACAATTACAGCCACTCAAATAACTTAAAAAAGACCTCAGGCTTCACTATAATCCCATTTCCATGCTAAATAACATTCCCATCTCTCACCATAACAATGATCAGAAGAAACCCTAAAAGGACTAAATGAAGGCAGCGCTCCAATTCTGAGAAGTTCATCACTCATTTCCAGAAAAGACATGACTATTCCTTCTCTCACTTTTAATATTCAATCCCATCACCAGAGAAATCCTGTATTTTAACCCCTTACTCCTCATTAGTTGAGTTTATTAGTGAACCATTCTCCCCCTTCTCAATTTCATAGCCATGGAATCAATTCTGCACTGCTTGATGCCCACTTTTTGTTTTACATATTAGCTTCATAACACTGAACAGTGAAAGACCCCATCTTTTGGGGAACCAGACTTGTTGATAACAATACTACTACTACTGTATCCCATTGCAAACTTGTCTTTTCCCCAGGGTATGTTGTTGGTACCTTTGACAAAAATGAGTTCACTGTAGATGTATGGATTTATTTCTGTATTCTCTATTCTGTTCCACTGGTCTATGTGTCTATTTTTATGCCAGTACAATGCTGTTTTGGTTACTATAGCTCTTTAGTATAGTTTTAAGTCAGGTAATTTGCTTTTTCCAATTGTGTTCTATTTTTTTCTTTTTTAATTTATTTATATTATTTATTTTTAAAATTTTTGTGGGCACATAGTAGATGTATATATTTATGGGTACATGAGATGTTTTGATACAGGCATGCAATGTGAAATAACCACATCATGGACAATGGAGTACCTATGCCCTCAAGCATTTATCCTATGAGTTACAAACAATCCGATAACATTTTTAAAGTTATTTTAAAATATGCAATTAAGTTATTGTTGACTATAGTTATTCTACTGTGGTATCAATAGTAGGTCTTATTCATTCTTTCTAACTTTTTTATTTTCTGTTCATTAACTACCCACACTTTCCCCTCTCAAGTCTCCCACTACCCTTCCCAGCCTCTGGTAACCATCCTTCAACTTTCTATGTCCACAAATTAAATTGTTTTGATTTCTAGACCTCACAAATAAGTGAAACATGTGATGCTTGTCTTCCTGTGCCTGGCTTATTTCACTTAATGTAATGATCTCCAGTTCCATCCATATTGTTGCAAATGACTGGATCTCATTCTTTTTTATTGCTAAATAGTACTCCATTGTGTATTTGTACCACATTTTCCTTATTTATTCATCTGTTGATGAACACTTACATTGCTTCTAAATATTAGCTATTGTAAACAGTGCTACAACCAATATAGGAGTGCAGATACATCTTCAATATACTGGCTTGCTTTCTTTTGGGTATATACCCAGCAATAGGATTGCTGGATCATATGATAGCTGAATTTTAGTTTTCTGAGGAACCTCTAAACTGTTCTCCATAGTGGTTTTATTAATTTACATGCCCACCGTAGTGTTCAAGGCTTCCATTTTCTCCACATTCTCACAGGCCTTTATTGCCTGTCTTTTGGATATAAGCCATTTTAACTGGGGTGAGAGGATATCACATTGTAGTTTTGATTTACACTTCTCTGATGATCAGTGATGTTGAGCATTCAGATGGAATGTTCTCTATATATCTATTAAGTCTATATGTTATATAGGGCAGACTAAGTGCAATGCTTTTTTGTTGTGTTTCTGTCTAGATGACTGGTTTAATGCCGAAAGGAAGGTGTTGAAGTCTCCAGCTTTATTTGTATTGAGGTTAATCTCTCTATCTCTAAGAATATTTGCTCTATATAACCAAATTCTATATTTGCTCTATATAACTGGGTTCTATAGATGCAGTTGGGTCCATATGTATTTATAATCATTATACCCTGTTTTTGGACTCACCCTTTATCATTATTGTCTGCTCTTAAGTTTTTGTCTTGAAATATATTTTATCTGGTATCAGTTTAACTTCTCTTGCTCTGTTTGGATTTCCATTGGCATTAAATATTTTTTTCCATCCCTTTATTTTCAGTCTATGTGTCTTTCCAGGTGAAGTGTGTTCTTGTAGGCAACAGATCATTGGGCCATATTATTTTATTCATTGAGCTACTCCATGTCTTTTGATTAGAGAATTTATTTCATTTACATTCAATGTTATTATTAATAAATGATTATTTACTCTTGCTATTTTGTTATTTGTTTCCTGTTTTGTGGTCTCTTCGTTCTTCTTTCCTTCCTTCCAGTTTTCCTTCTAATGAAAGTGATTTTCTCTGGTAGTGTGATTTAATTTCTTGCTTTTAATTTTTTGTATATCTGTTGCATGTTTTTTGATTTGAGATTACCAGGAGGCTTGAATACACTATATTATAACCTATTGTTTTCAGCTTATTACGACACTCTTTGCATAAGCCAACAAGCAAAACATATAAACTCCACACATTAACTTCATTCCCTCACTTTTTAATTTTTTTGTTTCTATTTATATCTTATTTTATTGTCTATGTCTTGAAAAGTTATTGTAATTATTATTTTAGATTGGTTTATCTTTTAGTCTTTCTACTTAGAATAGGTGTAGTTTACACACCACAGTTACAGTATTATGATATTCTGTTTTTCTGCATACTTACTATTACCAGTGAGCATTGTACCTTAGATGATTTCTTATTGCTCATTAATGTCATTTGCATTCTGATTGAATTACTTCCTTTGGCTTTTCTGATAGCGCAGGTCTAGTATTTTTGAAACCCCTCAGCTTTTGGTTGTCTGGAAAAGTCTTCATTTCTCATTCATGTTTGAAGGGCATTTTCACTGGATATACTGTTCTAGCATAAAATGTTTGCCTTCAGCACTTTAAATATATCACGCCACTCTCTCCTGGGGTTTCCACTTAAAAGTCTGTTGCCAGATATATGGGAGCTCCATGGTATGTTATTTGTTTCTTTCCTTTTACTGTTTTTAGGATCCTTTATTTATACTTGACTCTTAAGATTATTAAATACCTTGAGCTAGTCTTATTTGGATTAAATTTTCTAGGTGTTCTATAAACCTTTTGTACTTTAATATTGCTATATTTATCTTGGTTTGGGAAGTTCTCAGTTATTATCCCTTTGAATAAACTCTCTACCCCTATCTCTCTCTGTAACTCCTCTTTATGGAGACTCTTAGATTTGCTCTTTTGAGACTATTTTCTAGGTATTTTAGGTGTGCTTCATTGTGTATTATTCTTTTTTTTACTTTATCTCCTCCTAATTCTTTCTTCTGCTTGATTAATTCTATTAAAAGATTCTGATGGATTCTTCAGTTTATCAGTTGCATTTTTCACCTTCAGAATTTCTGCTTGATTGTTTTTAATTACTTCAATATCTTCATTAATTTTATATGCTAGAATTCTGCATTCCTTCTTTGTGTTCTATTGAATTCCATTCAGTTTCCTTGAAAGAACTATTTTGAATTCTCTGTCTGAAAGATCACATATTTCAGTTTCTCTAGGATTGGTCCCTGGTGCTTTATTTAGTTCATTTGATGAGGTCATGCTTTCCTAGATGGTTTTATGCTTTTGGTGTTTGATCATTGAAAAGTTAGGTATCTGTGGTGGTCTTTGCAGTCTGGGCTTGTTTCTACCAGTCCTTTTGGGGAAGCCTTTTCAGGCATTCAAAAGGAATTGGCTGTTGTGATCTAAGCTGTATCTACTTTAGAGGGCACCCCAAGGGCAATGCTGTGATTCTTCCAGACTCATTGAGGTATACTTTGGTGATCTTGGATTAGCTCCAGAAGAATTCTCTGGATTACCAGGTAGAGACTCTTGTTCTCTTATTTTCTCCCCAAACAGAGGAGTCTCTCTCTCTCTCTTTTGAGCCACCTGGAGCTGTGGGTGGGGTGACACAAGCACTCACAACTTGATTTTTATATCTCACAAATAAGTGAAACACATGCTGAGTCAGACATGAAGCCAGCACAGAACTGGGTTTTGCCCAATGGCTGCAGTATCCACTACCTGGCCACTGCCTGTGTTTACTGAAGTCCCTCAGGCTCTACAATCAGCAGATGGGGAAGCCAGCCATGCTTGTTTTCTTACTTTCAGGGTGACAAGGTCCCTGACACCTCACATAGGTTTAGAAATGCTGTCCAAGAGCCCCAGTCTGGAGTAAAAAACTTTAGAAATCTACCTGTGTTCTATTGTACTGTGGCTGAGTTGGCACTCAAACCATTACATATAGCCCTTCCAACTCCTCCTTCCTCTTTCTGCAGGCAGAGGAGCTTCACCCTGTGGCCACTACCGTCACAGACCCATGAGGTGCACTGCAGGTTACCACAGATATTCACTTCAAGCCCAAGGGCTCTTCAGTGTGTTTTTGGTAAATGCTGCCAGGCCTGGCATTCACCCTTGAGGGTAGTGGGCTCCCTTTTGGCCCAGGGAAGGTTCAGTAATGCCATGAAAGAGGCAAGGCCTAGAAGCTGAGACCCCAATAGCCCACTTCATCCTCTACTTCCTGTGGCTGACCTCTTACCTAAGGTGCAAGACAAAGTCTCTCTTACTTCCCCACTGCTTTTCTCAAACAGGAGTCTGTCATTATACCCACCATAGCTGGGAATGTGCCAGGTCTCACCTGGAGCCAGAATATCTCAGAATGTGCCAGGTCTCACCTAGACCCAAGGCCCACAATGCAATTCCTGGGTATTACTGCTTATTCTGGGCCCAAGGGCTGTCAGCAGGTTATGAGTCCTTCCCTTTAAGGCAGTGGGTTTCATTCTGGCCAAGTGTGTGCCTAGAAATGTCATCCAGGGACTACGGCCAAAATGGGGGCCTCATGACTTTAATTAGGACTGTGTTCTACTGTGGCTGAGCTGATATCCAAGACGCAAGACAAAGAAAACAGGTTCTGGCCCCACAGCAGCTACAGGTGGAGGTCTCTGACTCCCAAAGCCCAAGTGAGTGTGTGTTACAGTGTGCTTTTTCAGCTTTGTCATCTGCAAACTGTTTGTGCTAATCAGCTCAGTATTCTCTCTGTCTTATCACAAGGGCAGTGGGATAGTGTGATAACCTTCTGTATCCTGAGTTCTTGCCCAGTGTACTGGAAGAATCAGATCAAACGTAGGCTGGAAGGATGAGTGCAAGGTTTTATTGAGTAGTGGAGGCGGTTCTTAGTGAGATGGATGGGGAGCCAGAAGTGAGGAGATGCAGTGGGAAGATGGTCTTTCCCTGGAGTTGGGTTGCCCAGCGGCCAGACTCTTCTCCAACCACCACTGCCTAAAATCCCATTGGTGTCCAGATGTCCTTCCTCTTCTTTCTTTGTCTTCTGCGTTGTTCTGTTATCGCTGGGCTACTGGTTCCAATGTCCAGCTGCTGGTGTGTGCCCGCTAAGGTCTCCAGTTTATATGGGGGCAGGATAGGGTGTGTGGAAGACCAAAAAGCAACTTTTTGGGCACAAAAACAGAAATGCCTGTCCTCACTTAGGGCCATGGGTCTTCAGGCTTGACGGTTGGGCCTTTACTGGGAAACCACCTTCTTCTACCCAATATTTCCCTGTCTCCTGTTCATGTCACTGCTACCATGATTTTCAGGCAAGAAAGCATATAATTGCAAAGTGAATACAGGCTTCAGTTTTTCCTGGCTGAATATTTAGGGACACAGGAGGAATTGGCATCCTCAGGTTAGTGCCATGCAGGTACAATTTCTAAACCTAATTTCTTCCAGAATTATGCTTCCCTCTGGGGTAGGTGCTTTCCCTGAGGTCAGAATGCTTGTTAATATTTTCTGTCATTACTGCTGTACTTGTCTTTGCCATCCTTCCTTATAGCCAGTTTACCCCTATTTGGAACTTCATGAAATCAAGAGCAGAGAGTTTCCATGGAGAGTATATATGCTGTGATCCCTTTCCCTGTCATTGATTATTTGACCTTTAAAGATTGATTCAAAATATAATTATTTCAGGTTGCTCCTTCATTCTAAGGCATGAAAATTCAGGCTCCTTTGGCTCTGGGGACTTATTTCATAGATGTCAAAATTTTTATGGTTATTGTCGTTAATGTCAAAATCTGTGAGTGCATTTAGAGCTTCCTGAGAAAAAGAAAATTAAAAATATTGAAGTGACTGTAAATAATTATTTAATATTATCCAAGGACACAATTTTAAAAAATATATCACAAACCCCCTGCAATTCCAATAAGAATACATTTATGGAATAAATTGTTTCTTGGATATTTAATATCTTTCTTTATAAATTAAAAATAATAATGTAATCCTGAAGCTATTTGAAAAGATGCTTATATTTGTACACTACATTTATAGTTTTACTACTTTGTTTATAGTCTAGCTACCAGTTTACTCACTTCTAATAAACTATATATTTTATTATTTCTCAGAGGGATGAATGTAAATTTGGATAGGTAATTTATAGATTTGTGGAAAATCAATTCATATGTATATAATGAGAATGGTATGCATTATACAGAAATATAATTTGAAAGAGTAAAAAAATCCAATAGATATTCACCATCCAGTTATTAAAGGCAATCATATTTAATAGTCCATTTATTTCAACCTAAGGATAATGCTAAGCTATAAACTGAATGTCTTAAAAGAAAATGTCCAATGCTTTTGTGATTTTTCAAAGCCCAATAAGCACACAAAATTAAAATATTATTTTAGGTTGAATATATAGAGATATTACATATGTGTATATATATATATACACATATGATTTGTGATGTGTATATATATAGTTAACTGATAACATCCATAACTGATAACTGATAAGGATGTTGGGAAAGTGAAAACATATTATACTTCTGTTTGGAGTATAATTTGGCACAAACTTTTTAAGTAGCAATTTGTTAATACATAGCAAAAACCAAAATGACTTAATACCTTTGTATTCAGCAATTATACATCTGTTATTTATAACACACCATATGTACCGGGTTTAATAGATAAACTTGTTCATTAAGAATAGATATTAAAGGTGAAAAAAATACAAACAGTAGAGAAACGTTTAGAGATAATAAAATTCTATTCCATTTACCTGATATCTCCCTGTTGTAAACCCCTGAGATAACAACTATTTATATTTTCTTAAGTTATCATCTAGAACTGCTTTATGTGAATGTGTGCACACACACATATATACTAACCTTTAAATATAAACATGATCATTCTATACATACTATTATATTAAGGCATTTATCTTACTTATTCTTTAGAAATATTTTCATTGTTTCCTGCATATGAAAATACCATAATTTATGCAACTAATTCACTATTGATGGGTATTTAGGTCATTACAGCTTTCTGCAATAAACATACTGCAATAAATATCTCTATGTATGGATCATGGGGAGCTTTATAGGTAGAAACTTTCAATGCTTTCCCAGGAATAAAATTTCTGAGACAAGGGGTATATGGTTTTAAGATGTCAATAATTATCATTAAATTTCCTTCAGAGACTTACACCAGTTTCCAATGTCATCAGCAGTGAATAGAAATATCTATTTTCCAAGCACTTGCAAGTTTTTTGCTATTGCCAAACTTTTCAGTCTTTGCCAGTCTAAGAGAAACAGCCAACTATGTGGAAACAGGAGCTTTGTAAATGTACATTTGAAGTAGAAGCTGAAGATGTCTTGGCCTGTGGGGAAAAAATGAACTATTTTCAGTGTATTTCAAGTATCATGAATTATGAGAGACTGATGGGAGATGGGGTCAGAGAAATTTGGCAAGGGACAGATCACATGGGGGCCTTACTGACTGCAGTAATGAGATAAAATGTTATTATGAATACATCATCAGCACATTAATGTTAAATTTTAGAAAGATCCTTCAGCTTGCCATATAGGGAGTAGACTGTAGTGATGAAATAATAGAAATAGGTATAGATAGAGGTTGTTAACTTAAAAAAAATCAAGATGCATAAGTTTAGAAAAGGAGAGGAGATTTTATTTCTTATAAAGGGTTATGGCCTGCAAGGTGGCCATCCGCAGGCCTGGGAGCATGCCTCAGGCCAAGACCAGAAACAGGCACTTCTATGGAGGAGGCATTGGGGTAAAAGCTTGCTTTATGCAGAACAGGTTAGCTAAACATATATATTCAACAGGTTACAGGAGAAGCTATGAATATTCATGGAGGTGGTTCTGACACATGCAGACCTAAGAAAAACGCACAAATCATATGACCCATGTTCACTTTGGGGTGGAGGCTTAACATTTAAATGTATTATAATTGGGGTTTATATGTTAAAAGGTCTTTTCAGGACGTGAAGGCACGCAAATGCACAATCTCTGAACTGGCCAGAAACAGTCCATGGTCTGTGGTCTTCTTATCAGGGGAAAGTTACTGAAATTAGTCTCTTGTGCAGTGAAAAGTGTAGTTATGGCTGGTGAAACAGGGGTTCAGTTAGTCCGCAGCTGGTGGAGCTGAAAATTATTTTAATATTGTTTATATCAAGGGCAATGCATGTTTAGGAGCTAGAGAAAAACAAAAACAAATACAAAAAAACCCTTGTGGGAGTTACAGTTTATTCTTTAAGTGTAGAATGTATGACTTAACCCTTGCTCCTCTGTCAGTATTATCTCTATTTTAACATTTATTTTAAACTGATAAGGTGCACATGTGAGAATAGGTGAAGGTACAGGTATAAAATAGGTATAAACAATTTATACCATATTTAAAATCTCTATATTTTTATTTTACTAGAATTTTAAAACTCAGGAATAAATTTGATTTTATTAAATCACTTTTTGTTGGCCGGGCACAGTGGCTCATGCCTGTAATCCCAGCACTTTGGGAAGCCAAGGCAGGCAGATCACTTGAGGTCAAAAGTTGAAGACCAGCCTGGCCAATATGGTGAAACCCCATCTCTACTAAAATACAAAAATTAGCCAGGCGTGATGACATGCGCCTGTCATCCCAGCCACTCAGGAGGCTGAGTCCGGAGAATCACTTGAACGTGGGAAGTGGAGGTTGCGGTGAGCCGAGTTTGCACCACTATACTCCAGCCTTGGCAACAGAGCGAGAATCCATTTCAAAACAACAACAACAACAAAAGTATTTTTGTATATATGAGATATTCTTAATGTTTTATTCATTTACTCTAATTTATTTTAAACTGTAAGACCTGCTTACTTACTAGTGGAGCATGTGTGTTTGTTGATATAAACCCATTTTTCTAAATTCTAATTAACTAATTAATTAAAGTTTTGTGATTGAGCAGTCTTGTGTTTCCTTTTTTTTCTTGTTCTCGGAATTTCTCCTAGGAATTTCATCAGTCTACATTCTCATTTTTAATTTTTAATTTTGCTAGTTATGGTTTTAAATAGTTTTACTGTGACAATTTAAATAGCTTTTTTGACTCTCCATTTCTGAACACCAAATTTTTTAGTGTTTTCTTTCAGAGCATGATTTGCAAGAGGAACTGCTACATATTTTACACTTATTTACTCCAACCTTTCCTGCTAATTCCAGTTTTTATTGGTAAGCACTGGGGCCTCTTCCAAGATAGCTGCATATATATTTTTCACAGCATAACTTTTAATGCCATATTCACAATTTTTACATTTTGTTTTTTATAAATGTATAATTAAAAAAATTTCGAAATGTTACCTATAAGGTAAATCCTCAAGGGTAACATTATTATAAAATATGTAGTATTTAGCAAATTTTAAAAACCTATATTGCATGTGTGTATATTTTATAAGGTTATAAAATTATTTAAAAATTATTATGTAATATGTTGTTTGAGTTGATATATTTGGATATAGTATAATCCTTTAAACTGCTACATTATAGTCAATGATGAATAGGTTATATTTCATTTAGTTTTTTCTATTAATAGATTATTTTTAGTTTATTTAATTTGGTTCCTAGATTAATATCTATGTTGTGTCATCTCTTAAAATTTCATATTTCCAAAATACTGTCCAAAATATCTGTCAGTTTACATCTCACCAACAACTACGAAGTTATCTAACTTCACCAAAAAATTGACTTTTAAGCATTAAGAAAGTGTGCCAATTTTATCGGTGAAAATAATGTAACATAGCAGCGTTTTCACTGGGCATTTTTCCAATTCCTAGGTACATAAAATATATTTTAATGAGTGGATTTTCAATCTGCTTTCTTTATTCAGTAACGTTCCTATTCTTATACTTTTGCCATTTTCTGGAATGTAAACGGTTCCTCATTTGATACAATTTTATGTGACTCATGAAAAGTCCAGAATTTTATTTAAAAACATTTTATTGATTATGATTTGGTATTAATAAAGATGATTGTTAATAAAGTGTATTACATAGATCAGTTTTCTCTGAACTCATCTTTATATTTTTGGCTAGCTCATTCTTGATCATGAGATAATATTTGAAGGTAGCAATTATTATATGATTTAGTCAATTAATGAATATTTTAGTTAAATTTTAAAGTGCATACATATAAGTTAAATTTTAAAATGCATATATATAAGTTAGATTGACCCACTCATTTGATTTCTTGTATGGGGCCAACAGCGTTTCAGGAGCACTGCTATTTTCTTACAATTTTAGAATCTCAATATAATTTTGTTTATAATTATGTCCACTTTATATGTTTGAGTTTTTCATTTACTGTGAAATTTCTTTTATTTGACTATACTTACCAAGTGTTCATCTATTTTATTTAGCCTTTAGAATATATGTATTTTGTTGTGCTGGTCAACTTTGTTATATTTACTTTCTGCTCTTTAAAATTCTTTTCTAAAAGAAAATTTTTTTTGGAGAGTTTATCATCTTTTCATCTGAAAGCATAATTAGCTTATCTGCAATTTTTAAAATAATTGGTAAATATTACATTAAAAATTTTTAGAGTATTTCATTGGCCATGTTCCATTAGTTTAATTTTGTTAGGCTGTAGTTGACACTTGTTTCTAAATATAAAATATCTGTAATTTGATTTCCTATTTAGCTTATAAATTATTTAGAATTTTACTTTTAATTTCTATATATAGTATTTCTGTTTTTTGATAATTTACTTATTGCATTCTAACCTATAAATATGTTATGCCTGATTTTGAGTATTTAGAGGACTTTTTTCATATTTCTTTATTGACTGCACATTAAAACATTTTAAATATTCCATGTGTATTTGAAGAAATGCATATCTTATTTTGGGGAACAGAATTAAACATAATAGTAGATTAAACTTGTCTGTGTTATTGATATCATCTGTGGATTCTCAGTTTTTCCTCTATAGTTCTTTTGGTTTTTGAGAGATGTGTGTAAAAATTGCAAATTATTTTTGATATCTCAGTATTCCTTCTTATATAAACTTTTGGTTAATACATTTTTTAAGTTGGGTTGTGTGGTGCATAGAAATTCACTCTCTTTTTCTAATTTAGTTTATTTTCATGCAGTACCCCGCATTGTCCTTTTCAGTTGCTTTTGTCTTAAATTCTGTTTTTCTAATATTAATATTGATAACATGGATTTCATCTGTTTGAATGTGCATTTTTTATTTTCTATTTTTAAACTTTTCATTTTGGTTGTGATGCTTCAGACTGTAGATGGACAAAAAATATTCATTTTTAGAAACTTAAAAGTGTGATTAACCAATTTACATTTATTTTTATTGTTGTTCTTATTCTAGAATTTGACTTCATATTTTTGACAGGCATTCTTACCCTTATATTTTCTTGAGATAGTCAATTTCTAGGAATTACATTTATCTTCATGTAACTGAATCCAAAGTTAATATCAATATAAGTAAAGAGTTGTATTTATTCAATGGCATAGCTTTTCTTGTAATAAACTAGAACTCAGACTCCTAGAACTCACAGTTCCACTCTATTAATTAAATGATTCATTGTCTTGGTGTCAAGATGGCAATCCAAGTTCAGGCTAGAATCATATTCCAGAAGAAATTAGAGAAGGGCAAGGGACAAAACACATGCATCCCCAGCATTTGTCATTCTCCTTAATCAGGGAAACAGTAGCTTTTCTAGTAACTCCATCCGGAAGACTTCCAATTATGTCTCATTGGCCATAACTGCCAGTGATAATACATCATTCTTTTTGTTTCCTTCTTATGGAGACAGTCTCACTACGTTGCTCAGGCTGGTCTCAAACTCCGAGGCTCAAACAATCCTCCCGCCTTTTTCTTCCAAAGTGTTGGGATTACAAGTATGAACTATCACATCTGGCATACATCATTACATCATTCTTTAACCTGGTTATTTTTTATTTATTTAATTAATTAATTAATTAATTAATTTATTTATTTATTTTGAGACGGAGTCTCGCTCTGTTGCCCAGGCTGGAGTGCAGTAGCACGATCTCGGCTCACTGCAAGCTCCGCCTCCCGGGTTCACGCAGTTCTCTTGCCTCCCGAGAAGGTGGGACTACTGGCGCCTGCCACCACGCCTGGCTAATTTTTTTTGTATTTTTTTAGTAGAGACGGGATTTCACCGTGTTAGCCAGGATGGTCTCGATTTTCTGACCTCGTTATCCGCCCGCCTCGGCCTTCCAAAGTGCTAGGATTACAGGCGTGAGCCACCGCGCGGGCCTTTTTAACCTGGCTATTTAAGCAATAGCCCCTATGGTAGTGTGGTGGCAGTCTATGCAATATGGTGATATTCTGAATGTTTTCTATAGAGACATCATTAATTTTCTAGCCCAAGATACAAGATGGTTATGTATTTATTTTTATATTTTTCAATATTATTTCCTATTGTTTGATTTGAGGGATCTTAGCAAATACTTAGGCTATAATTTTGAACTTAATGTACATACTATTTAAATTCTCACAATTTTAATCTTACATGTACATTTTGATAATTAAATTCCTCATCATAGTTATTTTACTCAGTGGCTTCTTCCATCATACATATTGCTAGGAATATATAAGAAATGCTCCATTTCAATCCGAAATTTAATTGTTTTAGCCATTTAAGAAAACTGTTCTATTGTATTTTTCTGACTGGTGCATTTATTTTTTTCTATTAGGAGGCATTAATTAGAAATATGAGTCTTTTAAAATTTAATTTTATTTTTTTTTGCACTTTTTGGGATTTTTAAATGAATATTTTTCATGGCACTGATTTGGTATTCAATTTTATCTATTCTGTTAATTATTTTTTTCCAACTTATACATTAGTTAGTTGTATTAGGTCCCAATGTGTTATCGTAGATCAAAAATTCTCTTTTCATTTTATTCTGCTGTCTTAACATATTTCTCTAATTTTGTCAAAAGTTTGAAGAATTTGTTCTGTAAAAAGTTATTGTTTCTGGTAGTACACCTTCTAAAATGTCTTTTATATCCTTTCCTTCTTTTTTTTTCCTTTCTTTGCTTCTTTAATTCCTTTCTTCCCACTCTGTCTCCCTCCCTGCCCCTTCCGTCCCCTTCTCTCCCCTCCCCTCCCCTCCCCTTCCTTCTCCTCCCCTCTCCTTTCCTTTCCTTTCCTTCATTTGTTTCTAAGATAAAATTTGGGTAGTCTTTTGTCATAGTCCTTTTTATTTTCCTTACAAAATACTCATTTTCTAAAAAGACAAGTTTTTGGGCCACGTTTTAGCTCAGTTAAAGGATTAGTAGCTCCTCTTTTCTCTACATGAACCTTTTGCAAGACTTAGATTTATAGTTTGATGACTGGCTGTTAATTTCTTTTATACTCTATTTTATAAATTACTGAAAAGTTAAGGTAAACTGTGACTTTATGGAGGTTGTGGGGCATCACAGTGGATGGATCTGGTTTCCCCTCTTTCATTTATACAATTTTGTTAAACATGCCTCACCAGAGTTACTACTCCGGGTCAGAGAGTGCCCTCTTCTGTTTGAATTGCTCTTGTTTTCTAGATACTCTCCCACCTCATTCCTAAGAGTAGAAATACGTTTTTGTGTTTCTGAAACAACTAATCATCTTAGCTGCTTATTTAGTATGTGCTTTCAGACCTCTGTCCTTCCAAAAAATGGTGAAGTATGAATATTAGCCATAGAATTTCTTATTTGCAATATGGCAAGAAGATTTTATGTGGTTCTTTCAACCACCCAGTCTTCACTGGAGACTTCTGGAAATTTGACCATGCACCATTTCTTTCTCTTTAATATCCCCTTCTACATATTCTAGTTCTAGAGGTATGGAGTGAAAACAACAAATTGACTTTAAAATTTTTCTGATTTAGGGATGACTTCTAATATGAGAAAATGTCTCAATAATTTGATTAATGCCAGTGTGTATTTCTGCCACTTCAACTTATATTTTTAGTATAGATAGATTAGTTAGGAGAGAGGTTTTATCATCCTGCTTCTCCAGGACTACCTTACAGTAACAGAACCATTTATAACAACAAACAATGAACACTTGAAACAAGTATGTAAAGTATGTTATTCTCCCCCTTGATTCTATATTGGCAACTCTTAAAATGCATTGAAGGAATATTTACATTCTTGTGAACATTATCCTAAGATTCTCAACAAAAATAAAATTAAAATAATATATGATTATTTAAAAGTATATGTATACACATACACATACATACATATATGGAAAGAGTTATACTATAATGAAAGAATTGGTTAAGTAATCTCATACTACGTTTATGAATGATGTTATACTTCTTTAATATGATTTTCAGAATGTTTCAATTTTTAAAATAATAAGTATGTCATTTGTTCTTTAAAGTGCAGTCTTTAAGGTCTAGGAAAAATGCACACAAGAGAGAAAAGTTAAAATTTCATAAACCAGTTTGGATAAGCACAATTTAATTCCCAGAATCGAGGAATAAAAAACTATGCTGATTTCATTATTGTATAATTCTGTTTCTTTGGATTACAATTTCAAATTCAAACAATGGTTGAAATTGTTTTTATAAATATAACTAATTCATGGAAAGAAAAAACTCATCTTCCTTTAAAATACTTTGGTGCAGACTTTGTGGTAAACGGCAGGGTTTATGAATTGCTAATAATTATTCGACTTAGAAAGTTATCTCTCCCTATTTTGGAAAAGAAAGGTTAGAATATACAATGTTTAACATTTTTTAGTCTGTAAACTTGTTATTGTAATGGTATCTATCACAGAAGCTTGTTGAGAGGTTAAGTTAGTAAATGTTAGCACTAGTTTTATTAGTTTGTAGAGAGGAATAATTAATGAAATAACATCAGAAAATAAATAATTTAATAAAATACTTAAGGCAATGACAATAATAAAAGTACCAGAGCTTATAAGTAACATAATTCAGAAAATCAAATTTCATATAGAGTGAAAAAGTAAATCTGATTAAACATTAATCTTTCTAAGAAAATGTTTTACATTTCTCTACACATAGCCTTAATATTGTCATTTGGGGTAAAATTTAATATACAACTAAAATACGTTTAATATCTTACCTTCTTCAAATACAAAACAAATACATGAGGATTTATAAAACTGAAAGAGCAAACGTCTTTATCTTCCTCTTTGGTAAAATGCCTATAGCAATTTATTTCTTAGAGAAGCATAAGAACTTCCAGCAAATTAACAAATCAAATACAAGTGCCACTCAGGACTTTACTAAAGAATTTGTCTTACAGTTTTTAGGGGTAGCTTTCATGTAAAATTCTTCAGTAGCTGATACTCAGCACTTACAAGTTTCCATGCACCCAACTGCCTAACTTTCTAAGTTAATTTAAGCTTTAAATGTATATTTGAATTTGCTTTCAATTCCCGAAATTCCATGTTATTCTCACCATGCAATGCTTTGATGCTTTATCACATGTCATTTTCTCTGCCTGAAAAAGTCTTTCATCCTCTTTGGTCCTGTCCCATTGCTAGAAACTCAGAAAATTTGTATTCCATCAGGGATCACTCTTCTACTATTTCCCATTGCACTTTTTATGTATCTTCTTCATGGCAAGAATGCTGCTTCTGTATTTTGTATGTACATAGGTTTTTCCACTTGACTATTAGTTACTTGAGTAAAGGATATGACCACATTTGAATAGTTTTACATTTTATTTTTTAAACTAGCCAAACTCTTCCATATTTCAGGAGCTCATGGCAAAGACAGCTAGTAACCTAGCGAACATCTATTATCTTTACTAGACTACTAATATTACCTTGACCCATTACTGCTAGAAATAAAGGCTAAATTTTCAATCTTATTTGCAGCTAGATGTGGTCAAATAAACATTAAGTATTGGGAGGTAATTCTGGGAAGGTTCTTTAAAGAACCTTAGTCAACTGGAAGGAGCACCATTTTTACTCTTCTGCCCTGTTTAAAAATTAAACTGTTAAGTCAGATGTGATGACCAGAGCCTTAGCAGTTATCCTGACTTTGAGAATGGACGCCACATGGTAAGACGGTGAAGCACCCTGTCAGATCAAAGAGCCAGATCCACAATACCATAAAGCTAATGTAGCAAACTGGAGAGGTCTACTTTACATGAGACATTAAATATTTGAATATTAAGGCCATTATACTTTGGTATTCTGTTACTCTGTCAAATGCAGTCTCTACCTTACACAGAGCTAAGTTAAAAAGCAAAAGAAACAGAAACGTTAAATATAACATTCATTATTTTGTGGGCAAGATAAAAGAAAAAGGCATTATAACAGTAAAGGCACTTTTAGTACTTACACATCACCTGGTTTTTTGAAAATACAGTAAAAATTTAACAAAATACCCATAAAAATATTTTAACATGGCAACATTATGATTCATGTGCTGTCATTTGACAGTGTGGACTTTGGACTTTAAGATATGATCTCCTTTGGCTTTCAAAAGACTATCATCACCAGCAACAACTTTTATTTTTGTGACTTTTTCTTAGTATTTTTTGGATTCTCTTCCTCCATATGCCTTCAAATGTCATTATCCATTAGCGTTTTATGACAGAATATCAAGTGCTAAATTTATGGACTTATGGGTCAAGACCTAAACCCACATTTGTAACTCTCTAATGAATATCTCCATTCTTATGTCTTGTAGGACCTTGCAGAATCACCAGGTGGAAAGGACTTGTTTATTTCTACTTTCATTCTCTGTCCCAGCTCTCTTAGTCACTCTTCCTGTAGTTTCCTCTATCTTGACTATTTGTACCACTGTCCTTCTCTAAACTAGAATCTTTATCTCCAATTTCTTTCTCCCATTCTTGACTATTCAGTCACTAATGATGACCTCAGAAATGGAGGCTGGATTCATTATTTCCTCCCTATCTAATGGGCTTTTGTATTCGATTATTCATCACTGCAGCAGCCTCATAACTTCCTGACACATATTTCTCATTCTTCTGGCTAATTCCCCACTCATAACTCATGATGCCACAGCTGTTTTCAAAAATAAACCAAAAAAATTGAAATTTGATCCTGTTTGTTGGTTCCTCATTGTCTACAAGCCACTGTTCTGATTCTTTGTCACGGAAAGTCTACCACAATCTATCTTCAGCTGTAGGTTCTATGCCCCAGCCTATCTGAACTTCCTCAATGCTCTATGACCTTTCATTCCTTTCTGGACTGTGCTCTTGCCTCTGTCTAAAGTAGATTCTTTTTTAAAATTTTCTTTTAAATTTCTTTGTGATCACTTTAGTAATTCCAAATTCATATTAAAAGTTGCTTTCTTTGCAAAGCCTTAGTCAGTTCTCCAAGAAAGTTAGTGATTTTGTTGTCTATGATATTATAAACTCTAAAACAGTGCTTACTTCCCTATAGAATATGCCTTATAAACTATATGAATTTACCAATTTGGCTCCCATACTGTACTTGAGACTCTTGAGGGCATGGGCATCTTAAAAAGTATTATTCCTTATAATTCCCTAAGATTTAAAAGAAGATGCTCAACATATAAAAACATAATCTTTTCTATACAGGGTATAAAACATAAATGAAAAATGTGGCCAATCTAAAGATTTACAAGACACAAACTCAGCAATGGTGTACAAGGATATAAATTGTCCTTTAAAACTGATTTTAGCAGGTTTTTGCTGGTCAACTAGGATATACCAAGAACACATGTTAGTAAAGGTGTATTGCAATTTTTAAACAGATCTGTAGAGACTACCTGGAACCTTTATTAAAGCAAAACTCATTCAGCTTATCTCAGTTTAATGACTACATGACTTAGCTTACTGCTCGTAAAACAAACACATCAAAGAAAATTTTACCTATAGGTCAAATTTTCATGATTAGTGCAACATTTTACTGTCCATAAAATTTAAAATGGGTCTGTTCATCTTAAGTTTTAAAGTTTGAAGAGGCTAATCTGTGACTTTTACTTTTGTCTGCATTGATTGTATTACTCCTGAAAAAGACTACATTTTTAGCTTTGAAATCTAGAGTCCTGATTTAGCCAAAGAAGAGGATAAGAGAAACAGCTTTTGTGGGGTTTTCATTTACAGAACAACCTGACCTGATTTTGAAGCTGAGTAAGTGGGAGAAGATATTTTTCAATCTCAGTTAATACTTACCATTTGTATGACTAGCCATTGTCCCCCTAAAAATGAAACCGACAAAAATTTTCCAAAGATTAATAGCAATCATCCAGTTATCTTCTCAATCAAACCAAGCATCTGAGATAGATTCTTCAAAAAAAAAAAAAAAAACCCACCATTAGCAAGTCTTTATCCCCCGCTTCTCAAATCAGTCACTTCTCTATAAAATACAATGATTTCCTCAACAACAACCCCTGACATTCCTTCTTTAAAGAAAGTTTGTGACATCAAAATGAAATCAAGTAAGGAATCAAAATAGGCTATAATATTCCTTTAAATATGAAAATATGCTAGCTTTTGAGCTAGATAATAAGATCTTTCAAGGAAACCTTGCCTTTTACAAATAGATAGATACCTTTGGTCCTTAATAGTTGCCTTTATTATATAAAGGTTTTCTATTTCTCTTCTTAAAAAAGTACTACTATATATAAACATCCTTACAATAGTAGATGAGAAGCAAAACAATCATGTATCTAACAGCTGCTCATAATATGTAAAGCACAGATTTCTGCTCCATAAATTGAAAAAATAAAATTATTCAAATGTTTGGAAAGCATAATACAATAGTTGTAATACCCAGCTCTAATTATAATTCTCATTTATGAATTATATCTTAGTAATGTTTTCTGTTTAATTATGTAATAGTGTGTACTATGAGTGTCAAGACAATCTTGAGCTGCATGTTTTAAGAATTAGCATTTTAGAAAAACATCTATAGTTTTAGTTTAGAAATTGTACTTACATGTACAAGCACACAAATGATAATGTTCAGCAAATGCAAAAAAATACCAGAATGTATATGGTTATATCTTAATTTTATATTTTATTTTTACTAATATAAAATTATACTTTTTTTGCTTTAAATATTTTGAATTTTGATTTTGTCTTATATGCATACTGTGAGTCTTCCTTAATAAATAAAACTTTACATCATAATGGAATAAATAAACAAATCAACAATGATCCATCTATAAGAAAAGTACAATTCTGACCCATGACTTGAAGCAACCAGCTCAATAGACAAGGCACTATTCGCAGCATCCAGTCCAGGAAGCCAAAAATAAACCCATGTAGCAACTGGCCAGGGCTTGATTCATGCCTAGTGTTCCATTGGAACGCTAAGCATGTGGAAGTTATTTACATGTTACTGCTCAAGGTCATCGCCAAGGTCTGATTTTTCACTCAAGCAAAAAAATAAAAAAATTGCAACCTCCGGGATAAATGGGTTAATAATTGACAGCTTTCCTAAACTTTGTGCCAGCTTTCAACTTAGGAGCAGATGGAGAAAGCTAAATATGCTTCCTTAAACAATCACATAGAATATCTTGATTCTAGTTAGCTAGCCTACAGCTTTTTGATGCCAATAGCCTCCAATCAGGGCATGCCTGAAGTCTTTTCTTCTTTTCTACTATGAAGCTTTCACGCTGCTCTGTCTGCATTTGAGTCTCTGCTAAATGTAACTGATGATGGCTGACTCCCTTGCTATAGCAAGGTCATCTGAGTCATCTTCAGTTATTCCTATAAGACCACTACAAAGCCATATTTCCCACTCTGCTTCACCAGTGTAAATAACCACTGTAATAAATTCATTGGTTGTCTTTTTCATAATGTTTTTTATAATTTTCAGTAAAATTGGTGTATTTGTGAATATTATTAATATGCTTGGCAGGATTTTAAAATTCATGTATTTGCTGGGCACGGTGGCTCATGCCTGTAATCCCACCACTTTGGCAGGCTGAAGCAGGAGGATTACTTGAGGCCAGTAGTTCAAGACCATCTTAGGCAACATAGCAAGACTCTGTCTTTACAAAAAAAAAAAATTGAAAAAAAAAATTAGCCAGTCTCAGTGCCTTGTGCCTGTAGTCCTAACTACTTGGGAGTCAGAGGCAATAGGGTTACTTGGGCCCAGGAGTTTGGGTGAGCACCCCAGCCTGGCCAACAGAGCAAGACCCTATCTCAAAAAAATTCTTATATTTACTATCATGCAATTATCTTTCTTAAACCTTTTTTCAGTCCCTGTTATGATTTTGCAAACTCTCCATATTGGTAAATGTAGTTGATTTTAACTACAGTATAATATTCAACCCTATGAATGTATGATGTCCAGTATTCTATTGATGGACATTTAGATTTTTTCCCACTTTTGGGGTGAATATCTTTGTTTATTCTTCCACATTTCTTTTAGATCATATTTTGCATGTGTAAAAATGTCTTTAATGTTCATACTTACAAGTGGAATTGCTGGAATTAGAATATGGGCCCTTTCACCTTAATGTAGTCTTATAAAGTTACCCTTCAGGTAATTTTATCTACTTACTCTAAAATCAACTGAGTAATTTATTTATATCCTTGGACTTTTTAAATTTTTCAAATCTGATGATTGATAAATTATATGCCACTGTCCTATTAATTTATGTTTTTCTAAGGAGATTGAGCTTTTTTTCTTGTGCTTAGTGGTAATTCACACTTTCTCTGGAAGAACTTATTTGACCATTTTCTTATTGCATCATTTATCATTTTCTTGTTGTCTGTCAAAGAAAAACTGCACCAGACAAGTTAAAGAGGCAAGGAAGATTTTATTTAAGAATATTGCAATAAGGGAGGGAGATGAAATTCAAATCTGCTGAACCAAAATGAAGGAGAAATTTAAGCACAGGGACGAGTTAGTGGAAAGTACTAGGGAAAATTAGGGGAAGGTTGGTCAACGTGATTAGGCCATCAGTGTTTGCTAACTGGTACATAACAAAGTTAGAGTTCAACACAGAGACTGGGGGATAGGAGGGTACTATCTCCTTTGATGATCACATTTCAGAAGATGGCTCCCAGGTTCTTTAGAAAATTTCTTGTGTGTAAAGCTTGCAAGAAGCTAGAAGAAGATTTAGATCTAAAAGAGGCTAGAAATAATTTACAGTTGCAAGTTTTCTAAAGTAAATCCTCAAAGAAAAGGGAACTCCAGGAGCCTATAGTTAGGAAGAAATCTGTCTAAAGTTTTATCAAGCTGAGGGAAAAATTAAGGCTGGCTATCTTGGTCACAATTTAGAAGAGTTTTAAAATCCTATTTAAAAATCTTTTTCTGGTTAATCTTTAATATTTTTTATGTTGTCCCTTATATTATAGGTGATTCAAGTTTTAATGCATTACATTTGTCAACATTTTTCTTGATGTTTGTGCTTCTTGATAATTTAATAGTAGACATTTCTTAAGTAGTTTCACCTTGGGAAGGATTTGAGGTTTACACAAATTGTAGTCATGGGAGGTAAATTAAAAAAAATACAGTATTCTTGTTCCTGGACTTTTAACTAATACATACTTTTGTGTTTCCAAGTGGCTTATGTGATCGATTTGTATATGATAAATATACATCTAGTTTGGTTTACCTTTACACCTGATGGGTCTGTTTACATGGGAGGGAACTCTAAAAAATGTATAACTCTCATTTGGGGTGATTATTTTATAATTTGATAACAATGGTGACATCTTGCTCTCTTAATTGCTCACCTGGCTTATTTCTGATACCAAAGCCTTCTCTGGTAATAAAAATGGGCTATGGGTCAAGGGTTAATATTAAAGCTGGGGTGTCCATGTAAACAGGAAGCAGTTATGTGGTCTGGCACTTCTTTGGCCTCCTTGAAAGTGATAGTCGTTGTATCTGGAAAAAATCAGACTAAAGGATCCCAAGGAAACAGCTCCAGAGCTGCCACCCCCAACAAATAGCACTGGCAAGGGGCCTGCTGCTCTGAGGGACTTCAGCTGGCATCAAAGTCTACCAACACCTACTCACTTGAAATGTCATCCTTATCACCTGTGATATGTGCAATTTCCTGAGCTCTTGTGATTCACCATTACTCACCTTTAATTCTGCCAATTTACAGCCAGTTTTCTGTATTATATCAATACTTCTCCATCTTTAGCAGTCATCTCTCCAATCTTCAATGTTTGGTTAAAATTCTCTCTCTCTCTTTTTTTTCCTGCAGGAGGCTAGACCGCTCCTTGACAAATATTTTCTGTAAACTCTTCTTTAATCTTCTATGTGCCACATGTAGCAGACATGTGTTAGAATTGTCTTAGAAATGTATATTCTATGCATTTTTCTTTTTGATCAACATTATTAAGGTATATAGTACACAAAAAGACACATTTGTTTTAAACATTCAGTTTAATGAGTCTTGACAAAATTATACCTTCCTATAACCACCACTACAGTCATGATGTAGAACAGTTTCATCACTCCAGAGAGTTTGCTTATTCCCTTTTCAGTCATCCTTCCACAAGCCTTGCTTTCTATCCTGTTTTTTCACCTCCAGGCTCCTGGATATCACTAATGTGCTTTCTTATGTGTGTGTATGTTTGTAAGCACTATTGAGGTATAATTGACATTAAAAAGCTGTACATATTTAATATATGTGCAACTTGATGAGTTTGGAGATAAATATACACCTGTGAAACCATCATCACAGTCAATGCCATAAACAAATCCATCACCCCAATGTTTCCTCCCACCTTCTTGATTTATTATTTATTGCTTACTTAATATATTTATTTTTAAATTATTATTATGAAAGAACTCAGCGTAAGATCTACCTTCTTAGCAAATTACTATGATTTAGTTTTGCCATTTCTAGTCTACTGTATATACAAAAGTTTACAGTATGGACTCTTGTTTTTAGCTTCTATCACTGGACATGATGTTATAGTGGATCATACATATTGTGCATAATAAGTAATTTATTAATTATAATTGCTGATCTATATGTCATTATATATTCCACAGATTGTTTATCCATTTCTCAGGCTATAGAAATTTGATTGCTTTCAGGTTGGGACCATTGTGAATAAGGAGCATTATGGTTAAGTGCAAGAATTTCCATCAATACAAATTTTTATATATCTTGACTAAATATTCATGAGTTGAAATACTGTGTCACTTAGTAAGTGTATATGCAATTCTTTGTGAACTGATTATTTTCTATAGTGGTTGTAGTATTTTATACTTTGAACAGCAATGAGTAAAAATTCCAGTTGCTGTAAAACATTCTTGTCAACACTAGGTATTTTTAGTCATTTAAATTTAATTGTAGCCTGTGTAGGGGTTTTAACTTGTACCTTCCTAGGTGTAATGATGTTTAACATCCTTTCATGTATTTATTGGCTTACTTTTTTTGGGAGAAACTGTTAAAATATTTTGATTAATTTTTATATTTACATACACTAAAATTTATTTGCTTTGGCATATAATGAATTTTAAGAAAAGCACACAGTTTTGTAACCAATACCATAATCAAGATATAAAACAGTTGCATTACTGAAAAATATCTTCCTGATATCCTTTGGTTGTATTTTGAACATTTTTAGTTAAGTTGTTTGCTTTTTTATTTTAGGATGTATAAGTTAAAATATATGTAATCTTGGATACCAGTCTTTCAAATGAAATAAGTATTATAAATACTTGCCTTTTAATTTTTAATGCTGTCTTTTAAAGTGCAAAATTTAAATTTTGATATTCAATTTGCAAGTTAACATTTTTCCCTTAACTTTTTTGCACAAATTATATATTATGTTTTCTAATGGATGTTTTATAGTTTTTTTAAAAATAATATTTGGTTTTGGGGAGTCTGGCATGAGTTATAGATCAAAGTTTTGGTGTTTTCTTTCCTTTTTTACTTTTTAAAAAATGAATAGCCAATTTAATTGCCTTCTTCTTAATTCTATGGTAGATGTTTTTCATTGTTCTTATGTTTCTTCGTTTTTAACATAAATGGGTTTATAATTTTGATGTGCTTTCTCTGCATCTATTACAATGACTTATGGCCTTCTTCTTTATTCTGTTAATGTGGTAAATTAAATTGATTTAGTTTTCCAATGTTAACTGATCTTTCATTGCTAAAATAAATTATACTTTGCTGGATACAATTTGTTATTATTTTTCTAAGCATATTTGGATCTATATTCATGAGAAAGTTTGCCTACAATGTTCTTCTCTTACAATATTTTTCTCTGCTTTAGGTATTAGGATAACAGTAGTCTAGTAAAATGTATTGGAAAGTGTTATTTTCTCCTGTATTTTCTGACTTCCTAGTAGAATTGTTATTATATCTTTCTTAAATGTTTCATAGAGTTTTCTAGTAAAGTGACAAAGGTTTGGGATTAACTTTATATGAATTTTTAATTATGAATTCAGTATCTAATATATTTCTAGGCTATTCATTTTGCATGTATTCTTAAATATATTTTAATAATGATATCTTGAAAATGTTTTGCATTTCATCTAGGTTGTTGAACCTTGATGAATTAGACAATATTTATTTAGGAAATTCCTGAAAAATTATATTTAGGCATATCATTCTGTTTCTGTTTCCCTTGTTTCCCAATGTATTTCATATTTTCTTTTCCTCATTTCTTTGCATTGGGCATTTTTTCATACCTCATTTTTATAATAAAATTTTTAATATTCTCTAACTTAAAAAATATGTTTATAATCTACAGTAATGTTCCTTTTTTAATTTTTGATATTTGTCTTTTTATTTTTTTACTTTTTGTGGGTACATAGTAGGTGTACCCTACTATTTATGGGGTACATGAGATGTTTTGATATTAGGCATGCATATAAAATAAGCACATCATGGAGAATGGAGTTTTCCTAACCTCTAGCATCCTTGGAGTTACAAACATTCCAATTACAATCTTTAAGTTATTTAAAAATGTACAATGATGTTATTATTGACTATAGTCACCCTGTTGTGCTACCAAATACCAGGTCTTATTTATTGTTTCTGATTTTATTTTATTTTTTTGGTACCCATTAACCATCCCCACCTCCCCCTACTACTTCACTATCCTTTCCAGCCTCTGGTAACTATCTTTTTACTCACCATGTCCATGAGTTTGTTTTGATTTTTAGATCCCACAAATATGTGAGAACATACAATGTATGTCTTTCTGTGCCTGGCTTGTTTCACTTAACATAATGATCTCCAGTTCCATTGATGTTGTTGCAAACAACTGGATCTCATTCCTTTTTATGGCTGAATAGTCCTCTATTGTGTATAAGTACCATCTTTTCTTTAGCCATTCATCTATTTAGAGACACTTCGGTTTCTTCCAAATCTTAGCTGTTGTAAACAGTCCTGCAACAAACATAGGAGTGCAAATATCTCTTTGATACATTGATTTTTTTTTTTCTTTTGGGTGTATACCCAGCAGTGGGAGTGCAGGATCATTATGGTAGCTGAATTTTTAGTTTTTTGAGGAACCTCCAAATTGTTCTGTATACTGGTTGTAATAATTTACATTCTCTCCAACAGTGTACAAGGTTTGCCTTTTCTCCACATTCTCGCCAGCATTTGTTATTGCCCGTCTTTTGGATATAAGCCATTTTAACTGGGATGAGACAGTATCTCATTGAAGTTTTGATCTGCATTTCTCTGAGGATCAGTGATGTTGAGCACCTTCTCATATGCCTGTTTGCCATTTGTATGTCTTCTTTTGAGAAATATCTATTCAAATATTTTGCCCATTTTTGATCAGACTATTAGATTTTTCTATTATGGTGGTAGTTTGAGTTCTTTATATATTCTGGTTATTAATCCCTTGACAGATGGGTAGTTTGGGTAGTTTGCAAATATTTTATCCCATTCTGTGGGTTGTCTCTCCATTTTGTTAACTGTGTCCTTTGTAGTACAGAAGTTTTTTAACTTGATATGTTTCCATTTGTCTATTTTTGCTTTGGTTGCCTGTGCTTATTTGGTATTGCTTATGAAATTTTTACCCAGACCGATGCCCTGGAGATGTTCTCCAATGTTTTGCTATATTAGTTTCATAGTTTCAGGTCTTAGATTTAAGTTTTTAATCTATTTTGATTTGATTTTTATATATGGAGAGAGGATTGGAAGGGGTCTAGTTTCATTCTTCTGCATATGGATATTCAGTTTTCCCAGACTATTAATTGAAGAGGCTAACAATAAAATGTATGTTCTTGGCACCTTTGTCAAAAAATGAATTCACTGAAAGTGTGTGGATTTGTTTCTGGGTTCTCTATTCTTTTTTATTGGTCTATGTGTCTGTTTTTATGCCAGTACTCTGCTGTTTTGATTACTATAGCTCTGTTGCATAATTTGAAGTCACATAGTATGATTCCTCCAATTTTGTTCTTTTTGCTTCACATAGCTTTGGCTATTCTGGGTCTTTTGTGATTCCACTTAAATATTAAGATTGTTTTTTCTGTTTCTGTAAGAATGTCATTGGTATTTTCATAGGGATTGCATTGAATCTGTAGATTGCTTGGGGTAGTAAGGACATTTTAACAATATTAGTTTTTCCAGTACATAAACATGGAATATTCTCCTATTTTTTGGTGTCATTTTTTATTTCTCTCATCAGTGTTTTATAGTTTTCATTATAGAGATCTTTCACTTCTTTGGTTAATTCTTGGGTATTTAATTTTGTGTGTGGCTATTGTAAATAGGATTACTTTTTAATTTCTTTTTCAGATTGTTCATTCTTGGCAAATAGAAACGATATTGATTTTATATATTGATTTTATAGCTTGCAAATTTACTGAATTTGTTTATTAATTCTCATAGTTTTTTGCTGGAGTCTTTAGATTTTTCTAAATTCAAGATTATGTCATCTGCAAACAAGCATAATTTGTTATTGATCATTTAGACATTTATTTTATTAATCAGTCTAGATAGATATTTGTCAATATTATTAATCTTTTCCAAGAAAAGCTTTTAGTGCCATTTGTTTTCTCTTTTATGTTTTGTATTTTAGTAATGTTCGCTTTAACCTTATCATTTCATTTCTTCTACTAATGGTGGTTTTACTCCTTTTCCAGCTGCATATGTCTGAGATAACTGATTTAGACCTTATTATTTCTTAATATAGATTTTTTAACTTATAAATTTCCCCCTAAGTATTGTGTTAATTTTATTCCTAAAGTTTGGCATTTGTGTTTCAATATCATTAAGTTTAACAGATTTACCAATGTCCTTAGTGATTTCTTCTTTGTCTCTTGGGCTTTCTTACTGTAAATTTTTTTTTCTACTCACAAATACTTGTGTTTCATCTAGGTATCTTTTTCTTACAAGTTACAGCTATAGCCTAACTCTATTTTTGCTTTACTTTATCGAGTTTTATTTCATGAACTAGTATATGGATATTTGTGAATGTTCTATGTTCACTGGAAAGGAATGTATATTCTGCTATAGTTGAGTGTTGAGGTCTAAAAAATTTAATTGTGTAAATTCATTTGATAGTGCTCTTCAGTTCTTATATTTTCCTATAAACTTATGTCTAATGCTTTTCTCTAGTAGTGAGAGGGGATTGTTGTAATCACCAATAACTATTGCAGATGCATTTATTTCTCCTTCAATTTTGTTGTTTTTGCTCATGTTGTTTTGACACACTATTATCAAGCATTATATATTTATAATTATTTCATCTTGACTTACAGATGTTTTATCATCCTAAAATGTATTTTTTATCCTTAGTAATATTTATTTTTTGAGATCTACTTGGGGTACTATTAACGAAGCCTCAGTTTTCTCATGATTAGTGTTTACATGATGTATATTTTATATTATTTTAATTTTAACTTATCAATATTTTTATTTTAAGTGTGTTTCCTGTAATAGCATATAGATGGTCTCCTTTTTTAAAATATCCAGCCTGAAAGACTATTTTTTATTTGTATTTAATATAATCATCAATATATTGGTGTTTAAGTCTACTATCTTGCTGTTTGTTTTCTATGTATTCCATCTGTTCTTTATTCCTTATCTTTCTTTTCCTGTCTACTTTCAGTATTATAACTTTCAGTGCTGTATTCAATTTTATTTTCATTGTTTGACTGATAGTTCTCTACTTTAATTTTACTGGTTTCTCTGATGCTTACAGTAAACATCTTTAAGTTATTACATTATCCTCCAAATAATATTATTCTACTCCATGGGAAATTTTTTTTTTTTTTTTTTTTTCCGAGACGGAGTCTCGCTCTGTTGCCCAGGCTGCAGTGCAGTGGCACAATCTTGGCTCACTGCAAGCTCCGCCTCCGGGGTTCACGCCATTCTCCTGCTCAGCCTCCTGAGTAGCTGGGACTACAGGCGCCCACCACCACGCCTGGCTAATTTTTTGTACTTTTAGTAGAGACGGGGTTTCACTGTGTTAGCCAGGAAGGTCGCGATCTCCTGACCTCATGATCCGCCCGCCTCGGCCTCCCAAAGTGCTGGGATTACAGGCTTGAGCCACCGAAAAATTAGCAACATTTTTTTAGTACCTGCATGCATGTTTTTTGTACTATTATTATCTCTTCTTTTATTTTTACGTATGATATAAAACATGCTACATTGTTGCTATTTTTGCTTTAAACCGTTAATTCTGTTTTGAGGAAATCAAAGGAAGAAAATATTATCTTCTTGTTTCCATTTGTTTACCATTTTAAATAATGTTTATTCCTTTGTATAGAAACAAGTTTCTATCTGCTACCTTTAGCTTTCCACACTTGAAGAATTGATTGTAACATTTCTTATAGTACAGACCTGCTGGAGACAAATTTTCTTTATTTTGCCTTTGAAAGATTATCAACAGCATAATAGACCCTTCAGGGAAGTGTTGTTGCATTTGTGTCGACATACTTTTTATCACTTTAAAGTTATTGTTTTATTGTCTTCTGAATTGCTTTATTCCCAATACAAAGTCAGCAGGTATTCTACATTTTTCCTCATATGTAATATGTTATTTTTTCTGCCTGATTTCTAAATGTTCTCTTTACTATGGGGTTTTAATCATTTGACCTCTTCATTTTTTTTTCTTATTTTGTCACATTATTAGCATATGCATTGATATTATTTACTATATAACAAAATAAAATAAATTATTATCCTACAGAATAAAAGTGACCCCTTTATTAAAAAATTAAAAATATTGGAGGCTAATCTTGAGTTTCTTGAATAAAATTGTTCTCCTTTTATCCTATCTCAGGAGAAATATCTACTGCAATGGCCATTTCAACAAGAATGGTAGAGTCAAGGTAGAAAACATATTTTCATTGTTTGGAAATATATTTTTTTAAAAATACTTTGACTATATTCCCCTTGAGAACTGAGACAAGAGAAGGATGCTCACTCTTGCTATTCTTATTCAACGTAGCACTGCAGTTCTTACCCAGAGCAGTCAAGCATAGGAAAGAAAGAAAACATATCCAATAGGAACGCATGAAGTCAAACTATCTCTGTTTGCAGGCAATATGATTCTATACTTAGAAAACCAAATAGTCTCTGCCCTAAAGCTCCTAGATCTGAAAAACAGTTTCAGCAAAGTTTCAGGATACAAAATCAATGTATCAAAATCAGTAGCATATCTATATACCAACAACATCCAAGCTGAGAGCCAAGAATACAACTCCATTCTCAAAAGCCACAAAAGAATAAAATACCTAGGAATACAGCTAAACAGAGAGGTGAAAGATCTCTACAATGAGAATGACAAAACGCTGCTCAAAGGAATCAGAAAGGACACAAACAATGGAAAAATATTGCATGATCATGAATAGTAAGATTCAATATTGTTAAAATGGCCACACTGCCCAAAGCAATTTACAAATTCAATGCTATTTCTAACAAATTACCAATGACATTCTTCACAGAATTTTAAAAAAAATCTATTTAAAAACTTATACGAAACTTAAAAAGAGCCCAAATAGACAAGGCAATCCCTAAGCAAAAAGAACAAAGCTGGAGGCATCATGTTACCTGACTTCAAAGTATACTATAAGGCTATAGGAACCAAAACAGCATACAAAAATAGACACAAAAAATAGACACATAGCCCAGCAAAAATGCCACATACCTACAATAATCTGATCTTCAACAAACCCAACAAAAACAAGCCTGGGGAAAGGACATCTATTCAATAACTGGTGCTGGAATAACTGGCTAGCCATATGCAGAAAATTGAAACTAGACCACTTCTTTATACCATATATCAAAATGAATTCAAGATGAGTTAGACTTAAGTTGAAACCAAAAACTATAGAAACCCTGGAAGGTAAACTGGGAAATACCTTTCTGGACATAGGCTCTGCGATAGATTTCATGACGAAGATACCAAAAGCAATTGCAATAAAAACAAAAATTGACAAATGAGAACTAATTAAACTAAAGGGCTTCTGCACAGCAAAAGAAACTATCAACAGAGTAAACAGAGAACCTGCAGAATGGGAGAGAAATGTTTGCAAACTGTACCCCTCAAAGGTCTAATATCCAGAGTCTATAAGGAACTTACACAAATTAAAAAGCAAAAAACAGCTACATTAAAACATGGGCAAAAGACATGAAAAGACAGTTTTCAAAAGAAGACATACATGCGACCAACAAGCATAAGAAAAAATGCTCAACATCACTGATTATTAAAGAAATGGAAATCAAACTACAATGAGATACCATCTCACACTAGTCAGAATGGCTACTTTTACAAAATAATAAAAAACAACAACAACAAATACTGGTGAGGTTGTGAAGAAAAGGGAATGCTTATAAACTGCTGGTGGGAATGTAAATAGTTTAGCCATTGTGGAAAGCAGCATAACAATTTCTCAAATAACTTAAAACAGAATTACTATTTGACCCAGCAATCCCATTCTTGGGTATATACCCAAAGAAATTTAAATCATCCTTCCGTAAAGACAGATGTACACATACCTTCATTGCAGCACTATTCACAATAGCAAAGACATGAATCAACCTAAATGCCCATCAGTGATAGACTGGATAAGGAAAATGTGGTATGTATATACCATGGAATACTATGCAGTCATAAAAAAGAAGAATGAGATCATGTCCTTTACAGTAACGTGGGTGAAGCTAGAGACCATTATGGTAAGCAAACTAATGCAGGAACAGAAAACCAAATACTGCATGTTCTCACTCATAAGTGGGAGCTGAACTTTGAGTGCACGTGGACGCAAAGAAGGGAACAATAGACACCAGAGCCTATATTGGAGTGGAGGGTTGGAGGAGGAGATGATTAAAAAAACTACCTATAGGACACTATCATTATTACCTGGGTGACAAAATAATCTGTACATCAAACTCCCATAACATGCAATTGACCTTATAAAAAATCTGCATGTGTACCCCTAAACCTAAAATAAAAGTTAAAAAGAATATTTTGATTCTAATTAATGACAATCACCAGGTAGGGTGGCAGTGACTCAAAATTGAGAGTTCTTAAAATTCATGAAATTTTTGCTTTTAGGTTGAAAATGGGAATGGACATTTATTTCAATAAGTGTATTTTCAATGGCTCAGACAACTTATATCCTCTGATTTATATCTTCAATTTGTGCAACACCAAATATGAACTAGTATGATTTGAAAGGCCTCACAAAACCCCTCCCTCTAGATGACGGTCCAACAGTAGTAGCTTGTTGCTAAGTATTGAGTTGATAGTTCAATGATACCCACATTTCATATTCATAGTGTTTCTGGTAATTGATTATGTGTGCAGTAGGTATCTACCCATCATTACTTTGAGTTAAACAGGCATAAAAACTTCCTTTTGCACAGTAGAGCAGAGGGGAAAAGCTTCCCTGCCTATTAATGAATCATTCTTACTGAATCCATTGAGTTGGAAAGGATTGGAATGATCTGACTGAAAGTTGCCTATACTGTTTTAGATCGAGAGGGAATTATGTAGAAAGGGAAAAGGAAAGAATTCTAATTCCAAAAAAAGTGTGAGAGACGTTATATGTATTATTTTACTCTTGCTGTAAGTTAGTGGCTTAAAACAACAAAAATGTATTCTTTTAGAGTTCTGGAGGTCAGAAGTTCAAAGTCAGTTTCCATGGAATGAAGTGTAGTGTAAGTAGGGCTCGTTCCTTCTGGAGGCTCTAAGGAGATAATTCATTTCTTTTCTTTTTCTAGCATTTGGAGGTCTCCCAAAATCCTGGGCTTGTAATCCTTCATCAGACCATGCCAATCTCTTGTTCTGTCATCACATCTTCTATTCCTCTTCTAGAGTGAAATCTCTCTTTGCCACCTTTCTATTAGGATGCTTGTGATTACATTTAAGGCCCACCCAGATAATCTATGTTAGCTTTGAATATTAAGATGCTTGATTTAATCATATCTGCAATATCTCTATTGCTATATAAGAAAATATTTGAAAGTTCTGGGGATTAGGATATGGATATCTTTGGGTATTAATTTTCAGCTCACCATACTATAGCACTATCTGCATGAATATGCTAGAATTTTCTCCCATTAAAAATTATTTATAAAACATTACTTGTGATTCTTTTCTAGTTAAATGATTTCTAAACAGAACTAATTTTTTTTACAACTTGTGCTGTCTGCAATTAAAGAATATTTACATCATACTTTATTATGAAACATGATCTTGATTTGTCAAACAGTAATTGACCGGCATATCTTTTCTTACTCTTTGTTAACTGGTTGTCCCATTCTACTGTATTATTCCAAATTGAAACTAATGTTATCGGATTAACGGACCCAACCTACTTTAGTATTACCTCATCCTAACCTAACTAGTTACATCTGCAACAACCCTATTCCCCAGTAACATCACATCCTAAAGTACTGGGGGTTAGGAGTTCCACCTATAAATGTTGGGAGAACCACAATTCAACCCATAACAGACTATGAAGTGGAAAACCAGTGATTGAAACCATCTCTTGTCTTTTGCAGATGAAAGAGTGAAACCCAGACAGGTTTGGAGTTATGGCAAAGATTACACAGTGAATGATAGCGGTCTAGCTGAGATAACAACTAAAGACACCTAACACACACAAGGGCTCATTCCATGTTATTAGAATTCATTCTATTTTGGATAATTAAGAATAGAAATCTGACATTTCTTGGCTGATTTCAGCTGGGTGTGTACACTAGATATGCATGTTTTAAATAAGTAGCACAGCCTGAGTTAAACATTCTATGACAAGAATTTCAGCCCAAGAGACACTTGTGAGATTGCTTCATAAAAGAAATCTTGGCAGCTCATCCCATCTCAATTGTAATTCAAAAGAAATTGCCCATCAATTTTGTATATGCCTTCATTTGTGCCAAACAACTTTATCATGTCAGAGACAGCAAAAATGATTAATTTACTTACACTGCAGTCAGTAAGTCGTCAGGGGAGGATCTTATTATTTTTTTTCCATGTACAGGATTTCTAGAAAGTGCCTATCCCTCTAAAACATTTTCAGGTTTAATGAAATTTCGGTTATAACAACAATTTAGCATCGTAAAAGCATAATACTGAGAGCTGCTTTAAGAATTCATCAGAAACAAGACTTAAGATTTAGACAGATAAAGTTTAAAAATAATACTTGTGGCTAGGTATTATTTTGAGAATGCCAAGTAGGTGGCATCAACATTATTTAGATTCCTTTCATCTTCACCTTTCCTTCAGTGAAAGTTGGAAAACTAAGAGATATATTTACCTAGCTCTAAGTCTGTATTGGTTTGTAATTTACAATGCTCAATATGAAACTAATTATTACTATACAGAGCAACTGAAATTGTGTTGTCTGAAGCTACTAAGTACATTCTGCAGAAATAACATAGGCCCAAGCAAAGTTAGAAAGTCCTAGTTTATGGTGAGAACAAAAAATAATTTCTAACTCTCAGGGTAGCTGTCTTTTCACTCCATATTTATAACAAATGAAACTGGGAGCTTAGAAAGTGGACAATACCTTGTCATGCTTAGTGCTATGGGGAACCAGGGATGCAAATGGAACCAGAGCTTATTGAAGTGTTTATGTATTTATTTTTCCTCTAGGGTATCCTTGTTTTTTTTCTTAACCATTCAGTTAAATTTGACTCCTTATCATAGGTTAGATATCAGAGAATGTTAAGAAACCAAGTACAACTGAAAAACTCTCCATTATTGCAACGTTAAGCTTAGGCTAACCCTTAGAATAATCATAACCACCTGAATCCACTGACACTAGTCATTGCACAAGCACTGCATTCAGTAGATTTACTTTCAGTTTTCAGGAGATAATAAAATTATAAATACAGGATAGCCTGCACGTCGAAAAAAATACAGATATTATTTTCCAAGTCTGAAAAATAAGGGTTTTTTTGAAAGTTAAATATAAATGTTCCCTTAATAGCTTGAGTTTTCCAGTGTTGAAAAATTCAGTATTTATAATTAAATTTTGATAGGTTTTATTTATATTTTTAATGTAGAAAGTTTGCATTGTTTACAAAGATGATATGCAAGTAGTTTTTGCTGTTTAGTAATAATAATTATGGTTTGGTGCAGTGGCTCATGTCTGCAGTCCTAACAGTTTGGGAGGCAGAGGCGAGAAGATTGCTTGAGCCAGGAGTTCAAGACCAGCATGGGCAACATAGTGAGAACCTATCTCTTAAAAAAAAAAATATATGTAAGTAGATGGTCATGGTGGTGCATGCCTGTAGTCCCCACTACTTGGAAGGCTGAGGCAAGAGGATCGCTTAAGCCTGGGAATTCAAGGCTGCAGTGAGCCATGATCCCACCACTGCACTCCATCCTGGGCAATAGAGTGAAATTCTGTCTCCAAAAGGAATAATAATCTGACAAGTTAAAATATTTTAAGCAGAAGAAATTGAGAACATTTCCACATACTCTCAAGTCAACTGAATATCATAAAACCAAAGAGCATTTATTTAGGTAACATCTTACATTTTTGGAACATCGAGGTTAAATTATAGACATGTAGTCAAGTCCTTTCACACTTAACATCACTCTTTTCTCATTCTTTTTTCCATACAAGTAGACTTTTACTTTTTCTCTCTCTTTTTAAAATTTTCCTATACTACCAAATAGATATGAATTCCAAGATGATAATTATGCTTGCTAATAATTTGCACTTACGCAAGATATGTCAGAGTATATAAATGTACTTTTTCCTCTGAAAGCCCTTTGACTGTCTTGCATTCTTTAGAAAACTTTTTCTTTTTTTTTTTTTTTTTTTTTTTTTTTTTTGAGACGGAGTCTCGCTCTGTCGCCCAGGCTAGAGTGCAGTGGCGCGATCTCGGCTCACTGCAAGCTCCGCCTCCCGGGTTCACGCCATTCTCCTGCCTCAGCCTCTCCGAGTAGCTGGGACTACAGGCGTCCGCCACCACGCCCGGCTAATTTTTTTGTATTTTTAGTAGAGACGGGGTTTCACCGTGGTCTCGATCTCCTGACCTCGTGATCCGCCCGCCTCGGCCTCCCAAAGTGCTGGGATTACAGGCGTGAGCCACCGCTCCCGGCCTGTTCTCTATTTTTTAGACATGGTCTCACTCTGTTGCCCAGGCTGGAGTGAAGTGGCACAATCTCAACTCACTGCAACCTCTGCCTCCCAGGTTCAAGCAATTCTTATGTCTCAGCTTCCCTATTAGCTGGGACTACAGGTATGTACCACCATGCCTGGCTAATTTTTCTATTTTTGTTTTTTCTTGGTAGAGATGGGGGTTTCAACATGTTGGCCAGGCTGGTCTCGAAGTCCTGACCTCAAGTGATCCACCCACCTCAGCCTCCCAAATCTCCTGTTCTTTTCACCATTCTTTTGTTTTTAGAGAACTTCCTTACTTTCTGGCATTACAGATATTGCAAGCTCATCATGTGTATTTCAAGCCTCAGCTCTAAAATTATTCATTTATTTAAAAAGACCTGCTTGCTTTTGTTAGAGGATGGTATTTTCTAGATCTCTGCACTGGCCATGTTCATTACTACTAGGGTGTCATTGTTTATAGGCCCTCTCAAGGAATGGATTTGGTTAATATATGTATGATCACTAGCCATTGTATACACACACATATATAAAGGTGTCTCTAT
Organism: Symphalangus syndactylus; assembly: GCF_028878055.3. Lineage (NCBI taxonomy): Eukaryota > Metazoa > Chordata > Mammalia > Primates > Hylobatidae > Symphalangus > Symphalangus syndactylus. The sequence goes on from NC_072436.2 coordinate 83,457,466, forward strand.
CTATATTCTGTGAATACATTCAGATAAACATAAGTTCATATTGATGTTTCTAACTCTAATACAGCACCACAGGATTCATTCTAGCCTTCTCGTCTGCTTATCTATAATATCCTATTCCAACATGCAGAAATATGGTTCCCACCATTCACCATTTATTTCACTGTTCAATCTCAGAAGGCAGAAAAAATTTCATAATTGCTTACCTATAACCAAATGAGAAACAAATTTGCCAACCAGAGAGTGATGTCTATTTATGTTTCCTTTGATCTTTAGCCTTACAGTTTTCAGACATCATTTTGCAGAATTGTGTAATTCAGCCTCTTTTTTCCTTTCACCTCATTTTGTGTGGTATGTAATACATTTGTCATATTGTAACACAGTTAGATTCATTTATCGCAATTTGCATTCAATTCTTGGGATCCCAGACATCTTGATTGATGATGCTAGATTTTGGTTTTTAGTTTGCTTGCATTTTTACTTTTAGTTTTATTGCTTTGAGATCAGACAATGTTATTGTTATTAACTCGTATTTATAGAAATTATATAGGTATTTTTGGTGTCCTTAAATATGTTCATGTTTTGTGAATATTCAGAGTATTTAGTCATTCATTGTGATATGTGGTTCTATGGATATTTACAAATGCATAAATTCATGTATCTACCATCGTTGCCTCCTGGGGTTAATTTTCATGACTGTTTTTTTTTAAGAGATTATTCATTTTATCTAGGTTTTCAAATGTACTTACATAGATTTCTGTGAAACAGATCTATCTTATGTACCAATTTGTAACTGTCTTTCTTTAATAGTTATTTCCTTTACTTTTACTTAGTTATTTCTTACTTTTTACTACAGTTATTTACTATACTTGTACTTTGTTTTTTTCCTTGATTGAATTATTTATTAATTTTTTTGCCTATTTATTGACTGAAAAACTACCTTTTTGCCTTTATGTTTGTATTTCTGCTCTTTTTTTCTGGTTTTTAGCTCATTCTTTCCTGTATTTATCATTTATCTCAACTTTTTGCCTTTTTTGTTGTCTGTTTGGTTGTTCATGTATTACACATTTTGAGCAGAAAATTTTTTCAATTATTTTATTTAGCTTTTATTTATATAAGTATTTAAGGCTACAAATTCTCCTGTGATCACTTCTTTAGTTTTACCACAAAAATGTTCTAATTTGTAGGTTTTCAAGATCACTACTTTTAAGAAATTCTCTACATTTTATTTTAGTCATCATTTATACAAGGGTTGTTTAATAATGATTTTAAAATATTACACAAAGAAGGGCCATTTCATTTATGCTTTTTCTTCAACTTTTATTGCTTTGAGATGAGAGAATATTATTGACATTTTCTCTTATTCCCAGAAATTATAGAGATATTTTAAAGGTTGTCATGTTTTGCAAATGTACAGAGTATGTTTATGACTGTGTTATTTATTACCAAGTTATAAAATTCAAAATCTACGTTATTTGTTATATTGTTTGAGGTAGGTTGACCTTTCCTGAACTGAGAGCAATGTATTGCAATCTCTAACTATTCGTGGTTTTGTTTTTATTAATCGCTGATTTAAAAAATATATTCTTTTTGTATGTTTGCTGTGCTATTTGTTGCATAGACAGAGATATTGATAATTCTTATACATCCACTATGAATTGCAGTCTTAATCATTATTAAATGTTATTCGTTGCCTCATTTCATGCTTTTTGTCTTGAATTGTTCTTTCTCTGTTGTCAGGATCACAACTACTCTTTTCCTAATGTTTGCATTTTCCTGGTATACTTTTTCTGTCACCGCCCCCCAATCTCCTACTCCCCACACCTTTTACAAAATCTTTTTGAATAGATTTATTTCATTTCTCTACAGTAGCAATTATATGGCATTGAGCTGGGTTTCTCTCTGTATCCAGATCTGAATACCTTTTTCTGTTATTAGATTTAATAAGCCTATTTGTATTTGTAGTGTGACCGTTGTGTTTGGGCTAAGATTTATGTACTTAAGCTATGTAGATTTTGTTATATTTATTGTGTTTGATTCTGTTTTTGCTAAATTGGACATTTAATTTGGAATCTGGAGGATTTGTAGTTTTAACTAGTGATTACCTTTATGTTAATGACTTTTCTATTTCTCTTGGTCTTTCTCTGTTTCTCTTCTTCCTTCTTTTCCTCTTCCTTCCTTTTATCTTTCCTTCGTTCTTTTCTTTACTTGAATGTGTTTTTTGGTTTATAAATTTTAAATTATTTTTATTATTACCTATTTATTATCTATGCACAGTGGCATCCTGGTAAATCTTTATCAACTGCCATCCACAGGGGTCGGGAGAGAAAAAGCCCTGGTGTGTTTATTTCAGTGACGGAAATATTCCCACTATTGCCAATGGCAAGCTACCAACATGATGTCACTAAATGCATTCAGGGAAAGAAACTCAGATTTGCATAATCACGTCTTGCAAACTCATCTGAGCCCACTCCAGTATACCACTCTGTCTGCCATATCCATTAATTCATCCTACTTTCCCTTCTTTCTCTCTTATTTCTCCCCCATTTTTAGGGGCTATACTTTATACAGAAAACACATAACATTTACATTTAGTCCACTTTGATTAAGACTAATGTTTAAAATTCTAAGAGTTTAACATTTATTATCGCCCCCCACCAACTTTTTTTTTTTTTTTTTTTTTTTTTGGTAGTACCTCCAGGTAACTTGTGATGGGACCAAGCTCACCCTCTGGTAAAAGCCTCAGGAAGGCTCAAGGTAGAGTGTTCCTGAGTCCTTTCATGTCTAAAACTATGTTTTTGTAGACTTCATATGACACAGATTGATCAAATATAATAATTTTAGGTCAAGCTTCCTTGAGTGATTTGAAATTGTTGCATTTTCTAATAGTGAGTTAGTTATATATCTATAGAGTCAAAATAATTATTTCTTTATTTTTACATTCTGTTACTTAAAACATTCTCAGACTTGGCTGAAATATTTCAGTTATTCCAAAGTACACAGAACTTCCAAAGTTCAAGGGAGGTTTCTTTTATTTTTGAAATTTTTTAATTGCAAGTTTTGCATATTAGTATTTTCCATGATTTCATTAATTTTTATTTAGCATCTCTAATTAAATATATATTGGATAACTTTTGCCTACTTTCTATAGATATCATTTTTTCTTGGCACTTTTTTAATTTAATTTTTTTACTTTTAACTACTGATTCATGTACTAAATTGCTTTGATTATTTTCTATTAAATTCATCCTTTCTTATGAATCTCTTAAGTTAAATATTTCTGAAATAATTTTATTTTTTTCTCAATTTCTTTCTTTTTTGTTCACTTGTTATCTTGATTTTTAAAAATATTTTTTGAAATGTGTTGCCTTTTATATCAGTATGTTTGTGTTTAAGCATATTTAAGTCAGGTTGGATTGTCATGCTAAAGCTTTTTCTGCTTCATAGTTGGAAGCTGAGGAAGAATGTTTTAATTTTCATGGTCTATTTTTTTCTACTACTGCTATTAATATTGCCTAGTGTTCAGTACCTTTCTAAATATTTCATATTTTTCGGCACCAGTAGTAAAAGGAGTGGTGTGAGATCAGGGTTTAATAGTTTTCTAACATTCAGTGGTGTGGCTTTCTGTTGGTTAAGTGAAGTGCAGTCACTATACCAAATGGACCCCTTTTATGGTTAGAGGAGGATTTATTCTTTCACAGGAATGTGGTTCCTTACTGTGGTTTCCTTCTTTTTTTCTGCTAAACACTAAGCATCCCAGGATCATATTCTCCTGAAATGTTTTCTTCCCCCCCTCAAAAGATTTCCTTGTTGCCAGTGGTCTTATTCATGTTTCAGACTTGTTTTCAGTATTCTTAAATTTGCATACATGTCACGCTTTCTTGGGTGAGAAAGATTTCTTCTGTGTTCCATCATTGATGGATGCCCTCTTCCTCTTCACTGTCTCCTACCAGTCTTCATCTACCTTTCTGTTTTGGTGACAACTCAAGACTGCTGGGTTTTGATGTTTACTTTCTACTTATATGTGTATCAAAGTTTGTGTTATTATTTTGTCTCCTACTTATGCTTTGAGCTTAGGTTATAAGTAGTTTTATTTGTTCCCCTGTTTAATATCTATATGTGGATATGTATGAATGGAATATGGGGAATATGTGTGATGAGACTGACATTTAATAGGTCTTCTTTATCACAGAGAAAACTGGAGGTACATCTCACCCAACCTACCCCACCAATACTTACCTTTATAAATAGAAAACTATTTGGACTATGTATTTATATGATAGGATTTAATTATAAATGTGTAGTTTTTCTGTAAGATTTTTGAGAAAATTAACATCAATGTAAAAGCAGAAATAAAATAGATGAGTGCTAGAACTAAGAGAACCACATTATTGCAGTTCTTTCAGAAAATTTCTAATATATAAACCTCAGAATTAAAGAAATCCTAGGGGGCACACTCACCATTCTCCTGCCAGTGAAACTACAATTTATATTTAAATAAAGAAAATTAACTGGATGATAAAAGAGTTCTACTAATATACACTGGAGAGCCCAGAGCTCTCCAAAAATTAGAATGATCAAAAGAAAATCAATGTATTTGCAAGCATATTTGTAATTAACATATGTTTTAAAAAGTGGAGTTGGGAGCTGATGACTTTGAAGAAGCAGAAAAACAATTATCTGAAATAAATGTACAGCAATAACAACAAAGACATTGAAAAATGTTCTAATTCAGGTTTTCAACTAAGACTTGCATGTGTAAAATTTGATCAATCATTTTTAAAAATAAATAAGCCAGGTCAAGAAAACTATTATGAATATAAAAAGAAAATTACTAAATCAAGAAAACACAAAAAGATATTAATAACACTTTAAACTTATGGTTATAACCTCACATGGACCCCCTAATAGTGCCCAGCAATTATATGACTTTTCTTTAGTGTGTTATATTTAGTCCCCTTCCAACTCTTAAGTGATCGATACAGTTTTCCCACATCATTGAAATTAAAAAATGAAACCTTCGGCTGGGCACGGTGGCTCATGCCTGTAATCCTAGCACTTTGGGAAACTGAGGCAGGTGGATCACCTGAGGTCATTAGTTGAAACCAGCCTGGCCAACATGGTGAAACCCCATCTCTACTAAAAATACAAAAATTAGCTGGGCGTGGTGGTGCACACCTGCAATCCCGGCTACCCAGGAGGATGAGGCAGGAGAATCACTGGAACCTGGGAGGCAGAGGCTGCAGTGAGCCGAGATCTCACCACTGCACTGTAGCCTGGGCAACAGAGAGAGACTCCATCTCAAAAACAAACAAAAAACAAACAAACAACAAACAAAAAAACCCCCGAAACCATCACACTTGAGTTCTAAGTTCTCTCCTCCAACCAAACCTAAAACCTGCATGGATTTTCACAGAGGAAGAATCTCTACTCTATGACAGGCAACCCTCTAACAGGTAATATCCCAACTCATCTCATCTTCACACACAACTTACTCTTTTTATTTCCTCTCCCTTCTGGTGTAGTCAACTTTCAATATTTTGTTTATGGTTATTGAATCTATTTTTCTAGGTTTTGATTTCTGAGTTTTACTTACCAATTTTGTCATCAGATTTATGTTAGTTTCTCTTGTTGAGCTGTGGAGTTATATAGTCTGGAAAAAAGTTATTTAAAATGGAAATTATCAGAATTTGGAAAAACATAGGTAGAATTCACCCACCTCAACACACACACACACACACACACACAGACACACAAACTGTGCTTGATCATGATAATGATGGTGATAATTATAACTTTTAATTTCTTTCAATGTTTTTCACTATAGCTTTTGATATATTAGGTTTTCAGTTTTTCTAATTTTAAAGAGTAAAATTTAGTAGTTTATATTTATTCTAGAAAAATCATCCACTTCAACCAGTTTCAAATTTTCAACATTGAACTGTTGATTCTAAATTTTAAGTATCTTGTTTTGTGTAAATGTATTTTTTTCCTTGTTTTAATACATTCACATTTTCCTGATTATTGATACAGTTGGACTTATGCCTACAATCTTAATAGATTTTCTCTTTATCATGCTCTGCATTTTTCTTTTTTGTATCTTTTTTGCCTTTGATTTAATTAATTATACTTTGTTAAATCAAGTTTATAAATGCAGTTTTTTTTTTTTTGACAGGGTCTCACTGTCACCCTGAGTGACACTGTCTCACTGAAATGTAGTGGTGTAATCACTGCTCACTGCAGTCTCAACCTCCCAAGCTCAAGCAATCTTTCCACCTCAGCCTCAAGCAATCTTTCCACGTCAGCCTCTTGGGTAGCTGGGATGACAGGTGCGTGCCTTTATGCTAGGCTAATTTTTGTATCTTTTGTAGAGACAAGAGTTTTGTCATGTTGCCCAGGCTGGCCTCAAACTCCTGGGCTTAAGCAATCCACCCTCAGCCTCCCAAGGTGCTGAAATTACAGGCGTGAGTCATCACACACCTAGCAAACACAAGTATTTTTGGTAAGTATTTACTTCCTATTTGTGTTATTCTTGATCATATTTAGATATGCATATATTCATAGTTAGAAGTAGATATTTATATTCAGCATCAAAATTATTCCCCTGAAAAGGGGAAGAATGAGAACATGTTTATATTTCCCTTGTTCTTTGACATTTATATTAACCTGAGATTTGAAATTTTATATGCAAAATTTTACTTCTATATTTCATTGTTATTTCAACCTAATGTCATGTTTAGCTTCATTGGTTGCCTGCTGTTATTTTTATACTCCTTCCCCCACCATGCTTTTAGTAATATTTTTGGAAGGATCACTGTGGGTCTTTTCTCCTTTCCTTTAGAATGGCATTTTGGCTGGACACTGGAGATCAGACTATTCTTTGTTAAATCAGAAGAATTGTTCAACTACCCATACTTTTATCATCAATGTTTAGTACATTTCCTGGCACTAGAGGTTCCCTAGCAAATGTTTATTGAAAGGATTATTTGATGTTTCTGGAAGACCAGATGTTGGACTACCAGGATGCATCAAATGAATGCCACACTGAGGATCTTCCCAAGTGGAACTCTGACCTTTGAAAGGTGACACCAATCAGCATTATCCTTTGAAGTCAGACTTGTTTAAATATATATATTTCCATATATCTATAGCTACATCTATATATTAGGGAATAGCAAATAGGAAGCTGTCTAAAGGGAAAAGTTCAGAGAAATGGGGAAAGCAGTACTTTGATATAATGAGGAGGAAGAAACTAGGGACTTGCTGGAGTTTTAATTTTTCTATTTGATGAAAAATCCTGTGAAAACATAAATTGACTGAAAGTGGGGAATAGGCTATGCATAGGATGAAGCAAGAAAATGGGGATACAGGATGAAGAAGACAAGCACTGATAATTTTATACAAATGAGATTAGCATTTATTTACATTTTTCATTTTTCCACTTAGTTATTAACTTTGTAGCACTTCTCATTTTCTTTATTATATAAATCATATGGTAAAGGGAAAGGAATGAATTTAATAAGAGAACTATGTCAGGGTGAAATTTAGATTTCCATTCTACAAAATGAAATTTTAATATATGTAAAGTTATTTTAAGAAAGGGAGGAGATAACTCATTCTATGAGGCCAGCATCATCCTTATATAAAAACCTGGCAGAGATACAACAAAAAAGAAAATTTGAGACCAATATCCTTGATGAACATTGATGCAAAAATCCTCAGCAAAATAATGGCAAACCGAATCCAGCAGCACATCATAAAGCTTATCCACCATGATCAAGTATGCTTCATCTCTGGGTTGCAAGTTGGTCCAGCATTGCAAATCAATAAATGTAATTCATCACATAAACAGAACTAAAGACAAAAACCACATGATTATCCCAATAGATGCAGAAAAGGCTTTTGATAAAATTCAATATCCATTCATCTTAAAAACTCCCAATAAACTAGGTATTGAAGGAACATACCTCAAAATAATAAGAGCCATATATCACAAACCCACAGCCAACATCATACTGAATGGGTAAAATCTGGAAGCATTCCTTCCCAAACCAGCACAAGATAAGGATGCAGTTTCTCACCACTCCTATTCAAAATAGTTTTGGGTGTTCTGACCAGGGCAATCAGGCAAAAGAAAAAATAGAGGGCATCCAAATGGCATGAGAGGAAATAAAACTATTTCTGTTTGCAGATGACATGATCTGATATCTAGAAAACCTCATAGTCTCAGCCCCAAAGCTTCTTAAGCTTATAAACAACTTCAGCGAAATATCAGGATCAAAAAATTTTGCACAAAAATCCATGTGCAAAAATCACTAGCATTCCTATACATCAACAACAGTAAAGCTGAAAGCCAAATCAGAAATGAACTACATTCTCAACTGACACAAAAATAGTAAAATACCTAGGAATACAGCTAACTAGGGAGGTGATACCTTGACTTTAAACTATCCTACAGGGCTGCAGTAACCAAAACAGCATGGTCCTGGTACAAAAATAGAGACATAGATCAATGGAACAGAATAGAGAACCCAGAAATAAGACCACACACTTACGATGATCTGATCTTTGACAAATCTGACAAAAACATGCAATGGAGAAAAAATTCCGTATTCAATAAATGGTACTGGGATAAATGGCTAGCCATATGCAGAAAACAGAAGCTGGACCCCTTCCTTATATAATATACACAAATAACTCAATGTAAACGCAAATGTAAAACCCAAAGCTGTAAAAACCTGGGAAGACAGCCCAGGCAATGCCATTCAGGACATAGGCATGGGCAAAGATATCATGATGAAGATGCCAAAATCAATTGTTACAAAAGGAAAAATTGACAAATTGGATCTAATTAAAGAGCTTCTGCACAACAAAATAAATTATCATAAGAGTAAACAGACAACATACATAGTGGGAGACAATTTTTGCAATCTATTCATCTGACAAAGGTCTAATATCCAAAGTCTATGAGGAACTTATACAAATTTGCAAGAAAAAAACCAAAAGCTCCATAAAAACTTGGGCAAAGAAAATGAACAGACACTTTTCAAAAGAAGACATACACGTGGCCCGTAATCATAAGAAAGAAAGCTCAACATCACTGATCGTTAGAGAAATGCGAATCAAAGCCACAATGAGATGCCATCTAACACCAGTCCGAATGGCTATTATTAAAAGTCAAGAAACAACATATGCTAGCAAGGTTATGGAGAAAAGGATGGCTTATACATTGTTGGTGGAAGTATAAATAGTTCAATCATTGTGGAAGACAGTTTGGCAATTCCTCAAAAACATAAAGACAGAAATACCATTCCACCTATTAATCCCACTACTTAGTATTTTCCAAAAGGAATATAAATCATTCTATCAAAAAGACACATGCACAAATGTGTTCATTGCAACACTATTCACAATAGCAAAGACACAGAACCAACCTAGATGCTCATGAATGATAGACTGGATAAAGAAAATGTGGTACATATACACCATGGCATACTATGCAGCCATAAAAAAGAACAAGATCATGTTCTTTGTTCTTTGCAGGGACATGGATGGAGCTGGAGGCCGTTATCCTCAGGAAACTAACACAGGAACAGAAAACCGAATACCACATATTCTCACTTACAAGTGGGAGATAAATGATGAGAACACATAGATACATAGAGGGGAACAACACATACTAGGGCCTCTTGGAGGGTGGAGGGTGGAGGGTGGAAGGAAGGAGACTAACAGAAAAAATAACTAATGGGTATTAGGCTTAATATCTGGATAATGAAATAATCTGTGTAACAAACCTCCATGACACAAGTTTACCTGTGTAACAAACCTGCACCTACACCCCTGAACGTAAAATAAAAGTTAAAAAAAAAAAATGGGAGAAGAAACTAGAAAGATTGGGACAAGTGCAACATACAGAAACCATTAAAATTCAATGGAAAGTTGATGTTTATGATAAATGCACAGTTAAATATTTAAGGAAAGAGAGGCATCTTACTACTGTAAGAAAGAAATCACTTGGAAAATCTAACTTGTTGAAAATGGCAAGGATAATAAAACAACTTACCCCAAAACGAAAAAAGTTCAAGAAATGAAGGTAATACAAATAGCAAGTTATTCAGGAAGGACTTCACTAAGAACTTAGAAGTGAAATGTACAACTCCAATAATGTCAGTAGAAACAAAACTTTCAGTGATTCACAGACTAACTTAGTGTGAGAATAATTTTGCAGACTCGTCACAAAACAGCATTTCTCTTGGTATTTTATGTGAGGTAAGACAGAATTTAAAGTAAAATTATAGGCCAGGTGTGGTGGCTCATGCCTGTAATTCCACCACTTTGGGAGGTCAAAGCAGGTGGATCACTTGAGTGCAGGAGTTTGAGATCAGCCTGCGCAACACAGGGAAAAACCATCTCTACTAAAAATACAGAATATTAGTTGGGCAAAGTCACATGTGCCTATAATTCCAGTTACTCAGAGGGCTGATGTGGGAAAATCACTTGAACCCAGAGGCAGAGGTTGCAGTGAGCTGAGATCAACCCAGGCACTTCAGCCTGGGCAACAGAGTGAGACTGTCTCAAAAAAAAAACAAAATGAATAAAAAAGTAAAATTACAAAGGGATTTGGAGTCATCGTGTACCTATATGTATAACTGATAACAAAAACAATATTTTAAAAGTTGTATGTGCTGAACAACCTAGCCACAGATTTTAAAGCAGAAAAGATTAAAAATTCAAAGAAAATTGGATAAAATGATGTAAGCACAATAATACTTAATGACAATGATATTCATGTATGATAAAGTAGAATTATGGCTACTTAACACATTTTCTATTCTACAGAGTAACTTCTTTTGAGTTTACATAAAATGTTCGGAGACATTTCTCATATTCTATGATTCAACAAATTTTATCATTTTCAAAATTCGGAACAATTACAGCATACATTCTCTGAATACAATACAGTTAATTTTTAAAATAAGAGATTTAAACTGTCATCATGTGAATGATTCAATATAGTTCAGTTGAACAAACTTTATTAAGTGTGTACAGCATACTAGAAACTGTGATAGGTGCTGGAGATTCAAAGATTGAAAAATAAGTATTTCAAGATAAATTCATGAGAAAGAAATTCATTTTACATAAAGACAGTTGACTGGTGTGAATCACTTTGAAGTGTTCAGATATAATGCCATAATAGAAAATTGAGGCTGAGTGCAGTGACTCTTGCCTGTAATCCCAGCACATTGGGAGGCTGAGGCAGGCAGATTACTTGAGGCAAGGAGTCTCAGAACAGGCTTGCCAACATGGTGAAACCCCATCTCTACTAAAAGTAGAGAAATTAGCTGGGCATAGTGGTGCATGCCTGTAATCCCAGCTCTTTGGGAGGCTGAGGCAAGATAACTGCTTGAACCTGAGAGGCGGAGGTTGCAGTGAGCCAAGATTGTACCACTCCGCTCCAGCCTGGACAACTGTGGGAGACTCTGTCTCAAAAAAAGAAAATTGAGGTACAGTTAGAATAGAAGGCAGCATGATAAGTAGCTAAAAAAACAATGCCAACACTAGCCTATGCCTTTGGTAGCCTAAGAGCCACACGTCATTTTCTGCTGTAAACGTTTCTGAAATTTCTCCCGTATAATATAGTATAGCTACTGTGTACACATCTTAGAGAACACTCTTTGACTCTGCAAAGACAGGCAATCCATGTCCTACATCTCTGAGTGATAGGCATTCTTCCTCTGCTTCCACTGCAACCATGACAATATTTTTAAACTGATAGACTAAGAATGAAACATGGCCGGGCGTGGTGGCTCACGCCTGTAATCCCAGCATTTTGGGAAGCAGAGGTGGGTGGATCACCTTAGGTCAGGAGTTCGAGACCAGCCTGGCCAACATAGTGAAACCCCATATCTACTAAAAATACTAAAATTAGCTGGGCGTGGTGGCACATGCCTGTAATCTCAGCTACCTGGGAGGCTGAGGCAGGAGAATCACTTGAACCTGGGAGGTAGAGGTTGCAGTGAGCCGAGATCATGCCATTGCACTCCAGCCTGGACAATAAGAGTGAGACTCTATCTCAAAAAAAAAAAAAAAGAATAAGACATATTACATATTTTTAATTCTTATTTTTAAATATTTAGTCATAAATATATGCATATTATCTATTAGATTGGGGGCAAATGAATGAAGAAATAATAAGGCAACTTGTTAAAACAACTAGACATTTGAAAATTTCACCGAGGAGTGAAAAAACACAAGGTTAGCCTACAATGCTTACTTCTGAAAATGTTTAGAGGCCATATTTGGTATTTATGATTACCATCCTGAAATATCTATTTGGTATTTATTTTGCATTTGTCTAGTACCCCCGTTTTAAGGGCTCTGTGTTCATAATGTAGAGTCAAATCTTCATGATTGAGAAATCTGAGTCTTTGTTTATCCTTAACACTGCACATGTACTTTCAAATAGTTTCCCAGGGTGCCATCCTACCCCTTTATTCTCCATTATGCTTCAGACACATGGTTTCATCTTGATTGTAGTGACAATCACTGAAAACCAATACACAAACATTTTTCTAATAGTTTAACTGACTGTCATAAAGCACACAAAATGTAAGGCATGAATTTCAGCTTTCAATTCAGTGGACCTACTTTGTTTGGTGGTAGAATTTTTCTTAATATTAACTTATTCGAATAAGTACAGCACAAAGTAAAAAAAAATGACAAACTGACAACAAAAATTTTTGTGAATTAATCATTATGCGAATAGTGACAATTTCTCTTCATGTTTCTACCCTTTAAAATCCTGAGCCCTTTTGATACGCCTGGAAATTAAAGTTTCTGGATAACATTTGTAAGATCCCACATCAATGTCCCAGCCTTAAAAAATATTGGCTCAGACCTGAGCCCCTAATGGAGTAGGTATTATTGGCTTCTGGATAATGGGGTAGAGAGATGGGCTAGGCTAGGTCCTAGAACGATAAGACCAAAGCATACCATGTGGAACTCCCACTTATTCTTTCTCTGACAAGTGACTTCCTTTGGTTAGAAGAAATGTTTTGTGATACAATGATGCTTTATGAGAGATTTAGTAATCAAGTGATCTCTTGAGTCATGATAGAATAACTCAAGGTCAGTATTTACTAGTTCTATCAAATTGAGGTCTCAGCAGGGGCATTAAACAGGACACTTCTGTGACAAGAAAGTTTCATGTTGTATATTAGTCCATTCTCACAGTATTAATAAAGACATACCCAAGACTGGGTACTTTACAAAGGAAAGAGTTTTAGTTGACTCACAGTTCAGCATGGCTGGGGAGGTCTCAGGAAACTTAAAATCATGGCAGTAGAGGAAGCAAACGTGTCCTTCTTCACAAGGCAGCAGGAAGAAGTGCCAAGCAAAAGGGGGAAAAGTCCCTTATAAAACCATCAGATCTCATGAGAACTCACTCATTGTCATGAGACCAGCATGAGGGTAACTGCCCCCATGATTAAATTACTTCCCACTCTGTCTCTCCCATGACACGTGGGGATTATAGGAAGTACAATTCAAGATGAGATTTGGGTGGAGACACAGCCAAACCATATCATTCTACCCCTGGCCCCTCCCTAATCTCATGCTCTCACATTTCAAAACACAATCATGCCCTCCCATCAGTCCCCCAAAATTTTAACTCATTCCAGCATTAACTCAAAAGTCCAAGTCCGAAGTCTCATCTGAGACAAGGCAAGTCCCTTCTGCCTATGAGCCTGTAAAATGAAAAGCAAGCTAGTGACTTCCTAGATACAATGTGGGTACAAGCATTGGGTAAATGCATTCCTCCCAAATGGGAGAAATTCGCCAAAACAAAGGGGCTACAGGCCCCATGCAAGTCAAAGTCCAATGGGGCAATCATTAAACCTTAAAGTTCTAAAATGACCTCCTTTGACTCCGTGTCTCACATCCAGGTTACGCAGATGCAAGAAGTGGGCTCTCACACTCTTTGGACAGCTCTGCCCCTGTGGCTTTGCAGGATACAACCCCACCCCAGCTGCTTTCATGGGCTGGCATTGAGTGTCTGTGGCTTTTCCAGGCTCATGGTGCAAGCTGCCAGTGATGCAGCATTCTGAGGTCTGGAGGATAGTGATCCTTTCCTCACAGCTTCAGTAGGCAGTGCCCCAGTGGGGACTCTATATAGCTTCTCTGACTTCACATTTCCCTTCTGCAATGCCCTAGCAGAAGTTCTCTAGGAGGGTTCTGCCCCTGCAACAAACTTCTGCCTGGACATTCAGACATTTCTGTACATCCTCTGAAATCTAGGCAGGCATTCCCAAACCTCAATTCTTGACCTCTGTGCACCCACAGTCTCAACACCACATGAAAACCACCAGGGCTTGGGGTTTGTACCCTCTGAAGCAGTGGCCTGAGCTTTAAATTAGCCCCTTTTAGCCATGGCTGGAACTGAAGCATCTGGGATCCAGGGCACCAAGTCCATACACTGCACACAGCTGGGGGGCCCTGGGCCAGGCCCACACAACCATTTTTCCCTCCTAGGCCTCCAGGCCTGTGATGAGAGGGGCTCCCATGAAGGTCTCTGACATGCCCTGGAGACATTTTCCCTATTGTCTTGGTGATTAACATTTGGCTCCTCATAACGTATGATGCAGCTGGCTTGCATTTCTCCCCAGAATATGGGTTTTTCTTTTCTATCACATCAGCCTGCAAATTTTCCAAACTTGTATGATCTGCTTCCTTTTGAACACTTTGCCGCTTAGAAATTTCTTCTGCCGGGTACCCTAAGTCATGTCTCTCAACTTCAAAGCACCAAAGATCTCTAGGGCAGGGGCAATATGCCACCAGTCTCTTTGTTAAAACATAGCAAAAATCACCTTTATTTTAGTTCTCAACAAGTTCCTCATCTCCATCTGAGATCACCTCACCCTGGATTTCATTGTCCATATCACTATCAGCACTTTGGTCAAAGCCATTCAACAAGTCTCAACTTTCCCACATCTTTCTGTTTTCTTCTGACCCCTCCAAACTGTTCCAGCCTCTCCCTGTTACCCAGTTCCAAAGTCACTTCTACATTTTTGGGTATCTTTGCAGCAGCACCCCACTACCCAGTACCAATTTACTGTATTAGTCCATTCTCATGCTGCTAATAAAGTCATACCAGAGACTGGGTAATTTATAAAGGAAAGAGGTTTAATTGACTCATAGTTCAGCATGGCTGGGGAGGCCTCGTGAAACTTACAATCATGGCAAAAAGGGAAGCAAATACATCCTTCTTCACAGGGCAGCAGGAAGGAGAAATGCCCATGAAAAGAGGAAAAAGCCCCTTATTAAACCATCAAATCTTGTGAGAACTCACTTACTATCACAAGAACAGCATTAGGGTAACTACCCCAATGATAAATTACCTCCCACAGAGCCTCTCCCATGATACCTGTGGCTCAGGAGAACCACAATTCAAGATGAGATTGGGGTGGGGACACAGCAAAACCCTATCACATGTTGTTGAGCCCATGCAAGTCCAACCTGATATGCCATCATTGCCATTGTATTCATGAGCTCCTTAATCAAGAAGAGGTGTAGACAGTAAAGATACTAAAGGTTATAGATCATAAACGGAAAACCACCATGTCCTCTTGATTATAGGGAATATCATGTGAAATGAGGCCCTTTTATGACTATTTACAAGGGATACATATATTCCTATTCTCCAGGCCCATACTCATCCCTTCAGAAAACCTTTTCCCAAATTTCTGGTTACATTGCTTCCAAGTCCGAATCCTGTTCTCCATCAATGTAGTCAATAATTTTGTCACTGTTCGTTAATGAATACAGGTCCTTAACTCAAGCTATCTTGCTTTCCTTTAAAATGAGACTTACTACGTGAGTTATGCCCACAGGGAGGACTCCTTCTCATTATTTTTCAAGACATTAAAATCCTAATTCTAAAAATTCACTCTCAGCTGGTGCTTTCATACTGTGAAGCCTCATCAGTAAGTCAGACTCATCATGTTTTTCTTCTAAGGTAACATTACTTAGGAAATTCTCAGTGAGGGCAGAAGAGGTGAAGTTATGTGATAACAATAATCATGCTAAAATATGGTCACCTTGCTTGTGCCTTCTCAGATTTTTCATGGATGTAGCATGGGGAGTTCCTTCAGAACAAGTTTAATTAGTCAAAATTTGATATCAGAGCCTGATCAGAGTCAGAAATGCATTCACACAAAGAGGGAGCCTCATGTGGAGCACTGGAGCACAAAATTGGGCAGAGAAACATTTATGTGGTGGAGTTGGAAGAAGAAAATCAGCCTGTATGAGACCCCAGACAGACTGAGGAGAGCATCCATCCGAAGATTATTGGCCTGTGTGCTTCATTATCAGGTGACTGAATGGGCACTGGGTGATTCATTAGTAAATAATCATGTCAGTAGCTGTAGGTCTCATCCAAGGCTGTTCAGTTTGTCCGTATAAATTCTGGAAGTTGAGTTATCAAAAGAGGATTTTGGCAACAGAGTGATAGATCTGCTTTATGGAGGTAAAACTTATGCATCCACTTTCCATTAACAAAAATTTTGTTGATTCTTATCTGCTATTATCTTCTCTCATTCTTTTTGTCTGTATGGATTTATGCTCTCATATGTTTTGGAGGTTTGGAAAAGGGGGAAAGGACAATACATGTAGTCATCACTCCATGTGTAACATCTCCTCATTCATTTCTCAACTCATCATAGGAATCCTGTCTTTCTCTATGAGTTTAACTTCTCCATGTATAGCATTGCTATTTGTCACATTTATTTTGCCATTAATTATCTCAGGTTATTGTTCTTTAAGAGCCAGGACCTGGTACAGACATTTTTGATATATTCCAAGTTATCTTTGTTAATGCATTCTCTGTGCTAGGGTAACCAAACATTTTTCTGCAAACAACTAGATGGTAAATATATCAAGTTTGTGGGTATTACGTTTTCTGGTGCAACTACTCAACTCCAGTTACAGTGTGAAAGAAGCCATAGGTGAGAGATAAATGAATAGTCTATTTATATACAGTGAAATATTAATTCCATAAAATTTTTACATGGCATATGATATTTCTCTTTTATTTTTCAACAATTTTTAATTCGTGGATTGTACAAACACAGGCAGCAGACCAGATTTAACCGATGGGCCATAGTTTGCTGATCTCTACTCCATACAACTAGTAATTTGAAATTCAAGTTTAACACTGGCTAAAATAGTGTCTCTGGCAGGACTTCTGTAAATCGTAATTTGCCACATCCCTCTCAAGGTAGCCAGAAGAGAACATTTTGAATGCTGTCATTACAGATAAATAATAAATGTTTAAAATGATGGTGCTATTTTCTGACCCCTCCAGACCTCATATTGAAATTTGATCCCCAATGATGAAGTTCCGTGGAACCTAATGAGAGATATTCGGAGGTATGGGGGTGAATGCCTCAAGAAATGCTTGGTGCTTACTTAAAAGTAATAAGTGAGTTATTGCTCTGTTAGTAAGATAGTTAAAATGAGCTTGACACCTCCTCCACCTTTCTCTCTCGCTGTTGGATCTCTGCACAGGGTTGCTCTGGCTCTCCATCCCCTTCCACCAAGAGTGAAAGCAGCCTGTGGTCCTTGCCAGATGCAGATGTCCAATCTTAACATTTCCAGACATCAGACTTGGAAGTCAGATAAGCCTTTTTCCTTATAAATTAACAAGCCTCAGGTATTCCTTTATAGAAACACAAATGGACTGAGATGTATGGATACAGTAATTATCCTGATTTGATTGTTATGCTATGTACACATGCATTGAAACGTCATATTTACCCTGTACGTATGTACAATTACTATGTATCGAGTGTAAATAAAAATTTATTTAAAATAATTTTGTACCTTAGTTTTCTAATCCATAAAATAATAATATCTAAGAATAGGAATATTTGGGGGATTAAATCAATTAAATCATGTGAATTACTTAAATAAGTAATATTACATGATAAGCACTCAATAATCATTAGCCATGCTCATTGCTGTTGTTATCTTGACTCAGTAATTTGGCATAGAAGGTAAAAGAATTCAAAGTTAAAATTATTAGTAATTTCAGCATCTCCAGATTTCTAGATTTTACAGATCTGAGAGAAACAATGAACACTGAGAAGTGCTAGGTACATCACGGTCCATTATTTTAACTGTCATGTCTTTGTCTCCTTACTGTACTGAGAATATTTGAGGATTACACTTGTTTTAGTTTTGATACACATTGTGTTTGTTATTGGTTTTTTATAATAAGGTTTAATAATTATTACCACTAATGAAATCATATTAAATAATCCACATAACACCGATGTTGTTTTAAAAATAATATACATAAAAATATCACCAAGATTAATATTTTTTTTAGGTTTTGTAGGGATGGGGTCTTGCCATATATATTGCCCAGGCTTGACTCAAATTCCTGGGCTCAAGTGAGCTTCAGTCTTCTGAGTAGCTGGGGCTACAGGTGAGCCCTACCTAACTGGGATGAATTTCTATTTAAAAATAAAAGGCAATAAAATTATTTTGTGTACTAGTAATGTAATTAGTGATATATTAATAGTTCCACTTATATATATTCTCTAAATGAAAATACATTGACCAATAAAACAAATGATTATACAAAATTAAAAAATATCGAGTTTGCATAAGAACTTAATTTAGATCGAGTGCGGTAGCTCACACCTGTAATCCCAGCAGTTTGGGAGGCCAAGGCGGGTGGATCACCTGAAGTCAGGAATTCGAGACCAGCCTGGCCAACATGGTGAAACCCCATCTCTACTAAAAATACAAAAATGAGCCAGGCATGGTGGCAGGCCCCTGTAATCCCAGCTACTCGGGAGGCTGAGGCAGGAGAATCGCTTGAACCCGGGAGGTGGAGGTTGCAGTGAGCCGAGATCGTGCCATTGCACACCAGCCTGGGGGACAAAAAAAAAAAAAAGTTAAAAAAATTAATGTAATTTTTAAAACATTTTATTACACATGGAAAGTGACCAGATATTTGAAATAAATAAACATTTTTTAAAAGTTATTATTAATTTCTTGTATTTTCTCTGTAATAACTGCACTCTTTCAGTGATGATGGCTTTTTTTTATCTTGACTACAGAAGCTATAATCTCTATAATCTTTTTTCTCCAGTATTTTAAAATAACTAAACTTTAATTATTGAGCATTGGTTTTATACTGGGTGATTAGCATAGCTTTTTTGTATTTTCTTTTATTTATTTATTTTTTTTTTTTTGAGACAGAGTCTCACTCTGTCACCAGGCTGGAGTGCAGTGGCACAATCTTGGCTCACTGCAGTCTCCACCTCAAGCTATTCTCCTGCCTCAGCCTCCCAAGTAGCTGGGATTACAGGCACATGCCATCATACCTAGTTAATTTTTGTATTTTTTATAGATATGGGGTTTCACCGTGGTGTCCAGGATGGTCTCCATCTCCTGACCAGAGTAGCTTATTTGTATTTTAACGATGTTCATTAAATTTTCGTATGTAGAGAATTTTTAAAATGTACTGCAGTTGACTGGGTAGGTCTTAAAGAGTATTATTCAGAACTCCACTATCCTACAAAATCATCTTAATCAAATACATATATATTTGGCTTAACATTAACTCAGGCTATGTTTAAATACTTGTGAAGATGATTCAATTTTAAATTACCTCACAAAACTTTGAGATTACATCATCATTAAACAAAAACATTTATTCATTTTCTCTGTTTTCTGTACTAGTTAATGAATACTTTTCCATCCAAGGAATTCATTAAAAACCAAATGTAATAATAATCCTAATCTCAACATGATATACCAATATTTAATTTTAAATAATGTGTGAATAAAATTTTAAAATATTATGTTTTCTCTATTAAAGATTTATTTTTTCTGTTATAAAGTTGCTAACCAACTGTCTTCTTAAATCTCAGCTTTACCATTAAATACATCTTTAGATATATTTTAGATATATGTTGTCTTGCATGACTTTAAAATTTTCCATGAAATAGTTTTTAAGATATTACAAAGTCATGATAATACTCTTTAGCAAATGTATATTAACATCTGTATTCAAGACCAAAAAGATGACATGCAGAAGGGGTAGGGAGAGAGAGAAACAGGAAGAGAGAGAGACAGAGAGAGAGACAAAGGCAGAGAAAGAGAGAGAGAGAGAGAGAGACAGCAATGTATGGGGAGGAGAAAGTAAGGGCAATAAATGAAATGGCAGAGTCTAAAGAAGGTAAGTTTGCACTTTCACCCAAAGCAGTTCCAAAGCAAACGTGTAAGGCTTGTAATTTGAGAGTGGGCAAGGGAACATCAGCTTAAAATTCAGGCCTTAAATTCATTAAAATGGAAATATTTGACATTTTCTACCAGATCAGGTATTTGTTGACATAGTTTGACAGGGAATTTAATCATGTGTGAATATTTAACTTGCCTCTAGCACACTCATCATTATAATTTAATGGTTTAATAGTATTGAAACAAAACCAAACATAAAGGAAACTCACCCACTATATCTTAGACATTACATGTGGTCGTTGCAACATTGCCTTAAAACACAGTTCATGATCTCTACCATCACCCATTGAGTCTGAGCTAAATAAACATCGCTATTTTCAATTCAAAAGCACTACTAAAATAAAAACATAATTAGCATTCAAAATTTGTTTGTGTCAAGAGTAATTAGTTAAACAATGTAGCATTCGTTGCAACATTGTACTTAATACACAATTAAAATTATCAGGCATTCTCTTCTGCAGTAAAACAGCAGAAATCTAACCCACAAGATTATTTTGGAGGGGGAGAATGCAGAAAGTAACTCATTTTTCATAAATAAATAATTTCTTTTAGTCTATTTCATTTCTCCCCACTCCTAACATTCCTCCACAGCTACCCTCATTTCTAATGGGAGGATGGGTTGCTAAAAGGCTAATTCTTGAGGTGAACTACATAGTATAAAAATTATTTTGAAATTGCACCTTGCCTGGCTTTATATTTGCATTTTTATCAAATATTTATTGTTCTTCCTTCCTCTGAAAAGCACTATTTAGTGTGTATAATTTGTATATATTCCTATTTTCTTCCTGATTACATATATAAATTATTTTCCCCAGGAATGAATGCACTCAATCATGAAAAATCTTCATCTTCAAAGTTCCTGAAGCACATTTTCTAGGATTTCATATCTTTAAATACATTTAATTCATTTCCATATTTATCATGAAAAGATAGTGCATATATATGCACAATTCAACAATATAAACAAATAATATACATATTTTTTCTGAATTCTGCCTTTAATTTGGCAAAAGGATATCAATATAGAAAAGACTCTTTACATGTAAGTTCTAAATAATCAAATAGATATTATTTTTCTATTCCCACAATGCAGATATTTAGGAAGACATACCAGTTTAGGAAAATGATACTATAAACAGACTGTTTTTGTAAATTTTAAGATAGGTTTTTTGAAGTTCTGAATTGATCCAACATACAATAATTACCCTTTTGAGAGTGATCCACTATGACAGCAATAACTCTTTCATTGGTGACAAGCTCTGGCGTATGTAGATAATTTTCCATTCACATGTAAAGTATTTATTTAAATTTATTTATGTAGCGAAAAGCTGGTTTAGGTCACTGAAATGATGTTTTTGTCTGTGGCTAAGTCTCATGCTAACTTTCAGACTTTCACAGGAATAAAATCATAAGGATCTGGGGAAGACATCCGGGAAACTGTGAGTCACACACATTTCACATTTAGGAAAGATTTCTGAGGACTAAAAACACCTGCTTTAGTAAACAGTAGTTTTGCAGACACATGTATTTCAATTTACTTGTAAGGAAATGGCATCTCACCCTATAGGATCAGGAGAGTTAAGGAGACAAAGTTCTTACCCAATTGGCACACTGTGCACACATGCACACACACACACATATGCACAAACAATGGTATGTTTACATTGTAAAATAAATAATAAGAAAAATAAAAACAAGAAATTGAATCTTCACACGTCCCCTACCCAAAAGTAACCACAGTTGACATTTTAGTTTACAAAGAAGTAAATGAGTCCAGTATGCTATGATGTCATGGAGCAGGTATGTAAAGTATGACATTAATGTTACAGCACCTCCCTTGGCAACTGATACTTGAGTAAGTATTCTATGGTGCATGAGTCTTTAAAACTGTAGATAACCCAATCAAGCAGTCAATTTAACTAAAAAGAAGTACAATCAAATTAATACCTTTGGGTTGTATTAGGCAAAATACAAAAAGGATTAGATCCAGTGAGAGTACAGCTGAAACAAGTCAACTTGTTTAGAGTACAGTTAGTACAGTTGACTTGTTTCAACTGTACTCTCCTGGACATGTCTTCCCTTATTGGGATTATTTTCCTTAACTTGAAATGAACTTTCCCAAATAATTTTAATGATAAAATGATTTCAATTACAATGGTAAATAATTTGGATCTGAAGATCCTAATCTGTTTAAATGAATCTATTGACTAAGCATCTAGTAATAATGACTTTTATGGGGCAGATTTAAAGTAAGAATGAAAAGGTTCTGAAAGGAATAGCAACACAATGTATGACCTTTCAGAAATTCCTAGACTCACTAACTCTTGGGCAGCTCCTGGGCTATCACAGACAGTGTATTTTAATGCACTTGCCAAAGAAAGGTCACTGAAAATGGAAAAGCACATTCAATTGCACGTGTCCTTATGCTAATTTATAAATTCAGTGACTTTCTCTTGAAAAATTAAGATACAAAAAAATTTGCAAAGGTCAAATATATTAAAAATTTTGTAAAAAGACTCATAATTAGAATCTTAGATTAGTATATGAGTGGGTGCAACAATAACAAAACAGTCAAAGGAAAATTAGCATTCCTTTGATTAGCCAGAAATGGCATTTGGACAAAGAGTCATCACACTACAGTTTATGCTTATATTTCCATCACTTTAAGCTATTTTCTCCCAATCTTTGATATTCACTAATTTGGAACATCTCAAGGATTCTTTTAAAAACAAACAATTGGAAAGTACTTCTGGTGGAATGTTTTATTTTACACATGAAATAATAAAGATGCATGAGATGAAATTACCTTCACAGGGCCACAATAATTCTTAGTCATAAAGGCAGAACAGGTACATGACTTCTGAAATCAAGTTCACTGATATTTTTTGCTATGTGATTTTGCCATCTATGGATACAAATTATATTCCTTAGCTTGGAGATACTGCCATTTAGTTATATAACTTCAAAAAAATCATGGCAGGGAGGTGATGCAGAGAAATATTTTGTAAACCAAGTCTATAAAAATTGCTTCTATAAATTTAAGGCTGTTTTTTCTTACAGGATTTAACCATGTTGAACCCCAGATTTTCAGCCAAACAAAAATATATTATTTCTAAGACCTTAAAGTATAAAATTTTAGGATTCATGTCATCTTCTGATGTTAGCTGAAAGAGGTCATGGATGCTTTTAGATGTGAACTTATCATTCACTCTCTATCTATATGCCTTTGATAAACCAAGTTTATTCATTCCTGAGAGTACTGTCAGACAAAGCATAAAGTTTTCTATAATGTTCTGTGAAGCAATATTATTATGGTACAGTTTATTCACGGAAGAAAATTTAACTCTGAAAGAAAAACCTTCAGATTTAGATGATTTAATATGTGTCAGACTGAAAAGTCTGTCACTAGAATTATAGGCAAATAATCATATTTTTAATGAAGAATCATAGCATTTAGAGACACATTGAAATGCTTTTATATAAAACATTTAAAACTGCAATGGATTTGTGCCAAATCATTAAAAAATATAAAGTATGCTTAGTATTTCATTTATTTCCATGAAATTCTAAAGTATCCATACAGTCATTATTTAAGCATCCTGAAACTTTATCTGTATAAAATCAAGAGAGTGATCATGAAGTAAAAACATTTTGCAAGGCATTGATTCTTACCTGGGAATCTGGGATTGGAACTTAGAGGCTTACAGAAAATTTCAATTTGTCTCTACACCTTACATATGTAAACTCCAATTCTGCTGGATACCTTTAGTCCACCACGTTGCGAGAAGTACAGAAAGCTGGGGTGGAGTGTGTTGAGGAAGTATAAGTAGAAACAAAATATCTGCCAACCCAGAAAACCTCTGTGCAAAAGTAGCAAATAAAGAAAACAGTTTTATTACTGAATAAGCATCAAACCAGAATGTGGTGCACATCATTGGAAATCTGCTAAAGAGGTTCCAAAGACAGAAGGAAATCTTACTGTTTCACATAGTCAAGCATATACAACCCATTGTGTACATTTCTTAAGATAAACAATTACTAGTCCTCAAATAAGACGACTTGACAGCATCATTTTTCACACATAGTTCATCCTCAGTTCACTTGGTAATTAGGGTAACTACCTGTGTTTGCTAATTTCTTGCATCTAAAGGAAGAATAAATTTATTATGTCTATGAGTGAAGATGGGTTTGCAGCTTGAAATCAGGCACCAGCTGAAACTAGGCTCTTGTCGTCTCACGCAGATTGGGAGATAGGGGTACTAGCTTTCTTGATGACTGTAGTTCAAAGAAATAGTTCCTGGGTCCTGGAAAAACACATCCCTGCTTTGTAAAGCTCACAAGATGCTTACTTAGCTTTTTAAAATATTTACAGGTATCTCAGATGGGTAGAGGAAGAATATATACAATTACTAATTTTCTAAAACAAGCACTCTAAGAAATGAGGGAAGAGTCTCTTTCACTCTTTTTTAACCTGAGAATATTAAAATTTATTTTTCTTGTTTAATATGTATTTGCCCTTACACGAGGGTTAAGTTATTGTAAGTGCATGTCTTTCATATAATATTTTACATAATACTTTGTTGAATTATACCTTCTTGATTCTAAACTAAAAGATACTTGATTTAAATTTGTAAATATATTTGCTATAAATTCAGTAATGCTTTAGTCTATTTCCAATGCATCATTTGTTGTCTAAATGTAGCTTTATAATTAGCCCTCTTTTAGAAATGTGTTTGTGTGTCTCTGTGTATAAAGGAAAGAAGTAATCTGCATCTCTTTCCCCCTAACACAGTCACGGGCCATCTAGTGGCTACCTGACACAGGAAATCCTTCCGCTTTCAGGGTGGACTTGATTGATGGATATTATAAAACAAAGAAAAAAAAAACAATGGCTTGAAAGTTCTAGTAATGAATATGGGGCTCTAATACCACAATAGCACTTTCTATTAAAATCAACATATTACTATTTCATTATGAGGCATATTTTCTTTTGTGGGTTTAAAACATAAACTGGAGAGAATGTCAAAGGACTTTTATTTATTTATTTATTATACTTTAAGTTCTAGGGTACATGTGCACAACGTGCAGGTTTGTTACATATGTATACATGTGCCATGTTGGTGCGCTGCACCCATTAACTATTAGTCTTGCTAGTGGGTTTCCCGACTTCTTAATGATCACCATTCTAACTGACGTGAGATGGTATCTCATTGTGGTTTTGATTTGCATTTCTATGATGGCCAATGAGGATGAGCATTTTTTCATGTGTCTGCTGGCTGCAAAAATGTCTGCTTTTGAGAAGTGTCTGTTTATATCTTTTGCCCACTTGTTGATGGGGTTGTTTGTTTTTTTCTAGTAAATGTAAGTTCTTTGTAGATTCTGGATATTAGCCCTTTCTCAGATGAGTAGATTGCAAAAATTTTCTCTGATTCTGTAGGTTGCCTGTTCACTCTGATGGTAGTTTCTTTTGCTGTGCAGAAGCTCTTTAGTTTAATTAGATCCCATTTGTCAATTTTGGCTTTTGTTGCCATTGCTTTTGGTGTTTTAGACATGAAGTCCTTGTCCATGCCTATGTCCTGAATTGTATTGCCTAGGTTTTCTTCTAGGGTTTTTATGGTTTTAGGTCTGACGTTTAAGTCTTCAATCCATCTTGAATTAATTTTTGTATAAGGTGTAAGGAAGAGATCCAGTGTCAGCTTTCTACATATGGCTAGCCACTTTTCCCAGCACCATTTATTAAATAGGGAATCCTTTCCCCATTTCTTGTTTTTATCAGGTTTGTCAAAGATCAGATGGTTGTAGATATGTGGTATTATGTCTGAGAGCTCTGTTCTGTTCCATTGGTGTATATCTCCGTTTTGGACCAGTACCATGCTGTTTTGGTTACTGTAGCCTTGTAGCATAGTTTGAAGTCAGGTAGCGTGATGCCTCCAGCTGAAGACTTTTATTTATTTATTTAAAAATCACATTAAAAAGTTAACATTAAAATTAAAATTCGAGTAAACATTCTGATTGAAGTTAAAGAAATATGTCTGTGTAAATCCTGGTATTTGTTAAAAAATAAAATGGCATATTAAGCAAAAAATATGTAAATATTAAATAGATATCAATTCTAAATCTATAATCATGTCTGGGAGAAAAAAAAAGCATTTTATTCTTTTAAAAGGCAAGTTCTAGGTCACATTTTTAAAAGCACAAGAATTAAGTAGAGTTCATGGGAGAGAAAGATTAGAAGGAATACAACCAGGAAATTGAAGGGCGAAGGGGAAAGCAAAAGAAAGATAACCATTTCTTCTTCTCCTCTTCCTCCTGCTCCTCCTCCTTCTGTAATATTCACACAGTGAAATAAATGCACAGAGTTTAAGTATACAGTTTTTATAAGTTTTGACAAATCTAAACACATATGTCATCCAGAAGTATATTAAGTACAAAACATTTAACTTAAGAAAGTAATCTACCCCTTCACTGTTTACATCCCACTTTCTTGGAAGCAACCACTGCTCTGATTTCTATCACCAAAGATTAGTTGTGTCTTTTCTAGAAGTTCATATAAATGTATCATATGGTATGTGTTCTTTGATATGTTGCTTCTTGGATTAGCACATCTGTGAAATTTCCATGATATATTTTATTGCTTATGAATATCTCATTAGTTCAGTTTATTCTTTTCTTTATTCTGTTCATTGCTAAGTAATAATATGCTATTACTAGAATTTTCAACAATGTGTTTACACATTTTCCAATTGATGAACTATTTCCATTTTGAGTCTATGTTAATTAAACTGTTAGGAAGATTTTTGTCAAAAGTCTTTTTTGTGAACTGTATTTTATTTGATTTTCTAACTATGGATCTAGAAGTGAAATTGCTATATCACAAACACACGGTAGTCATACCTTTAAATTTATGAATTACTGCCAAGCTGTTTTCCCAAGTAATTCCAACATTTTGCACTCACAAGAAATGTACTTTGTTCCGTATCACTGTTGGTAATTGGTCATGCCCGTCTTTATATTTTAGGCATTCTAGTATTCATACATGTGGAATGGGTTCATAATAATATCACTTTAGTTTTAATTTGCATTTCTTTGATGCCTAAAAGTGTTAACACAAGTTCTTTGTCATATATTTATATATATATTTAACACAGGACACATATATATATGAGATATGAGATATATGACATAGGACATATATATGAGATATATATTTTTAATATATGAGATATACATATATGAGATATAAATATGAGATATGCATATATGTGAAATATATCTCATATATGAGATATATATGTAATTGTACCTTCTTGACTCTAATCTTCTTTATATACCTCATATGTTATATTTTATGTATATGAGACATATATATCTCATATATATTAGATAATCTATATATATCTATGAGAGAGATATATAGCTCATATATTTTATACATACACACACATATATATATCTGTATATATATATGTAGGATATACCTCTTCTCTCTCAGAAGAAGCCAAATTTATCACTCTGTCAATTATTGTTCTTCTCTGAGACACAAGAAGCCAAATTTATTGATCGCTTCTCTTGTGAGTTTTCTTTTTTCTGTTCTGTAAAAGCTGTTTCTGTCTACCCTAGTTGTTTCTTCCTAGAAGCTTTATATGTTTGGTCCTTACATTTAATTCTATAAATTATATAAAATTAATTTTTGTTCATAGTGTGAAGTGAAGGTAGAATGCTTTTCCCTGATTCACAGTTTGTAGGTGTGTTGCTTAATCCACATATTGGGAGATTTTTCAGGTATCTTATTTTTTATTTATTTCAAATTTAATTACATTTTTTCCTGAAAGAACATTTGCTATGTATTTCCGTTTTGAAAAAATGTAATCAAGCTTAATATATAGGCTGGCATATGAACTACCTTGATGAACCTCCTATGTACAATGGATTGGAAAAAGTCTCTGTTTTGTCATGGAAGTTCTAATGATCTAATGTTTTATAAAGGTTGATACACACACAGACACCAGGTACCGATTTTTATAAAAATAATTGTTTTGTCAATTACCAAGAGAGTATATTACATCTCCCACGTTATTGTGATTTAATTCTTCCTTTAGTTCTTTCAGTTTTTGTATTGTATAATTCAATTCTTTGTTATTACATTTGTGTACATTTAGGACAGTATGTTCTCTTGATTAGTTGGTTATTTTATTATTTTATGAATGCTTTTATCTATGGTAATTTTTTCTGCTCTGAAACACAAATGGTTGAAATTATTTGAACCTGTCATTTTAAAATCCGATTAGAGTTTTCACAGTATATCTTTTTCTCTCCTTTATATCTTACTATTTAGTGCTGTATTTATAGCTTATCTCTCAGAAACAGCACAGTTGAGTCTTGCTTTTTTGTTTGACTTGTCAATCTCTGCTGTATTTTTGGGGGTGGGAGAGTTTTAATTTATTCATATTTCAAATAATTATTGATACTGTTGGTTTAAGCGTACAATCCTATTTTTATTGTTCTATGTGTTCTTTAATTGTTTCATATTTCTTGTCTTTTTTTATTAAATGAAGCATTTATTTTTATAATTCTATCTCATTTACTAACATTTTAGCTGACTGGTGTTTGGTTTATATTTTTATTGTTAGCCCAAAATATCAATAGTGTCCATCCTTAATTTTTCACCAAGTAAATATAGCATTTTAAGAAATTACAACAAAATTTAAGAAACTTAAAACAGCATACGTTGATTTATTCTGCTTCCAACTTTTGTGCTATTATTATCACATATTTAACTTCAATATATTTTATAAACTCCATAATATGTTGTCATTATTTTGCATTAAACAGCCATATATATTTTAAAATAAGAAAGTAAAATGATCTTTTAGATATAAAATATCTAAAAGATACATTTCTTCTTATATATTGGATATTTTTAGATATTCAATATCTAAAATATACATTTCTTTTCATCATGTACGCCTATGTTTCCATTTGATAGTATTTCCTCTTATTTTAAATAATGTTTAAAATATTGGGTAGGGCAGAAGTTCTGGCAATGAGTCTTCTTAGTTCTTGTTCTTTTATTATTATTATTATTATTATACTTTTAACTTTTAGGGTACATGTGCACAATGTGCAGGTTTGTTACATATGTATCTATGTGCCATGTTGGTGTGCTGCACCCATTAACTCGTCATTTAGCATTAGGTATATCTCCTAATGCTGTCCCTCCCCCCTCCCCCAACCCCACAACAGTCCCCAGAGTGTGATGTTCCCCTTCTTGTGTCCATGTGTTCTCATTGTTCAATTCCCACCTATGAGTGAGAACATGTGCTGTTTGGTTTTTTGTCCTTGTGATAGTTTACTGAGAATGATGATTTCCAGTTTCATCCATGTCCCTACAAAGGACATGAAGTCCACATTTTTTATGGCTGCATAGTATTCCATGGTGTATATGTGCCACATTTTCTTAATTCAGTCTATCATTGTTGGACATTTGGGTTGGTTCCAAGTCTTTGCTATTGTGAATAGTGCCGCAATAAACATACGTGTGCATGTGTCTTTATAGCAGCATGATTTATAGTCCTTTGGGTATATACCCAGTAATGGGATGGCTGGGTCAAATGGTATTTCTAGTTCTAGATCCCTGAGGAATCACCACACTGACTTCCACAATGGTTGAACTAGTTTCCAGTCCCACCAACAGTGTAAAAGTGTTCCTGTTTTTCCACATCCTCTCCAGCACCTGTTGTTTCCTGACTTTTTAATGATGGCCATTCTAACTGGTGTGAGATGGTATCTCATTGTGGTTTTGATTTGCATTTCTCTGATGGCCAGTGATGATGGGCATTTTTTCATGTGTTTTTTGGCTGCAAAAATGTCTTCTTTTGAGAAGTGTCTGTTCATATCCTTTGCCCACTTTTTGTTGGGGTTGTTTGTTTTTTTCTTGTAAATTTGTTTGAGTTCATTGTAGATTCTGGATATTAGCCCTCTGTCAGATGAGTAGGTTGCGAAAATTTTCTCCCATTTTGTAAGTTGCCTGTTCACTCTGATGGTAGTTTCTTTTGCTGTGCAGAAGCTCTTTAGTTTAATGAGATCCCATTTGTCAATTTTGGCTTCTGTTGCCATTGCTTTTGGTGTTTTAGACATGAAGTCCTTGCCTATGCCTATGTCCTGAATGGTATTGCCTAGGTTTTCTTCTAGGGTTTTTATGGTTTTAGGTCTAACATGTAAGTCTTTAATCCATCTTGAATTAATTTTTGTATAAGGTGTAAGGAAGGGATCCAGTTTCAGCTTTCTACATATGGCTAGCCAGTTTTCCCAGCACCATTTATTAAATAGGGAATCCTTATCCCATTGCTTGTTTTTGTCAGGTTTGTGAAAGATCAGATAGTTGTAGATATGCAGCATTATTTCTGAGGGCTCTGTTCTGTTCCATTAATCTATGTCTCTGTTTTGGTACCAGTACCATGCTGTTTTGATTACTGTAGCCTTGTAGAATAGTTTGAAGTCAGGTAGTGTGGTGCCTCCAGCTTTTGGTTCCATATGAATGAATCCAGGAGCTGGTTTTTTGAAAAAATCAACAACATTGATAGACCACTAGCAAGACTAATAAAGAAGAAAAGAGAGAAGAATCAAATAGATGCAATAAAAAGTGACAAAGGGGATATCACCAACAATCCCACAGAAATACAATCTACCATCAGAGAATACTACAAACACCTCTACGCAAATAAACTAGAAAATCTAGAAGAAATGGATAAATTTCTCGACAAATACACTCACCCAAGACTAAATCAGGAAGAAGTTGAATCTCTGAATAGACCAATAACAGGCTCTGAAATTGTGGCAATAATCAATAGCTTACCAACCAAAAAGAGTCCAGGACCTGATGGATTCACAGCCAAATTATACCAGAGGTACAAGGAGGAACTGGTGCCATTCCTTCTGAAACTATTCCAATCAATAGAAAAAGAGGGAATCCTCCCTAACACATTTTATGAGGCCAGCATCGTCCTGATACCAAAGCCTGGCAGAGACACAACCAAAAAGAGAATTTCAGACCAATATCCTTGATGAAGATTTATGCAAAAATCCTCAATAAAATACTGGCAAACCGAATCCAGCAGCACATCAAAAAGCTTATCCACCATGATCAAGTGGGCTTCATCCCTGGGATGCAAGGCTTGTTCAACATATGCAAATCAATAAATGTAATCCAGCATATAAGCAGAACCAAAGACAAAAACCACATGATTATCTCAATAGATGCAGAAAAGGCCTTTGACAAAATTCAACAACCCTTCATGCTAAAAACTCTCAATAAATTAGGTATTGATGGGACGTATCTCAAAATAATGAGAGCTATCTATGACAAACCCACAGCCAATATCATACTGAATGGACAAAAACTGGAAGCATTCCCTTTGAAAACTGGCACAAGACAGGGATGCCCTCTCTCACCACTTCTATTCAACAAAGTGCTGGAAGTTCTGGCCAGGGAAATCAGGCAGTAGAAGGAAATAAAGGGTATTCAATTAGGAAAAGAGGAAGTCAAATTGTCCCTGTTTGCAGATGACATGATTTTATATCTAGAAAACCCCATTGTCTCAGCCCAAAATCTCCTTAAGCTGATAAGCAACTTCAGCAAAGTCTCAGGATACAAAATCAATGTACAAAAATCACAAGCATTCTTGTACCCCAATAACAGACAGAGAGCCAAATCGTGAGTGAACTCCCATTCACAATTACTTCAAAGAGAATAAAATACCTAGGAATCCAACTGACAAGGGACATGAAGGACCTCTTCAAGGAGAACTACAAACCACTGCTCAATGAAATAAAAGAGGATACAACCAAATGGAACCAAATGGAAGAACATTCCATGCTCATGGGCTGGAAGAATCAATATTGTAAAAGTGGCCACACTGCCCAAGGTAATTTATGGATTCAATGCCATCCCCATCAAGCTACCAATGACTTTCTTCACAGAATTGGAAAAAACTACTTTAAAGTTCTTGTTTTTTTTTTTTTTTTTTTTTTTTTTTTTGCTTTTTTAAAGGTTATGGTTTGACTCTGGACAGTTTTGGTTCATTTTTAAAGCTTTATTTATTTCAGCTCTATTTTAGAAAGGTAGGTTTGGTAGTTATAAAATTTTAAATTGATATTTTTCTTCTTTCAGTAAAGTGCCATTCTATTTCTTTGTGGTTTGTTATTTTTTTTTGATGAGAAATTGACAGTTATTCTTGTTTTAGAAGAAAATCTAAGCCTATTTTATTAAATAAATCAAAATTGCATTTAAAATGTTTTTACAAATAGATCATAAGTCTCAGATGCCTGCCTTTTAGGTACTTTCAAAGCTTTTAAAATTAAATAATGTCCACCTTCTGAAACCTCAGAATATACATATACATGTATACACACATGTTTTTAATAAGAGCTTATTATATACACATTGAAGAAAGACAATACTTTCCAACTCATTTCATGTGGCCAGCATGTATTTTATGTCAAAATCTGACAATAACGTGAAAAGAAGCAAAAATTTCAAACTAATCTCCCATTATTAACACAAATTCTATTCAGATGACAGTAAATTGAATTTTATAATTTATATAACATATGAACATTTGAGTTATTCCATGAGTGCTAGTTTGGTCCAACATCAAAAAATAATAATACGTAATACAATTCACTATATTATCAGCAGAAAACAAATGATGAAACCATTTCAACATACGTCGTAAAGCTCTTCATCTATTTCAGCATCTGTAATGGAAACTCTAGCAAACTAAGGAGGAAAGGAGCTTGTTTATACTGATAAAGAGTTCCTACGAAAGATGTTATACTTAATGACAATAAATTCAATTTTATCCCTCTGAGATAGTGAACGATGCAAAGATAACTTGCTATGAACACTTCTGTTTAATATTATACAAAAGAAACAGCAAGTACAGCAGGTTAAGTAATAAAAATTATAGGTAGACACGTGAAGTAGTTTTGAACCCGGATGTCATCCAGAAGATGACTTCAGCTGATTACAGCTGAGCCTAACAGAACTATAGCCTACCTGCACATTCATGAGAAGGAAATAAATGCGTATTGTGGCAAACCACTAAGTTTTGGATTATTTTTATGTAACATTACTTCAACTGAAACCTGAACAATGCAGCTTTCAAAGATTTAGTGGACAAATAGGTAATTCTTAATTTAGATCTGTAAACTCATAAGGCCTTTGAGAAATTGAGCTAGAGATCATTAAAAGACAAAAATGAAATAATACTGGACATTTAATGTAAAATTATAGTATCTTAAATTAATATGTTTCTATTGCGTGTCATTGTTCTATAATTTTTCATAATTTTTTTCTTTTTCTATTTTTACACTAAGTTCTGGATACATGTGCAGAACGTGCAGGTTTGTTACCCAGGTATACGTGTACCATGCTGGTTTGCTGCACCTATTGACCCATCATCTAAGTTCCCTCCGCTCGCCTCCCACCCCTCAACAGGCCCTGGTGTGTGTTGTTCCCCTCCCTGTGTTCCTGTGTTCTCATTGTTCACCTCCCACTTATGAGGGAGAACATGTGGTGTTTGTTTGTTTTCCTGTGTTAGTTTGCTGAGGATGATGGCTTCCAGCTTCATCCATGTCCCTAAAAAGCACATGATCTCATTTTTTAATGGCTGCAGATTATTCCATGGTGTATATGTACCACATTTTCTTTATCCAGTCTATCACTGATAGGCATATTGGTTGGCACGCTAGAAGAAAACCTAGGCAATACCATTCAGGACATAGGCATGAGCAAAGACTTCATGATGAAAACACCAAAGCAATTGCAACAAAAGCCAAAGTCGACAAATGGGATCTAATTAAACTAAAGAGCTTCTTCTGCACAGCAAAAGAAACTAACATCAGAGTGAACAGGCAACCTACAGAATGGGAGAAAAATTTTGCAATCTGTACATCTGACAAAGTCTAATATCCCAAATTTACAAAGAACTTAAACAACTTTACAAGAAAAAAACAACCCCATCAAAAAGTAGGCAAAGGATATGAACAGACACTTCTCAAAAGAAGACATTTAAGTGGCCAACAAACATATTTGAAAAAAGCTCAGCATCACTGATCATTAAAGAAATGCAAGTCAAAACCACAATGAGATACATCTCACACCAGTCAGAACAGTGATTATTAAAAAGTTAACACTAGTTGCGGGCGAGACTGTGGAGAAATAGGAATGCTTTTACATTGTTGGTGGGAATGTAAATTAGTTCAACCATTGTGGAAGACAGTATGGAGATTCCTCAAGGATCTAGAACTAGAAATACCATTTGACCCAGCAATCCCATTACTGGGTATATGCTCAAAGGAATATAAATCATTCTACTATAAAGACACATGCACACATGTTTATTGCAGTACTATTTACAATAGCAAAGTCATGGACAGTTATTCTGATCTATATTCATATAGATATCCGTGTGATTTTTCAATGTTTTCTTACTTATTTTAAGATTGTTTTAAATTCTAATTTTTGTGGGTACATAGTAGATGTATATATTTATGAGGTACCTGAGATATTTTGATGCAGGTATGCAATGTATAATAATCACATCATGGAAAATGGGGTATTCATCCCTTCAGGCATTTATTCTTTGTGCTACAAACAGTTCAATTATACTCTTCTGGTTGTTTTTAAATGTGCCATTAAATTATTCTTTACTATAGCTACCCTGTTGTGCTATCAAATACTAGCACTTATCCACTCTATATTTTTTGTACCTGTTAAACATCTGCACCTCCCACTATCCCCTGATTGTGTTTTGTTTTCCACAATTTTACTATGATATCCTTACTTTCATTTCTCTATTTGTATGTATGCATTTATCCCGCTTGAGATTTATAAGTATTGTAAATATGTGGATTGCTATTTCTCATCAAATTTCAAAATTTCTTTTTTTATGGTCCTCATATCTTTTCTCTTTTTTGAGGTTCTCTTTATGCATATTTGACTACTTAATATTTTCCCTACAAGTCAATGAGGCTATGTCAATTTCTTTTTGTTTTACTTTTATTTTCAGAGGTATACATGCAGGTTTTTTATATAGGTGAATTGCATGGGGGTTTAATGTACAATTTTTTCGCCCAGGTAATAAACATAGTACCTAATAGGTAGTTTTCTGACCGTTACCCTCCTCTCATGTTCCACCCTCAGGTAGGTCCCAGGGTCAGTTGTTCCCTTCTTTATATCCATATTTACTCAATGTTTAGCTCCCACTTATAAGTAAGAATATGCAGTATTTGGTTTTCTGTTCCTGAATCAGTTTGCTTAGGATTATGGACTCCAGCTTCATCTGTGTTGCCACAAAGGACATGATCTCATTCTTTATCATAGCTGCATAGCATTCCATGGTGTATATGCGCCATATTTTGTTTATCTAGTCTACCATTAATGGGCATTTAGATTGATTCCATGTTTTTGCTTTTGTAAATAGTGCTATAGGGAATATATGTGTGCATGTGTCTTTATAGTAGAATGATTTATGTCCCTTTGAGTATATACCCAATATTTGGATCGCTAGGTCAAATGGTAATTCTATTTTAAATTCTTTCAGAAATTGCCAAACTGCTTTTGACACTTGCTGAACTAGTTTACATTCCCATCAGCAGTAAATAAGCATTTCTTGTTCTCCACAACCTTGCCAGCATCTATAGTTTTTTGACATTTTAATAATAGCCATTCTGACTGGTGTGAGAAACTCATTGTGGTTTTGACATTCATTTCTGTAATGATTAGTGATGTTGAGAATTTTTTTTTTTTTTTTTTTTTGAGATGGAGTCTCGCTTTGTCGCCCAGGCTGGAGTGCAGTGGCGCAGTCTCGGCTCACTGCAAGCTCCGCCACCCAGGTTCACGCCATTCTCCTGCCTCAGCCTCTCCAAGTAGCTGGGACTACAGGCGCCTGCCACCACGCCCGGCTAATTTTTTGTATTTTTAGTAGAGACGGGGTTTCACTGTGGTCTCGATCTCCTGACCTCGTGATCCGCCCGCCTCGGCCTCCCAAAGTGCTGGGATTACAAGCGTGAGCCACCGCGCCCGGCGAGAATTTTTTATATGCTTGTTGGCTACATGAATGTCAATTTTTGAAAAGTGTCTGTTCATGTCCTTTGCCTACTTTATAATGGGGTTGTATGTTTTTTCTTGTAAATTTGTTTAAATTCCATGTAGATTCTGGATATTAGACCTTTGATGGGTGTATAGTTTGAAAATATTTTCTCCCATTCTGTAGATTGTCTGTTTACTCTATTGATAGTTTATTTGGCTGCACAGAAGCTCTTTAATTAGACCCCATTTGTCAATATTTGTTTTTGTTTCAATTGCTTTTGGATCCTCTGTGGTGAAGTATTCACCAAGTCCTAGGTCCAGAATGATATTTCCTAGGTTATCTTCCAAGGTTTGTAGAGGTTTTGGTGTCAGATTTAAGTGTTTGATCCATCTTGAGTAGATTTTTGTATATGGTATAAGAAAATGGTCCAGTTTCAATCTTCTTCATGTGGCCACCATGTATTGAGCAGGGAATCCTTTCCTCACTGCTTGTTTATGTTGATTTTGTGGAAGATTAGATGGTTGTAGGTGCATGGCCTTATTTCTGGGCTCTCTATTCAGTTCCGTTTGTCTATGTGTCTGTTTTCATACCTGACACATATGCTATGCCATGTTTGTTTTGGTTACTGTAGCCTTGTGGCATGGTTTGAAGTATGGCCATGTGATGCCTCCAGCATTGTTCTTTTTGTTTAGGATTGCCTTAGATATTCAGGCCTTTTTTTTATATATATATATATACACACACACATATACATATATGTATATATATACACGTATATATATACGTGTATATATACACGTATATATACACGTATATATATACACGTATATATACACGTATATATATACATATATATGTGTATATATATACACACACATATGTATATATGCATACGTATATATACACATATATATACATATATATGTGTATATATATACACACACATATGTATATATGCATACATATATATACATATATATACACATATACGTATATATATATATATAAAAGGCCTGAATATATATGTATATATATATATAGAGAGAGAGAGAGAGAGAGAGAGAGAGTTTTTCTAATTTTGTGAAGAATGTCATTGGTAGTTTGATAGGAATAGCATTGTATCTATAAATTGCTTTGGGCAATATGGCTATTTTGACAATATTGATTCTTGCTATCTATGACCATGGAATGCTTTGCCATTTGTGGCATCTCTGATTTATTTGAACAGTGTTTTGTAATTCTTGTTGTAGAGGGCTTACACCTCCTTGGTTAGCTGTATTCCTAGGTATTTTATTTTTTGTTGTTGCTATTATGAATGGGATTGTGTTCTTGATTTGGCTCTCAGCTTGGATGTTGTTGGCGCATAGGAATGCTACTGATTTTTGTACACTGATTTTGTATGCTGAAACTTTGCTGTAGGTGTTTATCAGACATAGGAGATTTTGAGCAGAGATTATGGGGTTTTCTAGGTATAGAATAATATCATCTGCAAACAGGGATTGTTTGACTTTCTCTCTTCCTATTTGGATGTCTTTTGTTTCTTTCTCTTGCCTGATTGCTCTGGCTAAGACTTCTAATATTATTTTTAATAGGAGTGATGAGAGAGGATATTATTGTCTTGTTCTGGTTTTCAAGAGGAATGCTTCCAGCTTTTACCCACTCAATATGATGTTGGCCATGGGTTTTTCATAGATGGCTCTTATTATTTTGAAGTATATTTCTTCAATGCCTAGTTTTTTGGAGGGTTTTAACATGGAGGAATGTTAAATTTTATCAAAAGCCTTTTCTGCATCTATTGAGATGATCCGGTGTTTTTTGTTTGTAGTTCTGTTAATATGGTGAATAACATTTATTGCATCAACCTTGCATCTCAGGGATAAAGCCTACTTGATTGTGATGGGCTAGCTTTTTGAAGTGCTTCTGTAATTTTCTTGTATTTTGTTGAATATATTTATATCTACGTTCTTCAAAGCTACTGGCCTGAAATTTTCTTTTTTTGGTATGTCTCTTCCAGGCTTTGCTATCAGGAAGATTCTGGCTTCAGAGAATGAGGAAGGAGTCCCTTCTCCTCAATTTTTAAGAATAGTTTCAGTAGGAACGTTAGCACCTTTTCCTTATACATCTGGTGTAATTCGGCTGTGAATCTGTCCAGTTCTGGGCTTTTTTTTTTTTTTTTTTTTTGATTGGTAGGCTTTTTATTACTGATTCAATATCAGAACTCGTTATTGGTCTCTTTAGGGATTTGATTTTTTCACTGATCAATCTTGGAAGGTTGTGTTTTACCAGGAATTTATCCATTTCTTCTGGGATTTCTAGCTTGGGTGCAAAAAGGTATTTGTAATAGTCTCTGAGAGATTTTTATATTTCTGTGGGTTGAGTGGTAATGTCCCCTTTGTCATTCCAGATACATAAAGCAAACTCTTGGAGACCTATGAAGAGATTTAGATAACCACACAATAATAGTGGAAGACTTTAACATCCTAATGAAAGTATTAGCAGAATATTGAGGCAGAAAGCTAAGATATTCAGGACCTTAACTTAACACTTGACAAATGGACCTAATAGACATCTACAAAACTTTCCACCCCCAAACAACAGAATATACATTCTTTTCATTGACACATGCCACATACTCTAAAATCATCCACACAATGGGGCGTAAAACAACCCTCCAGAAATTAAAACAAAACCATTATACCAACAATACTCTTAGACTACAAAGCAATAAAAATAGAAATCAATGCTAAGAAAAATGACTTAAAACCATACAATTAAATGGAAATTAAGCAATCTTCTTCTGAATGACTTCTGGGTAACTAATGAAATTAAGGCAGAAATTA
The DNA here is from genome assembly GCF_028878055.3 of Symphalangus syndactylus. NCBI lineage: Eukaryota > Metazoa > Chordata > Mammalia > Primates > Hylobatidae > Symphalangus > Symphalangus syndactylus. The sequence continues at coordinate 83,496,707 of NC_072436.2, forward strand.
AGAAGTTCTTTGAAACTAATGAAAATAAAAGATACAACATATCAGAATCTCTGGGACACAGCCAAAGCAGTGTTAAGAGGGACTATAATAGCACTAAATGCCCACATCAAAAAGTTCGAAGATCTCAAACAAACAGCCTAACATCACATCTAGAGGAACCTAGCAGAAGACAGGAAATAACCAAAATGAAAGCTGAACTGAAGGAAATTGAGACATGAGAAACCATACATGAGATCAGTTATTCCAGGAGCTGGTTCTTTGAAAGAATTAAAAAGATAGATGGACTGCTACCTAGACTAATATGGAAAAAAAGAGAGAAGATCCAAATAAACACAATTAAAAATATTGTCAATTTCTTTAAAATATTTATCCTCTCCATGTTGTATTTAGAATAGTGTCTATTGCCCTATATGCAGATGTAGTGTCACTATACAATCTGATTTTAGTAAAATCCAGTACATTTTTAATTTCAGACATTGTGTTTAAGCATTTATAATTTCACTTGTGACTTTTTTGTTGTTTCAGTTTTTCTCCTCAGAGTCCATTTGTTCAACAATTTATGTCTGTCTTTTGCTTGAGTATCATGTAAATATTTATAATAGTTGGTTAAGTTCCTTGGCTATTAATTTCAACATCTGTGTTATGTTTGGCTCTTCAAATTATTATCAGTCACAAAATCAACTCCACTCTTGTCAGAACTTCAAAGACTACTAGCATTTTGCAATCTCTGGTGTCTCACTTCAGCTTTTCCACTATGGTTCTCTAGCATGGTCTTTGGCTCTGTTAGATTAGTATTTGGCTGAGCGAAAAACAACTAAAGGCACGCATCTGAAACTCCTTCCCTGTGAATATTCCTCCATTCCAATGCCTGCAACTGCAAATTCCAATCACCTCTGCAGTCATGAACATTGATTTCTTTTTCTCCAACTAGTAAAACCACTGATCCCTTCATTTGAGCTCGACTTCCCTGTACTTAGTTTTGAATTTTTCCCCTATCAAATAGTAAGGTAAGTAGTGTATAGCTCTTCTAATGTGTTTAAGTTTTTTGAATGATCAAACCACTGCATGATATGTTGTTCAATACTTGAAAAGTGTTTCTTCATAGATTTTGTTCAGTTTTATAAATTTTTATAGCATAAGTGAGACACTCATTGATTCAGTATGGCCAAAACCTTAATTTCAAGTAATAATTTTTCAAGTATTTATTATATGAAAATGTTTTTTATCAGTGTGTTAAAAGCACGAATAAATTTCCTAGTCCCTACAACATATAAATTATGGATTGTTTTCCCAATGGTACAGTTAAAAAACTTGAGTGTCTGTGGGCTTAAACTGTCTAAGGTAATACAAAGTAAGTGGTTAATAAGTGTTGAGCTGTGTTTTAAATTCAGATCTGTCAGACACCAAAATCTGTTCTTTTAAAATTTAAGCTTATTGTTTGGGAATATTTTATAGCCTACCTATTTGTTTAATGGAATCTTCAAACATGCCTAATAGGTATGTTGTATTTAAAACAAATACTATCAGAGCTGTGCAACCTGTGCTTGAAGTAAAAATGCAGAGCACAGAGCCACATATATTCTGACTCTGCCAAACCCTCACAATTCTACTCCTGGGTGATGGAAAATTAGATCTGCATGAGTCCTAGACATCTTTTGAATACAGTTTGAAACCATTGCACTATATTATGTGGCTTATGAGAAATCATTGAAGCTACTGTGGATATTTTATCTGTAGAAGAAAGAGCTAAATGAAGATACAATAGCTACTTAAATAAGTTTTTAAAAGCCAAGAAGAGGATGATTATTTGGGGGACAGATTTTGAGGGCTTGCAGTTGTGAAGCAGAGTTTATGCCAAGCTGCAGAACATGAATCTGGATGTAATATAATATGCAGGTACTAAGTTGATTTAAAATCATGTAGCTATTAAATATTCTTTCCACCCACAGACACACACACAGAGAAGAACAACAACAACAAGAAGAGAATGGCAATGATGTGCAGTAATGTACATGTTAATTAGCTTGAATTAGCTTGATTGTGGTGATTATTTCACAATGTACATGTATATCAGATCATAAAATTGTATATCTTAAATGAATACAACTTTTATTTGTCAATTATACCTCATTCAAACTGGAAAAGTAATAAAATAATTCTTTTAGAATCAACTGGCTATGTAAAATTTGCAAGAAGCAGTATTAAATATTTTATCATCGTAAATATTATACTACATATTATTTATATTGGTAAAATTTGTAATCAATTTATTATTCAAGATTTTCCAGAAAGACCCAATGAATAGGATATAGATATGTAAACAGATAGGTAGCTAGGTAGATAGATAAATAGATAGATACATAAATCATAGAGAGGAGATTGATTAAGGGAATTTGTTCACATGACTATGTAGGCTAAGAAGTCCCATAGCATGTTGTCTGAAAACTGGGAAGCCAGGGACGTTGGTAGCGTGGCTGTTCAAGACCAAAACCCTTAGAATCAGAGAAATAATTGTGTAACTCTGAGCCCAAGGCCAAAAGCCTGTGAATGTGGCAGGGGCAGGAGGTGAGGGCATGCTGGTACAAGTCCAGGAGTCCAAAGAACAAAAACCTAGCATTCTGATGCCCATATCCAAAGGCCAGAGAAGAAGGCTGTCCCAGCTTCAGAAAAGAAAGAGTGAATTCTCCTTTCCACTGTCTTTTTGTTCTATCAGGGCTCCCAGCCTATTGGACGGTTCCTTGCCCATATTGAGGTGGGATATTCCCCACTCAGTCCACCAACTCACATTCCATCTCCTGTGGAAACACCCTCACAAGACACACCTGCTAATACTGCTTTACCAGATATCTAGGCATCCCTTAATCTAATCAACTTGATATCCAAAATTATTTATTACAGGTATATATTAATAAAAATGAATAAAGGCCATGTGAAGAGTCCAAATAAGATATGATCCTGAAAAGGACTGGTAAAGATGTAGAATTCAGATGCATGGCACAAGACGAAAACGAGGAAGACCAAATGAAAGCAAGTTACTGTGTTTCAGGGTAGTAGGAGGTAGATAATCCTAGACTATCTGGGGCAAATACCCAACTTAAAAGCTACCCTGCAGTCAGGGTAGGTAAGGAGCTTATATGAATGCAAAACCATCTTGAAGAATTGTGTAGAAAGAGATATTATACTGAATGATAAATGAGATTAACTTCTATAAGATTCTCAGTTATATATTACATTTTTAATACTTGAAATTGAGTCCATGTGTTCCTATTGGACTGTCAAGATATTTATCTCAGTAATATTTTGAAAAATTGGGACATTTTTGATTATCAGGTTAAATCAGATATTAAATTAAAAGGCACATTTTCTGCTAAGATACTATCAATCAAGCATATTTTAGAACTCCAAACTAAGAAAGTTGTGCAGTTTTAATTACTATCCACAAGATATTTTAATGCTGGGCCAGGATATTCCTATAAACCAGAGTCAATATAAAATTCAGCAAGTTTTTGCTATCCTATTGAGCTCTGTGACTACTTTGTAAAAATAATCTAAGATCAAATATAGATTTGATCTTGCAAGGAAGCAGAGAGTCCAGTATTTTAGCCATTTTGGTAAGCAAATGGGGCAAAACAATTGATGAGTTCCAGTTATATACTATAATTAATGAGTAGTCATAGTGACTAATATGTGTCAGCTTTCTCTTTGCTGGAGGAAGAAAAACTAAAAGAAGTTGGAAGGTCAATATATTCTTTATTGTTTATACATGCATATACATTATATATGTGTGTGTATCCGTGTGTATACACACATATACAGATATATGTATACATACTAGATCTAAATTCCAGAAATTGCAAGATTTTAGAAAATCGTATTTTCAAGATAGGTTTTCTTTAACTTGGATCCTGGTAGTGAAAATACATTTGCAATCCTAAAAATATCATTAAACTAGTTTCATTAAGACCTAGAAATAGTTTGCAGCTCAAGTAGAAAAGAGATTAAATCTATGTCATATTAATGAGTAAAATCTCACCTTGTTTATCTTTTGATGAAGTAACATACATCAGTTCTCTCTCAGTACTGAGTTTGAAAATGTATCCTTCATGTTTCAATCAACAGTCAGCCCTGAAATGAACTTATAGCTGCACCTAATTTATCTTCCTCAAAAATCTGGTTGTTGAATGTATTGAATTCATTAGGCAATGAAAGGGGGGATGGGTGCTTTTATTTTTATTCATGCATCATTACAGGACTTGTAGGAACCTTAGAAAGTTCAAGATGTATTGGATCAAAGTTGTGTTTCAGAAGATAAGAAGATGCTGAGACTTTGATTAGAGTTTGGAATTCCTCAAATTCATTGGAGGTTGTTAAAAATTATATCTTTGTGTTTGTGTATGTGTGTGTGAGGGAGAAAGAAGGGGGTGAGGTTGACAGAGAAAAACTGTTATGTCTCCCTAATTAGATGGGAAGCTTGCAAAGGTAAGGAAATATGTCTTGTTTACTGTTATAGCCTCAAAAATTTGCAAAATGTCTGAGACAAAATAGAAGCTCAATTAATAATACTTGAACACTTAATAGTCAATTAATAACACTTGGATGAACCTATAGTAAATATATTATCCAAGAGCTGTGCAATATAATTTAAATTCTGTTCATTTTTCCGTTTCTACAAGATAATTTTATTAAAAAATCAATTACTATTAATATGCTCCATCAGTTCCTATTTCTTTTAACCGTGGAGAGGGTTTGAATAATCCAGACCCTAGTTGGGTTAGACACTGCTAAATTTTGCATTTAGAGCAAGAACCAAGCAGCATGACTCACTGGTTATGTTTTATTTTTATGCAATTCTATACCCAGATATCTTTGTTTTATCAGTGGCTCTTGTAATGGTAGAGGGCTGTTGACATCAAGCTTTCCCCAGTTCAATTTTACTGGTTGTCAGTTAACCACCTTATCTATGTATTAGTTGCCCATTGTTTTGATTTTTGAGTAATATTTTATTGTTTAGGTATTCTACAATTTGTTTTTTTCGTTCACTATTTAATGAACATTTCTGGGTCATAATCCAATGTATTTATTTATTTACTTACTTATTTTTACTCAAAATTTTCTAATGTTAGCCCTTAGGAGCTTTTTTAGGTTGTTTTCTGTGCTATTTAAGCATATCTCCAGACTTTTTTGGATATTTCCTTATTCTCCGACAGCAGAAGATGCTCCTAATCATCAGGTGAATCAACCACTTCAAGAATCTCTGATTCCTTTTACTAGACAATGCATGGTTTGTCTTTTCATTCACTTAACAGGATTTAGTTCACTTATTCATGAAAAACTAGGTTCTAATTTTGAATAAGTCCAGTTTATCTCTATTTATCTTGTAATGGGTACTGTGGCACAAAACAAACGTTTTTTCTAATATATGGCTACGAAGATTTTTCTCTATATATTATATAATTCATGAATTATGGTTTTAAATTTTAGATTTAAGTCTATGGTTCATATTGATTTAATATTTGAATAAGTTTAGATGTATGTATTGAAATTCCAGTTAGTTAAGCACCACTAGTTGAGTGATGAAAACTTTCTCTAGTGAATTTCTTTTGCATTGTTATAAATGAATAGCAGACTGTATGTTATGTGTATATTTATGTGCTCTCTAATCTGTACTATGTTGTTCTTTTGCCCAGAACACGATAACACATGTAGAGCAGAGCACTGTGCACCAGTTACTAATGCCAGAAGACGACTCTCACTATATGGAGGGTAATGAAGATCATCACAATACCAGCCACCAGGAATAGAAGTCCAGATACTTCTGCCCACTGTCTGTTAGTGTTGGAGTCACCAAAAAAACACAAGTCAAGTACTTGGTGGAAAATTACTTTACTCACAAAAAGATACAGAGCAAGATCAGTTTCAGTAGTGGACATCTGTCACCATGGTCCATCCTGAAAGACAATGCAGGGCAACTGGCCTATGAGCACCCAACTAGTGCTGCAGTAGAAGGACCTTGACACCTCCTCCGTGAAGTCTGAAATATCAAAAACTAGGGGCATGCCTGAGGGCCATTGAAACACAATGCTTAAGCAGAACAAAGACGTACTCACTGAGTCTGAAACAGAGAAAGATACTTTCTCACTAAATCTAAATCCGGGATAGGTACTGCCTTTCCCAATACAACAGATTTTAGTAAATCCTCCAACTTTGTTTTACTTTGTTCCATTTGTTTTGGTAATTATCTATGCTGTCCCTTTCTATATACAATTAGCATAAGCTAGTCAATACAACAAAAATATATACAGGGAATTAGATTGGGTTTGCATCATTCTATAGATTAGGAGAATATTGAACATTATAAAAATAGTGAATATTCCAATTCATGAACTCAATATATTTATTCATTTACTAAGACCGTCTTGATTTCTTATTCAGGATTTGTAGGTAACATGCAAATCCTGTATCTATTTTTGTTAACTTTATACCTACATATTTTATTTTTCCTGATGCTATTGTAACTATTACTTTAAAATTTAATTTCCACGTGCCTATAGTCCAAACTTCTTGGGAGACTGAGGCGAAAGACTCAGTTGGGCCCAGGAGGGAGTTTGAGTCTAGCCTGGGCAACACAGAACCCCACCTCTAAAAATTAAATTAAGTTAAAATAAAAACAAATTAATTTCCATTTGTTCATGCCCATTTTGCAAATATGTAATTGACCTAGTACCCTGGAACATTCCAAAATTATTTTACTAAATCTGGAGATTTGGTTATAGATCTAAAGACTGTGAATTTATATGCAAATATCTTGCTTATATAAATAGACTTATTTTACTTCACTACTAGTACTTTCAAAACTAGTGAGAGAGATCATCATTGCCTTGATCCTGATCTTAAGGGATAAGTTTACTCGTTCTGTACTCAGTTGTGTTGAGTTGGTTGATGAGCTTGTTGAATGCATGCTTCATCACTTTTACTGTGTTTTTCATTTCTACCATTTTCATTAGACTTTTGTATTTATAGTTTCTACCAGTCCATTGGTAAACACACATCTAATCTTGTGTGATATCCACTTTTTCCGTAATTGTATTTAACATATTAATCAGTTTTTTAAATTTCCTGTAGAGATTATTACAACTTCTGTGTCACACCTAAGTCTAGTTTTGTTGGTTGCTTTGTCTTACAGCTGTCTTTTACTTTTTTGTGTGCCTTGTATTTTGGCTAAAAAGTATACAAGTTTTGTTACTAATAAAAATGGGCTATCTTATCTCTTCTATTTATGTATGTTTTTATGTTTGCCCACAATATAATATTTGATTACAGCAGATCTTAGTGAATCTTGGAATAAGAAAGTAAGAGTTTTAAGCTTGTTTTTTTTTCCCACTTGATTTGATAATTCTAGTTAGTTTTCATTAATGATATGGACAACGTATGATATTTAAACAGATTTAACTAATACATTTTTTCTAATAGTATAAAATAATTTATAAAATTAGAACTTCATATTCCAGTGTGGATTGTGGACATCTTTTCTTGTCCTGGCCTAAAACCATTTGTGCCCAAATACAAATTATGTATATTACAATACAGGAAAAAAAGTTTAAAGAATTTCTGCAAAATATTAGAGCTTTCGTATCTCATAACAAATTATGCAAGGTTGGTTCTTTTAATGCTTTAATTAGAGAGTAGAGGAAACACACAAATATAAAAGCAAAATGTTTTTATATCGTGTGTTATATAAAATCATATCTTATATAAATAAAGACTTATTTTACCATTTAAAATAATAAACACTTTGCTGTTTATTATTTTATCTCTAGACACTAGCTCAGAGCCTGCAATTCTGTAATTGGCTAATAAACACTTAGTGAATGAACAAATGAATGCATGTATGAATACATGAAGACATGAAAGAAGTAGGTTTTTGCAAAATTTCAAAGGCATATAAGTGACAGATTAATGAATCAGGAACATTTGATATCTACAATATAAAAGTATATCACATAGAAAAACATGAAATTCTGGCTGGGCGCAGTGGCTCATGCCTGTAATCCCAGCACTTTGGGAGGCTGAGGCAAGTGGATCACCTGAGGCCAGGAGTTTGAGACCAGACTGACCAACAAGGTGAAACCCTGTCTCTGCTAAAATACAAAAATTAGCTGGATGTGGTGGTGCGCGTCTGTAGTACCAGCTACTCAGGATGCTGACACAGGAGAATTGCTTGAACCCGGGAGGCGGAGGTTGCAGTGAGCTGAGATTGCGCCACTTCCCTCCAGCCTGGGCGACGGAGACTCCGTCTCAAAAAACAAACAAAAAACCATGAAATGCTAATTGTATTAACTATTTTATACTATTAGGAAAATATATTAGTTAAATTTGTCTGAATATCACTAGCCAAAAAAAAAAAAAAAAGGATCCCTGAGAAACCATTCCCTTGTACATTTCTTGGAAAACTTGAGAATAATTTCACAGTCTCCATAATATGAAATATTTAGAAAACTCTGGAATGCATTAAACTTCAGCGATTTACTTTAAAGACAATCAAAGTGGTTTTTTTTCTTTTTTTTTTTTTTTTTTTTGAGTTAGAGTCTCTCTCTGTCCCCCAGGCTGGAGTGTAGTGGGGCGATCTCGGCTCACTGCAAGCTCCACCTCCCGGGTTCACGCCATTCTCCTCCCTCAGCCTCCCGAGTAGCTGGGATTACAGGCGCCCACCACCATGCCCGGCTAGTGTTTTTGTATTTTTAGTAGAGACGGGGTTTCACAGTGTTAGCCAGGATGGTCTCGATCTCCTGACCTTGTGATCCGCCCACCTCGGCCTCCCAAAGTGCTGGGATTACAGGCGTGAGCCACCATACCCGGCGAGAGTAAACATTTTAATATTAAAGTACTACATGTGTAAAAATTTTATTACCCAGAATATAACGTTATTTCTTTCTGAAAGACCCACTGGGCAATATGGCAACTGGGGTGAGTTGAGGGAAACAAAAATAGACCAAACAAACAAAATCAAAAGGCAAAGGGCAAAGCAAGAGTAAAAACTGATGAGAAGCATGAATTGTACGTAGGATTTTCTGATGTCTCTATTAGCATGCAATAAATGTAGTTTTATCATCTTCAAGGCTAACAAAAGAGTATGATTCTCTGAAAAAAGGGAATAAAGAATTGAGTCTATCACTTGAAAGAGAGAAGAGGGAAAATTATCTCAGTCAGGTGAACTCAATTTTGTATTTTTGACAAGATAGAAATATTTAAAAGTTTTTACATTATTATACAAGATTTCTGAACTTAGAAGCAGACAAATATCGATAAACAAAGCCTCTCTCAGGATGTAAATAACAACGATGCACTAAATTAAATAACATAATAATATTCATTTCCTGAGTGTCTCTTCTCTGTTGTTAGATAAAATAATTGCATACTTTCTTTAATGTTTGTTCAAACATTCAGCAAGTTATTGTTTGGTCCCCTTCACTGTCTGGTACTCTTATAAGAATATTTGATAATCACACATATTATATTTAATAATGGCTGTGACTAACAAATTAAGTTTTACAGTAAAAGTTAATAAAGCAAGTGATTAATTCAAAAAGGACATTCCAATTTCATTTGTGGATGATATTTCAGAGAGATGTCACATAGACACCAGCCATTTACTTTAACCATTTTGTATATAAAATATTTCTCTGTAAAACAAAGAAGCAATGTTAAAAATTAGGTATCCAGTTAACAGGTTCTAGTTTCTATACATGAAGAGGGACTTTTACCTTCAAATTTGTTTCAAACTTATATGCATGAATGAAAAATACATGTGTTGTCACAAACACATTTTTGTACTTAGTATTCAAATATACTTATCTATTAAAATTCATTAGGGTGCAATTTACTTATGTGAAGGGTTGTTCTCTTATTTGCCACTTTTGACAAATAGTATGAGTTTCAATTAATTTTTGAATGTGAACAGATAAGAAGAAATTGACAAAAAAATTTGGCTCACAGCATCATATTCTAGTAGCGTATTAGTCCATCTTTAATAGTGCTTGTAAGAAAATACCGGTAAAGCTGCTTTGTTTGTGTTTGTTTTATGTATATTTTTGTGTTTGTCAGAAAGCCAGTGGTAGCTTATATAGCTGGGAACTTCTGAGCAAATTACTTATTTGTTAATTAGTGGTTTCAACCTAAAATATGATTTCCTTATAGGAGTGTGGATACATAATTATATTTTCCCTATACAAGTGTTATATATATTTTTATATATAAGTATATATTTATATATAAACATATACTATATAATATATAAATTATAAATGTATTTAACTATATGTGTATATATTTATATATATTTACACACACACATACAATGGTGCAGAATTTGGGTTTTGGAAATTGATGGCAATTTTTTCTTTTTTTAAAAATTTCCTGTTTCAAAATTTAATTTTTAAATTAACAAATAATAATTGTACATATTCATGAGTTACACAGCGATGTTTCAATAATGTAATATATATTGATCTGAGAAGGGCAATTAGCAAATCCATCATCTCAAACATTTGTCATTTATTTGTGTCGGGAACATTCAATATTCTCCTTCTAGCTATTAGAAACTATATATTATTGTTAACTATGATCATCCTACAGTGGTATAGAGCACTAGAACTCATTCCTCCTATTTAGCTGTAATTTTGTAACTTTTAACAAATCTCTCCCTATTCCCCACCTTCCCCTTCCGCTTCCCCTTCCCAGCATATCGTGTCTTCTGCTCTACTTTTTACTTCCATGAGATCAACTTTTTTTTAGCTTCTACATACAAGTGAGAACATGTTGTTTTTAACTTTCTGTTCCTGGCTTATTTCGCTTACCATAATGTCCTCCAGTTCCTGGATGACAGCTCGTTCTTCTAACAATGTACTTACAACTAGAAAATAATGAAAATGTTGGAAACTATATTTGTATGATAATTATATTTCTAATGCTAAATCCAAGGAACACAATTTTCTCTTCCTTGTATTCTGACTGTGGGGACCACTCATTCCCCTATTGAGTGGAAGAAATGACCAGTGCTAAAAGGAATATTCAGGACCCAGCGTAATTTACATTAGTATGGGGGAAGGGGAGTTAGGAAACAGAGAGATAATTAAAGAGAAAAAATGGCATAAAATAAATTGATTAGTGTCTCTCTGCTCTTTCCTAAGTGTCAAAAAATGTTAAATAAGAAATAAATTAAGAGATGATGTCTGGCCTAACCATCTCATTTTACAGAAGCTGAAATTGTTGTGCAGTAATGTCAGACTTCTCCAAGACCTGTGTGGACTTAATAGTAAAAAGGAGCCTGATAAACAGCTCTCCTCAGTATCCTTTCTTGTCATATATTGCTTCTTTGAATTAAGGGAAGCAAATTATCTAAGTGATTTGAATGAGCATTATAATAAAAATTAATGAATATTACTAACTCTTTTAAGTTAAAAAATTCTGACACTTAAATGTTTATATTAGCTCTATATAGTCTCTGTTAATAATTCATATTTTGTATATTCACAGATTCACCTGACATCCTTTCAAGGAACTCTATGAATGAGACCCTACCAATATGAGGTACCATGAGGAACATGGACAAGTACCACATGGAGCCCCTTCTTTTACATTGACATTATCTATTTGATAGTACAATATTTAGACAAGTAAAACACTCATCTCCAAAAAACGCAAAATGCAGTTCAAGAAAATAGCACAATATGTGGCAACAAAGGTGTAATTAAATATCTAAGTGATTTCACAGGAGATCAGGATTGCTTCTGTCTAGCACAGTAAATCTGCTTGGAAGAGATGGAATCTGAAATGGGAGTTTAAACGCGAAACTTTCTTACACCACTATGTCAGAGAGAAGATGGAGAGAAGGTGCACATTATAAAATGATGGTCCAGTCCATGTTCAGATGTGGTGAAGTATTTGTTGTTTGTGGTAGAGCAAATATGCAAGTTTGTTTACTCAACAAGAAACTGATTTCTGGAGGGTTCTAATGCAAGAAAGCATCTTTCTTATTTGTTAAATAATTATTATGTTTCAAATTGCTGAGAAATATCCTCTGGAAGCTTTTTTCTGCACAATAGCGCCATTCTAAATATTAATAGAAATCTTTTATGGTGGTGGGGAGGTGTATAAATTTTATTTTTTAGGTAAGCTTAGTTATATTGAAGTATAACTTGTACAGAGAAGTCTGCAGATTATAAGTTCAGTATATGCAATTTTTACAATGGAAAACACCTATGAACCAGCATCAAAATAAAAATCAAACCTTACAAGAGATGCTGAAATTTCTAATGCATCTCTTAGTCCCTAACCAAAGATAATAACTCCTGGAATTTCTCCCATATTCTAAACCTTGTAAAACGAATATGTACTCTTCTATATCTGATTTCATTTACTGAAGAACACTGTTGCATGCAAAAAAAATCTGTAATATTCATTGCTGAAGGGTTCAATTGCATTACTCTGAAACAATTTATCTTTGCTACTTTCATGAGTGCTACAGAAAGTTTCTATGAACATTCTTGTACATGTCTTTCATTGCGTTCATGAACATGTATTGCTCTTGGGTTCATCTCCAGGGATAAAATTATTGAGTCATAAAATAATTTATGTTCACCTTTGTTAAATGTTGACCAATGAATTTCCAAAGTGGTTGCATCTAAGTGTATATCCCTAATCAATAAAAATATCAATTTTTTCAACTATGTTAACATTATTCGGTATTGTTACTCAATTGCATTTTAGATATCCTAGTGGTTGTGTAAAGCTATCTCTTTGTAATTATAACTCACACTTTAATAATGAACAAAGAAGTTGAACATTTTTTCCTATCTTTATTTGGATTTTTTAATTCCCATTACATATTTTTAATACTCTAAATTGAACCAATAATTTTACATTGATTTGTGAGAATTCTTAAAAATGTATTATTATTATTATTATTTATTTGTATCAATTTAAGGGGTCTAAGTGCATTTACGTTACATGGATATATCGCATAGTGGTGAAGCCTGGGCTTTGGTGTAACCATCACCTACATAGTATACAGTATACCCATATGCTCATTATGTAATATCTCATTCCTCACCACCTGCCCACCCTTCCAAGTCTCCAGTGTCTAATATTCCATACCCTATCTCTATGTGTACACAAAAAATATATTACTGATTTGAATTATTGGCAAGATAAATATTTTTCAAGTATTATCTCCCAGCCTTTAGCTGACCTCTTTTACTGATGATAAGCATTTGAAGAAGAAAATATTTTAATTTTAATAAAGTTCATTTTTTTGATCTTTTACTTGTTGCTTTTTGCTCACTATTCAAGAAACATTTGTCTAATCTAGGAAGATGAATATATTTTCTTATATTTTCTTCTCAGCCGTTTATTTTACCTTTGATATGTAGGATGACAATCTACCTGTAATTAATTTTTGTGCATTGTGTAAGACGTTATTTTTTCATTATGGATATCCAATTGTTACAGCACCGTTTTCATAAAATTATCATTTCCTCCTTTTAATTGTGTGCCACCTCGGGCAAAATTAAAGACTATATATAAGTGGACTTGTTTCTAGAGTCTTTGCTACTCTGTTTTTCTGTTCTCTCACCAATGCCATATCATCTTAAAAACTATAGCCTCATGATGATTCTTTTCATTAAAAGGAAAACCTTACCGAGGACTCTCTTACCTTCACTGACTGCCTAGATAATTTCTTTTTAACTCTTATATGACTAACTTAAGATTGTTTGGACAAAGCAGTTTCCTCCAAACTCTTCACTGCGAAGGTGGCATTTACTGTCACCCTTTTCTGTCTTTCTTTTTTTTTCTTTTCTATCCTGTCTTTTCTCCTTCCTTCATTGATATGAATTTATGCATTGTTATTTCATCAAAAAATTATAATCCATTTGTATCATTATTTATTTGGAAACTCAAATTTTCCCAGGTGTAGTCAGTGAAAAATATTTCAGGCTGGTTCCTGAGTCCTCTGAAACAGCTCATTACTCTTTGAGACTGTCCTTAGTTTCTAGTGTAAAACTAGGGTTCTAGGCTTACTTTATATTTTCTCTGCTCCATCCTATAATCAGGCATTTCTCCAAAGAAACTTGGTTGCCTGTAGTGAAAAATAATATTTATGAGCAAAAGGAAATATATTATGTATGCTTTCTCCTTCCATATGTGTAACTCCCTTTTCCAACAGTTAAATCCTGTCTTCTATACTTAATATATTTCCTCATTGAATCAAATCAAATTTATCGACAACATGGATTTCAAAATTTCTAACTGATACAACTCTGTAAAGAAAATCTATTATTTACTAATTAGAGTTCAAAGATTTTTTAGCCATCTCCATTTTAAGATAAATTTTATATTTACTAGTATAAAAATAATTCTACCAAGATATAGAATATTTCCATTACCCCAGAAATTTATCCTTGACTCTTCTCAGTTAATCCACAGATTAATTTTGCATATTATATATAAATGGACTCATTCATGCAGTAGGCACATTTCTTCCTGGAATCTTTTGGTTTGGTTATATCTGCTATTTTTATTCATATCATCATGGTTACCAATACCTCCTTCATTTTCGTTACATACCACTATTCCACTGTATTAATAATTGTTGTTTATTTATCCTTTTTCCTGTTTATAATATTTTGAGTAGTTTTCCATTGTGTTCTATGATGAATTAAGTTGATACGAATATTCTAGTCTAGTCTTTGTGTGTACGTATATTTTCATTTTTGTTGGGTAAGAATTTAAAAGTGGATAGACTAGGGAATGGAGAAGATGACTATTTAAGTTTACAAGACTTTGCCGAAACTATTTCCCAATTAGTTCTGACACTTTATCTCTAACCAAAAATGTATGAGAGTTCTGGTTGTTCCTAACCTTTAACAACATTTGATGTTTATATTTTTCTAAATTATAATGTTTATGTAATGGTGTTTCATTGTAGCTTTGCATTTGATAATCTTTGAAGCTATTATAAATGGCATCATCTAGTATTTCATTTTCCAAATTGTTGATAGTTTATAGTAAATACTGTGGATATACTTATGTATATTAATATTGCGCTTAAGAATTTTGATAAATTCTCATCTTAATTATAATGATGTATCAATAGATTATTTGGAATTTTAATATATAATATATCATCTGTGAATAATTATGAATTTATTTTTCACTTCTTTCTACATTTTTATGAAACAGTTTTTTTCATCAAAAGAGTGAAGCATTTGAAATACCACCTTAAAAAAAAAGAATTCTTTACAATTCATTATCTATATCAGCATGGCAGCATTCCTCAAAGCAAAAACACATTTAAAAGGAAAGGAAGAAGAGTAGTTGGTGATTAAAAAATATATATTAAGAACGCCTCAGGGAAGTGTCCAATGTCTAATTATCTGTGTCCTTAGGAGAAGACAGAATGACTGATGACGGAAGCACCTGCAGTCTTCTTCTTGAGCTGTGGGCTTCAGGGGAATCCAAGAGTTCCTGGCAAAGAGGATCTAATGAAGACTGACATTGATCAATAAAGGCATGGGGTTAAAAGAGCAACAGTAAGAATACCTTAAAGTTGTATGCAGAAGATAGGAGCTATCTCTGCTTCCTTTTAGAAACATCATCATTACCTTGAATCAGAGCCTGTCAGAAGCATTTTGCACAACAATTGTAAGAAGAGACTGAAGCTTCAGAAACACTTTCAGGTAGGTGTTATGCTTCAGAGATTTTGTAAATCCAGAGAAAATAATTGAACGAAAGATTCAGATATGCCTTAATCTGTTTGTTGTTGTTGTTGTTGTTGTTGTTGTTGTTCCATTTAAAAGTCCACATCTTTTTCTTTCTTTCTTTCTTTTCTTTTTTAGATGGACTTTCACTCTTGTTGCCGGGGCTGGAGTGCAATGGCATGATCTCAGCTCACCACAACCTCCGCCTCCCGGGTTCAAATGATTCTCTTGCCTCAGCCTCCCGAGTAGCTGGGATTACAGGCATGAACCATCTCTCCCAGCCAATTTTGTATTTTTAGTAGAGAAGGGGTTTCTCTATCTTGGTCAGGCTGGTCTCAAACTCCTGACCTCAGGTGATCCGTCCACCTTGGCGTCCCAAAGTGCTGGGATTACAGGCATGAGCCACTGCGCCCGGTAAAAAGTCACATCTTTAAGCAACAGCTTTGAATATTCCATTACGTTACCATTCCTTTTATAGCTAGAGGTTTGTACTGAATAAAGTAAAGCATCTGTCAGTACAAGTAGACAGTAGTCAAACAGACATTGTCCATTTCTCACGAACTATTTCTTCCTACATGAACAGACACCTATAAGAAGTAATCCATTGCTTAGTGATACTACTCACCTTCTTTTTGACAGAAGTAGAGAATAGAAAATCCGTGTGCATACAAGTTATGTAAGAGGCCATGGCCATTATTCTGGCATTAGTTATGTTAGACTACAACTGATGCATACCTGTTTAAAGAGAAAATATTGCTTGTTACATTCACTTTATTCAGCATAGAGAAACACCAAAGTAGGTACACAGTTGAGTAGTTTTCACAAGAAATAACATCTGTATCTACAGTTTGAAACAATGAGTTATTTGCTCATACTTTTGCAGTGTTGGTGGATCATCTGGCTGGTGTTTCTGCTGGTCTTGTCTTTCGTCTGTCTTACAGTTTTAGTTATCTGGTAACTTGACTGGGGCTGGATGACCCACAAAAGTCTCACTCACATTTCTGGTGGTTAGTTATGGCTGCTCTTTGGATGACTTATTCTTCTTTTATTAGCCCAGTCAGCAGGTTAGCCTGTAGGAGAATATAGCAGTAATAGCATTCTAGAAGAGCAAGTCCTGATGCTCAGGTGCTCATTAATTCTCTACTTGCCTCATGTTTTTTTATTTGTCATTGGCCAAGGCAAATCACATGGCCAAAACCTTAGTCAATGTGTAAAGGTATGGATACAGGAAGGTATGACTCATTGGGGACATCCATTAAATGAATAATCTACTAGAATACCCCAGTATACATAAGACTGGTATATATGTAAAAAATGGTTTATTTTTCATATTTTTGTTCTTGGTTTCATATGTTTAAATTTTTTTTAGACTTACAGAAGAAAGGAAAACAAAAACCATAAAAAAAGAGTAAGAAGCATCCCTATATGCTTTTCACCCACTTCCTGTAATGTTGACATTTATTTAGCCACAAAACAATTAACAAAACTAAGAGTTAAACATGAGCGCATATTATTAACCAAAATACAGGCTTTATTCAGTATTCACTAACTTATCTACTAATATATTTTTCTCTTTTAGGATCCAATCCAGCATTCCATATTATTGCTTCCACCTAGTTTTCTTCAACTTGTGACAGTTTCTGAATCTTTCCCTGTCTTTCATGACCTTGACACTTTTGGAGAAAACTGGCCTGTTGTTTTTCGAAATGTCCACCAATTTAGATTTGTCTGATGCTTTTTCATCATTAGATGAAAAAAAGCATATGCCTTTTTGGCAGGAATACCACAGAAGTGATGTGCCTTTCTTAGTGTGTCCAATAGGAGTTACTTGATATCAATCAGTAGTGATGCACCGACCTTAACCTTGATCACTTGGTTAAGCTGGTGCCTTCTGGGTTTCTCCACGGAAAAATACCTCTCTCCTTAAGCACGTGTTTGAAATCAACTGAATTTCCAAGGAGAAAGGAAAAACGAGTTAAAAATATCTTTAGTTTCATTTTACTAAACACTTTTCAACTTAATTTCTTAATGTAGTCTCACAATATGCAGGGGTTTATAACCTACTTTCCCCAAATATCTTTCTATTTCTATTTTGGAATATTGTCTTATAATATTTTTTATTGGACAATTTCTACTAGAAGTAGATTGTCCCTCATCTTAAATTTTAATACTTTTTTCTTGCCTATCACTAAGATTTTACATAATTAGTTTTCTGCTCTATATATTCTTAAACATCTATTAACATACTATCAAAGATCATCCAATTAAATAATATACGGCATTTACTTATAAATATGACTCTACGGATTAGTTATATGAAAGACCCTTGCAACAGTGTTCAAAAGTGACTTATCCAAACAACCTTTATATGTCTTTTGACATTTTGCATTTAGGCATGTTTGTCTTGCAAGCACAGGCAATGACTGTTGTTTTGTTTCATTTTGTTTTTTAATTCTCGACTATCTTTTCAGGCTTTTTGTTTTGTAATAAACAAGTTTGGCAGATAGAAATAGTGTTTCTCTCTGGAGCAATGTCCAGGCTTGGTTACTGACATTTTATAACATATTTATATTCTGAGCTCGGAGTTCCTCTCCTGTAATGCAGTTCACTGTATGTTAAGATGTCATTTGACTCTGTTTGCATTTCCCAATAGGAAGTTGGACATAGCCTGCCGGGCGCGGTGTCTCATGCCTGTAATCCCAGCACTTTTGGAGGCTGAGGCGGATGGATTACCTGAGGTCGGGAGTTAGAGACCAGCCTGACCAACATGGAGAAACTCCCTCTACTAAAAATACAAAATTAGCCGGGTGTGGTGGCGCATGCCTGTAATCCCAACTACTCGGGAGGCTGAGGCAGGAGAGTTGCTTGAACCCTGGAGGCGGAGATTGCAGTGAGCTGAGATCTTGCCATTGCGCTTCAGCCTGGGCAACAAGATGAAAACTCCGTTTCAAAAAAAAAACAAACAAACAAAAAAAAAAGAAGTTGAACACAGTGAAATGGCACAAGCAGATGCTAATTCACATGCTACTGCTATTGCTGTGAGTAGCAGTCCTTTATTTCTGACCCAGGGATATCATGGCTTCCAGAAAGGTAAAAATCTCAAACTCTGCACAAGCCTTGAGCTGCCTGTTACAGTCTTTTCTCTCGGTCTCCTTGGAGCCTCTCAAGCTGAAGAAGGACATATACAGGGGAGATTAATTCCAAATGTAAGTGCCAAACTGTGGAGGAAACAGGTTAAAATAATTTTGTGTTATATTAAAAAAAGGAAGCATTTGGATTCATGGGAAAACAAAGACTTCTTGATATTATGTATTTTCAACCAGAAAACAATAAAAATTTAGCTTTTTTCCTATATCTGTTATTTTATTCTATAAGATATAATATAGTACATTTTATTTTAATTAGTTTTTTTAAATTTCCTTAATGCTAATAAAACTAAATAATATAAATTTTGATACTGGAAAGAGTTATTAAAACACATTATTCTCTCTCAACTCCTTTTCCCTTTAGCAGTAAACACTGCTGAAGATGCAGTGTTTTCCTGTGCATAAAAATTCATGTAAGCATATCTGAATATCGGTAATTTTTAGTTAACATTCTTATATAACTATGTCCATGCTTTATAAGCTTATTATGTTTTCTTCCCGACTTAATATCTTGGAGACATTTTGTGTTACTATATTTGGAGCTACTTAATTGTTAAAATTGCTGCTAATATTGTTCAATGTATTTAACTATTCCCCATCTTATACATGCACATGTGTGCACACATAAACACACATGAATGCATTTGATAATGAGATGATACTGTGTGAATTATTTTGTAAGCAACCTGCTCATTTAATCCTTTCATTTGTTTTTCTGATTCAATATAAAACAATATTACTTTCCAAATTCTCTATTAATTAGAATTTATTAATACATTTTTCTCAATTTGTCACTACTATGAGCAATGCTAAAATGATAATCTTTGACCAGATATTTATTTGCAGATATTCAAGTGCACCTAGCAAAAAGAATCCCAGCAATAGAATTTCTTGTTCAAAACTTTGGTATTTTAAAATCACATTTTAGGTAATAATTTTATTTATTCTTTTAATAAAGTTATTATTTGAATTATTTTTTGCCTTAATAAAACGGCCAAAATATCCTGTATAATATGGAATAAGAATAGATTTGGGGGCACCTTGATTGGTTCCTGTTTTTAAATGTAATATTGTGTTATTTTCTATTTAGAATAATGCTTACTCAAAGTTGATTTTCTAAGTATCATTTTTATCAGATTAAGAAGACTTCATGATTTGCCTAGATTTTCTTGAATTTTTGTCCCAAATTAAAGTTGACATTTATTAAATCATTGTTGTGCATTTATGTAGATGATTATATGGGTTTTAGTTTTAGTTTTGCTCATGTAAAATCATCCTTGAATTTCTCAGATAAATTCAACTTGATTTTTTAATATATATACAGTATTATATTTTGTTTAGAATTTTCTATGTATATGCTTAGATTGATATACAACTTTATCTTACTATAATCACTGATTTGGCATAACTACTACACCAAAGTCTTCAGATTAGTTGGGATGTATTGCCCCTTTTTCTAGTATCTGAAGGTTTCATATGCAAATTAAATTTGATCATAAAATACAAAAAGATAAGGAAAAAATGAAATACACTAAATTGTTAAGTTTTTTAAAAGATGATTATAAAGGGCTTATGAATTGTATTAAAATTGTGGGTACGTGTATTATATAAGAAGAGACATAAGCTATAACATCTCATAATCCTGTATTGAAGTCATGAACTCCAGTTCTTTTTGTGACTTATTATATTATTAGCCTCTAAGACTTGATTTTCTTATTTATAAAATAGTATTAGCTTTAAGGTCATCATGGAGTTAAAATAAAACAACATTTATAGAACAAATGTCACAGTTCTTGGTACACAGGATACACTCAATAAATGTCGACTTTTTCTTCTATTATATATATTTTTTTCATTATCAAAGTCTGAATTAATGCTGTCTTTAGGCTCAGAAGGTGCTATTCATTAGTTCAAAAATATTTTTGAAAGGTTAATATCATTTGTGAAGACTCTTCTAAATCATTTGAGTATTTCATTCAATGATTCTATAGAACATGTAAAAAAAAAAAAACTGAAGTACTTGTTATGCCTTTTGCAGATCTGTATTTCCAAACAACAACCAAAACTAGCTGGATTCAAGGTGGCTGCTTACGCTACAGACCTGTTACGTATATTCCAACCCCATAATGTTAGGGATTTACACGGATATTTGTGAACTTTCACATTCTGTGTAGCGGTCACAATGAAGTCCTCTAAAGTCATCCTTTGACGGAATCAATTTGGACATTTATGATGGCTCAAAACAAGGTCCCAAGCAATGAGACTACATTAGTGTAGATCACCAATATAAATAGAACAGCTATCATATCGTATCAGTTCTGCCCACAGCACGTGAGTAGGAGAAGCTCTGAAATAAGATCATCAGGAACAAAGGAGTATTTCAGAATGTATTTAGTTGATTCTAAATGTAGCCAACCCTGCTTGACTGAATGTTTGCAAAATTCAATTCTGTTTGCAGATTCAGTTACAGCAGGTCTTTGAATAACAGTCATTTCATTCAACATTGTTTCCTTATAACGTTGATGAGAAAAAAAGAATATATATATATATATATATATATATATATTCCCACTAGGGTTCACTGTCTGGGTAGAGTCTGCATGTTTTCCCCATGTCTGGATGGGTTTTTTTCTGCGTACCCAGGTTTCCCTGACATTCCAAAGTTATGCACACTCAGTTCATTGGAGTATCTAATGGTCCCAATTGGAGTGAGTGTGGGGGGGTCTGTGAGTACACCTGGTGATATTACCTGTCAAGGGATGGTTGCTTCCTGTCTGGTGTCCTAAGCTGCAGGTGTCCTAAGCTCAGGCCACCTGCAACCCTAAACTGGAATAAGCAGGTAAATCATTACCTTATGTGCTTATACTGATACTTTTATTCATCTTTCTTAAATACACGTATAGCTCACATTTATGTTGAGGTTTAATATTAGAAGTGATTTGATCCTTATTTAAAAGTTGGTGATGCTTTTGTGACCATAAATATGCCATAGGAACATAACTCTTGTTATATCAATTAGCCTGTCGCAAAGCTGGCTTTTGCCCTTCAAGTTTCCACTAACCTATCAACATTAAGTGAGGACTTAGTGTATAAAGAATGTAGATTGTTAGAAATAAAGTTTTACCCTGTGAAAAAAAAATGGTATCTACCATTCAGCTCTGTGCCTTGGTTTATCAATTCTTTAGCAATATTTAAATATTCATTCAGTTCTATTGCGTATTATATACTATTATCTTTGTGTATGTATCATACATATTTTTATTCTAGAGATTCTATTTGATTCTTTTATTTTAGCTGACCCCCAACTGAGTTGCTCCAAATGCTGCAGCAATAAAGTTCTCACAAGGGAGTTCTTTGGGATTCCAAAGAAAGAAGCAGTAAACTGCAGGGTGACCAATTAAAAGCATGTATTAGATGAGCTCACAAAGTACTGCAGCATATCTTCAGGCAGAGAGAAAGGGATGCTCCTCCTCAATATGTCTGCAGCAATGACATCAGGGTATGGAGTTTATATGCAAGCTTAAAGAACTTGGCTCAGGGCACAGGCCGGTTTCTTTAAGTGTTTTAATCAACATCCTAAACATCTTTATCAGTGTCTGGGAATGTTCAAGGTCCCAGCTTGGGTTAAGCCTGACAGGAAAAAGGGGCAGCTGGCAGGGTCACACAGTGCTTAAGGCATTCTGTGTTTCTTAGGACACAGAAAGAAAGTGAGGAGGACTAGGGGACCCTACAGTTTGTGTTTTCAAATTAAAATAATTATTTTCAATGGATCATTATTTGTTAGCCATCATTTCTTTCCTCTATTGTTTCTTCAAAGATACTAAAGATAATTTTTACCCTTTATATAGGTCAGTTATTGTATCTGATATTTCTTAAGAATCGAAATCTTTTGCTGTTTTTGACTCTGACAGATAATAACTGGTTATCTCCTGCATTTTTCAATTCTTTTTAGTTCATATTTTATTGAATTCATCAATGGAAGAGCCATTGGGTCTGAATTGGGAATATCTTCCTTTAGAAATGTTCTGTATTGTTTCTGCCAGAAGTTAGGGGAGATATTTGCTTATAGCTGGGATCATAGTTTTATATAATTTTATCTGTATTATTAATTTCATCATAAGTACTTTCTCGTAGTCTAACTACCCAGAATAAACATAATTTTTAATGGCTGATTAACATTCATAATCCAAGTACAACAATTAAAGTAAGCATTCTGTTCTTGCTGGACACTTTCATTGTTTTTACTATTACAAACAACATAATGCTGTTATTCATTATGTTTCACTTGAATTATTTTCTCATGTTGGATGTAAAAGTTACTAGGGCAGAAGTAATGAAGCATTCTGAGGTCTTTGATTGTAAAATTGCTATTCAAAGATTACACAAATTTATACTCTTGTAAGCAGTGTATCAAAGTGATCCTCTCAGCCTACTTTTGCTCTGATGGCTAATTTGTAGGTTAAGGAGGGTATTTATTAGACTTTAAAGTGCTGTGTATATAGCACTTCAACTATATATATATATGTATACACACACATATATACATATATATACACACATATATATACATATATATATACACACACATATATACATATATATATATATATATATATATATAGTACTTTAAATTTGACTTTTGTTGTTTTTTAATTTCTAATGAAGTTGAGCATTTTCCTTATATGGTATCCATTTTTTTTCTAGTATTGAAGAATTCTTGTTATATTGTTATCTTAGATTGGCTTTACTTTTTGTTTGTTTACTATTAACCTTATCTTTTCTCAGATCTCGATGGAAAGTTCAAGACAAAATCAGTTTAAGAATTTAGAAAATCTTACCACTTCTCAGCCTTTTGGCTAAGATCAAATGAAGAATTTAGAAAATCTTGGGACTTCTTTATTCCATCTGTGCATACGGTACTATTTATAATTTGGGGGTTTGGGGCTTCTGGTTTGTATTATATTTAGTTTTATATAAGTCAGAGACTATATGCCTAAATCAATATATGCCCAGTGGTTGAATGGTGGGCTCAATTTTTTCCAGTGAAAATATATTGCTTGGAAAACAAAGTAACTGACTCAATTTTATAATGGCTAAATCCAAATTTCTTAAATTGTATACTTTCTCTGTCGATCAATATTGATGTTTTAAAATTAATATCATGCCCTTACAAAATGATCCTTATATCTACCGCATTTGCATGTTTTTGTTTGTTTGGAGACCAAGTCTTGCTCTGTCACCCAGGCTGGAGTGCAGTGGCACAATCTTGGCTTACTGCAATTTCTGCCTCCCGGGTTCAAGCGATTCTCCTGCCTCAACCTCCTGAGTAGCTAGGATTACAAGGGCATGCCACCACACCTGGCTAATTTTTGTATTTTTAGTAGAGACAGGGTTTCACCATGTTGGCCAGGCTGTTCTCAAACTCCTGACCTCAGGTGGTCCACCCACCTTGGCCTCCCAAAGTGCTGGGATTACCTCAGCCTCCCAAAGTGCTGGGCCACTGTGACCCATACCATTTGCATGTTTTTAAATGTAAACTCTATTCTCCTCAACTCAGGAGTCGGGCAGAGTAACAGGGTAACGATTTTCTATCTTTATCGTGAAAATAGCTATCTAATATTTAATTAACCAGTTTAGTAGCTTGTGAGATAACACTGATATATTACCCAGAAACACTCAAATATCATATTGGCTTGTTAACTAAATGTGCATGCATGTGTTTAAGTTTTTATATATGTATATAAATGTGGTAGCGTATGAAATATATGCCTATGTATATGTTTATGTAATAGCATTAAAATTTGCATGTACTGCATGTAAACATACTTGTATAGGTGTGTGTTTCACATTACCTGGAAAGTAACTTATTTTCTGCTGCCTCAGAATTTCAGACTTCTAAATGCTTGACTTTTAGGTGCTAAATTATTGTTAGTGCTAAAGGAATTGTTCATTACTTTTAATGGCAAAAACTGCAATTCCTGTTGCACCAACCTAACATCTTATTATGGCATATTAACAAATTCCAAAAGCAGTTTTGCAGCATGTAGCTTGTCTAATCACATTTTGGGTAATTCTAGATTCATGGAAGTGGGTCAGGAAAGAGGAGAAATTACATAAAAAGCGTTATCAGAGAGCTGAGGTATTTCCTCCCTCTTCAACAAATCAAGGGACTTCAGAGAATAATCTGAAAAGTTTAAGAGTCCCCAGGATTTGGGAATCCTGGGAATATATCTGAATCTCACCTGTGAAAGTATGAGAGAAAGGTGTGGCTAGTGCAGCAGCTGGTGGCAGACTAGAGAGATATTACGAAAGTATGCTTTATTTCCCCCAACAGGAGAGGTCCAGGGCCTGTCTTCCATGGGCTACATGTGGCTCTTAGTTAAGGAACCACTTTTAGTCATTTTGGGAGAGAGTTCACCCACAAAGGCCACTTACTGGGAGGAAACAGAGAATGTCGAGGTATGGTAGACTGTGGGGATCTAGGGATTGAGAGAAATCATAATTGGTCTCCTAAACGAGGCATCAAGTCTATGGGCTGAGGTCCCCATTGGTAAAATATCAAAGGAGTGAAAAAGTCCTTCATATGATTTGGATGTGTTTCCACCAAATCTCATGTTGAACTGTAATCCCCAACGTTGGAGGTGGGGCCTGGTAGGAGGTAAGTGGATAATGGTAAATTTTGTCCTTGATACTGTCCTCACGATAGTGAGTTCTAGTGAGATCTGGTTTTTTAAGTGTGCAGCACTCCTCCTCCCTCTCTTGCTCCTGTTCCCACAATATAAGACATTGCTTCCCCTTTGCCTTCCGCCATGATTGGAAGCTTCCTGAGGCCTCCCCAGAAGCACAAGCCACTATGCTTCCTGTACAGCCTGCAGAATTGTGAGCCAATTAAACCTCTTTTCTTTATAAATTATTCAGTCTCAGGTATTTCTTTATATCAATGGGAGAATGGCCTAATACAGTTCTTATATGGTATCTGCCACGTAAGTGGGCATTGATGCCACATGAGAAATGTAGCGATCAAGTAAGATGACACTTCTCATAGCTATCCTGCCTTTTTGCAGACACTCACTATGTACCCAAAAAATTTAAAAATAGAAAACTCAAAGTAAAGCAGTGTTTTAAAAATCATGGAAGTTAAGGGGGAAAAAAGCAAAGCAAAGAAAGCACACAATCTGAAATAGAGAAAAAGTTTTGGGGAGCAGAATTTACCCTTCATTTTTCATTACATTTCTCACTAATGTTGTAACCACTTTGAGAAATGTATACTTTGTTGTTTCCCTACTTGCCCTCTCTTTTTCCTTCTCATTTGGACAGAATTCAGTTAATCAGACGTTGTGTTCAGGGCACATTAGTTCCTAGAAGGCTCCTCTTGGTTAATTTTCGAACATTGGAGTATTTTCTGATTTTTGTTGTTCTTAGTGCTTCCTGACTTAATTCCCATGAGGTCAGAAAATGTTCTGTATGAATTCAAAACTTTTGAAATGTACTCACACTGCTTTATGGCCCAGAAGTATATGACTAATGTTTATACATTTTCTGTGTGAATGTGAAATAAAGATGCATAGTCAGAAGTTTATAGATGTAGTATCCTATATAAATCTCAAGTTTATTTCAAATATTCTCTCCTTGATCATTTTTATCTCACTTCTCTATCAATTACTGAGAATTTTGTGTTAATATTTTTCACTGTAATTATTAATTTGTATATTTCTTCTGGTAATTATTATTTTTCATATTGAAGTCGTATAACTAGAGACATGTAAATTCAGAAGGCTATTTTGCAATTATTAATGCAGATATACTGTGTTTTTTTGTGGTAGTTGTATGTGATATCGTAATTTCATTAACTTTTGAATAATTTGGATACATTTAATTTTTTAAGTGGGGTTTTAAAAATCCAGTCTGATAACCTTTGTCTTTCAATCAGATCATTTATAACATTTACATATGGTGAAATTATCAATATTTTACTTCATCCTGTAATGTATTGTAGCTGCCCTTATCAGTTCCTGTTTCCATTCATCATTTTGCATTATTTTAGAGTAATTACTTGTCATTTCATTAAAAATGACATTAGATCCCATTAGATCCCAACTTTATTTGTGTGTTAATGGCACATCCTATTCTTATTATCTCATGGATACATATAAAATTATAATATGTATAATTATCAAATCTAAGCATACTTGAAAATATTGCCCAATTTTTTAAATCAAACTGAGCTTTCCTTCAAGAAAGAAGGCAATGTAAAATGAGTTTTAAACACCTAATACACCTAATACTAATTCTGTACTAATGAGCTTTACCTTACTAATCTTATTAACATCAAAATGTATTTACCCCAGACATGAATGGAGGAAATGTTGACAAACTGACTTCTATAAAGCATTGAATAAATTAAATGGCAGAGCTAAAAGTATAACAAAAGTGGGTATAAATGTGTAGAAACAATGTCCACATGTCTATGCTCTGACAAAGTGAAAATAACAACTTAAAAATTATGAAGAGAGAAGAAAGTGAAAAGAAAAGTGGAATTGCATTATTAGTATACAAGTCAGAAATGAAAGTAATAAGTTTTTACATGGACACATCATGTAGTAGACTTCTGACTAAAAGATACTGAAACTGAGGGAATTATATCAAGATATTAGCATAATTATGCTCACTAGAACAACAACAGCAACAACAACAAAAACTTCACAAGTTGCCAAAGAAATACAAACAGCAAAAATTTCAAACATAAAGAAGGCAGACAACATAGTGGAAAAGACAAATAGTAAATATAACATAATACAAAAAATAAGATAACTGGACGGAAAAAACACCAAACAAATTTATCTTATGAAAATATGTAACTATTTTATCTCAGCTTTTCAAAGGAAAAAGATTATCAGATGGCACACAAAGCAAAGCCCATCCCTTTGCTGTATATAGAAGACATACTTAAAAGCATTCAAAAAGGCTGAAACTACAGGATGACAAATAAATCTCAGGTAATCACAAGCTAAATGAAGGCATAGGTGTCAAACATAATATCTGGTAAGGTTGAATTTGAGCAAAACATTAAGCAAGATGAAGAAGTACAGTTTATAATTTTAAAAGCTAAAATTTACAATGAAGATAGAGTTATCATGGTTGGGAGGGTCTTAAAATATTATACTTCATTACATCCTAAAAGATGTAATTTAAAGGTAGATATTAAAGATATGTATCCAGCTTTGAACACCAATGTTAGGGAATAAGCCTCCTTTTAAAAAGAAGGAATATTCATGAAAAGCAGTTTACAAAAATAGACTATCTATTCGTGCAAAAATATTCGATATATTTCCAAAGTATAAATAATCTAACCAATGAAATAAAACTATAACTTAGTAATAAAATTAAAAATAGAAAATATAAATATAAAAAGATGACACATTTTGACCAGAGTGATAAAAGGCACTTATCCTAAATTCCCAGAAGTCCACAATATCTCAGGCTTCTGAAGATCTGTTATCCATGTTCCATGAGTCTGTGAACCTTCAAATCAATATAACCAGATGCTTTCAAAAAAAAAACTGTAACTTCAGTATGCATCGCTCTTTTCTGAGTTCCCATTTTCACCTTTATTATAGTATAATAATTCCTGGCTTATTTTACACAAGGTAATGACCTCCAGTTCTATCCATGTTGTTGTGAATGTCAGGATTCATTCTATTTTATGGCTGAATAATATCCCATTGTGTATATGTACCACATTTTCTTTATCCATTCAGACATTGGTAGATGCTTAGGCTGATTCCACATGTTAACTATTGTGAATAGTGCAGCAATAGATATGAAATGTCAATACATACATTGACTTCCTTTCTCCTGTATATATATGCAGCAGTGAGATTGCTGAATCATATGATAGTTCTATTTTTAGTTATTTGAGGAACCGCCATACTGTTTTATAGTGACTGTACTAATTTACATTTCTACCAATATTATACCAAGGTTGTCCTCCCTCCACATCCTCAACAATATCAGTTATTTTTTGTCTTTTTGATAAAAAGCCATTATAACTTGGGTGAGATAATATTTTATTGTGGTTATCATGAACATTTCCTTGATGATTAGTGATGTCATGGGTTTTTTTAATATACCCATTAGACACTTTCATGTGTTCTTTTGAGAAATGTCTATTGAGATCTTTTGCCCATTTTAATTCTTTTTTTTTCTTTTTTTTGCTATGGAGTTGTTTAAATTTTCTATGTATTCTGGTTATTAATCTCTTTGCAGATGGATAGTTTGTGAATGAATTCTCTCATTCTGTAGGTTATTCAGAGGTTACTCTCATTCTCTTCACTTTGTTGATTGTTTTCTTTGTGGTGCAGAGCCTTTTTAGCTTGATGTAATCCCATTTGTCTAATGTTTCTTTTGTTTTCTGTGCTCTGGGAATATTGGTCAAAAAAGGTTTGTCCAAATCAATGTACTGAAGCATTTCTCCATGTCCTCTTCTAGTAGTTTCATAGTTTCAGGCCTTAGATTTAAGTCTTTAATCATTGTGATTTAATTTTTGTATATGCTGAGAGATGGGGTATAGTTTTATTCTTCCACCTATGGCTGTTTGGTTTTTCCAGCACAACTTATTGAAGAGACTGCCATTTGCCCAATATATATTCTTGAAGTCTTTGTCAAAAATGAGTTGGATGTAAATACATAAATGTATTTCTGGGTTATCTGTTCTGTTCTGCTGGTCTAAGTTTCTGTTTTATGCCACCCCCTTGCTCTTTTGGTTACTATGGCTTTATGGTATACTTCGAAGTCAGGTAGTGCCATGCCTCCAGCTTTGATCTTTTATCTCAGGGTTTCTTTGGCTATTTGGTTTCTCGTGTGAATTTTAGTGTTGTTTTTCCTATTTCTATAAAAAATGTTATTGACACTTTGATAGATATTGCACTCAATTTCTAAATTGTTTTGGGTGGTGTTTATATTTTAGCAATATTAATTCTTCCAATGCATAAGAATGGGATATCTTTTCATTATTTGTGTTGTCTTCAATGTCTTTCATCAGTGTTTTATAGTTCTATTTTAGAGGTCTTTCACTTCATTGGTTATATTTATTCCTAGGTATATTACTTTTTATATTATTGTAAATGAGATTGTGCCCTTGATTTCTGTCTTGGTCCATTTGTGTCCCTAAAAAGTAATACCTGAAGCTGGTAATTTATAAAGAAAATAAGTTTATTTGGCTCACGGTTCTACAGGGTGTATAAGAAGCATGCCACCAACAGCTTTTTTGGTGAAGGCTTTAGGCGGCTTCCACTGATTTTGGAAGAACAAAAGGAACTGTTGTATGCAGAGATCATATGGCAAGACAGGAAGTGAATGGGAAAGAGAGGATGTGCCAGGCTGTTTTTAACAACCAGCTCTTGTGAGAACTAGCAGAACAAAAACTCACGTATTACTACAGGACGGCACCAAGCCATTTATGAGGTATCTGCCCCATGAAACAAGTACCTCCCATTAGATCCCATCTTCAACAATGGGGATCAAATTCTAACATGAGGTTTGAGGGGAAAAACACCCAAACTATAGTATTCCACTCACGGTTCCCTAAAAGTAATGTGTATTAAACGTACAAAACACAATTATTTTATCCAAATAGTCCCCAAAAGTCTTAACTTGTTCCAGCGTCAACTCAAAAGCCCAAAGTTTCATCTGAGACTCAAGGCAATTCATTCCCATTATGAGCTTGTAAAATGAAAAACAAATTATTTGCTTTCAAGGTGCAATGATTGTACAGTCACTGGGTAAACATTTCCGGTCCAAAATGGTGAAATTATCCTAAGAAAAGAATAACAGATCCTATGCAAGTCTGAAACCCAAGAGGGCAGACATTCAAACTTAAAGCTCCAAAATGACTCCATGTCACATATCCTGGGCACCCTGATATGAGCAGTAGGCCGCCAAGGCTTGAGAAGCCCTGTCTTTATGGCTTTGCTGGGCATGGCCCACATGGTTGCTCTCATGGGTTGAAGTTGAATGCCTGTGACTTCTTCAGGCTGAAATTGCATGTTTGCATGTGGCTCTATAATTCTGGGGTCTGGAGGGTGGTTGTCCTGCTCCCCCAGCTCCATTAGGCAGTGCTCAGATGGGGACTACCTACAGGGGCTCCAACCACACATTTCTGCTTGGTATTGCCATAGCAGAATCTGTCTGTGGAGGCTCGGCCCTGCAACAAGCTTATGCGTGGGTGCTCAGACTTTCCAACATATCATCTGAAATCTTGGCAGAAGCTGCCAATCCTCCACCACTCTTGCATTCTGGGTACATGCAGTCTTAACACCAAATGGAAGCTTCAAAGGTTTATGACTTATGCTTTCTGGAATGGCAGCCCAAATAGTATCTGGGACCCTGTGAGCTGTGGCTGGAGCCAGAATGTCCAGGATGCATGGGGCACTGTCTTGAAATGGCACAGGTCAGTGGCATCTCAACCTGGCCCCCCAAATTATGTTGTCTTCCTATGCCTCTGGGACTGTGATGAGGGAAGCAGTCTAGGAGATTTCTGAAATGTCCTGGAGGCTTTCTCCCCATTTTCTTGACTATTAGCGCCTGGCTCCCTTTTAGTTGTGCTAATCTCTCTAGCAAGTAATTGCTGTGCAGCACCCTTGAAATTCTTTCCTGAAAATGCTTTTTCCTTTCCTACCACATGTCCGGGCTGCAAATTTTCCAATATTTTATACTTCATTCCTTTTTAATAATAAATTCCACCTTTAGGCTTTTGCTTTCCTACTTTATCTGATCATAAGCTATTAAAAGCAGTAAAACCACTTCTTGAAGGTTTTGCTGCTTTGAAATTTCTTCTGACAGATACCATCTAGGTCATAATTTTACCCCTTCACAAAGCCCCAGGGCATGAACACAATGCATCTAAGTTCTTTGCTATAGAAAAATATGGGTGACCTTGGCTCCAGTTTCCAATAAATTCCTCATTTCCATCTGTGACCTCATCAGCAAGGATTTCACTGTCTATATTCTATCCGCATTTTTAATCACAATCACACAACCAATCTTTAAGAATTTCGAGGGGGAGTGAGGCCAAGATGGCCAAATAGGAACAGGTTGTCTCCAGCTCCCAGTGTGAACCACGCAGAAGATGGGTAATTTCTGCATTTCCAAGTGAGATACCGGGTTCATCTCATTGGGGCTTGCCAGACAAGTGGGTGCAGCCCACGGAGCAGGGCGGGGCATCGTCTCACCAGGGAAACACAAGGGGTCAGGGAATTCCCTTTCCTAGCAAAGGGAAGCCGTGACAGACGGCACCTGGAAAATCAGGTCACTCCCACTCTAATACTATGCTTTTCCAACAGCCCTAGCAAATGGCACACCAGGAGATTATATCTCGCACCTGGCTTGGAGGGTCCCACGCCCATGGAGCCTCGCTCACTGCTAGCACAGCAGTCTGAGATTGAACTGCAAGGTGGCAGTGAGGTTGGGGGAGGGGCGTCCACCATTGCTGAGGCTTGAGTAGGTAAACAAAGCAGCTAGGAAGCTCTA
The DNA here is from genome assembly GCF_028878055.3 of Symphalangus syndactylus. Lineage (NCBI taxonomy): Eukaryota > Metazoa > Chordata > Mammalia > Primates > Hylobatidae > Symphalangus > Symphalangus syndactylus. The sequence goes on from NC_072436.2 coordinate 83,529,135, forward strand.
AGTGGGTGGAGCCCACCACAGCTCAAGGGTGCCTGCCTGCCTCTGTAGACTCCACTTCTAGGGGCAGGGCATAGCTGAACAAAAGGGAGCAGAAACTTCTGCAGACTTATACATCTCTGTCTGACAGCTTTGAAGAGAGTAGTGGTTCTCCCAGCATGGAGTTTGAGATCTGAGAATGGATAGACTGACTCTTCAAGTGGGTCCCTGACCCCTGAGTAGCCTAACTGGGAGGCACCTCCCAGTAAGGGGGCAACTGACACCTCATAAGGCCAGGTGCCCAGCTGAGATGAAGCTTCCAGAGGAAGGATTTGGCAGCAACATTTGCTGTTCTGCAGCCTCCGCTGGTGATACCCAGGCAAACAGAGTCTGGAGTGGACCTCCAGCAAACTCCAGCAGACCTGCAGCTGAAGGTCCTGACTGTTAGAAGGAAAACTAACAAACAGAAAGGGCATCCACACCAAAACCCCATTTGTACGTTGCCATCATCAAAGACCAAAGGTAGATAAAACCACAAAGATGGGGAGAAACCAGAGCAGAAAAGCTGAAAATTCTAAAAATCAGAATGCCTCTTCTCCTCCAAAGGCACGCAGCTCCTCGCCAGAAATGGAACAAAGCTGGACGGAGAATGACTTTGACGAGTCGAGAAACGAAGGCTTCAGATGATCGGTAATAACAAACTTCTCCGAGCTAAAGGAGGATGTTTGAACCCATCACAAAGAAGCTAAAAACCTTGAAAAAAGTAGACAAATGGCTAACTAGAATAAATAGTGTAGAGAAGTCCTTAAATGACCTGATGGAGCTGAAAACCATGGCACGATAACTACATGACGCATGCACAAGCTTCAGTAGCAGATTTGATCAAATGGAAGAAACGGTATCAGTGATTGAAGATCACCTGAATGAAATGAAGCAAGACGAGAAGTTTAGAGAACAAAAGAGTAAAAAGAAATGAATAAAGCCTCCAAGAAATATGGGATTACGTGAAAAGACCAAATATATGTCTGATTGGTATACCAGAAAGTGACGGGGAGAATGGAACCAAGTTGGAAAACACTCTGCAGGATATCATCCAGGAGAACTTCCCCAATCTAGCGAGGCCGGCCAACATTCAAATTCAGGAAATACAGAGAACACCACAAAGATACTCCTTGAGAAGAGCAACTCCAAGACACAATTGTCAGATTCACCAAAGTTGAAAAAAGGAAAAAATGTTAAGGACAGCCAGAGAGAAAGGTCGGGTTACCCACAATGGGAAGCCCATCAGACTAACAGTGGATCTCTCAGCAGAAACCCTACAAGCCAGAAGAGAGTGGGGGGCCAATATTCAACATTCTTAAAGAAAAGAATTTTCAACCCAGAATTTCATATCCAGCCAAACTAAGCTTCATAAGTGATGGAAAAATAAAATACTTTACAGACAAACAAATGTGGAGAGATTTTGTAACCACCAGGCCTGCCTTACAAGAGCTCCTGAAGGAAGAACTAAACATGGAAAGGAACAACCAGTACCAGCCACTGCAAAAACATGCCAAAAAGACCATCGATACTAGGAAGAAACTGCATCAACTAATGAGAAAAATAACAAGCTAACATCATAATGACAGGATCAAATTTACACGTAACAATATTAACCTTAAATGTAAATGGGCTAAATGCTCCAATTAAAAGACACAGACTGGCAAATTGGATAAAGAGTCAAAACCCATCAGTGTGCTGTATTCAGGAGACCCATCTCATGTGCAGAGACACACATAGGCTCAAAATAAAGGGATAGAGGAAGATCTACCAAGCAAATGGAAAACCAAAAAAAGGCAGGGGTTGCAATCCTAGTCCCTGATAAAACAGACTTCAAACCAGCAAAGATCAAAAGAGACAAAGAAGGCCATTACATAATGGTAAAGGCATCAATTCAACAAGAAGAGCTAACTATCCTAAATATATATGCGCCCAATACAGGAGCACCCAGATTTTTAAAGCAAGTCCTTAGAGACCTAAAAAGAGACTTAGACTCCCACACAATAATAATGGGAGATTTAACACCCCACTGTCAACATTAGACAGATCAATGAGACAGAAAGTTAACAAGGATATCCAGGAATTGAACTCAGCTCTGCGCCAAGAGGACCTAATAGACATCTACAGAACTCTCCACCCTGAAACAACAGAATATACATTCTTCTCAGCACCACACCACACCTATTCCAAAATTGACCACATAGTTGGAAGTAAAGCACTCCTCAGCAAATGTAAAAGAACAGAAATTATAAGAAACTGTCTCTCAGACCACAGGGCAGTCAAACTAGAACTCATGATTAAGAAACTCACTCAAAACCAACCACTCAACTACATGAAAACTGAACAACCTGCTCCTGAATGACTACTAGGTACATAACCAACTGAAGACGAAAATAAAGATGTTCTTTGAAACCAATGAGAACAAAGACATAACATATCAGAATCTCTGGGACACATTTAAAGCAGTGTGTAGAGGGAAATTTATAGCACTAAATGCCCACAAGAGAAAGCAGGAGAGATCTAAAATTGACACCCTAACATCACCATTAAAAGAACTAGAGAAGCAAGAGCAAACACATTCAAAAGCTAGCAGAAGGCAAGAAATAACTAAGATCAGAGCAGAACTGAAGGAGATAGAGACACAAAAAAACTCTTCAAAAAATCAATGAATCCAGGAGCTGGTTTTTTGAAAAGATCAACAAAATTGATAGATTACTAGCAAGAATAATAAAGAAGAAAAGAGAGAAGAATCAAATAGATGCATTAAAAATGATAAAGGGGATCTGACCACTGATCCCATAGAAATACAAACTACCATCACAGAATACTATAAACACCTCTACGCAAATAAACTAGAAAATCTAGAAGAAATGGATAAATTCCTGGACACATACACTCTCCCAAGAATAAACGAGGAAGAAGTTGAATCCCTGAATAGACCAATAATAAGTTCTGAAATTGAGGCAATAATTAATAGCCTACCAATAAAAAATAGTCCAGGACCAGAAGGATTCACAGCCAAATTCTACCAGAGGTACAAAGAGGAGCTGGTTCCATTCCTTCTGAAACTATTCCAATCAATAGAAAAAGAGGGAATCCTCCCTAATTCATTTTATGAGGCCAGCATCATCCTGATACCAAGCCTGGCAGAGACACAAGAAAAAAAGGGAATTTTAGACCAATATCCCTGATGAACATCGATGCAAAAATCCTCAATGAAACACTGGCAAACTGAATCTAGCAGCACATCAAAAAGCTTATCCACCATGATCAAGTGGGCTTCATCCCTGGGATGCAAGGCTGGTTCAACATACGCAAATCGACAAACATAATCCATCATATAAACAGAACCAAAGACAAAAACCACATGATTACCTCAATAGATGCAGAAAATGCCTTTGACAAAATTTAACAGCCCTTCATGCTAAAAACTCTCAATAAACTAGGTATTGATGGGACGTATCCCAAAATTATAAGAGCTATTTATGACAAACCCACAGCCAATATCATACTGAATGGGCAAAAACTGGAAGCATTCCTTTTGAAAACTGGCACAAGACAGGGATGCCCTCTCTCACCACTCCTATTCAACATAGTGTTGGAAGTTCTGGCCAGGGCAATAAGGCAAGAGAAAGAAATAAAGGGTATTCAATTAGGAAAAGAGGAAATCAAATTGTCCTTGTTTGCAGATGACATGATTGTATATTTAGAAAACCCCATCGTCTCAGCCCAAAATCTCCTTAAGCTGATAAGCAACTTCAGCAAAGTCTCAGGATACAAAATCAATGTGCAAAAATCAAAAGCCTTCTTATACACCAATAACAGACAAACAGAGAACCAAATCATGAGTGAACTCTCATTCACAATTGCTTCAAAGAGAATAAAATACGTAGGAATCCAACTTACAAGGGATGTGAAGGACCTCTTCAAGGAAAACTACAAACCACTGCTCAACAAAATAAAAGAGGACACAAAGAGATGGAAGAACATTCCATACTCATGGATAGGAAGAATCAATATTGTGAAAATGGCCATACTGCCCAAGGTAATTTATAGATTCAATGCCATCCCCATCAAGCTACCAATGACTTTCTTCACAGAATTGGAAAAAACTACTTTAAAGTTCATATGAAACCAAAAAAGAGCCCACATTTTCAAGAAAATCCTAAGCAAAAAGAACAAAGCTGGAAGCATCATGCAACCTGCCTTCAAACTATACTATAAGGCCACAGTAACCAAAACAGCATGGTACTGGTACCAAAACAGAGACATAGACCAATGGAAAAGAATAGAGTCCTCAGAAATAATACCACACATATACAACCATCTGATCTTTGGCAAATCTGACAAAAACAAGCAATGGGGAAAGGATTCCCTATTTAATAAATGGTGCTGGGAAAACTGGCTAGCCATATGTAGAAAGCTGAAACTGGATCCCTTCCTTACACCTTATACAAAAATAATTCAAAATGGATTAAAGGCTTAAATATTAGACCTAAAACCATAAAAACCCTGGAAGAAAACGTAGGCAATACCATTCAGGCCGTAGGCATGGGCAAGGACTTCATGTCTAAAACACCAAAAGCAATGGCAACAAAAGCCAAATTTGACATATAGGATCTAATTAAACTAAAGAGCTTCTGCACAGCAAAAGAAACTACCATCAGTGTGAACAGGCAACCTCCAGAATAGGAGAAAATTTTTACAATCTACCCATCTGACAAAGGGCTAATATCCAAAATCTACAAAGAATTTAAACAAATTTACAAGAAAAAATCAAACAACCCCATCCAAAAGTGGGCAAAGGATATGAACAGACACTTCTCAAAAGAAGACATTTATGCAGCCAAAAAGACACATGAAAAAATGCCCATTATCACTGGCCATTAGAGAAATGCAAATCAAAACCACAATGAGATACCATCTCACACCAGTCAGAATGGCCATCATTAAGAAGTCAGGAAACAACAGGTGCTGGAGAGGATGTGGAGAAATAGGAACACTTTTACACTGTTGGTGGGACTGTAAACTAGTTCAACCATTGTGGAAGACAATGTGATTCCTCAACGATCTAGAACTAGAAATACCATTTGACCCAGCCATCCCATTACTGGGCATATACCCAAAGGATTATAAATCATGCTGCTATAAAGACACATGCACATGTATGTTTATTGCGGCACTATTCACAATAGCAAAGACTTGGAACCAACCCAAATGTCCATCAATGATAGATTGGATTGAGAAGATGTGGCACATATACACCATGGAATACTATGCAGCCATAAAAAAGGATGAGTTCATGTCCTTTGTAGGGACATGGATGAAGCTGTAAACCATCATTCTCAGCAAACTATTGCAAGGACAGAAAACCAAACACCTCATGTTCTCACTCATAGGTGGGAACTGAACAATAGGAACACATGGACACAGGGTGGGGAACATTACACACCAGGGCCTGATGTGGGATAGGGGGAGGAGGGAGGGATGGCATTAGGAGATATACCTAATGGAAATGACGAGTTAATGGATGCGGGACACCAACATGGCACATGTATACATATGTAACAAACCTGCATGTTGCGCACATGTACCCTATAACTTAAAGTAAAATAAAAAAATTATAATAAAAATAAAAAAGAATTTCCAAACTTTCTCTGCTCTTCTGAGTCCTCAAAACTCTTCTAACCTCTATCCATTAACTCAGTTTCAAAGCTACTTCCACATTTTCAGGTATCATTATAGCAATGCCCCACTCCTTGTTACCAATTTTCTGTCATAGTTCATTTGTGTTGCTATAAAGAAATGTCTGAGGCTAAGAAGCTTATACAAAAAAAAGAAAACAAACATTTATTTGACTCAGAGTTCTACAGGCTGAATAAAACTATTGTGCCAACATAGCTTCTGGTGAGGGCCTCCAACTTCTTTTATTCATGGTGGAACTTGAAGGAGAACTGGTATATGAAGAGATCACATGGTAAGCATAGAAGTGAGAGAGAGGGAAGAAATGTCAGGTTGTTTTCAACAACCAGCTTTTATGGGAAAAAATAGAGCAAGAATTATTCATTACCATGAAGATAGCACCAAGACACATGAAGAATCAGCTCTTATGACCCAAACTCTTCATATTAGGCTCCACCTGCAACATAGGGGATCAAATTTCAAAATGAAGTTTGGGGGCAAAAACATCCAAACTATAGGGATTTCTTTTCGAGATTATTCACTGTTAGCATATGAAAGTGCTAATGATTTTGTATGTAACAACTTTGCTGAATTCATTCATTAATTCTTTTTTGCTAGGGTCTTCAGGTTTTTCTAAATAAAATATCACATCATCTGCAAACAAGTATATTTTGACTTATTTCTTTCCAATTTTTAGGCCTTTTATTTTTTTCTCTTGCCTAATTGTTTCAGCTAAGACTTGCAGTGCTATATTTAGTTAAAGTTACAAATGGAGAATATCCTTGTCTTGTTCTAGATCTTAGAGAAAAGACTCCAATTTTCCCCATTCAGTATAAGGTAGTTATATGTTTGTCATAGATGGCCTTTATTGTTTTGAGGTATGTTCCTTTTATACTCAGATTGTTAAGAGTTTTTATCATAAAGATATGTTAAATTTATCAAATGCTTTTTTTTACATATATTGAAATCATCTATGGTTTTTATTCTTGATTCGGTAATGTGCTGTGTCGTGTGTATTAATTTGCATATGGTGAACCACCTTGCATCACTGAGAGGAATCCCACATTTTTAATGTGTTGTGTTCAGTTTGATAGTATGTTGTTGAGGAATTTTGTATGTGTATACATAAGGGTTATTGGTCTATAGTTTTCTACTTTTGTTCCATCCTTGACTGCTTTTGATATCAGGGTAATGCTGGGCTCCTAGGATGAATTTGAAGGTATCCACTCCATTTAAATTTTTTTAGTTTTAACAGAATTTGTGTCACTTCTTCATTAAATGTTTGGTAGAATTCAGCAGTAAAGGCACCAAATTTCTTTGGAGCTTTCCTCATGTGAGACTTTTTATTACTACTTTGATTTGGGTACTCATTATTGGTCTGCTGAGGTTTTCTATTTATTCATGCTGCAATCTTGGTCGATAGCATATGTCTAGAAATTTTTGATTTCTTTCAGTTTTCCAAATTGTTGGTGTACAGCTGTTCATAGTAGACTCTAATGAGCATTTGTATGTCTGTCATATCAGTTGTTATGTGTCTTTTTTCATTTCTGGTTTTATATTCTTGGGTCTTCTCTGTTTTGTTCTTCGTGTAGCTAGCAGTTTGTCAGTTTTGTTTATTCCAAAAACTATTTTAACTTTTTGTTTTGTCAATCTTTTGTACTTTTTAATTTTCAAGTTTAATTATTTCTGCTCTGACTTTTGTTATTTACTTTATTCCACTAATTTTGAGTTGGTTTGTCTTTGCTGTTCTAGTTCTTTGAGGTGCATCATTAGGTTGTTTATTTGCAGCCTTTTAACTTTTTTGATGTAGACATTTATTGCTATAAACTTCCCTCTTATTACTGCTTTTTCTGTATCTCATATATTTTTGTATGTTGGGTTTCCATTTTCACTTGTTTCAAAAAATTTTTTAAATTTTCTTTTTAACTTCTTAACTGACCCAATAGTTGTTTAGGAGCATATTTTCTTCTTGTTTTTTTTTTTTTTTTTTTTTTCAATTTTCATGTGTTTGTATAGTTTCCAAAGTTCCTCTTGTTATTGATTTCTAGTGTTATTACATTTTGATCTAAGAAGATGTTTGATTTAATTTTGATATTGTTAAACTTGTTGAAACTTGTTTTGTGACTTAACATATGGTCTATTCTGAAGGATATTTCCTGTGCTAATGAGAAGAATGTGAATTCTGAAGCAGTTGGTTGAAACGTTTCATAAACGATGGGTTCATTTGGTTTAGTGTATAGTTTAACTCCAATGCTTCTTTGCTGAATTTCTGTAAAGATAATCTATTACTGACTGTGGGTTGTTGAATTCCCCTACTATTATTGTATTGCAACCTTTTCCTTCCTTTAGATCTAGTAATGTTTGTTTTAATTATTTGCGTACTCTGCTGTTGAGTGCATATAAATTTATACTTGTTACATTATCTTGCTGAATTGACCCATTTATCATTATTTCGGTAACCTTCTTTGTCTCTTTTCATCGTCTTTGACTTGCAATCTATTTTACCTGATGATATGGTTTGGATTTGTATCCCTGCCCAAATCTCATGCTGAATTGAAGGAGAGGCCTGGTAGGAGGGGGTGGATTTCTTCCTTGCTGTTCTTGGATAGAGAGTGAGTTCTCATGAGCTCCGATGATTTAAAAGTATGGGGCACTTCCTCCCTTGCTTTCTCTCTCTATCCTGCTCTCTCATGGTAAGAAGTGCTTGCTTCCCCTTTGCCTTCCTCTATGATTGTAAGTTTCCTGAGGTCTCCCAATCATGCTTTCTTTTAAGCCTGTGGAACTGTGGTGAATTAAACCTGTTTCTTCATAAATTACTCAGTCTTGGGTATGTCTTTATGGCAGTGTGAAAATGGACTAATACAGAGAATTGGTACCAGGATTGGGGCATTGCTATAAAGATACCTGAAAATGCGGATGTGATTTTGGAGCTGGGTAATGGGCAGATGTTGAAACAGTTTGGAGCTTCCTAGAGACATGTTGAATGGTTTTGACCAAAAAGTCCAGGCTGTGCTGGTCTCACATGGAGATGAGGAACTTGTTGGGAACAGGAGCAAAGGTGACTCTTGCTGTGCTTTAGCAAAGAGACTGGGGGTGTTTTGCCACTGCCTTAAAAATCTGTGGAACTTTGAACTTGAGAGAGATAATTTAGGGTGTCTGGTGGAAGAAATTCCTAAGCAGCAAAGAATTCAAGATATGATCTGGCTGTTTCTAAAAGTGTATGCTCATATGTGTGAAGAAAGCGATGGCCTGAAATTGGAACATATATTTAAAAGGGAAGCAGAGCATAAAAGTGTGAAATATTTGCAGCCCAACCATGAAGTAGAAAAGAAAAATCCATTTTCTGGAGAGAAATTCAAGCTTTATGCAGATGTTTGCATATGTTATGAGAAGCTGACTGTTAACAGCCAAAGCAATGGGGAAAATATCTTCATGGCATTTCAGAGATCTTCATGGAGGCCTCTTCCATCACAGGCCTGAAAGCCTAGGAGAGAAAAATAGTTTTGTGGGTCAGGTTTAGGGCCCAGCTTCTCTGTGCAGCCTCAGGACATGATGCCCTGCATCCCAGCTACTCCAGCTCTAGCAGTGGCTAAACGTGGCCAAGGTGTAGCTTGGGCTATTGTTTCAGAGGATGCAAGCCCCATACTTTGTTGACTTCCATGTGGTGTTGGGCCTGCAGGTGTGCAGAAGGCAAAAGATTGGAGGTCTCTGCCTAGATTTCAGAGGATGTGTGGAAATGCCTGGATGTCCAGGCAGAAGTCAGCTTCAGGGGGAGAGCTCTCATGGGGAACCTCCAATAGGGGAGTAAGGAGGAAAAATGTGGGTTGAAGCCCACACACAGAGTCCCCACTGGACCACTGCCTAGTGGAGCTATGAGAAGAGGGCAACCATCCACCAGAATGCTAGATCCACTGACAGCTTGCACCATGCACCTGGAGAAGCTGCAAGCATTGATGAGAGCAGCCATGGGAGTTGAGCCCTGCAGAGATATACGGGCAGAGCTGTCCAAGTATATGGGAGCCCACTCCTTGCATTCAGTGTGCCCTGGATGTGAGACATGGAGTCAAATAATATTATTTTGGAGATTTAAGATTGAATGACTGCTTTGTTGCATTTTGGAGTTGCATGGGGCCTGGACTGTAGCCCATTTATTTTGGTTGATTTCTTCCTTTTGTGATGGGAGTATTTACCCAATGCCTGAACTCCCATTGTATCTTCAAGTAACTAACTTGTTTTTTATTTTATAGGGTTATAGGCAGAAGCAAATTGCCTTGTCTCAGATGAAACATTGGACTTAGACTTTTGAGGTAATGCTGAAATGAGTTACGACTAAGAGACTGTAGAGAAGGGATCATTGTATTTTGCAATGTGAGAAGGACGTGAGGTTTGTGAGAGGCCAGGGTGGAATGATATGGTTTGAATTTGTGTCCCTGCCCAAATCTCATGTTGAATTAGAGGAGGAGCCTGGTGGGAAGTGATTGGATCATGGTGGTGGATTTCCCCCTTGTTGTTATTGTGATAATGAGTGAGTTCTTATGATATCTGATGGTTTACAAGTGTGTGGCACTTTCCTTTTTGCTGTCTCTCCTGCTCCACTGTCATTACACATGCTTACTTCCCCTTCACCTTCTGCCAGATTGTAAGATTCCTGAGGCCTTCCAGTCATGATTCCTTTTAAGCCTGTGTAACTGTGAGTCAATTAAACCTTTTTTTTTTTTAAATAAAATACCCAGACTCAGGTAATTCTTTATAGCAGTGTGAAAATGGACTAATACACCCGGTATACATATGGCTACTCCCACATTTTTTAGTTTTTATTTGCATGGAAGATTTCATCCATCTCTTCACTTTCAGCCTATGTGTGTTGTTATAGGTGAAGTGAGTTCCTTGTAGGCAGCATATAGTTTGCTCTTTTAAAAAATATCCATTCAGCTAATCTATGTCTCTTAATTGGAGAATTTAGTCAATTTACATTTAATGTTATTATTATAGATAAGGACATACTACTATCATTCTGTTAGTTGTTTTTTGCTTGTTTTGTAGTTCCTCTCTTCCTATCTTCCTTTCTTATTATTTTTTTGTTAAGGGATTTTCTCTGGTAGTATGTTTTATTTAGTTGGTTTTTATTTTTAGTGTATCTATTATATGTTTTTGCTTTATGATTGCCATGAGACTTGCAAAAAAACTTATAGATATAACAACTCATTTTAAACAGATGAGACCTTATCTATGATCACAAACAAAATAAACAAAGGAAAAACTAGAAAATTTTCTACACTTAACTCCATCCCCCTATTTTGACTTTTCTAGTCGCAATTTTCATCTTTAAATTTTGTCTGTCTCTTAACAAGTTACTTGAATCCAGTCTGTCTACTCACTTTTACTAGTGATTTTATACCTTCCACACTAGTGTACTTTTCTTTCATATTGAAAAACTCTCTTCAATATTTCTTATAAGATGTGTCTGTCAACACATCCACTTTTTTAAATTTAGCATTTATACTTCTCCAAATCAGTATCTCGCATGAGTTCATTTTAATAACTGCCTGCTGTCATTTCATGTTTCCAATATTATTTTATTTATCTCAGTATATTCTTTGTCCTATATTTGAAATCTTTCTTTGGCAGGTCATTTAATTCAGCCTACTCTAAATAATCAGATCCACTTGGCCATGGTGTCTCTGAGACCCTTGACTAAATGCTCCACCATTTCAGCTGCCTTTAAGGTGAGAGATTCATTATAGTCATGTTGCTTAGTGCACAAGATAGACCATCAGCATACTAATAGTTTCTGGCTTTTCCTGACTTCTGGATTCAAGTGAAATGCCACACCTAAAGGCATGTGGTATAGATTTTTAAGCAGCTGGTGAAAAGGCAGGGTGTCAAAACCTTGAAGTACATGAGGAGTTGACTTTTTTTTTTTTTTTTACTTTAAGTTCTGGGATACATGTGGTGCAGAATGTGCAGGTTTGTTACATAGGTATATATGTGCCATGGTGGTTTGCTGCACCTTCTCAACCCATCATATAGGTTTTTAAGCCCTGCATGCATTAGGTATTTGTCCTAATGCTCTCCTTTGCTTTGCCTCCCACCCCCCAACAGGCTCCAGTGTGTGTTCTTCCCACTCTGTGTCCATGTGTTCTCATTGTCAATTCCCACTTATAAGTGAGAACATGCAGTATTTGTTTTTTTGTTCCTGTGTTAGTTTGCTAAGGATGATGGCTTCCTGCTTCATCCATGTGCCTGCAAAGGACATGATCTCATTCTTTTTTATGTCTGCATAGTATTCCATGGTGTGTATGTACCACATTTTCTTTATCCAGTCTATCATTGAGGGGCATTTGAGTTGGTTCCAAGTCTTTGCTATTGTAAATAGTGCTGCAATAAACATACATGTGCATGTGTTTTTATAGTAGAATGACTTATATTCCTTTGAGTATATACCCAGTAACAGGATTGCTAGGTCAAATGTTATTTCTAGTTCTAGATCCTTGAGGAATCACCACACTGTCTTCCACAATGGTTGAACTAACTTACACTCCCACTAACAGTGTAAAAGTGTTCTTATTTCTCCACGGCCTCACCAGGATCTATTGTTTCTTGACTTTTTAATAATCGCCATTCTGACTGGTGTGAGATGGTGTCTCATTGTGGTTTTAATTTGCATTTCTCTAATGATCAGTGATGATGAGCTTTTTTTCATACGTTTGTTGGCTGCATAAATGTCTTCTTTTGAGAAGTGTCTGTTCATATAATTTGCCTACTCTTTGATGGTATTGTTTGTTTTTTTCTTGTAAATTTAAGTTCTTGGTAGACTCTGTATATTAGACCTTTGTTAGAAGGATAGATTGCAAAAATTTTCTCCAGTTCTGTAGCTTGCCTGTTCACTCTGATGCTAGTTTCTTTTGCTGTGCAGAAGCTCCTTAGTTTAATTAGATCTCATTTGTCAATTTTGGCTTTTGTTGCAATTGCTTTTAGTGTTTTAGTCATGAAGTCTTCTCCCATGCCTATGTCCTGAATTGTATGTCCTACATTTTCTTCTAGGGTTTTTATGATTTGAGGTTTTACATTTAAGTCTTTAATCCATCTTGAGTTAATGTTTGTGTAAGGTGTAAGGAAGGGATCCAGTTTCAGTTTTATGCATAAGGCTAGCCAGTTTTCCCAGCACCACTTATTAAATAAGGAATCCTTTCCCCATTGCTTTTCTCTATCAGGTTTGTTGAAGATTAGATAATTGCCTTCTCTCACCACTCTTATTCAACATAGTATTGGAAGCTCCTGCCATGGCAATTAGGCAAGAGAAATAAATAAATCATATTCTAATAGGAAGAGGGGAAGTCAAATTGTCTCTATTTCCAGATGACATGATTCTATATTTAGAAAACCCCATCATCTCAGCCTAAAAAGTCCTTAAGCTGATAAGCAACTTCAGCAAAGTCTCAGGAGACAATAACAATGTGCAAAAGTCACCAGCAATCCTATACCAACGACAAACAAGCAGAGAGCCAAATCATGAATCAACTTCCATTCATAATTACTACAAAGAGAATAAAATACCTAGCAATGCAGCATACAAGGGGCATGAAGGACCTCATCAAGGAGAGCTACAGACCACTGCTCCAGGAAACAAGAGAGGATGTACATAAAACAGAAAATATTCCATGCTCTTGGATAGGGAGAATCAATACTGTGAAAATGGCCATACTGCCCAAAGTAATTTGTAGATTCCATGCTATTTCTATTAAACTGCCATTGACATTCTTCACAGAATTAGAAAAAAACTATTTTAAAATTCACATGGAACCAAAAGAAAGCCCATATAGCCAAGACAATCCTGAGTGAAAAGAACAAAGCTGGAGGCATCATGCTACCTGACTTCAAACTATACTACAAGGCTACAGTAACCAAAACAACATGATACTGGTACCAAACAGATATATAGACCAATGGAACAGAACAGAGACCTCAGAGTTGACTTTTTTTAGGTAAACATTTTATCAATAAGAGATAGAAAAAATCTAGCACACAAATTCCCACTCCCTTCATCTGTTGGTATATTTCAAATTATAGGCTTTACATGAGCTATCTGGAAAATTCAGTGGGAGTCAAGAGCATGCCCTTTGATGGCTTGCTGTCAAACAGTGGTCAGCGCAAAGATGCACTATATTGCATTTGCTTTCCATCCTTAACTACTTTCTTCCTTTTTTCTTTCTCTTCATTCATACTGCATTGGAATTGTATTTCTCAATAAAGCTTTGTCACATATATGTATAAGCCAAAAAACCACTCTGTTTTCTTGAAAGCCTGGGCTAAATCAATGAAGTCTTTCCAGAAAGCAGAATCTCAGGTTGGGGGCATATTTTCTACTTATGTGAAAGCAATAGAAATTCCAGTACTCTGGTAAGTGGAGTGGTAATCTGGCACTCAGTAGCATTGCAATACCTTAACCTTTCACAAGTGGTTAATTCAAGTGAGATACAAAGGGAAGGGAAGGTTTTGGGCAATCAAGTAGCCATGGAATAAATATTATGGAAGCAATAACTGTAAGGATTGGAAAGTAGGATAGTTCTTTTTGAGAGGATTAGAGAACTTATAAAAGAAAAATAATGCAAAGATTAGGTTGATTGTTTCCTAGATAGCTAGCAGCACTCTGAGAATCAGGGTGCTTCCATAGCAACTGTAAATTACCTTAACTCCTACAGATTCAGAGTTGATATGCTGGAAATCCTGATTGAGACCTTAATATAAACGTAGCAAATATATAGTTATAAAGGTATCAAATATGTAGTTACAAAGCACACCAAGTGCGTAGCCTCTTAGTACAAATGAAGAGTAAAAAGGTCTCTTAGTACAAATGAAGAGTAAAAAAAATACTGGATTCTGAGTTCTGTGATGGGAACACTTGAGTGGCTATGTCTGAGAATATTTGAACGTGCAAATTTTCCTAAACCCTCCTGTCCGCATAAGCATTCTCTTTCTCCTTGACAGAGAAGAAAATTTCCTCTGGCCTGGAAATCATATAATGATCTCAACTTAAGTATATACCTTGCAATATGACAGTTATTCTTTTCAAGGCAGGCCCTACACCCCTCACTGCCTACAAACAGTGCCAAGTCTGAGCATTGCCTTTGCAGGGAAGAATAAGTTAAACACTTGTCTAGAAAAAAGAAAAAAGCCTATAGTCCAAAGGAATCATAGATTCTCAAATTATACACAAGTAATAACTAGAATACATGTGGGACCTTGAGGGGATAGAGCAATGAGAGGTGCTAACCATTTTCATGGTGTTCAAGATGAACACAGAAATCCAGTGGACCCACTATGCATGTGAATTCAGTAAGACAAAGTAAGTAGAACATAACAGGAGGAGGAAGAGTATCACTGACAATCCCAACATCATGCTTTCTGTCTGAACCAGAACTTGCTTCCAAATTAGAAAGAATTCAGTAGCATTCTAAGAAACAAACGAGTACCCATGTTACTTTCCTGCGTTAGCTAATTGCTTATACACATAATGAAGACATGAAAGAAAACTGAGGCCAGGAGCAGTGGCTCATGCCTGTAATCCCTGCATTTTGGGAGGCTGAGGTGTGTGGATCACGTGAAGTCAGGAGTTCGAGATCAGCCTGGCCAACATGGCGAAACCCCGTTTCTACTAAAAATAGAAGAAATTAGTCAGTTGTGGTGGCGAGGTCCCGTAATCCCAACTACTAGAGAGGCTGAGGCAGGAGAATCGCTTGAAATCGGGAGGTGGAGGTTGCAGTGGGCAGTGGGCCGAGATTGCGCCATTGCACTCCAGCCTGGGCAACAAGAGCTAAACTCTCTCTCGAAAAAAATAAAAATAAAAAAAATTAAGAAAGAAAGAAAGAAAAGAGAAAGTTATAGCAGTCTAAGTCTATTGTTCTCTTTTCTTTTAGTCCTTTTTTCTTCACCAGTAAATCAAAATTAGAGTTATTAGAATGTACACACATAAAAAAGTAAAATAAAAAGTCAAGTGTGTTTTGTGCAATATTTCTGTGTTCTAGCAAAAGAGAAACAAATGTATGTATGAGCTATAAAAACGTGTAATTTTGGCCCAGTGCGGTGGCTCATGCCTGTAATCCTAGCACGTTGGGAAGTCAAGGCGGGTGGATTGCCTGAGCTCAGGAGTTCGAGACCAGCCTAGGCAACATGGTGAAATCCCGTCTCTACTAAAATACAAAAAATTAACCAGTTATGGCAGCATGCATCCGTAATCCCAGCTATTTGGGAGGCTGAGGCAGGAGAATCACTTGAACCTGGGAGGTGGAGGTTGCAGTGAGCAGAGATCGCCCAGTTGCACTCAAGCCTGGGTGAGAGAGTGAGGCTCCATCTCAAAAACAAAACAACAACAACAAAAACATGTAATTTTAGAGATTTCACATGAGGTAAATGGTCTCATACTGGAATTTAAAGCTGTCATTCCACAGTACAAAAATGTATGGCAAAAATCTATCTAAAATTTTTAATTTTTAGTTTTTCTTTATTTTGAATGGCATTATATAGCAAATAACCACCATGACAAGTAAAAATCTAGACTGGAGAAGGCAGGAAAAAGTTTAGTTAGTGGCATTATTTTCCTTAAATAAGTTTCCCTACATTTTCATTTTGCTCAGGGCATCACAAATTATGTAGTTGGTCGTAATTGTGTATATACAAACACACCCTTAAGATGTGTATATACTTAAGCAAGATATGTGTGTGTGTGTGTATACTTAAGCAAGAGGTATATATATATATGTGTGTGTGTTTGTGTATAAATACATACAGCAAGTACCCATTGTTTTCACCCTTAAGGGTGCTGTCATCACCATTTAAAATGTATTTTCTAATATTTCCATCAATATCTATGAATATCTGCAGCCATTTGAATTTGAAAACATTTTGAGGACTGTTTGATGTGAAGTCTGAACTGACATTAACATCAGAGACATGAAATGCCCTTTTCGTCTTCTTAGTAGAGAGGGAGCTTATGAAGGGTAAGTATTACCGTGGTTTGGTATAAAGTGGTGGCCAGCATGGTAATGCACGTAGTTTCCTGCACTTCCCTGCCTCACCTCCCCTTTCCATCACTCACATTGCATTGCACGTTACAAAAGTATTATAATGTAAGTTTTGCCCCAAACTCTGTTTTACAGGGGACTGTGTTATGCGCTGCTAAGTTTCTTGTTTGCCCTTCATGGTGCATAAGATTTCCCTGGTGACTTACTATTTTCAACATTCAGCTCATATTTACTTGCAATTTTAAGCTTTTGTGATCAACAGTGTTATCACTGGGAAAATGCCGAACCCTATGGCGTAGCTTGAGTCTGTTCCTGATGTTTAGGAAATAGGGTGACAAGAGAGCTTCAGATAAATAATACAGAATAGAGCTTTGTTTCAACCTTACGGAGGATGTAGAAGAACAAATTCTCAAGTTTGGGCCAGCTCATCTTAATTTTAGTGATGCTGGGATTCAAGGATGCCCTGATGTTTCTCTGCCAACCTGGCTATCACAGTCTGGCATTCCTTCTTTCTTAACTTGTAATTAGACAATAAGATAGGCAATTATTTACATAGGAAAATGTGGAATGAAACAACAGAGAAGGACAGAAAGTGTTTCTATCCCCATTTTCCATCAGTAACATCTCTTCTTCTAAGCTACTACTTATCTTCCACATTTTGCTTCCCAAAGGGGCTTTCTTTTTTTGTTTGTTTTTCTTTTCATTTTTAATTGTTAGATTCTGGGATATCAGAGCCTTCCTCTCAGTTCTGTGGGACAACTGGGGATTGGAGTATGCAGAGAGGAGAGCCCACAGAGTTTTACAAGAATGTAAAGCCTTACATTTAAAATTTATAAATTCCACAAAAGGGAAGACATCAAGATAATTTACAATGCAATGACCAGTTTGTTTTTCATTCTGAGTTTAGCTTTAAGAAAGCTTATATTAAAATAAGCCTTATTTTCTTGTCATAGCTCCTAATTTATGTAATTCATGATTAATTATTAACATATTACTTCTGTTATTATGGAATTATAGTATCGTTTTATGTCAACTAAAGGAATGTAGATTACTTGATGAATGATTAGAAAGTTAATGTCTGCCATATAAATATAATATTTTAGCAGAGAGTTAAAAGCCAGAGGTTAAATGCAATTCTATTTCTATTTAAAGTAGCTAATTAAGAAGTAATTCTTACTATATAATACCAAAGATTGAGGGCTGAAAACTAAAATATCTGCTTCTCATTTAAAAGTTCCCCAAATCTCAACATTAATATCTGTTATAAACTCAATGTATAGAGAAAAACCATAACAAATAAAGCAATCTTAATTTATAATAGCAAAAGCTAAACTTTGAAACTGTATTCCGCAGAAAACCTAATATGATAAATAAAAAAACTTGAAACCTTAACTATTGAAAATTTGGGACTTCTTCAGTATGTAATCATTTTCTTTCCAAGTATGAAGCATACACGGGAATTATAGCATCTGTTTTAACATCCTTTTACAACCTCAATGTGATTTCTATCAATCAAGATCTTATGTTAGAGATTATTTTAAATCTATAAACATACATATACTTAATGTAATGATAAAATTATTATAATTGCTATTAAAATGACCCAAACATTTTTATTCCAATTTAAACTCTCCATCCTATCTATCCAGGCCCTCTATATACATTTCCAGTAAACACTAAACTATATTATTAATTTGAAATTAAATTTTCATTTTAGTACAACTTTACAAAAGCAGTTTGGAAGGGCATTAAACTCTTAAAATATCGTTTTCCAAACTTCAATGACAGATAGATACAAAAGAAGAGATTTTGAATTCTTGATTTTGTGTTATCTACTCATTATTATCCACAATTAGCATGTGCAAGTTGACATTGGCTTTATGAAGTGCTAAGTCATCACACTATATAGCTAAACTAGCATGCAATTCTATTTAGCAAGTAACTGGTTAAATTATTTTTAACAGCTCCTGTTGTCTTTAATCAAGTGAGCAGAGATTTCTAAATGGCCATTACTTTAAGATCATTTGTGAAAAATATTCAATCTGTTAAAAGATAATATGAATATAGAAATAAGAACAGTTCAAAAATAACAGTTACTATGAATTGATCTCTATCTTGTCTTCCTCTAATTGTGATTCAAGTCTCTGAAATGAATGAAAATTTCTCTTTCATCTAGAAAATGATCTTGAAAGATTAATGGACAATAGAAAGTTTCAGAGGACTTGAAGTTCCTGACTTTTCTATGCCAACATTAAGATCATCATCATCTCCTTTACATTGTTGTGTCTTCATGAATTTTACAACAAATTATACAATGCAATTAATGAAATCTTAATGTCTAACTGCTGTTCATATCAATTTAAACGTTTCAGACAAGGGAGTATTAAAGATATTAAAATAGAAGGTTGCATCGTGAAAAGCACGGAATAAGGATCATTACTTTTCTATTTCCCATATATATAAATACACTGTTTAGCTTAATATAAATTACATACAAGAAAAAATCACCAATTTTGTACAATTTCAGTTCATGTTTAGACTGTTCTCACAGTTCATAAGCACCTCTATTCTTAATAATTATATAGTTATGTCACATCACTGAGTATCCTCTGTGTGAGGTCTTTCTTGACTTTCTTGGACACCTATTTAATATTTATATTATTTTATATCCTTCAGGAATATTTCTTAAACATCAATGTGCATACAAATAACTTCAAGGTTTTCTGAAATACAGATTCTATTTTTATAGGACTGGGATAGGTCCTGAAAGTCCTCATGTCTAACACCTTCTCTGTTGATGCTGATGTTGTTGGTTCATGGATCACAGTTTAAACACAAAGATCCTTCAGCATTTATAGCCTGAATGACAAAATTTTTCCTTTTTTCTTTTCACCCATTGTTTCATATCCATTAAAAAAACTCTCAATTGAGATAACAAATTATTTGTATTGAAATTGTAGAAATTGTTTTAAAAATATTCCTGCATCAACTATTTTAGTCCTGAGCATATAATATTTGCTTAATAAAATTTGTGGACAATTTGAAAATAAATCAACAAAGCTTATTTATTTCTTCATTTAACTAATAATGTGTCAAGTATTGTTTGAGATGCTAGGGAAAGCATTATAAGGAAACAGGGTCTTTGTTAAAGAGGTGGTAGTCTGAGTTTAGACTTAAGGAAGTAGATGGATTATTACATGGTTTTTGATTGCACTAGTAACTCAAACATCACCCACTGTGCTGAAAACACATTAAAGTAGACATATACTTCTGGATTTCCTCAGGTTATGTTTTAGTTTCTTGCAAACGCTTCACCTGTAGAAGAAGCAGAGCATTTCAGCATTAAAAGAAAAATAAATTGATCTTAGTCAAAATAAAGAGAATATGAATATAGGAGTAAAATATTTAGAAAAGATTATAAAATGTTGAAGAATGTATATGAGGCTTTAAAAGATTATAGACATTAAAAATATCATACAGTCAGAAATATTTTTTAAAACTCACCTCTTTCTAGAGGCTAAAAGGAGAAAGAGCCAATACAACTGGGAACATTATCTGTATAAAGTGAATTTCTGTTTTAAAATGAGTTGTAAGCTTTGGCACCATTAAAAACTATTATATTCAAGACAACGTACAAATAAAATAAACAAAATAACCTTAGAAGACCTTTTATTATTATAATGTAGGCAATTGAGATTTTTATATATTATTCTAAAGTTTGTTTCTTTTATTAATAAGAACCTCTTTCCATATATTTTATTTTTGTTCTATTTGTGGCACTAAATACATCTCTTTATGTATAAAGCTTGTTATTTTCTATTTTTTAGACATTACCCCCAAAACTCAATTGGCAACCCTAAACACATTTGTCTTTTTCCATTTTTGTAAGTATTAATGAATTCCTTTAAGAACATGTTTGCATTAGTTTGATAGGGGTGCCATAACAAGGTACCATAGACTAGGAGGCTAGAACAATATAAACTTATTTTTCACAATTCTAAATGCTGAACATCAGAGATCAAGTTGTTGCCAGAGTTTACGTTTTCTGAGGCCTCTCATCCTGGTTTTTATATGGCATTTTTCTCCCTGTGTCTTCACATGATCCTCCCTCTGTGCATGTCTGTGTCCTAATCTCCTCTTGTTATCAGAACAAGGTTCATATTAAAACCCACCAATGATTACTTATTAACTTACTAAAGACCCTATCTTCAAAGGCAGTCACATTCTGAGGTAAAAGGTGGTAAGACTTCAACACATATATTTGTATAAAAAATTTATACAACATATACATTTTTAGGGCAACACAATTCAGCCCATAAAATTCTTGATCAGATGCTTTGTATAGTTTTTATTATTTGCTAAAATTTGTCAGTTTTGCTTCAACAATATGGCACACATTTTATTCCAATCAGAAGTTTTTTCAATTATTTCCCCATCTGTTTTTTAAAGTCATTTGTTTTTTCTTTTATGCTAGTTGTACATTTGAGTTTGATCTCCTACCAAGTTAAGGAGTTCAGACTTTATGCTGAATGTAATAGAGAGCTATAGAACACTGTTGACCACCTCAGGTTGTTGCGTTAGGAAGATTGTTGTGGCATTATGATAGGTTTGTCTGTGTCCCCACCCAAATCCCATCTTGAATTGTAACTCTTCCCATGTTATGGGAGGAACCTGGTGGGAGATGAATGAATTATGGGGCGGGACTTTCCTGCAATGTTCTTGTGAGAGTGAATGAGTCTCAGGAGATCTGATGGTTTTAAAAATGGGAGTTTCCCTGCACAAGCTCTCCTTCTCTTGTCTGCCACCATGTGAGACGTGTCTTTCACCTTCTGCCATGATTATGAGGCATCCCCAGGCACATAGAACTGTGAGTCCAATAAACCTCTTTATTTTGTAAATGGCCCAGTCTTATGTCTTTATCAGCAGTGTGAAAATGGACTAATACACATTATGTTCAGGATAAATTGTAATGAGGAGAAATTAGAAACAAATATAATCTAGTTGCATAGTAATTGCCACCATCCATGTGTTATGTAATGACAGACTAAAAGAGGTGGTGGCAGTAGGAATGAGAAGAAATGGACTGATGTGAAAGACAGCAGAAAGGAAGAAAAATAGTGATAGTATAAATTACATGAAAATGGTTAATTTGTTTTCTAAAAGA
Source organism: Symphalangus syndactylus (assembly GCF_028878055.3). Classification (NCBI taxonomy): domain Eukaryota; kingdom Metazoa; phylum Chordata; class Mammalia; order Primates; family Hylobatidae; genus Symphalangus; species Symphalangus syndactylus. Next base: position 83,551,017 of record NC_072436.2, read on the forward strand.
ACTTTTGGAATACATGATTGACATGTGTCTCAAGAGAGCTAAGGGCTTCTGATTGCTTAGTATAAATCATTTAACCTAATATTTTACCATATTCTTATAATATATCTAGTTAGGAGTCCTAGGCAGAAGGCATCATTGGTATTCAGTGAAAAATAAATTGGGAGAATGTGTGAAATATACAATGTATTAGTCCATTCTCACATTGCTATAAGGAAATACCCGAGACTGGGTGATTTATAAGGAAAGAGGTTTAACTCACAGTTCAGCATTACTGAGGAGGCCTCAGGAAACTTAGAATCATGGCAGAAGGCAAAGGGGAAGCAAGTCCCTTTCTTTACAAGGCAGCAGGAAGTAGAAGTACTGAAAAGGGGGAAGAGCCTCTTATAATACTATCAGATCTCATGAGAACTCACAATCACAAGAACAGCATGGGGGAAACTTCCCCATGGTTCAATTACCCCCACCTGGTCTCTCCCTTGATACGTGGGGATTTGGGGGATTACGATTCAACATGAGATTTTGGTGAGGAGAACACAAAACCTAACCATATTATTCCTCCCCTGGCCTCTCCCAAATCTCATGTCCTCACATTTCAAAACCAATTATGCCTTCCCAATGGTCCCCCAAAGTCTTAATTCCAGCATTAACCCAGAAGTCAAAGTCCAGTTCCAATGTCTCATCTGAGATAAGGCAAGTTCCTTCCACCTATGAACTTGTGAAATCAAAAGCAAGTTAGTTACTTTCTAGATACAATGGGAGTACAGGTATTAGGTAACTACAACCATTCCAAATGGAAGAAATTGACCAAAAAGATGGGGCTACGGGCTGCATGCAAGTCCAAAATCCAGTGTGGCAGTTAAAGCTCCAAAATGATCTCCTTTGACTCCATATCTCACATCCAGGTCACATTGATTCAAAAGGTGGGCTCCCATGGCCTTGGGCACTTCTGCCCTGTGGCTTTGTAGGATACAGCCACACTCCCAACTTCTTGGAGTTGGGACTCCAAGACTTCATGGTCTGGCATTGAGTGTCTGTGGCTTTTCTGGATGCATGGTGCAAGCTGTTGGTGGATCTACCATTCCGGGGTCTGGAGGATGGTGGCTTTCTTCTCACAGCTCCACCAGGCAGTGCCGCAGGGGGGATTCTGTGTGGGGGGTCCAATCCCACATTTCCCTTCTGCACTGCCTTAGCAGAAATTCTCCCTGAGGGCTCTGCCTCTGAAGCAAACTTCTGCCTTGACATCTAGGTGTTTCCATACATCCTTTGAAATCTAGGGGGAGGTTCTCATACCTCAATTCTTGACTTCTGTGTACCCACAGGCCCAAGACAACATGGAAGCTGCCAAAACTTGGGGCTTGCACTCTCTGAAGCAATAGACTGAGCTGTAAGTTGGCCCCTTTTAGCCAGGACTGGAGTGGCTGGGATGCAGGGCACCAAGTCCCCAGGCTGCACACAGCAGTGAGGCCTTAGTCCCATCCCAGTACACCATTCCTTTTAGGCTTCCAGGCCTATGATAGGAGGGATTGCCACAAAGGTCTCTGACATGTCCTGGAGACATTTTCCCCATTGTCTTGGCTATTAACATTAGGCTTCTCATTACTTATGCAAATTTCTGCAGCCAGCTTGAATATCTCCCTAGAAAATGGATTTTTCTTTTCTATCGCATTATCAGGCTGCAAAGTTTTCAAACTTTTATGCTCTGCTTTCCTTTTAAACATAAGTTCCAATTTCATATCATCTCTCTCCAGTTCAAGGTTCTACAGATTTCTAGGAGCAAAATGCTGCCAGTCTCTTTGCTAAAGCCTAGCAAGAGTTGACCTTTGCTCCAGTTCCCAATGAGTTTCTCATTGCCAGCTGATATGGTTTGAATGTATCCCCACTCAAAATCTCATCTTGAATTATAATTTGAATTATAATCCCCATGTGTTGTGGGCAGGAGCTTGTGGGAGGTGATTAGATCATGGGGCAATTCCCCTCTGCTGTTCATGTGATAGTGAGTGAGTTAGTTCTCATGAGATCTGAATGGTTTTATAAAGGGCAGTTCCCCTGCATATGTTCCCTTGCCTGCGGCCATGTAAGATATGCCTTTGCTCCTCCTTTGTCTTCTTCCATAACTGTGAGGCCTCCCCAGCCATGTGGAACTGTGAGTCCAATAAACCTCCTTTTTTAATTAAATTCCCCAGTCTCTGATATTTCTTCACAGCAGTATGAAAATAGACTAATACAGTAAATCAGTACAAGTAGAGTGTGGTGATGCTATTAAGATACCAGAAAAATGTGGAAGTGACTTTGGAAGTGGGTAACAGCAGAGGTTGGAACAGTTTGGAGGGCTCAGAAGAAGACAGGAAGACATGGGAAAGTTTGGAGCTTCCTAGAAACTTGTTGAATGGTTTTGACCAAAAAATCCAGGCTGAGGTGGTCTCAGTTGGAGATGAGCAACTTACTGGGAAATGGAGCAAAAGTCATTCTTGCTATGCATTAGCAAAAAGATTGGAGGCAGTTTGCCCCTGCCCTAGAGATATGTGGAACTTTGAAATTAAGAGAGATGGTCTACAATTGGAACTTATGTTTAAAAGGAAAGCAGAGCATACAAGTTTGGAAAATTTGCAGCCTGACCATGTGATAAAAAAAGAAAAACCCATTTTCTGAGGAGAAACTCAAGCTAGCTGCAGAAATTTGCATAAGTAAAAAGAGGCCAAATGTTAATAGCCAAGACAATGGGGAAAATGTCTCCAGGGCATGTCAGAGGTCTTTGCAGCAGCCCTTCCCATCACAGGCCTGGAGGCCTGGGAGGAAAAAAATGGTTTTGTATCCTGGGCCCAGGACTTTGCTGCTTTGTGCAGTCTTGGAACTGGGTTCCCTGCATCCCAGCCATGACTAAAAGGAGCCAAGGTACAGCTTGGGCTATGGCTTCAGAGGGTGCAAGTCCCAAGCATTGGCAGTATCCACGTGGTGTTCATCCTGTAGGTGAGCAGAAGACAAGAAATGAGGTTATGGTACCTCCACCTAGATTTCAGAGGATTTATGGAAACACTTGACTGCCCAGGCAGAAGTTTGCTGCTCTAGCAGAGCACAGTGCCGAAGGGAATTGTGGTGTTGGAGCCCCTAAACAGAGTCCCCACTGAGGCACTGCCTAGTGGAGCTGTGAGAAGAGGGTCACTGTCCTCCACAACCCACAATTGTAGATCCACTGACAGCTTGCACTGTGCACTTGGAAAAGCCACAGACACTCAACTACAGCCATGAAAGCAGCCAGGAGTAGGACTGTACTTTGCAAAGCCACAGGAGCAGAGCTGCCCAAGGCTGTGGGAGCCCAATTCTTGCATTAGCGTGACCTGGATATAAGACATGAAGTCAAAAGAAATCATTTTGGAACTTTAAGGTATAATGACTGCCCTACTGGATTTCAGACTTTCATGGGGCCTGTAGACACTCATTTCAGCCCATTTCTCTCATTTGAAACAGGTTTATTTGCCCAGTGTCTGTACCCCCATTGTATCTAGGAAGTAAATAACTTGCATTTGATTTTACAGGTTCATAGGCAGAAAGAATCTGTCTCAGATGGGACTGTGAACTTGGACTTTTGGGTTAATGCTGGAATGAGTTAAGACTTCGGGGTACTGTTGAAATGGCATGATTGTGTTTTGAAATGTGAGGACATGACATTTGGGAGGGGTCAGGGGTGGAATGATATGGTTTGGCTGTGTCCCAACCCAAAATCTCATCTTGAATTGCAATTCGAATTGTAATTCTCACATTTTGGAGGTGGGACCTCATGGGAGGTGATTAAATCATGGGGGCAGTTCCCCCATGCTGTTCTTGTGATATTGAGTGAGTTAGTTCTCACGAGGTCTGATGGTGTTATGAAGGAGAGCTCCCCTGAACATGCTTTATTGTCTGCAGCCATGTAATAAAATGCCTTTGCTCCTTTTATGCCTTCTGCCATGGTTCTGAGGCATCTCCAACAGTGTAAAACTGTGAGTCCATTAAACTTCTTTTTCTGTATAAATACCCAGTCTTGGGTATTTCTTCATTGCAGTATAAAAGTAGACTCATACAGCATCTGAGACCACCTCAGCCTAGACTTCATTATCCATATTACTATCAGAATTTTGGTCAAAGCCATTCAACAAGTCTCTAGGAAGTTCAAAACTTTCTCACATCTTCCTGTTTTCTTCTGAGCCCTCCAAACTTTTCCAATCTCTTTCTATTATCCAGTTCCAAAGTTGATTCCACATTTTTGGGTATCTTTATAGCAGCACCCCACTCAGTGTGGTACCAATTTACTGTACAGGTCCATTTTCACATTGCTGTAAAGAAATACCTGAGTCTGGGTAATTTATGAAGAAAAGAGGTTTAATTGACTCACAGTTCAGCATGGCTGGGGAGGCTTCATGAAACCTACAATCATGGCGGAAGCTGAAAAGGAAGAGGCACCTTTTTCACAAGATGGCAGGAAGGAGAAGTGCTGAGCAAAGGGGAAAGAACCCCTTATAATACCATCAGATCTCATGAGAACTCACTATCATGAGAATAGCATGGGGGAAACTTCTGCCATGGATTCAATTACCTCCACCTGGTCTCTCCTTTGACATGTGGGGATTATGGGGATTACAATTCAAGATGCGATTTGAGTGGGAAATAGGAAATGATTAGGAAGATGTTTTATAGTGTTTCACCTCAGAATGACATTATATTTTCCAAAATGCAAGAACTTAGTAAGAATAGTCCAAAAATTATAAACCAAAGAGTAGAGAAACCGGAAGACTTAGCTCTTAATGACAGCCTACTACAGAAAGAAATACACTGAATGTGAATCCAAGTTCTGCAATTTATGAGCTGTGTGAATTTAGGCAAATTATTTCATCTTATTGAGTTTTGGTTTTCTCAGTTACAAAAGAAGAATTGTAATAGATACTTAAATGTGTTGTTGAATTTTATTAAATATTGTTTCTGAAATATTTAGAAGGCACTACATAAATGATAGCTTTTATCATTAATATCATTGTTATTGGCACTGCATTTTTCCTCACATTGCTGATTTACACAGCCTATTTTTATAACCTTCATGTAAGTTCCGTCATAGCAACCTTCTCAACTGAAGTCAGCACACACTCTAGCCCCAATCTCAGAGCTTTGTGCATGCTAATTTTCACAATGATTGTTGTGGAAGCATGTTTAGGCTATAGGTAGACACATGGTGTGTTTAGAATGCAGGAGAAGATAGGAGAAAGCCTTTCAATGAAGAATTCAATAGTTGAATTATTTCAGATTTGAAACTTGGAAAATTATTTTTTATAAAGTAACTCCATTTTGAAATGAAATGGAAGCTATGGTAGTGCTAACTGTGATGACTGCTTATACACTTGCTGGAATCCTTGCTACTACTGAAATATTTTTTCTCAAGGTTCATCACTTTGCTGAATCTCCTCTAAGTTATATCACCTACCAAATGATTGACAGTAATTATAGTCCTACCAGATGTAACTGAAGATAGCAAATATTTTGATACCTGGATATTAATATTAATATGTTTCAAGGGGTGTTCATACATCAAAGAATATAATTCTGAAAGCTTGTATATTTAATTTCTGTGGATTCAGAGAATGGAATGGTAACTTTTTTTCAATTCTATGATTTTGGAACATTTCCATAAATGTCGTGTGTATGTGTGTGTGTGTGTGTGTGCATGCACGCATGCACTCACATCATGGATAAATACATAGGAACTAAGTTAGGGCTATTTATTTCAAGAACTGGTAATGATTACTTGAATAGTGCAAGAATAGGAATTTTATTACTTGTAATTTGCCACACTAATTGCCTATTAATGTTACCAAAAACCAAACTTAAAATGCTCAATTAAAACCACAAAAGGCAGAACAAAGAGTAGAAGACAAAGATAGAAACATAAAATGTGGACGATGAATAGAAAATAGTAAAATGTATAATATTAATCCCACTATATCAATAGTCATTTTGAATATCAATGGTTTTAATGTACCAAATAGTAAGCAGAGATTGTTAGATTTTTTAAAAGGATCCAACTCTATGTTGTCTACAAGAAAACCACTTTAAATATAAAGATTAAAAGTAAGGAGTCAGAGAAAGATATACATTTCTAGAGCTAATCAAAATGAAGAGGGCATAGCTGTATTAATTTCAGATAGAGCAGACTTTGGAGGACAGGAAGTTATCAGGGATGAAAAGGGTCATTATGTAATGATAAAAGGATCATTTCTTCAAGCAGACATAGCAATCCTTAATGTGTATGCAAGTAACAACGGAGTGTCAAATATGTGAAGGAAAAACTGATAGAACTTCAAAGTATAAAATGTATCCAGTATTATAATTGGAGATGTTCATACCCTTCTATCAGAAATGAACTAATCTAGCAGTCAGAAAGTCAGCAAGGACAGAGTTGAACTCAACAACATCATTATTTAGCTGAATATAATTGGTATCCATCAATTTTTTTAACCCCCAAACAACAGAATACACATTTCTGTCTAGTTCAAATTGAGCAAAAAAATGGGCCACATTCTGGGCCATTAAACACATCTCAAAAAATTTAAAAGAATATATTTTATACAATGTATGCTCTCAGATCACAATGGAATTAAACTAGAAACCAATAACAGAAAAATTGCTGTAAAATACCAAAATGCTGTATGATTAAACAAGACACTTCTAAATAACACATAGATCAAAGTAGAAATATTTTAAAAATAAACACATTTGGGACTACATGGAAGTGAAAACACAACTTATTAAAAATTGTGTGATGCAGCAAAGTAGTGATTAGAGAAAAGCTTATAATATTGAATTTATATATTTAAAACATCTAAAATTAATAATCTAAGCTTCTTCTTTAGGAAACTAGAAAAAAGAAAGGTAAATCCTAAGTAAGCATATGGGAAAAGAATTAAAACATAGAGCATAAATCAATAAAACTGAAAACAGATAATCTGTAGAAAAATTAACAAATCCAAGAGCTGGCTCTTAGCAAATACCAATAAAATAATTAAGCCTTTATCCAGGCCAATTAAAGAGAGAATATACATAAATAATATCAGCAATGAAATGGGAATGTAATTACCAATCCTATGCACCTTAAAACATAATACAGGAATATTGTAAACAACCTTATGCCCTCCAATTTGATAACCTGGATAAAATTAAACAATTCCTTTAAAGGCACATTGTGACAAAGCTCACCGAAGAAGAAACACACAAACTGAATAGTATTGTGCATATTAAATAAATTGAATCAATAATAGCCTTCCAAAACAGGAAGCATCAAGGCCATATGAGTTTACTGGTGAATTCTACCCAACATTTAAGAAAGAAATTATACCAATTCTCTATAATCCCTTTCAGAAGACAGGAGCAGAAGGAATACTTCTTAACCCATTGTATTAGGCCATAGTTACCCTGATAATAAAACCTAATGAAATGACTAGGAAATGACTAGAAAAAGTAACTAAAGACCAGCATCTCTCATGAACACAGATGTATAAATCCTCAACACAAGATTGGCAAATCAAATACAGCAACAGTTAAAAAATTGTACACTATGACCAAATGGTATTTATTCCAGGTAAGCAAGGATGGTCCAACATTTGAAAAACAATTAATGTAATTCCTCACATCAAAAGGCTAAATAATACCACATAACCTTATCAATAGGTGCAGAAAAGGCATTAGACAATATTAAATACTCATTCAAAATAAAAACTCTTAGCAAACTAGATATAGACAGAAACATCTTTAATGATAAATAAGCTCTGTAAAAATCTACAACTAATATGAATCTTTTCATTAATTTTTTTATTTTTAGAGATGGGGTCTTGTTCTGTCATGCAGGCTGCAGTTCAGTGGCATGATGATAGTTCACTGTAACCTTGAACTCTTGAGCTTAAGCAATCCTCCCAACTCAGACTCTTGAGTAGCTAGGACTACAGGCATGCACCACTATGCTCAGCTACCTCTTTTATTTTTGTTTTGTTGTTGTACAGGCAGAGTCTCCCTGTGATGCCCAGGCTGGTCTCAAACTCCTGACTTCAAGCAATCCTCCCACCTTGGTCTCTCAAATTCTGAGATTACAGATATGAGCCACCAAACCTAGTGGACATCAGTCTTGAGAAACTAGAAGTTTTCCTGCTAAGATCAGGAAAAGGACAAGGATGTTCCCGCTTACCACTCCTTGTCAACATTTTCAGTGAAAGTTCTAGATAATGCAATAAGATAATAAAATGAAGTAAAATGTATACAAAATGAAAGGGAAGAAATAAAACTGTTTTTGTTTGCAGATGACATGGTTGTCTATGCAGAAAACCACAAAGACTCAACAACAATACTAAAAATCTCCTGGGACTATTAAGTTATTATAGCAAGGTTGAAGGACAGAAGGTTAATATACATAAATCCATTACATCCCTATATATCAGTAATGAACAATTGTAATTTGAAATTTAAAAAGAATATCATTTGCATAACAACAAAGAATGAATACTTAAATACACCTCAAAATATGTACAAGACCTATATGAGGAAAAATACAAAACATTGATGAATCAAATTAAGAACTAAATAAACAGAGAGCTATTTAATGCTCATTGATAGAAAGACTGGTTATTGTCAATATATCAGTTCTTCCCAAAATGATCCATAGACTTTATACAATCCTGATCAAAATCTCAGCAAGATATTCTGTAAATATCACCAAAATTTTTCTAAAGTTCATGTGGAGAAGCCGAAGACCAAGAATAGCAAACAAAATATTAAAGGAGAACAAAGTTAGAAGGCTGATGCTATCCAACTTCAAGACTTACTATAATTCTATGGTAATCAAGGGAGTGTGCTGTTGTTGAAAAAATAGACAGGCAGATCAGTAGAACAGAATAGAGAGCCCAGAAATAGACTCACATAAATATAATCAAGCTAGCCTTGATAAAAGGGTAAAGTTAATACATTGGAGCAAAGATAATCTTTTTAACAAATGGTACTGGCACAACTGGATATCCACGTACAAAATCATGGATGTAGACATAGCTCATATATCCTTTACAAAAATTAAAACAAAGTGGATCATATCCCTATATGTAAAACCAAATGTATAAAATTTATAGAAGATAACATAGGAGAAAACCTAGATAACCTTGTTTATAGTGATGACTTTTTGGATGAAACATCAAAGGCACAATTAATGAAATAAATAATAGATAAATTTAGTTTTATTAAAATTAAAAACTTATGCTCTACAAAATACTGGCAAAAGAATAAGAAGACAAACCACAGAATGGGAAAATATACTTTTGAAAGACATTTCTGATGAAGAACTTTTACCCAAAATGTACAAAGAATTATTAAAATTTAATAATAATAAAAGGGAAGACCTAATTAAAAATTAGGCAGATCAGACTTCACCACTATACGATTTATCCATGTAACAAATAACCACTTGTACCCCTAAAGCCACTGAAATTTTAAAGATGGGCCAAAGGCCTAAAGAAATACCTCATCAAAGATGATATGCCAATGGCAAATGAACACATGAAAATATACTAAATATCACATCGTTAGAGAAATGTAAATTAAACCAACAATGGGATATGACTGCACATCTACTAGAATGGCCTAAATCCAAACACTAACACCACCAAATCCAAACACTAACACCACCAAATGCTTGTGAGGATATGGAGAAACAGCAACTCTCCTTCGTCGCTTGTAGAAATGCAAACTAGTAAAGCCACTTTAGAAGATAATGTGGCAGTTTCTTCCCAAACTAAACAGATTCTTACCATATGATTCAACAGTCATGCCTCTTAATATTTTGTCAAATGATATGAAAACTTATGTCAATGCAAAGGCCTGCATGCAGATATTTATAGCAACTTTATTCATAATTATCAAAACCTGACAGCAAACAAGATGGCCTTTTCGTAGGTAAATGAATACACTGTAATGCATCCAGACAATGAAATATTATTTAGCACTAAAAAGAAGTATACAATCAAGCCATGAAAGACACGGAAGGACCTTAAATTCTTGTTGTTAAGTGAAAGAAGCCAAATGTGAAAAGGCTATATATTTGTAGTTTCCATGACATGACATTCTGGAAAAAGTAAAACTATAGACAGCAAAATGATCAGTGGTTGCCTGGGGTTTGAAAGGAGGGAGGAATGAGCACTGAGTATGTTTAGGGCAGTGCAGTATTCTGGTATACACTAATGGTGGGCACATGTCATTATATATTTGTCTCTTTTAAAATTTATTTTTAAATTATACTTTAAGTTCTAGGGTACATGTGCACAACGTGCAGGTTTGTTACATAGGTATACATGTGCCATGTTGGTTTGTTGTATTTGTCTTTTAATAAAATGGACAGCTGATTCTTAGGAAAAATTTTCAAAAATTACAAACCTTTAGTTAGATTTACCAAGTCAAAAAAAGAGAAGACTCAAATTAGTAAAGTCGGAACACAAATAAGGGACATTACTCTGATATTACAGAAATTTTTGAAAGATCATAAATACTATGAATAATCATGTGCCAATAAATTAGATAACTAAGATGAAATAAGCAGATTCATAGAAAATTTTAATTAATTGAATTGATTTAAAATTTCTCTTTGAAGTGGGGTAAATGAGAAATTATAGAAGTATGAATATGACTATAACTTGTAGTTTTTCTTTAGAATTTTAGACTTGATAATAATGAACACTTATATGTCATGCACAATTCTACACACTTTACATGTATTAACACATATTAATACTCAAAAGACTCGATGACACTATTATTATGCCAATTTTATATTGAGAAGTTCATCAACTTGCATAACATCACCCAGCTAGCGAATAGCACAAACAGCTAGCCAATTGAATACAGAGCTCTTAAAGGTAGTCATAATGGCATACCACTTAGAGACATGTATATAGTATATTTACCCTTTAAAGAAGTCAAGAGAACATCTAGATCAACATTTTTTCCCATTTGCAGCTCATAAATTACTTTTGAAGGTAAGTTTCCATCACGGAAATGAAATAGTCTATTTCTAGTACATTGAAAAATGTAGCACAGATCAAAGTTAGGTTGCTTTCATGAATGAGCAAAATTCAAGAACTAGAAGAAAATAACTATATATTTTAAGCACTCTGTGTCAAACACATAAGTGGAAATTAACAAATACTGCTACTTTTAAATTTATTGCCCATGATCTGAGTTAGCTTAAATTTAAGTCATACTTAAATGATAGCAATTCACATTTTTATTAAAAATAAATTATTTGGAAATGGATTTAAGATAGAGAGTTATTTCATACAACTTTGTACTACTGGTAAACTCACAGAAGTTAAGGAAAATTAAAAAACAAAAATTTAAAGTGATTTTAATTTTAAGATTAAATTTTAAAAGTTTTAATTACATCATATTTTTCTAATTTTAAATAATTTTAATTGACAAAAAAATGTTTATATTTATCGTGTACAAGGTGTTTGAAATATGCATATATAATGGTTATATTGAGCTAATTAACATATGTATTACCTAATTACCTAACATATTTATTTTTGATAATGAAAACAAAAATCTACTCCCTTCTCAGTTTTCAAGAATACAATACATTGTTGTTAACTGTAGTTATCATGGTGTTCCATAGATCTCTTGAAATTATTCCTTTTAAGTGAAATCTTGTATCCTTTAACCAAAATCTCTCCCCACTACCCCCAGCAGCCTCTGGTGGTCACCATTTTATTCTCTGCAGGTATGAGTACATCATTTTTAGATTCTTCATATAAGCGAGATCATGTGATATTTCTTTTTTTCTGTGGCTGGTTTATTTTACTTAGCATAAAGTACCCAGGTTCATCCACATTGTCCCAAATGACATGATTTCCTTCTTTATTTTGTTATTTTATTTTATTTTATTTTTATTTAAGTTCTGAGATACATGTGCAGAATGTGCAGGTTTGTTATGCAGGTATACATGTGCCATGGTGGTTTGCTGCACCTATCAACCCATTATCTAGGTTTTAAGCCCTTTATGCATTAGGTATTTGTTCTAACGCTCTCCTTCCCCTTGCTCCCCACCTCCCAACAGGCCCTGGTGTGTGATGTTTCCCTCCCTGTGTCCATGTGTCCTCATTGTTCAACTCCCACTTATGAGTGAGAACATGCAGTGTTTGGTTTTCTGTTCCTGTATTGGTTTGCTGAGAATGATGGCTTCCAACTTCATCCACTTCCCTTCAAAGGACATGAACTCATACGTTTTTGTGTCTGCATAGTATTCCATGGTGTATATGTGCCACATTTTCTTTATCCAGTCTATCATTGAGGGGCATTTGAGTTGGTTCCAAGTCTTTGCTATTGTAAATAGTATTGCAATAAACATACATGTGCATGTGTCTTTATAGTAGAATGATTTATAATCCTTTGGGTATATAACCAGTAATGGGGTTGCTGGGTCAAATGGTATTTCTGGTTCTAGATCCTTTAGGAATTGCTACACTGTCTTCCACAGTAGTTGGACTAATTTATACTCCCACCAACAGTGTAAAACTGTTCCTATTTCTCCGCAGTCTCGCCAGCATCTGTTGCTTTTTCACTTTTTAATCACCATTATGACTGGTGTGAGATGGTATCTCATTGTGATTTTGATTTGCATTTCCCTAATAACCAGTGATGACGGGCTTTTTTTCATATGCTTGTTGGCTGCACAAATGTCTTCTTTTGAGAAGTGTCTGTTCATATTCTTTGCCCACTTTTTGATGGTGTTGTTTTTTTCTTGTAAATTTGTTTAAGTTATTGGTAGATTCAGGATATTATACCTTTGTCAGATGGGTAGATTGCAAAAACTTTCTCCCACTCTGTAGATTTTCTGTTCACTCTGATGCTAGTTTCTTTTGCTGTGCAGAAGCTCTTTAGGTTAATTAGATCCCATTTGTTGGTTTGAGCTTATGTTGAAATTACTTTTGATGTTTTAGTCATGAAGTCTTTTCCCATGCCTATGTCCTGAATGGTATTGCTTAGGTTTTTTTTTCTAGGGTTTTTATGGTTTTAGGTTTTACATTTAAGTCTTTAATCCATCTTGAGTTCGTGTTTGTATAAGGTGTAAAGAAGGGGTCCAGTTTCTGTTTTCTGCATATGGCTAGCCAATTTTCCCACCACCATTTATTAAATAGGGAATGCTTTCCCTGTTGCTTGTTTTTGTCAGGTTTGTTGAAAATCAGATTGTTGGAGCTGTGTGGTGTTATTTCTGAGGTCTCTGTTCTGTTCTGTAGGTCTATGTATCTGTTTTAGTACCAGTACCATGCTATTTTGGTTACTATAGCCTTATAGTATAGTTTGAAGTCAGGTAGCGTGATGCCTCCAGCTTTGTTCTTTTTGCTTTGTATTGTCTTGGCTATATGGGCTCTTTTTTGGTTCCATATGAAATTTAAAGTAGTATTTTCTAATTCTGAAAAGAACGTCAGTAGTACCTTGATGGGAATAGTATTGAATCCGTAAATTACTTTGGACATTATGGCCATTTTCACAATATTGAGTCTTTCTATCCATGATCATGGATTTTCCGTTTGTTTGGGCAAACTACAAACCACTGCTAAGGAAATAAGAGAGGATTTCCTTCTTTCTTTAAGGCTGAATAGAATTCTTCTGTGTATATATACCACATTCTTTAGTCCATTTTTCTATTGCTGAAAACTTAGGTTGATTCCCTGTCTTGGCTATTGTGAATAACGATGCAATGAACATGGGAATGCAGATATCTCTTTGACATACTGATTTCATTTCCTTTGGACGTATACTCAGTAGTGGGAATCCTGGACCATAGGGTAGTTCTAATTTTTTTAAGAACCTCCATATTGTTTACTTTAATGGCTGTATTAATTTACATTCCAACCAACCGTTTGCATGGGTTCACTTTTCCCCACTTTCTTCCTAACAGTTTTTATCTTTCCTCTTTTTGATAATAGCCATTCTAACATACAAGCGAGGTTATTTCATTGTGGTTTTAATTGGCATTTCCCGGATGATAAGGAAGATGAACTTTTTTCAAATACCTGCTGGCAATTTGTATGTCTTGTTTTAAGAAATGTCTATTCAGATCCTTTGCCCATTTTTAATTGGTTTATGTGTGTCTTCTTGTCCAGGTGTTTGAATTCCTTATGTATTTTAAATATTGACCCCTTATCAAATATATGGATTAGAAATATTTTCTCCCATTCAATAGGTTTATCTTTACTCTGCTGATTGTTTCCTTGGCTTACAAAACGTTTTTCAGTTTGATGCAAAATGATGTGCTTATTTTGGTTTTTGTCGGCTGTGCATTTGGAGTCAGAGCCAACAAATCATTGTCTTTTCAACTATATTTTCTTCTAGCAGTTTTATAGTTTCAGGTCTTAGGTTTAAGTCTTTAATTCATTTTGAGTTGGTTTTGTGTGTGGTGTGATGTAAGGGATGATTTTAATCTTCTGCATGTTGATATTCAGTTTTCCTGACAACATATATTGACAAGATTGTCTTTTCCCCATCAAGGGTTCTTGGCACCTTTGTCAAAAATCAGTTGACCCTAGAAATGTGGGTTTATTTCTGGGCTCTCTATTCTTTTCCATTGAATGATCTGTTTGTTTTTGTACCAGTACCATGCTGTTTTGATTAATAAAACTTTGCAGTATATTTTGAAGTCTTTTGATCTATTTGCTAAGATTTTTTGGCTATTCAGGATATTTTGTGGTTCCTGACAGATTTAAGAATTTTTTCATCTGACTGTGAAAAACTGTATTACAAATGTGATAGGTGTTGCATTAAATCTGTAGTTCACTCTGGGGAATTTGAACATTTTAACAATATTAATTCTAATTTATGAACATGAGATATATTTCCATTTTTGTGTTTTATTCAATTTCTATCATCAGTGTTATGTAGTTTTCAATATTATAGGTCTTTTACCTCCTTGGTTAAATTTATTCCAAAGTATTTTATTTATTTATTTAGTAGATATTGTAAATGGAATTGTTTTCTTGATTTCTTATTAAGATAGTTCACTGTTAATATATGGAAATGCTGCTGATTTTTTTGTATGTTGATTTTGTATCCTGCAAGTTTATTGAATATATTTACTAATTCTAATAGTTTTTGGTTGAAGTCTTTAGAATTTTCTCTACATAAGCTTCTGTCTGCAGATAGGGATAATTTAACTTCTTCCTTTCTGAAATGTGTGCCTTTTCTTTCTTTCTCTTGCCTAATATCTTTGGCAAGAATGTCCAGTACTGGCTGGGCACAGCAGCTCACGCCTGTAATCCCAGCACTTTGGAAGGCTGAGGTGGGCAGATCACAAGATCAGGAGTTTGAGACCAACCTGGCCAACATGGTAAAACCCCATCTCTACTAAACATACAAAAAAAAAAAAAATTAGTCATGTGTGGTGGTGTGTGCCTGTAATCCCAGCTATTCAGGAGGCTGAGGCAGGAGAATCTCTTGAACCTCGGAGGCAGAGGTTGCAGTGAGCCAAGATCATGCCATTGCACTCCAGCCTGGGCCACAGGGTGAGACTCCATCTCAAAAAAAAAAAAAAAAATGTCCAGTACTATTCTGAATATAAGTGACAAGAGTGGGTATCCTTGTATTTTGCCTGATCTTAGAGATAAAAAAAATTTAACTTTTCACCATTGACTATGATCTTTACTGTGGTTTGTCATATATGGTTGTTATTTGACATTCATTGTTTTTGGGTACACAATATGGCCTTTATTTTGGTGAGGTACATTCTCCCTATACATAATTTGTTGAGAGTCTTTATCATATTTGGCATATGAAAGAATGTTGAATTTTGTCACATCTTTTTCTCATTTATTGAGATAATCAGATGATTTTTGTTCTTCATTTTGTTCATTTAGTGTAGAGCATTTGATGCAAGGATGTTGAACCATCCTTGCATCCCAAGAATAGATTCTACTTGATCATGGTGAATGTTCCATTTACTGTGCTGTTAATTTTTTTTGGCTAGTATTTTGTTCAGGATTTTTGCATCTATATTCATCAGGAAAAATGTCTATTATTTTGTTTTTTTGTTTGTTTTCCTTGTCATTGTTATCGGGTAATGCTGACTTTGTAAAATGGCTTTGAAAGTATTTCCCCTTTAATTGCTTTGAGTTCAGAAAGAATGTTCACATGTTTGGTAGAATTTAGTAATGAAGTCATTGGGTCCTGTACCTTCTTTCTTTCTTTTTTTATTCATGGGAGTTTTTGTTTGTGTTACTGATTAAGTACCCTTTGTCTCCTTATTGGTCCATTCATATTTTCTGTTTCTTTGTAACTAAATATTGGTAGGTTGTATGTGTCCAAGAATGCATCCATTTCTTCATAGTTATCAATTTGTTGTCATATGATTATTAATAGTACTCTCATAATCCTGTGTATTTATGTGGTATCAGTTGTTATATTTCTTATTTTATTTATGATTTTATTTATTTGCATCTTCTCCCATGTTTTTACTTAGTCTAGCTAAAGGTTTGTCAATTTTCAAAAAAATCCTCAATATTGCTGATCTTTTCTATTTTTTTCTAGCCTCTGTATTATTTATTTTTTTCTAATCTTTACTACTTTCTTCCTTTTAATAAATTTTGGCCTAGTTTGTACTTTTTCTAGTTCCTTGAGATACAACATTAGGTGTCTTCTTTTTTGATGTGGGCACTTACTGCTATAAACTTTCATCTAAGAATTACTTTTGCTGCATCCCATAAGTTGTGGTATGTTGTGTGTCCTTTTATGTTTATCTCAAAAAAAAAAAAAAAAGAAAAGAAAAGAAAAAAAATCCCAGTGCTTTGGGCAGTCTGGAGCCTTAGGCTGTTGAGGCTCACCTGGACCCCGGGTGTACCTGGAAACTGAATCTGCAGGGCTTGCCTGGCATTAGGGATGGGGATAAGGCATAAGTGCTGGGGCTGGACTGTACCCTTGGTTCACTGGCATTGGCCTGGCACCAGGACAGGCTTGCATGCTTAGTCCACTAGTAGTAGCTTTTAATCTGGGGCCACGATGAACTTCCTTTTACTAGAATGTGCCCTGTGTTGTGGTTCTTTTTTCTCCTTTTCCCAAGCAGAGGGTATCTTTCTACACATTACTGCCTGGGTTGAAGAAGGAATGAGATGTGTGATGTAAAACAGTACTTTCTAACTTCTCCAATGAGTCTTTTCTTATTTCTGTGCTACATTTGGGTGCTGTAATCTCTCACCCTGTTTAATTTGCTCTTTGCAGAGGTATTTTTGTGCATGAATAGTTGTTTAAGCTAATGGTTTTTAAGAGGATAAGCAGTGAAAAGTCCTCTTCCATGGTCTTGCTGAAGTCTCTTTATTAACAGAGTGAGAATTAGAAGTCTTCCTAAGTTTAATATATGGCACCAGTTGATAGTTATATTTGGTATACATATTAGTACTATAATTTTATTTTGAAGACAAAGGCTAGTTCCGTTTTCACTTATGGGACTTTTAATCAAAGTATGAATTAAACAGAATTTTAAAATAAATATTTGAGGGAGGAGTATCAGCTTCATGAGAAGACTAATCTTAAACAAGGGAAATGAGATTTTGGAGAAACACTTCATAATAACCTGCTGGAAAATTACTTATTACTTGTTCTTTAAAATTCTGAAAATGTCTAAGTCTGGTTTGTCAAAACTAGTATATGGCTTTTTCTAGGAAATAAATGTTTCAGTGTGAAGCCTGTCACCTGAAATTGTGTGAGAAAAGAAAAAAATGTAAATGATATCTATGATAAATATGTTATTGTAAAATCAAGTAGTTGTTTTAAAAGACTCCTTAATATAACTGACACTCTTATTTAAATGAAATTCCTTATTATTCTTTCATACGTACATGTTATTACATTACTCTGAAATTGTTGCTATTATTCGTTGGAAATTTATACTGACATACACTCAGAATATTTACATAATGGAACAAGTATTATAAGAGCTTTAATAGAGTTACACATTTACATGCAAAACTCGGAATAAGGGTTCTTTAAAATTCAATTTCTTTAATAAGAGCTTACTGTTATGGGAAATAGTTTGTGGTGACTTACAACTGGAAATAGTTATTGCTAATAACCAAAAGTAGAAATACAGAAGGAGAAGGAGATGTGAGGGGGGAACATTTTGAATATATTGATTTTGTGATGTCTATGAAATATAAATATGGGAGTGTTCAGTAGGCACATAAAATTATGGGTTTTGAATTATGGTCATAATTTTACCTAGGGCTACATTTGAAATTTTTCATTTTATGGGTACTAAAATGTAGATGGGCCGTCTCTTTCAGCTTTGATAGTTTCCAAAGTGGGTTCTACATGAAACCCAAGATACCAAGAAAACAAGTCATACTGGATTGAGTAATTACCAATAAAAACTGAATGGATAAGTTAACATATGAAGTAAACAGTAAGAAAATAGGCATAAAAAGGAATGAGTGTTATATTGAAGAAAAGGGATAGATTAAGGTCCAAAGGGCTCAATATCATGGAAGAGTAGCTATACCAAATAAATGTAAGGAAAGGAGAATTAGGAAAGGATGTGTCACAGAGTGAAATTAGTTATGTTACTGGGAAGTGTGGGAATCCTTGATTCTTGTCCAACTTGGAAGAAAGCGTTCAGCCAAGAGATTCATAGCAAAGGTTAAGTAGCAGAGTTAATTAAAGGATGGTAAAGTACATTCCTACAGGGGAGTGGAAAAAAGTTCTGGGCTGGTCCAGCTGGACAAATACTAGTTGCAGTATTTATTTAAAGAGACAGTGCACTCTGCAAGATGAGACAAAAAATGTGGGATTGTTGCAATTCTCAAACATTAGATGTGTGAATGAAGTGGATAGACCAAAAACTAAAAATAAAAAGTAGGAAAAATAGATGTTCTAATGTGTTTGCAACAGTTCAACAATAAAAAGGAGGAATTCAAGCTCCACAAAACAGGAAATGAATTGCCATTTATATTTCATTTATCCCTTCTATCAACATTTAGTTTCATTGCCCAATTACAGAGGCTGTAGGTCACTGTTAACCATTGACAACACTATTACACACTTTTATTACTTCGCATAAATGAGAAAAATTATTCATCTTAAGTGCCTCGGTTTAATTTATGCTTTAGCAAATACAGTTACTTTCACTCGTGTCCGTGTGAAGAGACCACCAAACAGGCTTTGTGTGAGCAACAAGGCTGTTTATTTCACCTAGGTGCAGGTGGGCTGAGTCCAAAAAGAGAGTCAGCGAAGGGAGATAGGGATGGTGCCGTTTTATTAGATTTGGGTAGGTAAAGGAAAATTACAGTCAAAGGGGGGTTGTTCTCTGGTGGGCAGGAGTGGGGGTCACAAGGTGCTCAGTAGGGGAGCTTTTGAGCCAGGATGAGCCAGGAGAAGGAATTTCACAAGATAATGTCATCAGTTAAGGTAGGAAGAGGCCATTTTCACTTCTTTTGTGGTGGAATGTCATCAGTTAAGGCAGGAACCAGCCATCTAGATGTGTACCTGCAGGTCACAAGGGATACGATGGCTTAGCTTAGGCTCAGAGGCCTGACATTCCTGTCCTGTTATATTAATAAGAAAAATAAAATGAAATAGTGGTAAAGTGTTGGAACGGTGAAAATTTTGGGGGGTGGTATGGAGAGATAATGGGTGATATTTCTCAGGGCTGCTTCGAGCAGGATTAGGGGTGGTGTGGCAACCTAGAGTGGGAGGGATTAAGCTGAAGGAAGATTTTATGGTAAGGGGTGATATTGTGGGGTTGTTAGAAGAAATATTTGTCATGTAGAATTATTGGTGATGGCCTGGATACAGTTTTTGTATGAACTGAAAAACTAAATGGAATAAGAGAAGGAGAAAAACAGGTATTAAAGGACTAAGAATTGGGAGGACCTAGGACATCTTATTAGAGAGTGTCCAAGGGGGTTCAGCATAATTACTTACTTGGTTGGCAAGTTTTTGGGCTCTATCCTTGAGTTTTTTTATGTTGTCATATACCAGGCCAGATTGATTTAGGTAAAAACAACACCCTTCATTTAAGAATATACGGAGTCCTCCTTTTTCAGCAGTGAGTAAGTCAAGGCCTTGGAGGTTTTGGAGGAAAACTGCAGCTAAAGAGTCAACTTGGAAGCATTCCCTCTGAAAACTGGCACAAGACAGGGATGCCCTCTCTCACCGCTCCTATTCAACATAGTGCTGGAAGTTCTGGCCAGAGCAATCAGGCAGGAGAAGGAAATAAAGGGTATTCAATTAGGAAAAGAGGAAGTCAAATTGTCCCTGTTTGCAGATGACATGATTGTATATCTAGAAAACCCCATTGTCTCAGCCCAAAATCTCCTTAAGCTGATTAGCAACTTCAGCAAAGTCTCAGGATACAAAATTAATGTACAAAAATCACAAGCATTCTTGTACACCAATAACAGACAAACAGAGAGCCAAATCATGAGTGAACTCCCATTCACAATTGCTTCAAAGAGAATAAAATACCTAGGAATCCAACTTACAAGGGATGTGAAGGACCTCTTCAAGGAGAACTACAAACCACTGCTCAATGAAATAAAAGAGGATACAAACAAATGGAAGAACATTCCATGCTCATGGGTTGGAAGAATCAATATCGTGAAAATGGCCATACTGCCCAAGGTAATTTATAGATTCAATGCCATCCCCATCAAGCTACCAATGACTTTCTTCACAGAATTGGAAAAAACTACTTTAAAGTTCATATGGAACCAAAAAAGAGCCCGCATCGCCAAGTCAATCCTAAGCCAAAAGAACAAAGCTGGAGGCATCACGCTACCTGACTTCAAACTATACTACAAGGCTACAGTAACCAAAACAGCATGGTACTGGTACCACAACAGAGACATAGATCAATGGAACAGAACAGAGCCCTCAGAAATGATGCCGCATAGCTACAACTATCTGATCTTTGACAAACCTGACAAAAACAAGAAATGGGGAAAGGATTCCCTATTTAATAATTGGTGCTGGGAAAACTGGCTAGCCATATGTAGAAAGCTGCAACTGGATCCCTTCCTTACACCTTATACAAAAATTAATTCAAGATGGATTAAAGATTTATATGTTAGACCTAAAACCATTAAAATCCTACAACAAAACCTAGGCAATACCATTCAGGTCATAGGCGTGGGCAAGGACTTCATGTCTAAAACACCAAAAGCAATGGCAACAAAAGCCAAAATCGACAAATGGGATCTCATTAAACTAAAGAGCTTCTGCACAGCAAAAGAAACTATCATCAGAGTGAACAGGCAACCTACACAATGGGAGAAAATTTTTGCAACCTACTCATCTGACAAAGGGCTAATATCCAGAATCTACAATGAACTCAAACAAATTTACAAGAAAAAAACAAACAACCCCATCAAAAAGTGGGCAGAGGACATGAACAGACACTTCTCAAAAGAAGACATTTATGCAGCCAAAAAACACATGAAGAAATGCTCCTCATCACTGGCCATCAGAGAAATGCAAATCAAAACCACAGTGAGATACCATCTCACACCAGTTAGAATGGCCATCATTAAAAAATCAGGAAACAACAGGTGCTGGAGAGGATGTGGAGAAATAGGAACACTTTTACACTGTTGGTGGGACTGTAAACTAGTTCAACCATTGTGGAAGTCAGTGTGGCGATTCCTCAGGGATCTAGAACTAGAAATACCATTTGACCCAGCCATCCCATTACTGGGTATATACCCAAAGGACTATAAATCATGCTGCTATAAAGACACATGCACACGTATGTTTATTGCGGCACTATTCACAATAGCAAAGAGTTGGAACCAACCCAAATGTCCAACAACGATAGACTGGATTAAGAAAATGTGGCACATATACACCATGGAATACTATGCAGCCATAAAAAATGATGAGTTCGTGTCCTTTGTAGGGACATGGATGAAACTGGAAAACATCATTCTCAGTAAACTATCGCAAGGACAAAAAACCAAACACCGGATGTTCTCACTCATAGGTGGGAATTGAACAATGAGAACTCATGGACACAGGAAGGGGAACATCACACTCCGGGGACTGTTGTGGGGTGGGGGGAGGGGGGAGGGACAGCATTAGGAGATACACCTAATGCTAAATGACAAGTTAATGGGTGCAGGAAATCAACATGGCACATGGATACATATGTAACAAAACTGCACATTGTGCACATGTACCCTAAAACCCTAAAGTATAATAAAAAAAAAAAAAAAAAAGAGTCAACTTGGGCCTGGAGGACTGATAAAGTCTGTGACATGTCTGTGATGCTAGCAGAGAAGTCATTAGAGAGGCTACAGAAGGTCGTGACAGAGGTTGAAATTCCTGCTATTCCAGTACTGAGAGCAATAGTGGAGGCAGAAAGTCTTAAATTGACAAGCAAGGGAATTAGTGGAATAACTCTTTTTTGTTGTGTCGGTGTCATGAGGGGAAGAGGGAGCTCTTCGGTCCTATTTGCAAATTGAATTTTGGGAGTAAGGAAAACTAGTGTGCATGTGCCTGTCCAATTAGCAGGTAGACACATGTAGGTAGAGGATCTACAGAGGAAGAAGAGACCTTGTGTGAGGCAAAACTGGAGATGCAAACTAAAAAGATGAGAAGGAGCGCTGAAAAGGGTGTCTTGTACCTAGACTCCGAGGGATGCAGCTAGGGCGGCAGCCGTCACAGGTTGTAATGGGGGCTGATGAGGTAACTGCGTAGAGGGGGAGGTTCGATTTTCATGGTATGTGAGAAAACATTGAGTGTCTATGAGCAACCTTTCACTGTTATTTTTGGGGCTGGGTATAAGTAAACAAGGAGACGGCTTTGGAGATGAAGAGTAAAGGAACATCGAGAAGGTGAAAGGTTACCTAGGGGAATTCTAGTGGGTCTTTGCCAAGAGATATATGAAGGAGTGGCCACAGGAATAGTAGTTTGTGTTGTGAGAGGTCTAAATATGGGAGGAGTAAAGTTGATAAAAGGAGAAAGTTTTTTTAAGTAAGTGCGGAGGAGGGCGGCAGCTTGCTGATGTGAAATGTCTGGGGACGTCTTGCTGGACCTGTCGAGAAAGTAAATGAGTTCTTCAGGAGGGTAAATGTGAGGGCTGTTAAAGGAAGTTCAGAGGTGTAGGGAGACAGGAGATGTTGCCTAGTCTGCATGTAAGGAGGGACAGCTGTGTAGGCGCTGGAAGAAAGGGAAATGCAAAGCCAGTGTTTCTTCACTAAGGAGGGATTAGAAACGGCTAGGAGAGAATGATAAGGTTGATAGTGTGGTGGAGATAGCTGGGGAGAGGTAGAAGGTGGCATAAGAATGGGAATGAGAATAAGAGTGAGTATAAAAGTAAAGAATAGAACTTCAGGTCCCCTGCCAGCAAAGATCATCTATCCACTCTAAGAGCAAGTTAAGAGTTGCCAGTCTTAGGTGGGGGCAAATCCTCGAGCTTGATGTGTAGGGAAGGGAGGGGGCCTGAATAATCCCTAAGGAGTAGTAGAATAGCAGATGGAACACTGAGAAGTTATTTCTTTGAGGATAGATTTCCACGATGGAAAGGAAATGAGAGGTTCTAAGAGGCGGGCTGGTGGCTTTTACTATAGCATAATCTGCCTTTGCTGGTGTGTGGTGATTAGGCCTGGTGGAACTACCGTCAGTAAACCAAGAGTGTTCAGGGTGAGGAACAGGAAAGAAGGAAATATGGGGAAATGGGGTGAATGTCAGGTGGATCAGAGAGATACAGTCACAGGGGTCAGGTGTGGTATCTGGAATACTGTGGGAGGCCAGATTGAAGTCTGGGCCAGGAACAATGGTAATTGTGGGCGACTCAACAAAGAGTGAGTACAGCTGAAGGAGCCAGGGAGCAGAAAGTATATGTGTCAGGTGTGAGGAAGAAAACAGATTTTGGAACTTATGAGAATTGTAGAGAGTGAGTTGAGAATAGTTTGTGATCTTAAGGGCCTCTACAAGTACTAGGGTGGCAGCAGCCGCCGCATGCAGACCTGAGGGCTAGGCTAAAACAGTAAGGTCAAGTTGTTTGGACAGAAAGGCTACAGGGTACGGTCCCAGCTCTTGTGTAAGAATTCTGATTGCACTAACCATGCCTAGGAAGGAAAGGAGTTGTTGTTTTGTAGAAGGTTTGGGGGTTTGAGAGATCAGTCAGACACGATTGGCAGGGAGAGCACGTGTGTTTTTATGAGAATTTTGCCAAGAAAGGTAACAGATGAGGAAGAAATTTGGGCTTGACTGAAGTAATGGGAGCTGTCTGTGAAGCCTTGTGGCAGTACAGCCTAGATAATTTGCTGAGCCTAATGGGTGTCAGGGTCAGTCCAAGTGAAAGCGAAGAGAGGCTGGGATGAAGGGTGCAAAGGAATAGCAAAGAAAGCATGTTTGAGATCCAGAATACAATAATGGGTTGTGGAGGGAGGTATTGAGGATAGGAGAGTATATAGGTTTGGCACCACGGGGTGGATAGGCAAAACAATTTGGTTGATAAGGTGCAGATCCTGAACTAACCTGTAAGGCCTGTCTGGTTTTAGGACAAGTAAAATGGGGGAATC
The DNA here is from genome assembly GCF_028878055.3 of Symphalangus syndactylus. Taxonomy (NCBI): domain Eukaryota; kingdom Metazoa; phylum Chordata; class Mammalia; order Primates; family Hylobatidae; genus Symphalangus; species Symphalangus syndactylus. The sequence continues at coordinate 83,575,574 of NC_072436.2, forward strand.
GTAAGGAGAGTTTATAGACTTTAAAAGGCTATGCTGTAGCAGGTGAGTGATAACAGGCTTTAATCCTTTTAAAGTGTGCTGTGGGATGGGATATTGGCGTTGAGCAGGGTAAGGGTGATTAGGTTTTAATGAGATGGTAAGGGGTGCATGATGGGTCACCAAGGAGGGAGTAGAGGTGTCTTATACTTGTGGGCTAAGGTGGGGAGATACAAGGGGAGGATGTGAAGAAGGCTTTGAACTGGGGGAAAAGGCGGCAATGAGGCATAGCTGTAGCCCAGGAATAGTCAGGGAAGCAGATAGTTAAAATATCTCAGCCTAATAAGGGAACTGGGCAGGTGGGGATAACTAAAAGGAGTGCTTAGAAGAGTATTGTCTAAGTTGGCACCGGAGTTGAGGAATTTTAAGAGGTTTAAGCCTGGCCATCAATACCCACAACGTTACGGAGGCAAAGGAAACAGGCCCCTGAAAAGAAGATAATGTGGAGTGGGTAGGCTTTCGTATTGATTAAGAAGGGGATGGACTTACGCTCCACTGTGAGAGTTACCTAAAGCATCTGTGATGGTCCAGGAAGCTTCTGAGGTGATTGGGCAGCCTCAGTCTTCAGCTGCTAAGCCAAGAAGATCTGGGAAGGAGTCAGAGAGCCTTGGGCCAGAGTTCCAGGGGCTCTGGGAGCGGCTGCCGGGTGAGTTGGACTGGGGGAAAAGGCGATTTCCAGTGGGGTCCCACACAGATGGGACACAGCTTGGAGGAATCCCGGGCTGTGGGCATTCCTTGGCCCGGTGGCCAGATTTCCAGCACTTGTAGCAAGCTCCTGGGGGAGGCAGGCCTGGAGGAATGCCTAGCCAGTGTGGTTTGGTGTTTGGAAGTTCTTGTGTGCTGGAGATGTGGCTGGGGTTTGTCTCACAGTGGAGGCAAGGAATTGCAACTCAGAAATACATTGCTACTTGGCTGCCTCTATTATTGTACACCTTGAAGGTAAGGTTAATTAAGTCCTGTTGTGGGGTTTGAGGGCTGGAATTTAATTTTTGGAGCTTTATTTAATGTTGGGAGCAGATTGGATAATAAAATAAAATGCATATTGAGAATAAGACGGCCTTCTGACCTTTCAGGGTCTAGGGCTGTAAAGCGTCTCAGGGTTGCTGCCAAACGAGCTATGAACTGGGCTGGGTTTTTATATTTGATAAAAAAGAGCCTAAACTCTAACTGATTTTGGGAGAGGTCAGATAAAGAAAAAGGAGCATTAACCTTGACTAGGCCTTTAGCTCCAGCCACCTTTTGTAAGAGGAAATTGCTGGGCAGGTGGGGGAGGGCTAATCACAGAACAAAACTGTAAGCCGGACCAGGTGTGAGGAGAGGAGGTGATAAAAGGATTATAGGGTGGGGGAGCAGAGGCTGAGGAAGAATTGGGACCTAGCTTGGCCTGGCAAGGAGGTGAGAGGTCAGATGGGTCTGTGGAAAGGGAAGATTAGAAAGACTCAGCAATGCTTGGGGTTGGGACTGAGGGGACAGACAGGAGGGAAAGAAGGAAGATTTGGGATGAGTTGCATTGGAACAGAGACTAGGGAGAGACCTAGTAAAAGAATGCCTGGATGTCAGGCACGTCAGACCATTTGCCCATTTTACGACAAGAATTATTTAGATCTTGTAGGATGGAAAAATTGAAAGTACCATTTTCTGGCTATTTGGAACCACTGTCAAATTTGTATTGGGCTCAAGTGGCACTGCAGAAGAAAATAAGGCATTTAGGTTTTAGGTCAGGTGTGAGTTGAAGAGGTTTTAGGTTTTTAAGAACACAGGCTAAGGGAAAAGAAGGGGGAATGGAGGGCAGAAGCTTGCCCATAGTGAAGGAGGCAAGCCCAGAGAAAAGAGAGAGTAGAGACATGGAGAGAAGGGGTGGGGGGTTCTTGACTGCCAGAAAAGTGGTACTTCCCACTAAGGGTGAAGGAGAAGAGGTTGGGGGGTTCTGGTCCCCCAGGAAAGCAGAGAAGGGGTAGAGACATGGAGAGAAGGGGTTGGGGGGCTTCTTGCCCCCCAGAAAAGTGGTACTTGCTGCTAGGGGTGAAGGACCAAGGCAGGCGTCCCTGCATGGTCAGACACATCTGAAACATGGGTGAATAATCAGGCAGGCATCCCCATGTGATTAAACACCAAGGGAAGACTGTCTTCCCAAGTCCGTGACCTGTGCTGGAGTTTTCGGTCCATGGATAAAATGCAACTCCTTCCTCTTTACCAGAAAAGGAAAGGAACTGAAATTCAGAGAAGGGAGAGATTGAAGTGTGGTGCCAAGATTGAAAGGAGAAAGAGGTTGAGGGATAGTGAGAGGATGGAGAAGAGAGTAAAAAGAGGCCGCTTACTGGATTTAAAATTGATGAGATGTTCCTTGGGCTGATTGGTCTGAGGACCAGAGGTCATAGGTGGATCTTTATATATATATATTATACTTTAATTTCTAGAGTACATGTGCACAATGTGCAGGTTTGTTACATATGTATACACGTGCCATGTGGCTGTGCTGCACCCATTAACTCGTCATTTACCTTAGGTATATCTCCTAATGCTATCCCTCCTTTCTCCCCCCACCCCACAACAGTCCCTGGTGTGTGATATTCCCCTTCGTGTGTCCAAGTGTTCTCATTGTTCTATTCCCACCTATGAGTGAGAACAAGAGGTGTTTAGTTTTTTGTCCTTGGGATAGTTTGCTGAGAATGATGGTTTCCAGCTTCATCCATGTCCCTACAAAGGACATTAAATCATCATTTTTTATGGCTGCATAGTATTCCACGGTGTATATGTGCCACATTTTCTTAATCCAGTATATTGTTGTTGGACATTTGGGTTGGTTCCAACTCTTTGCTTTTGTGAATAGTGCCGCAATAAACATACGTGTGCATGTGTCTTTATAGCAGCATGATTTAGTCCTTTGGGTATATACCCAGTAATGGGATGGCTGGGTCAAATGGTATTTCTAGTTCTAGATCCCTGAGGAATCGCCACACTGACCCACACAATGGTTGAACTAGTTTACAGTCCCACCAACAGTGTAAAAGTGTTCCTATTTCTCCACATCCTCTCCAGCACCTGTTGTTTCCTGATTTTTTAATGATGGCCATTCTAACTGGTGTGAGATGGTATCTCACTGTGGTTTTGATTTGCATTTCTCTGATGGCCAGTGATGAGGAGCATTTCTTCATGTGTTTTTTGGCTGCATAAATGTCTTCTTTTGAGAAGTGTCTGTTCATGTCCTTTGCCTACTTTTTGATGGGGTTGTTTGTTTTTTCCTTGTAAATTTGTTTGAGTTCATTGTAGATTCTGGATATTAGCCCTTTGTCAGATGAGTAGGTTGCAAAAATTTTCTCCCATTCTGTAGGTTGCCTGATCACTCTGATGGTAGTTTCTTTTGCTGTACAGAAATTCTTTAGTTTAATTAGATCCCATTTGTCAATTTTGGCTTTTGTTGCCATTGCTTTTGGTGTTTTAGACATGAAGTCCTTGTCCATGCCTATGTCCTGAATGGTATTGCCTAGGTTTTCTTCTAGGGTTTTTATGGTTTTAGGTCTAACATATAACTGTTTAATGCATCTTGAATTAATTTTTGTATAAGGTGTAGGAAGGGATCCAGTTTCAGCTTTCTACATATGGCTAGCCAGTTTTCCCAGCACCATTTATTAAATAGGGAATCCTTTCCCCATTTCTTGTTTTTGTCAGGTTTATCAAAGATCAGATAGTTGTAGATATGTGGCATTATTTCTGAGGGCTCTGTTCTGTTCCATTGATCTATGTCTCTGTTGTGGTACCAGTACCATGCTGTTTTGGTTACTGTAGCCTTGTAGTATAGTTTGAAGTCAGGTAGCATGATGCCTCCTGCTTTGTTCTTTTGGCTTAGGATTGACTTGGCAATGCAGGCTCTTTTTTGGTTCCATATGAACTTTAAAGTAGTTTTTTCCAAGTAGTTTTTTCCAATTCTGTGAAGAAAGTCATTGGTAGCTTCATGGGGATGGCATTGAATCTATAAATGACCTTGGGCAGTATGGCCATTTTGACGATATTGATTCTTCCAACCCATGAGCATGGAATGTTCTTCCATTTGTTTGTATCCTCTTTTATTTCATTGAGCAGTGGTTTGTAGTTCTCCTTGAAGAGGTCCTTCACATCCCTTATAAGTTGGAATCCTAGGTATTTTATTCTCTTTGAAGCAATTGTGAATGGGAGTTCACTCATGATTTGGCTCTCTGTCTGTGATTGGTGTACAAGAATGCTTGTGATTTTTGTAGATTGATTTTGTATCCTGAGACTTTGCTGAAGTTGCTAATCAGCTTAAGGAGATTTTGGGCTGAGACAATGGGGTTTTCTGGATATACAGTCATGTCATCTGCAAACAGGGACAATTTGACTTCCTCTTTTCCTAATTGAATACCCTTTATTTCCTTCTCCTGCCTGATTGCCGTGGCCCAAACTTCCAGCACCATGTTGAATAGGAGTGGTGAGAGAGGGCATCCCTGTCTTGTGCCAGTTTTCAAAGGGAATGCTTCCAGTTTTTGTCCATTCAGTATGATATTGGCTGTGGGTTTGTCATAGATAGCTCTTATTATTTTGAGATACATCCCATCAATACCTAATTTATTGAGAGTTTTTAGCATGAAGCATTGTTGAATTTTGTCAAAGGCCTTTTCTGCATCTATTGAGGTAATCATGTGGTTTTTGTCTTTGGTTCTGTTTATATGCTGGATTACATTTATTGATTTGCGTATGTTGAACCAGTCTTGCATCCCAGGGATGAAGCCCACTTGATCATGGTGGATAAGCTTTTTGATGTGCTGCTGGATTTGGTTTGCCAGTATTTTATTGAGGATTTTTGCATCAATGTTCATCAAGGATATTGGTCTGAAATTCTCATTTTTGGTTATCTCTCTGCGAGGCTTTGGTATCAGGACAATGCTGGCCTCATAAAATGTGTTGGGGAGGATTCCCTCTTTTTCTATCGATTGGAATAGTTTCAGAAGGAATGGTACCAGTCCTCCTTGTACCTCTGTTAGAATTCGGCTGTGAATCCATCAGGTCCTGGACTCTTTTTGGTTGGTAAGCTATTGATTATTGCCACAATTTCAGAACCTGTTATTGGTCTATTCAGAGATTCAGCTTCTTCCTGGTTTAGTCTTGGGAGGATGTATTTGTCGAAGAATTTATCCATTTCTTCTAGATTTTCTAGTTTATTTGCATAGAGGTGTTTGTAGTATTCTCTGATGGTAGATTGTATTTCTGTGGGATCGGTGGTGATATCCCCTTTTTCATTTTTTATTGCATCTATTTGATTCTTCTCTCTTTTCTTCTTTATTAGTCTTGCTCGTGGTCTATCAATTTTGTTGATTTTTTCAGAAAACCAGTTCCTGGATTCACTAATTTTTTGAAGGGTTTTTTGTGTCTCTATTTCCTTCAGTTCTGCTCTGATTTTAGTTATTTCTAGCCTTCTGCTAGCTTTTGAATGTGTTTGCTCTTGCTTTTCTAGTTCTTTTAATTGTGATGTTAGGGTGTCAATTTTGGATCTTTCCTGCTTTCTCTTGTGGGCATTTAGTGCTATAAATTTCCCTCTATACACTGCTTTGAATGTGTCCCAGAGATTCTGGTATGATGTGTCTTTGTTCTCATTGGTTTCAAAGAACATCTTTATTTCTGCCTTCATTTCATTATGTACCCAGTAGTCATTCAGGAGCAGGTTGTTCAGTTTCCATGTAGTTGAGTGGTTTTGAGTGAGTTTCTTAATCCTGAGTTCTAGTTTGATTGCACTGTGGTCTGAGAGACAGTTTGTTATAATTCCTCTTCTTTTACATTTGCTGAAGAGAGCTTTACTTCCAACTATGTGGTCAGTTTTGGAATAGGTGTGGTGTGATGCTGAAAAAAAGGTATATTCTGTTGATTTGGGGTGGAGAGTTCTGTAGATGTCTATTAGGTCCACTTTGTGCAGAGCTGAGCTCAATTCCTGTATATCCTTGTTAACATTCTGTCTCGTTGATCTGTCTAATGTTGACAGTGGGGTGTTAAAATCTCCCATTATTATCGTGTGGGAGTTTAAGTCCCTTTGTAGGTCACTCCGGACTTGCTTTATGAATCTGGGTGCTCCTGAATTGGGTGCATATATATTTACGATAGTTAGCTCTTCTTGTTGAATTGATCCCTTTACCATTATGTAATGGCTTTCTTTGTCTCTTTTTATCTTTGTTGGCTTAAAGTCTGTTTTATCAGAGACTAGGATTGCAACCCCTGCCTTTTTTTGTTTTCCATTTGCTTGATAGATCTTCGTCCTTCCCTTTATTTTGAATCTGTGTGTGTCTCTGCACGTGAGGTGGGTTTCCTGAATACAGCACACTGATGGGTCTTGACTCCTTATCCAGTTTGCCAGTCTGTGTCTTTTAATTGGAGCATTTAGCCCATTTACATTTAAAGTTAATATTGTTATGTGTGAATTTGATCCTGTCATTATGATGTTAGTTGGTTATTTTGCTCGTTAGTTGATGCAGTTTCTTCCTAGCCTTGATGGTCTTTACAATTTGGCATGTTTTTGCAGTGGCTGGTACTGGTTGTTCCTTTCCATGTTTAGTGCTTCCTTCAGGAGCTCTTTTAGGGCAGGCCTGGTGGTGACAATATCACTCAGCATTTGCTTGTCTGTAAAGTATTTTATTTCTCCTTCACTTATGAAGCTTAGTTTGGCTGGATATGAAATTCTGGGTTGAAAATTCTTTTCTTTAAGAATGTTGAATATCAGCCCCCACTCTATTCTGGGTTGTAGAGTTTCTGCCGAGAGATCTGCTGTTAGTCTGATGGGCTTCTCTTTGTGGGTAACCCGACCTTTCTCTCTGGCTGCCCTTAACATTTTTTCCTTCATTTCAACTTTGGTGAATCTGACAATTATATGTCTTGGAGTTGCTCTTCTCGAGGAGTATCTTTGTGGTGTTCTCTGTATTTCCTGAATCTGAGTGTTGGCCTGCCTTGCTAGATTGGAGAAGTTCTCCTGGATAATATCTTGCAGAGTGTTTTCCAATTTGGTTCCATTCTCCCCGTCATTTTCAGGTACACGAATCAGATGTAGGTTTGGTCTTTTCACATAGTCCCAAATTTCTTGGAGGCTTTGTTTGTTTCTTTTTATTCTTTTTTCTCTAAACTTCCCTTCTCACTTCATTTCATTCATATCATCTTCCATCACCGATACCTTTTCTTCCAGTTGATCGCATCAGCTACCGAGGCTTCTGCAATCTTCGTGTAGTTCTCGAAACTTGGCTTTCAGCTCCATCAGCTCCTTTAAGCCCTTCTCTGCATTGGTTATTCTAGTTATCCATTTGTCTAATTTTTTTTTTCCAAAGTTTTTAACTTCTTTGCTATTGTTTTGAATTTCCTCCTGTAGCTCAGGGTAGTTTGATCTTCTGAAGCCTTCTTCTCTCAACTCGTCAAAGTCATTCTCCGTCCAGCTTTGTTCTGTTGCTGGTGAGGAACTGCGTTCCTTTGGAGGAGGAGAGGTGCTCTGCTTTTTAGAGTTTCCAGTTTTTCTGCTCTGTTTTTTCCCCATCTTTGTGGTTTTATCTACTTTTGGTCTTTGATGATGGTGATGTACAGATGGGTTTTTGGTGTGGATATCCTTTCTGTTTGTTAGTTTTCCTTCTACCAGACAGGACCCTCAGCTGCAGGTCTGTTGGAGTTTGCTAGAGGTCCACTCCAGGTGCTGTTTGGCTGGGTGTCAGCAGCAGTGGCTGCAGAACAGCGGATTTTCATGAGACCACAAATTCAGCTGTCTGATAGTTCCTCTGGAAGTTTTGTCTCAGAGGAGTACCTGGCCGAGTGAGGTGTCAGTCTGTCCCTACTGGGCGGGGTGCCTCCCAGTTAGGCTGCTCGTGGGTCAGGGACCCACTTTAGGAGGCAGTCTGTCTGTTCTCAGATCTCCAGCTATGTGCTGGGAGAACCACTACTCTCTTCAAAGCTGTCAGACAAGGACATTTAAGTCTGCAGAGGTTCCTGCTGAATTTTTGTTTGTCTGTGCTCTGACCCCAGAGGTGGAGCCTACAGAGGCAGGCAGGCCTCCTTGAGCTGTGGTGGGCTCCACCCAGTTTAAGCTTCCTGGCTGCTTTGTTTACCTAAGCAAGCTTGGCAATGGCAGGCGCCCCTCCCCTAGCCTCACTGCCGCCTTGCAGTTTGATCAGCAAGACTCCGTGGGCATAGGACCCTCCGAGCCAGGTGCGGGACACAGTCTCCTGGTGTGCCATTTTCCAAGCCCACTGGGAAAGTGCAGTATTAGGGTGGGACTGACCCGATTTTCCAGGTGCTGTCTGTTACTACTTTCTTTGACTAGGAAAGGGAACTCCCTGACCCCTTGCACTTCCTGAGTGAGGCAATGACTCGCCCTGCTTCGGCTCGAGCACAGTGCCCTGCACCAACTGTCCTGCTCCACTGTTTGGCACTCCCTAGTGAGATGAACCTGGTACCTCAAACTGAAATGCAGAAATCCCCCGTCTTCTGTGCCGCTCACGCTGGGAGCTGTAGACCGGAGCTGTTCCTATTCGGCCATCTTGGCTCCACCATGTGCCACATATTTTTAATCCAGTCTATCATTGTTGGACATTTGGGTTGGTTCCAATCTTTGCTATTGTGAATAGTGCCACAATAAACATACATGTGCATGTGTCTTTATAGCAGCATGATTTATAATCCTTTGAGTATATACCCAGTAATGGGATGGCCGCGTCAAATGGTGTTTCTAGTTCTAGATGCTTGAGGAATTGCCACACTGTCTTCCACAATGGTTGAACTAGTTTACAGTCCCACCAACAGTGTAAAAGTGTTCCTATTTCTCCACATCCTCTCCAGCACCTGTTGTTTCCTGACTTTTTAATGATCGCCATTCTAACTGGTGTGAGATGGTATCTCATTGTGATTTTGATTTGCATTTCTCTGATGGCCAGTGATGATGAGCATTTTTTCATGTGTTTTTTGGCTGCATAAATGTCTTCTTTTGAGAAGTGTCTGTTCATATCCTTTGCCCACTTTTTGATGGGGTTGTTTGTTTTTTTCTTGTAAATTTGTTTGAGTTCTTGGTAGATTCTGGATATTAGCCCTTTGTCAGATGAGTAGATTGCAAAATTTTTCTCTCATTCTGTAGGACAGGGGATTGATCTCCCAAGAGAGGTCCCCCGATTCGAGTCAGGGCACCAAAATTTCACTGGTATTTGTGTGAAAAGACCACCAAACAGGCTTCCTCTGAGCAACAAGGCTGTTTATTTCACCTGGGTGCAGGCGGGCTGAGTCCAAAAAGAGAGTCAGGGAAGGGAGATAGGGGTGGGGCCGTTTTATAAGATTTGGGTAGGTAAAAGAAAATTACAGTCAAAGGGGGGTTGTTCTCTGGCAGGCAGGAGTGGGGGTCACAAAGTGCTCAGTAGGGGAGCTTTTGAGCCAGGATGAGCCAGGAGAAGGAATTTCACAAGATAATGTCATCAGTTAAGGCAGGAACAGGCCATTTTCATTTCTTTTGTGGTGGAATGTCATCAGTTAAGGCAGGAACCGGATATCTGATGTGTATGTGTGGGTCACAAGGGATATGATGGCTTAGCTTGGGCTCAGAGGCCTGACAGTTACTGTGCCATAAAAAATACCTTTATAGAAAAAGATATGTAGATAGATAGGTATAGATATAGCTACATGGAGTCCTTTATTTAAATGAATTTTCAATAGAAGAAAATTGTAGAGCCATTTCAAACCTGGCCAGTCTCTTAAAATTATTGTACTGAAATAAATCTTGAAAAAAAAAGTATGCAATAATCAATGGGTAATGACATAATTTCTAGAATATTCCATAAACTAAATTCTTCAACTTGTATTAAAAAGGCTATCAAAATAATTTAAATTTTTACTTGTAAAATAGGAACTAGAGTCCTGTTTATGAGTGTAGGAAGAGAAAAATGTGCATATTTCCTGACCTTCTATCAAATCTTGAGTGCAAACAAGAGAAATGTAAGTAGTTTGGAAAGTTTTCTTCTAAGGCAAGAGCTATAGATAAAATAAAAGAAAACTTCACTTAAGATGATTTTGTGAAGTCCTTCCAGCTCCGCAACTCACTCTCAAGCAACCCCATGACCTTGAATGTGTATGTATATTAATGTCATGCCATCAGTAGTATCAACATGACAAGGATGGAGAAGGCTAATAAACATCTATGATTTATATGCAAAAAGACAGCCAGAGCAATTATGCTATTTTAAGGCAACTTCCCCTTAACAGTTTTAGCCAGATTTGCTGGAAATGAACCTTCATGTCATGCAGTGTTCCATGGTAGTTCAAAATCACAATTTCAATGATTAAAATATTATTTCTGTCTTACGATTTTCAAATTGCTGTGTCCAAAAACATGAAGGTAGAGAAATTTTTTTCTATTAAAATAATTGTAAAATCAGATAACTGATTTTATAATTTATCATTTAACATTTTTAAGAATATATATGGGCTCATGACTATATGAAGAGACTTGGCTTGTTCTCTTTCCAAAATATTTTCTCCTAGTATAATCTCTCAGCTAGGTTTAGCCTTTGTTGCTGCTTTTTTCCCCTCACATACTCAAAGTTGAAAGTGACCATGTTTTCCAATGAATCACTATTTTCAAGGCAGTCTCTCAACATTTATGGCAGTGAAGAGGAAACAATAATTGGACAGTATTCCTTCAGACTTGATACTTTTAAAGTTACCTTTAACCTTAAGTGAGCTAAATTGGCATGTGGGAAAGATTTATTTGAAATGTTTCACAAAATAAAACCATTTCTGAGAAATTTAGCTGTTAAAAATATTTGACTGCCAAAGGGAGTCATCTTTCAATCTTGTTTACTACATACTCTGCTCGTGTTATGGTATAAGCAAAGTGGAAGGTAGTGATTTAAAAAGCCCTTTTTTATTAAACTCTTTTATATTGTAAAAAGAGTTTACAATATAAAAGAGAAGGTAGTTTACATCGATTGAGTAGTTATTATAGGAGGTGCTGATCTAAGCACTTTATAAATATTAATGTACTTAATCTTTATAGCAATCATTAGAGGCGAGTATTATTATTAGCCACATTTAGCAGATAAGGACAGAGAGATGAAGAGAGGTTAATTTGTCCATAGTTACCAGCTATATAAGCTGTTAGTAACTGTCAGGCCTCTGAGCCTAAGCTAAGCCATCACATCCCCTGTGACCTGCACATATACATCCAGATGGCCTGAAGCAACTGAAGAACCACAAAAGATGATATTCCACCATTCTGATCTGTTCCTTCCCCACCCTAACTGATCAATTGACCTTATGACAATGCACCCTTCCTGCCCTTGCGATAATGTACTTGTGATATTCCCCCACCGTTAAGAAGGGTGTAATATTCTCCCTGCCCTTGAGAATGTACTTGGTGAGTTCCACCCACTGCCCAAAAACATTGCTCCTAACTCCACTGCCCATCCCAAATCTATAAAATCTAATGATAATCCCACCACCTTTTGCTGACTCTCTTTTCAGACTCAGCCGGCCTGCACTTAGGTGATTAAAAAGCTTTATTGCTCACACGAAGTCTGTTTGGTGGTCTCTTCACACAGATGCACGTGACAGTAACCTATGAGGCTATTGAAGGGGTTTGACAGAGTTAATATGTGGTACCTGTTTTTCACAATTCTAAATTGGAAACAACGTGAAAAATAGATGTTATATATATAATGTTGAATATATATGTATTATATATTCAACTTGTTATTTATAATGTGTATGTTGAAGAACATAGCATTAAGTCTCTTAATCAAGTAAGGTTGCTGATATTTTAACAATAAATTGGACAAACTTCCTTTTGACACATAGGTCAAAATTTTCACAGGATTAGGATGTGGACATTTTTAAAAAGCATTATTAAGTCTAACATACCTCCCAAATGCACCAATGGAGAAATAAATGACCTCTGGGAAGGCGTATATAAAAGAGCAAAAGATTAAGATTGTGACCACAGTTTGTCTTGCTTCACATGGTATCATAATGTCAGAGGAAGCAATTCCCTCCCCAGTCAGTCTTCTATAGTGTATACATTTTGTTTCCCCCAGTGGGTTTAATCATTAAGCTCTTTATCAATCAAAACTAGTCTAGTCTTTCTCAGAACAAGAAATCATGAGTGGCTTGCACTCTATTAACCAATTTTCTAATTATCTGCTACTGTTGCTTTAGGTATCTTTTTGGGATCATTAATGTATATTGGAGGTTTTCCAATCCCCTGGATGACTCTTTTATCTATCAGGAAAACCTTAATTAAATAATGTAGAAGGGTACTCTATTCACAATGCTATAAATTCTATTCCATTTTTTTCTCACCCCAATTAGATTGAGATACAGTCCATTATGGTTCAACTGAAGTTATACAATATATTAATATATACAATATATTAAATATAAAATATACTTTAAAATTAAATAAATGTAGACATACACATAAGAATAGCAACAACAAAGATATGCTTTAGATTTGATTATAAATCTTTCCCATTATGAAGTTCTTGGTATATACTGAAGAGCAAAAATTAAATCCTCTTGCAAATTAATGTCTAAAGATATTAAAAATTGAACAAAATAAAAAAATCCCATTATCTTGCTATTAAGAGTTAAAATTTCTAATAGCTAAACTTAAAAATGTACTCCAAGCAATTATATAACCTCATTACCCCCAATTAGATGAATTATTTATGTCTGAATTGACTTGGATCTCTAATCACCTTTAGCCTGGGTTCTATCTCACTAGAATGGGTATAGGTACTTCAGGGCTCAGGAATCACCTTTCTTTTAGTCAATAATTGAAAACTAGATGAATATTCATAAAAATACAAAATATAAATATATTGGATTATATTCTTGAAATTAAAAAGGATTGTAATTGTACTAACAGATGATGACAAAAAATATGGTTTGAGACAGAGAATAATACTAACATGAGTTCTTCAGGCATAAATATTAGAAGAAATAGTAACACAGAAAATATGTGAGTAAACACAAATGAATACTGAGTGAAGAAAATAATAATGTATTTTGTGTTTTAAGGCATAAGTAGAATTAGAAGAGATGATAAAATAGCATGTAATTTAAGAGAAGGGTAAATGGAATGACATACTCTAAAGTTCTACAATTACTGAGTCCATAGGAAAGTAAATAATATATAAAGAGTTTAAATAACTTGAGAATTTGTGATTTAATAATCTTTTGGTGAAGCCATTACAATCATTGTAATCTATAACAAGTTAAAAGAGGGGAAGTATAAAGAAATAAATATTTGACTAATCCAGAGTAGTCAATACATAAAATAGATGGAAAAGAACACAGTATATAAGAGTCAAGTAGAAAAGAAATAGCACAACAATCGGAATTAATTACTAAATACATCAGCAATTGTGTTAAATGTAATCAAACTAGATAGTTCAATTTTTAAAAATAAGATACAGGACCAGGACAGTAGGACCAGAACTGTGATAATCTTATAAGTTCTGTTAACACTTTGGACTCCTTAAAAAGTGAGATAGAACATTTTGCCTTTCCCTGAATATCACATAAATGGAGTTGTACAATATTACTTTTTACAATCTAGCTTCTTTCATTTTCTGTGCTTTTGAAATGCACTCAAGTTGTTACATTTATCAGTATTACATTCTTTGTTTAATGCTGAACAATATTCCATTGTGAAGAATATCAATGTTTGTTTATCCATTTGCCCACTGGGTTTGTCATTTAGATACATCGTGAAGCAAACTAACACAGGAACAGAAAACCAAATACTTCATGTTCTCAGTTATAATTGGGAGCTAAATAATGAGAACATATGGACACATAGAAGGGAACAACACACACTAGGGCCTTTTGGAGGGTGGAGGGTGGGAGGAAGGAGAGCATCAGGAAAAGTAAATCGGTACTAGGCTTAATATATAGGTGATGAAACAATCTTACAACATAACCCCATGACACAAGTTTAGCTATGTAACAATCCTGCATTTGTACACATGAACTTAGAATAAAAATTTACAAAGTCTCTGCCCTTTAGTTGATACTTTGTATGGTCACTCCTTTCAGTTTGAGTCACTATACTAGCTGTGTATCTCATTCTGATTTGATTTATATTTATTTAACAATCAATGATGTGTTTATTTACCATCTATTTCTCTTTTTTGTTGAAGTATCTGATCAATTATTTTGTCCATTTTATGGGGATTGTTTGTCCTAATATGGTGTGATAATATATATATATATAAATATCTATCGATAGATATCTATATAAATATCTATATATCTATCGATAGATATCTATATAAATATATATCTATCTATAGATATATATACTGGAGAAAATCATGTATTGCATATGTGTTTTGCAAATATTTTCTTCTAGTCATGCCTAGTATTTTCATTTTCTTAACAGTGTTTTATAAAACCATCAGATTATAATTTTGATGATGTCCAATTCATCAGTTTTTCCTTTAAGGATTAGTGCTTCTTAGATTCTAAGAAAATCTTTGCTTAACTTAAGTTTATTGTGTTTTCTCCTATGATTTCTAATTGAAGTTTTCTAGATTTAACTCATAATTAGGTCTATGATGCATTTCTAATTAAATTTTATGTAATGCAAAATAATGATCCAGATTCCTTCCTATGAATATAGATGTCCCAATATTCCCAAACCATTTGTAAGAGATACTACCATGGTAGACGGGTAATAACATCCAAAGATACACCAGTGTCCTAATCCCAGGATCCTATGACTATTACCATATTTGAAAAAGAGTTTTTGCAGATGTAATTACATTAAGGGCCTTAAAATGACAACAGTATTTAGGATTATTAAGGTGAGCCCAAAATAATATCTTAAGTTTCCTTTTCAGAGAGTTTCAGCAAGAAATTGGACACACACACACATACACACACACACACACACAGAGAGAGAGAGAGGATGTAGTGATGTGAGAAGACTGAGGAGAAGACTGGAGTAATGCAGCCACAATCAAGGAATATTGGCAGCTATTAGAAGCTAGAAGAAGCAAGAAACAGATTTCTCCAGAGAAAGTAAAACCCTGCCCACACTTTGATTTTTGACTCACTGAAGCTAACTTCAGTTATCTGGCCTCCAGAAATGTGAGAGTACATTTCTGCTGTCTTAAAACACCACAATTTATGGTAATTTCTTACAACAGCCACAGAAAACTAATACAGTATAGATATCCCATGTTTTCTTTATGTATTCATCAGTTGACATTTGCATTGTTTTCACATTTTGATGATTATGAATAATGTTGGCATGAATTTTCATGTACAAGTATTTGTGTGTACATATGTTTTCTTGGGTAAATAGGTGTAGAAATGCTGGATCATAAGATAAATTTGTATGTTGAACTTTTTGAGAAATTGTCAAACTATTTCCAACAGCAGAATGTACATTCCCAAAGCAATATTCTTGACATTACATAATTATACCTTGCGTGTATATTAACACAGATTTATAATTTTTGTTTATGCAATTGCCTTTTAAGTAAGGCAGAAAAAATAATTTCAGACAAAATACGATTTTTTTCTTTGTTGTGTATGTAGTTAACTTTACTGATGTTCTTTATTTCATTACTTTTTAGTGTGGATTCTAGTTACTGACTATTGCCCTTTTATTTTATCATGAAGGAATTTCTTTAGTAGTTCTTTTTAAGCTGCTCAGCAAGTCGTACATTCTCTCAGTTTTTATGTGGAAATAACTTCATTTCTGTTTTATTTTTGAGGGAGAGTTTTTCTGGACATGTAGTTCTTGGTTGACAATTTTGTTTTTTGATTTTCTTGTTCAGCACTTTGGATATGTCCTAGTCTCCATGGTTTATGTTGAGATATTAGCAGTTATTCTTATTAGGATCCCTCAAAAGTTAGGGGTCAATTCTATTCCTGCTTTCAAGATTCATATTGGTCTTTGGCTTTTACAGTATTATTGTGATGTGCCAAGTTGTGCCTCTCCAGGTTTATAGCATATAAAGTTTGTTGAGGCTTCTGGATGTACAGATTAGTGTTTTTGGAAAGTTTTTGTCCATCCTTTGTTCAAACACTATTTCTGTTCCTCTCTCTGCTTCTGAGGCCCATTCTTTTTCAGATACTGGTATGCTTGATGGTTTCCCATAGGTCTCTGGCTCTGTTTATTTTTCTTCAGTATTTAGCATTTTGGTCCTCTGATTGAAGAAGTTCAATTGGCCATTCTTCAAGTTGCTGATTTGTTCCTCTGCCTGTTCAAATATGTAGTGGAGACCCTCTGGTACATTTTTTAGTTCAGTTATTGTACTTTTCAACTCCATAATTTCTATTTGATTATTTATGATTTATATCTCTTTATCGATATATCCTTTCTCTTAATTTTCTTTATTTAGAGAAAGTTTCATTTGCTCTTTGAATATATACACGAGTAGTGATTTAGAGACTTTGATGAGTAAGTCTAATGTCTATACTTCCTCAAAGAATGTTTCTATTGATTGTTTTTTACCCCTGTGTATAGGTTGTAGTTTTTGTTTCTTTGCATATCTTAAATTTTTTGTTGAAAGCTGGACATTTTAAATAATAAATTGTGGTAACTCTGGAAAATACATTCTCTCCTGGGGGCTTGCTGTAATTGCAACTTGTTGAGGTTATTACTGTTTTTTGCTGACTTTTCTAAACTAATTATATAAAATCTGTATTCTTTATTGTACATGACCACTAAAGTCTCTACTCTAGTGCTCAGCTAATAATTTGATAAGGGCTTTCTTAAATGTATGGAATCAATAAATTTCCTATTATCTTCTGAGGGGCTGTTTGTGTGTACTGGGGTACATTTCAGCCCTCAGTCAAGCAGCTCAGACCTCTGATCTAAACTCCACTTTCCACATGCACAGAGCTTGAAGGTCAGCCAGAGTTGAGAACTTAGGGCCTTTTCAGGTATTTCCTTAAAATGCACGTGCAAATGATTTATAGTCCTCACATTTTGGAGCTTTTCAAAGCCCCTATGATTGTCTCATTCTGTGCTTTTTACTTTTAAACATTTTCCCCAACCTTTGTCTATTGCTTTAGACAGCCTCAAAAATAAAAGACTGGTCTGTAATTGTTGACAAACACCTACCCACGGTTCTAATTTTTTTTTTCTGGTCTCCTCTTAGGAAAATTAAGTACTGACACATCAGTTCTCCAAATTCTTTCATCCACATCACTTTTGTCAAGACCTTAGTTTGGTTATTGCTTTATAGTGTCTTGCAATCCTTTTATGCCTTTTCTCTACCTTTCCTTGACATTCTGTTCTCTATTGTTTTTTCGTTCCAGTTTCATGATATTAATAGTTATAGTTTATAGAATGCTTACTAATAATAGTTACAGTTTACAGAATGCTTACTGTGTTCCAGGCAGTTCAAAGAAAGAGTTATTTGTGGTTCATGTATATTTTCATTATATTGAGGTTATCAAACATTATATTTTTTCTTTGATTTCTTATTGAGAAAATAATTTTCAGTCGTATTTTTATTTTTTGTGCTATTCAGAATGATATCAAATGCTTCCTTGTTCTGAAACATTTTACATATATCTCCTTCTGGATTATTTTATTCATTTGTTTACTGAATCTTGAAAAATAAGGAGTCTATCACAAATTCAAAACTGCTATTAGGTGCAGGATTGGGCTTTTCATAAGCCCTGGACATTTTAACATATTGTATGTTGGCAGTATTTACGATTTGCAATTCTACAATATAGAAGAATTACTGATATGTTACACTTAAACCAATCACTACTATTAATAGACTTCAAATACAGTATGTTTGCTAGTTTCTGATAGACTTTATCACTGAACAGCTTCCCCGATTAAACAAAAAATACGTTTCCCATCATGCACTACACTCAGTGGTACTTTTATGCCCAAACTAGACAGCATTTTTATTAGCATTTCAGGTATACCACCCCTCAAAATGTGATTTTACAACTTAATTTCTAATTTCTGTGTGTATGTTGAAATCTATATATAAAAATAAACATATATATGAGATGCGGGGTGTGAAGGAGGAGAAAATATATTGTTCTTGTTCAGTTAAATTAATAACAGAAGAATCACTGTTCAGTTCCCTTGTCATTGATAATTCTGAGACTATACACTGGAAAATAGGATGTGGAGTAAGGTCAAAATTTGCCAGTAAGATTTTTTCTATTTTTGACAATTTTAAGTCCTTTTGGGAACAAAACAAATGTTTCCCACAGGATGTGATTTAGTAACAGGATTCTGGGGATGTCACTTCACCAGCCTTTGCCAAGGTGCCTTTGCCTGGGTTTTGCTCTGGCCTGCTGGGCTTGTTCTGCCCACTCAGCCAGGCAGGCTGCACTTGGCTTAAGCTACTGGCCTGGATCCCACACCTGCCAAGAGTGAGCCAGACACAGAGCAGCAAGGGGTGTGTGAGCATGCATGCGGTCTGGCCACTGTGCAAAGCCAGGCATGCCCTCTGGGGCAGGGTGGTCAGCTCCAGGTGCCAGTATGGGTACTGTCTCTCTGTGAGGCTGTGGCTGGATCAGGTGAATCACAAGCAGCTTCCATGGCTGGCACTGGAGAACATGGTGGCACTCAGAATCTTGGAGATGACATCAACTGCAGAGCCCCAAAGTGGATGTGACAGCCCTCACTCAGGCAGCTCCTAGGTCTGGGCTCCCCAAAGGGCTGCACCTCTTTTTTCCTTCTCTCTTCCCTCCTTGTTGTCACCCACAATGTATCAACCAAGGGGTGTATTTCAGCCTGTTTGTGCTACAGCTCTTTCAGCCCCACCATTTGGTGGGTCCTGAGTTCTTGTCCTGCATCCAGAAAGAATAATGTATATGGACAAGTGGAGGATGAGCAAGGCAAAGAGGAGCTTTACTGAGTGACAGATCAACTCAGAGGAGACCTACATTGGGTAGCTCCTCTCCTCAGGCAGAGTTTCCTGATGAGTGTTCAGCTCTTAGCAGAGAGGAGACCCTGGGGTTGGTAGCTCCTCTCCACAGCTAGTCATCCTGTCATCTCTTCAGCTCTTAGCAGAGAAGAGACCTGGAGTATGCAGCTCCTCTCTGCAGCTGGTAGTCCTGTCATCTCTTCATCACTCAGCAGAGAACTGACCTGCAGTGCGTTGCTTCTCTCTGCAGCTGATCGTCCTGTCATCTCTTCAGCTTTCAGCAGAGAGGAGTCCCTGGTGGGTAACTCTTCTCCACAGCTGGTCATCCTGTCATCTCCTCAGTTTTCAGCAGAGAGGAGACCCTGGAGTGGGTAGCTTCTTTCCATAGCTGGTCATCCTGTCTTCTCCTCATGTCTGGCTGAGTCCAGGGTTTTTATGGGCTTCAGAGGGGAGAAAGTGTGTGCTGATTGGTCCATGGGCAGCCATGAGCAGGCCTGGAAAAAGCACCGTAAGTTGCCATTCCAGTCTGCAGGACTGGCAGCCTGACCCCCAGGCTTCAGGGCTTCCCCAGCTTGAAGGTGAGACTTCACTGGGACCTGGCCCTTTCCACCCAGGAGGCTGTCTGCCTCCTGCCTCTATTCATGGTTTTCAGGCTTTTCATGCTCAGGGGCACCTGCAGGCTAGCACTTAGCTGCCTTTAGCACCCCCTCAAGCTCCCTCCCATGCTTGTTGGAGCCCAGAGTTCAGAGGAGGCTGAGGCGGCAGGGGGCTGGCATGTTATCACTGCCCTGAGCATGTACACACACAGCTTGGCTGTGACAGCACCTGGGCTTGGCCCCAAACTTGTTCCCAAGATCAGAGCAGGT
This sequence comes from Symphalangus syndactylus, assembly GCF_028878055.3. Lineage (NCBI taxonomy): Eukaryota > Metazoa > Chordata > Mammalia > Primates > Hylobatidae > Symphalangus > Symphalangus syndactylus. The sequence goes on from NC_072436.2 coordinate 83,595,351, forward strand.
GCCAGGAGGAGGGAGAGGCCAGGCAGCAGGAGCAGATACCTCTGAGCCTGCAGGTATAGGGGTGACCTTCCTAGGCCCCCAAGAGTGCAGAGATGCCCAGGTCCACAGCTGTGGCTTGCGCAGCTGCAACTGTGCCTAGGGATTGGGGCTCCTGCCTGCTCCTGGCCCCCAAGTGCACAGGGAGGCCCATTCCACAGCTGTGGCTTGGGCAGCTACAGCTGCACTTGGGAGGGTGGGGCTCCTCCTTGCTCCTGGCCTCCAAAGAAACAGGCGGCCTGGGTCTGCAGCCACGACTTGAGCAGCTGCAACTGCACCAGGGAAGTTAAGACTCCTGTCTGGTCCCAGCTCCTGTGGGCTCCATGGAGCATGCAGCCCAGCCACACCTCCCCCACTGCAGCCTGTGGCATCTTGGGAGTGGCCACTCCAGGCAGGTCACCTCTGCTATCAATTTTAAATTTAGTTTTATACATAGTCCTAAATGAGAGACTCTTTGCTGAGAGGTTGACTATCAGATGGATTATTCCTTCACTCTTTCACAATTTTGTCTTGTTCCTTACTTTTTAAAAATTATGTATGTTGATGGGTACTATGTGATAGTTTGAACTATCTATACATTGTAGAAAGGTTTAATCAACCTAAATAACATATTCATCACCTGACCAATTTATCTTTTTTGGGGGGTGAGAATGTTAAACATCTATTCTTTTAGCAATTTTGAAATATACAATAAATTATTATTAATTGTCACCATACAGTACAATGAATCAATAAAACTTATTCCTCCAGTATGAGACTTTGTACCTTTTGATCAACATATTTTTCTCCAAACCTCTCCCTCACCCCCAGCTTCTTATCATCCCTTGTCTACTATTCTCTGTTTCTATGAAACTGACTTTTCTAGTTTACACATATAAGTGAGATCACACAGTATTTGTCTTTCTGTGCTTGGCTTATTTAAGTTAGCATAATGTCCAGCAATTCCATTTCTGTTGTCACAAATTACAGAATTACAGAATTTCTTTCCGTTTTAAGGATATATATTATTCCATTATATCATTTACCAAATTTTGTTTATCCATTCAAAACCTAATGGACACTTAGATTGCTTCCATATCTTGTGTATTGTGAATAATGATGAAATAAATATGAGAATGCAGATATCTCTTCAACATACCAATTTTTAAATTCCTTTAGATATATATTCAGAAGTCAAATTGCTGGATCATATGGTTATTATATTTTCAGTTTTTTAAGTAACCTCCATATTGTCTTCCAAAGTGGCTGTACTAATTTACATTCTCATCAACAGTGTACAAAGGTTCCCTGTTAACCACATCCTTGCAACTCTTATTATCATCTATCCTTTTAATAGTAGCCACACTACCAGGTGGAAGGTGATATCTCACTGTAGTTTTCAGTGGTATTTCCCTGTTTATTAGAGGTGTTGAGCATTTTTTAACGTATCTGTGGCCATTTGCATATCACCTTTTGTGTTCTTGGCATCCTTGTCAAAATCAATTGACTGTAAATATCTTGGTTTATTTCTCAACTTCCTATCCTGTTCTTTGGCCAATGAGTCTTTTTTTATGCCATCACCATGTGTTTTGATTACAAGAACTTTATAATATATTCTGCAGTAAGGAAGTGTGATGACTCTGGCTTAATTCTTTTTGCTTAAGATTTCTTTGGTTATTTGAGGCTTTTTCTGGTTCCATATAAATTTTAGAATTTTTTTTTCTATTCCTGTGACAAATTACATTAGAATTTTTATATAAATTATATTGAATCTATAAATTATGTTGGATAGTATGGATACTTTAAAAATATTAATTCTTTCAATCCATGAACAAAGGATGCCTTTTTATTTATTTCTTCAACTATTTTCATCAACGTTTTATAGTTTTCAATGTACAGATTTTTCACCTTTTTGGCTAAATTTCTTGTGACATATTTGAAATTTGTACATTTTCAGGATTCTGAAATTATTAGTTTAGTATGCTCAATTATACAATATAATTACATTTAATTTTGATTAGATATTTTAAGAATATGTAAATAAAAATTGTGTCTGATTTACATAATTCTACATTTAGTGCAGAGAGAAAAATTCATCTCTTTTGGCAAGCAAATAAGACGTATAATTTTATGTAGAGAAAATCAAATTCATTAGTAAACTATTATGTTTGTTTCACCTAGACTAAGAAACTCTAAATAAGTACTTTAGTTTTCCAATATTCTTTACATTAAAAAAATAATGATTTATCTCACTGTATTTCAACATACAGCTCCTGCATGTATTATTGTTTTGTGTTCCAGAACAATAAAGCAACATTTGTCAGCAAACATTCATATGCTTGCTGCTACCTCTGTCTTCTTTTCAAGACTAAAATCAGCCAGAGATAATGGACTCTAGGGAGGAAGTAAACAAATTATAGAGGAAGAACACAATTCCTCAGAGCAAGTTGGCAGCATGGATTCTCCATCCTAGACTTGTTATACTCTGGTGAGGAATCTGTAAAGAAGCCATTATTTTTGTCAGTGATAGCATAAGCAGCATGTAAAATGTTGATATTCAGCCCTGAGAAATTGAACTTGCTATATTGTTTAAAAACAGCATTGGTCAGATTCAGAGTGGATTTTTACAGAGACAACATGCAGCTCTATCATTTTGTTTTGCTGAATTTGAATAGGTAACATCTACCCTAAATGGGTTGCAGGAGTGAAAAAAAATGAAAGAACTTGGATTTTAATTTGTAAGTCCTATATTTGAGTCTCAGATCCTAGTTTACCATGTAGGTGGGCAAATTAATCATTTTGGTAGTCAATTATCTTGGTTGATTATAGAAAATACAAATACCATATCATTGTGAAGAATTAACGATAAGCCAGAATACATAAAAACACTTGGAAACTACAATGCAGTGTATTATATTACGGGAAATTAGTATTTTATATGTAGAGTGGTTTATGGCTGAATTCAATAGGTATTGAAATAGGCTAAAATTACATGTACATATATTGGTGAACACAACAAAACTGATGAGTAGTAGATTGAAAGCTTAATCACTCTTAATTACCCTGGCTGACTTTCTCTCTTTTATCATTTGTCTCCTTCAGTGATAATATTTACATTATAACTTCTTGCATTAATGTTCACTTTTAAAAAATTTCTCCTTTATGACCAGGGCGTTGGCTCATGCCCCCAGCCCTTTGGGAAGCTGAGGCAGGTGGATCATGAGGTCAGATTGAAACCATCCTAGCTAACATGGTGAAACCCCATCTCTACTAAAAATGCAAAAAAATTATCCAGGCGTGGTGGCAGGTGCCTGTGGTCCTAGCTACTTGGGAGGCTGAGGCAGGAAAATGGCATGAACCCAGGAGGTGGAGCTTGCAGTGAGCGGAGATTGTGCCACTGCACTCCAGCCTGGGCAACAGAGCGAGACTTCATCTCAAAAAAAAAAAAAAAAAAAAAATTCTCCTTTATAATTTTTTGTTGTTTTGCCCTGCCAATTTCTTCTCCATTTATGAAGCACATGCTGGGAAATAATTTTTGTCTGATAGCTCATTAATTCATTTATTCATTCATATTCATTCATTGTTTATTGACTTCTTTAGTTTCCTCATTCTTTAAAATTGTTGCCCATTTACATTTTCGATGAATATTAACATGGATTGTACATATATGAAAAGAAATGGTTTCTTCTCTGAAGTAGTTTGTAATTACATAAGGAAGATGAATTAGGTACGTGAGCAAGTTTAATGAAAGGGAGAAAGTTTATGAGTATAGTAAGTGAAAGACAGGTTAATTATGGGAATTACAGGTGGGAAAAAAAACTCCCAGATGATGAGGGATGTAAAGACTTAAGTGGCATTTGAGCTCCTACATGAAATGGGTACCATATGGATAGGGAGATATTGGCAGGGAGAACATACAAGAATAAATTCAAGAATATGGGCAAATTAGCATGATTGGAAGAAAGCAAATATTATAAATTGTTTGTATTAAAGTTAGAGGCAATAGGCTGCAGTAAAGAAATTTGAAAAAGGACATTGTGACCCTGTCATGAGGACTCTTGAATTCTAAAAAAAAAAAAGAAAAAAGAACAAAGAAAAAAATGTATTAGTAAGAAATCAGAAATGGGAAGCGAATAAGTTAGAAATGAGAAGCTGTAGACTGGTAAGTAGGTGGTTAAGATGACGAAAGATGGAACCAGTGAAAAGGTTATGTGTGAGACCAAGGAAGTTCTTGTTATGTTAGTACAAGTGGGAATGGAGATTTGAGAAGTTTGGGAGTTAAGCAGGATTGTAGTTCTAACTTATTAGGTGACTACTCTGTGACGAGGGCTTCACATGCATTACTTAATCTTACCCTCCTGGCAAGCCTAAGAGAAGGGGTACTGGCTCTGTTTCACAGAGAGATAAGTGGGGCCCAAGACCACACAGCTGTGAAGCAGGGGAACTGAGATTTGAACCCAGGCAGTTTGATTCCAGAGCTGGTGCTCTTAGCTTTTGTGCTATTCTGAACTTCATTACTGATAGGGAGGCATGAGAAATGTAGAATTCTGACTTGATAACGAAAGTTTTCCAGCCCTTGTGATTTGAGAAAATGCAGATAATAATCACAGAAAAAATGGCAGAGTAGAATGAAGGAAGACAAAATGAGTCCCATCTTGTATGTGTTGAGTTTTAGTCTTTAAGGATCACAAAAGAAGAGATTTCCAGCAAGCCAATAGAAAAGCACGATGAACTCAGAAAAGGCATTTGGAGAAACATATTTCAGAGTTTTCTCAAAAGAGAAAATGAAGGATGCTGAAAAAGGGCCTAAGAAGACACGGAATATGAGCAGATAAAAAGTGGGTCACACGCAGGCCTTAGGATAGTCAGGAAGGCAAAAGCGATTTCAGCTTGAAACAGAAGCATAATTTCATCTCAGAGAGTTTAAGCTTCTTCTAGAGGAGCAATTTTCTCCTACTTGGAGAAGCCACTGCACTGCAGGGTACCATGAGCCTGTAAATCAATTAAACCTAAATTACAAAGTCAAACAGCATCTGTTCCCATCCTGACATAAAACCAGCTAAGATGAAAAATCATTGGCTGGAATAAGTTAAAAATTTTATAAGTTGCTTTCCCACTGAGTGTTTTTTTCACACAATTTAGATAACACAGAAGCAGTTTTGAGGCTGGTAGTGTCCTTACAGATCACCTGATTTAACACCCTTATTTTATAAGCAGGAAATCCAAGGCATAGATAAGTGACAACAAGTTATAGAACTAGATTTTTCATCATTGGGTTCATTCATATTTATACTCACTAAATATTTGGGGACCAAGTTGTTTTTATTTCTTAACATATACCTTAGAGTATTATTGAGAAGAAATGTTTTATAACATATGGTCCTAAGTTATTGAGACTTTATTTTGCATATGTTTTACTTTCCCTTTACTAAGAACGTATTCATCATTCTGTTTTGTTTTTTTCCCAAGCAGATTTTGATAGCATGAATGAAAGCAGAAATTGTCCACAAATAAATGACCTTTCTGGCTTTTAAGAATATCTGAGGTCCTTGAGAGAAAAGCAAGAAAGGGAGAGGTGCCTTCATTGAAGGAAGGGAGGAAAGAGAACGGGGAAAGAAAATAAGAGAATGCAACAGGGAAAAAGGCTTGTAGGTTCCTAAGTGTTTAGTACCTTTCTCCACCTCTTCTGAAGGCCCCATTGAGACTCTGCCCAATAAGAAATTATTAGGCCGGGAACAGTGACTCATGCCTGTAATCCCAGCACTTTGGGGAGGCCAAGGCGGGCAGATAATGAGGTCAGGAGATGGAGACCATCCTGGCTAACATGGTGAAACCCCGTCTCTACTAAAAATACAAAAAAATTAGCCAGGGGTGGTGGCGGGCACCTGTAGTTCCAGCTACTCGGAAGGCTGAGGCAGGAGAATGGCATGAACCTGGGAGGTGAAGCTTGCAGTGAGCCAAGATCGTGCCACTGCACTCCAGCCTGGGTGACAGAGCAAGACTTAGTCTCAAAAAAAAAAAAAAAAAAGGAAAAAAGAAAAGAAAAAATTATCAATACTTTATTTATGCAACCATTCCTCTCTGCTATTCTACATGCAGTCTATAAAAATCCTGCCCCCTGTGTTGGTTATCTCCTAGTCTAGAAATAGAAGTTATCTCTCCAAACCTCATTTTTTCCTTCAGGAGGATATTTATAGGCCCACTAGCAACAGGCTCACCGTGAAGTCTGAAAAAGAATGCATTCATATCATTACTTCCTTTTGTTTTTAATACAATGTCATTAGTATTTTATTAATAAATAATATTTATGTATTAATATTTATTTATTTTTAATTATTTATTTTTATTTATGTATTAATATTTTCATTAGTTTATGATTACTCTTAAAAATTTCTCCCATATATTCAGGCAAAATATTTTAGGAAACTGTTGCAACAAAAACCCACACTCAGGAATGGTTACCTCTTTCTGGGGAGTATAGGAAGGCAATCCAATATATAAGTCACTCCTTGTAAGGTGCCAAAGCAATGTTGTAAACAATTTCTTCTGAGTTAGGCAAACTGCAATAATAGGTATAAATAATAGGTTAGCAAAAAGTCAAAAGAGGAATAATACTTTCGATATGTTCTCTAAAATTATGCAGAGAAGATTAGAGCCAAACTAGACCTGAAAATTGATGTTTTTAACCAAAGGCATATGGGAATGCTGAGTTTCTTTTGGCATAATGAATGGGGAAAAAGCCTTAGTGAGAATGGTTACAATAAGAAAATAGTTAACGGAAAACTGAAGAGAGTATATTCAAATATATTCAGAAGAAGAAGAGCCATGCAAGAGACTTTGGGAGTAATCGTATGGTGTATAGAAATGGTTCTTTACTTAGAACTGGTAATCCTTTGGAAAACCTAGATTCCTGAGTTGCATCTCCAAACCAATTAAATCACAGCCTCCAGAGATGGGACCCATGCATGGGTATTTTAAAAACTCATCATATTTTTGTAATGTGCAACAACGTTGAATACCTGCCCCTCTGCCATATTCTTTCCTTAGTCTTTCTAACTCTTTTTAAAAAAATGTGTTGGTATTTTTTGTTTATATATAAACTAAAATCCTATCTCATTTATTCTATGTGCACTCAAAGTGATTATTTGCGGATTTTTTTTTAATGTGCATACAAGGAAGATCTATTGGAAGAATAGATTAACAGAAGCAGGAATACAAATAAAGCCAGGGCTCTGCTGAATACCTTTGAGACTCGGCGTGGCCAAAGCTAAGCTAAGAGGAAGCCTATTGTGCAAATGAACTGGAAAATAGTATTTGCCTTAAAGGAATCGGAGGCTTTTCATAGTTACTGGGGGAAGTAACTGGGAATGTTTTTACTGCCCAAGCATCTATTTTTCAAATAGTTCTATTGTAATGTTATATAGAAGAAAGCTTTCATTTTGGATAGGCAATGGGAAGTATAAGTTTAAAGGTCAAGGAGAATCTCTGGAATGATGTCTTTTAGTTATCTCTGTGTGATGTAAACAGCTCTTTGGAAAAAGAGTAGAGTTGACTGTGATCTTTCACTCTTGTCAATAAATAAAGTTGATAAAATAACTGTTTCTGATATTCTTTTCTGATAAAAGTCATTTTATAAGACTTTTTGGGAAAGTCATTTTTTTTTCTATATCAAGAGTTGTTTAAGTCATTGTAAAGTGGTGAGACAGCTGCCCATAATGGAAAACAAACATCTCCCCTCATCCTCCAAACAGTAGGTTTGGAGAAACTTATTTCTAGAAAATGATCCCTCTTTGACATAAAATAAAAGGGTAACTAGTTCTCTGATGGTAATGACATGAGTTACAGATACAGTATCTGAAGAGCCAGAGAAGCATGGAGAACAGAGGGTCTTTGTATAAAGAGGCAAATGGAAACCTAGACAGAGCATTGGAGAGAAAAGACAGGGAGATAAGTCAATGAGCCTCAGGGTCCTCTAGTCAAATACTGGTCCAAGGGTAGAGATGCTACATAGGAAGTGAAAAGTATGTTGTTTGAAAGAAGGATCACTGAGAGGGGTAATTTGAATACCTAGGAGCTGGTTTAGCAGCTACCATTAATAGAACATCTGGTCATCTTACACACAGGGTTTTCATAAATCAAACTTTTATGTTTCCTAATAAACCATCATTCTTCATGCAAGTGAGCACTTTGAACTAATTGCATCTGAAAACCTCTAAAATATTCTCAAGTGTGGGTAAATGGTAAACTAAAGGGATTTTTGTATTTCAATCAGGGTGTTTTCATACTTGATGTAGGTGGTCAAATACAGCCTGCTAGATATAGATATGTAGATACAGATATATGAATAGGTATAGATATCTGTATAACTATATCTAGGTCTAGATGTAATAATTGTATTAAATTTATATGGTATTTATATTTACTATAATACAAATATAGTATATTTGTATTAAATTATTGAATTAAATTATTAAAAACATATATTTATGTCAAAAGTCTGATGCAGACGGTATGGTCTTTCTTCAGAAACTTCTTAGTCTATATTGTGACTCTTGTGTTACAGATTGCCATACACTCCACATGATACCTCTTTCACTACAGATACTACCTATGATTACAGTCCACTGAATTATATGAGTCCTATTCAATGTTGGAAGCTCTCTATGCCACAGGGTGCATAGGATGGAGCTTTGGAAAATGCTGTCATCTGTAGAATGAATATGTTGCTGCCAAAACTCAAGAAAACTTATGAACCTATCAGGGATTGAACTTTCTTTTATTTGTGGTGAAAGTGTGAGATGAAATAATCTATCCTGTTCTTTGAAACCAATGTCCCAGTCTGTTCTGGACCACTAGACCCCTACAAATTTATTGATAGCAAACCTGTGAATCACCATGAGTCTCACTTTCCATCTTTTGAATCACATGTGTCTTACCAAGGCTTTTATTGTACTTGCCATTTCCTGATTATACATGTTTATTACCATTTTGCTGTTAATATAGTGAAAATGGTCTGATATTCTACATGACATAGACATAGTCCAGGTTTCTTCAGACCATATTATAACAGACAGTAGGAGAATTAGCAAAGCTTTGATGCAAGACTGAAAATGAATACTGTTATCTATTCCAAGTGAATATTAACTGTTTCTGATATTCTTTTCTAGTAGGGATGGAAAAGAATATTTTGGGATATTAGTGGCTAAATACCATATACATGAAGTGATACTAATCTTCTCTAGCCAAGATAACCACATCTTCTACAATAGCTTGATGTGGGGATACTGCTTGGCTGAGTTTGTGGTAATCTACAGTATTTTCGAGGATCTCTTTGATTTTATAGGGCCAGACTTGGTGGTAACTGAAAGGAGATATGACAAAGACACCACCTCTGTCTCCTTTCTATTTTTAAGATAGTATCAATCTCTGCACTTTTACCTGGAATATGATATTGTCACTATCGTGTCTGTGTTGGTGATGGAGGGGTATGGGGTTCTTCCTTTCGATGAGTCATGGAATGAGTAGACACACTCTAAGCTGAACTTGCACCAGGATCCCATTTATTACCTGGCCTTTGTATGTTCCTAGCCTCACATGCAAACCATGAAGATGAGATAATTTGTGTTCATGGATATCAATGGCAACTCAGTTCTTACATGCAACAATCCTCAGAATATTAGGTTTGGGTACTTTTCCCAGTGTGCAGTTATTTAAGCAAATGGTTATAGTGCTCTTTGGGAAAAGAAGTAATCATTACAGTGTGTAATTGCTGGAATGCTACCAGGGTACTTTCTCTTGGGAACCAAGCTTGTTCATTCAGCGGGTTCAGGGGTCGGAACACTGACTCACATCTGGAAATTGGACAAGAGATTGTGACATTTTGCTAAGAGGACTGCCTTTAATCTCCTGATCAGCCTTCCTGGAGTTGTTGTTGTAAATATCAGGCAGTGCCATCATTGGATGCACATCTATCTTGACTCTAAGAAAAGTGTGTTCTATCAGTCATATCTGCAGCTCTCTGCCTGCCATGCTCCTCTGCACACTATTTCAACTTTCAACACTAATTCAACACTAATTGAAACTGTCTTGTTTTAAACTGTTAAAAGCCACCACCTAGACTCCATTATTTTGAAATGTTACCATCCCCACTCTTATTAAGGAGACCATTTCCCTAACATTTTCCTCTGATAAATTGTACTCCACAGTTAGGCTGTAGGTTCTAATGCTGGTAGCCTTTTCACTACCATATTCCTCACTACTTTGTTAGATGAAGTATTTTCCTGGCCCTCCTGAGAGCATAGTCATCTAGCAGTTTGTCCAGGCTTACATGAGATGTCCACTCTGGCATGCCCATTTTTCCAAACTATTTCCCCTTTTTTACTACCATCTGCCATAGCAATGTTGACACTTCTAGTCCACTTATAGTGGGCCACATTTTCTCCAAGTTTCTAAGAAACATCCTAGCATTATCTTTTGGAGTCTTTCCCAAAGTGTTTTGCCAGAATGTTTTTAAAACAACAGTTCTTCTATATAGATAAACTCTTCCATATATAATTTCAACTTCTCTCCGAATTCTGTTTTCACAGTTCCTCTGCAGGACCAGCTGTCTTGGTCCTGCAGCTCTTTGGGATATTGCTCCCTACCTCCGTTCACAAGCTTGTCATTTCCATGGCCAGATTATGGTGTGACATCTCTGCTTATTGACTTTGACTTTTTACTTAAGAGGAAAGGGAGGTTCAGATTTTGAGGAAGGCACATGATGTCTTGCAGGAGAGAGGCCTTCTTTAAGATAACTGGGACCCTAGCCCTTAACAGAGAGAAATGTGCCACTTCTACAGCTCCAAAGAGTTCAAAGGAATTTGGAGATTCAATATTTTCAAGGGCATACACCCATATGACCCCATCCCTTATGTCAGGGTCCCATTTTTTCCCAATCAGGACTTGAATTTGACATATAAGATTTGTCTAGGTTAAATGTTAAACCTTTATTAGAACTGTGCTATTTCCATTTGGCTCTCTTCCTGGTCCTCAGCTTTCTCTGTCCTTACTATGTAGGAAATAAAAGACTGTTATGTGCTTCCAAGAAGTCTCTCTGACATTCAGTTACCTTTTTAATAGATAATAACCCCCAGACTTTCCTTTTCTTTCTCCAGAGCATCAATTACCCCTAAAATAGTTATCCTTATCAATACTATTTATCCTATATTTCTTAAGCACATGATACACTGCTCCTCCTGGTTTATTTCTCCAGTTTATCACTGCTAAAAATGTTAACAATTGCACTAAAATCTTGTTACAGAACCTATCCAAGTTCTGTCTACCACCAGTGATTTGGCCTTCATTGTCAACTGGCTGGCAAATGTTCCAATCCATCTGATTTCTCAGGCTCCTACCCGAAGCAACTGTTGCAGGTCAGGTTATTGATGAAACAGACTCTAAAATGGAAATTAGCACACAGGAGGTTTAGTAGGTAGTGCTCTTAGAATTAACACTGGGAAGAAGAAAAGGAATTAGGCTTAAATGGAGGAACTCTGGTGAGCTCTGAAGCTTGGGTAGATCTTCAGAGTTGTCTTGATTTGGGGTACTTTAAACCCCAGAATTTACCAGTCACTGGATTTAAGCTGTGACTGCTATGGCAATGTGACCTTGTACAAGGAGGCTTTTTTTCAGCTGAAGGCAATTCCCAAGGGTTGACTGTTGAAGGTTTTTTTGACAACAGCACTCCTCAAAACTGGATGAAAACAGCCTCAATCCTGATGGTAAGACCTCGGCAATACAGCAGTATCCGTAACACATTGCTTGGGGCAATGAAATTGAAAGCCACAATCACTAAGCTGTATCTGTTGGTAAACATGTGATTTTAGAACAGAGAACCAAAAATACATGGCCCTTGTCTCAAGAGAAGCACTGTTGCCATAGCAATAAAGCACAAATATGTCATCACTATTACTAGCTCTGAAATTATAAAGCCCACTTGCAAAGTGATTAGGAAGAAAAAATAAATTGGAGCAAAATTCAGTTACCTCACTGTTTTCTTATGACCAAGACTTTATCAGAAGCTGAACTGTGAAAAGATACCTATAATTAACTTCATAAAATTTTAAAAGAAAAAACTTGCTTATGAAAAAATATATGTAGGGAAGTCACTCACCAGACACACTAACATGTGCATTTTTATTATCTGTAACTGCTGTTACTACCCTCACTATTCTCAACCCTGCCCCTCACCATCTACCCTCTGGAGCATTGAAAATTAAACTTTAAACTTAGCAAGCAGTCATGTTGTAACTTATGTGTTTCAATAGACTGTTTCTGAAAGCCCAGCTTCTTGATTTTCAATGTTGTTTTATGGCTTTTTTTTTTACAGAGGGACTTTGGTTTATGGAGGAGCTTATAGGATCCTCACTGTCCTCTGCAGCAGTGGTATTTTTGCCTTCTTAATCACTGCTACAGCTCCCAGCATCTGCTGGTTCTCTACACCTGGTAACTGTTAATAATCCATCAGCCAGTCAGGCTCCATCCTAGTTTTCTTTGGCTTTGGTTTCTCTGAAGAATTGCTGGACACTTTTTTCATCCTAAACCTGAATGTGCTACCTAGTATAGCAGAGGTGCAGGATCCCTTCTCTTGAGCCACTGTGACATTCTCTGCTAGCTGGCCAGTCAGCATCATCAGCCAGCTCCCCTAGCTCTCCATAGGTCATGTGGGAACTCCTGGATTCCTAATGAGAGCTGGAGGGCTCTAAGGAGCTGCCATCCCAGGCAGTGGTGTCAACTTAGATGTTTGTCACCACATCAGCATTGTACATCACATCAGCATTGTACATAGAAATGGTTCCCCTCAAACTATCCAGTACACTCTTTGTCCCTCTCCAAGACATCAACCCATAGATTGGGGTCAAAACATCAATGTCTTACTGCCTGTTTTCCTTCTCTCCATTTCTATTATCTTTTGAACCTACAGCCTCAGTTCTGAAGGCCTCCCATTTTTACTACCTATCCAGTAGAGACTTCCCCACACGTCATAGCCTCTTTCTTCTTCCCTAGGGTTATCAGCCACCCCATCTTCCCTGAATTTTTCATTGTGAATAAATGAGGAATGGTTGCAAACACACATGATTACTGGAAGAGGAATTAAAAACAATATATATATATAAAACTTTGGATCTGTATCTATATTTTCCTTTTTATCAGTATATACTTTAGCCACGTCCATTCTCATTTTTTAAAAATGTCTGCTTTTTCTAGATTTTAAATTATACTAGCACTATTAGATTTTATAGTGACCCATTTAAAAAGAATAGTAATCACTGTATTTCCTACCTTACTTTAGATAACATCTTTAACTCATTTAAAATCAGTGAAACTATTATATGTGACTTAATTTAAGTAGAATATACAGTCAACAGTCTTAAAACTTCTTTTTGAGTGGGATTTTTTTTTCTTTGTTTGCCTTTCTAAGTCTTCAAAGCAAAGTTCTTAAATATAAATAATGTGTTGCTTTATTTATTTTGGCTCTATATCTATTAGCAAGTATGTGTACTTCCTAATATTTCCTTTGCCGTGTATGTCAGATAAAACCTACTTTGCAGAGAAGCTAGAGTTCCTAAAATAATTTGCTAAACTTATAGACAAAGTGCATATTTTCTCTAGTGCCTCCTCAAGAACATAGGATAAGTCACTAAGCTAATTTCCATAAACAGCAATAATAGCTCAGCTATCGAAAATATCAAAAACAGGCTAGGTGTGGTGACTCACGCCTATAATCCCAGCACTCTGGGAGGCCAAGGCAGGCAGATCACCTGAGGTCAGGAGTTCGAGACCAACCTGGCCAATGTGGCAAAACCCCATCTCTATTAAAAATACAAAAATTAGCCTGGCATTGTGGCATGCACCTGTAGCCCTAGCTACTTGGGAGGCTGAGGAAGGAGAATTGCTTGAACTCGGGAGATGGAGGTTGCCGTGAGCCAAGATTATGCCATCGCACTCCAGCCCAGGTGACAGAGCGAGACTCCATCTTCAAAGGAAAAAAAAAAGAAAAAGAAAATGTCATAAACAGAGATAATAGCTCAGCTATCGAAAATGTCATCCGACAATTCTTTAATATGAAATTTCCTGAACCATTTTAACTCCTGAGCATTATAAGATGAAACAAATAATGATATTTTAGTTAATGGCTATTATGATAAACAAAACATAATTCTTTTTAAATCTTGAACTTCAGCTATAATATTTATTTTGTGGATGGAGCCACCCAAGCTTAAAACTATATTCTATTTTTTTAGAAGAATGTTTACAAGACTATATTTTCCCTTGTATAACATTTAAAAGGCAATGAAATCTCAATTGCCCCAATAAGAGTGAGAAACAATGAGATCAGTGATCTTTACCAGAAGACATGTGTTCATATATTTCATCAGGATGCATTTTTCATATATTAAACCAGTATTTCACTTAGCTAGAGATTTTGTGATTACAGTGCTGTAAGATGACTTTTATTATTTGAAATGTATACTCAGGCATTATGTGTAATACATAGGTGTAATTTCCTGTTAGAAATCTGCAGTTTGGGTTGCATTTTATGTACATGAAATACTAAGCTGATGAGTGTCCTCCAGTAGAGGGAAGTATATCTTAACCTTGACTGCAATTAGAATCAGAGTTGAGCTTCTTTATTTGTTTTTAGTATTGATGCATAGGCCACCCCCACTCCACCACCAAATGATTCTGATTCAGCTGAGCTGGGGTGAGCCTGGCCACTGGATTTCCTCCCAGGGTTGAAAAGCACTGCTCAAATTTACCATGGAACATAGCATTTAGATTACCCTTATAATGTAGACATTCAACCTCAAGTCTCAAATATTTGTTAAATTCCCAAAGTCTGATTATCAAGAATTTAAAGTCTGAATTGATAGGATAACAATGTTGCAGTCTTAGATGAACTACTACAAATTATTCATGATCATGCAGTGTTTTTATGTAATCTACTTTTGACTATTTTTCTCAACTTATTCCTTTATCTTGAACATCAAAGTGAGTTTTCAGATGGAAATTAATCCACAGAAGATATATCCAGGCAAAAAAAAAGTCATCCTTTAAAAGGTGCCCAATTAATCTGCATAGTAACGTGGAGAATATAATTTGGTTCTAGAAATTGATATGATATGGTAACGGGAAACCCACCATTTGCTATGTTTAAAGAACCTGGTTCTCAAGGGGAAAATATCATCTAAAAGTTACTTGATGTATGTTATATAGATTTCAGGAAGACAAAATTTTATTCATGTTCAATTGTGAGATTTTAGTTTGATCAAATAGGTTCAAAACAAAAAGTCGATTTATCATTTAAGAAGGTTCCAGATGATTAGTGCAGCTCTGAACTCAATTCTCATCTCAAATCCTGTTCCAAAACCAAATGTATTATTTCCTCTTCTTTTCTAAATGTCAAGAATAGACAAATTAGTGAAACACATGAAACAAGAAATACTTAATTCATAACTTTAAACAAATATGTAGGCTGTTGTCTCATTCCTTTTTCTCTTAGATCCACTTAACCAGACAACTTGACAACAACTGTCTTATAGATAAAGCACATATCACCCAGGACAAATTTGTGGGTTTAAAAAATGTTCTTGTCATAGGGAAATTTATCCCTGGTCTTCAAACTGTATGTTCACTCATATTTTATGACTTTGTTTGCAAAAGCTGTGGTTGCTAAAATGATGAGCTGCACTGGTATACACAGCGTGAGCATCCTATTTCTCCAACCAAGAATCTGTCATATTATGAGAAGAAACAAAGTGAAGCGTTGGATATATGAACACACAGGGCCTTTTATACTCAGTTCTGGAAAAAAAAGAGGAGATGTGGAGGAACTAATAAAAAATACCCTCTGGACAGTGCATATAGAGGCTGAGATCTTCCTGACTCTCAAAATTTCCAGATCTGCTTTAACAGTCCTTCTGGTTAGTCAGAGACTAAAGGAATGGAAAATGGCAGAAGGCAGAATGCTGAGAACTAATGCAGCCTTCACTTTCCCAGAGAATATGAGTGTCTTCATCGGCCATGCCTCTCAAACTTTACTATGCATGTGAATCACTCAGGCATCTTTTTTAAATGCAGAATTGTTTCAATAGGTATAAAATGAGACCTGAGATTTTATATTTCTAACAGGTGATGCCGAAGTTACTGGGCCAATTATTCAAAGCAGAGCTGCTGAATATAGTCTAGGTGTGAGTTCAGTTCTTTAACTCACCTTGGAACCATTCCCTTTTATAAGACCAGTGGTCAAATGAAACAATAGGGAACACTGGAGAGTTATGAGTTGATTGTGTATTCACTTGTCCTATGAGTAGGTGCATAAGAATGAATCAGACATCCTTAATTAAGCACTTCATTGCCTCTAATTAGAGAAGAAAAAGCATTCCCTTAAAATCTCACTGCCCTGTTGTACCTAGCATATGCAGGTCTTTTGACATTAAAACACTATATTTCAATTGGAAATTTCAAATAATAATCTAATGAGCTGGTGGCAAAACTACTTCCAGCTATTGGAAGAGCAGTGATCAAGAGAGATGAATTAAGATTTTGCCCACGTGTAAAGAAATGGAGTCAGTGGCAATAACAGGTTCTGTCACTAGTGGAGCAAACTAACTGCTTTTAAAAAATTAACCCTGAACTTTATTCTCATGTTATTGTTAATGGAGAAGTACTCCATGTAGTATTTATAATACTAATAGAAAAATCAAATAATTAAAGTCTTCATTCTCCATATTTTTAACTTTCTGCTTTTATTATTTGGAAACTGTATTGAATTTGAGAAAGAGATTGTCATAAAATCTAATTAGTAACAATAATTATGGAATCCTTAATGTGATCAAGCAGGCAATATTTTAGGTATTAATTTAATGAATCCCTGTGAGGTTTGCACAATTACTTTTATTTTTATTTTAAGGGTAAGGAAACTGAGAATTTGAACAACTGATCATGCTTTCCACCGCTGGTAAGCGTCAGAGACAGAGCTTGAAACTATGCATTCTGACTGCAGTGCCCAGGCAGGTAACCACTTTGTAATTCTGCCTTGTTAGGTACAAAAGTGCAAGGTGTGATTTCAGAGAAACTAGAATGTTCCTCAAACACAGCTTCTGCCCCTAAACCACTCACTAGACACCAAAGCTACAGGTGCTTGAATTTATCTTTTTCATTCATTGTCCTTAGCGACATTTAGCACAGGTAACCTAAAAATACTTGCCCATTGCATTAAAAAAAGAAACAACAATCTCCTATAAACTCAACTGTTCTTTTCCTCTTTTACAGCCAGGTTACTAAGCCCTGGAGAAAAAAATAAATTGTTTGTCCTGAAGTCATTACACGTTCATTATCTCCAGCCTTAGTTGAATACTCCTTTTTTTGAGAAGTCCTTCCCTTCAAGCAATTTATACCTTTGCCACTCCCTTCAGCCTTGCCACTCACCTTCTTCTCACTCTCAGAAAATGTCCTTGGCTCTTA
Organism: Symphalangus syndactylus; assembly: GCF_028878055.3. NCBI lineage: Eukaryota > Metazoa > Chordata > Mammalia > Primates > Hylobatidae > Symphalangus > Symphalangus syndactylus. The sequence continues at coordinate 83,612,871 of NC_072436.2, forward strand.
TTTCCCAGTGACTATTGAGTCCCTTAGATGTTAAATCCTTTAAACCCTCTAATTCTCACAAACATCCCCATATACTTCAATTCAGCCATCTTTTCTCGGCTTTATTTTTGTTTTGTTGGAAATAATGCCCCTCTTGTCATTCAAAATTTATGACTCTCAGCTGTGGATGACACCCATTGCCCTCCTCCAGGCTGTCTTTAGCAGTCAGTCTCTTTGCACTGCAGCTTCTATTGCTTCTATGTGCAAAACTTTCCCAACATTAAAAGCAAAAAAAGAAAAAAGCAACAAGAAACCAAACTATATTCGCTTTTTTGCTATTTTTAGCTAGTGTTCTCTTTCACCTCTTACCCCTTCAGAATTATTTTAAAGAAGAATATAGACTTAAGCTGGGCTTGGTGACTCACGCATGTAATCCTAGCACTTTGGGAGGCTGAGACAGGCAGATCAATTGAGGTCAGTTTGAGACCAGCCTGGCCATCACGATGAAACCCTGTCTCTACTAAAAATGAAAAACTAATTAGCCAGGTGTGGTGGTGGACTCCTGTAATCCTAGCTACTCAGGAGGCTGAAGCATGGGAATTGCTTGAACCCAGGAGGCAGAGGTTGCAGTGAGCAGAGATTGTGCCACTGCACTCCAGCCTGAGGGACAGAACAATACTCTGTCTCAAAAAAAAAAAAAAAATACATATATATATATATATATATATTTGCTACCTCTCTTTACATCGTTATCTCTTGTTCTCTATTCAGTCTTTGTATTTGTTGATTTTACATTATTTTAAATCACCAATGACATCATATTGAAGTTTAATGGACACTTGTCATTTTTTGTTTCCATTCATTTGCTCAGTTTTTGACATGATTACTTCCTTTTATTTAAAATTCTCTCTCTCATTTTCTAGGATAAAACTACCTTTTTTTTCTTGTTAAGATTGCAAAATGGTGAAACTGGGAAACTAAAGGAAATACTTGAGGATATGAAAATGTCATATGATGTTTTAATATAGCTCTATATCATATGAACATATATAGGCCAAGCATAATAGGCAAGTCATTTTAATTTTGATAACAGACTATTGCTCTGGCATCTTCCTCTAAACAGCAGAAAATGATATAAAATAATATTCTGAATTTCCTCATCCCTGTAGATATCACAAATACGGCACCCTGAGAAATGGGTCCTGAGAAAAATAACCAGAAAGAAAAAAGGTTCATCTTAGGCAAAGTAACATGTCTTTGATCATGTGTGACTTTTTGTGTCTACCATTCACCATCATAATCAAGTTCAGAGAATTTCACAGTGGTGTTCACAGTGCAGCACGTAGCACCTCCACACTGAGCTAGCTGAAGTCAAAGGCCTTAGCCTGGAAATTAGAAATGCCTTTCCACAAGTCATTTTTGCAATTCTGAGAAAAATCCGATACGCATGCTTTCCAGAATTGTACATGTACCTGATCTCTCACTTGTAATTTCCAGAAGCCAGGTTGCTGGGTTAAATATCTGTGTCTGGAAGATTTAAATTATTCACCTAATGTGTTTTTAAGTCTCCCTGTTCTTGCTCAATTTACAGGTTTATTAATTTACTGCCTCACCTCTCTTATTTTTAAAATGAGGATAATAGTAGTACCTACCTCAAAGGGTTACTGTGGATATTAAATTTGTAATGTATTTTAGGTACTTAATTACTCTTGTCCTTCCTAATTTCTATCAGGTGCTCTTTGGGTCTCAGATTTATATAGAAAGCATTCAGGAACATAAACTTTCTCCTCTTTCTTCAATTGATTCATTACATTTTCAACTACAAAGAGGTGATGAGAGGCTAGGAATCTTCAGTCACCTCGGGTTTCTCAAGATTTAAAAGCAGATAAGAAAACTGCCTAATAGAGTTGTCATGTGGATTAAATGATAAATTACGTGATGCACCAAGTATACAGAAGTGCTTCAGTGTTTAATTATGGTAATTATGATAAGCAGAATCATCCTTAGTGCTATAATTTTATGTTCTACTGTTTAACCACAGTTAGTAGTGGTAGTGACAGGAGTAATACTGTGAGAGTGATTTTTGTATTGCTGTACGGTATCAGATACAAAAAAAAATTCAACTCAGTCCAGTTAGTGCCCTTCCTGGGTACCTGTACTTTATTTTCTTTTTGATTATTCCAGACATTCTTTTTCAGATGCTATCTCAACTTAATCATCTTCACCTCTCTGCTGCCACTTAGGCAAATATTTCACAAAATTCAGAGACATTCAACCAGCTTCAAGATAGAATGCTGGTTTTTTTTTCATATATAGAATCAAAATAAATTTCTGTGGATATAAATCTTTCAGCCTTTTGGTATTTTTAATGCTTAGAAAAATATTGCCTTATAGAGATTCTAGACTTTCTCCCATTATCTTGATGAATCTGTGATTTCCTCTCTATCACTCTGGCAGATGGAGCAGAAGAGTGTGTGCGTGTCTGTGTGTGTGTGTATTTAGAGCAGACAAATAGATTTTTAAGGGATAAATATTCAATATTACAGACAAGGAAAAGAAGAAATAGATTAACATCAATTAATTAAGATCAGTTTTTTTAACAAAAAGAGTAGTTATCACCTTAATTCCATCATAGTAATAGTCATACAGTGACAACTGCTAGTAGCAAATTGAAAGTTACAATAACAATATCCTTGGAGATATTTCAGATAACTTATAAACTCAAAATGAAAAAGCTGATAGAAAGGAGTGTTAGATAAATACATTTATTTTTTCTGAGAAGCATAGCTTTCTGCTAAAGTTTATCTGCTCTGGAGCCAAAACCCAGAAAGTATACAAAGTACTCACTATGAGGAAAGGTGATTGAATTATTTACACCAACAGAAAAAGTAAAGTATATGCATTTATAATCCCTACTATGTACCATTGAATTATGTGAGGTGGAATAAATAATACTCTGACTGATTTTATTCTCTGTATTTTCCAAAGTTGTTTCAACATGAATATTCATGACAGTGAACATTTATAAAAACAATTAACATTAAACGTCTGTATACATCTAAAACTATTACCTCTTTATCCCCACAATATTGGCACACTGTACTACCCAGAAACTATACCAAGGTAACGTTGTTCTGATTTCGCTTTTCAAGTCTGTTCTGGGGGATTTTGATGGTACGGTGTTATAGCCTGTAATTTTGTTAGTTATTTTTTCACCAAGTGTACTTGGTAGAGAGAATATTTTCCTTCTTTTTAATTCTTCTAACTTCTTCATTAATAAAAAAATTGGAAGCCCAAGGTAATTACCATATTACACTAAAGCTTATACTCAAGCACCAGCACCAGATTCCCAAGGTACATGGATATAATATGTGGCACATAACTCTTGAGATATAGTCTTATTGAGTATTAATTTGGTGGTATTCTTTTCCTCTTCTTTTTGTTTATTGTCTTTGCTACTCCATTTTTGTGGATGTATGTCTTCCTATGAGCATATTAGAATTGCTAAGCTATAGACTAACTGACACTTGTTTAGTATTTGGCAGGTGGGGAGGCACTTTTTTTTAAACTTTTATTTTAGATTCAGGGAGTACATGTGCAGGTTTATTACCTGAGTCTATTGTGTGATGCCGAGGTTGGATGTATGAATGATCCTGTCATCCAGGCAGTGAGCATAGTACCCAAAAGTTAGCTTTTCAACCCTTGGCCCGTCCATCTCTCCCACCTTCAGTAGGCCCCAGTGACTACTGTTACCATCCTTATGTCTATGAGTACCTAATGTTTAACTCCCATTTATAAATGAGAATGTGTGGTGTTTGGTTTTTTCTGTTCTTGCATTATTAGTTTAGGATAACAACTTCCAGATGCATCCATGTGGCTGCAAAGATCATGATTTAATTCTTTTTTACAGCTGCATGGTGTTCCACAGTGTATATATACCACATTTTCCCCAATCCGCTATTGATGGGCACCTAGGTTGAGTCCATGTCTTTGCTATTGTGAATACTGCTGTGATGAGTACATGTGTCTTTTTGGTAAAATGATTCATTTTCTTTTATATATATATATATATATATATATATATATATATATATATATATATATATATCCAATAACGGGTTTGCTGGGTCAAATGGTAGTTCTGTTTTTAGTTATTCGAGAAATCTCCAAACCACTTTACACAGTGGCTGAATTAATTTACATTCCCACCAACACTGTATATACGTTCCTTTTCTCCTCATCTTCCCCAGCATGTTGTTGTTTGACTTTTTAGTAATAGCAATTTCGACTGATGTGAGATATTATCTCATTGTAATTTTATTTGCATTTTTCTTATGGTTATTGATATAGAACTTTTTTCATATGTTTCTTGGCCCTTTGTATGTCTTATTTTGAGAAATGTCCGTTTCTTTTGGCCACTTTTTAATGGGGTTATTTGTTTTTTGATTGTTGAATTGCTTAAGCTCCTTATAGAGTCTGGATATTAGACCTTTGTTGAATATATAGTTTGAGAATATTTTCTCCTATCTTGTAAGTTGTCTGTTTACTCTGTTGATAGTTTCTTTTGCTGTGCCAAAGCTATTTAGTTTAATTAGGACTCACTTCTTTTTTTATTTCTATTTTATTTTAAGTTCCAGGGTACACGGGCAGGATGTGCAGGTTTGTTACATAGGTAAACATGTGCCATGGTGGTTTGCTGCACCTATCAATCCATCACCTAGGTATTATACCCAGCATACACTAGCTATTTTTCCTGATTCCTTAATTTTTCTTTTTGTTACAATTGCTCTTGAGGACTTGGTCACAAATTCTTTTGAAAGGGTGGTGTCCAGAATGGTGTTTCCTAGGTTTTCTTCTACAATTTTTATAGTTCATGGTCTTACATTTAAATCTTTACTCCCTCTTGAGTTTACTTTTATGTATGGTGAAGGGTAGGAGTTCAGTTTTATTCTTTGGCATTTGGCTAACCAGCTTGTCCAGCACCATTTTTTCAACAGGGAGTCCTTTTCCCATTGCTCAGTTTTGTCAAATTTGTCAAAGATGGCTATAGGTTTGTGGCTTTATTTCTAGGTTCTTTATTCTGTTTCATTGGCCTATGTATCTGTTTTTATATCAGTACCATGCTGTTTTGGTTATTGTAATCTTATAGTATACTTTGAAGTCAGGTAATGCTATGCCTCCAGCTATGTTCTTTTTGCTTGGTATTTTTGCTTTTTTGATTCCATACAAACTTTAGAATAGTTTTTTTTCCAATTCTGTGAAAAATGACATTGATAGTTTGATAGGAAATGCATTGAATTTGTAGATTGCTTTGGGTAGTATGACCATTTTAACAATACAGATTATTTCAGTCCATCAATCTGAAGTGTTTCTTCATTTGTTTTTGTCATCTCTGATTTTTCTTAGCAGTGTTTTGTAGTCCTTCTTGTACAGATCTTTCACCTTCTTGGTTGGACGTGTTCCTAGGATTTTATTTTATTTTATTTTAATTTAATTTTATTTTTGTGGCTATTGTGAGATTGTGTTCTTAAATTCAACCTGGATGTTTTCATGTATAAAAATGCTGCTGATTTTTATACATTGATTTTTGTATACTGAAACTTTACGAAAGTCATTTATGAGGACCAGGAAACTTGGCAGAGTCTTTAGGGTTTTCTAGGTAGACAATCATATTACTAGTGAAGACAGGTAGTTTGAATTTGTCTTTTTCTTATTCAGATGCTTTTTATTTCCTTCACTTACCTGATTGCTCTGGCTAACACTCCCAGTGTTATGTTGAATAGCAGTGGTGAGAGTCGACATCCTTGTTCTGTTTCAGTTCTCAAAGGGAATGCTCCCAGTTTTTGCCTGTTTAGTATGATGTTGGCTATGGGTTTTTCACAGACTGCCCTTACTGTTTTGAGGTATGTTCCTCGAGGGATTTTATTATGAAGGGATGTTGGATTTTATTGAAAGCTTTTTCTGCATCTATTGAGATGATCCTGTGGTTTTTGTTTTCAATTCTGTATATGTGGGGAATCACATTTATTGATTTACGTATATTGAGCAGACCCTGCATCACAGGAATCAAGCCCACTTGATCATGATGCATTAAATTTTTGATGTGCTGTTGAATTTGATTTGGTAGTGTTGTGTTGAGGATTTTTGTATCTATGTTCATTTGTAGTTTTCTTTTTTCCTTGTTTCTTTTCCAGATTTTGGTATCAAGGTAATGCTGGCTTCATATAATAAATTAGAGAGAGGTCCCTCCTCCTCAATATTTTGGCATAATTTCATTAGAATTGATATCAGTTCTTTTTAATCACGTGGTAGAATTTGGTTGTAAATCCTTCCTCTCTGGGGCTCTTTTTGGTTGGTAGGATTTTTAATACTGATTCAAGTTTGGAACTTGATATTGGTCTGTTCATTGTTTTGATTTGGTTTCATTGATTCTTTGTATGTGTTTTTAGGTCTTAATTGTGTTCACTTTTGATCTGATTTTAGTTATTTCTTTTCTTCTGCTAGCTTTCTGGTTAGTTTTTTTCTTATTTTTCTAGTTCCTCTAGGTGTGATGTTAGATTGTTAATTTGATATCTTTTTAAATTTAAGAGGTAGGCATTCAGCACTATAAACTTTCCTCTTAACACTCTTTTGTTGCATCCTAGAGATTTTGGTATGTTGTGTCTCTGTTTACATTTATTTCAAATAATTTTTTTACTTCTGCCTTAATTTTGTTGTTTACCCAAAAGTCATTCAGGAGCAAGTTGTTTAATTTCCACATATTGTATAGTTTTGAGACAGCATCTTGATATTGATTTCTATTTTTATTTCACTGTATTGTGAGACTATAACTGGTAAGATTTTGAGTTTCTTGGCTCCATAAGTCAAGTCTGGTTCCGTATAGCAGGCTGCTTATATTTGAAAGCATGTCATTCCAGTCAAAGCCTGGGTAAAAATACCAGTTTCTTCAATTGTGTCCTGTTGCAAAAGAAAACAGATTCTAATTGCACTTACGCAAATAACTATATTGCCATAAGTTAAGAATGCTCACAACTAGTTTTCAAATTTGGAGAAATCAGAGAGAAAGAGAAATATGCTTCAAATTTCATTTATAGGAGTATACTCAATTGTTAAAAGCTGTAAATAGCTTTAAAAAAAAGTTTTCTTGACTTTGAAAAACAAAACAAAGAATCAGTAACATTTTAAACAAAAGTCATAAAAGGAATAATTTAGTCTTCTATTAGTTCAGTCCATGAGGTTTACTGCTGTTCTGCCTGATATACATGAACATTTCAGCTTTCCATGAGAATTCTGAAAGTTTTTCCTCTATTTTAATGCACAATCTCCAAAGTTATAAAAGACCTGAATTCAAGAGCACCTGTCAAAGTCCTATAGCTGATTATAACCATCTTTTGAAGAGGCTCAAAACAAGACAACAGTTGTCTGTGGGTGACAAAATTCTCAGGACAGCCATAATTAAAGCCAAAATTCACTAGGAATCTTGGTTATTTCTGTGGTATACAGCAATTTTACACAATAATTATAATTACTACTAGCAACATATATAGAGACATATCACAATTACAGGAAACTTACATAATTTTGTAACACATACTAATAATATATTTATATGAACATAATCCAGAGAAAGTTAAACACCATTTTATATCAGACAGTGCTTCCTATATGATTTTAATATATTAAATAAGCTTAATATGTCTTTTTTGCACTTTAGGGGACCTAAATTTTACCTTTTTTTTAACTTAGAATTTGATCTTGGAAGACTTGTCAAATATCAAAGGTTTGAAACGCTGGATATCACAAAACAGAATTTCAGGTCACTATCAGTCATTCAGCCAGAATGATTACTCAAATATTTTTAAAATGCAAAAAATATCATACTCACTAAGAGAGGAGAGAATCAGCTTTCTAATAAAGACCCAATAAAGACAGCATGAGGTCAAATGAATCTGTCTTCTCTCTCTCCCCACCCTTTCTTTTATTGTAGTTTACTCAAAAGACAAAAATTTTTCATTATCTCTCAATACTACATAAAATTATTTTTCAAAAGAGAAATTCAAATTTCATGTTTGCATTAGTGCATCTTTAATGTTAAAATTTTATTAAAAACTAGTTTTTTCAATCTATCCAGTGTTAATTACTTTGACTGTAAGGTAATATTTTCAAAAACCTTTTAGAACCCTTTACAATTTTCCATTAATCAGCAGATCAATTTTCTAAGGAAACCCTGTTATTTCAACACATGGGTCCAGATTCTGGCTAGATGTGGGAAGGTGTGTTGGAAAGTGGGCTGGTGTGCACAGAAAAGGTGAGTGCTAAAGGGATATGGTAGGACAATGAAAGCAGCTGTTACAACTTCTTCCAGAGAAAACATTCTTTTAAAAATGAGAAATAAAGGCAATTATGTAAGGAATAATACCATGGTTGCTGAAGACTCATAGACCAGGATTGAAATCCAAACTCTGCCATATCCTGGGAGGTTAATCCTGATAAAATTATTCAATTTCTCTTAGGTTGGGCTTCCTTGTCTGCAAAATGAACATAGTATCCATCTCAAAATTTGTGAAGCTTAAATGAATTACCTAAGAAATGCTTAACACAGAATCTAGTATTCAATATATAGTAAATATTCATGTAATTAAAAGGCAGTTTGGTATTTAAAAATTATATTACCCTTAATGCTTACCAACACTTACCAGAGTTATTCTAAGAATGCAGGGAATCTCCTCCAGGTTATCCTTCTCTCACAACTGTTGAACTCGGATTTGAATCCTCTAGTTTCACGGCATGCACAGCCTTTTAAAAAGTCTGTTCACTCTGGTTGGGGGCAGCACTAATGGCTAGCTTATTCTTTTTTATGTTGGAACCTCCCTATAAGTTAAAATAGATAAATGCAGAGGTTCATAGATTCAGAGAGACTCAGCTACACCTCTAACATTTGTGGGACCTGTGTCAAGAGAACAGATGGCATATCACATACCCTTTGTCTAAAAGTTATAATCAAGCTAACATAACTAATACAAAAAAATCTTCTATTTTTCTGTTCTGGATAAATACTGAATCATCTTGCTTGTATGTGGTATCCAAAGTACTCAAATACATAGAAGCAGAAAGTAGAATGGTGGTTGCCAAGGAATTGGGGAAGCAGTATTGGGGGGATTTTCAAGGGTACACAGTTTCAATTATGCAAGATAAATAAGTTTTGGAGATCTAATGTACAATGTAGAGCATATGGTTAACAAAACTGTATCACACACTTAAATATTTTCTAAAAAGGGATAATCTTAGGTTAAGTGCTCCTAATAATAAATTATTATTATTTATTATAATAATAAATAAAAATGGCAGGAAAAATCTTTTAGAAGTGATAAATAAGTCTATAGCATAAATTGTGATGGTTTCCTGGGTGTATACTTATCTTTAAACACATCAAGTTGTATACACTGTGTATCTATGTATATGTATATCTATCTACAGCCTTTTCTCTGTCAACTATACCTCAATAAAGTGACTAAAAATATTCTATGTAGTGGAAATATTGAAATGTATGTATTAAGCTACAATTTCCAGAGAAGGAAAGTTGGTAAAATATAAATTGTAAATAAATATAATTTTATTATGCATGTCTGATTATTTTCTGAGTCAGTGGCATTTGGATGGCTAATACATTAAGACTGACATAAGTCACAAATTATGTTTATGCAATCTTAACTTACATTTTTATCAACATTAACAACTATGTTGTTATAATCAGAATAACACATTTTCTTCTCTTGAGAGTAATGCCAAATTAGACAACTTTTAAAAACAGATTATTTTAAAATAATTTGTTGGAGTAATTGTATCTTGCCAGCATTTAAAGAACAAATGTTTTATTGTTTTTAAAAGTCAACTTTTTGAGGTATAATTTCCATATAGTGATGTTCACCCTTCTTAAGTGTACAGTTGACGAATTTGACAAATGTTTATAGTCATGCAGTCACCAAAGCAATGCAGTTGTTAGATATTTTCATCATTGAGACATTCCCTCATGCCTCTTTGTAGATAATCCCTCTCACCACTCTCAGCTTCCAACAGCTCCTACTGAGTTATTATAGCTCTAGTTATTTTGCTTTTGTAGTTTCAATATAGAAAGTTTTAGCCCACTGACACACTAGCCATTAAAATTGTCCATAAAATTCTTAAATTGGTAGTTAAAGATATAAATCAAAGAAATGAAATAATATTGTTCAAATTTTGTGATGAGGTGACAAATATTAAAGTGTCATCACAGAAAATATTACAAAATACTGTAATTTCATTTTATAAATTGCTATCTCAGATTGTAGTTTTCACCATCACTTAAAGCAATAACTAGTTTCGTAGATTATTGTTTCCATTCTTCTTTCAAATATTTCAATGCTAACATAGTATTAAAAAAATGGAAATAGCATATGTTGCCAAATTTGTTTCTTGTTTATATGCTTTGATCTATAATTGCCAATGTTATTCCCTATAAAAATAAGTGTTGAGCTTATATGTTCATGAATCTTATCTTTCATAGTCATAGAAATTGTGTTGATTTTCTTGTTCTAATTATCTTATTTTTATTGGAATAATATTTGTATTCCTTTTTTTCCACATGTATCTATTTAGGAAACAAATTTCTCGGAAATTTTAAAAATATTTTAATCATTTTAATAGTGAAATAATTCAGATCTGTTAGCATTTTTTTTTTTGCTAAGCTTTCACTGATATTAAAGGTAAATTAGTTTATACTCAATAATGTGGAAAATATAAATTCAATTTTAATTTTTGTCTAAGACCACAATTCACCCTCCATTTGAAGATCACCTCTTGTTTTACCTTTTTTTAAACTCCATCTTATTGTATAAAATAAATCAAATTTTTTATTGTGATTATTATCTCTTAGATCCAAAACTGGAACAATAAGAGAAGCATGGAGGAAACAAATGCATGGTGTGACTGGCAAAACATGCTTCATTACTCAAGAATGTATTCCTTCCTTGCTATTGGAAATAAGGATTCACAAGTTAATTTTTTTTCTTTCCTTACCCAAGTGTTTCCAAAGCTGAAAAGCTCCTTATAGTTCAAAACAGTGCCCTAAAAAACGTTAGTAGCACAATCCAAACCTTCAGAACTTCCAAAAACAGTTATTCTTTGTTTTGAAGATACAGGGCAAGAGATGTGGTAAGAAACTTCCCAGAGGCCTGAAAGAGTCAGAAGAACAGATGTGTGGTTTATGGGTTGAGCTGTACCAGTGTGTCTGAGTATTCTTTAATACATTTATTTTGTGTGTATTTGAGATATTCAGGGCCTCCAAATTACATGACTCAGAGCAGGAAAGTTCCTTGAATGGATTGAAAGATGGGTACTGGTTGATTTCACCTCTCATCTTTATGACAGTCCTTTAGCTTTGATGATGGCTATTAATGTCTTCTATTTTTATAATTGTGCGTTACCAGTTTCTTCAAGTCTTCTGTTAAACAGCTTGATTTACACCCTGAACTGGGATTTGAAATAAATAATAGCCACAAGTCTCCAATCGTTAGCACACAATTTAAGAGGTCTTTTTTTTTTTTTTTTCTTACTTCCCACTTCCTACTTTTTTCTTGGCACTTCCTCAGTTTTCAGGTAATTTATCAAAGCTTGTTCAAGGAATGTCATCTCTTAGTTTACCGTTTTCTTTCATATGACTGGTTGGCAGTGCATCATTGCGAACATGGTCATCCAGAGGCTTTATCTCTCAGAAGAGGAGAAACTGCATCTGTTCTGTAAATGCCGCTCTGGCTGCATGTTCATACTAGAACACCTTGTTGGACCCTTTTTCTACATGGTAATTACGCTTAGCCATCTGCAAAAGCCTTTCTGTTCTTAATACAGTTTCTTCTTTTGCCCTGACTACTCACAGTTCTCTTTCTTAATAACAGACATGAATATTTGGATCTGAATTTTATAGATACAAATATAACTAAATAAAAAATACATAACACTTGAATACCATATATTTCATATTTGTTGTAGCACTGTTCACAGTAGCTACTATTTGGAAGCAACCTACGTGTCCATCAGCAAATGAGTGGATAAAGAAAATGTGGTACATATAAACAAGGAATTATACTATTCAGCCATAAAAAAAGAATGAGATTCTGTCATTTATAACAGCATGGAAGGAACTGGAGATCATTATGTTAAGTGAAATAAGCCAGGCATAGGAAGGCAAACATTGTATGTTCTCACTTATTTGTGGAATCTAAAAATCAAAACTATTGAACTCGTGAACATAAGGAGTAGAAGGATGGTTACCAGAGGCTGGGAAGGGTAGTAGGGGGTTGGCAGGGAGGTGGGGATGGTTAATGGGTACAAATACATAGTTAGATAAAATGAATAAGACTTAGCACTTGATACCACAACAGGGTGACTATAGTCAATAATAACTTATTTATGCCTTGAAAAATAACTAAAAGAGTGTCACTGAATTGTTTGTAACACAAAGAATAAATGCTTGAGGTGATGATACTCAGTCTCTATGATGTTATTATTTCACATTGCATGGGTTTATCAAAACATCTCATGTACTCTCTAAATATATATACACTTACTCTGTACTCACAAAAATTAAAAGTTAAAAAAATTAAAATTAAAATAAATATTTAAATAACTTATCTCCTGTTTGACATACATGCTAGATAGGTCTACCACTCTCATTCTCCTCCTGTCTACAATCTTGAGGTTTTGATGTCTGTTCTTTAAAATCTCCTCTTTTCTTTACAATGTATGTCTATTTATGCAATCTCCAAACAAATTAGCTTTATTATTGCTGCTATTAAATTTGTAATAAAAACAGATAGAACTTTTCATTTTCCTTTCCATACAAATTGTTATTACAGAGAGATTGATTCATTGAAGTTTAGGAGTGATTAAAGCAAGAATGTGGAAAGCATGATGTAAATGAATTGATATCAAAATCGGAAATGCAGATAGGTAACTGTAAAGTCCTGTATTGCTTCAAAGAAGTGAATGGGATTCCTTCCACCAGAATCCCAATGGGACACATCTTCAAGGGAGAAAACCATGTCTGTTAATGTGAGATGCCAGGTCAATTAAGGAAGAGACAGAAGATAGAGGGGGTGTTTGTCAATGAGGAAAAAAGGAATCCCTAGACTGAATGGAATTTAGACTGAGGAAGCACGTTTTTAAAAGGGGGAAGGTAAACAGAACAGCGGTAGAAGTTTGAGAAAAGACAGCTGTCAATCATGTTTCTAACGTGTAGGCTGGCCAGGATGGCTGACTGAATTTAGGAAACTAGGAGGGAGGTTGAGTATGATAGATACATTAGCAAGAAGGGAATGATTTGTGGATCAAACAGTTCTAGCCATTTTCACAGTGCCTATGGTGATATGCAAATGTATTGCATAGGCAAGTAGACAGGGATTAAATTAGATATTCACATGATATTCTAAACTAAGCCATTTTACCTTTTATCAAAAGACTTCATTTAAACTAGACATACCCAGAAATCCTTTTATAATATTGAGATTTATCACGACATCATTTCAAACAGTGAAGAAATTCATAATGTCAATTTTGCATATTATATTAACTTTCATATCACATTGCCTTAGCTTATCAAAAGGACTTGGTTACATGTGAATGGAAGAAATCCAGGTTATTAAAGCCACCAATCCAAATGTGATCAGTAATGCTGCATAAGCCCAAAAAGCACAAGAAGCAGGACTGAGTGCTTTGGCCTAAGGACTTTTGGATCATAGAGTATCCCTAGTTTTCCTGCTGGTATGCCAAGAAAGAGTATATGCTATTACTAACATTTTCTACTGAACATATAGTAATACCACAGGGATGCTTGAATAATCCATATGCAAATCAAAGGGAAGGGCAACCTGACTATTAAAAGTAGACACTGGAGGTCTCTGGGACCTGTTTCCCTTGCCAAGATTGGGAGATCTCCTGTTATGGCTCTGAAGTGTCTTCTAGTCCGATCTTATATAATTGCAGTTATTCTTACTCATCTCACATCTTCAGATGTCTGGTCTGCAGAGTCTGAAATGATGCTGCATAACTCCTTTCTTGTCACATGGCACAAAAACTCATTCTTCAACAAAAGTAAAATGAACTGTTTCTGCTCTGCTCAGAGTAAATGCCAGAAGCTTCATAAAAACCCAGAGATTATCAGCTGATAATAATGCATATGGTGGTAAAGACAGAAATTATTAACACATGACCCAATGCTGGTTTCTTCTATATTTTAAGGGGCAATAGGGACCCACAAAAGTGGGTCGTTAAAAAAAAGTTCTTGAAGCTTCTAGCGTGCACATCCAATATTCACTATGGTATTATTCGTCTCATCCTGGACCCCTTTGAGAACTACACCCTCCCTTTTGAGACAAATAACATAAGATCATTTGTAAAAAAAGAATATACAATCTGCTTCATAAGTTAACTTAAGACTTGAACTCATATTGCCTAAATTGGTGTTTTTTCTTTTTTCTCCTTTTCTCTTACCCGGTAATTTTCAACCACAGGTGATTTAGCCCACAGGGGAATAATTTGCAAACATCTAGAGAGAGTTTTGATTGTCATACTCTTAGAGGAGCAGGGTAACAGGTATCTAGTGAGTAGTGGCCAGAGACACTGCTCAGCATCCTACAATGTATATGACACCCCCACCCACCACCACACAGAGACACAACCAAGAATTACTCAGTCCAGTGTCAATAGTGGCCGGGAGCAGTGGTTCACACCTGTAATCCCAGCACTTTGGAAGGCCGAGGTGTGTGGATCACTTGAGGTCAGGAGTTGAAGACCAGCCTGGCAACATGTGAAACCTCATATCTACTAAAAATATTTTTTAAAAATTAGCCAGTTGTGGTGGCTGGCACCTGTAATGCCAGCTACTCAAGAGGCTGAGGCAGGAGAATAGCTTGAACCCAGGAGATGGAGGTTGCAGTGAGCCCAGATTGTGCGACTGCACTCCAGCCTGGGTGACAGAGCAAGACTCAGTCTCAAAAACAAAAACAAAAAATAACAAAGTGTCAATAGTGCTTCTGTTGAGAAATCTAAAGCTAGCTCTTTATATTTCTTCTCAGGGAGACCCATAAAATTTGTTTTTTAAATGATACAGCTCCTCCTCGCTCAATAATCAATGAACACAGCTTGTTGTATTCAGTTATGGTAGTGTATGTATAGTGATTTGACTTGAGACGTAAGCCAAAAGGATGCACGGTAAGACATTAGTTTTTTGCATCAAAATAAGACTATTTGATTTAATGAAACAAGCAACGGTTTAACTGATGTGACCCATTAGCTTCATGGAAAGTTGAAACCTGTAACCCCATTTAGTGATTACATATGGTGAGACCTAGTATGAAGTGAATTTTGGGATGTCTTTCTACTAAATATGAAACTTCTTGAGGAATTTTATGATCACTGTAGTCATATCCAGGATAAAGAAATTTTAGAACTAGTATAATGTCAAATATGTCTGAGTATCAAAGCTCTTCCGTCACAATCTAGAACTTCGTGGGATTTATTTTTGAGATAAAATATCTTCTCTGATTAAAATAATGTAAATTTATCTGTGCCAGAGTCTGTTCATCAGTTTTATTTCCCTCTACCCCTACTTGTTTATTCCAGGAAAACCATTCTCAAAGGTTTCTTGTTTTTGTTTTGTTTTTCTTTTTCCTTTATTTTCTGCAGCTGGAAGGCTCTATCCTTTACCTTTTCATCTGTTTACTTTCTAGTCTTAATGACTTCAGCTCAAGTACACCAAATTCTCTAATTTGACACATAGTTATTTCAACATAAATGAGATTTCCTTCTTATTAAGGTGTTTTTACAATGGCTATCTACTTTTGAGGAAAGGACAGGATAAGAGCCACTTGGTAGGAGGGATGTTTACATTCGATTGTCACTCATCTTGATGCCCTGTCTCTAATCCTCTTCTGATACTACCCTCAATGAGAAACCCCCTTCTGCTCTCAGAAATGACAGCATGTAGCATTGTTTTAAGAACATGTTGTCTTATGTTCTCAACCTTTTTATGTGTATTATTGTCTCTGCAGTCATATATAAATGTCAGAACTTTATCCTATACCCCTTAATAATTTGCATATTGCCTAAGACAATCTATGTCAACTATATATTAACAATAAATACTTAGCTGAAAATTATCTAGTTAGAAAATGAAGTCCTAGTCCAAATAAAAAAAATATCTTGAACTCCTTAGGATGAGATTTCCAAAATTATCTGTATGCAGTTAAACAGCAAATACTTGGCTTATTTTAATAATAGAGCTTTATAGTCTGACCCATGATAAGAGGATGACTGTGAACAGAAACATTTTAAGTTTGATTGCATTAATATTTTATTGGAAGCAGCCAAGCAAATTATAGATTGATTGTAAACAGCACACAATCAGTGGTTATGGAGAATTCCAATATCCAACAAGACTTTAGCTTCTTTAAACAGTAGCACATTTTCAGAAAAATAATTCAAGCTTTAATTTCCCAATTTAAATGGTATCCCTCACTTAAGCAGTTTAGCTGATTATAATTATAAAAACTTGCCATGTACTTAGCAGCAACTTGCACATTCTCCTGTGGTCTAACAGTTACAATGATTACTAATAGTTTCAGTGATGCAATTTTTTTCAATATTCAAGTCAAGATTTTTAATATGCAAAACACTGAGATTAAGCATTTTATTTCAGGGGTAAAGCTTTCTCCTTTTCTATCAATATGTCAGGTGGCAAAACAGTTATTCATGCTATTGCTGTACTACGCTTTCAAATATATTTGCTACTTGAATTAGGCCATCTTAAATTAATACATGCTAATTTCTTTTGTATCCAAAATGCTACCTCTTTGTGGAATGCTAGTGGGTTGCTTAAGGCTCTGAGGTACTGTAGTCCTTGCTTTTACGAGAATATAATGATTATGTCTAATTTTACCCAGCTTAGAAAGCCAGGAGGTCAAGGTGAAGATAGGACGCTTTCAGCTCAGTTAATATTTACTGAGTGCCTTCTATATGCCAGGGATACCGCAAAGAAGGGGGAAATAAAAGATGAATGTGATGCTGCTGTTCTCAAGGAGATCAGAGTCTAGAGCTGAAAAGAAGAATCAGCTGGAGTAGACATTAAGATAAGAATTGATCATCAGGCAAGCAGGGGCTAGGGTTGTTGAAATGAGAAGCAAAGTAACTTTTTTAATTGAGGCAAAGTTAATTTTTTTCTTCACTGAAAGTCAACCATTCCAGAAAAGTGCTGCTTATTTTTTAGTCGTTAAATTCTTATTCATTATTAAGGGCATTAATGGGTACCAAGAACAACCACAAGCATTATTGTTATTGGTGTTCTTCCCGCCTTCAATATACTGCAGCGTTTAAACATAAAATAGATTATTATTTCCCTTTCCTCTCTCTAACCTCATACCCCATATTATATATTATATTATGTATCATACTATATATCATTTAATAATATATATTATATATTATCATATATATAATTACATATATTTTTATGGATACAAAATAGTTGTACATATTTATAGGGTATATGTGCTATTTTCATACAAGCATACAGTATGTAATAATCAAATAAGGAAAATTGTGGCTGGGCACTGTGGCTCACACCTGTAATCCCAGCACTTTGAGAGGCCGAGGTGAGTGGATCACTGGAGGTCAGGTGTTAATGAGCAGCCTGGCCAACATGGTGAAACACTGTCTCTAATACAAATACAAAAATTAGCTGAGCGTGGTGGCACGTGCCTGTAATCCCAGCTACCCAGGAGGCTGAGGCAGGAGAATCTCTTGAACCCAGGAGATGGAGGTTGCAGTGAGCAGAGATCGTGCTACTGCTCTCCACTCTCTAGCCTGGGTGATAGAGCAAGACGCTGCCTCAAAAAAAAAAAAAAAAAAAAGAGCAAAATTGAGATACTCTTCACCTCCAACGTTTATTATTTCTTTGTGTTGAAAACATTCCAAATCCAATCGTCTAGTTATATTGAAATAGACAGTAAATTATTGTTAATTATGGGAATGCTATTGTGCTACCAAACACTGGACTTTATCCCTTCTATCTGTCTACATTTTTGTACCCATTAGTCAATCTCTTTTTCTTCCCCTGTATCTCTCTTCTTCCATCTACATTTCCCAGCCTTGGTAACCATCATTCTACTCTGTACTGCCATGAGATCAATATTCTAGCTCCCACATATAAGTGAGAACATGAACATGAGATACTTATCTTTCAATGCTTGGCTTATTCCCCTTAACATAATATCCTGCAGTTCTATCCACGTTGTTGCAAATATCAGGATATCATCCTTTTTAATGGCTGAATAATATGCCACTGTCTGTACATAACACATTGTTTTTATCCATTCATCTATCAATGGACACTTAACGTTGAATCTATGTCTTGGCTAATGTGCATAGTACTGCAGTAGACATAGAAGTGCAGATATCTCTTCAATATACTGAAGTCCTTTTGTTTTGGGATAAATATCCAGCTGTGGGATTGCTGGATCACATGGTAGTTCTATTTTTAGTTTTTTGAGGAACATCCCCACTATCTTTTGCAGCAGATGTACTAACTTACATTCCCATTGACAGCTTATTAGCTTTCCCCTTTCTCCACATCCTCACCAGTATTTATTATTCCCTGTCTTTTTGATAAAAGCCATTCTAACTAGGGTAAGATAACTTATGTGGTTTTGATTTGCATTTCTCTGATGGTTATTGATATTGAGCATTTTTTTTATATATCTGTTGGCCATTTGTATGTATTATTTCAAGAAATGTCTATTCAGATTTTTGCCCATTTCTTACTTGGATCATTTATTATTATAATTATTTTGCTATTGTGTTGTTTGAGTTTCTTACATATCCTGGTTATTAATCACTTGTCAGTTGAATAGTTTGCAAATATTTTATCCAATTCTGTACCTTGTCCCTTCACTTTCTTGATCATTTCCTTTGTTGCGCAGATGCTTTTTACTTGACGTGATCCCATGTGTCCATTTTTGCTTTATTTGCCTGTGCTTTTGAGATCTTCCTCAAGAAATCTTTTTCCAGATCAATGTCCTGAAACATTTCCCAATGTTTTCTTCTAGTAGTTTCATAGTTTCAGGTGTTACATTTAAGGTTTTAATATATTTTGATTTAATTTTTTTATATGGTGAGAGATAAAAGTTTAGTTTCATTCTTCTGCTTACGGATATCCTGTTTCCCCAGCACTATTGTTGAAGAGACTGTCCTTTCCCAAGTGTATCTTCCTGATGCTGTTGTCAGCAGGTATCTTCCAGTAATTGCCCATGCTTGAAAATTAGGAATTTTATATAAATATTTTTAAAAATTTCTTAAGGAATCCTCTAGATTCTTCTAGATTAGTGGTTCTTAATCTTTATAGCTCTTGGGGAGCTTTAAGGTGCCTAGGACACAATCCAGATTAATTAAAGTGTCAGTACCTTTAAAAGCTCCATTGAGGTCAAGGACTCTTCTAGGGTGAAAACAAGATCAATCATGCTGATAGATATTCTGGCTTTGGGAGTGCGAGAACCACTGACATTGAGGAATGTGCCAAGAAAAATATCATCCCCACGTGGAAACTGAATGCTGGTTGCTCCATGTGGTTTCTAGGCCCCAAGCATCTTACAGTATTGTAGGAATCGGAGAACTCGAAGAGGCCAGGTGCCAAACACAATTGTCTAGAAGTAGCTTTGTAAGTAGCTAACTCGCTAACAAGCAGAGAGAACTGGTGAGTTTGAAGATAGCGACAGAAAGGGCAGCCACTGTTGCTCATGATTAAAAAGCCACATTACTGAGTACTGACTTTTAGGATTAATTCACAGAGTAATAATGGGTCAGGACCAAATGCAAAGGCTTTTGACTTTTTCAAAAGATTTGAAAATTGCCATTAGCCTATAGTGGAACAGGGGCTATTATTACCCTGTTGATAAATGTAGTTAATAGTGAGATCCTGAGAGAACACAAGCAACTCATCCAAAATTACACACACAGCAAAAAGACAACACTGGAACGAATTTACTCAATCTTATTACTCCTCCATATCTATTATGTTATTCTGACAGTGAAGATATTGATATATTTAATTTAACTATGTTGGAGGAGAAAATTTAACATGCCTTACTTTAAGTGTGATTAATCAGTGCCTAAATGAACATATTTATTGGGGTAAAACCTAGATTGTCAATCTCTATTTAATATTGGTATTTCTGTAAAAGGAGTACTACAACATCATAAAGCAGGAAGACAAAGGTTAAAGCACTGAGGCCTTGAATTGCAGGTAAATAAATGTAGCTCTTATATATCAGTGAAGTGGGGTCATTAAGTTTATAAAACAGTTAATCTAGATCTAGATTTTATACTGAAGGAAATCTAAAAGCACCGGTTTATTTTCTTGAATTATGCATTAGAGATTAGGATTTCTGAAATACTCACCACTGATTATTGCTAGGGGAATGGTATAGATTTAACTGCACTATGAAGTGTGATAAATTGTGCTCAGAAGGGCAATTGCATATACCCTATACTTCTAAGCTCAATTCTTTCTTTAAATAGGTTTTGTTAAACCTATTCAACTTGAAGTTATCTACAAGTTTCTTATGCTGTGGTAGCACTTTAAACAATAGTCCGTGCAACAGATGGTCAGTATGAAGCATGATCTTTTATTACTTTTAGATTTCTTTTATAGATGAGTTTTCTTGATAAAGAAACAGATTTTAGAGCCAAAATGGCACCAGCAGCACTAGTTAGATGTCTTTGCTCTATCCTTCAAGGGATGAGTATGCTTAGGAAGTAGCCCAAATTTAATATTTCCTATGATGTTTATTTTAATTATTTGTTTCTAGACTCTTCATGTCATATATATGTATGTTGAACATAAAATAACAATTTCCCAATTTCCCTCTTCTATAATTAGATGCAGATTCATTTTTCTAAAAAGTGTGTAGAAACTTATGAAACTATAGAATAGTATCATTATCATTGTGAGGGCAGAATTACACTGGCTGAGAGAAAACAATAATTTCAATCTCTCTCTCTCTCCTTTTAATTTTCAACTCTTTGACTCTGTTCCCACTGTCTATTGTAGACAAAGGAAACTCAAATGTGTAATACCGCTGAGCTTGATTAGATACACAAGGAAAGTTATGTAGTATGTTTAATCTGCAACCTGTGTACATTAAAAAACAAATTGAAATGGGTTTTTGGAAGTGCATTGTCATGAATCAATGTGCTTTCTGGGTCTAAGGAACATAAGACAAGCATCTTTTTGTTTTTGTTTTTAAGAGAAGCGTCAATAGCTGAAACCGAAGCACAAATCTGTTATCAATAGTTATGGCTCAGGAGATGTGTTTCTTCCTCATTTAATTTCGTTTATATTCTTGTAATGAAATCAAGATAATCATTTAGGCCAGTTCTTTTTTATTTTTTTATTTTAATTTTTAATTTTTTTTTGAGATGGAGTCTCTGTCTCCCTCGCCCAGGCTGGAGTGTGCCAGCATGATCGCGGCTCAGTGCAACTCCACCTCCCGGGTTCAAGTGATTCTCCTGCCTTTAGGCCAGTTCTTTACTTTACTCTAGTAGTCTTAGATGTGATTTGTAGGAACACATTGGAGTATATGAAAACTTTCCTAGGTGTACATAGTCATGAAGATTATTAAAAAACTTTAATTTTAAAATTTCCATTACCATATGTATTCTTTTCTAATATGGGTCTGGCTGAGAATGTGTCTGCCATTAAGGTGTCCCATGGATTTTCCTTTCTGATGGTTTATCTCTCAAGTACCAAAAGAATTATAAATATGGTTGTTAGTGTTAAAAAAATGGAAAAATCAATGACTGAGTATGAAATCATGTTGAAGGGAAGATTGTTACCAATGTCTTGTTTTCAACAAAATTGACACAGGACTCAATTAAACTAATAGCATATAGAAAGTCAAAAATAAGTTTTTATGATTGATTACTATGTGAGATTTGGTATAGAACTCCATTCCGTTCTTATTTGCTAATTTATGTTCATTAGCTTTTCAAAGCTTAAAATAATGACAGAAATAGAAAAAATACATTTATCCAGAGGATATTCGATAAGAAATTATCTGTCCACAGATATAATAAATCAAAATTTTCATAACTTTCCATCCACCTCATACTTATATTTCCAGTAAAATTATACTTTTATGTTTATTAATTTAAATCTTCATATAATTATTTTTAAATCTGACATTTGGTGTTCTAATATTAAGTGAGACAGTTCACATGAAAACCATTATCTTTGAAACTTTTGTTTCACACAAAACTAAGTTTATATACAGGTTATTTATTGCAAAGGAATAAGATAGGATGATCAAGAATGACTTTTAAGTTTAAAATAGATTAGAATGAAATTCCATGAACTAAATGCAATGAAAAAAATGTATTAAAGGAGAAAAAAGAATGGTGTACAATAACTGATTGTTAAAACGTTCTGCACTTGTGTGTATATATATATAATATGTATAACAGTATGTATTTTTATGCCACTTAAATTGTTTAAAGATTGACATAATATTCTGCCTCAAATTATTCTTTCCAACTATTTAAAATTGAAATACAACATTTTAAGATGACTTAATGGTGAGTTGGTGAGTACATATATTTTCTAAATTATTTTTAAAATACGCACACAAAGGTTTGAGATGCATACAACTCTGAGTAATGTGGCCTTCCCAAATATCTGTTTCTAGACTAACCAAGCATTTGCCAAACCTTCTAGAGGCTAAAATACAATTTGAGGATAGTTAGTTGAGTTGCTTGCATTGAGAGCGGAAACAAATCTCATTCCCACTTTCTTTAGCTAGATAGCTCTTGAATTCCATGGGTCCAGGTACATGAAAGATTTTTCCAGCTCATCTGGAATGATTCAGTACTAATTACAGGAGAGAATTCTGCACTATTCCCTACTGTCCATATGTTTGATGGTTTCCAAAAGTTAGATTTCAAGGGAATCAAATCTGGGGCACTAGTCAGAATATATTTCAAAATCAGGGCAGCCACTAGATACTTCCTTGGTGAGGGAGTATGCTTAGTAAGAATATTGTCATTGGGGTCTAAGAGAAATTTTTTTCAGAGCTCACAGAAACTCTAAGAACAGGACTCAGTATAAGAGTAAGACAGACCAGAGCTCCTGTGTTTTCATTTGGAGGACATGCTGTGCCTTAGTCACCATTTTATTAGATTATTTTACATAGTACTTTTACCCAAAGTGATAATAGAAACAGTTTTGCATAATTGCCCTGTAAATCAGATTTATTGGGTCATACTCAAGAATAAAGTTGAAAAAAAATGAACTCTATGGAAATTTTATCATATTTTTACTGAGGAATGTGAATATATAAAATTAATCTTTATATTATTGCTATGACCTATTTTATATTAATAATCTTCAATGAAAATAATTCCTAATACAACAATTTAAAAATCAAATAAGAAACCTCAAGCTATATAGAAACGTGTTAAATGAGAAAAATGTATGTCAGACTCTAAACTGGTTAAATACAATTTTTTCTTTCATGGTGTTTGAAATAAGTATTTTGGGAAGCTCATTTTAAAATATATATTTTAAAAGGAGATGTTGAACATAAATCTTTTGCAGAATTTGTGCTAAGCATAAATCTCCCATATATGTCAGTTTACTCCAGGTCAGTAGAGTTACACAAAACTAATAAATTAATATCTTCATAAGGAGGGAGTAGATATAAGTACATGATATGTAGCTAATGGAGATAGATATGTGATAGATGGAGATAGATTCATAGATATATAGATGGATACATAGAGATAGATATATATAAATATTAGTATATAAATTATACAGTACTCAGGATATATGGAGGGATACATAGAGATAGATATATACAAATATTAGTATATAAATTATACAGTACTAAGGATGGTAGGGAACTCAAGTAAGTCAGACTGAGATTTTGTTACAAAATGTGACATTTCGCTAGATCCATTTACAACCATACCTTCCCCCGTGGGATTATGGAGACTCCTATGACAAGAATCTCAGTCATTTCTGAAGATACAGAGGTTTGGACCAGAGCGTTTAGTTTGATAAGGGACAGAACGGCTTCCTGGGAGTGGATTTATCCCAAAGTTACAGGGGAACTTCAATAAA
This sequence comes from Symphalangus syndactylus, assembly GCF_028878055.3. Taxonomy (NCBI): domain Eukaryota; kingdom Metazoa; phylum Chordata; class Mammalia; order Primates; family Hylobatidae; genus Symphalangus; species Symphalangus syndactylus. The sequence goes on from NC_072436.2 coordinate 83,637,052, forward strand.
ATACAAAATCAACAGATCATTTAGTCATGACTATATTGATATGACCCAACCTTGATATTCTATCCCAACATGCACTTGGGGGAGAACGAGCTACAGTCAACTTAGAAAAGCTTGCATCTTGGGAGCTGTGCACACATTATGGCCTTAAGAAACATAGTTCAGAGAGGTGAGAACTGTTTCTCTACTCAATTCCCCCAAAGAGTGAGGAGCAACAGGACTCTGACCTGGGAACAATGGAATAACTGAGAGAAAATGACAGATGGGAATGAATACATGATTGTCAGTGCCTTGAAAGTACAGTGTTATTATTTTTTAATAACGTAAGGCACTGCATGATATAGACAATAAGGCAAGACAAAAATCTCAGAAGCAAACTGAAGAGGCTGAAGATACTTCCAGGCACACTGAGTGCAAGAAACTTTGAAAAAGAGTATCTGAAATACAGCCATATTACAGGTGATTCATGAGCCCCAAAACTCCCAATTTAGGGCTCTTATAAAACTGGTTACATGGTCTAGGCTTGAAGCTTAAGTGGATAACTGTCTCCTCCTAACCAAAATCTAAACTGTAGGAATCCTATCCTCAGGTACAAAACTACAGCTAGGTAGAAGAAATAAGTTCTGCTGTTCTATGCCACTATAAGATGACTATAGTTAACAATAAAATATTATATACTTGCAAATAGCCAGAAGGATACTGAATGCTCCCCACATGAAGAAGTAATAAATGTTTCATATGATGGATATGCCAAAATCCTGATCTGATCACTATATATTACAAGTACTGAAACATCACTATGTACTCCATGAATCAGTACAATTATTATCAGTCAATTAAAAAATTAAAATAAATAAATTAAAAAAGAAGGTAGTCATAGAAACTCAGAACCATTAGCATATGTAGCAGTCACCCTTTTGTTTTACTACTGGACAGACTGAAATGTAGAAAGAAAGATATAGATTATAAAGAAGGCTCTATCTAATTTAGCTACTTAATAATGCTCACAAGAAGGAAAACACAAAACTAGGTGTCTCTGTCCTAGGCAGCAAATAGACAGTGTTATCATGAGGTATCCTCTGTAAATAACAGTACCCTCCTCTAATATGAAAATATGTCCCAATAAATGTCCTGACCTTTTTTCAAGAAAACAGGCTGCTCTCTTTTCTTTGAGATTAATATGTATCTAAAGCAGTGAGCTGAGAATTCAGAAGTTAGAAGCTCAAGAGAGTCCCCAGCCTCCTAAGCTGGTATTTGACAAGTACAATAGTTATTTCCATCTTAACAGCCAAATCATCTGAAGGGGTTTTAAATAACTACAGATGCCCAAAGCATACCCTATGGCCAGAAAACCAAACTTTCAAGGGGTGAAGACTACACATCTGTATTTTCTAATAGCTCATATGTTAATTGTGATTCTACAATGAAGTTTGTAAATCACTAATCTACAGTTTTTGAAAAATTAGGCCTTACTTTCAAATCTCTGTATTAGGTTGACACACTGGAGGGAATGTAAGAATAAGAGTTGACCCAGGCCACCTTCTCTGCTGTAAACCTTTGAAGACTAGGTGAAGGAGAGGCATGTCAGCAGATGCCTAAGGCTTTAGAACTTGCTTGGTCCAGGTCCTGTGACAGCAGTTGCTGATTCTATCACTTCTTTATTTCACAAACTAATCTATGTTTTCATGAAATTAAGAACCAGACTACACAAAGCAGAGAGACTAGAAATCTTTAGGTTTTACCAACAAAACTCTGCCTGATTATAATATTTAATACCCTTAGTGCCAACAAGGCTTCTCAGATTAATTGTGTCCATATGCTGGCTCCACTCTCTCAGCTCTTATTTACTGTTTGTTGCTAAAATATTTTATTATGTAAATCTCTGTAAGTACAAATTTAAATCAAATTGACCCCACTTAGTATGGGATTCTTAATTTAAAATGCACTAATGTAATTATCCTCTAAATTCTTTATTTTACAAATAAGCTTTAACCAAACCAACTTTACAGCTAACATTTATTATATGATATTGTCTAAAAATGTACTTTAATCCAAAGAAAAACCAAACTTTAAGTTAGGGAATCTAAGAACTGCCCCATTTTTTAATTGCCTCTAAAGACTTAAAAACGTATGGGAGCCATTTCATCTCTCCAAATCGGAATTTTTTCATCTGCAAAGTTGTTATCATAGCCACACCAACTTACTTCTTAGGATTGTGTAAAAAGTACAGAATTCAGTATAAAATAATATAAAGCATAATGTAATTATAAGTTAACTGGTTATGATTACTTAAATAACTAAGCTCAACTATGGAATGAAGTTGAAACAAATTTGGAACTCATGCTTGGTGAAGGAATGAATGAAAGCATAATTTCATGATGATGATATTAAGGACTTGTCTCCTATTATATCCTAGTAAATGTAGTAATAAAGTATTGACAATATTCTCTTCCTCGACATATGAGATCTTTGTGTTCCTATTGCACTTGCTTAGTGTCTAGTTTGCACTAAAAGTAAATGTTTGCACAAAGGTTATAATTTGCTCTATTATGACTAGGTTGAGGAAAGGAGTAGCTGTTCTTGTTCAAATGTTGTGAAATCTTTCTCTGCCTTTTTTTTTGTTTGTTTATATTCTTTGGCCTCTCTTTTGAAGGCTAAGAAAGCAGATATCACCTCTCTACTCTTACCTTGTAGATAGAGGTTTTTCTTTTCATTGTGATAGTAGTGCATTCCTAGGAGCAACATTTTAATCAGTATACCATTTTTTGGGTCACATTTCATTCCAGTGGTAAGGAACTAGTAAATTTTGCATAAGTAGAAACAAAAATTCATAATATATTTTTTTCAGTTCACTGACTTCCCCTTTTAACGGGCTATTAATGAATCAAATTGGTGCTCATTACCTTTGACAAGTTAGTAAACTGTGCTTTTAAATCTTTTGCTTATGTCTCATATTCTTGTATATCCTTTTCCATTTATGTAAATGTTATCTTCGTAATCTTTTAGCCTTGAAAACTTCTGAGTCATTTGAATCCTGGCACTTTCTTTTCATTTCTCCCTCTCTCTATCTCTCCCTCTTTTTATACTTCATCCGCTCGTTTGGATTCTATAGGTTTTAAGTAATTAAAATTTCAATATACATATTTAACTGTATATATTTCTAGCATGATCCAAATTTTTTCACGAAAGCACCTTATGCTTAACAATCCTTTAAATGCTTCCATTGTCATTTTGCAAATCATTATTGTCTGGAGATTTGGCTCCAGTATTTTTAAAATCAGCTACAAAATGAATCATGTATTACAGTCATTAATTCCCAAAATATGTTACTGATTAATTTGCTGTTACTCACATTTCACTTCTTTGCCATGGATTTAATTTCCATGCTGCATGTATCCTTGAGTAGTCCTTTCAGAGCTCACAGAACAATGCCACACATTCAGATTTCAATGGATACTTACCTGTCTTCTATACCTAAATTCTATGAAAATTGCTACTGCTAGTGTTACAATAATTTTCACATTATTAAAATCCAATGGACATTTTTTTTTTTTACTCTTCTTACAGCGTTCTCAGAATCATTCACCCTGTTTCTGTTTCTTCCTTTGTGAGGACTTTTCTGCTCTAGAGTCACTACCTACTCACCATGTTTGCCTTTTCCTTTCTAGGCATTCCTCTGTTTCCTTTCAGACTCCTCATCCAACCTCTAACTGTCTTCCTCTTGCCCTTTTCATTTAAACACTTTCTAGATCATCTCATCCATTCCTTTGCCTTTAAATGTCACATAGGTATACTGATGGTGAAGATAACTATATATATATATAGTGCTGATCTTTCAAAACTGTATATCTTGATCTCTCCATCTGGTTACCTTCGATTTATCTAAAATTTCACTTGTCCTAAACTGAACTCCTAATTTTTGGACCTTCCATTTATATTTTTCCTTCAAACTTCTCCATCTTTCCACATGGCACTAGCATGTGCTCTGTACTTCAAGCTGTGACCTACTGATCAACAGCCATACCAGCTTCTCTCTCCATCCTCATCAGCAAATCTCTAGAAGTAGAAGTCCTATATTAGATCTTAGCCCTTATTCCTATGTCTGCTGTCACCTTTCTCACCTGTCCACCACAGCCTAATGAAGTATTTTTATTTTATTTATGTATTTTTTTTTTTTTTTTTGCGAAGGAGTCTCACTCCGTCACCTAGGCTGGAGTGCAGTGGCACGCAATCTCGGCTCACTGCAACCTCTGCCTCCCAGGTTCAAGTGATTCTCCTGCCTCAGCCTCCTGAGTAGCTGGGACTACAGGCACACGCCACCATGCCCGGCTAATTTTTCTGTATTTTTAGTAGAGATGGGGTTTCACCGTGTTGGCCAGGATGGTCTCCATCTCCTGACCTCATGATCCATCGACCTTGGCCTCCCAAAGTGCTGGGATTACAAGCTGATCCATTGCACCCGGCCTGAAGTAGTACTTAATTTTCTACTTCCTCTTTCTCTTAGAACAACCACTGTTCACTCCATAGACAGTATGACTTAAAAAATATATACATTTGGATATTGTCATCCCTTTGTTAAAAAGTAAAAATTATCATCTTGAGATAAATATAACATCTATAATATGGCCAGTAAGTTATTGTTTACTCCTACTGTGAAATTATTCAACATGCTTTTTCCTGAATCTGGAATGGTTTTTCTCCATTTATGGCCTGACTTATCACCACACTTCAGGGCTAAGTTTAAATGTCCAAATAATTTTTCACTCATTCATTTATTCAACAAGTATTTCTTGACTTCCTATTATGTACAAGGCTTTATTCTAGGTACTGGGATACCTTAGTGACAAAGCTAGAAGAGAAAGAAAAGAAAAGAATGAGGATGAATAGACAGGAAGATAGATACATACATATAATCTCTGTCTTCATCGTTATCAATATATGTTAAGTGCTATGAAGTAATTTCTAAGAGAGGTCTTGTCTAATACCGATCTAAATTGGGTTTTCTTTGTTCTTCCTAACAACCTGATTTATTTTTATAGCATTTATAAGAATTTACAATAGTGCATGTATTCGTGTTATTTTTCCATAGAGAATCTTTTTACTATACTGTAAACTCCATGTGTTAGGTGCCATGCTTCTTTTAGCACTAATTTATCTTTGGCATCAAAACCCAGGTTGGTACATAATAGATTCTTAATAGATATTTGTGTAACAACTACCCAATTGTTGCTTTTTAATATTCATCTTTTGAAAATTGTATCCCAAATGCCCCCAGGAGATGTCCTGGGTCAGAAACAGATTTCTTATTATCTCACAGTAAAAATTGAATGCATCGACTCCTCTTCTTTTATCTTTGCAGTGACATGATGAAAGCTGATAGTTTTTTTTTTTTCTATCTTAATATTCAGATACTCCATGGGTGAGAGACAATGTAAATTTTTTTTTGTTCTCTGCTAATAAAGATGAAAGAGGCCACTGTATCCCTCCCTTTCTAAAAGGGTCTCCTTAGAGACCCTGAATCCTAATGGGCCTGAATCCTTACTCCAATCATTTGGTATGTAAATAAAATATCTCTAAGAGGCAGATAGCCCCCTGTGTCTGAGGCAATGTTTCTTCTGAAATATCAATACTGGGGAGATAATGCTCCAGTCTCCTTGACATCCTGAAGCTTAATCTAGGGAACTTTTCCAGGATATAACCATTTGGTCCTCTTGAGGAAATATTAGTTTATTATACTCTCATATCAGGGCCATTAAGTAGACAAATAGCTAGACATCGAATTCTTATGTATGTGAAGAATAGAATGTTCCTGTGTCTCAGGAGGCTAAAGATTTCTACAGGAACACTAAAAAATACAGCGAAATTTTATTTCCCCATAAATAATGAAGTGAATACATAAATAAAAGTAGGGCACTGATAACACGACTAAGTGAACACATGAGTGAAAGTAGGACAGTCTAATATGGAATAACCTTTCAGATGTGAGCTTACTTCAACAATCTCATCTATGTTTTTGCCAGGTTAACAGTCTTCCACCGAGTCTCATACTCCTTAGTCTTAGTGGGTACACCAAACATGCAAGGCCCTGACAGCTCTTTTCCTTTGCCAGAGTTGTGTTTACAGTAAGTAACCATGAGGTATGAGATCATGTCTCCCTCTAGAACAGAGTGTGCTTGCTTATTGCTTACTATAGGTTAGTCAATTATCGATGCTCAGTATTATCCTGTGATGCAACCCACTGCATGTGCAGCAACCATCTAGGCCCTCTGCATTAGCCCCATTGAACCAATGGTACAAGAAGAAATAATGTAAACATGATGCTCATACTGCCATGAGTAATGAAATTCTCTTTACCTCTGACCCAGGAGTCTCAAGTCTACTGCCAGCATCCATGAAACAGTAACAACAGGCTAGCTTGTTCACAAGGAGGGTAAAATTAAATCCCAGGGCCTGACAATTATTCTTAGCATACAGCTGAGCGGTAGCAGGAGGTTGAGTTGACAGTTTAACCATGCTTTGGATGTGCACTACAGTCTCCGGATCTGCAACCAGAATAATGTTGTTCTTTCTCTTAGTGGTCTCACCTACAGGTCACTCAAATTATCCCCAGTGAGGGCATCAGATGCAGCTGATACTCTGGTTTGTGTGATATATGCCTTTGGGAGATATTTGCATTCACAGCTAGTGCCTGCAGTGGCTGTCAACTCAATTCCACTGATAATTTAGGGACACTCTATCAGAGTAGAAGGCTCTTTGGAGTGGCCACGCAGCATGTCTAGCAGAGATGTATTATAGACCTTTACTGAAATTCTCATTGTTTTCCAAATATACCAAATTCTTGTGTTCGCCTGGGATTTTGCATATTTGTTTCTTTTTATCTCAATCTATTGCCATTATACTCACCTTTTATAACCAAATTGAGGATCACACTTCTATGATATATCTTCTGATTCTCCCTTGTGAAAGCCAAACTAGTTCCTCCCCATTTGTTTGCTTGTATAGTTACTATCTACCTCTATAATGTACTGGTTAAGCATGAAAAGTTCCTGTCATGACCGAGAAAATAGAGTGATCAAATTATACCAAGATAAACACTTAGAAAACTTTCAAAAATTTATTTATGCTCATTGAATATTATCCACTTCATATTCCTTGTTACACACTGCAACAACACTTATCTCTGAATGTCACCAAATAAGTTGTTGATTTATATTTTTCACACTTTATTTTACAGGCTAACTTGTTAATAGATTGTATCACTGTCCATTATGTCATAGAAGTAGCTGACACAGCCTCAGTCAAACTTGGAAGGATAGGGAAGGGTTAAATGAATCTGAAATATTACCCAATATACACCTAACCTATTCTAGGTTACTTTTAAATACAGTGGTTTCTAAGACTGAGTTTATATTAAAACATATATTATGAAATTGAATCTGAAGTTGAACTACTGCTGGAGCCACAATTAAAAAAAAAAAGAGGATGAAAAGTTGGAGTTGGGAAATGATAAAAACAGGTTTTAAAGAACATAGTATTTACAATCTATTTTGTTTTTATTGGTTTATTTTAGTGTCACTTTCCAGCTTCTTTAACAATAAGATGAAATGATAACCTATGGGAAATTTTCATTATTACATTTTAGAGGAAAATATGAGCACTGAATGTTTTAGTAGAGATGATAAAATAGCACTAAGTGAAACATATCTATCACCAAATTCATTAATATAAAAAATTGAAACAATTTAGACAACTTTTAAATCCTTAACTAGGAAAATATCTCATTTGATCATTCCAATTTTTATCTCCTGCATTTGAAGACTTCATGCCAGTCAACAAGTTATATAATATGTTAAACAGCAGTAAGCAATGTGGTTATTTATAAATCTGTATGTATATAAAGTTAAAATCTCTAACATTATCATAGTGTTGCCATTTAGTTAAAAAATAGCAATAGTTTAAAAATAATTGCAAAGAAGTCATGTCACTAAGTTGGGAAGTGTTCAGTTTTTAAGAAGAAAATGTTATCAGTCTGAAAAAGAAGAATTTATTCTAAACCATTACAATTATGCTGGTAGAAGTCAGCAACCTCATAAAACATCCATTTGGATGATTAGCATTAAGCTAATCAGTAGCAAGTCTCATGGAAAAGAGCTATGTTTTGGTTGGTATGTTTGAAGGTGCTTATGACATTATTTTAAATAATTAACTAGATAAAATGGACTATGCCAGGGCAAAAGTGAGTTTGCCATTACAAATAATTACTACAATTTATTGCATATGAGATTTAAAGGGCAATCAAAGGGACAGAAAGAATCTATCATCAATGAGGGAAGTAGCTATCCTTATAATTACATATTTTAGATAGCCTATTTAAGTAACTAAGTATATAATCATTTAAAATTCCAATGTCTCAGAAATGTGTTACATACTTCTAAATGGAAACTAATGCCTATAATTGAATGTTCTCTTGACACAAGATTTAGATTATGACAATCAAACATTTTACTCCCTGTAAACTGGCTCATTAGCCTCTGTTAACGTTCCTAATTCTAATTTCCACTATCTAATAAATGTGGTGTAGAATGAGAAACAAGAAAGTCCAAGGTTCTTATAGTGTCTAAACAACTCAATACTTTCTGATGGATGATTTAAATTTCTGTTGACTTCTGCTTCTCTTAAGAGTATGGGTTTTGTATTTTTATATGGCATATAGTTTTTTTGAAAGTTAGAAATCTTGTATTGATTGCGAGGCAAATAAGTAGTTTGTTTGTTTAGTTTTTTGTTTTGTTTTGTTTTTGTTTTTTTTACTGGACATTACTTTTCTTCTGCTTTGCCTTTAGTTCAGAGCATTGAGTCAATCCAGTTATTAATGAGCTGGGTTTGGGATTTGTGGTTGCTATAGTTACCCTCTGGTGTACCACCCGTTTCAAATTCCTTGAATGTGACCTTCCTACCTTCACCTTTAGGTCTTCCCTCCATGCTGTGCCTCAAAGCAGGTCTCTGTGCTCTTGCTCCTTCCCCAGCAGTATTCTGCTGTTCCTTATTATTTGATGCTTGCTAACCTGTTGGTAGCTGGGGGCTTGGGGAAGGCATTCACTGTGGTTCTGATTAAGCTTTCATTCTAGGCAAATACTGTGTTTCCTGGGTTTTGGGGTTAAGGCCTTCTAATGACCACGCTCTTCCCTCAACTGGAGGAGACTCTAATCACAGCACATTTTTGCCAGTTCCTCTAGGTTGGAGTGATTTTTCTGTCTCCCTCTCTCAGCTACAATAAATTTTCACCATTTCTCTAAGAAAAATGCTGTATAGTGCTCTTCACCAACAGCTTAAGGCTTTTTTATTTCCTGTAGAAAACAAACAAACAACAACAACAAAAGAGGAGTAGGGGTGTGGGGGAAGGAACTTGAAGCTTGTTTTGGACCTTTACTGCAGTTGCTGAGTCTCCTTTAACCCAGAATAGCACCACATGGGAGACATTTTAGGATGCTCAACAATCTTTTTGGTGAGGCTATTGAGTTCTATGGAAAAAATCCTGTGAGTGAGAGAAAAGTCTTCTCTCAGACTGTACCCACCAGGAGTTCTACATTCTCTGCTATCTCATACTCAGGCTTTAGCATTCTGTTAAACAATGTATCCAGACTAATCTTACCAGTGTCCAATAGCATCTTCCTCAGGTAAGCAAGTGTCTGAATCTCATTTTTCCAGAAGGAACTTGTTTTTGTTAAATTTTTAGTTATTTGGTTGACCTATAAACTCAAATCTATGGAGTGTCCAAGAAAATTATGAATGTGTAGCTAGTCTAGCTTTTTTGTTGTTTTTATTTTAAGAGTAGGAGTGAAATGGTTTGGACATTTGTCCCCTCCAAATCTCATGTTAAAATGTGATTCCCAGTGTTAGAGGTGGGACCTGATGGACGGTGATTGGATCATGGAGGCGGATCCCTTAAGAATGGTTTATCACCATTACTTTGGTGATAAGTGAGTTCTCATTCAATTCGCACAGATCTGGTTGTTTAAAAGTCTGGGACCTCTCCCCAACCTCCTTTCTCTTGCTCCCGTTCTCACCATGTGATGTGCCTGCTTCCTCTTTGCCTTCTCACATGGTTGAAAGCTTCCTCAGGCTGGCTTTCACCAGATGCTGGCACCATGCTTCTTGCATAACCTGCAGAACTGTGAGCCAATTAAACCTTTTTTTCTGTATAAATTAGCCAGCCTCAGATATTTCTTCACACAATGTAAAAACAGCCTGAAACAGAAAATTGGTACCCAAGAGTGGGGCATTGCTACAAAGATAACTAAAAATGTAGAAGCAGATTTAGAACTCGGTAATGGATAGAGGTTGGTAGAGTTTGGATGGCTCAGAAGAAGACAGAATGATGAGAGAGAGTCTGGAACTTGTCAGAGACTTGTTATATGTTTGAGATAAAAACGCTGATAGAGATACGGGCAGCAATATCAGACTGAGGATATCTCAGATGGAAATGAGAAACTTCTTATCAGGAACTTGCATAAAGGTCACCCTTGTTATTCCCCAGCAAAAAACTTGGCTGCACTGCATCCGTGTCCTAGGGCTTTAAGAAAGTTTGAACTTAAGAATGATGACGTAAGGTATCTGGTGAAAGAAATTCCTGTAGCAAAGAGTTCAATAAGTGGGCATAGCTGCTTCTAATAGCCTAAGATCATATGTGGGAGCAAAGGAATGGCTTAAAGTTGGAACTCATATTTAAAAGAGAAGTGGAGTGTCAAAATTTGGAAAATTTGCAGCCTGCCCAAGTGGTAGAAGAGGAAAAGACACTTTCTGGAGAGAAATACAAGCAAGCTGCCCAGGCAGCCACTTGCTAGAGAAATTAGCATGACTAAAAGGGAGCCAAGTGCTACTAAGACAATGGGGAAAAGGTTTCAAAGCATTTCAGGAATCTCTCGCACAGGGCATCTCATTACAGACCAGAGACCTAGGAGGAAAGAATGGTTTCTTTTACAGACCCATGGCCCAGCTGCCCTGAGCAAGCCCAGGACACTGCTCCCAGAATCCTGGCTGCTCTAGCTCCAGCTCCAGCTTGATTGGACCCAGATACTGCTTGGGCCACTGCTTTGGAGAGCATAGGCCACAATAAGCATTGGTGGCTTCCGTGTGGTTTTAAGTCTGTGGGTGCATATAATGCAATAGTGAAGAAGGCTTGGCATCTTCCCTTTAGATTTTAAAGCATGTATGAGAAAGCCTGGGTGCTCAGGCAGACACCTGATACAGGGGCAGAGCCCTCACAGAAAACCTCTACTAGGGTAGTGCTGAGGGGAAATGTGGGATGGGAGCCCCCAGACAAAGTCCACACCAGGGCACTGCCTAGTGGAGCTGTGGGAAGGGGGCCTCCATCCTCCAGACCTGAAAAAGATAGACCTACTGGGAGCTTTTATCCTGAGCCTGGGAAAGCCACAAGCACTCAACTCCAACCTGTGAGAGCAGCCACAGGGCCTGCACCCTGCAAAGCCACAGGGACAGAGCAACCCAAGGACTTGGGAACCCACCCCTTGCTCTAGTATACCTTGGATGCAGGACATGGAGTCAAATGAGATTATTTTGGAGCCTTAAGATTTAATGACTGCTCTGCTAAGTTTTAGACTTGAGTGGAGCCTATACAGCCTTTCGTTTGGTCAATTTCTCCTATTTGGAATGGGAATGTATATACAAAGCTTGTATCACTACTGTATCTTGACAGAAAATAACTTGTATTTAATCTCACAGGCTCATAGTGGAAGGAACGCATCTCCAAATGAGACTTTGGACTTGGTACTTGAGACCTGGGACTTTTGAGTTAATGCTGGAACAAATTAAGACTTTTGGGGTTATTGAAAAGGCATGATTGTATTTTGAAATGTGAGAAGGACATGAGATTTAGGGAGGCAGGGATGGAATAATATGGTTTGGATGCTTGTGCCCTCCAAATCTCATGTTAAAATGGGAGTCCCACTGTTGGAGATGGGGTGTGGTGGGTGATGACTGGATCATGGACGTGGATCTCTCATGAATGGTTTAGCACCATCACCTTGGTAATAAGTGAGTTCTCTCTCAGTTCTTGTGAAATCTGGTTGCTTGAATACCTGGAACCTCTCTCCCTTCTTCTCTTGCTCTTGCTCTCACCATGTGACATGCTGGCTCCCTGTCAACTTCACCATGATTATAAGCTCCTTAAGGCCTCACTAGAAGTAGATGCCAGCACCATGCTTTCTGTACAACATGCAGAACTGTGAGCCAATTAAACCTCTTTTCTTTGTAAAATGCCCAGTCTCAGATATTTCTGTCTAGCAGGGTAAGAATAGCCTAATACAGAGAGTGGTGCTTTTCTAGCTTTCTGTATACTAAGCAGATGTTGGAAGTTCAAATAAGATTTTAAATCTTAAAAGCATTACTATTATTTCAGTTACAGTGAGATCCTAGGACATTAACAAGTACCATTATTATTTAATATTATCTTTTTTTTGAGATGGAGTCATTATCTTGAACATAAAGCAAATTATATAAAACAATAAATTTAGCACACGAATGCTGTGTTGGACATGTAATAAGTACCTATCGATATTGACACATAATTTGCCTTTGATAAGATCTTTTGCTTTAACATGTAAGAAAATTGTAAACACTTAAAGTACTTAAAGTCTACCTATGGGTCATGATCTACGAAGGCCAAGGACTACTGTTCTGCAACTGTCAGCTTTCCATCACATAAGACTTCCATGATGCATTACCTATATCACAGTTATGTTGAGATTAGCATCTAATTCTCTAATTAGGATAACCTTGCAAACTTCACAGGTACATTGTCATAAAACATAGCATAATATTCTCAAAACATATAAAAAACTGCCTGTTTTGAAGAATAGTACAGTAGAACTGGTTTAAAATAGTGAGTTACATTTAGCAAATAAGAAAACTCTTCAATGAAAAAAATAACGTTTTATACACATATTGTATATGTGTTTTGTATATTTTTAATATAATGTACATAAAATTCATGTGGGAAAGATAATTTTTAATAAAAAGGTATTTGTGTTTTAAAATTAATAGCAATGTATGAAATACACATTACATGTATACTGATGAGAGGAAGGGCATAAAAGTATATGTGTCTATCTACATGATTTCCATTTTCTATTGCCTTTCTTTTAGGTCTTTCAACTTTCTTCTCCATATCTTCAAAATTTGGAGACTGAGAGTTGATAAAATAGTTTTACTTACACAACACATAATGTCCTTCTACATTCTGTTTGAAGACATCACTGATGCCCCAGGACCTTCCCTTGCATTGTATATATTTTGATAACATAAAGTACCTAATACTTGTAATCAAATCAGAATTTTCAAGGCCTATGTTCTTTCTGTTGATCTTCCTGGTACTGTAAATATATCTCAATCAGTTAAAATGAAATATAAAATGAATTAATTTTACTACAGAGTCAATCACATGCTAATACAATTTATAGCAAAAACATACTTAAATTTAGCAGATGTTGAAAAATTAACAAAGCAAGTTTATTCAGTTACAAGATAAAATAAATTCGGTAGAATGCTTTTATCACATAGCAAGATCTAATTATGTTCAGAAGACACATGTTATAAATTTCTCAGCAAAATGCATAAAGCAGTCCGTGCATGTAATCTCTTAGAACATGCATTGTTATAAAGGCGGAGGCTAACATAGGGCTCAATTCAACACATCCCTTTTCTACATGAGCAGAAGCCTACCATTGAGCACTCTGGTAGTTTCTCTACATTTAAAATTCAAGACTGTAAAACTACACTAACGTAGTACAACCTTTATGCTTGTTATTAACTCTTATAATTGCCTAGATTTTTATTGCCTGAGGAAAAGCTGGAAATAAATAAAATGATTAGGTTGGGTAGAGAAGTCAAGCCTTGTAGGAACATGGGAAGAAAAAAAAACTATCTGGAATTAATCATGAAGGGAGAGGAGAAGTCTGCTGTTGAATTTGATGAGTTATGTGGAAATTCCACCAAACACATGGCTCAAAACCTGGTATTTATTCCAAACAAGAGAAAAAGATTGAGATGCACCATAGTTATGGAATTATGTAAGTATAATAGTGAACAATCCAACCTCATTTCTAAAGTTGTTATAATAAGTGAATAGTTTGGCTTGTCTATTTACCTTGTTTAAATTAAACAGAAATGTTTTGTTTTAATTTTATATTCACTGACATTTGCATGCATTTGCCATTTTTGTCGTTTAGCATTGCAGATTTCTTTCTTTTGTATTTATTTTTATTTTTATTTTAAGTTCTGGGGTACATGTGCAAGATGTGCAAGTTTGTTACACAGGCCAAGGTGTGTCATGGTGGTTTGCTGTGCCTATCAACCCATCTCCTAGGTATTAAGCCCAGCATGCATTAACTATTTTTCCTAATGCTCTCCTTGCCTCCACCCCACCCTACCCCGACAGGCCCCAGGAAGTGTTTTTCCCCTCTCTGTGTCCATGTGTTCTCATTGTTCAGCTCCCACTTATAAGTGAGAATGTGGTGTTTGGTTTTCTGTTCCTGCATTAGTTTGCTGAAGATAATGGCTTCCAGCTTCATCCATGCCCCTGAAAAGGACATGATCTCATTTTTTTATGGCTGCGTAGTATTCTGTGGTGTATATGTACCACATTTTCTTTATTCAGTCTATCACTGATGGGCATTTGAGTTGATTCCATGTCTTTGCTATTGTGAACAGTGTTGCAACGAACATACACGTACATGTATCTTTATAATAGAAAGATTTATGTTCCTTTGGGTATATATCCAGTAATGGGCTTGCTGGGTCAAATGGTATTTCTGGTTCTAAATCTTTGAGAAATTGCCATGGTGTCTTCCACAATGGTTGAACTAATTTACACTCCCACCAAAAGTGTAGAAGTGTTCTTGTTTCTCCACCACTTCACCAGCATCTGTAGTTTCTTCACCTTTTAGTAATTGCTATTCTGACTGGTATGAAATGGTATCTCACTGTGGTTTTAATTTGCATTTCTCTAATGATCAGTGACGTCGAGCTTTTTTTCGTATGTTTTTTTGGCCGCATGTATGTCTTTTATTGAGATTTTCTGTTCATATCCTTTGCTCACTTTTTAATGCGGTTGTTTTTTCCTTGTAAATTTGCTTAAGTTCCTTGTGGATTCTGACAAAGCATATTAGACCTTTGACAGATGGATAGATGACAAACTATTTCACATTCTGTGGGTTGTCTGTTTGTTCTGATGATAGTTTCGTTTGCTGTGCTGAAGCTCTTAGTTTAATTATATCCCATTTGTCAATGATTGCTTTTGTTGCAATTGCTATTGGCGATTTCATCATAAAATCTTTGCCATGCCTATGTCCTGAATGGTATTGCCTAGATTTTCTTCTAGGGCTCTTACAGTTTCAGGTTTTACACTTAAGTTTTTAATTCATCTTGAGTTAGTTTTTGTATAAGGTGTAAGGATGGGGTCCAGTTTCAATTTTCTGCATATGGCTAGCCAGTTCTCCCAGCACCACTTATTAAACAGGAAGTCCTTTCTCCATTGCTTGTTTTTGTCAGGTTTGTTGAAGATCAGATGGATGTAGATGTGTGGTGTTATTTCTGAGGCCTCTGTTCTGTTTCATTGGTCTATGTGTCTGTTTTTATACCAGTACTATGCAGTTTTGGTTACTGTAGTCTTGTAGCATAGTCTGAAGTCAGTCAGGTAGTGTGATGCCTCCAGCTTTGTTAATTTTGCTTAGTATTGTCTTTGCTATGTGAGCTCTTTTTGGTTCCATATGAATTTTAAAATAGTTTTTTTCTAATTCTGTGAAGAATGTCAGTGGTAGTTTAATGGGAATAGCATTGAATCTATAAGTTGCTTTGGGCAGTATGGCCATTTTTACAATATTGATTCTTCCTATCCATGAGCATGGAATGTTTTTCCATCTGCTTGTGTCCTGTCTGATTTCCTTGAGCAGTGCTTAGCAGTTCCCCTTGAAGAGGTCCTTACTTCCCTTGTTAGCCGTATTCTTAGGTAGTTTATTCTCTTAGTGGCAATTTTGAATGGGAGTGTTTTTATGGTTTGGCACTCTGCTTGTCTGTTGTTGGTGTATAGGAATGCTTCTGATTTCTGCACATTGATTTTGTATTCTGAGACTTTGCTAAAGATGCTTATCAGTTTAAGAAGCTTCTGGGCTCAGTTGATGGGGTTTTCTAGATATATGATCATGTCATTTGCAAATAATTTGAGTTTCTCTCTTCCTATTTGAATATCCTTTATTTCTTTCTCTTGGCTAATTGCTCTGGCCAGAACTTCCAACACTATGTTGAATAAGAGTGGTAAGAGAGGACATCCTTGTCTTACGCCAGTTTCCAAGGGGAATGGTTTCAGCTTTTGCCCATTCAGCATAATATTGGCTGTGGGTTTATTATAAATGGCTTTTATTATGATGTGGTATGTTCTTTCAACACCTAGCTTATTGAGAGTTTTTAATATGAAGGGATGTTGATTTTATCAAAGGACTTTTCTGCATCTATTGAGATAATCACGTGGTTTTGTCTTTAGTTCTGTTTATGTGATGAATTACCTTTATTGATTTGTGTATTTTGTTTTTTTTTTTTTGGAGACGGAGTCTCGCTCTGTCACCCAGGCTGGAGTGCAGTGGTGCGATCTCGGCTCACTGCAAGCTCCGCCTCCCGGGTTCACGCCATTCTCCTGCCTCAGCCTCTCCGAGTAGCTGGGACTACAGGCGCCCGCCACCACGCCCGGCTAATTTTTTGTATTTTTAGTAGAGACGGGGTTTCACTGTGGTTTCGATCTCCTGACATCGTGATCCGCCCGCCTCGGCCTCCCAAAGTGCTGGGATTACAAGCGTGAGCCACTGCGCCCGGCCCTGATTTGTGTATTTTGAACTGGCCTTGCATTCCAGGGATGAAACTGACTTGATCGTGGTGGATAAGCTTTTTGATGTGCTGCTGGATTCTGTTTGCCAGTATTTTACTGAGGATTTTTGAATCCATGTTCATCAGGGATATTTGATAGAAGTTTTCTTTTATGGTGTATCTCTCCCAGGTTTTGGTATCAGGATAATTCTGACCTCATACAATGAGTTAGGGAGAAGTCCCTCCTTTTCAATTGTTTGGAATGGTTTCAGAAGAAATGGTACCAGCTCCTCTTTGTATTTCTGGTAGAATTCAGCTGTAAACCCAACTGGGACTGGGTTTTTTTTTTTTTTTTCTTCTTCTTGGTAGGCTATTAATTACTGCCTCAATTTCAGAACTTGTTTGTCTATTCAAGGATTCAACTTCTTCCTGGTTCAGTCTTGGGAGGGTGTATGTGTCCAGGAATTTATCAGTTTCTTCTAGATTTTCTAATTTGTTTGCATAGAAGTGTTTATAGTATTCTCTGATGATTGTATTTCTATGGGGACAGTGGTGGTATCCCCTTTATTATTTCTGATTGTGTTTATTTGAATCTTTTCTCTTTATCAGTCTTGCTAGCAATCTATTTTATTATCATTTTTTAAATCAGCTCCTGGATTCACTGATTTTTTGAAGTTTTGTGTGTGTGTCTCTATCTACTTCAGTTTACACTAAGCTTGGTTATTTCTTGTCTTCTGCTAGCTCTGGTGTTTTTTTTTTTGCTCTTGATTCTCTAGTTCTTTTAGTTGTGATGTTATGGTGTCAATTTGAGATTTTTCTAGTTTTTTGATGTGGGCATTTAGTGCTATAAATTTTCCTCTTAACACTGCTTTAGCTATATCCCAGAAATTCTGGTATGTTGTCTCTTTGTTCTCATTGGTTTCAAAGAACTTCTTGATTTCTGCCTTAAATTCATTATTTAGCCGGGAGTCATTAAGAAGCAGGTTGTTCAGTTTCCATATAGTCGTGTTGTTTTGAGTGGGTTTCCTATTCTTCAGTTCTAATTTGATTGTGCTATGGTCTGAGAGACTATTATGATTTCAGTTCTCTGTATTTGCTGAGGAGTGTTTTACTTCCAATTATGTGATCAATTTTAGAGTAAGTACCATGTGGCATAGCAAAAAATGTATATTCTGTTGTTCTGAGGTGGAGAGTGCTGTAGATACCTATAAGGTCCACTTGGTATAGAGCTGAGTTCAAGTCCTGAATGTCTGTTAATTTTCTGTCTCAATGATCTGTCTAATACTGACAGTGAGGTATTAATCTCCCACTATTATTGTGTGGGTGGGGGTCTAAGTATCTTAGTAGGTCTTTAAGAACTTGTTTTATGAATGTGGGTGCTCCTGTATTGGGTGCATATATATTCAGGATAGTTAGCTATTCTTGTTAAATTGAACCCTTTGACATTACATAATGCCCTTCTTTATCTTTTTTGACGTTTGTTGGCTTAAAGTCTATTTTCTGAGAAACTAGGATTGTAACCTCTGCTTTTTTCTGCTTTCCATTTGCTTGGTAAATTTTCCTCCATCCCTTTATGTTAAGTCTATGTGCATCTTTGCACATGAGATTTGTCTCTTGAATACAGCACACCAATAGGTCTTATGTTTTTATCCAGCTTGCCATTCTGTGTCTTTTAATTGGGGCATTTAGCCCATTTACATTTAAGATTAATATTGTTGTGTGAATTTGATCCTGTCATCACGATGCTGGCTGGTTAATTTTGCAAACTTATTAATGTAGTTGCTTCATAGTGTCATTGGTGTGTATACTTCAGTGTGTTTTTGTAGTGGCTGGTAATGGATTTTCCTATCCACGTTTAGTGCTTCCTTCAGGAGCTCTTGCAGGGTAGGCCTGGTAGTGACAAAATCACTCAGCATTTCTTTGTCTGAAAAATATTTTATTTCACCTTTGATTATAAGGCTTAGTTTGGCAGGATATAAAATTCTGTTTTGGAATTTATTTTCTTTAAAAATGTTGACTATTGGTCCCCAATCTCTTCTGTCTTGGAGGGTTTCCACTGAGAGGTCTGCTGTTTGTTAGTCTGATGGACTTTCCTATGTAGGTAACCTGGCCTTTCTCTCTGGATGCCCTTAACAGTTTTTCCTTTATGTCAACTGGAGAATCTGATAATTATGTGTCCTAGGGTAGATCTTTTCATGGAGTATCTTATTGAGGTTCTCTGGATTTCCTGAATTTGATATCCTGAAGTATGTTTTCCAACTTGGTTCAATTCTCCCTATCTTTTTCAGGTACTCCAATTAGTTGTAGGTTTGATCTTTTTACATAGTCCCATAGTTCTTTGAGGTTTGTTCACTCCTTTTCATTTTTTTCTCCCTAATCTTGTCTGCCAGCCTTATTTCAGCCAGATATTCTTCAAGCTCTGATATTCTCTCTTCTGCTTGATTGATTTGACTATTGATACTTGTGTTAACATCATGAAGTTCTCATGCTGTGATTTTCAGTTCCATCAGGTCATTTTTGTTCCTCTCTAAACTGGTTATTCTAGTTAACAGCTCCTGTAATCTTTTATCATGGTTTTTAGCTTCTTCGCATTGAGTTAGAACATAATCCTTTAGCTCAGAGAAATTCATTAATACCCACTTTTTGAAGCCTACTTTTGTCAGTTCATCCATCTCAGCTTCAGCCCGATTCTGTGCCCTTGCTGGAGAAGTGTTGCAGTCATTTTGAGAAGAGACATTTTGGCTTTTGCAATTTTCAGTGTCTTTGCTCATCTTCGTGGATTTATCTACCTTTGATCTTCGAGGCTGATGACCTTTCAGTGGGGTTTTTGTGGGGTCTTTGTTGTTGTTGTTACTTTCTCTTTGTTTGTTTTTCTTCTAACAGCCAGGCCTGCTGCAGTTTGCTTGGGGCACTTCAGACCCTGTTTGCCTGGGAATCACCAGTGAAGGCTGCAGAACGGCAAAGATTGCTGCCTGCTCCTCCCTTCAGAAGCTTCATCCCAGAGGGGCACTGACCTGGTGCCAGCTGGAACTCTCCTATATGAGGTGTCTGGTGACCCCTGTTGGGTGGTCTCACCCAGTCAAGTCAGGAGGCATGGGATCCAAGACCTGCTTAAGGAGGCAGTCTGACTTTCCCTTAGTGGAGCTAGTGCACTGTGCTGGGGGAATTTCCCTCATCTGGATCAGCCAGTCTCTTCAGAGCCAGTAGACAGGAAAGATTAAGTCAGTCTGCTGAACTTGAGAACGCAAAGCACCCTTCCCCTGCAGTACTCTGTCCCAGGGAGATGAGGTTTCTGTTTGTAAGCCCCTGACTGGAGCTGCTGGAATTCCTGCAGGGATAGCCTGCCCAGTGAGGAAGGATGCGTCTGGGTCCAACCTAAAAAGGCAGCCTGGCCATGATCTGCCACAGCCTCTTTGCTGCACTGTGGAAGAATTCCACCCAGTCCAAACCTCTCAGTCTCCTTTGCACTGTCAGGGGAAAACTACCAACTACAGCTGCAGTAAAGGCAGTCGCACCTCCCCCGGAAACTCAGTCCTCCCATGCAGACTCCAGACTGCTGTGCTGGCAGCAGGGGTCTTAAGCCCGTGGGTCTTAGCTTTCAGGGCTCCATGGGAGTGGGACCAACTGATCAAGACCGCTTGGCTCCCTGGCTTTATCCTTTCCACTCCTGTGACGTTATCGTGCCTCACTGGACTTCCAGGTACCACTGGAGTACGTAAAAACTCCTGCAGCTCAGTGCCAGCCTGAACAGCCACTGGCGGGAGTGGCTGTCATTGGTTATCCCAGTTTTGTGCTTGAGACCCAGGGCCCTAGTGGTATAGACTCACAGTGGAATCTCCTGATCCGCGGATTGCAAAAATCCGTGGGAGAAGTGCGGTATCTCTGGCGGGTAGCACAGACCCTCACTGTTTCCCTTGGCTGGGGGAGGGAGGTCCCCCCATCTCATGCAGCTCCTGGGTAAAGTGACACCCCACCCTGCTTCTGCTCACTCTCCATGGGTCACGCCACCTGCCTAATCAGTCCCAATGAGAAGAACTTGGTACCTCAGTTGGAGATACAGAAATCACCCACCTTCCTTGTTCATCTCGCTGGGAGCTGCAGATTGGAGCTGTTTCTATTTGGCTGTCTTGGCCCCTTTCTCAGCAGTGCAGATTTCTTTAAGCTCTCCCTGTCCCCCACCTCCATCCATCAACACAAATGAACCACTACTCAAGGTTCTGGGCAATTCACCTCTTCCCTTAAGTCATCTTGGCCATTTTAGCTAGAAATGTTCTCTTTCAAACATACTTTCATTTCTCTAGAGGCCATCCATGTGCCGTGAAATTAGTGGACTAATATGCCTAAAACCAAACTTCATTATGCAACCCTAATATTGACTATGTCTAAGTGATTGTATGGCTGTAGTGGAAGTTGTGGTGAAGTTTTGCTGAGGACACTGACATCAGGTGGGCCAATCTCAGGCCTCAGTGGTAGCGGGAATGCTAGTGTGTATGTCCTTGGGCCCCAGAGTAGCAGGCTCTGGCATTTGGTACAGGTGACTTGTTCAGGTGCTATCAGTGACAGTGGTGGTCCATGCAGGTGGGCAGGTCTTCAGGGCCCTGGGCAGAGGGCATAGCATATGTGATGGCAGCAGCTGTGGCAGGATGACCCTTTGACTCCCAAGTGATCTGCACTGGTGTTGGCAATGGCTGCAACTGCTGTGTGGGTAAGTCAAGTCCCCAGGTCTGCTGGTGGCATATGCAGTTTAGTGCTAACCCTGGTGTAGTGGCAGGAAGAGTGGACTTGTTTTCAGGCCCCCAGGAGGAGTGCTCAGTGGCCAACGGTGGTGGATGGAATGGAGTGATTCCCAAGCCTTCAAATGACATTCTTGAATGCTGGAAATTCAAACCAGGAAAGGAGGAGTAGGTCTCAGGTGCCCCAGCCGTGCATGTAGGTGTTGGCTGTGGTAAACAAACAAGGTGCGGTGATCTCCAGGTACCAGTGAAGTCTCATGTGGGGAAGACAACAGTGGTGAGGGCTTGCTGCCCTTATGGCATGTGCGAAGGCACTGTGTCCCTGCTGCCAGGGAGAGGAGGGTTGTTTAATGGCAGCATTTGTAGCCAGGTGGCTGAGGAGTGTGTCTTTTGGCCCCCGGGTGACAGCTGCAGGCATGGTAGCTTATTTTCAAGGTACATATAAATGCACATTGACCTCGATGAGGGTGACGGGGGTGCTGCCAGTGACTTGTGCTTAGGCTTCCAGAGGCAGCAGCCAGCCATGGCAGTGGCTGGGGGCAGCGGATTTCAGTGGGGCTCCAGGGATGTGAAAATGTATGTTATTAGGCCCTAGGGTGGGATGCAATCTGGTGCTTTCTTGGCTCCCAAAATGGTGCTGTGCTGCAGCTGCTTAGGTTTTGGCAGTGTATGGGCCTCACCATGAGCTCTCTCTGGAGTAATGCCTTTCTGTAGTCTCTAGGTAGCTTTCTATGTTGGTTTCAGGACCTGCGACTGTCAAGGAGCTCTCTTGTGGCTAGAATCACAGGAGTCTACTTGGGGATGTGGACTGCTGGGGATGTCTGAGTTGCCCTTCCCCCCACATTGCAGACCCTCCCCAGTGCTCCTGGTCAAGCCTGGCCTACCTGACTTTTCTCTCCTTCCTTGCCTTCCTTGCTTCCTGTCACTTCTCTGTTGAATTCTGGTGTTCTTTCTTAGGCACTATATTTCAAGTATGATCATCTCCCTATTTTGGTTCTTTGTGGACAAGGCAAATGCTAGATACCTCTAGTCAGCCACCTTGAAGCCCCTCTCTTATTGGAATTTCAGAATGACTGAAGGAACTTTTTAAATTTTGGCTTAATAGATTATGAGGTACAGCTGTTTCCTTAGATAATCCATGATATAAAAATATTTAATATTTTCTTTCTTTCAGGGGTCATTATATTTCCCAGGTAAGCATCAGGGGATCAGGACTGCTTGCCAATAATCTATGAGATAAGAGACAAAAGGGAGTTTGGAATCTCAGTACAGTTTGAAATTAGTCAGCACCTCTGTTTTCAGGATAATATCCTTCTTAACTTATATAGTATATCCAGATGAGAGTCCTTCAATTTTAACCTGTCCAATATTAAATCTTCAGTCTTCTATGAGTATGGAGAAGAAGAGTGCTGCTCCAACTGCACTAAGTAAGGTGGAGAGAAGGTCTTGTAGTCTATTCCTGTACTCTGATCATTTCTTGAAATGGCTGAGTGTCTTCATTTACACTTACAGATTTAATGGAGGCATGAGTTCATGGTCCTTTCGTGAGTACTGAGGCAAAACTCAAGTTACTTCTTGGCTTTCCCCATGGTAGCTTAGGATTCGTCTTCCATGGATTCAGTGAGTAAGTTACCACTCTTCCATATGTTCTCTACCTTCTAAAATGTTGCTTACTCCTCTTTTATTCTCTTTGTATTTGTGGATTTATGTCTTTTCAAAAACCCCTTTACTATTATTTCCCATGTTCGGGTGGGAGACAAACTCAATACAGATGGTCCATAACTTACGTTGGTTTAACTTCGATTTTTTACTTTAAACTGGTACAAAAGCAATAGGCATTCAGTAGAAACTATGCCTCAGTATAGTATTCAATAAATTACATAGGATTTTCGACACTTTATTATAAGATAGGCTAGATGTGTTAGATGATTGAGCCCAACTGCAGGCTCTGTAACTGCTCTGAGCATGTTTGAAGGTAGGCTAGGCTAAACTACAACTTTCAGCAGGTTGGTTGTATTCGATGCATTTTTGACTTACAATATTTTCAACTAACAATGGGTTTATTGGGACCAGGACCCCATCATAAGTCAAGGGGCATCTGTTTGTATATTTAAGCAACAATATTTTTGCATGTTAATTTTTAAAGATGAAAAATATGTTAATCATTAGCAGCATTAGACAATTTGACAGTATTACATATACAGTATTATATATACACACACACATATATGTTTATAACTTGTTATCTAAATAATTGGGGTTAAATTCTTAAACTTTTACAAATAAGTGTCAGGAAAAAGATTTTGAACACTACTGGCCCACAAAATGAGGAAAACATTCTTAGGTGTGTCATAAATACTCCAGCAAGCTGTCCTGGACACATTTTTAGGACTCCTCTTAAGCAGCTCCCCATGCTCTTCCATCTCTATGCCTCATCAAAAAGCTAGTAGATATTCCCTGAATATGCCAAGTGAGGAGTGGATGGTAAATAATTTCCTCTCATTTGTTTTCTCTACAAAACCCACACAGTTTCTAAACCCACACTTCTTCTATACATTATCTAATTTCTAAATCACCCTTATATTCTTGAGATGCCAACTCTGATTCATCTGCTAAATATTTATTGACCCTGTCTTTTATACATATTAATACAATATGATAATACAATGTGAAATGCAATAATGCACAGTGTCAGACTGGATAATTGTGGTAACAACGGCATGTTAGTCCAATCACATAATTTTATGTTAACTTGAGATTATGCTCCCTTTGTGTGTATAATTATATTGTTATGGCTGGCTCAATTTTCAGAATTAGTGTTTCAGAATTAGAGAAGTGTAGGAGCTGAAGAAATCCTGAGAAAGGACACCTAAAACATAATTAATTCTTTGGTAAGCAAACAAGGTTATTGACTAGTTTCCATGTATTCATTTTTAAAGAAACATTTTATTTTCTCCCCATTTCTGTTCTTTCCCAGGAGGTATTGCCCCTAAACACATTCATGGCCTTCCTGACCTTTTCCTGATTGACCTGATAGCTGCATTAGAGAAGAACAGCTCTAACAATATATCAAAGTCCACCTTATTTCTCCTGGAGGAGGCACAAGTTGAGTTATGCCTGCAGAGGTGGCTCTTCATGGGGTGGCTGCCCACATTATTTCCCAATTCCACGCCATTTGGTTAACATGCTCTATATCTCAGGCTCTAACCAAAAGAAAGATGATGTTTTGGTCTGCAATTGGGATTACTCTTTGTTTTATTAATTTTATTTTTGCTTATGCAGCTTATTGAAAAATCTTTCAATGATTTCAACCTTTCAATTATTTGAAGCTTTCAATTTGAAGTTCAAGAAGCATAAAATTTAATAAAATTATTTTAACACTTTTTTATTCAAAACATTTTAGTCTAAATTTCTGGAATTTGGCCAAAAGATGTATGCATTTTTTAAATATTTCTAACTAACTTAAAATGTCATCTACTGTGCAGATTCTGGGTATCCATAACAATTTTTAGAATCAGAATTTCTCGCAGACAGACCTTAGAATTATTATATTAATACATATGCCAAGTGATTCTTACCTTTTAACTACTATGGACAACTCTGATCTACACAATTGTCTTGCTACTGATGGTAGAGTAGACATAAGGCTGGTAAAAGTCAACAGTTATTGAAATATAGATTTAATATACTGGAACAACAAATAGGCAGATTAGTAATATAAGATTCATGGATCTTTCCAGCATTGCCCAACCAGAAATAAGCTGGATGTGGTGGCGCACATCTGTAGTTTCAGCTACTTGAAAGGCTGTAGGATTTGTTGAGCCCAGGAGTTTGAGATCAGCCTGAGCAACAGAGTCAGACCACGTCTCTAAAATAAATTACTAAATTAATTAACTCAAATAATCACTGTGTTGCAGCTTGAAAAAACTCAGGCAGGAAAACAGATGAATTACTGTAGAAGTTTATGTCAATCAATAAATTGTACTACCTTGTATTCCCAGAGTTTGCCTTTTTCTGGTATCTCATCATGGGAGTTTATAGATAGCTGACTTCTCTGTTTCTGCTAACCACAATCAACTGTCATGGAAACATACTTTCAGTATCTAAAAACAGAGCATGATGATTTAAACTAATCACAGAATGAGTTTATGTGCATCTCTTCCATACACAATAACAGAAAAGAATAGAAAGGCCCACTCAAAAATACATATGAATTTCTCCTCAAGCTTTCAAGATTTCTGAAGTAAAATATGCCTAACATTTTCAAAACTATTATAGCATTTATGAAACACACATACATACACACACTTCAGACAGTCCATGAAATAAGTCCTATTTAATTTCAAATAGAGTTCTCAACAGTTACAATAAACCAAATAACTATTTTTCTGGCTAAACTGCAAGGTACTTTAAAAACCATATATCTAGAATAGTAGCAAATTGGAAGTAACAATTTTATTGTAACTTAATCATAGAACATAAAAAAATCATTTTTTCTGTATTCTATTTCTTCAAAGCAGGTGCCTATATCCAGTCCACACTCAAAAGGAGGCGATTGTAGACTCATGTAAATAATAGGAGACAGGGATAATTGAAACTGCCTATCACTTATAACCGTAGGGATTTCTTGACTTGTCATATATATCATTATGTAACCAAACCCAGGTTTGGCAGCTCACTGCTCAAAATCCAGACTTGAGACACAGGGGTTGGTAGGGGGGAAAACGGGTATATTTGGAGAATCAGCAAACCAAGAAGATAGTGGACTATTGTCCTAGAATATCACCTTAAGTTAGTACAAAATTTAGACCCTTTTTATGTTAAGCCCAGGGGAAGAGAAAGAGATTGCGATCAAGAGGTAACCAACAACCACAGACATCTGGGCACCAGCGAGTATCCAAGAAGGTTGGAAACTTCCGTCGTCAGGTCACAGTGCTCCTGTAAGTCTTTAACAAAACATAGTTAGTTGTTTACATACTTTTCCTTCAATTTCAGAATTAGTTTTTTAAACTACATGACTGCTGCTTTTGTATATTATTTTACTGTTCTAAAATTATCCTGGCCTATGTGCAAGAATGGGTAAAGGTTATTTAAACAAAAATGGAGTTAGTTATCTTCTGTTGCTGTTTTATTGTTATAATCAAAAAGCCCTCATTCTGACTTTTTTTCTTACTTTTATTCTCATTTTCCTAGCAGACGGCAAGTTCCCCAATTCTTACTTTTTTGTTTATAATATATTGCAACTGCTATATTTTATTCAAGCCATTTAATTAAATTTTCTGTCTCCCTGGGGATAGAGGAGGGACTTAGATAAGACTCTTATTTGCATTGCTCGCTCATTTTGTGCTGTGTTCCACAGACCATAAAACCAATTTATCCATCATGTTTAGAAAATGTGTACACAAGTTGATTGGAATGCCCTCTTATATATTTAAAACATACATATTTATTATTATTCGTGAATTACTGATTTTTAAAACGTTTTAGTCTTATAGTGAGTCCAAATCCTCAATCTAATGTAAAAACTTTCTCAGTGTTGACAGAAAAAGTGTCTAATTTTTAAGCCACCTTTTCCTGTGCCATGTACTTGACATGTTAATAATATTCGTCATTTTGTAGTTTTTTTTACTCCTTATACAAACAACATAGTGAAGTTTCCCTTTAATAATAATGCAAACCAACATAATACACCTTCAATAAAATATCCGGAAGTATTTGGCAACAATACACCAAAAAAGTACCACTTAAAATTCTTATATTTGTGGTGAGCATTTTACAGTAGAAATATCAGTTTTGAAACATGTTCCATTCAATAGTGTTTTCATAAATATCCTATTGTATTACATTTATAAACTATATAAAGACCATACCAATATTTTTTTTGTCTTGGAATAGTATAAGCTACAATTCAATACTTTTTTGATATTCCATTTTAGTATAAGGCTCAGAATAACAATTCACTACAATTTCTTATTGCTACAACCAATTAACAAAATGTTTTCTTGATGAACTTAAAGTGAATATTCTTGAATACATAAATATGAAGAACTACCTGTTTTAGCCATATGTTGTTTGCCAGAGTGACTATATTTACTTATTAGCTAAAAGATGATTTGAGTCAGTTGCAGCTTTGGAATTTAGAATGTCAACAAATAGAGGGTCATTGCTGATGAAAGGAGAAGAGAATACAAAATGTGAGCATGAGAGAGGAGAAAAAGAATATTCAGAGAGGAACTGAGATTCAATTGTACAGAATGTTTAATTATAACACAGCATATGTGCTCCTAAATATCACTGCATTATGCAAATATGTGCAATAAAAAGTATGAAACTCATGAATAAAATAGATTAGGAGCACAACGCTCAAAATGTCATCAATGACATATTAAATAATATTGATAGGAACTACATTCAAAGGAGTAACATAGTTTTACATGTGCTAAATGGTTAAGAAATGCATCAACAGTTCAAAAATATGGCACTTGATCTTGAAAAGACCTGATGTTTGCTTGCGGAAGTAGTTATCAGAATGGTAGTAAATTATCGTGAGGCAATGGAAAAAGGGCTATCCAAACTATGATGGAAAGTTTTAACACCAGATGTGGACGGGTAAACTCATGGTCCTCTGGTCAAATATGACAGTTAAGCAATCTTTCACAGCTTTAAATCCTAGGATATATTTTTCTGCTTTTGAGATACAGTTTTGGAAGTATATGCTTGTATATGATACTTGTCCATTGAAACTGAAAAACAAAAATTCCAATATATAGTCTTTCTCTGTAATCAACTTCTGCATCACCACTGGTAATTCTTGTGCAACTTTCTCATCTGTTCTCACAGCTTTGCTCAGTAGCTGAAGGGTTTGGAAATTGAACTCATATTTGAAACTACTACTCTTAGACCCTACTAGCACTAAAAAGAGGCATTCTAGGAGAATTTGGTGCTTACCATTTAAAATCCTCCTATATAATTAGTGCTTTCCCTTTGGTTGTAAAGAGCTTGTTTCTGATTCGTTGGTTGTTTGAGCTTCAAGCCATATGGTTGATAATCTTGCCATTTCTTTAGGCTTTCTTCTTCTTGACTTTGTAGCACTTGATATTGTTATAGCTATTGGCATTTCTTTGCTTTTCACTGTTTTGTCTTTCATAGTCTACCATATGTGTTCCTTTATGTCCACTGCTTGGAGACATCACATGTTCTCTCAGGTTTTGGTTTTTCTATCTTTTTAAAAACATTTTATTATTTCAAGCTTCACTTCAACACTTTAAACTTCTCTTTGCACCAACTTCCTGGTATTTTTGAACCAGGACTCTTGAACATGTTTTGAATAATAAATGAGTGCTTTTACTTTTATTTTGTTTCTGTTTTTTTGGCTTTTTTTGAGACAGAGTCTCACTCTGTCGCCCAGGCTACAGTGCAGTGGTGCAATCTTGGCTCACTGTAACCTCTGCCTCCTGGGTTCAAACAATTCTCCTGCCTCAGCCTCCCAAGTAGCTGGGATTACAGGTGTGCACCACCAAGCCTGGCTAATTTTTGTATTTTTGTAGACACAGTGTTTCACCACGTTGGCCAGGCTGCTCTCAAACTCTTCACCTCAGGTGATCCACCGGTGATCCACCCACCTTGGCCTCCCAAATTTGCTGGGATTACAGGCGTGAACTACCATGCCTGGCAGTATTTTTGTGTTAATATAAAAAAAGAAAACTTCACAAATGTGAAGAATAGCAGAACATATTTTTAGGATTCTGAATGCATTAAGAGACCTGGTATATGTTTGAAGTGTGTGCCTCTGTGTATTTTGTTTATTGTTATACAGGGGCTGACTTAGCCGAGTGCAATTTTCTGCTTTCTCCTAATTTTACTTCAAGAAATGAATCATGCTTAAACAAATGTGAAATATTTATTATGCTCAAATTGATCCCTAATGCCTCAATACATTGGAGCAAATTTACCTTTCCAAAACAAGCATAAAGCCTAAGTACAAATATATTTCAATAAACAAATAAATAACTTTAAAATATACCAGAATTTAGGAGAGTTTTGATACTCTTCTTATTTGAGGAAGCCTGCAATTTTTTTTTTTTTATATTACTTCCTGGTATAGTACTTTGTCTAACATATGTTTGGCATAAATTCTGAAATCTTTTTATTTCTACCCTTTCCTTCTTTAAGACAAGGTATATAAGCAGCAAAATGGTAGTGTTTGTTACTGTTTTTTGATGGTTTATATTAAAAAAGGGGCTTTGCAGCACTGCTAGAACTAAATCTGTCACCCTTTCAAACGTTACCATTATAACTGAGAACAATTTCCAAACATGCAATTCTGGATTAAACAACATTGTTACTCCTCAACAGACAGAATATTATATAATGAATTCTCAGTATATAATGATGCAAAGATTCAAGACCCATATTGTATATTATATTTTGTAGAAATGGTTTTCCATATTTTTACTCTTATTGACTGTAATTTAAGATTCTTCAGATGGAGACTGTTATTTTAACCATCTTTCCACTAAAGATTATAGATTAGGTGGTGAAACCCTGTCTCTACTAAAAATACAAAAATTAGCCGGGCACCATGACAGGTGACTGTAATCCCAGCTACTCAGGAGGCTGAGGCTGAGGCAGGGGAATCTCTTGAATCCAGGAGGCAGAGGTTGCAGTGAGCCGAGATCATGCCATTGCACTCCAGCCTGGGCAACAGAGTGAGACTCTGTCCCAAAAACAAACAAACAAACAAAAATTGTAGATTAGGGATATCCTAGTCTGATAGAGGCCAAGAAAATCAAAGAGATGACAGGGTAAGATGCCCTGGTCTGAGGTGACAAGATAAACTGATTCAGAAATTAGCAGTATCTTTTCTTCTATTGTGTCATCATCAAAATTATAAAAGTATTTTTTTCTTCAGCACTTTCCAGGAAATAGCAGTATTTCTTCCTAACAGAAATTCATACAATATATTATTTCATATCCTGCTAAGACTCAGCAGTGATGCAACTGACAATCCAATGGCTTTACAAATAATTAAATTACAGATTTAATTTGCATTTCCCTAACTAAAATATAAATTGAAGATCTTCTCATATTTATATATCTTTTTTCCCGTGTCTTTTTATATAATTTGCCCATTTTATTGTAACACATTTTTATCAAATCAGTAAATTTTGATTGATGCATAAGGTTTCACATAAGTTGTAAATATTTCATCAGTCTCTCAATTTTCTGTTTATTTTATTTTTTGCAGCATCTGTCGTACACACTTTGCAGTTTGATAATACAATATGTCTATCATTTACTTCATAGACTTTGGGTTTTCCAGTTTACCGAAGAAGTTATATTCTAATTTTTTATTATTAATTTTAGGGTTCCAACTTTCTATTCTATGAGATAAGCAGCCAACCAATGGTTCCAAAATCTCTAAATAAAACAGTATTTTACAAGTTGAAATGCCATATGAGTTCTCATATAAAAATTGTGGATTGTCTATTTTGTTCTCCTGGCATTTGTTTGTTAGTTTCTGAGCCAAGCCTTTTGATTATATCAGTCCTATTTTAAGTTTTTAATATCTTCCAAGATCAGTTGTCCATTATTCTTAAATTTTATCTTTTTTAATTTATATTCTTTTCACATATACATTTTCAAATTATATTACATTGTTAAACATATATATTTGTTTGGATTTTAACTGGAAATGCATTTTGTGATAATTTTTGAACCTACCTTTGTAGGAATATATTATATTACTCTGTTTAAGTTATTATTTACTGTAATAAAGTTGTATATATTTTAACATTTATGTCTTTTGGATTTTCTTGTTTATCTTATACCTAGTGATTTATTGTTATTGTAACCAAAAAAAAGCTTTCCATCTTTATGACTGACTGGTTTTTTTAGTAGAGGTAGAAAGAGAGAGAAAGAATGAAAGACATAAACAGAGAGACAGACAGAGAAGGAAACCATGTTTCTAGTTTTTGAATATCTTGTTTCTACCAGATATTTTAACATTTATGTCTTTTGGATTTTCTTGTTTATCTTATACCTAGTGATTTATTGTTATTGTAGCCAAAAAAAAAGCTTTCCATCTTTATGACTAACTAACTGGTTTTTTTAGTAGAGGTAGAAAGAGAGAGAAAGAATGAAAGACATAAAGAGAGAGACAGACAGAGAAGGAAATCATGTTTCAGACAGACAGAGAAGGAAACCATGTTTCTAGTTTTTGAATATCTTGTTTCTACCAGACATTAATTTTTCTGGTTAATTTTTCTATCTTCTGCTAACTGTTATAGAATTGCATAATTATATAATAACAATTTCTGTTGAGAGGTAACTGTTTGTTTAGTTTTATTTTTATAATGTAGCAATTTAATGCTTTTATAATAATTTTATTATATTTACATATTATGTTAGAACCTCAAAATATTAGTTAATTATGCTAGTAAGTATTCTTGTCATGTTTCTAATTTAATTGGTTTGACATTAGTTTGTTTATGATGCTATTTGTTGTTGGTTTGGGTTGTATATGATACTTTCGTATGGGAAGAGAAATGAATGAGGAAACCTTTCCTTTATGTTAGCAGAAAGTTCAGGAACAGTTAGAACAAATATACTTGTAAATTTCTATTGCTCACTTTGAATTTGCAAAGTTGAATAACCTGAAGAGTTTGACGTAAATGAATGAATATATACAGAGTTAGTTACAAATATACTTGGAAATGCAGGAAACAGGAGGAAAAACAAGATTAATGAATATGTGAAGTAAGTGTTTCCACTAATATTGAATGTGTATGAGGAAGATGATAGTTTTATTTTGTTAAAATAATGAGTACTCAAACAGAAGGGGTGAAATAAATAATAAACTTTTAGAAACAACAACAGAGACTCCCAGTTGCAACTCCACTATCTGAAGAGCTTGGAAGTTATTGCTTTCATCCTTAAAACAAGAAAAAAGTAACTTACAAAAGTGAGAATCCACGACCTTTCTGAAACCCATCAAAGAAATAAGGTTTTAGAACAAATTGACCACCATGATATCTGACAAGAGAAGTTAATTGAAAGAACCAGAGCCGAGATTTTCTTGCCTAGAGCAGAAATCACTTTAATCATAAAGCGGTAGAAATATTTAAGTGGTAGTTTAATTGAATTCCTGGGGACTGAGAGTGGACTAGGCCAATAAAACTTTCCAAATTCAAGCGAAAAGAGAAAAAAAAAAAAAAAAAAACAGAGACTAGAACATCATTTCAAAGTGCATAACATACACATGATTAAAATACCGGAGAAAGAGATAACAAAGCACAAGAAATATTTGAAGTAATAATGGCCAAGGGCTTTCCAAAATCAATCATATACAAAAAACAGATGTAAGACATTCAGAAAACACCAAGTTTTTTTTAAAAAAATAGCTAGCCATATCACATTATTTAAACAGCCAAAACCAAAAACAATGAGAATATCTTGTATAATGCCAGAGAAGAAAAAAAAATCTTACTTATTGTTGTGAGTTAAACGTGTCTCCAACAAAAAAGTATATTCAAGCCTTAACTCCTGGTACCCGTTAATGTGACCTTATTTGAAACTAGGATCTTTGCAGAGATAATCAGGTTAAGATGTGGTCATAATGGATTAGGGTGAGACCTAGTCAAATGACTGATGTCCTTGTAAAGAGGGAAATTTGGGCATAGGCACAAAGAGGAAAGTACATCATATGAAGTCACTCAGATTATAGTAATTTGCTATGGCAGTCCTAGGAAACTAATACACATCAAAGAATAAGGATAGAAGTTACAGCAGGCTTCTTGTCACAAATCATGCAAGCAAGAAGAGAGTGAAATAAAATACTTAAAGTGTTGAAAAAAGAAATCCACCAACCTAGAATATATGTCTAGTTAAATTATTACTCAAAAGTGATGATGGAGAAATAAAGACTTTTAGACAAACAAAAACTAGGGGGAATTTATCATTGAAGTCATTCTCTACAAAAAATGTTAAAAGAAGTTTTCTTCAAAGAGAAGAAAAATAATATAAATTAGAAACTCTGATGTCCATAAAGCAAGAGTGCTGGAGAATAAATAAATAAATGTAAAACAAAAGTTTTGATTTTCTTATTCTTGATCATTCTAAAAGTTAGCTGTTTAAAGTAATAATAATAACAAAATTACTGTTACAAAGGTGAAATGAATTATAGCAATGACAGAGGAGATGGGACAAAAGACTCAGGAAATCATGTAAGATACTTGTGGTACACCTGAGACAGTATAGTGGTATTTGCAGGATGGCCTTAAATTAGTTGTAAGTATATGTTAGAAATGCTAAGGTAACCACTAATTCTTTTTATAATTAATAAATATACTTTTAATGTTAACAAAGGGGATACAATTAAAAATATGCTCAAAATCAAAGAAGGAAGCTCAAAGGAAGAGGAGGGTAAGGCCAATGAACAAATGCAACAAGTAAAACATTTATTAAAACATGGTAGATATTAATATAAATATACTGATAATTATTTAAATATTAATCATCTAGTCAGAGCAATTAGGCAAGAGAAGGAAATAAAGGGCATCCAAATTGGAAAAAAGGAAGTCAAGCTATCTCTGTTTGCTGATGATATGATCTCATACCTAGAAAATGCTAAACACTCCTCCAAAAGACTCCTAGATTTGATAAATTCAATAAACTCACAGGTTACAAAATCAATGTACGTAAGTTAATAGCACTGCTATACAACAACAATTCAAACTGAGAATAAAATAAAGAACTTAATCTCCTTTACAAGAGCTACAAAAAAAATACTTGGGAATACACTTAACTAAGGAAGTGAAATAAATATATCTACAATGAGAACTACAAAACACTGGTGAAAGAAATCAGAGATGACACAAATGGAAATACATTTCATGTTCATTGATTGGAAGAACAATATGAAAATGACCATCCTGCCCAAAGCAATCTATAGATTCAATGCATTTTCTATCAAACAACCAACAACATTTTTCACAGAATTGGAAAATAACTATTGCAAAATTCATATAAAACAAAAAAAGTCTAGAATATCCAAACCAATCCTAAGCAAAAAGAATCTGGAGGCAACACATTACCCAACTTCAAGTTATACTATAAAGCTATAGTCATTAAAATAGCAAGCATTTGTATAAAAGTAGATACATAGACCAATGAAACAGAATAGAGAACCCAGAAATAAAGCTAAATTCTTACAACCAACTGATTTTTGACAAAGCAAGCAATTAATACAAATTAGAGAAAGGACTCCCTATTCATAAATGGTGCTAGGAAAATTGGATGGCCACATGTTGAAGAATAAAACTGGATTCCTATGCCTCACCATATACAAAAATGAACTCAAGATTAATTAAAGATTTCAATATAAGATCTGAAACTATAAAATTTCTAGAGGAAAACCTAGGAAAATCTATTCTGGACATTGGCCTAGGCAAAGAATTTATGACAAAGATCACGAAAGCAAATGCAACAAAACTAAAAATAAAATAAGTGGGACTTAATTAAACTAAAAGTATTTTGCACAGCAAAAGAAATAATCATCAGAGTAAACTGATAACCTACAGAATGAGGAAAATATTTGCCAACTATGCATCCAATGATGAACTAATATCTAGGATCTACAAGTAACTCAAACAAATAGGCAAGATAAAAACAAATGATCCCATTAAAAAGTGGGCAAATAACATGAATAGATTTTTTTCAAAAGAAGATATACAAATGGTCAAAAAACATGAAAAAATGCTCAACATTATTATCATCAGGGATGTGCAAATTAAAACCAAAATGATATCCCCACTTGCCCCAGCTAGAATGGCCATTGTTAAAATGTCAAAAAAAAAAAAAAAAAAGATGGCACAGAGGTGGTGAAATGACAATGCTTATAAACTGCTGGAAGGGATGTAAATTAGTACAACCTCTATGGAAAAAATATGGAGATTTCTCAAAGAACTAAAAGATTTACCATTCAATCAAGCGATCCCACTACTGAATATCTATCCAAAGGAAAATAAATCATCATATCAGAAAGACACCTGCATGTATATGTTTATCACAGCACAATTCACAGTTGAAAAAATAACGAATCAACCTGTATTCATCAACCCATGAAAAAAATATATACACACACATATACACACCATGGAATAATACTCAGCTATAATAAAGAATGAAATAATGTGTTTGCAGGAACCTGGCTAGAACTGGAGGCGATTATTCTTAGTGAAGTAACTAAGGAATGGAAAACCAAGAATCACATGCTCTCACTTGTAAGTGGGAGCTAAGCTATGGGTACACAAAGACAGGGTGGTATAGTGGACATTGGAGACTCAGAAAGGAGGAGGGTAGGAAAGGGGTGAAAGACAAGAAACTGGGTACGATATGCACTACCCAGGAGATGGGTGCACTAAAATCCCATACTTCACCACTATACAATTCATCCATGTGACAAAAAACTAATTGTACCCCTAAAGCTATTGAAACATTAAAAAAAGTCATTGAATTGTAAAAAATAAAAATATAAATATTAACCATCTGAATACAGTAATTAAATGACAAATACTGTCAAAATGGATTACTAAAAAGTAATCAACTAGATGTTTTCTACGATTAACAAATTCTCTTTAATCACAAATACTTAGATAAGTTGAAAGGAAGAAGATAGATAAACATATACCATGCTATCACTAATTTAAAAATAAATAGTTTCGCATAAATCAAAATTCAGAAAAAAGGGAAATTATCAAAGATTAAATGAGACTATTAGTGATGATAAAGGACTATTCTCCTAGAAGACACAGCAATCCTAAAAATGTAGGTACTTCAACAGATCAACATACAGGAGGCGAAAGCTGGTAGACCTGCAGAGAAAAATAGGCATATCCAAAATTATAATGGGGGACTTCAACATATCTCTGTCAGTACTTGATATATTAAGCAGCCAAAAAATCAGTAAAGATATAGCTGAGCTGAACAGCACTACCAATGCACTTTATCTAACTTATGTTTATAGAATATTCCATTCAACATAAGCTTTTCAAGTTCACTTAGGTCATTCACCAGGATGGACTGTATTCTGGGCCATAAAACACACCTAAGCAAATTTAAAATAATAGACATCATACACAGTATTTTGCAGCTCACAGTTGGATTAAACTAGAAATTAATGATGAAAAATACCTGGATAATCCTTGAATATTCAGAAACTTTTAGAAAACTCTTTAAAATAACACATGGATCAAAGAAATCTCAAGAGAAATTTAAAAATATTTTGAACTAGATAACAATGAAAGTGCAACATAGCAAAATTTGTGGAATATGGTAAAAGAAAATTAAGCCTAAAGCACAAAGAATAAAAGAAATAATAACAGTTAAAGGAGAAATCAATACAATTGTAAACATTAAAACAATAGAAAAAATAAACAAAACCAGTATCTTGTTTTTTGAAAATAACACTGATTGATAAACATCTAGGAAGGCTAAACAAGAAAAAAAAAAAAAAAAGGAAAAAAAAAAGAACCACAAGTTCACAGTATGAGAAGTGAAGTAAGGGTCATCAGATTTCATGTTCATTAAGAGGATAATAAAGATATATGATAAACAACTCTATGCCTGCAAATTTGATAACTTAGATGAAATGGACCTAATTCCTTAAAATACACAAATATCAAAACTCACCTAAGGATAAATTGATAATGTATATAAGCCTATATTTACTATATAAGTTCAGTTAATAATTAATAACCTACCAGAACAAATTAGGCCTATATGGTTTCACTGATGAATTCTAATAAAGATTTCAGGACAAAATTACATGAATTATATGCAAGATATTCTAGAAATTAGAAGCAGAAAGAAACATTTTTAACTCTTACCATGAAGGAAAAATTGTCATAATACCAAAACCAGATAAAGACATTAGAAGAAAACACAAATTACAAACCAGTATCTCTTATAAACACATGTTAATATTCTAATTAAAAAATTAGCAAATAAAATCCAACAAAATGGAGAATAATGCGTTACAAAAGTGAGACATTATAGATACACAAGTCTGGATTCAAGGTTCAACATCCGAAAACCAATCAACGAAATTCACCATATCAACAGACTAAAATAGGAAAATCATATGATCATAGGAATAGACGCAGAAAAAGCATTTGACAACTCCAATATTCATGCATAATAAAACCTTCCAGCAACCTTGAAATAGAGGGAAACTTCCTCAATTTGATAAACACCATCTACCAAAAACTTGCAGCTCAGAGAAGAAAGTCTACATGACTTTAAGTTTGGTGATAACTTTTTAGATATAGCTAGCAAAGCCATGATCCATGGAAAAAAAAAAAAAATCTAAGTTGGATTTTTTTTTTTTTTTTTTTGAAGACAGAGTCATGCGCCATCACCCAGGCTGGAGTGTAGTGACACAATCTCGGCTCACTGCAACCTCCACCTCCTGGGTTCAAGCAATTCTCCTGCTTCAGCTCCCCAAGTAGCTGGAATTACAGGCATGCACCACCACGCCCAGCTAATTTTTGTATTTTTAGTAGAGGCAGGGTTTTGCCGTGTTGGACAGGCTGATCTCGAACTCCTGACCTCAGATGATCCACCCGCCTTGGCCTCACAAAGTGCTGGGATTACAGGGGTGAGCCACCACTTCTGGCAAGATTGGAATTTTATAAAATGAAAAACTTCTGCTCTGTAAAAGACAATGAGAAAAACAAGCCACAGATGGGAGGAAAATATTTTCAAAAGATACATCTGGGAAAGGGCTGTTATCCAAAACATATACAGAGAATTCTTAAAACTTGACAGTAAGAAAACAAACAATCCAATTTAAAAATGGGCAAAAGACTTGAACTCCTCACCAAAGAAGATATATAGATAGCAGTAACCATATGAAAAGATGTTCAACATCATACGTCATTAGGAAATTGCAAATTAAAACAATGCATTATCAATGCACACCTATGAAAGTGGTGAAAATCCAAAACACTGACACCAAATGCTGGTGAGTATTTGGAACAACAAAAATTTCATTTATTACTTATGGGAATACAGGTGGCATAGCCACTTTGAAAGACAGTTTGGCTGTTTCTTACAAAACTAAACATACTCATATGATCCAGCATTGCACTTCTTTGTATTTACCTAAATGAACTAAAAACATGTACCTACCCAAAAAACTGCACACAGATGCTTATAGCAGTTTTATTCATAATTGCGAAAACTTAGAAACAACCAAGATGTTCCTCTGTTAGGTGAAAGGATAAATAAAATGTGGTACATCCAGACAATGGAATATTATTCTTGGCTTAAAAATGAGCTATCAACCCATAAAAATATATGAAGACACTTTAAATGCATATTATTAAGTTAAAGAAGCCAATCTAAAAAGGCTACATACTGTATAATTTCAACTATATGACATTCAGGAAAAGGCAAAACTGTGAAAACAGTAAAAAGATCGGTGGTTGCCTACAGTTGGCTTAGGATGAGCAAATAAATAGGCAGACTACAGAGGATTTCTAGGGCAGCAAAACCACTGTTTATGATACTTTAATGATAGATAACATGTCATTATTCATTTGTGAAAACCCAACAAATGTGCCATATTGAGAGTGAATCCTAAACTACAGACTTCGGGTGATAATGATGTGTCAAGATAGGTTCATCTAATATAATAAATGTCCCGCTGTGGTGCAGGATATTGAAAGCAGGAGAGGTTGTGCCATGCAGGGAGAGGAATTATACAGTAACTCTCTGTACTTTCCACTTATTTCTTCTGTGAATTAAAAGCTTTCTAAAAAATAAAGTTTCTTAAAATACTTTTAAAATTACTTATCCACCTCATGTGCAAAACTACATTTTATTCCAAAGAAAATGGGACTACTATTACCTTGTGCTGTTGATGTATGTGTCAAAGGAAAATCATACAAAAGGACGTATACATCTCAGTGTTACAGTAACAGACATACTGAGACAAAGCTCCTAGCAGAGCACAGAACAAAAGCTCAATATATGGTTGTTATTTTGTAACTATTCAAATGTTGGTTCTGATTATTGTCATCTGTATCATCATTATGCCTTTCTAGTTGTTAGTAATAAAAGAGCAAACTAGGTAAATTTTCATTCTAGTGATAAATTGTTTATTACTCTGTTTGGTTGCCGGCAGCATTCCTGTAACTCATTTCAGGACATGGCCCAAGGATATTTCTTGTTACAGATAACAAGAAAGGTAGCATTCCTGCAGAGCAGCACATGGAACTATACCTTGCATTTGGATGATTATTCAGTCTATCCTCAAATGAGCGTTGATGGATTTCCTGCAATCCATCTGGGTATAACCAAGGAAAAGGACACTTTGTTGTTTCTGTTAGGGAGATAAAATGTGGCATGGAGAGACAAAGTCCTAGGTTCCATCCAGGCAAGAGCAGGGGGGGATGGGGGGAAGCTCTCTTGGAGGTCCAGTATCTCTCCCTTTCCCTAGCTGATCCCTGGGCAAACTCAGCTGCCAGAAAATTCACAAAGCCCATGGTAGGACTTTTACACTTTGTGGGGGCTCTAAAACCATCACATTAGATATAGGACATATTTTGCAACATACCCTACTTCATAAATCAAAGTGTCATAAATGGGTATGTATATTAACATATGTTTATATAAACATTTATATACATTGATGTATGTATATAAACATATACATTGATGTATGTATATAAACATATACATTGATGTATGTATATAAACATTTATATACATTGATGTATGTATATAAACATTTATATACATTGATGTATGTATATAAACATTTATATACATTGATGTATGTATATAAACATTTATATACATTGATGTATGTATATAAACATTTATATACATTGATGTATGTATATAAACATTTATATACATTGATGTATGTATATAAACATACACATTTATGTAGGTATATAAACATATACATTTATGTATTATATAAACACACATATACATTTATGTATGTATATAAACATACATATACATTTATGTATGTATATAAACTCACAATATAGGGCAGAATACTGTTATCTTTGCCCCTGTATTCATGTGTTGTCCCTCATTTCTATGAACCCCAAACATGCCAGGGTTCCACATGTAATTTGTGGCAGTTCAGTAAAATAATAATCAAGGCCTACAGAGGATGTTTCAGCCATATAAGACTAGGGCCCAAACTTAGCAGACAAAGTTCCAAGTCCCTCAAGCAGCGCACACCAACAGAACAAGAGGAAAGACTTCATCATGCCTGAAGAAGACTGCAGTTATTCACATGAATGATCCCAGAACAGGATGCAGTGAAGGAACACACACACCTCAGTGACAGCAGCTTCCTTCCTGCTGGCATGTCACCAGGAAAGGAAGCCCAAAGCCCAGGCAGGCCACGTGCTCGGGAGTCTCCTATTTCCACCACCAGGGCATGCATGTCTGAAATTCTGACCTAATGCCTGCATATTCTTCCCCAAAGTCAGAGAACAATTGACTGGTTTCTTTTGCTACAAAACTTATAAAGAAGAAAGAAACATTTACTAAAAATACGAGTATAAACAATTTTTATTTTCCATATATTTTCTCCTTTTTTTTATATACCTTTGCGAAACATTTAAAAAGTGAGATCTTAGCTTCTGGGTTCTGTTTGTACTAGCATTTTTCAAACTGCGGGTCATGACTGATGTGTGAATTAGAAATCAATTCCATGGGTTATAAACAGCATTTTTGTAATTAAATAGAATTGAATAACACAAAAACCCTGCAGCTAACATAATATTTAATGATGATATATTTTCCCCTAATTTTATGAAGGTATTATTTCCCAAGGAGAAGTAGAAAAAAATAGAAAACATTTCCCAAGGAAAATCTAAAAACCTGTTAGATGTTGGAGATTCTGGGTAATCTTGGACATACTGATCTTTAGTTGCTCATCAGTGACAGAGACTCCTTCCCCCGATACTTGGCCTACAAATCCCAGCTTAAATACAATATTGGCTAGGAGGTGGGTAAGATGTTTTAGAAAAATAATTTTTAAAAAGTAACACATAAGCAGTTGGTTTTACTAGTGGATGATACAATTCAATATTGATAGTGTACGTTTTCTTTAAATGAAACAAAAACATATAACGCTTTTGGCAAAACATTTCCATACATTGTTCCAGTCTGAAAACGAATAACAAATATTAAAAAAGAAACAGGGATATTTGAGTACAGAAATTCCTTTGTATACTTGTATTTTTTGAATTTGTTGGAAGCAGCTTTTCCTTAATGATCCACATGTATTTAACATGGACTTAAGTGTTTAAGTTATATGGACTTTTCCATCAGTAACTAATTAGGTGCAACAAATAATACAGTATTACATCATAACTACAACCAATAATATGTCATCTGGCTAGAGGTGGCTGGGGCAAAAAAGTGTGTGTGTGTGTGTGTGTATATATATATTTACACAAACATATATATACACACACATATATATACACACATATACATATTTATGTATATATCTAATAAATATTAGATATATACACATTTATGTATATATGTAATAAATATTAGATAACAAGCAAGCAGAGGCATTACAGATTATCCTGGAAAGCAGATTAACATCGTTAAATCTTGTTATAAACTGTTTAAGTATTATAGATGGTAATAAAAACTAGTGAATCCAATTACAAGTTATAAAAATTTTTAATAGGGCAGAATTAACTCAAAAGTTTTGAAAAAAAGTTTACCTTAAAAATTTTATAGTTTCCGGGGCACAGTAATTTTTTTTTAATGGAGAACAAATAATTGAAGACAAGAGAGATCCGGTTTATAAAATTTTGTAATTTTCTCAAAATAAAAGACCTGGATGAAAAACTGATGATTAATTCAACACCCATCAAAAATTTAAAAACCTATTCTAATAAATTGAATTTTATTTAGGCTCTGATTTTTGTTATTCATAAACATTTTATTGGACCCATTTATATTTTAAAATGAAACCATTGTATCTATAAATAAAATATATTGAATTGCTTTTCATGAATTCAAATTTGTAATAATCAGAATTGTCATAGGAGAGGTAAAAGAGTAACTCTTGTACACAAAAATTTATAGACATTTAGTATTGCTTGATTTATAATAAGGAAAACCTGAAGAATAAAAAGCTATTGCTAAATAATATAAATTAGTTAAATAAATATTGGCACAGCTATGCAAAGTGATTATTTTTAAAAACACAAAATTTGCCTAGATTTCTTATTTATCTCAGAAAATGCTCACATGATATTAAATAAAAGAAAAAAGCTTGCCTAAACCACATATTTACATATTTGCATATGTAAATATGCTGTGTGTGTGTGTGTGTGTGTGTGTGTGTGTGTAACATGTATGTATTCCACAATGGAATTCTTGTCTCCTCTGAGCCTCTCAGAGTTCTGGATTGCAGGCTGGATGATTCTTCAGGGAAGGAGAACCTCAGTCATGATTATTAGAGGCCAAGGGAGAAGCTGTGTTACAATTCAGGACCTGTGGCAGCTCTGTGTAGCTGAGGCAGCTAGAGAAGGGGCTGAAGTACTCCCAGCTGCTAGAGCAGCAAGTCTTTCTTTGCAAGGGCATTTAGCCATCACATGATCTTCTCCACCACACAATGTAATCTGAACCTAGCTAAGTGTATACTTGTTACACATAATTGATTGATTGAACAATATAGATGAAATTAAGCCCACACTATTATATCTAAAAGTCTAGTCCATTATCCACTCAGGCTTTAGAAAAATCATTTGTCCACAAGAAAAACACCAATAATGTAGACTTGTCAGAAACCCTCTCGCATAGCAGATACATTACATTATTTATATAGAAAAAAATATCTGGCAAACTGCATAAAAATCTGCAGAAACCTGTCTATTTTAGGTAGATTATTTGATCAGAAAGAAATTTCCCAAAACAGAGGAAAATTTCTCTCCAACTGTAACCTTACTTGCATGTTTATAATAAGGAAAACCTGGAGAAATAAAAGCTATTGCTTTTATTTTTTTTGCAACTGAACAACTTATCCTTGTTTACTAA
This sequence comes from Symphalangus syndactylus, assembly GCF_028878055.3. NCBI lineage: Eukaryota > Metazoa > Chordata > Mammalia > Primates > Hylobatidae > Symphalangus > Symphalangus syndactylus. The sequence goes on from NC_072436.2 coordinate 83,680,746, forward strand.
GAAGAGATTCTTGTGATTTTACTGGCAGAATATAAAAATTATTGTTTTATTATTTTTAAAAGTGCCACAAATCTATACACGTTTTATAATTTTATGTGGAAAAAATCATATTTACCACGTATCAGATTATTGGTCCATTCTTCACTCAAGTAACAGTTTTGCCGTACAGGTCATTATTAACTAAGAGTGGGCACTTAAATAATCAACTAAGTCTATTGCCCACTTTATTATGAAATTACATTTTGAAACCAGAGTAATATGTGCTTTTTTCAGTAAATGACTATGTTTTCTAAAATATATGGGCACTATATGTACATATAAAATACTATTTTAATATTATATCATTTTTTATTAATAGCTCATTAACACATCACATTAATATATGACATATTAATATATTCCTTAGTTGCACTATTAATATATTTATTATATATTGTTTTATAATTATATAATAGATTATATTAATGTATAAGCATATAACTCATTTCATTGTGCTTCCCTTTATTGTACCTTGCATATGTTGCTTCTTTTACAAATTGAAGGTTTGCGGCAACCTTGCATTAAGCAAGTCTATTGGCACCTTTTTTTCAATAGCATATGCTCATTTGGCTTCTCTATGCCATGTTTTAATAATTCTCACAGTATTTCAAACTTTTTCATTATTATTATATCTGTATGTTGATCTGTGATTAGTGATCTTTGATGTTACTATTTTAATTGTCTTGTGGTCCCACGAACCATGCCCTTCTGAGATGAAAACAAAATGAATAAAGTTGTTTGTGTTCTAACTGCTCTCCAGCTGTTTGTTTCCATCTCTTCCTCTCCTTGGGCCTCCCTATTCCTGAAGACAAAACAATATTGAAATTAAGCCAAATGGGTTAAAAATCCTACAATGGCCTCTAAGTGTTCAAGTGAAAGGAAGAGTCACATGTTTCTCACCAAATCCAAAGCTAGAAATGATTAAGTTTGTAAGGGAGTCATGTCAAAGCCAAGACAGGTCAAAAGCTAGGCCTCACATCAAACAGCCAAGTTGGAATGCAAAGGAAATAGTCTTGAAGAAAATTAAAAGTGCTACTCCAATGAACACATGAATGATAAGAAAGTGAATAAGCCTTATTGCTGATATGGAGAAAGTTTTAGTGCTCTAGATAGAAGATGAAGCCAGCTACAGCATTCCTTTAGGCTAAAGCTTAATCCAGAGCCAGGCCCTAACTCTCTTCAGCTCTATAAAGGCTTAGACAGGTGAGGACACAGCAGAAGAAAAGTTTAAAACTAGCAGATTAGTTGATGAGGTTTAAGAGAAAAAGCCATTTCCATAACATAAAAGTGCAATGTGAAGCAGTAAGTGTTGGTGTAGAAACTGCAGCAAGTTATCCAGAAGATCTAGCTAATATCACTGACGAAGATGACTATATTAAGCAACAGATTTCAATTGTTGATGAAACAGTCTTATGATGAAAAAATATTCCATTTAAGACTGTCAGAGAGGAGAAGTCAATGCATGGCTTCAGATCTTCAAAGAACAGTCTGCATCTCTTGCTAGGCACTAGTGGGCCTCGTGAGTTCAATTTGAAGCCAATGTTTACTTACTGTTTTGAAAATCCTACAGCCCTTAAAATACATGCTAAATCTACTCTTCATGTAGTCTATAAATCAAACAATAAATCTGGTTTACAGAGTGGCTTACTGAATATTTTAATGACACTATTAAACCTGCTGCTCAGAAAAAAAATAAAAAATTCCTTTAAAAATATTACTGCTCATTGACAATGCATCTAGTGACCCAAGAACTCTGATGGAGAGGTACAAGGAGATTAATGCTGATTTTATGCCTGCTATCACAACAACCATTCTACAACCCATGGATCAAGGAGTAATTTTGACTTTCAAGTATTACTATTTCAGAAACATATTTCATAAGTCAATGGCTGTCATAAGTAGTGATTTATCTGGTTGATCTGGACAAAGTAAATGGAAAACCTTCTGCAAAGAAGTGTTTTGAATGGCATTCTAGATGCCATTAAGAACATTAGTGATTCATGGGAGGAGGTCAAATAGCAACATTAACAAGAGTTTAAAAGAAATTGATTTCAACCATCATGGATGACATAGAGGGGTTTGTAATTTTAGATGAGGAAGTAACTACAGATATAGTGAAAATAGGAAGACAAAGAATTAAAAGTGGAGTCTGAAGAGGCAACTGAATTGCAGCCATCACATGATAGAACTTGGAGATGGAGTAGTTGCTTCTTATGGATAAGCAAAGAAACTGGTTTCTTGAGATAAAATCTACTCATCGTGAAGATGCTATGTACATTATGAAGATGACAACAAGCAATTTGGACTATCACATAGACTTACTTAATAAGGTTGCAGCAGAGTTAGAAAGGACCAACTCCAATTCTCAAAAAACCTCTACTGTGTGTAAAATGTCATCAAAGAGCATTGCATGCTACAGAGAAATAGTTCATGAAGAGTCAATCAATGTGGCAAACTTCACTGTTGTCTTATTTTAAGAAATTGCCACAGCCACCCCAACTGTTAGCAACCATCCCTGTGATCAGTCAGTAGCCACCAACATCAAGGCAAGACTCTCGGACAGAAAAAAGATTATGACTTGCTGAAGGCACAGATGAATGTTAGCATTTTCTAGCAATAAAATATTTTTGATCAAGGTAAGTAATTTTTAAAAACATGATGCTATTTCATACTTAATAATCTACAGTACAGTGTAAGCGTAACTTTTATATGCACTGGGAAAACAAAAAAAATCCTTTGACTGGCTTTATTGCAATATTTGCTTTACTGTGGTAGTCTAGAGGTGAACCCACAATATCTCTGAGGTATGACTGTAGTATTTTATATAAAAATACTATGCCCATATGGAAAAAAATAGTCATTTGCTGGAAAAGCATAGATTACTCTTATTTCTGCATTACATATATGTATACATAATTGCAGTAATTACATATACATATATATAAGTAATTGAAGTTATAATCATATATATGTGTGTACATATGTATGTGTGTGTGTGTGTGTGTATATGTGATGATTAACTGCAGGTACAGATTGAGCATCCCTTATTCAAAGTGCTTAGGAGCAGAAGTGTTTCAGATTTCTGATTGTTTCAGATATTGGAGTGTTTGCATATACACAATGAGATGTCTTAAGGATGGCACTCAAGTCTAAACATGAAATTCATTTATGTTTAATGTACACCTATAAAAACAGCCTGAGGGTAATTTCATACAATAGTTTTAATACTTTTGTGCATGAAACAAAGCTTGTGTACATTGATCCATCAGAAAGCAAAGCTGTCATTATATCATGTTTGTGCTCAAATAGTTTCAGATTTTGAAGCATTTTGGGTTTTGAATTTTGGGATTAGATATGCTCCACCAGTCTATATATATACACATACATACACATACATACCACACACACACACGTACACACATATATACTGTACATATACATACACTGTGTGTATACATATATACACACATACACTATATGTACATGCACATATACTGTATATATATATACACACACATACTATATATATATATACACACTGTATGTACACCCACACTGTGTGTATATACACACACACACACACACTGTATACACATACACACACACACAGTAAAGCAATAATATTGATGGGCTCCATAAAATATACAAGTAGAACAATGTTGGAGATTTACTAGCTCACATAAAATTAGGACATCTCTAATGTGTAATATATATTTCAAAGCTATAAATGCCAGGTTTTAGTTTAACAGACAGAACAAATAGCAGATTTAATATAACAGAGAGAAGATGTTTTATCTCTTAGCCCCAGGGCTTCTGTCATGCCATAAAAGCAAGTCTACTATTTAAATCATAATAATCTGAGAAAAAGTCTTTTGTAGGCTATGTCAATTTTTTTTTAATTTTTATGTTTTGTTTTAATCACACCAATTTTTAAGTTAGTTGACCATAAAACAGCAGTGAGGGACTAAACTTGTGGGCTCATCACACAGTATCAAGCATAGTTCCTCTATTTAAAATATAAATTCTAATTATGTAAGAATAGTTTTTTAACATGAATAAACAATATCCTAAATGATAATTTTACATAACAAACTAGACAACTTGCTACAGATTCATGTGTATAATCATCCACTAGTATCACAGAAACAAAGATGTTGTTTCTTAGAAATTCTGACTCTGTGAAACCTAAAAATGGCATAATTGGTCTTTGTAGGTGCATTGCATATTTTTCAGTAGGTAAATCATTCAAGGTGGCAATATTTTACTAAATTTCAGTATTAGAAAAGAAGCAATATTTTAAAACATGAAACAATGGAAACTTTTTTACAGAATGGAAAGGTTTATTACAAGGAAGGCTGAGGGAATGTAGAATAAGTCTGTCTCTTTAATAAAATGCTCCATCCATCATCCAAAGTAAACAATATTTTACTTTGATGCCAACATATTTCTTTGGCAGTGTAATCACATGGTGATAAGAGCACAGGCATTGAAATAAGAGACATTTGCAACTTACAAGCTGAGTGATGCTGAGTGATATAGTTGGGTTCACCTATCTCCAATTCCTTCATTGGTCAAATAGAAATAGTAAGACTTAGTGTACAGGGTTCTTGCCTGTAAAGTGTGTATTATTTCATATGATGCCAATGGCACGTTCCATTTACTGTTATTTTTATTTACATCAGTTTCCTGTAGAAATACTTGCCACTTTTTAGGGCACACTTTTTTTTAATGAAAAAAAAAAAAAAAAAACGTACTTAGTAGTAGTCACCTGCCTTGCTATGTTATTTTTGTAACTCCTGGGATTATGACACCCAGTAATATCATAGCATGTTATTATTCTCTATTTATATCTGCCTTACTATTAGATTAAGACGCAGGCAAAGTAACCACAAATGTTTTGGAGGTTTTTGCTTCCATGACTTATTTCAAAGGAAAATCCATTTTACTTGAGATGGTGTAAATATTTGAAGAATAGTGAATCTGTTTCTGATTATTAATACCATAATTCAGGAAAACCCTACACAACATTAGTATACTTCAAGTGTTGCAACTACAAACCTGTAAGAAAATAAGCATTATGCAGATCAGAAGAGTGATCTCAGATAATTCAAAGAATCTGGCCGAGGTCAAGGAGCTTTTAAGGAGCCTAATCAGATATAACAAAGACTTTCTCCTATTATCCACCTGCAGAAGCACTGAGGGCCACAAAATGATGCATCCAGGAGTATGATGATTAAAATAAAATTTCTAGCTGATTCACAATAATGAGAGAGTTAAATTTGTCAGAATACTGAACAATATGTGTGAGTTTATGATTTCTTGTTTTGGAGCCTCCTCATTCTATAGAAACAGAAAAACCTGTCACTCAGAATGCTGTCAGACCTCAACATCCTACCTGTAATTTCCTACTGTAAGGGCCTGGAAACTTTCTATACTATTTGATGTGATGGAAAACAAATTAATATCAAATTGCTCCTTCTCTTTACAGTGGCTTTCTATTAATTTTTGTTCTAATAACATTTTGGGGGGCAATAAAAAATAGGCAAATATTATCACAGCACCTAATGGTGAAGCTTGAAGTTATAAAAATTGACTTTAATAAATTTTGGGTCAGTTATTTTATTTTTATGATGCCATAGTCACTAATGTTTGTAGGGTTTTTGATCACGTATGCTTTGGGGTCCAGCTTACAGCAGAAAACTGTAACCTTCACTTATAAGATGAGGTAAAGATGTTTGATTATGCTAAAAACCCTTGCATATATAAAGCCATACTTTTTAATAAGATGCTCTGTTAAGAAGTCAATATTTATAGAATAATCTTATCATATAACTCTGTTATCAAAATAGTTTAAATGATAAAAAGCAAAGGGCTTAATGAAATGTGCGTGACATTCAATTTTTCTATTTAATGAGTGACCACATGAACAGAATAGATTGATACAAGCTGAATGTAACCTCATAAACTACAAATAATATACGAATAATTTCTAGAGGTTGCCAAACTCTATACACCTTATTTTAGTATCTCAAATCCTAACTAATAGCCATAAATTTCTACAATGCTTTAACTTTATTTGGATAAAACAGCAGCATGAAATGGACGTTCTCACCTCACCAAATATTGATTCAGAGCTTTTTTTAAAAAAATAAAGTTTTAACCTCTCGGTTATTCTCAGAATGATTATTTCCTCTGCAATAGCTACCTGCCCCTATCAAATACAAAAAAAAAAGATAAAAAATAAAGTTAATTATTTTTATGTGGGACAAGTACTAACAGACTAAGTTGGAAGTTAAAAAATTGGCAGTATACTTTAGACTCAAAATAAATGAATGTGCCAGGACTGAGCATTTTTTACCGTTACCAGGCAAAACAACCTAATACAGTTATATAAAGGTAATTGTGTGCAACACATTTTTCCCAGAAAAATCTACCTATAATCTATTATGAAAGATCTACTCATTTCTCCCTTAATCTATGTACATACCTAATAATTTCAAGTGGAACCAATCTCTGTAATAGTTTCCTATTGCTACTATAAACAAATTATGATAAACTCAGTAACTTAAATACACAAACACATATACACATGTACACATACTATGCTCTGTCTTACAGTTTTGGAGGCAGAAATACACAGTAAGTTTCACCGTAATGAAGTCAAGGTACTGGCAAGGCTAGTTCTTTCTGAAGATTCTAGGCTAGAAATTTTCCTGCCTTTTCCAGCTTCTAGAGCAGGGGCGTCCAATTATTTGGCTTCCCTGGGCCACATTGGAAGAATTGTCTTGGGCCACACATAACAAAAATAGCTGATGAACTAAAATAAACCTCATGTTTTAAGAAAGTTTACGAATTTGTGTTGTACCGCATTCAAAGCCATCCTGAGCCACATGGGGCCTGTGGGCTGCAGTTTGGACAAGCTTGCTCTAGAGGGTGCTAACATTTCTTGCTTGTGGTTGTACCACTATTACCTTCCTCATATGTCAGGAGCTTCATCCTATCAGACAAGAAACTCCTGTACATATCTTTTCTAGACAATTCTATCACTACTTATGGCTTCTGCTGAGTTACCTTTGTGGATTTCATGCCTAATCACATGCCTAATCTCTTCATAATCCTCTGTGTGATTAAATAGTCTGATCGTTTTATCTCTTCCAGACAGTAGCAAAATGTTGTCAAGCCATACACTTGGCTTTTTTTTCAGAGCATGCTTTCCTAACAGTGAATCCCCTCATAGTAGCATGTTTTAAAAGCCCTGGCTCACTTTTGCATAAGAATTTTGCCCTCAATTTATATCTTTCCTCTTACATTTCACATTTCATAAGAAAAAAAACAAAGCCACATCTTCAACACATTGCTCAGAAATCTCCTCAGCTAAATATCCAAGTTTATCAGATACAGTTCCTTTCCACACAACTAGAAAATATAATTCAGCTAAGTTTCCTGCTATTATATAACAAGGATCCCCTTTCTTCCAGACTCTAGTACCATATTTTTCATTTGTTTCTGGTCTCCCAACAGCAGCCCTTTTAATGTCCATATTTCTACTAATAGCCTGCATATAACAATTTCAGTATTCTCTAAGACAATAAGTTTTTCTCCTGTGCTCCTCACTTCCTTCTGCACCCTTGCTAGAAGCCCCTTTAATGTCCATAAACTTACTAACATTCTGTTCAAGACTCCCTAGACATTTTCTATAATGTTCCTTAAACTTCTTTCAGCCTCTACCCATTACCCAATTTTAAAGCCACTTCCACATATTTTGGTACGTGCTATAGAAGTACCCCACTTTGTAGTACTGATATCTGTACTAGTTTCCTATTGCTGCTGTAACAAAGCGCCACATAAAAAGCTCCTAGGAAGTACCCCACTTTCCACTACTAATATCTGTACTAGTTTCCTATTGCTGCTGTAACAAACTGCCACATGAAAAGCTACTAGCCCTGGGAGAGGGGGTGATGTATGCAAAGTGCAGAGAAAGAGAGAAAGAGATAGATAGAGAGAGACAGAGAGAGAGAGAGACATTGCCTGGTGTTCAAATCATAAGGTGGTTCTTCGTGCTACTGCAAAACTAGTTATGAGGCTTTAAAAAAGAATGTATAATGAGTCATGTGCTCTTATAATTTAAAAATTCATAATTAGAGGCATTTGTGATTGCGTGTTGCAAAGGAATCCCTCAATTAGTCTTATGTACACCTCAGTCCATCTCATAAAAACATTAGGGAAACATTAATACCCTACTAAATGATTCTATAAACTGAAAACTGAAAGTTTATTTTTATATTTTATAGGTCTTTAAAAAGTTAGGTGCGTAAAGAATAATTGGAAAATACTAAGCTGTGAGACTTCCAGCAATGCTATATAGTAAGAAACTTATTCCTGAAACAATGTAGGGGAAATTGGTAGAACAGCACAGTGTATGTGAAAGCTAATTAGTTAAAACATAGTAAATGAAACTCCAAATTTAAATTTAAATAAAAAGACTAATTGAAATAGAGCAAACAAAGAAGACTGTAACTGCATACTAATATGTCTAGCTTAATACTTTTGCAGAGGACAAAGGCATACAATTCATTAGAGATAAAAATCTGCAAGCATAACTCAAAACTAAAATGGAAAATTCCATGAAAAAAGAAGATCTAGGGAAATGAGAAGATTGAGAGGTCATTACTGAAAAATGCCAATTTTTTCTACTTGGTGGAAAGTTAAGTGAGAGATATATTTAGCAGTTATCAATACTAATGAGCAACAAGTCACAGAGTTGAGAGGTTAGAAGGCTATAATGTCTTGATGTCAACTATAATTTATCATTTCCAAAAATTTTTAAATGATGGTTAACACATTTGTCTAAGGTTGACTAACTCATATATAATACAGTTTTACATAGCAACTAGAAGACTTAAAAATCATTTTAATTTACTTTCCAAAAAAAAAATTTGGAAAGGTTAGGTCAGCAAAATACCTTATTTGCTTTGTTTTACTTCTCTGGGTCCAGTTCGACCCTGAGCAGCCCTTCTGTTCCCCATCACTGACTTTACAATTTGCCAACATTTTTTTCATTGTTGTGTTTAAGGGAAGCTAGAAGAAGGTAAAAATCAAGATAGGGCAAACATTTATTACACTAGCACAATGTCAGATCCCAGCATTATAAAATGCCTTATGGGGAGAAGGTGTTTAACATTTACTGAATGAAAAGTTTGCTTTTTGTCAACAACTTTTAGGGTACTGCATCTACTACCTAAGGTTTCAAAAGGCATTCAATACATTACATAAAATATAATTGCTCATGAAACAAATTTCTCCCATCTATTTTATTCTCTGTATCTCACAACTACACCAATAATTCAGCTCCTCATCCCTTGACTGACTAGAGCAATAACCTTCTGATAATCTTCCCTGACACTAGCCACTAATTTCTTCAATATATCATCTGTATGTCAAAACAGTTAAATTCCAAAAACATGTAGCTGATAAAAATAGATTCCTTGCTATAAATATCTGATGCCCACAGAACCATATTAAATTAATAATCATAACATGACAAGGCCTACAGCTAGCCCAAACCCAGTTTTTCAGTCATGCTCTACTGTATCAACAATTCTTGAAGTTATTCAAACTTGTCCTAAAATTTAATTTACTAGGAAAAATCTATTTATTTCTTTGAGTCTTATCTTAATCTCATCACAGTGGAGTCAAAATAGAGCTAGATTCATTTACCTATGTTAACGTAGCTCCTTTTACATAGCTTAATAATAATTATAATAATAATAAAAGTGACATCAAAGGTGTGTTACATATTCATCTGTCATATTCTATTTACCATCATGTAAACTACTTTTGGATATCAACGGTAATCTTCAACATTCAATTTAATGCCTAGAAAATAACAAATTTAATAAATATTTCATATATAGAGATGATTAAATGAATGAATAAGTAAATAAACTTACTTGTTGAAATCTCCAGAATGTTGGACTATTTTTCATGAAACATGCTCATGAAATTGATGATTTTATTTTTGGTGTTTCTGACTACTTATTTATACATTTCTTTTTGGAGATAAATGAGCTTAGTCTAGTCATAACTTTTATTAAGTTAAAAATTAAAACAGCAGTGTATGGTTAAAAAGTGAAAATCATTCCATTGGTCTTCTGAAGCCTATAAGAAAAAGTACTTCCATTATATGCTATGACAGAGGACCTTGTCCCAGACAGGGCTTCCAGCTAAAAAAACAAAGGAAGCACAACAACAACAACCCAAAAATCTAAAAACTAGACACAATAAAATAAATGAGACAATTGCTTTTCAGGAATTGACAATAGGGACTTTCATATTTAAGAGAGTGGAAACATGTGAGGGTCTATGGTTACCTAACTTTCTACCTGGAAGCACAATGCTGCCTTAATGCAAGAAAATAAAACCCAAGCATACCGACAGTCTTTCTAACGTGAGGAGGTAAATTTGGAGTTCTAGGTGGCTGGTGCACTTGGAATTTTAGACAAAAAGTAATTAAAATGATGGAATGTTTTAGAAGGTACGGGGTAGAGGGAAACATTAGCTTGGAATATCAAATTAAGGTGGTTTCCATGAGCTGGCTTGTGGGTGAGATTGTGGGAAGTCTAAATGAGATTGCCACTGTGGGACTGAGAACAGAACAGAACTAACCACGATGTTACAGTGATAACAGAAGTTGGAATTCCATGTTAAGCTGAGTAGAAAAACCTCACTGAGAATGTCAGGCTTCATTATGATACCTCAAAAATACCTTGTTTTGAGAGTTGGAACTAGGCCCAAGGACAAAGTTCAAAACTCAGATAGACTTAATATAACAGTAAAAAGAATGATCAAACCAGACACAAACAAGGATCTTCATTAATTTCGTGGTCTATCAGAACAAAACAAAAATTCTATAAAGCAAGACAACATAGTCTGCTCCTTCAAAAAAATAAAAACTTTACTAAATAATCTGAACACCTAAAAACTATTAGACCTGCCAATAAATAGGAAAATGTGAACTATAATAAAGAAAATAAGTACAAACAGACCTTAGATGTTGTATTTAATTGACAAGGACTTTAAAACTGCTGTTTTTTAATTTTGGAGTTTGATAACTATAAATCCATTCCATGCTATGACAGAGGACCTTGTCCCAGACTGGGCTTCCAGCTAAAAAACAAACAAAGCACAACAACCACAACCCAAAAATCTAAAAACTAGAAGCAATAAAATAACTGAGATGATTGTTTTTCAGGAATCAGACAATAAGTATTAGATGATATAGTTTAATAAGTATAAAAAGCTATACTCAAGAATTTCAAAGAAAATGTTTTATAGTGAGTGAACATACACAGAATTAAGTAGAAAAATGGAATCTCTAGAAAAATAAAATAATGGGGAATTCAGGAATGAAAGTAAAACAAAGATATCTGCTTACTGTCCAACTTTATACTGGAGATCCTGTACAGTTTAATGAGGCAAGAAAAAAATGATTAAAAATAAAGAAGTAATTTGTCTCTATTCAGTGGTTATCAATGTAGACAATCTCAAACATATCTACAACCTCTACTATAAAAAATAAAAGGATTTATCTGAACCATAGAGTACAAGTTCACTATAAAAAAAATCAATTGCATTTCCATAAACTAATGACAAATTAATGTAAAGTAAAAGTTTAAAACACTACATACAGAACTAAGAGCATAAAATACTTATGAATATATTTAATATAATATGTTCAGGATTACAATAATGAAAGTACAAAATATTGCTGAGTGAGCTAAAAGAAGTATTATGGATTGAATTTTATCTCCCCAAAAGATATGTTCAAACTAACCCTATATACCTATGAACGTGACCTTATTTAGAAATAGTCTTTGCAAATGTAAACCCAGTTTCAATTAGTCATATTAGATGTATTAGTTCATTCCCATGCTGCCAATAAAGACATACCTGAGACTGCATAATTTATAAAGAAAAGGGGCTTTATTGGCTCACAGTTCCACAGAGCTGGGGAGGCCTCGGGAAACTTACAATCACGGTGGAAGGGGAAGCAAACACATCCTTCTTCACATGATGGCAGCAAGGGGAGGTGCCAAGCAAAAGGGGGGATAGCCCCTTATAAAACCATTAGATCTCGTGAGAACTATCACAAGAACAGCCTGAGCGTGACTGTCCCCGTGATTAAATTACCTCCTACCAGGTTGCTGCCATGATACATGGGGATTATGTGAACTATAATTTAAGATGAGATTTGGGTAGGGACACAGCCAAACCATATCATTAGGTTAGGGTATTCTCTAATTCAATTACTGCTGTTCTTATAACAAAAGGGAAATCTTGACAAAGATGTACAGGAAGAATCCCATATGATGACAGGTGCGGAATTTGGAGTCATGCATCTACAAGCCAAGAGTCACCAAGGACTGAAGAAAATCACATGAAGGTAGGAGAAAGGAATGAGATAAACTCCTTTAGAGCCCTCTGGAAGAAACGAACTATTCTCTTTTTTAAAAAAAACTGATTTATTTATATTTAATTGACAAATAATAATTATATATATTTATGGGGTACAATGTGATATTTTGATTAAGGTGTACATTAAAGAAAGATTCAACCAAGCTGCATGGTAAACACAGATATATTTCAAAAGTGCTAAAATAGATTTTTAACATTGTTATCACTAAAAATTATAAATTGGTGAAGTGATGGATATGTTAATTAGCTTAATCAAATGTTTCGATAATGAAATTGAATCTTTCTAGACCTAGAAAACAACATTTACAACCCCTTGATTTTAAATTTCTAACCACTAGAAATGGGAGATAATAAATTTTTGACATATTAAGCCACTCAGTTTGTGGTAGTTTGTTACAGCAGCCATGAAAAACGAATACGGCTATACCTCATTGTATGCGCTTAGATTTATTGCACTTTGCAGATATTGCATTTTTTACAAATTAAAGGTTTATGATAATCTTGATCTAGGAATTCTATCTCTGCCACTTTTCCAGCAGCAGATGCTAGTCCATGTCTCTGTGTCACATTTTAGTAATTCTCACATTTCAAATTTTAATGTTATATCTGTATGGTGATCTATGATCAGTGGTCTGTGTTGTTTCTATTTTAATTGTTTTTGGGCATCACAAACCGTGCTCATATAAGACACTGAACCTAGTTGATAAATGTCATATGTGTTCTGACTGCTCCACCAACAAGCCATTACCCCATCTTGCATTCATTGGGCCTCCCTATTTCCTCATGCACAACAAGATTGAAATTAGGCCAAGTAATAGTCCTACAAGGGCCTCTAGGTATTCAAGTGAAAGGAAAACTCACCCTGGATGCATTTTAAATCAAAAGCTAAACATGATTAAGCTTAGTGAGGAAGGCATGTCAAAGCTGAGACAGGCCAAAAGCTAGACCTTTTGTGTCAGTTAGTCAAGTTGTGAATATAAAGGAAAAGTTATTGAAGGAAACGTAAAATGCTATTCCAGTGAGCACAAAATGTTAAGAAAGTGAAACAGCCTTATCGCTGATATGGAGAATGTTTTAATGGTCTGGATAGAAGATCAAATTAACCACAACATCCTCTTAAGTCAAAGCCTTATCCAGAACAAATCCCTAACTCACTTCAATTCACTGAAGGCTGAGAGAGGTGAGGATGCTGCAGAAGAAAAGTTTGAAGCTAGCAGACATTGGCTCATGAGGTTTAAGGAAAGAAGCCATCTCCATAATATAAAAGTGAAGAGTGAACCAGTAAGTGCTGGTGTAGAGGCTGCAAGTTATCCAGAAGATCTAGCTAAGCTCATTGATGAAGGTGGCTGCACTAAACAATAGATTTTCAATGTTGATGAAACAGCCTTGTACTGGAATAAAATGTTCTCTAGGACTTTGATAGCTGGAAACAAGAGAGCAATGCCTGGCTTCTAAGCTCCACATGATAGGCTCCTCTCCTGTTAGGGGTTAATTCAGTTGGTAACTTAAAGATAATGCTCATTTACCATTCAAAAACTCCTAGAGCCCCTAAGAATTAGACTAAATCTATTCTGCTTGTGCTCTATAAATGGAATAACAAATCGTGCATGACAACATATCTGTTTAATGGTTTACTGAATATTTTAAGCCCATTGTTGAGATCTACTACTCAGATAAAAAAAGATTCTTTTAAAATGTTACTGCTCATTGACAATGCACCTAGTCACCCAAGAGCTCTTATGGAGATGTACAAAAAGATTAATGATGTTTTCATGCCTGCTAGCACAATATCCATTCTGCAGTCCAAGTATCAAAAAGTAATTTCAACTTTCAAGTATTATTATTTAAGAAATACACTTTGTAAGGTTATAGCTGCCATAGATAGTAATTTCTTTGATGGATCTGGGCAAAGGAGAGTGAAGACTTTCTGCAAAGAATTCACCATTCTAAGTGCCATTAAGAATGTCCATGATTCTTGACACTAGGTCAAAGTATTAACAGGAATTTGGAAGAAGTTGAGTCCAACTCTCATGGATGACTTTTAGGGATTCAATACTTCAATGGAGGAAGTAACTATATATGGTGAAAATAGTAAAAGAACAAGAATTAGAAGTGGAGCCTGAAGATGGGACTGAATTCATGCAATCTCATGATAAAACTTAGAGGTTGAGTAGCTGCCTCTTATGGATAAGCAAAGAAAATGGTTTATTGGATAGAATCTATTTCTGGTAAAGATGCTCTGCACATTACTCAAATGACAACAAAGAACTTAGACTATTACACAAACCTGGTTGATAAAGCAGTGGCAGGGTTGGAAAGGGTCAACTTCAATTTTGAAAAGGTTCTACTGTGGGTAAAATGCTACCAATGAACATAGTACGCTACAGAGAAATATTTCATGAGATTAAGAGTCAATCAACGTGGCAAACTTCATTGTTGTCTTATTTTAATAAATTGTCAAAGCCACCCAAACTTCATCAACCACCACCATGGTCAGTCAACAGCCATTAACATTGAAGAATGGCCTTCATTAGCAAAAAGATTAGGACACACTGAAAGCTCAGATGAACATGAGCCTTTTTAGTAGTAAAGTACTTTTAATTAAGGCATGTCCATTGTTTTTGAATACCTACTGCCATTGCACACTTACTAGTCTACAGTATAGGGTAAACATAACTTTTCTATGCATTGAGAATCCAAAAATATCTAACTGGATTTATTGCAACATTGGTCTATTGTGGAGGTCTGGAACTGAACCTGCAGTATCTCTGAGGTATGCCTGTATTTTGAGAAAATATTTGAGTACACTCTCTAAGTTTTCTAGAGAAAGTAATTTGATTTCCAAGTTCTGAGAGATTAGACTACTAAATATTGAAGTATATTTAAGTATTGTGTTTTCATCAGAATTAGAGTCAATAAAGATTCAGAGACAAATGAAATCTTTCAGATACATACTTTGATGTATTGAACCAAATGTTTATTCTAAAGATTTATTAGACTCTGTCCTTGGTACCAAGAAAATAAAACGGTAGAATATATAATAAAGTATAGGTTAGTTTTTTTTGCCATCTATTTTTCACGGAAGGAAAGATTATATCTGGCACATCAAGAAGATTTTGCTTTAATGCTAGTAATTAATTATTGGAGAAACTCACTTGGAGTAGTTGGTAAAAAAAAAAAAAAAGTCATATTTAACATCAAAATGCCTTAATCAGATTTCTCATTTTCAGATAATCTCTTCTCAGATTATTTTTGTTTATGTTTTCAGCATTTTGGTGAAAGCATCTGGACTGACTAGGGAGATGATTGTTTACTTTCCTGGTTGTACTTTAGCAAAATATAAGAAATTTCCCTTTAAACGTAACTATCTACCTCGATTCCCCTTAATGGTCTAATCTCTCTGTCTTTGTCTACTCAGGAAGGAAATGAACTTTTTTTTCAAGTTCATTTTCATATTCCTTCAAGAAGTGCACTAAATCTAAAATAGAGAGGTTCAGGCAATGTTTCAAATAAGGGTGCTTCAAACAGGCATAACTAAGAAATCTTGGCTTGATTTGAAAGTGTGAATGCACTGTATGCCTTTACTTCTGTTCCCATCCTGCCAAGTTATTTTAACATTCTCATTTGGCAGTATTTTTTTCCAGATATGGACTTTGCCCAGATGTCTGCATATCTGGATTAGTTTTGTCAACAAGTCTTGACTCAAATTTCACCTTTACTAAAATGACTTTTCAACAATTCTGTAGTTTAATAATTATATCTCAGAGGAAGTGAAAAATATATCTGAATAATAACAATGAAATTGTAGCTCAGTGTTTGTAGAATAGGCACACTTTACTAATAGGAAAATCCACGGACTTATAAATGCTTTCCTTATTAAAAAGAATAAAAAATATTAGTCATATATTCAAACTATTCAAATTACAAAATTTGAACAAGAAAACCAGTCCAAAAAAACTGTAGAGCAAAAAAATGATAAGGATAATAGTTAATATTATTCAGAAGACAAAATGAGTAGGTTAAGTAAATTCTTATAACTAGAATAATTAAAACTAGAAAAAGTGAAAGAAACAAATGCTATCAGAAAGAAGACATATCTAAAAATATATGACTGAGATTTTCAAAATATTAGCATATGTCATCTATATTTTACATGCATATTATATTGCAAATGTAAACATATTATTTTTTGCCAGTGTTAGTATAATGAAGCTATCTAAGACTGTGCAGTTGCAAACCTTAGCTGTAGACAGCTCCTATAGAGTGTAACTCAGGGAGTCCCAAAATGTTACTCCTGCATCTACTCCAATGCCTGAAAATATTTCCAATAACCATTTTCCTTTATTGAGGTGCTGTAGGTCTCTGTTAAAACATAAACAGAATTCTTTTTCCCTGGTTTCTAGATGGCTTTGATAACGTTCCCTCTCTGTGACTGTTTCTAGGATATTTTTCTTTTCCCCATCAACTTCCACAAATTCCTGTCTTTGAGCCCCTTCACTTCTCATTTATATTTAGGTTTGTCATTTATGATGTGTGAAATTATTGTTTGATCTGTTTTCTGTTTCCTCAGTAACTGTCCATAAAAAAGCTGCCACTTGTTAGTCTGTAATGTCTTCCAGTCACTTAATAGCTATAAAGGTAACTGAGTTGCAGAAATTTTTCCAGGAAGACTCTATAATTCTCCAAATCCAAATCATTTATGTATATTCATGTGAGGATCTGAATGAAATTCAGACCTAGAGAAGCCTTTCTTTGGGCCCTACTTCATCTCATTCTAACCTCCCCATTTTCCTAATTGCCTTCAGGCAACTGTGTCCCATAAACCAGCAGTCCCCAATACAAGTAGTAAAACTTACTTGATAGGTTAATGAAGCCTCCTAACACTTTCAGTGAGATATGTTTAAGAGCACTGAAAAGACAAGTAGGCTGGTTTATAGCAGGGGTCCCCAACCCTGGGGGAAGTAGGCCAGTGCCAGTCCAGTTTGTGGCCTATGATTTTCTATTGCTGGATGCACAGCAGGAGGTGAGTGGCATCAGAGATGGGTTTCATGGCAAAAACAAATTTTCCATAGACAGTGGGGGTAGGGGAGGTTTCAGGATGAAACTGTTCCACCTGAGATCATCAGACATTAGTTAGATTCTCATAAGGAGCATGCAACCTAAGTCCCTTGCATGTGCAGTTCACCGTAGGGTTTGCGCTCCAATGAGAACCTAATGCTGCAGCTTATCTGATAGGAAGTGGAATTCAGCCACTAGTCTGACAACAGGTGGAGCTCAGTCAGTAATGTTCGCTCAGGGTCACTTACCTCCCACTGTGCGGCCCTGTTCCTAGCAGGCCACAGACAGGACTGGTACTGGTCTGCTGTCCAGGGGTTGGGGATCCCTGCTATTAGGTTGGTACATGAAAGATAATGGCAAAAACCGCAATTACTTTTGCACAACCTAATATAAACCAGCCTACTTGTCTTGTCAGTGCTCTTAAACCTTCTCATTGAAAGTGTTACGAGGTTTCATCAACCTATCTAGCAAATTTTACTAATTATATTGGTTGTCTACTGCTGCTTAACAAATTAACATAAATTTAGAAAATTTAAATAATACCTGTTTAATATCTCAGAGTTTCAGTAGGTCAGGATTTCAGGTAGTATATGACTGGGTTCTCTGTTCAGGGTATCACAAGACTGACAACAAGATATTAGCTTGTCTGAGTTCTCACCTTGAGGTTTTGGAAAACATTACTTCCAGGATTTTTTCTTCAGGTCATTAGAAGAATTTATTACTTTACAGGCATATGACGGATGTCTTTATGTTCTTGCAGATTGACAGCTAGGGAACACCTTTGCCTCTAAGGTCACTGTTAGATCTTTGCCCTGTGGCCTCTGCTCTCACAGCAATAGAAGACCTTCCTTCAATGGAATTCTCATTATTTGAATCTCTCTGACTTCTCCTAAAACAGCCAAAGGAAACTGCTTTTGAAGGGCTCATGTGACTGACTAGGTTAGGCCCACCTGGATAATCTCTCTTTTTATTAACTCAAAGTCAACTGAAACTTAATTACATTTGCACAATCCCTTTGCCATGTAATATAACATAATCAGGGGCTTAAAGGGGCAAAAATTATGAGGGCCATCTTAGAATTCTGCCTACCACACTAATTAACTTCATTTTTACAATTTTAATTATATGGAAATCATAGAAATTATGTTGTTGACTTACCTGTGCAGAGAAGACACAATTCACTAGTAAAAGACCAAATGATCTAAAAAAAAGTATGATGTGCACAGAGTATGTATTATAAAGTCAAAAAAATTTCCACAGCAACAATGAATGAATCAAGTATGATAGTTATACTGTAGTATAATATTTATATATATTTTAGAAAATATTACCCTTTATATATTAATATATTAAGTGTGTATATATATACACACATACTTAATTATTTGCAAAATAATATAAGTCAGTTTGAAAGATAACCTTATTATTCTAAATTCTACTGTCATTGCTTTTTTAAAGCATAGTTATTTATTTTAATATAATAACATGTTTGGTGACTTTAATACTATCTGTTTGACCATTTCAGTTTTCTCTATAAATTGTATAGTGTTTTAAAATTAATAAAACATGTTATGCTAACATGAATGAAATTATTTTAATGTACTTGTTCTGTGGAAATAAAGATTCTGCACTAAATTCTTGATTATATAAAAATTTTCACCTGAGGATGTTCATGGACAACAAGTTAATAATACTTTACCAGAATGCATAGTCATTTTATAAATGCAGTTATTTTATAAAAGATTATATATTCTATACCTATACTGTTAAGGAAAAAATAATTTATATTAACACTGCTTCACACATAACAATATTAACATTAAATGTAAATGGGCCAACTGTTCCAATTAAAAGACACAGAATGGCAAGCTCTAAAAAGACAAGACCTATTAGTGTGCTGTATTCGAGAGACCCATCTCACATGCAGAGACCCACATAGGCTCAAAATAAAGGGATAAAGGAAACTTTACCAAGCAAGTGAAAAGTAGAAAAAAGCAGGGATTGCAATCCTAGTTTCTACAAAACAGACTTTAAACTAACAAAGTAAAAAAAAAAAATACAAAGAAGGGCTTTACATAATGACAAAGTGTTCAATTCAACAAGAAGAGCAAATTATCCTAAATATATATGCACCCAATACAGGAGCCCCAGGTTCATAAAACAACTTCTTAAAACCTGCAAAGAGACTTAGACTACCACACAATCATCGTGGGAAACTTTAACACCCCACTGTCAACATTAGACAGATCATCAAAACAGAAAATTAACAAGAATATTTAGTACTTGAACTCAACTCTGGATAAAGTAGAACTGATAGATATCTACAGAACTCTCAACCCAGAACAGCAGAATATATATTTTTCTTGGTGACAAATGGCACCTACTCTAAAATTGATCACATAATTGGAAGTAAAATACTCCTCAGCAAATGTAAAAGAACTGAAATGATAACAAACAGTCTCTCAGACAACAGCACAATCAAATTAGAACTCATAATTAAGAAACTCACTCAAAACTACACAACTAAATGGAAACTGAACAACCTGCTTCTAAATGACTTCTGGGTAAATAGAAAATTAAGGCAGAAATCAAGAAATGCTTTGAAATTAATGAGAACAAAGAGAGAATGTACCAGAATCTCTGGGATGCAGCTAAAGCACTGTTAAGAGGAAAATTTATAGCACTAAATGCCCACATCAGAAAGCTAGAAAGATCCCAAATAGACATCCTAAAACAGAGATATGTGACATTTCAGACAGAAAATTCAAAATAGCTGTGTTGAGGAAACTCAGAGAAACTTATGATAACACAGAGGAGTTGGAATAGTATCAGATATATTTAACAAAGAGACTGAAATAATTAAAAATAATCCAGAAATTATGGAGCTGAAAAATGAAATACACACACTAAAGAATGCATCAGAGTACTGTAATAGCAGAATTGATCAAGAAGGAGAAAGAATTAGTGAGCTTGAAGATAGGCTATTTGAACATACACACTCAGAGGAGACAAAATATAAAAGAATATAAAACAATCAAGCATGTCTAGAAGATCTAGAAATGACCTCAAAGGGGCAAATCTAAGAGTTATTTGCCTTAAAAAGTAGTTATAGAAAGAGATGGGGGTAGAAAGTTTATTCAAAATAATAATAACAGAGATCATCCCAAACCTAGAGAAAAGTATCAGTATTCACGTACGAGAAGATTACAGAACACCAAGCAGATTTAACCTAAAGAAGACCGCCTCAAAGCATTAGTAAGCAAACTCCGAAAGGTCAAGACTAAAGAGAGGATCCTAAAAGCACCAAGAGAAAATAATCAATGGAGCTCCTATATAAGTCTGGCAAGAGATTTTTCAGTGCAAATATTTCAGGCTAGGAGACAGTGGCATGATGTATTTAAAGTGCTGAAGGGGAAACAAAACAAAACAAAAACTATTACCCCAGAATAGGATATCCAGAGAAAATATTCTTCAAACATGGAGGAGAAATAAAGACTTTCCCAGCCGAAAAAAAGCTCAGGAGTTTCATCAACACCAGGTGTCTCCTACAAGGAATGCTGAAGGGAGTACTTTAACCATAAAGAAAAGGACACTAATGAGCAATAAATAATCACCTGAAGTTACAAAACTCACTGGTAAAAGTAAGTTCACAGAAAAGCACAGTATATTATAACACTGCAACTGTGGTGTGTAGACTACTCATAACGTACGTAGAAAGACAAAAATGAAAGATAAAATATTGAACCAATCAAAAATAGTAACTACAACAACTTTTCAAGACATATTACAATAAGTATAAATAGAAAAAATAAAAAGTTAAAAAGTGGGGAAGATGAAGTTAAGGCACAGAGTTCCTATTAGCTTTCTTTTTTTATGCAAATAGTATTGTTATCAGGTTAAAATAATGGGTTATAATATTTTCAAGCATTATGGCAACTTCAACCAAAAAAATAAAGTGAATACAAAAAAAAAAAAGCAGAAAGCTAAATTATATCACCAGCAAAAAAATCACCTTCACTAGAGAAAGACAAAACAAAAGACAGAAGATAATCAAACAACTGGAAAAAGAAATAACAAATGGCATGAGTAAGTCCTTACTTATCAATAATAACATTGAATGTAACTGTTGTAAACATTCCAATGAAAAGACATAAAGTGGCTGCATTGATAAAAAAAAAAAAAAGACCTATTGATCTGTTGCCTAAAAGAAACACATTTTACTTATAAAATCACACATAGACTGACAATAAAGGGGTGGAAAAAGATATTTCATGTCAATGGAAACCAAGAAAGAGCAGGAGTCTCTATACTTATATGAGACAAATGGCTTTTAAGACCAAAACTATAAGAAGAGACAAAGATTATCAGTATATAATAATAAAGGGATCCGTTCAGCATGAGATATAACATTTTTAAATGTATATGCACCCAACACTGGGTCATCCAAATATATAAAAGAAATATTATTAGAGCTAACAAGAGAGCTAGGCCCCAATACAATAATAGATGGACACTTTAACACCCCACTTTCAGCACCGGCAAAATCTTAGAGATAGAAAATAAACAAAGAAACATTGGACTTCATCTGGGTTATAGACCAAATGGATGTAATAGATATGTACAAAGCATTTCATCAAAGAGCTGGAGAATACACATTCTTTTCCTCAGTACATGGATTATTCTCAAGGACAGACCTCATGTTAGGTCACAAAACAAGTCTTAAAACATTCAAAGAATTTGAAATAATATCAAGCATCTTCTCTGAACACAAAGAAATACAACTGGAAATTGATAACGAGGAATTTTGGGAATTATACACATACATAAAATTTTTTTTAAAATGCTCCTGAGATGAAGCCCACTTGATCATGGTGGATAAGCTTTTTGATGTGCTGCTGGATTCGGTTTGCCAGTATTTTATTGAGGATTTTTGCATCAATGTTCATCAAGGATATTGGTCTAAAATTCTCTTTTTTGATTGTGTCTCCGCCAGGCTTTGGTATTAGGATGATGCTGGCCTCATAAAATGAGTTAACAAGGCTGGTTCAACATGAGCAAATCAATAAATGTAATCCAGCATATAAACAGAACCAAAGACAAAAACCACATGATTATCTCAATAGATGAAGAAAAGACCTTTGACAAAATTCAACAACCCTTCATGCTAAAAACTCTCAATAAATTAGGTATTGATGGGACGTATCTCAAAATAATAAGAGCTATCTATGACAAACGCACAGCCAATATCATACTGAATGGGCAAAAATTGGAAGCATTCCCTTTGAAAACTGGCACAAGACAGGGATGCCCTCTCTCACCACTCCTATTCAACATAGTGTTGGAAGTTCTCGCCAGGGCATTCAGGCAGGAGAAGAAAATAAAGGGCATTCAATTAGGAAAAGAGGAAGTCAAATTGTCCCTGTTTGCAGATGACATGATTGTATATCTAGAAAACCCCATCATCTCAATCCAAAATCTCCTCAAGCTGATAAGCAACTTCAGCAAAGTCTCAGGTTACACAATTAATGTACAAAAATCACAAGCATTCTTATACACCAATAATAGACAAACAGAGAGCCAAAACATGAGTGAACTCCCATTCACAAATGCTTCAAAGAGAATAAAATACCTAGGAATCCAACTTACAAGGGACGTGAAGGACCTCTTCAAGGAGAACTACAAACCACTGCTCAATGAAATAAAAGAGGATACAAACAAATGGAAGAACATTCCATGCTCATGGGTTGGAAAAATCAATACCATGAAAATGGCCATACTGCCCAAGGTAATTTATAGATTCAATGCCATCCCCATCAAGCTACCAATGACTTTCTTCACAGAATTGGAAAAACTACTTTAAAGTTCATATGTAACCAAAAAAGAGCCCGCATCGCCAAGTCAATCCTAAGCCAAAAGAACAAAGTTGGAGGGATCACACTACCTGACTTCAAACTATACTACAAGGCTACAGTAACCAAAATAGCATGGTACTGGTACCAAAACAGAGATATAGACCAATGGAACAGAACAGAGCCCTCAGAAATAATGCCGCATATCTACAACTATCTGATCTTTGACAAACCTGACAAAAACAAGCAATGGGGAAAGGATTCCCTATTTAATTAATGGTGCTGGGAAAACTGGCTAGCCATATGTAGAAAGCTGAAACTGGATCCCTTCCTTACACCTTATACAAAAATTAATTCAAGATGGATTAAAGACTTACATGTTAGACTTAAAACCATAAAAAGCTTAGACGAAAACCTAGGCAATACCATTCAGGACATAGGCATGGGCAAGGACTTCATGTCTAAAACACCAAAAGCAATGGCAACAAAAGCCAAAATTGACAAATGGGATCTAATTAAACTAAAGAGATTCTGCACAGCAAAAGAAACTACCATCAGAGTGAACAGGCAACCTATAGAATGGGAGAAAATTTTTGCCACCTACTCATCTGACAAAGGGCTAATATTCAGAATCTACAATGAACTCAAACAAATTTACAAGAAAAAAACAAACAACCCCATCAACAAGTGGGCGAAGGATATGAATAGACACTTCTCAAAAGAAGACATTTATGCAGCCAAAAAACACATGAAAAAATGCTCATCATCACTGGCCATCAGAGAAATGCAAATCAAAACCACAATGAGATACCATCTCACACCAGTTAGAATGGCGATCATTAAAAAGTCAGGAAACAACAGGTGCTGGAGAGGATGTGGAGAAATAGGAACACTTTTACACTGTTGGTGGGACTGTAAACTAGTTCAACCATTGTGGAAGTCAGTGTGGCGATTCCTCAGGGATCTAGAACTAGAAATACCATTTGACCCAGCCATCCCATTACTGGGTATATACCCAAAGGACTATAAATCATGCTGCTATAAAGACACATGCACACATATGTTTATAGCGGCACTATTCGCAGTAGCAAAGACTTGGAACCAACCCAAATGTCCAACAACAATAGACTGGATTAAGAAAATGTGGCACATATACACCATGGAATACTATGCAGCCATAAAAAATGATGAGTTCCTGTCCTTTGTAGGACATGATGAAACTGGAAACCATCATTCTGAGCAAACTATTGCAAGGATAAAAAACCAAACACCGCATGTTTTCACTCATAGGTGGGAATTGAACAATGAGAATACATGGACACAAGAAGGGGAACATCACACACTGGGGACTGTTGTGGGGTGGGGGGAGGGGGGAGGGATAGCATTAGGAGATATACCTAATGCTAAATGACGAGTTAATGGGTGCAGCACACCAACATGGCACATGGATACATATGTAACAAACCTGCACGTTGTGCACATGTACCCTAAACTTAAAGTATAATAATAATAAAATTAAAAAAATGCTCCTGAATGACCAGTGAGTCAATGAAAAAATTAAGAAGGAAACTGAAAAATTTCTCAGAAGAAATGGTAATGGAAATGCAACATACGAAAACCTATGAGATACAACAGATAGACTACTAAGAGGAAAGTTCATAAATGCCTACATCAAAAAAGAGAAAAACAAATGTACAATCTATCAATGCATCTTAAAGAACTAGAAAAGTGAGAAAACCAAACCCAAAATTACTAGAAGAAAAGAAAATAATAAAGATCCTAGCAGAAATAAATGAAATTTAAATTCTAAAAATACACAAAAAATCAATAAAACAAAAGGTTGGTTTTTGAATAGTTAAAATTGAAAAACCTTTGACAGGCTATGAAAAAAGGAAACAAGATCCAAATAAATAAAATCAAAAATAAAAAAAGGGACACATTACAATGGATACTGTAGAAATTTAAAGAATAATTAGTGGCCACCATGAACAACTATATGCCAATAAATTGGAAAATTTACAAGAAATTAATTAATTCCTAGGCACATACAACTTACCAAGATTGATCCATGAAGAAATTCAAAACCTGAATTGCACAAGAATAAGTAACAAGATCAAAGCCATAATAAAATTATCCCAGTAAAGAAAAGCCCAGGATTTGAGGACATCACTGCTAATTCTACCTATGATTTACAGAACTAATACCAATCCTACTACAACTATTCTGAAAAATAGAGGAGGGAATACTTTCAAATTCATTCTATATGGCCAGTATTACCCTAATACCCAAACCTAACAAAGATACATGAAAAAGAGAAAGCTACAGGCCAGTATCCTTGATCAATATTGATGCAGAAATCCTCAACAAAACACTATTAAACAGAAGTCAACAATACATTAGAAAGATTATTCATCATGACAAAGTGAGATTTATTCCTGGAATGCAAATATGGTTCAATATATGCGAATCAATCATATTTGTAATATCAACAGAATAAAGAATAAAACTCATATGGTAATTTAAATTGATGATGAAAACGCATTTAATAAAATTCAACATCCCTTCCTGATAAAGGCCCTCAAAAAACTGGGGATAGAAAGAACATATTTCAACATAATAAAACCCTTACACAAAAGATCCACAGCTAGTATACTAAATGGAAAACAAAAACAAAAACAAAAAACCAAAATTGAAAGCCTTTCCTTTAAGTTGCGGAACATGACAAGGATGCCCACCCTCAGCACTGTTATTCAACACAGTACTGGAAATCCTAGCTAGAGCAATATATAAAGGGCATCCAAATGGGCAGGAAAGAAATCCAATTATCCTTGTTTCCAGATGATATGCTCTTATATTTGGAAAATCCTAAAGACTCCACAGAAAAAACTATTAGAACTGAAAAACTCAGTAAATTGCAGGATACATAACCAAGATACAAAAATCAGCAGCATTTCTATATGCCAATTTTTAAAAATCTGAAAAAGAAATTTAAAATGTAATCCCATTTACAATATACACAAATAAATTTAAATACCTAGGAGTTAACCAAAGTGAACGATCTCCACAACAAAAACCATAAAACTTTAAGGACAGAAATTAAAGAGGACACAAAAAATAAAAAGATATAAAAAGATATTCCATGTTGATACAGTGGAAGAAATAGTATTGTTGAAATTTCTATACTTCTCAAAGTAAACTACAGATTCAATGCAATTACTTTCAAAATACCAATGACATTCTTCACAGAAATAGAAAAAACTGCTAAATTTATATGGAACCGAAACAGACACAGAATCATCAAAGCTATCCTGAGCAAAAGAATAAGATTGAAAGAATAACATTACCTGACTTTAAGTTATGCTACAAAGCTTTAGTAACCAAAAGAGCATGGCACTAGCATAAAAACAGCAACATAGACCAGTGGAACAGAACAGAGAACTGAAACAAATCCACATACTTACAGTGAACTCATTTTTGACAAAGGTGTCAAGAACATCCACTGGAAAAAAGACAGTCTCTTCAATAAATGTTTCTCAGAAAACTGGATGTCCATACGAAGAAGAATGAAACTAGACTCCTATCTCTCACCATGTACAAAAAATCAATCAAAATGGTTTAAAGACTTAAATGTGAGACCTCAAATAAAAAAATAAAAAAAAAAAACAGCACTACAAAAAAAAAAAAAAAAACATGTGGGAACTCTCCAGGATATTGATCTGGGCAACAATTTCTTGAGCAATAACCTACCAGCACAGGCAACCAACCAAATCAAGAATGGACAAATGAGATCACATCAAGTTATAAAGGTTCTACACAGCAAAGGACACAATCCACAAAGTGAAATGACAACGCATATAATGGGAGAAAATATTTGCAAACTACTCCTCTGACAAGGGATTAATAACCAGATTATATAAGGAATGCAAACAACTCTACATGGAAAAAAAATAATAATCTGATAAAAAACATGGGCAAAATATCTGAATAGATATTTCTCAAAAGAAGATATATAAATGGCAAATAGGCATACGAAAAGTGCTCAACATCATTGATCATCAGAGAAATGCAAATCAAAACTACAATGATATCTTACCCCAGTTAAAATGACTTATATCCAAAAGACAGGCAATAACAAATGCTGGCAAGGATATAGTTAAAAAGGAACCCTTGTTCACTGTTGGTGAGAATGTAAATTAGTACAACCATTGGGGGAAAAAAGTTTGGAGGTTCCTCAAAAAAACTAAAAACTGACCTTTTATCATATAATCATATGATCCAGTAATCCCACTGCTGGGTATATATCCAAAGGAAAAGAAATCAATGTATCAAAGAGATATCAGCACTCCTATACTTTTTGCAGCACTGTTTACATGGCTACTATTTGCAAGCAGCCAAAGTGTCCATCAACAGTTGAACTAATTACGAAAACGTGGTACCTATACACAATGAAGTACTATTCAGCCATAAAAAGGAATGAAATCCAGTGATGTGCAACAACATGGTTGGAACTGAAAATCATTAGGTTAAGTGAAACAAGCCAGGCACAGAAAGACAAAAATCACATGTTCTCACTAATTTGGGGAATCTAAAAATCAAAACAATTAAACCCATGTTCATAGAGAATAGAAGGATGGTTACCAGAGGCTGGGAAAAGTGATGAGGTGCTGTCAGGAAGGTGGAGATAACTAACGGGTATGAGAAAAATAGACTGAATAAGGTCTACTATTTGATTGTACAATAGTGTGACTATAGTCAATAATTTGGTTGTACATTTTAAAAGAACTTAGAGTGTAATTGGTTTGTTTCTAAGTCAAAGGATAAATGATTGAGGTGATAGATAATCCATTCTCCAGGATGTGCTTATTTTGCATTGTATGCCTATATAAGAACATCTCAAGTATCACATGAATATATACACATACTATGTATGCACAAAAATTAAAAATTAAAAAAATAAAAACTATGCTTTTAAACTATATTCCCAGAAAACAAATAAGAGTTATTTGCCTAAATGATTAACACAGTTCTCAGGAAAATTAAAGCCTACATAAGCAGTTGGTGTATGTGTTCTAATCCATGATGGATATATAGTAATTTTTAATTTTAGTAATCAATTTTTTTGGTGGATGTCAAACTGATTGTTATACAAAACAATTAGGATTCTTGGTTGGAAGGCAATCTGTATTGAATGAAATTGAGCTAGGAATAAAATGACTGGGGATATATGCTATCTCACAGAATTGAAAGAACAGGTGAATGAGTTCAAAACCCAGAATTTTATGAAACAAAGTCTTAATTTTTGTATAAGGTGTTTCAGCTTTCTACATATGGCTAGCCAGTTTTCCCAACACCATTTATTAAATAGGGAATAATTTCCCCATTTCTTGTTTTTGTCAGGTTTGTCAAAGATCAGATGGTTGTAGATATGCAGCATTATTTCTGAGGGCTCTGTTCTGTTCCATTGGTCTATATCTCTGTTTTGGTACCAGTACCATGCTGTTTTTGGTTACTGTAGCCTTGTAGTATAGTTTGAAGACAGGTCGAGTGATGCCTCCAGCTTTGTTCTTTTGGCTTAGGATTGACTTGGCAATGCGGGCTCTTTTTTGGCTCCATATGAACTTTAAAGTAGTTTTTTCCAATTCTGTGAAGAAAGTCATTGGCAGCTTGATGGGGATGGCATTGAATCTATAAATTACCTTGGGCAGTATGGCCATTTTCATGATATTGATTCTTCCTATCCATGAGCATGGAATGTTCTTCCATTTGTTTGCATCCTCTTTTATTTCATTGAACAGTGGTTTGATTATAAATCATGATGCTATAAAGACACATGTACATGTATGTTTATTGCGGCACTAGTCACAATAGCAAAGACTTGGAACCAAGCCAAATGTCCAACAACAATAGACTGGGTTAAGAAAATGTGGCACATATACACCATATACACCATGGAATACTATGCAGCCATAAAAAATGAGTTCATGCCCTTTGTAGGGACATGGATGAAACTGGAAACCATCATTCTCAGTAAACTATCGCAAGGACAAAAAACCAAACACCACATGTTCTCACTCATAGGTGGGAATTGAAGAATGAGAACACATGGACACAGGAAGGGGAACATCACACACCAGGGCCTGTTGTGGGGTGGAGTGAGGGGGGAGGGATAGCATTAGGAGATACACCTAATGTTAAATGATGAGTTAATGGGTGCAGCATGCCAACATGGCACATGTATACATATGTAACTAACCTGCACGTTGTGCACATGTATGCTAAAACGTAAAGTATAAAAAAAAAAAAGAAACAAAGTCTTGTGGTAGAAGGGTGGGATTGTGCAATTGAAAACCCCAGTAAAACCATTTAGAATGAAAAAAAGGTAAAGAGAGGATGAAGATAAGAAAATCAAGAGGAATGTATTACATGATTCCTTTACACCTAAAAATGACATCAACAGGCTTGAAATGATAAAGCAATCTAAGATAAAATTTGTCAATAATAGATGGGAATATTTTTAATTGAGTCTTAAAGAAGTAATAATTTTTTTAAAAAATAGCATTTAATATGCAATGAACCTGGTAGTATTAACCATATATCTCTAAATTTTACATGATTTCAAAAATGTTGAAAATGGAAATAGCATGCTGAACTGCATTAAAAGTGTCAAATTGGTCAGATTACTAAAAGTAATCCCTGCCTGAACTAAATCTTACAGGGTGGAATTATGTGCCCACTTCTTGTAATATTTTAAGAGAGGCTCTCGTGATAGATTACAGTCACATAAAGTTAACAGGATGGTGAGTGTTATTAAAATCAAATGTAAAAGGACAATAATTAATTAACACGTAGATCAACTTTGAAAGAACTGCTATCTATGTACAGGGATCTCTAAGAATGTCATGTAGAAGAACTAGGTGAATTTGTTCATTGTTGGTTAAGACAATAGAATTGGGACAAAGTTCCAGGAACAAACATTGCACTTTATTATAAGGATGATTTATCAAAAAGTTTGACTGCTTATTGAAGAACTGAAGAACCTGTTCTGTTATGTAATCAAGCATAAATTGAATGAATCTTTGTAGAAACACTGTCTCAGTGTTCAGACTATTTTGACAAGCCTGGAGTAGATAATTCCCAAGGATGTTTGAGCTCTGAAATTCTCTAAAGTAAGTGGTATATTGCCAAGAGGTAGTAATAATAGGGGTGATAAATTCTTCAGTATGTTTTCCCACAATAAGACAGCAGAGCCAAATGTTACCCACTCTCTTTTTACATTATATCATCTATTTAAGATGGGCTCTCTGAGAAAATATTTTATATGGGATAGTCCTAAACTACTAAGGGAACATACAATTGAGGGAATATTTTGTTTTCCATAACATTCAAAGCATAACTGGCAGAAAGGGCAAGGTGGATTTTATTAAGAAGTCTTTAGACAAAAATAGCAAAATGTATACTTGGCTACAAGTGAAAAAAAATGTAAAAATAGACCATGTGATTGAACAAGCAATCTGTTCTATTTAAATAAATTCCAGATTTCCTTTCTTGCATATCAGAGTGTGGCAGTAGGTTGAGCCTGTGTCACTCATGATTCAGTGGGGAATAACAAGGTATCAACTTGTAAGAAAAAATATTGTGCATATTTATGATGTACAATATGTTCTGTTATATGTATACATTATGGAATTATAACATAATTAACACAGCCGTCACACCACATACTTAACATTTCTTATGGTGAGAAAATTTAGAATTCTCTTTTTTTTTTTTTTTTTTTTTTTTTGAGATGGAGTTAAGCTCTTTGTTCCCAGGCTGGAGTACAATGGAGTGATCTGGGCTCACTGCAGCCTCTTCCTCCTGGGTTCCAGTGATTCTCCTGCCTCAGCCTCTCAAGTAGCTGGATTACAGGCATCCGCCACCATGCTCAGTTAATTTTTTGTGTTTTTAGTAGAGATGGGTTTTTGCCATGTTGGTCAGGCTAGTCTCGAACTCCTAGCCTCAGGTGACATAAATCTTGTAGAGTTTCTTTATTTCTTTTTTTTTCTTAATTCTTATCTGACTCTAGTTCACGTGTTCTTTCTTCTCCTTAATAAAGTTTGCTATTAATGTTATCTATTGCATTTGTCATTTAACTCACTGTATTCTTCAGCTTTAGGATTTATTTTTTTATGATTTTCATTGCTCTGTTAAAGTTATTGTTTTTTAGGAACTGTATTTCTGATTTGGATTGTTTCTATTTTCTCTTGAAATTTGCTGAGCATTCTTAAAATGATTATTTTGAATTTTTAAGTAATTCATAGATTTCTGTTGTGGTCAGTTATGAGAAAATAATTTGTTCTTTTATTGGTATTGTTTCCTTGTTTACTTTTCATGTTTCTCATTGACTTGCATTGATGTCCTGCATTTGATGGAGTGACTAGTCACTTCTTCCAGATTTTCCAGACTGATATTTCTTTAAAAATATGAAATATTGCATCAGTTTTTTTCAATATCTTTGGTATCACATTATTGACTTCTACTGTCTGATAGAGATTTTTATATGAATTTAAAAAATGTATCATATCCTTTTAAAACAAAAGTAAATATATGTCAAATTCAATGTTGTAACTTATTTTGTGTAGAATTAAAGAAATCAAACAAATTGCATAAATAAGTGACATCAGGTGTGATTTGTGTGAGGTAGAGTGTTTCAGTGTCCTCAATGCATCATTTTTGTCACTTTTTTTCATTTTCCTAGTATTTATTCTTATACCACAAATGTTAATACCATTCTGACAAGAAACTTTCATTTGGTAAAGCTTGAAATGTCATAATCTCTAAACAACTAAACAAATATTTCCTCATGTTATTGATCAGAAAAAACAGTCTTCTAAAGGTTTGCAAAAGAAATGACAGTAAGCAATAATAAATTATTATTTTATAAACACTAGTAATTTTGTGAGCTAAAAATTTTATTCAGTATAAATACATTTCTCAGTAAATGATGTATGCCCCAATCAGCACTAAAGCAAATTAATGGGAGAGTGGTGGAGCAAGATGGAAGAATAGAAGGCTCCACCAATCACTCCCCTGCAAGGACACCAATTTAACATCTACACACACACACACACACACACACACACACACACAATAACCCAAAAGCAAACAAACAAACAAAAATCTTCATAAGAACCAAACATCAGGTGAGCACTCACAATATCTAGTTTTAATTTTATATCACCAAAAGAGACACTGAAAAGGTAGGAAAACAGTCTTGAATTTCCTATGCCACCCCTCTCCAATCCCTTGGCAATGGCCATGCAGCATGAAGATAAAAGCTGTGTGCTTTGGAGAGGGAGAGCACAGCAATTTTGAGACATTGTATTGAACTCAGTGTTTCCCTGTTATTGCAGAAACCAAAATTGAAACAAACTCAGTGGACATCTTCCCATGGGAAGACTATTTAAACTAACCCTAGCCAGAGGTGAATTGCCCATTCTAGCAGGGAACTTAAGTTCCAGTAAACCTTGACACTTTGGACTGGAGTGCTCTGGGGCTAAGTAAACTAGAAAGGCAGTCTAGGTCACAAGGACTATAACTCCTAGGCAAGTCCTAGTGCTAAACTGGGCTCAGTCAGTTAACTGGGGTGAGGGGGACACAACCTACTGAGACACCAGCTGTGGTATCTAGGGGAGGGACGGCACCACTCCTCCCCTAAACCCCAGACTGCACAGCTGATGGCTCCAAAAGAGACTCCTTCCTTTCACTTGAGAAAAGGAGAGGGAAGACTGGGGAAGACTTTGTATTCGAGCTCAGCCACAGCAGAGTATGGCAGGGGTCAGAGTGGTGAGGTCCTTTTTCCAGGCCCCTAGATCTTGGATAATAATTCTAGACACACTCTGGACCTCAAGGGAACCTGCTGCTTTGAAGGGAAGGATCCAGTCATGGCAGAATACATCATCTGCTAACTGAAGATCCTTGGGCCCTGAATAACCAGCAGCAGTACTCAGGTAGTACATGGTAGGTCTTGAGTGGGACTCTGAGGCTTGCTTCAGGTTAGACACAGCACATTCCCAGACATGGTGGCTATGGGGGAGACCCCTTATGCTTGAGAAAAGTGGAATGAAAAGTAAATGGGACTTTGTCTTGTACCTTAAGTACTAGCTCTGCCACAGGAGACTAGCACCAAGCAGGCTCTTGGTGACCCCATTTCTAGGACTTTGTTCTCAGATGGCATTTTTTAACCTGCCCTGAGCTAGAAGAGAGCCCACTGCCCTCAAAGGTGAGTCCTAGGCTAAGCAGCATTCACCACAGGCTGACTTAAGAGCTCTTGGGCCTTAAGAGAACATCAGCAGTAGCCTGGCAGTACTCCCCGTGGGCCTGTGGTGGCAGTGGCCATGCAGTGCAGCTCCTCTATTTTTAGGAGAGAAGAGTAGGAAGGACTGCATCTTATAGTTTCACTGCCAGCTTAGCTGCAGTACAACAGAACACTATGTAGGTTTCTAAGGTTTGTGACTCTAGTCCTGGCTCCCTGATGGCACTTGGGGCCTGGGGGCACATGCTGTCCTGAAGGGAAGAACACAGTCTTGGCTGGCTTTGCCACCTACTGATTGTAGAGCCCCAGGGAATGAATTATAAAATAAAATATTTAAAATGAAAAATGATATAATTAATATTTAAATCTAAATGAGGTCTTTGGAGGAAATCAGTGATTACATGTATTTCTGACAAACCTAACAAAGAAAATATAGAAATAAATTTTGAAATAATATTTGGCATGTTTCTGCAAGTAGGCAAACTTAAAATATTGTATTAAGAATATGTAGAAATTGAAAGACAGCATGCTGAGTACACATATATAACTACCCCTCCTTTCCAATTAGCAGGAGAAATGACACAGCAACCAATTAAATGGTCCTATTGGTTAGAAGTGGAAAGAAATTTTGTGTGCAACAAAGACCATGATTTTATCATTGGCGAGATCAGGTAAATAAGAGAAAACCAAAAACCAAAAGATCAGAATCTGAGAAGGCTTAAATTCTCAGAAAACTCACATTTTGAGTTTAGTTAATTTGTGAGGATTTCTTTTAGCATATTAAGTGCAGGCTGTTCCAGCCTGTTGTTGCTATGCATTAGAAAAGTATCCATATCCTGCTGATTCTGTATTCTTTAAGTGAACAGCCTTGGCAAACTCAGTTGACTCCATTCCATGCGATGAGGAGAAGCCAGAATTTCTAAACTTGGTCTCATAGAATTTTCAGAACTGTAATGCCTCTAGGCTTTTTGCATTTGATGTTATCACTATGAAATGCCATTTCTATAGATTATCACACGGATTATTTCTTTTTTCCTAAGTATTTAAGTCTTGAAATATGCATTTGCTGTTCCCCTTTATTTCATCACAAATTATATTTTTATTCTCAACTCTTAGAATACCATCAATGTATAAAACTTGTTATTAAATTTTAACTAAACATAAGACATTCTCCTCACAACTAAGTAAAGTGATCCAGTGTGATAGAATATCTAAAGCTTAATTTTTTTGTCCCTGTATGGCAGCTTTGAAAAGAGTAGTGGTATTCCCAGCATGTAGCTTGAGATCTTAGAATGGGCAGACTGCCTCCTCAAGTGGATCCCTGACTCCCGAGTAGCCTAACTGGGAGGCACTCCCAAATAGGGGCAGACTGACACCTCACACAGCCAGGTACTCCTCTGAGACAGAGGAACAATCAGGCAGCAGCATTTGCAGCTCACCAATATCCGCTGTTCTGCAGCCACTGCTGCTGATACTCAGGCAAACAGGGTCTGGAGTGGACCTCCAGTAAACTCCAACAGACCTGCAGCTGAGGGTCCTGATTGTTAGAAGGAAAGCTAACAAACAGAAAGGACATCCACACCAAAAACCCATCTGTATGTCACCATCATCAAAGACCAAAGGTAGATAAAACCACAAAGATGGGGAAAAAACAGAGCAGAAAAACCGGAAACTCTAAAAATCAGAGCACCTCTCCTCCTCCAAAGGATCGCAGCTCCTCACCAGCAATGGAACAAAGCTGGACGGAGAATGACTTTGATGAGTTGAGAGAGGAAAGCTTCAGAAGATCAAACTACTCTGAGCTAAAGGAGGAAGTTTGAACCAATGGCAAAGAAGTTAAAAACTTTGAAAAAAAAATTAGACGAATGGATAACTAGAATAATCAATGCAGAGAAGTCCTTAAAGGACTTGATGGAGCTGAAAACCATGGCATGAGAACTATGTGATGAATGCACAAGCCTCAGTAACCGACGTGATCAACTGGAAGAAAGGGTATCAGCTATGGAAGACAAAATGAATGAAATGAAGCATGAAGAGAAGTTTAGAGAAAAAAGAATACAAAGAAACGAACAAAGCCTCCAAGAAATATGGGACTATGTGAAAAGACCAAATCTACGTCTAATTGCTGTACCTGAAAGTGATGGGGAGAATGGAACTAAGCTGGAAAACACTCTGCAAGATATTATCCAGGAGAACTTCCCCAACCTAGCAAGGTAGGTGAACATTCAAATTCAGGAAATACAGAGAACCCCACAAAGATACTCCTCGAGGAGAGAAACTCGAAGACACATAATTGTCAGATTCACCAAAGTTGAAATGAAGGAAAAAATGTAAAGGGAAGCCAGAGAGAAAGGTCGGGTTACCCACAAAGGGAAGCCCATCAGACTAACAGCTGATCTCTCAGCAGAAACTCTACAAGCCAGAAGAGAGTGGGGCCAATATTAAACATTCTTAAAGAAAAGAATTTTCAACCCAGAATTTCATATCCAGCCAAACTAAGCTTCATAAGTGAAGGAGAAATAAAATACTTTACAGACAAGCAAATGCTGAGAGATTTTGTCACTACCAGGCCTGCCCTACAAGAGCTCCTGAAGGAAGCACTAAACATGGAAAGCAACAACCGGTACCAGCCACTGCAAAAACATGCAAATTGTAAAGACCATCAAGGCTAGGAAGAAACTGCATCAACTAAGAAGCAAAATAACCAGCTAACATCATAATGACAGGATCAAATTCACACATAACAATATTAACCTGAAACGTAAATGGGCTAAATGCTCCAATTAAAAGACACAGACTGGCAAACTGGATAAAGAGTCAAGACCCATCAGTGTGCTGTAGTCAGGAAACCCATATCACTTGCAGAGACACACATAGGCTCAAAATAAAGGGATGGAGGAAGATCTACCAAGCAAATGGAAAGCAAAAAAAGGCAGGGGTTGCAATCCTAGTCCCTGATAAAACAGACTTTAAACTAACAAAGATCAAAAGAGACAAAGAAGGCCATTACATAATGGTAAAGGGATCAATTCAATAAGAAGAGCTAACTATCCTAAATATATATGCACCCAATACAGGAGCACCCAGATTCTTAAAGCAAGTCCTTAGTGACCTACAAAGAGACTTAGACTCCCACACAATAATAATGGGAGACTTTAACACCCCACTGTCAACATTAGACAGATCAAGGAGACAGAAAGTTAACAAGGATACCCAGGAATTGAACTCAGCTCTGCACCAAGCAGACCTAATAGACATCTACAGAACTCTCCACCACAAATCAATAGAATATACATTCTTCTCAGCACCACACCACAC
Source organism: Symphalangus syndactylus (assembly GCF_028878055.3). Lineage (NCBI taxonomy): Eukaryota > Metazoa > Chordata > Mammalia > Primates > Hylobatidae > Symphalangus > Symphalangus syndactylus. The sequence continues at coordinate 83,717,778 of NC_072436.2, forward strand.
CTATTCCAAAATTGACCACATAGTTGGAAGTAAAGCTCTCCTCAGCAAATGAAAAAGAACAGAAATTATAACAAACTGTCTCTCAGACCAGAGTGCAATCAAACTAGAACTTAGGATTAAGAAACTCACTCAAAACCACTCAACTACATGGAAACTGAACAACCTGCTCCTGAATGACTACTGGGTACATAATGAAATGAAGGCAGAAATAAAGATGTTCTTTGAAACCAATGAGAACAAAGACAGAACATACCAGAATCTCTGGGACACGTTGAAAGCAGTGTGTAGAGGGAAATTTATAGCACTAAATGCCCACAAGAGAAAGCAGGAAAGATCTAAAATTGACACCCTAACAATACAATTAAAAGAACTAGAGAAGCAAGAGCAAACACATTCAAAAGCTATCAGAAGGCAAGAAATAACTAAAATCAGAGCAGAACTGAAGGAAATAGAGACACAAAAAACCCTTCAAAAAATCAATGAATCCAGGAGCTGGTTTTTTGAAAAGATCAACAAAATTGATAGACTGCTAGCAAGACTAATAAAGAAGATAAGAGACAAGAATCAAATAGACACAATAAAAAATGACAAAGGGGATATCACCAATGATCCCACAGAAATACAAACTACCATCAGAGAATACTATAAATACCTGTACGCAAATAAACTAGAAAATCTAGAGGAAACTGATAAATTCCTTGACACATATACCCTCCCAAGACTAAGAAGTTGAATCTCTGAATAGACCAATAACAGGCTCTGAAATTGAGACAATAATTAATAGTTTACCAACCAAAAAAAGTCCTGGACCAGATGGATTCACAGCCGAATTCTACCAGAGGTACAAGGAGGAGCTGGTACCATTCCTTCTGAAATTATTCCAATCAGTAGAAAGAGGGAATCCTCCCTAACTCATTTTATGAGGCCAGCATCATCCTGATACCAAAGCCTGGCAGAGACACAACATAGAAAAAGAGAATTTTAGACCAATATCCTGGATGAACATCGATGCAAAAATCCTCAATAAAATACTGGCAAACCAAATCCAGCAGCACATCAAAAAGCTTGTCCACCATGATCAAGTGGGCTTCATCCCTGGGATGCAAGGCTGGTTCAACATACAAAAATGTACGTAATCCAGCATACAAACAGAACCAAAGACAAAAACCACATGATTATCTCAATAGATGCAGAAAAGGCCTTTGACAAAATTCAACAACGCTTCATGCTAAAAACTCTCAATAAATTAGGTATTGATAGGACGTATCTCAAAATAATGAGAGCTATCTATGACAAACCCACAGCCAATATCATACTGAATGGGGAAAAACTGGAAGCATTCCCTTTGAAAACTGGCACAAGACAGGGATGCCCTCTCTCACCACTCCTATTCAACATAGTGTTGGAAGTTCTGGCCAGGGCAATCAGGCAGGAGAAGGAAATAAAGGGCATTCAATTAGGAAAAGAGGAAGTCAGATTGTCCCTGTTTGCAGATGACATGATTGTATATCTAGAAAACCCCATCGTCTCAGCCCAAAATCTCCTTAAGCTGATAAGCAACTTCAGCCAAGTTTCAGGATACAAAATCAATGTACAAAAATCACAAGCATTCTTATACACCAATAACAGACAAACAGAGAACCAAATCATGAATGAACTCCCATTCACAATTGCTTCAAAGAGAATAAAATACCTAGGAATCCAACTTACAAGGGATGTGAAGGACCTCTTCAAGGAGAATTACAAACCACTGCTCAATGAAATAAAAGAGGATACAAACAAATGGAAGAACATTCCATGCTCATGGGTAGGAAGAATCAATATCGTGAAAATGGCCATACTGCCCAAGGTAATTTATAGATTCAATGCCATCCCCATCAAGCTACCAATGACTTTCTTCACAGAATGGAAAAAACTACTTTAAAGTTCATATGGAACCAAAAAAGAGCCTGCATTGCCAAGTCAATCCTAAGCCAAAAGAACAAAGCCGGAGGCATCACGCTACCTGACTTCAAACTGTACTACAAGGCTACAGTAACCAAAACAGCGTGGTACCAGTACCAAAACAGAGTTATAGACCAATGGAACAAAACAGAGCCCTCAGAAATAATGCCACATATCTACAACTATCTGATCTTTGACAAACCTGACAGAAACAAGCAATGGGGAAAGGATTCCCTATTTAATAAATGGTGCTGGGAAAACTGGCTAGCCATATGTAGAAAGCTGAAACTGGATCCCTTCCTTACACCTTATACAAAAATTAATTCAAGATGGATTAAAGAGTTACATGTTAGAACTAAAACCATAAAAACCCTAGATTAAAACCTAGGCAATACCATTCAGGACATAGGCATGGGCAAGGACTTCATGTCTAAAACACCAAAAGCAATGGCAACAAAAGCCAAAATTGACAAATGGGATCTAATTAAACTAAAGAGCTTCTGCACAGCAAAAGAAACCACCATCAGAATGAACAGGCAAGCTACAGAATGGGAGAAACCACCATCAGAATGAACAGGCAAGCTACAGAATGGGAGAACAGGCAAGCAAAAGAAACCACCATCAGAATGAACAGGCAAGCTACTCATCTGACAAAGGGCTAATATCCAGAATCTACAATGAACTCAAACAAATTTACAAGAAAAAAACAAACAACCCCATCAACAAGTGGGCGAAGAATATGAACTGACACTTCTCAAAAGAAGATATTTATGCAGCCAAAAAACACATGAAAAAAATGCTCATCATCACTGGCCATCAGAGAAATGCAAATCAAAACCACAATGAGATACCATCTCACACCAGTTAGAATGACGATCATTAAAATGTCAGGAAACAAAACGTGCTGGAGAGGATGTGGAGAAATAGGAACACTTTTACACTGTTGGTGGGACTGTAAACTAGTTCAACCATTGTGGAAGTCAGTGTGGCGATTCCTCAGGGATCTAGAACTAGAAATACCATTTGACCCAGCCATCCCATTACTGGGTATATACCCAAAGGATTATAAATCTTGCTGCTATAAAGACACATGCACACGTATGTTTATTGCGGCACTATTCACAATAGCAAAGAATTGGACCCAAGCCAAATGTCCAACAACAATGGATTGGATTAAGAATATGTGGCACATATACACCATGGAATACTATGCAGCCATAAAAAATGATGAGTTCATGTCCTTTGTAGGGACATGGATGAAGCTGGAAACCATCATTCTGAGCAAACTATCGCGAGGACACAAAACCAAACACCACATGTTCTCACTCATAGGTGGGAATTGAACAAAGAGAACACATGGACACAGGAAGAGGAACATCACACACTGGGGACTGTTGTGGGGTGGGGGGAGGAGGGAGGGATAGCATTAGGAGATATACCTAATGCTAAATGACAAGTTAATGGGTGCAGCACACCAACATGGCACATGTATACATATGTAACAAACCAGCACGTTGTGCACATGTACCGTAAAACTTAAAGTATAACAATAAAAAAAAAAAAACTAATTACATGAATGAGTCATATAGAGTTTAGAACTAGTGACCAGGAACATTAAGAGCAATAAATACTTCTAAAGCAAAGCAACAAAAGAGAATCATGAAACAATTGGTGGGACATATAAATAGAGTCCAGAATACATAAAATTCATGTATAAAATAATAAAAACAGGTAAGAAGAGCTAATATTTAAACAAAATATAGAAAAAAAATTGTCTTACTTGAAGAAAAATGGGAGCCTCCATATTGAAGGAGTTTACCAGTTTCCAGGCTGGACTGATGAAAATTGTACATCCCCGAACACATTTTGGTGAAAATTCTGAAACTTCTACATTCCTTGCTCAAATTTTGATAGACCTGATCAAAGAAAAAGAAGTTGAAATGTAAACAAATTGAGTAATATAATCAATAATCTTAAATTAACATACATAGATACATCTTTTTATTATTTATAGAGAGAATACATATTATTTGTTAAACATATATAAAACTCATACAAAATGTGACCATCTCCCAGGTGCAGTGACTCATGCCTGTGATCCCAGCACTTTGGTAGGCCAAGGCAGGAGGATCACTTTAGGCTAGGAGTTCGAGACCAGCTTGCCCAACATGGCAAAACCTAGCCTCTATTAAAAATACAAAAATTAGCTGGGCATGGTGGTGTGGGCCTGTAATCCCAGCTACTCGGGAGGCTGAGGCAAGGGAATCACTTGATCCCAGGAGGTGGAGTTTGCAGTGAGCCAAGTTCCTGCCACTGACCTCCAGAGTGGGTGACACAGTGAGACTATGTCTCAAAAGAACAAAAACAAACAGAAATAAAATGTGACCATGTATTGAAAACAACACATTTACCAAGTCCAAATATGTGCATTATTACAAGCAACCTGTGTGGTGAAGAAAAATATATTTAGAAATTGCTAATAAAAATTAATCAATACAATTAATGATTTAAATGGACCCTACACAATTGCATCAAAGAAGAAATCAAAAGAGAATACACAAACTAGAAAATAAAGAAGGACATGCCAAAACTAAATCTATGTAACAGAGCAAATTATATTCAGATAATAAAATTTCCGCTGTAAAATCTTTAATTATGCAAGAAGGAAAACACTTTTAACTTATAAGCACAATTCTAGTTAATATAGAAACCAAAAAGAATTTATGTCACAAAAGGACACTGATTTCAAATCTTAATTAGGATTACAAAGATTAAAACAATTATTATGAAATGTTAGCAAATAGAATACAGTAGTGTATTAAGGAAATAATACACTGAGACCAAAATTTGTCATATAATTTATATGAAAAATCATTGAAATATTCAAAAAGAACTAAAAAAATTTAGCATTCACTGTTGACTAAATGTCTAAGTGTATTAAGGAAGCAGGAAACACTTCCCACCTCAATTTAATAGGGCCATCAGCTGCTGTCTGACACCAAACAAGACGCTATGTTGTAAGAGAAACACTATAGACCAATATCGTTTAAAAGCACACAAGTAAATATTCCTAGTGAAATACAAGTAAATTCCCCTTCCTGTGTCCATGTGTTCTCACTGTTCAATTCCATCACCGGGGCCTGTTGTGGTGGGGGGAGGGGGGAGGGATGGCATTTGGAGATATACCTAATGTTAAATGACGAGTTACTGGGTGCAGCACACCAACATGGCACATGTATACATATGTAACTAACATGCATGTTGTGCACATGTACCCTAAAACTTAGAGTATAATTACAAAAAAAGAAATACTAGTAAATGAAGTCCCACAAGATAAAAATATGCTATCTATTCACCACTTAAAGTTTATTTAAGCAAGATTTATTCAACATTTTGCCATATAAACAGAATCAAAAGAATAAACATATAATGATTACATTTGATGCAGAAAAGCATTTGACAAAATTCAACATTCATTTATACAAACTAAGAATAGAAGAAAATTCATCAAACTAATAAAGGGCATTTGATAAAACCACAAACTAGTGCCATAATGGCAAAATACTGTACCTTTCCACCTAAAATTTATAACAAGTTAAGGATGTCAACACTTGCTGCTACTATTTGACATTGTACAGGGGTCTTACCCAGTGTACTGAGCAAAAATGAATTCGACAAATAATTACATATTATACGGCTTGTCAAAAGAAGTGAATTTTATTTTTCTTTTTTGCAGTGACAAGTTCTTATAAATGGAAAATCTTAAGGAAGCCACAAAAAAGGTAATAAAAATTGAGTGTGTTGCACAAGACAGCAGTACTTAAAATTACTTTTCACAAATTGCATCACCATATACTGCCAAATAAAAATTACAAAATAAAATTCCATTTCATTAAATGGCTTCCAAACCAGGCAACATTTAAGTATACATTTTTAAAAATATATTTACAAGAAGACATGTACATAATGTTCATAGTAACTTTATTTGTAACATCCAAAATCAAGAACAAGTAAAATGCACATCAATAGTATGTAATAGATAATACATTTGAATACTAATTATCAATAAAAGTTATAAGCCAACAACAAATACATGCAACAGCATCAATAGATCTCAAAAACACTATACTAAGTGAAAAAAGCTGGACACAAAGGAGCATATAATATTTGATTTCAATGTATATTTCTAAGAAATTCAAATTAATCTAGTGACAAAAGTCACATATGTAATGTTCTGCAAGCTGGTTCAGAGGGAAGAATTAGCTGCAGAAGTGTAAGTAATTTTTGAGGTGCTGGAAATGTTTCAAAACGGATTAGACTTCAACCTAAGATCTCAAACTATGAAACTACTAAATATAAACATTGGAGAAACACTAGAGGACATTGGAGTGAGCAAAAATTTATTGGTTTGTTGATACCACACGGCCAAATAAAGCAAAAAATGGAAAACAGGATCACATCAAGTCCAAACACTTCTGCGCAGCAAAGGAAACAACAAAGTGAAGACACAGCTCACTGAATGGGAGAATATATTTGCGAACTAACCATCTAACAAAGGACTGATAACCAACATATATATATAAGAGTTCAAACAACACAACAGGAAAAAAAAATCTAATAATCTGATTAAAAAATGGGCAGAAGATCTGAACACATATCACTCAAAAGAAGACTATACAAATGGTAAACAGGTATATGAAAAGATGCCCAACATCATTGATCATCAGAGAAATGCAAATCAAAACTACAATGAGATATGGTCTCACTCCAGCAAAAATGGCTTTTATCAATATGGCAGGTAATAACTAATGCTGATGAGGATGTGGAGAAGAGGAAACCCTCATGCACTGTTGGTGGGAATGTAAATTAGTACAACTGCTGTACTAGTACAAATGCTGGAACTAGTTTGGAAGTTCCACAAAAAACTCAAAAAAAGAGCCAGCATATGATCCAGCAATGTCATTGCCAGGTATAGATCCCAAAGAAAGGAAATATCTGCACTCCCATATATATTGCAGCACTATTCATTGTAGCTACAATTTGGAAGCAACCTTAGTGTCCATCAGCAGATGAATGGATAAAGAAAATGTGGTATGTGTATATAATTAAGTATCCATCAGCCAAAAATAAAATAAAATAAAAAATAATGAGATTCTGTCATTTGCAACATGGATGAAACTAGAGGACAGTGTGTTAAGCGAAATAATGAAGGTGCAGGAAGACAAACTTTGCATGTTCTCACTTACTTGTGGAAGTTAAAAATTTAAATAATTGAATTCATGGAGACGAAGATTAGAATGATGGTTACCAAAGGCTGGGAAGAGTAGTAGGGGATGAGGGCTACAGGGGAAGTGGGGATGGTTATTAGATAAAAACCACAGTTACAGCAAATGAGTAAGACCCAGTATTTGATAGCACAGCAGGATGACTACAGTTAACAATAATTTATTGTACATTTTAAAAATAACTAAAAGAGTATAATTAGAATGTTGGTAACTCAAAGAAATGATAAATCCTTGAGGTGATGGATACCACATTTATTCTGATGTGATTATTACACATTGTATACCTGTATCAAAATATCTCATGTACTCCATAAACATATACACTTAGGTACATAAAAATTAAAAATTTAAAAAATTATGCTGATACATTTTGGAAAAGGAAATAAGAAAAAGCAAAATAATTGACATAACATATGAAAAACATAAAAGATATATATTTTTGCTCCTAATATTATATTTTATAAAACTCAAGAGGCCTTAGTAAAGTAAATCTATCAGAGTTTTAACAAATTTTCTGAACCATGCAAGGTAGGTACAAAATAATATTACCAACTAATAATTCTCTTCTACTCTAATAATAAATTCCTGTAAATAAAAATGGGAAATGTATTTCATTAATGATGGTATTAAAATGCAAACGTTTTCATAATAAATTTGTAAAAAAGAAAAGAATAGACTTCTCATATAAAAGTACGCTTAAAAGATACCAATACACAATCTACAAAATAGGAAGTTGTACTAATACACAAAATAGGAAGTTGTACCATAATCTTAGGAAAAAATAGTGTTCTATTTCAAAGTTGCTTTCTGGGATGCATATGTGTTTCTGAATATCTGGACAAAGCAACTTGCTGCATCTATTAGATAGCTTAATTTTAAAAAAAAAATATTGAAAATGTAAGTGCTCAAAATAAGAAGATACATAACAACAAGATACATAATGTGTGGTTGATGTGATGAAAAATGTTATAGTTACTTAGGAAATCAGTCTGGCAGGTTCTCAAAGTTAAAAAATATACTAACCATACAATACAGCAATCTCATTTTCAGGTACTTACCAAAGTAGAATTGCTACAGTGGCTGGTCAGGTATGGGCAGGGCAGGAGACGGCTTCCCCACACACACACCCCAGGAGTGTTGGGTGACCATCAGGTGGTGGTCAGGTAGTTAGTAACTGTTTCTCTAAAGTAATAATTGGTCACCACCAGTGCCAGGGAAAGACAGTCTCCTTATAGAAAACACCTGAAACTGGTCAGCAGCTTCCCAATAATATCTCAGGGGTCGGGAGAAGTAAGGCCAGATCTCGGAAGTACGACAATGTATAAAACCCCAATTCAAGAGGTCAGGTTGTGCACCAGGCTTCTCAAGTCACCCGCTTGGCCCTCTTCCAAGTTGCACTTTCCTTCTTCTTTCCTTTTCTTGCAGTTCTAAAGCTATTCAATAAATTTTTACTCCTGCTCTGAAACTTGCCTCGGTCTCTCCTTCTGCCTTATGCCCCTCAGTCGAATTCCTTCTACTGAGGAGGCCAGAATTGAGGTTGCGGCATATCTGTGTGATTCGCTGCTGGTAAATCACGGTAACTCAGATCTCTTCCACCACTAACAGAATGAAAACCTTTTTTCAGACAAAATCCTGTGATCTATGTCTTTAATATGGCTTTATTCATGTATGTCAAAAACTAGAACAACAACTGAGTATGAAGAAATGGGATCTGTCCATACAACAGAACACTGTCTTTAAAAAAAGATAGAGCAAATGCATTTTTGCTTATGGGAAGATAGATAGACGTACTTTTCTCTATTCCGTTTGCTAAGTGCAACTAAAAACTCTGCATATCGTATGTAAAATCAAGCTAAGAAGACTCTTGAAAGGCGGAGAGAAGGTAGACATGCTAGGGACCTCAGAAGTCAATAAATGATGTGGTAGTGATGATGGCAGTAGTGGGCTGTCCAGGGCAACCACTGTCATGGCACTGGCTGCCAAGGGGGTGGGGGGCCGTGAGGGCAGGTTGCTGCGGGTGGGAGCTGGTGGCAGTGTTGGGACTCCTGTGCCCTGTGTCCCCTATGCCCCGTATCTTGGAGGCAGCTGACTGTGCCGCCCCTACCCTTGCTCAGCCTGGCGGGTCCAGTGCACTGTCAGGCCAGGAGCCTCTGCCGCTTTGGCCCCTGACCCCATGTCGCCACTCTAGCCTGCCACCACTGCAGGGAGGGCACGGAGAGGCGGCGGACAGCCCGGGGATCCCAACCTGGGATCTTCCCAGAGTCTACCATGATGGAGCTGGGCCAAGTTGCCCGCCAGTTGGGGAGCAGTGCAGTCGGGCACGGATGGGTGGGCAGAAAGGGGCCCTGAGGCGGAGCTGGGCCTGAGGGGTACCGCCCTCCACAAAGCCTGCAGGAGCCGGGGGTAGGCAGCAGTCCCACCCTCCCAGGCATGGCTCCAGCAGCCCAACGTGGCTGTGGACATGGGCCTCCCTCTTGGGTGCCGGAAGCAGGCAAGAGCCCTGCTTTCCCAGCTGCAGCTATCGAGCTACAGCAGCAGACCCAGGCATCTCTGCACTCTGGGGGACAGGAAGCCTCCCCATTACCTCCTATAGGCTCAGAGGTGTCTGCTTTGGCTGCCTGGCCTCTCCCTGCTCCCAGCGCTCACTCCAATCTCAGAGCAAAAATGGGGCCAAGCCCGGGTGCTGTTGCAGCCCAGCTGGGTGTGCGCATGCTCAGGCAGCACTGACACACCAGCCCCCTGCTACCTCAGCCCCCTCCAGACTTTGGGCACTGATGAGTACGCGAGGGAGAATGAAGGGGTGGGGAGGCTGAAAACATCCTAGTCCTGGGCTGCAGGTGGCCCTTGACATAAACAGCCTGGGCTCCATGAACAGCAGCAGAAGACTGAAAGGCTTCAGGGTAGAAGAGTGTGGGTCTCTGGTGAAGCCCCACCTTCAAGCCAGGAAAGGTCTGAAGCCTGGAGCCAGGCTGCCAGTCCCAAGGACAGGAGTGGAAATGTGTGATGCTTTTCCCTGGGCCCACCCATGGCTGCCCATGGACCAATCAGGATGCACTTCCTCCCCTCTGAGGCCATGGAAACCCCCAGACTCAGCAAGAATCCAGGAGAGGATGGAGAGGCAACTGGAAGACAATGGGACGACCAACTGCAGAGAGGAGCTTCCCACTCCAGGGTCTCCCATCTGCTGATGACCCGCTGCACAGAAGAGCTACCTCTGTGCTGAGAACTGAATACTCAACAGGATGACCTGCCTATGGAGAGGAGCTAGCCTCCCTGGGTCTTCTCTGAACTGTTCTATCACTCGAGAAAACTCCGCTGTCTTGCTTACCCTCCACTGGTCTGCATACCTCATTCTTCCTGGACGCAGGACAAGAACTTGGGACCCGCCAAATGGAGGGGTTAAAAGAGCTGTAATACAAAAAGAGCTGTAATACAAACAGAGCTGAAGCAGCCTCTTGCTCATCACATTGTGGGTGAGAAGAAGGAGAGAAGGGAGAAGGAGAGAAGAGCTGTGGCTCTTTGTGGAGCCCAGACCTGCAAGCTCCCCTAGCAAGGGCTGTGACTCTCCCTTTGAACCCCTGAAGTTTCTGGAGTCCTCAAGCTTCCAGGCACCATCACGTTCCCCAGTGCCAGCCATGGAAGGTGCTTTTGGTGTGCCTGGTCGAGCCACAGCCTTGTAATGAGCTGGCACCTGTGCTGGCACCTGCAGCTGCCTGCCCCACTGCAGCAGCCAGTGTGCTTGACTGTGTGCAGTGGCTGGACCCCATGCCTGTTCACTCACACACCTCTTGCCACTCCACTCCAGTCTCTTCAGAAGTATGAGATCCAGGCCGGTAGCAAGAGCTGAGTGTAGCTTGCCAGCCAGAGTGGACCAGGCAGAGCTGAGCAAAACTTGGGCAAAAGCACAAGCAGTCACAGAGGTTTCCAGCCAGAAAAGCAACACCCCAAAAATCCCATAACAGTGAGCTTCCTAGATTTGCTTTCTTCCTTAAAATTTAAGGCTGAATGTTAAATAAACCAGCCACACAGAAATGCTAATGAGACCACACACACACACACACACATACACACCCCATCACCACCACCACCACCAATAAGAAGAATACAACGAAAACAAAAAACAAAAAAATATGATGTCTAGCTCTTTATTACCAAAAAACTAGAAAAGGGGAAGCCTAGCATTAAAGTTTTAGACATTAACTACTCTTCTTCAACAAAACGCCACAGGAAAAGAACAACAACAACAACAGCAAAAATCCTGTAGGACCAACCCCACCCACACCACCAGAAGCTTCCATGGGTAGCCTAGATTTCTACCTGCACTCAGCTAAGATGAGACTCACAAGCACTCCATCTTCTACCCACCTCTAGGATGATTTCAGAGAAGGCTAACGGTGTCAACAGAGATTAAAGAGGGAAGCCTGGACTTCAATCTCCAGTTGGCAGTAACAAGGCAGCACCTCCCTCTTTCTCTGCTGGAGTAGTGTCAGAGAAAATCAGGTAAACTGAAAATTAGTAAGATCCAGAGTGTCAAAATAATAACCAAGTGCCCAGGTTTCAATAAAAAATGACTCATCATACTAAAAACCAGAAGTATCTCAACTAATTGAGAGAAAGACAATAAGTCCAAACACTAAATACAGGGATGTTAGGTATAGCTAACAAAATTTTAAAGCAGTCCCCATAAAAACATGTGAATGAGCATTTAGCAAAACACAAAGTATAGAGATTTCCAGCAAAGAAATTTAAAAAAAGTAAAAACTAAATTAAAAATTTAGAAATAAAAAGTACAATTACAAAAATAAAGTTCAATGTATGGGTTAAACAGCATAATGAAAGAGCCAGAAACTTGAAGACAGAACATTAGAATTACCCAGTCTGAGTAACAGAGAGGAAACCGATTCAAAAAATAATGAACAGAGCTTCAGACACCTTAGGATTACAAGAAAAGATCTATCATTCCTTTCACTGGAGTTGCACACGGAGAGGAGGAGGAGGAGGAAAGGATGGAATTGAGAAAGTACTTGAAGAAATAATGCTAGTCAATTTCAGAAAAACGCATAAACCTATAGATTCAAGAAGTTGAGTGAACTGCCACAGAATAAACCCAAATAAGTCCATAGTAAGACATGTCATAGTAAAACTTCTGAAAACTAAGACAAAGAAAAAATATTGAATATAGCAAGAAAGAAGGAATGCTTTATGTATAGGGGAAATCAATGTGAATGGCAGTGAATTTTTCACTAGAAATCATGGAGGGCAGAAATAAACACATCATGTTTCAAATGTGGTAAGAAAAGAATTGTCAATCTAGAAACCTATAACCAGTAAAAATATTCTTCAGGAATGATGGAAAATGAAGACATTCTCAGATAAAGGAATAATAAGAGAATTCATCTACAGTAGACCTACCATAAAATAATGGCCAGAGGAAGCTATCTAAACAGAAAAATGATAAAAGAAGGAATATATAAAATATATATTTTTAAATTTTCATGTATATATAATAGTAGTAGAAATTTTGGAATGCCAGGAAGGAAGAACATGGTAATCAAAAAAATAGACAACACAAAAAAAGACTTTTCCTTCTGAGTCTTCTAAAGTACAGATACTCCTTGACTTATGATGGGGTTACATCTTGATAAACCCATTGTGAGTTGAAAATATTGCAAGTCCGAAATGTATTTAATATCTAAAAAAAACTATCATAAAGTCAAAAAATCATAATTCAAAACACTGTAAATCCATATGCTCTGGCCGGGCGCGGTGGCTCACGCTTGTAATCCCAGCACTTTGGGAGGCCAAGGCGGGCGGATCACGAGGTCAGGAGATCGAGACCATGGTGAAACCCCGTCTCTACTAAAAATAGAAAAAATTAGCCGGGCGTGGTGGCGGGCGCCTGTAGTCCCAGATGCTCGGAGAGGCTGAGGCAGGAGAATGGCGTGAACGCGGGAGGCGGAGCTTGCAGTGAGCCGAGATTGCGCTACTGCACTCCAGCCTCGGCGACAGAGCGAGGCTCCGTCTCAAAAAAAAAAAAAAAAAAAATCTGTATGCTCCTCAACTTATTATGGGGTTACATTCTGATAAACCCATGGTAAAGGAGAAAAAGCATAAGTCACATCATAAGTCAAGCCGCATCTATATAGCAGTTCTTTCTTAACTAAGGTCTCATTTTCTATGGTTTCAGTTACCTTTGGTCAACCACACTATGAAAATATTACATGAAAAAAATTCAGAAATAGGCAATTCATAAATTTTAAATTTTGTGTCATTCTTAGTAATGCAATGAAATCTCCCATCATCTAGCTCCATCCTGCCAGAACATGAATCATTCCTTTGTCCAGTGTACCCATATTGTACATGCTACCTGCCCTGTATGTTGTGATTGTATAAGAAAGAAAAATATAGCATATGTAGGGTTCAGTACTATCCATGGTTTCAGGCATCCCCTGGTAGTCATGGAAGATATCCCCCTTTGATAAGAGGAAACTATTGTGTGTTGGATTGTTGAAGCAAAAATTATAACATTGTCCAATGTGGTTCTAAATTTATATAGAGGAAATGATTAAGACAATTATACTATAAACCAGAGGATAAATGGCCATTAGAAGATATTTTACTCAACTGGTAAAATAATGACATCAGTAGACCATGATAAGTTACGTATGTATAACACAATACTTAGAACAATCACTGAAAAGTGGTTATTTTTCATTATTTTTGACATAAAGAATCAAAATACACAGCAGCTTCCTTCAATTTTACATCTTGCTTTCTATATGAATGTCATCTACAGCCATTAAATCATACAATGCATAAAGTCTGATTTTAACCAACTGATGAAGAAACTTCAATTCAAGCAAAGAAATGACAAATTCCCATATCAATTTGAATTGTTAAAATGATATAACAGCAATTATTTGCATAATTGTTCATTTCTTTTATGATGTTTCCAATCTCATCGTTAAAAGAGTTCTAACTCTGATCATCTATGAAACCGGCAAAAATTACAGGGTACATTCTTGATTCTTCCTCACCTGAAAAAATGTTGATATGGTATATTTTAATATCCAAACAATATTTATATCAATATTAACAAAGATATTGTAATCACATGAATAGAAAGTAATGTTCATTATTATTTGCAGAAAAAAATGCTACAATTGCTTCCAATTAAAATATATCAAAGTAACAGTTTCTCTTGGCAAATAAACCAATTCTAGATGCTAGTTTATAGTGTGTGAAGAAACAAATTATGTTTAATGAAACTGAACCTCATTTTTCATCATAGGACTAGAAAGTGATGAGTCAGTCATGACTTCACTGGACTTTATGAATCATAATAAAGCAAACCAAGATTAAAGGATTGTTGTTTATTTTTCTATATTTCCCAAGATATCCTGAATAGAAACTTGGAACTGAACAGTTCTATAGCTGTACTTGAAAAATCCCTTTGTCAGAATATATCAGTTAGGAATTCAAATTGGTGCATTAATGGGATATCACATTCAGAATGTTTAAACAACACTTTACTAAAAAATAACAGTCTGGAGATAGAATTCTGAAAGCATTATTTAATTATCTATGCTTTTTTATCTGCTCTGCTAGACTTAGCAGACATTGACTTGTCTGCTGTTTGTTACCTTGTAGGTGCAGAATGGCTACTGACTACGCAGGCATTATTTTCATCATAAAAACAATAAAGATTTGAAGGAAGCTATCTACCATGCCTGTGTCTTTTTCAGGAGTGCAAAATTTCTCAAAGAAAATCCTTGTCCCTAACCGTCATGAAACATCCCCCTGGACATGATAATTGACGTGGCTGATGGTTTGGAAAGGGAGCTTAAAAAATTGACTGTATGCCAAAGACAGCAAAACCATGATTGAAATACTAAATATATGTCAAATGTCCTTATTGAAAAAACAATGCAATCCTTATAATTTTGAGACACTTTAGCCAAAATATCTAAAGAGGTGGAAACAATTTTTCTTCTTCCCTTCTTTCATTTTGTTCTCAATAAACACTTAATGAAAGCATTTTACACAACAGAATGGATACTTAATATATTAATTTGAAGTCATTAAAATTATTGTAAAGTTAATATGTTCCCTTCTTAAAGCTTGCATAGTTGATGTATTAGTCTCTTTTCACATGCTATAAAGAACTACCTGAAACTCGGTAATTTATGAAGAAAATATGAAGAAAAGAGGTTTAATTGGACAGGCTGTTAAGGTAGCATGACCAGGAGGACTCAGGAAACTTATAATCGTGGTAAAGTTGAAGGGGAAGCAAGCATGTCTTACCACAGCGGAGCAGGAGAGAGAGAAAAGGGGGAAGTGCCAAACACTTTTAAATGATAATATCTCATGAGAACAGCAAGATGGAAATCTGTCCCCATGATCCAATCACCTCCCACCAGACCCCTCCCCTGACATATGGAGATTACAATTCGATATGAAATTTGGGTGGGGACACAGAGCCAAACCATTATCAGTTGGTGCACTGTCATAAAGACATCATATAAAGAGCTCAGAGTGGGAATAATTAGGCTTCTATTAGCCATCAGTTTCAGGGGACAAACACTGATGTTTAAGATGCTCTAAGGTAAAAGCTGCTCCAAATGAGGGAAGCCCAATAAGAAGAGTCCTCCACGTAAGTTTACCTATAGTTCACCCAAACACATGAGCATTCAACTATGAAGTAATTTGTACTTGAATATGAACAAGCGTTTCTTCATATCTGTATGTATTATTTTACAGATAACTACACACATGTATTATCGATAGCTGTATCTGTCTAGACCTAGATATAAATATATCTGCATGTGTATGTAATTATTTGAAAAAGAATTGAATGCAATCTATAGCATCTTCTACCTTCAAGGGAGTGACAACATTTAGATAGATTATATTATTTAGGAAAACACCCAGATGGAACTTTTCATGAAGAGAAATGATGCCTTCTGGACATACCCTAAATGAATGGAATAAGGAAGAGAGATCTGAATTATTTTGTACAATAAAAAAGAGAATAATAATTCATGTTCTTGCAAAGCTATGAGGGTCCAGGCAACTACCAAGAGAGAATAGATCTGCAAAAATTTTAGAAAGATAAGAGACCTATGAAAATAGCAATGGATCAAGATCTAAGAAAAGAGTGGAGTCAGCAAGCACCTGTGTAGGGAGCGGGGATATTGGTACACAGTAGTAATTATTACATTGCATTTTGGCTTGCTTGGGGTTTTGTTTTCTTTTGTTTTGTTTATGCTATGCTTGCATGTAAATAGCCATTCACCTCTAGATAATCGTAAAGGTTATCCAACTATAATTACTTTGTTAATAGTATTATGGAGAGTTTAAAGATAGGATAGGACAAGGAAGTGGAACCTTTTATACTTCAACCTTACACTAAGGTCTTTGTAGCATTGCCACCATTGTCCTTCAGGGGACAATTATTTTAATATTTCTGGTGGGGACAACAGTACAGTTGGGGGTCCAAGGCAGAGGTGAGAGCTTCTTGAAGGATCCAAGAAGCCTGGCAAATGCAGTGTACATTGACGCTGGTGGAGCCTAAAGAGAAGCCTTATGGCTCCAACTACGTTCATGGCAGGTGACATTTGAACAACAAAGGCTGGAACGAAGAGAGAGGTTAGGTAAGTGGTGGATAACACAGAGGTCAGTCTTTTTTCATTAGCCTTCTGCAATGCCTCCAGTCACAGCTTGAACTAGTGGTTGGCCTGTGATTACCCGGTACACGCCTTTCAGTGCACTGCTTTTTTATCAGCCCTTTTTCTTGCTGGTTGCTACAATTACATTTGACTTTATGTCTCCCTCAAATCAGGATAAAGTAAATAGATATTTCTACTTCATTTGTCCCTAGACCCATATTTAAATTATGTTAGTAATGGTATACAGGCGATTACGAATTTAAAAGTTCTGAGATGTCTGGTCATGATATAGGCTAAGAGAAGTCTTAAAAAAATCTAATCTCATGTGGGAAGTTTTTAATAATGCTTCTTTTGTCCCTTATACCTCTTACTGTAACTGTGAGCTGGAGAAAATAGCTCACTTTCTTGCCTGTAATGGAAGCATTAATAACCAGCAGACAAGAATTAAAAAATGAATGGTTTATGTCTTCCCAAGTAGATTATCAATCCTCTGAACAATTGACTTTATATTACATCAAAGTAAGCACTGATTTTCTACTTTTCTTCAGTATGCTGACACATAAAAAATAATTTGATTACTGACCTGTGCAGACAATTCATGAATACTAATTGAAAACTCATTTGGTGTTTCCTGAAAATTTAAAGAAAAACAACAGATACGTTTTCTTCCTCCAAAATGGCCTGATATAGAAGTGGCAACATTTCCTCAAAACTACAGTCATCCACCTACTTGCAAAGTAACAATTTTTTCTGCTTGGAATATTTTCTGATGATGCAACAGATTCTATGTAATTCACAAGAAATAAATCAGAAATACTTCAAAAATGCTGCAGATGTGCAAAACGAATGTTCTTAAGATATTTCTTGAAGAAAAATGTAGAAACCAATCAGCTGTCTGCAGAAGTCTTGTTTATTATATAAAGAAACTATGCCAAAAACAATACAAAATCCTAGATTGAAAGAATTTTTCTTATGTATTTGTTTTCATAAAACATTTTACTCCCTTTACTGTCACAAACATACTCTGTAATATAATCTTCTTTCTTCATTTTAATTACATAAACACAGCTTGGGAAAAATACAGTAGACTTTACATGTCAATGAGTTCAAATTGAGCAGAAAATTTGATTTTACTTAATTGCTCTGTTTTTTATTACACTGCTTACTAGCGCTAGGATCACTATATTTTGCTAATGTGTGTGTGTGTGTATTTGCATTTTTAGTAAGCAATCTTCCTCTAAAGAAAATATTTTCTGGTTGATCAGCAAAATCAATCATATTCCCATATTTAAGTCTACAGAATTATATGAAGTGGAAAAGTTGAATATTTACTGGAATATCTGACCAGCCCACATATTCCACGTGACTAAATCCGTTGTCAATGTCTAGCCTTATTTCTATATTAACTTAGTTAACAAACCTCTTGTCTAGCTGCCTATTTCATTTTTGAGCTACAGATTTGTCACACTCCAGAACTGACTGCAGCCCCACTGGAAAGAAAAGGGAAAGTCCCCAGACCACATAAGGAGGCACAGTCTTTTTGTTTGCTCACTGTTTAACCTAAACATTTTGTTGCTTCACAAAATTTTACTGGTTACTTTTTTTGTCCAACACTTTCTTGACATCTAATTTCTGAGTCTACCAAAACTTTTCCCAAGAACGGGTTTGCTCCTAAGCCTGAACCCAGACTATCAGTTTTGCCTTGTCTTCGCATTTTCTGGGCAACAATCCTATCGTCACAGTCCCCATGACCTATAGTTTCTCCACGACCCTTACTCTTTTACTCAGTGGCAGTCTGCCTCAATTAGCATAATACATCTGACTCAATAACTTCTACTTCTAGCCTGCCTCTGTCTGTTTGAGATCCAGACTTGCATATCCAATGCCATTTGGAGACTTTTGCCTGGGTTTCCATTAGGCATCTCAAACTTGACACTGCAATCCTGGCTAACACAGTGAAACCCCGTCTCTACTAAAAATACAAAAAATTAACTGGGTGTGGTGGCATGCACCTGTAGTCCTAGCTAATAGGGAGGCTGAGGCAGGAGAATCGCTTGAACCCAGGAGGCGGAGGTTGCAGCGAGCTGAGATCATGCCACTGCACTCCAGCCTGGGTGACAGAGCGAGACTCCATCTCAAAAAAACAAAACATAACAAAACAAAAAAACTTGACACTAGCCAAAACAAAATTCCACTCCTGATTTCACCTTCTTCACCTAATTTTCCTCTCTAGTCTTTACCATCTTCTTGCCTATTCTGTTTGTTGCTGAAGGAAAGAAAAATAAAAATCAACAAATACAATTTTAAAAACTAAGAAGTCACTCCATATTTCTTTTCTTTTTTTTTTTCAGTCTCTGTGTAAAATTCCTCAGCAAGTTCTGGTAACTCAAATTCCAAAGTATACTCTGCACCCTTCCTCCTTTCTATGATTTATATACTTGACCCCTCCAAACCTCATGCTGAAATATGATCCCCCATGTTGGATGTATGACATAATGTGGGGTGTTTGGCTCATGAGGAAGGATCCCTCATAAATGCTTAGTGCCATCCTCAAAGTAATGGGTAAATTCTGGCTCCCACCAGATCTGGTTGTTAAAAAGAGCCTGGCACCTCCCTTCCATCTCTGTCTTGCTTCCCCTCTAGCCATGTGACCTCACACACAGGCTCACTTTCCCTTTCCACCATTAGTGGAAGCATCTGGTCGCCCTCACAAGAAACAGATGCTGGTACTCTGCTTCTTGTGCAGTCTGCAGAACCATGAGCCAAATAAACCTCCTTATTAAACTGCTTAACCTCAAGTATCCCATTATAGCAATGTGAATGGACTAAAACACATCTATTTTCATCACTGATGCTTTTCACCCTAACACAAGGCAAAACCACATATGTGCACATGAATATCATGTCAATTAATCGTCTTCCTTCTTTTCTGATTTCTCTTTAATTTATTCTCTGCATTATACCCAAGATGGCCTCATGGTTTTGGTGCAAATGAAACTGTACCCTCTCCCAAAGGGAAAACCTCAAATGAGACCTAAATTCACATTAGTTTGAACAGTCTTGTTATAGGGTAACTTGTGCCTGCTGTTGTGCCATCTTTTCTTGCTACAATCCACTCTCACTACATTCGCTTTCTCATTCCTTAAACATAAATTCTTAACCACTCAGATAGGCTTCCTTCCTCTACCATCTACAGCATACACCTCTTCACTCAAATATCTCTATGTGTAATATAGCACTTATTAATGCCAAATTTTCCTGTTTATTACTCCTTCTTTACTATAATCCAAATGTATACTCCGTGAAACAAGGAGCGAAGACTGTTCACTGCTTCATTCCCAGTGTTTCGATTAGTCTCAGATAATAGTAAGTATTCAATAACAGTATTAATGAAACATGAAGATTGAATTCCAATTCCATACTTTAATTTGAACTTGTGATAGTCTAGAACAAACACCTGGTGCTTCAAACCTATACATTTTTGTCTTGACAGTAATCACTTATCGATCCATCAATATCAATGTTTTTCAAATTTGGCTTTACCTTAATATAATCTGGGAATTTCCACAAACACAGCTGGCAAGCCTCTACTCCTAAGATCCTTGTTTAATTGCTTTGGAGTATGGTTGAAAACCTCAGATATAGACACATTTACCATTCCATTTATAAAGTGTTTTAATTGCCTAATAACATATTTATTGGCGAGTGCTTCAAATGTCTCAAGCATACAGGTTGCAAAAAATTGTACAACCTGGCTCCAGCACAGCTGCCTTTCTTATATATAGGTATTTTAGGTCTGTATATACAACTTTTTTGGTCATGCATATATTTAGATATTATAAATTACTAGCTTAAGACAATACTTCCTAGTTAGCACTAAAAATAGTGTATCACAATTTAACTGGTTATACTTGCTAGCTTAAACTGTGATTCACAATGGAATGTTTTCTTTACAGAAAATCAATATAATTGAACTCATTTTATTTTTTCTATTGGTCCAACAAAAGCGCACTTAACAAATTTAACAGAAGTAGGAAATCTTAATTCTTCCATAACTTCTAAGAAAATTAAATCCTTAATAAAAACAAAGAAGCAAATCAAACTAAACAATAAAATTATCCACATAGAAAACTCCAAAGTAGGTGATTTCACAAGACAATTTTATCAACCATTTATGAATGTATTAATATTAATCTTAGATAAACACTTCCAGAGAATAGACAGGAAATAGTTGACAACTTGTCTTATAGCTTCTTTATCTTGGTTACAAAATTGTACAAAGATGTTGTGGAAAAAATAATTACAGCTATTGTTACTCAAAAGAATACATGAAAAATCCCACACAAAATATAAATCAAGGCTGACAAAGTCCTAGGATTCTACTGTTGTATCGAAAAGTTAAAACACCAACATAAATATTTTTTTCCTCTGCTTTTTTCAAAACATACTGGCTTTTCATGGGTAAATCCAGATATAAGTGATGCAAGAAGACTTAGATGTTTGGGTCAGGCACTGTACTGATGCATGTCAAGTTAAAGCTACAGAACCAATGCTGACGAGGAGAAAACTCTACTGACTGAATGTGGGAGGGCAGAAATTGTAACCAGTGCACCTGTGGCAACATTAGATAGCAGAAGTTATCCAAGCCAAATTTTAAATACATTTCAGGCTGTGTCTAAAATCATGAAGCAGAAAACTAGATCTAAGCTGATAATGCAGGTAGTACAGGAAATGGAGGGGCAGCAAGAGTGTAGATCCACAAAAACCCAGGCAAAATTCTAACTTATGTGGTACCTGAAAAGGCATTAATGTTAGCGTCTAGAAGATTATAGACAGTAAATTCAAGGTTCAGAGACCGAACTGATCAGCTTAATTCTTAATCCTTGAAACCTTCTCTGTTTCACAGTCAGTGACTATAATGTTAACCCATTATTCATAATTAGACACAACTACTACTGGGTGAGAAAAAGAGAGTGTGGCACAGTTAAACTACCTTCAATTCCTAAATAAATAATTCAAAACAGTTCCTTTATTATGCTTAGGTCTAGAAAAAATTAAATGATATATTATTATGCAACCTCAAAATGAAAGAGAAATTATAATTTACATTTTTATTTTTGTAATTTGTATAATTATTTTTTTCCAAATTGACAACTCCAATACAGATGTAAAGTTGAAGAAATATATATCCATAAGCATAATATTATACAGTTGACCCCTGAACAACACAGGAATTAATGGCACCAACCCCCAGTGCAGTAAAATAGCTACAAATAACTTTTGATTTCCCCAAAACTTAATTATTAATAGTCTATTGGTGACCAGAAGCCTTACCCACAACATAGTCAATTAACACAATTTTGTACATTTTTTATATATATATATATATATACATATATATAAAACACTTCATTCTTACATTAAAGTAAGCTAGAGAAAAGAAAATGTTACTAAGAAAATTATAAGGAAGATAAAATATATTTACTATCCATTTCATGGAAATAGATCATTACAATGGTCTTATTCTTCACTGTCTTAACATTGAGGAGAAGGAAGAGGAGGGGTTGAATTTGTCATCTCAGGGGTGGCAGAGGCAGAAGAATATCTGTGTATAAGTGGACCTGTGCAGTTCAAACCTATGTTGTTCAAGGGCCAATTGTATCATATACATAAAATTATAATATGTATAACATTGATGAGTTATTATGCTGACATTGCTGCTGGATTACATAGTTTGAGTGACCTTAGTAAATTGACTTTTAAATTATCTTAAGGACAAAACCGTGAAAATATATGTTAGTGAGAATTTTGCATTTCTTCTAGGTTTGGTATAAATTTTTTGCATTCAAAGTTATTTTAATAGAAACTTTATTTATCTACCTGATATACTGACAGTGGCTATATAGGGACTTGTTAATCATAAAAATAAATGCTATTGGGAGACACTACATATTCTCATTTTTTATCATCTGTGTTTAACTTTGGTTTCTTGCTTATTTATTTAATAACAATTTTTGATATTTCTCCCTCAAACAATAAAATCATGTCTCCAATCAACGACCTGAAAAAATATATTTTATAAAAGAAATTAATTTCCTAGTTATAGAAATGCAAAAAAGGCATGCTGCATTCCCATATTCACTTTTATTATGTCCTGTCACTTAGAAATAGCTGAACAAATTCAAACTAAATTTGAATTAAAAATAAAGCACTCCCAAGCCGAATCCCTATGTGTTAGGTTTCTGCTTCAGAGTATGTTTTATAGCTGACTTATAAACTCTGAAGGAAATTTATAATGGAACCTGGGACAACCTCATTTTGTAATTGGGAGTTGTGGTCACCAGCAATGAGAGAATATATTGTGCTTAGATGTCAGCCTCTTTACTTTTCTAAAATGGTGGGTTTGAAGTTCAAAAATCAATATCCATATTTTTTGTTTCACACACCACTTAGTCATAACACAATATCTTTCTCTGTGGGAAAGATTCTAGTTTAGTAATAAAAAATATGTGGGCAGAAATTGTTAGGCAATTTATAGCTGTTCCTAAAAATAAATTGAATGCTATTACCTATAAAGTCCATAGAAAAGAGTAAGAGAAAGTAAAACACCAACAGATTTGAGAATTATACAAATTCAAACACTTAAGAAATAAAAACTCCAAGGTTCTATATCTTTAAATAGTGCCAAATTATTAGGTAGAAGCATTTTGGTCAAATTCTGAAATCATAAAAACAAATTATATTAGTACTTGTATTTATGAGAAATTATTTTTTCTTGAAAAACACAAAACTGTTATTCTATTGGCTTGGCAGGATTAATGTAGCTTTAACATTTGAAGATACAAATATTATAACATCTGTAATGTTCATTTCATTCATAAAAGTATTATTGACTACTTGCCAAAAGACTGACATCATTTTAAGTATTGGTTTACGAATGAATCTAGGTTGCATATTTTAATCTAAGTGATTTCTCTTATAATATGACAAAATAATTACCTTATTTCTGATATAATGCTCAACTTCTTCTTAAAGGCCATTTTATATCTTCCTAGGATTCAGTTTGCTATTGGCATAGCTGTTACCTTGGCCTTTCTTATTTTCTATAATTCGGTAGACTGCAACACCTTTCTCCCCTTCCTAATGCTAATAATGGGAAATAAATAAAAAACTCTTCCCAGTATTTCACAAAACAGCATTTCATAAAAATGAATTTCTAAATCCCCAAGCAATCAAAACTAATGATGTTTGACATTCGTGATTGAAATTATGTCTAACAGGATAATAGCTGTTACATGTTCTCATTAGAGTTGCCATCTAATGTAATCAGATTTAAAATATGTCTTTAACTCGACCAGGCCATTGATTTTGCACTGGATAATGACTTTTTTTTACATTAAATGTCATGGAAATAGATCATTACAATGGCTGTGTCTTACTTCATAAGTCACTTGAGCATTTAGTTGTGTACTGAAATAGGCTTCAATAGTATAGTGAAATGAATCCTTAACACAGAAGAGGAAAGCAGAAAAAAAGTACTATTTGTTTAAATCCCTTTTGGCTTCTGCTATCATAAAACTGAAATAGTCCACATGAATTAGCTTTTCAAATGCCCTACATATATTTATCTAATTTTTCCTCATTGGAGGGAGAGAATAGTGCTCAAAACTGTATTTCATGAAAACAGCCTTTTTAAAAAAAATAATGATTCACAGAGTGGATTATCTAAAGTTCATATTCTGTGTCTCTCTAATACAGATTTACACATCTTTTATAAAAATATTTTCCTTAGCAAAATTTTAATATAATGGTAATCCCTGACTGGAGTCCTCTATCAATGCACCTTAAATGACATAAATATTTCAGTCACTTCAGTCTTTGATGAAACCTGTGAAACAAAGACATGGATACCACTAACATTTTGAAAACAGTTGGATGTGGTAGAAACATTTTATTCCTATAATATATTTTATCTTCAAAAGTGAAAACCATTAATATAACTTTATAGATGAAGGCTAACATTAGAGTGCTTCATTATTTGGACAATTCTGATAATTCCCATTTTATTGTTTCATATTATAATTAGCATTTTTAAAATGTTAAATAATAGGGCACTTTTTAAAATATTTAACTGCCTATAATAAATTTTGTTTGAGTGCAGATATTACATTTTTGCATTTTATAAGTATGCTTAAAAAATTATAGTATCCAGCTATTTTTTGTTCTTTTGTTTAAATTAATTGAACTATTTAAGAAATATTTAGTGATCACTGGTTTGTACAAGGCACCATGAACATAATATACATGGCTTGTGCCTCATGAAATTTGCATTCTAATGGTAGGGAGGGACATCAATTAAAAGACACATATAAACACAGCAGTGAATAATTTGTTGTAGAAGAGTGCTCTGACACATACAATATGGAAACATGGTGTCATACATGGAAATGACTTAAACTTGAGAACTGAATGATGCACTAACTAGATGAAAGTAGAGGAAGATATCATAGGTAAAGTGTAATGGCATTTGCAAGGGTGTGGAAGCTAAAGGAAGCATAAAACTGTTCAGAAATTTTAAAATGTCACGGGTATCGTAAGATTTTTCTTGTCTTAAGAGCAATTTAAAGTCATTAGATATGATACAGTCATGGAGAAAAGATTAATGCTGAGTTGCTTGGCATTTTTTATATCAGGTAAATAAACCCCTTAAATGAATTCCCAGACTATTAACTAACTAATAGAAATTTCTGGGCATAAAATTGAGGAAGGAATTCTGAATAATTACCCATAATAAAGATGAGACTCAAAAAGCTGGGAATATCCAGTAAAATCTTCTTGAACTTCAGCTACAGTAAATCAACCTCAGGTACAGAGAATATGTTGTGCCTTTTCTATGGAGAATCTTGTCCCATTGGGAGTATCCTCCCTGGTCTTTGCTGACACCACAGGAATTAGCTTATGTCAAAGCTATCTCTTCTTTGATTTGCAGATAACTCTAAGTCTGCTATGAGAATAGATCTTACTTTCCTTATCCTCCCTAAGATATACTGGTTCCTGCTAAAACAGGGAGATTGTGAGGCCAACCCTAATATAATAGCAAAGTCCTCCCCACTTATTACCAACTCCCCTTTACGAGCCAAAAGATAAAGTGAAGGAGACTGAAAGGTAAGCCTGCTATTCTGAACTTGTACATGCATGGTTTTTATTTTAGGCACTAAGCAACAGTAAAAGAACCTAAGAATGGTCAAGAAACACATCTCAAACTTGAGTGACGGTATCTGAGCTAATAGCACGAGGTAGTTGGTAAACTATAAGAGACATATCATGATTATCAGATTAATGATAGCCATAGGGGTCAGTCAAACATCTAGCAGGGCTAGCATTATATGTCACTGAGCAGTATGATGCAACCTAACCTGGGAATTTCTGACCCTGGCCTGGGGAATTTCAAGGAGACAAGACCACTTCAACACAAATGCTAAGGTGCAATTTCTGGTACAGAGTACAACAAAGCACTTATTATATATATTTTTAAGAGCTGGCAACTGATCATGACTGAGTAGAGACATAAAAACGGGGGGAAGAGTTTGCAAAACTCTGAGAATGGTCCCTGGATGAACACCCTTCTCAGGCAGTCATCTGACATTCTTTTATTGTTATTATTAATATACTTTAAGTTCTAGGGTACATGTGCACAACGTGCAGGTTTGTTACATATGTATACATGTGCCATGTTGGTGTGCTGCACCCATTAACTCGTCATTTACATTAGCTATATCTCCTAATGCTATCCGTCGCCCCTCCCCCCACCACACCACAGGCCCCGGTGTGTGATGTTCCACTTCCTGTGTCCATGAGTTCTCATTGTTCTATTCCCACCTATGAGTGAGAACATGCAGGGTTTGATTTTTTGTCCTTGCGATAGTTTACTGAGAATGATGGTTTCCAGCTTCATCCACATCTCTATAAAGGACATGAACTCATCCTTTTTTATGGCTGCATAGTATTCCATGGTGGATACGTGCCACATTTTCTTAATCCAGTCTATCGTTGTTGGACATTTGGGTTGGTTCCAAGTCTTTGCTGTTGTGAATAGTGCCACAATAAACATACATGTGCATGTGTCTTTATAGCAGCATGATTTATAATCCTTTGGGTACACACCCAGTAATGGGAAGGCTGGGTCAAATGGTATTTCTAGTTCTAGATCCTTGAGGAATCACCACACTGTCTTCCACAATGGTTGAACTAGTTTACAGTCCCACCAACAGTGTAAAAGTGTTCCTATTTCTCCACATCCTCTCCAGCACCTGTGGTTTCCTGACTTTTTAATGATGGCCATTCTAACCGGTGTGAGATATTATCTCATTGTGGTTTTGATTTGCATTACTCTGATGGCCAGTGATGATGAGCATTTTTTCACATGTCTGTTGGCTGCATAAATGTCTTCTTTTAAGAAGTGTCTGTTCATATCTTTTGCCCACTTGTTGATGGGGTTGTTTTTTTCTTGTAAATTTGTTTGAGTTCTTTGTAGAATCTGGATATTAGCCCTTTGTCAGGTGAGAAGACTGCAAAAATTTTCTCCTGTTCTGTAGGTTGCCTGTTCACTCTCATGGTAGTTTCTTTTGCTGTGCAGAAGCTCTTTAGTTTAATTAGATCCCATTTGTCAATTTTGGCTTTTGGTGCCATTGCTTTTAGTGGTTTAGACATGAAGTCCTTGCCTATGCCTATGTCCTGAATGGTATTGCCTAGGTTTTCTTCTAGGGTTTTTATGGTTGTAAGTCTAACATTTAAGTCTTTAATCCATCTTGAATTAATTTTTGTATAAGGTGCAAGGAAGGGATCCAGTTTCAGCTTTCTACATATGGCTAGCCAGTTTACCCCCCACCATTTATTAAATAGGGAATCCTTTCCCCATTTCTTGTTTTTGTCAGGTTTGTCAAAGATCAGATTGTTGTAGATGTGTGGTATTATTTCTGAGGGCTCTGTTCTGTTCCATTGGTCTATATCTCTGTTTTGGTACCAGTACCGTGCTGTTTTGGTTAGGGTAGCCTTATAGTATAGTAGTAGCCTTGTAATATAGTTTGAAGTCAGGTAGCATGATGCCTCCACCTTTGTTCTTTTAGCTTAGGATTGGCTTGGCAATGTGGGCTCTCTTTTGGTTCCATATGAACTTTAAAGTAGTTTTTTTCCAATTCTGTGAAGAAAGTAATTGGCAGCTTGATGGGGATGGCATTGAATCTATAAATTACCTTGGGCAGTATGGCCATTTTCACGATATTGATTCTTCCTATCCATGAGCATGGAATGTTCTTCCATTTGTTTGTATCCTCTTTTATTTCATTGAACAGTGGTTTGTAGTTCTCCTTGAAGAGGTCCTTCATGTCCCTTGTAAGTTGGATTCCTAGGTATTTTATTCTCTTTGAAGCATTTGGAAAACACTCTGCAGGATATTATCCAGGAGAACTTTCCCAACCTAGCAAGGTAGGGGAACATTCAAATTCAGGAAATACAGTGAACGCCACAAAGATACTCCTCGAGAAGAGCAACTCCAAGACACATAATTGTCCGATTGACCAAAGTTAAAATGAAAGAAAAAATGTTAAGGGCAGCCAGAAAGGAAGGTTGGTTTACCAACAAAGGCAAGCCCATCAAACTAACAGCGGATCTCTCGCAGAAACTCTACAAGCCAGAAGAGAGTGGGGGCCAATGTTCAACATTCTTAAAGAAAAGAATTTTCAACCCAGAATTTCATATCCAGCCAAACTAAGCTTCATAAGTGAAGGAGTAATAAAATCCTTTACAAACAAGCAAATTCTGAGAGATTTTGTCACCACCAGGCCTGCCCTAAAAGAGCTCCTGAAGGAAGCACTAAACATGGAAAGGAACAACTGGTACCAGCCACTACAAAAACATGAAGGAGACAGAGACACAAAAAGACTCTTCAAAAAAATCAGTGAATCCAGGAGCTGGTTTTTTGAAAAGATCAACAAAATTGATAGACTGCTAGCAAGACTAATAAAGAAGAAAAAAAAGAATCAAACAGATGCAATGAAAAATGATAAAGGGGATATCACCACCGATCCCACAGAAATACAAACTACCATCAGAGAATACTATAAACACCTCTATGCAAATAAACTAGAAAATCTAGAAGAAATGAATAAATTCCTGGACACATACACCCTCCCAAGACGAAGCCAGGAAGAAGTTGAATCCCTGAATAGACCAATAACAGGCTCTGAAATTGAGACAATAATAAATAGCCTACCATCCAAAAAAAGTCCAGGACCAGACGGATTCACAGCCGAATTCTACCAGAGGTACAAGGAGGAGCTGGTACCATTCCTTCTGAAACTATTCCAATCAATAGAAAGAGAAGGAATCCTCCCTAACTCATTTTATGAAGCCATAAAATGATACCAAAGCCTGGCAGAGACACAACAAAAAAACGGAATTTTAGACCAATATCCCTGAGGAACATTGATGCAAAAATCCTCAATAAAATACTGGCAAACCGAATCCAGTGGCACATCAAAAAGCTTACCCACCATGATCAAGTGGGCTTCATCTCTGGGATGCAAGGCTGGTTCAATAGACAAAAATCAATAAACATAATCCAGCATATAAACAGAACCAAAGACAAAAACCACATGATTATCTCAATAGTTGCAGAAAAGGCCTTCAACAAAATTCAACAGCCCTTCATGCTAAAAACTCTCAGTAAATTAGGTACTGATGGGACATATCTCAAAATAATAAGAGCTATTTGTGACAAACCCACAGCCAATATCATACTGAATGGGCAAAAACTGGAACCATTCCATTTGAAAACTGGCACAAGACAGGGGTGCCCTCTCTCACCACTCCTATTCAATATAGTGTTGGAAGTTCTGGCCAGGGCAATCAGGCAGGAGAAAGAAATAAAGGGTATTCAATTAAGAAAAGAGGAAGTCAAATTGTCCCTGTTTGCAGATGACATGATTGTATATTTAGACAACCCCATTGTCTCAGCTCAAAATCTCAAGCTGATGAGCAACTTCAGCAAAGTCTCAGGATACAAAATCAATGTGCAAAAATCATGAGCATTCTAATACACCAATAACAGACAGAGAGCCAAATCATGAATCAGCTCATATTCTGACTGTATCTGGTGTGCTTCTGCTACCAATTTTGTAAGAGTGCTGCAGAAGAGACTGCTTGAAGTTCAGATAGTGCCTAAGATTCATCTTTGTTGAAAATCTAAGAGAAAAGGTTACTCCTGGGGAAACTGATTAATGAGGAACACCTGAAAACCCAGAATACCACACGTGATCAGATTTGCACCTTTTTTTATGCTTGAAAAATTTTTATTGATTACTACATCATTCTTCACAACAGACATTATAACCACATATTTATATAAGTTTTCTTTCTTGTGACTCTAAAGATTCAGCTGTTAAAAATGTTTCTGGGTAGAGTTATCCTTATAATTTTTAGTAATATACAATTGATCAAACAGTAATTGTATTACAAACTAATAAGTATGATTAAACAAAAAAATAAAAGTGTACACACGGATTATATGGAAGGGACTTTTTCTTCAAAAAATGTAATCCATCACATAAACAGAATCAGTGACAAAAACCATATGATTATCTCAATAGATGCCGAAAAGGCCTTTGATAAAATTCAATACCCCTTCATGCTAAAAACTCTCAATAAACTGGGTATTGATGGAACATAAACCAAAATAATAAGAGCTATTTATGACAAACCCACAGCCAATATCATACTGAATGGGCAAAACCTGAAAGCATCCCCTTTGAAAACCAGCATAAGACAAAGATGCCCTCTCTCACCACTCCTATTCAACATAGTATTGGAAGTTCTGGCCACGACAATCAGGCAAGAGAAATAAACAAAGGATATTCAAATAGGAAGGGAGAAAGTCAAATTGTCTCTGTTTGTAGATGACATGATTGTATATTTAGAAAACTCCATCATCTCAGCCCAAAAACTCCTTAAGCCGATGAGCAACTTCAGCAAAGTTTCAGGATACAAAATCAATGAGCAAAAATCACAAGCATTCCTATACACCAACGATAGACAAGCAGAGAGGCAAATCATGAGTGAACTCTCATTCATAACTGCCACAAATAGAATAAAATACCTAGGAATACAAGTTACAAGGGACGTGAAAGGCCTCTTCAAGGAGAGTTCCATCTTTAAAAGATGGTTCAGACAGTAGAAAGTGAAAAAAATTGGAAGGCAGCACGAGTATATAGGCAGAGAGAATACTTTGAAGACATAACAGTTGTCTGACAGCTTTGATTAGAGAAGGAGAGTGGTGGGCAAGGACAGCAGATGTTTTATTTTGGGTATTTTTAGTTTGAAGTGGACTTAAGCATCTAGTTGACAATGCCAAATACACAGTTGCTTGTATGAAATTCAGAGGACATTTTTGGATCAAAAATGAAGTTACAGGTAATTAGTATCCAAATGACCTCATCTTTTCAATATAATGGATTTATTCTCAATGCAAGTGTCACAATAAGCAATTTTCCATTTTATATAAGAAACCATTAGCATAAAAACATACACACAGAAACACACAAACTTAAAAGGGCTCAGACACTATAACTGATTTCTAAATCCCACTGAAATAGGCCTCCATTTGCCTTTGGTTGTGTGAAGAAGAAAAAGTGTTTGTTTTCATAATGTTAATAATTCTGGTAAGAAATTGAACCATACAGAAAATAATTGTGACTTTTAATTTGGAAATACTAAACATATTTGGTTCACTATTTAAGGCAAAGACAGTGTGGGAAATGCAGGGTTATTTGCATTTTTTTTAAAAACAGGCATTCATTCTACCTTTACCAAATGTTTGTCCATGTCACATTCAGTTAATTGCTTGGAGAGCAATTTTTATACATATCGAACCAATGAGTTTAAAACATTCTGAAAATAATTTCTATGTAATTTTCTGTCCTCCATTATTCTTTCAGAATGAGTGATCTACTCCCCCAATGCTGATTTTAAATAACATGTAAAACAAATAAAGATAAAATCTGATATTTAATGTTACCACCTTGACTTTAGATGAAGTAATTTAGGATCACTGTAGTTGTATGGTATGCAGAACATTATCTTTCAAGGTCTTTAAAAATATGAGATTTAGGATCACTGTAGTTGTATGGTATGCAGAACATTATCTTTCAAGGTCTTTAAAAATACAAGACTGTAGGAATAGGTGATTAGTTTCTCTTCTTCTTAATCTTTATGCTCTCTAAAAATTACTGTCTGAAATCTATGCCACAAAAGTCACCAAAATCATTGGCTTCTCTGGACCAATCATTTGAGTGTCATGATACATGGACTTATTTGCAAATATGGTTAGAGGCTTCTAACATTAGCTTCTCTCAGAAAATATTATGGGAACATTAGCTGCCTGGACTAAAGTTTATTGCAGGTGAAGATTATCTAAATAATGAAATAAGTCACTGGTGTAATATTTTTGCATCCAACACAGAAAGCAGCTATTAACTGGAACACAAGCTTTAACTCTTTCCGTTAAGCTAGGAAACTGCAATTCTTTAGAAGACGATGATAATTGATTATAAATGGAAGTATCTATCAATTATTAAATAAAATAGATATTAAAACCCAACTTTGGAAAGACATGGTCAGATAACCACTGAATCTACTTAGGACAAAGTCACTTATCAAAAACATTGTGGAATGTATCAAATCTTATTTTTTTCTATATAAATAAAATACAACTTCAACTTATTTTGATCTTGACATCTGTATATCTGTCTTTTCACTACCACGTTAAGCAAAATGATTGGCACATTTTTGGCAAAGGTGGAGAGCAGCTGGAATGGTTCCATTTTTCTAGTGCAGTTACTTTAAATGTTCCATACACCAAGGTGTCTGGCAACAGATGTGCATTTGGTCTTCCAAGGTGAAAAGCAAAAAGGATTCATTAATGTTTTACACAATCACTGCTGGATAGCCCAGCAGGATTGTAAAAAGTTCTGTCTCTAAACTATTCTCTTATGCAATGTGGACTGGCATAAAGGGGCTTCTTTAAATGCATTCTTGAGTCACACAGGTATAGCTAAAGAAATATATAAAGAGAAGAGTGATAGGGAGAGCAAAGTTGAAAACTGAAAAGTAAATTTTTTCAGAATATATATTCAGGACTGTCCAAAGCAGGGAGACTTGGCACCTGGGGATTTAACTCTTTATTATTATTATACTTTAAGTTTTAGGGTACATGTGCACAACGTGACATTGAGTCTGGAAGATATCCTTCAAGACTGTCCACTTTCTTTTAATCTCACCTGCACTTATTATAACACTTTTATTTTACTAAACAAAAATTCTATTTTTTGGATCTAATTGAACCTACAATGTAACAACTCAGACATGTATTTGGCTACCATATATTGAGTAACTACTATATACCAGGAATTGCATTGAGTACTTATCTTCAGGAATACAAAAGACAGGCCCTATCCTGAAGAAATTGCAATCTAGCAATTAAAATAGACAAAGAATAACTGTAATATACCTTAGGTAGATATGTACCTATTGGGACCAGGGATCATAGAAGACTCCGCGAGCCACTTAGAAAGGCTCAATAATTTCCTGAGGTTAATTTTATAATTTAGCTACCCTTATATGATTGGGTACAGACATCTATATGAGAAACAAATAGTCTTTGATAGCAAAATGATTTGTTCCTGGACCAGATGCCATTAATTATTCACACTTAGACACTGATCCTGATTTACTATGAAGGGTGTGAAATTGAAAGTCTTGTCCTTTTCTTTCTTGCCTATTGCTGCTAACAAATTGACCTCAAACATAGCCACTTATAACAACAAATATCTATTACCCCACAGGTTTTCAGGGTCAGGATTCTGAGAATGGCTCAAGTAGGTGATTCTGGGTCAGAATCTTTCATGAGGTTGTATTCAAGTTAATAGCTTGGATAGAGATCTTCTAGGACTGGAAGATCTGCTTCTAAAATCACTCATACAGCTACTGGAAGGAAATTTTTATTACTTTTCACATGGGCCTCTTCATAGGCTAGTCATGACATGGTAGTTCACAGCCTTCATGGTGAGCTATCTAAGGGGGAAACCAGATAACTTGCTCAAGAAGGAAGCCACGATGCTCTACTAACCTAATCTCAGAAGTGGCATACCATCACTTCTACTGTATCTTTTGGTCACACAGATCCAACCTGGCACAATGTGAAGATGAGGTGATACAAATCTGTGAATATTGGGAGGTATGGAATATTGGGCACCATCTTGAAAGCTGATTAGCCTGTTAGTTGAATCAGATCTTTTAATACTGCAAAGCTTAAAAGTCCAATTTAAATATTCTGTAATATGAAGATATATAAAAGGTATTTTTCTAATTTTTAAAGTGAAAAAGACTTTGAATACGATCTAGTTATCATCAGATTCAGAGGGAAAATGAGAATAAAATAGGAGGGGCAGAGCAAGATGCTGAATAAAAGCCTACACTGTTTATCACCCCGGCTGGAACACCAAATTTTAACAACTTTCTATACACAGAAAAGCATTCCACATGAACCCAAAATCAGGTGAGCAATTACAGTATCCAGTTTTAACTTCATATCATGAAAAGAGTCATTGAGGAAGTCTGGAGAGGCAGCCTTGAGTCACTGATGCTACCCCTCCCACTGATGCTCCATTTATTCTGAGCAAAGAATAAAGAGGACTTTGTCTTGCATCTTGAATACTAGCTCAGGCACAGTAGACTAGAGTACCAGGCATTGTTGTTAAGGACCCCATTCCAGGCCCTAGCTCCCTGACAACATTTCTTAGACATATTCTTGTTCAAAAGGGCCTTTAAGGGAAGGACCCAGTCATGGCAAGATTCATCACCTGCTGAATAAAGAACCCTTGGGCCGTGAATAACCACAAGCAATACCCAGGGACTATACCATGGACCTTTGGCTCTGAGACATGCTGGCATCAGAGGAGACCCCGCACATTCTCAGCTGTGATCGCTATGAAGAAAAACTTCTTTTGTTTGAAAAAAATCAGAGGAAAAAATAAAGGAAATTTTGTCTTGCACCCTAAGCTCCAGCTCAGCCACAGTGTGGTAGACCAACAAGCAGGCTTCTGGGGTCCCTGATTCCAGGCCTAGGCTCTTAGACAGCATTTCTGGAACTGTCCCAGGCCAGAGGGGAGCCCACTGCCCTGAAAGTGAGTCCCAGGCCTGGTAACAGTCACGAAAAGCTGATGGAAGATCCCTTGGGTTTTAAGTGAATATCAGTAGTGGCCTGGCAGAACCACCACGGACTGGTGGTGGTGGTGTCCACAGGGAGAGGCTCCTGTGGCTGCAGAAAGGGGAGGGAAGAGTGAGAAGGAATTTGTGTTGTGGTTTGAGTGCCAGCTTAGCTGCAGTAGAATAAACATCAGGTAAATTGGAAAGGTTTTGACTCTAATCCCTCGCTCCCAGACAGCATCTCTGGATATGTCAGGGGCCTGGGGGAACTTGTCACCCAAAAAGAATAGGCCTTGGGCAAGGGCCAGTGCTGTGCTGGCTTCCAGTCTGATCCAGCACAGTCTAAGCTGTGGTGACCGCAAGCGTGCTTGCATCACCACACTCCCAGTTCCCAGTGGCTCAGCAAAGACTGAGAGACTCTATATGTTTGGGAGAACATAAGGGAAAGGAACAAGAGTCTCTGCATGGTAATCCAGATAATTCCTCTGGATCTTATCCAAGACCACCAAGCCGGTACCTCTATGAGTCTGGAAAAAACAAACAAACAAACAACCAAAAACCATGTTATTGGGGCTTGGGGCCCAAGTCCCTTTGAATATCTGGAAAGCCTTCCCAAGAAGGACAAACAAAAAACAAGCCCAGAATGTGAACAGTACAATAAATACCTAACTATTCAACACCCAGACACTGAAGAACAACTATAAGCATCAACACCATCCAGGAAAACATTACCAGCCAAATGAACTAAATAAGGTGCCAGGGACCAATTCTCGAGAAACAGGTATTTTACCTTTCAGACACAGAATACAAAATAATCGTTTTGAGGAAACTCAAAGAAATTCAAGGTAACACAGAGAAGGAATTCAGAATTCTATCAGATATTTTAATAAAGAGATTAAAATAATTAAAAAGAATCAAGCAGAATTTCTAGAGTGGAAAAAATGCAATTGACATACTGAGGAATGCACAGTCTCTTTATAGCAGAATTGATCAACCAGAAGGAAGATTCATGAGCTTAAAGACAGGCTACTATAAAGTACATAGTAAAAGGACAAAAAAGAAAAGAAGAATAAAAAATAATAAAGCATGCTCACAAGTTTTAAAAAATAGCCTCAAAGGGCAAAACTAAGAGTTATTGACTTCAATGAGGAGTTAAGAGTAAGAGATAGGGGTAGAAAGTTTGTTCAAAGGGATAGTATTAGAGAACTTCCCAAACATAGAGAAAGATACCAATATCCAAATACGACTACTTCAAGGAATTTAATAAACTCCCAAAGATCAAGGAAAAAGACAGGATCCTAAAAGCAATGAAGAAAAAGAAACAATTAGCATACAATGGAGCCCAGATACATCTGGCAGCAGATTTTTTAGTGGAAAATTTACAGGCCTGGAGAGAGTAGCATGAGATATTTAAAGTGAGAAAAAAATTTACTCTAAAATAGTATGTCTGGTGAAAATATCCTTTAAGCATAAAGGAGAAACAAAGACCTTCTCAGACAAACAAAAGCTGGGGCATTTCATCAACACTAGACCTGTCCTACAAAAAATTCTAAAGGGAATTCTTCCATCTGAAAGAAAAAGATGATAATGAACATGAAGGAATCATCTGAAAGTATGCAACTCACTGGTAATTGTAAGCACACAGAGAAACACAGAATAGTAGGATGCAGTAACTGGTTTGTAAAGTTCTCTTGACTTAAGTAGAAAGACTAAATAGTGAAACAATCAAAAATGATTACCACAACCACTTTCCAAGACATAAAGAGAAACAACGAGTTAAAAACTAGGGGGCAATGTTAAAGTGTAGATTTCTATTAGTTTCTTTTTGCATGTTTGCTTATTTGTTTAGGCAATCTGTGTTCAGTTTCCATCAGTTTAGAATAATGAGTTATAAGATAGTATTTGCAAGCCTAATGTCAGAAAACAAACAAGGGACACACAAAGAAAAAAGCAAAAAATTAAAGCATACAATCAGAGAAGATCACCTTCACTAAAACTAAGACAGGAGGGAGGAAAGAAGAGACCACCACAAAATAACCAGAAAACAAATAGCAAATGGTATTAGTAAGTCCCTATTTATCAATAAAAATACTGAAGGTAAATGGACATTCAATATTATTATTTTTACACTCTGTGAAGAAAGACACAGAGTGGCTGAATGGGTCAGAAACAAGAGCCAATGATCTGTTTCCTACAAGAAACAGTGTCACCTATAAAATAGAGGGATGGAAAAAGATATTCCATGCCAAAGGGAACCAAAAAGGAGGAGTAGTTATACTTGAATTAGACAAAATAGATTTCAAGACAAACATGGTAAGAAGAGACAAAGAAAGTCATTAATGATGATAAAAGGGTCAATTTAGCAAGAGGATGTAATTATTCTAAATATATATGCACTCAACACAGGAGCACCCAGATATATAAAGGAAATATTATTAGAGCTAAAGAGAGCTAGACCCCAATATAATAATAGCTGGAGATTTCAACACCCCACTTTCAACAATGGACAGATCTCCCTGACAGGAAATCAACAAAGAAACATCAGATTTAATCTGCATTATAGACCAAGTAGATCTAATAGATATTTAAAGAACATTTCATCCAACATCTACAGAATAAACATTTTTTTTCCTCAGCACATGAATCATTCTCGAGTCCGTATGTTAGGTCACAAACAAGTCTTAAAACATTTTTTAAAAATGGAAACAATATCAAGCATCTTCTATGAACACAGTGAAATAAAATTATATAAATGATGAGGAATCTTGGAAACTATACAAAAACTTGGAAATTAAACAATATGCTCCCAAATGACCCATGAGCAAATAAATAAATTAAGAAAGAAATTGAAAAATTTCTTGAAACAAGTGATAATAGAAACACAACATACCAAAACCTCTGAGATAGTGTGAAAACAGTACTGAGAGAAATGTATAGCTGTAAGTGTCTACATCGAAAAACACTTTAAATAAAAACCTAATGATGCATCTTAGAGAAGAAGCACGAGCAAACCAAACCCATAATCTAGGGAAGAAAAGAAATGATAAAGATCAGAACATAAATAAATTTAAAATAAATAAAGCAACACAAAAGATCAATAAAACAAAAAGTTGTTTTTTTAAAATTCAAACAAAATTGACAAACCTTTAGGCAAAGTAAGA
The DNA here is from genome assembly GCF_028878055.3 of Symphalangus syndactylus. NCBI lineage: Eukaryota > Metazoa > Chordata > Mammalia > Primates > Hylobatidae > Symphalangus > Symphalangus syndactylus. The sequence goes on from NC_072436.2 coordinate 83,756,094, forward strand.
AAACAAGAGAGAAGATCTAAATAAGCAAAATGAGAGATGAAAAAGGAGACATCACAACTGATACTGTAGAAATTAAAGGCTCATTAGTGGCTACTGTGAGCAACTACCTGCCAATACATTAGAAAATCTAGAAGAAATTGATTAATTCCTGGACACATACAAGGTAACAAGATTAAACCATGAAGAAATCCAACACTTGAACAGACCAATAAAAGTAACAAGATCAAAGTCATAATAAAAAGGCTCCCAGTAAAGAAAAGAAAAGTCCGGGACCCGATGTCTTCACTGCTGAATTCTCCAAACATTTTTTTTTTTTTTTTTTTTGACAGTCTCGCTTTATCACCCAGGATGGAGTGTACTGGCACCATCTCAGCTCACTGCAACCTCTGTCTCCCAGGTTCAAGCTATTCTCATGCCTCAGCCTCTCAAGTAGCTGCAACTACAGGCACGTACCACTACGCCCAGCTATTTTTGTTTTTGTTGTTGTATTTTTGGTAGAGACGGTGTTTCACTATGTTGGCCAGGCTGGTCCCAAACTCCTGATCTCAAGTGATCCCCCCACCTCGGCCTCCCAAAGTGCTGGGATTACAGGCATGTGCCATCGCACCTGGCCCTGATTTCTATCAAACATTTAAAGAAAATACCAATTCTACTCAAACTTTTCCAAAAACTAGAAGAGGGAACACTGCCAAACTCATTCAATGACGCTAGTATTACCCTGATACCAAAATCACACAGAAGCACACTAAAATAGAAAACTACAGGCCAATATATCTGATGAATACTGATGCAAAAATCCTCAACAAAACACTAGTGAACTGAATTCATCTATGCATTAAAAAGATTACTCATCGTGACCAAGTGGGATTTACCCAGGGAAGCAAGGATGGTTAAACATATGCAAGTCAATCAATGTGATACATCACATCAACAGAATGAAAGACAAAACCATATGACTATTTCAGTTGGTGCTGAAAAACCATTTGTTAAAACATAACATTCTTTTATAAAAACCTTCAAAAACTGTGTATAGAAGGAACATACCTCAACATAATAAAAGCTCCATATACAACAGACTCATAGCTAGTATCATGCTGAATGGGTAAAAAGTGAAAACTTTTTTAAGATCTGGAACATGACAAGGATGCCTAATTTCACTACTGTTATTCAACATAGTATTGGAAGTCTGAGCTAGAGCAATCAGACACAAGAAAGATATAAAGGACATGCAGATTGGAAAGCAAGAAGTCAAATTATCCTTGTTTGCAGATGACATTTTATATTTGGAAAGAAAAAACAAAATACTCCACAAAAATACTATTAGAATTGATCAACAAACTCAGTAAAGTTGTAAGATACAAAATTAATATACAAAAATCAGTGACATTTTTAACCCAACAGTGAACGATCTGAAAAAGGAACCAAAAAATTAATCTCATATACACTAGCCACACATAAAATTAAATACCTAAGAATAAAATTAAGCAAGGAATTGAAAGATGTCTCCAGTGAAAACTATAAAACACTAATGAAATAAATTGAAGAGGACACCAAAAGTGGAAACATATTCCATGTTGATGTATTGAAAGGATAAATATTGCTAAAAAGTCCTTACCAAAGAAATCTACAAATTCTGTGTAATTCCTATCAAACTACCAATGACATTCTTCACAGAAATAGATGAAACAATCCTAAACTGTATATAGAATCACACAAGACCCAGAATAGCTAAAGCTATCCCGAGCAAAATGATCTAAACTGGAAGAATAACATTACCTGATTTCAAACTATACTACAGAGATATAGTAACCAATACAGCATAGCATTGGCATCAAAACAGTCACATAAACCAGTTCGACAAACAGAGAACACAGAAGCAAATTCATACACTTATAATGAACTCATTTTTCACAAAGTTTCCAAAAACATACACCTGAAAGAACAGTCTTGTCAGTGAATAGGGCTGGGAAAGCTGCATAACCATATGCAGAAGAATGTAACTTGATCCCTATCTCTCTCACCTTATATAAAAGTCAAATCATAATAGATTAAAGGTTTAAATGTAAAACCTTAAACTGTGAAACTACTACAAGAAAACATTGGAGAAACTCTCCAGGACATTGGTCTTGGCAAAAATTTCTAGAATAATACCTCAACGGCACTGGCAACCAAAGCAAAAATGGACAAATTGGATCAAGTCAAAATACTTCTGCATAAAAGGGAAACAAGCAACAAAATTAAGAGACAACCCACAGAATGGGAGAAAATATTTGCAAACTACACAACTGACAAGGTATTCATAATCAGAATATATAAGGAGCTCAAACAACTCTACAGGAAAAAATCTAATAATCCAATTGAGAATGGTCAAAAGATTTGAATAGCTATTTCTAAAACGAAGAAAAAAATGGCAAACAGGCATACGAAAAAGTGCTCAACATCATTGATCATCAGATAAATACAAATCAAAACTACAACGAGATATCATCTCACCCGAGTAAAAACAGCTTTTTTTTTCAAAAGTCAGGCAATAACAAATGCCGGCAAGGATGTAGAGAAAAAGGAACCCTTGTTCACTGTTGGGAATGTAAATTAATATAACCACTATGGAAAACAGTTTTGGAGGTTCCTCAAAAAACTAAAAATTGAGCTTCCATACTATCCAGCAATTCCACTGCTGGGTGTATACACAAAAGAAAGGAAATAAGTGTATAGAAATATCTGCACTCTCATGTTTGTTCACAGTAGCCAAGATATAGTAAAACCTATGTTTATCAACAGGTGAATAGATACATAAAATGTGTTATTTAAACACAATGGAGTACTATTCAGCCATCAAAAAGAATAAGATTCTGTCATTTGCAACAACATAGATGGAATCGGAGGTCATTATGTTAAGCAAAATAAGCCAGGCACAGAAATATAAGCATCACATGTTCTCAGTTATTTGTGGAATACAAACATCAAAACAATTGAACTTGTGGAGACAGAGAATAGGAGGATGGTTACAAGAGGCAGGGAAAGGTAGTGGAGGGCTGGGAGGAAGGTGGGAATTATTAATGAGTACACACATAAAAAAGTAGAAAAAATAAAAAAGACCTAACATTTGGTATCACAACAGGGCGACTATAGTCGATAATAACTTAATTGTCCATTTAAAAATAACTAAAAGAATGTAACTGGATTGTCTATAACATAAAGGATAAATGCTTGAAGGGATGAATACCCAATTTTCCATAATGTGATTATTGTGTATAGCATGCCTATACCTAAATATCTCATGCACCCCAGAAATATATACACCTGCTATGTACCCACAAAACTTTAAAAAATAAAAATAAAAAGAACAACATAAAGCCTCATATTTAGTCTAAATAGTAGTTGTGTATTTTAATCATTTACTTTCATCTATGCTTTAGTCATTTAAGCTTTGCTGCTCCATAAAGAATTATAGACACAACATTAATGCTGAAAAGCAGCTTTTATACTCTCATACTTGATGACCTCTTATTTATCTGAATAGCCGAATACTCTGGCTATGAAAATATAAATATATGTGTGTGTGTGCGTTTGCCTATATATATATATATATATTTATATGCATGTATATGTATATATATATTTATATGCATGTATATGTGTATATATATTTATATGCATGTATATGTATATATGTGTATATATATTGTGAAATTCACCATTTTACAAAAGAAAATTTTAGGATTTAATAGTCAAATCCTATAGATGAGATGCACTCTATGAAATCCGATACTGGAATTGACTATTCAACCCTAAAATATATATTTGCAATAAAAGCAAGCTTAACTTAAAACTATGAAACCATACTTCTGAAAAATTCAAAATAATTTGTGTTTATTTTCTTTCACTTTATGAAATTTTTACTGATTTTTCTTGATTTTATTGATATGAGTCAAAAATACTTTTATATACTAATAAAAAATACCGTTAAAAAAGCATTTGAGAGACAGAATATCAATACATAATATGGTCTCATGGCTATATTAAGTCTATAACATAATTAATTACGTCTGATTTTTTTAATAGAAGTAAAATCAAGTAAATTTAATTGGAACATTTATATCACAATTTCCAATAGAAGGAGATATAATTACATTTCAAAGTACTTCACCTAAAATAACAGTGCTCTTAATTCTTTCAAAATTGACTATTAATTACAAATGTCTAGTTCTACTTGCTTTTCTAAGTGCTGGTTTTTGCAGCAACAGTTTTCTAGCAAAAGAAATGTAGTGAAATTTCTGCTTCACTAAGCCATTTTAAAACATTATAGTTTGGAGCCATTTTCTCCTACAACTTTTTGACATTTGTGGTAAATGTTCAATCTTGTATACTATTTTATAGATGCACTCTATTAAACCAACAATAATATAAGATTTCAAATATAGACAGCAAATGTCAGTAAGACACTATATAAAACCATGAAATAAAACATAGAAAGTTATTTAAGTTGAATATAAAACACAATTTTAGTGTTATATTGCAAATGTTACTTAAAATTATACAGTCTTCTAGAATATAAATTAGAGCTTTTTAAGGAATAAATATTTTAGAAATATTAATATGCAAGGACACTTTCACTGCAACGTTAAATTAATCTCTAAGACAGCAGGCATTTTAAACAAATGTTCTATTTTTTAAGGAAGAAAAGCCTTTGCATTCAACTCTATAAAGACACAGAGAAGTAACGTTTCCTGCTCGGAACTATGGGGAGAGGCGCTCATAGTTGCTGTAGGAGAGCAAATGGTGAGGAAAGGACCGGTTCTTCCTTTTTATAAACAAAGACTCAGCATGGCCAAGGTCCACCTTGAGGGACAGCAATCTCTTGAGGTTACATGTAATTGTCTTTTATTTTCTCCAAATGTGAAGTTCTAGCTCACATGTAAGTCTTAAAAATAAATAGTAGTGAAATCAGAAGTGACCTTTTAATACTCCAGTCTTCTAAAGTTAAAAAAACGATGTGAATCAACACACATCATATATTTAGAAAAAAGTTATTCATTAATTAATTCATTCATTTGTTTACACATTGTAAAACAATTCATACTAGTAACAAATATCTGTATTAACAGTGAATGAAGCATATTTATTATTTTTTATTTGAATATTTCAGTAGTAATTTAAAATATGCTGAGCCATTAATATGTGTCAGGCACTGCTTTAATGATTTGTGTGAATTGATCTACTTAATTTTCATATCAGTTCTATATTAGAAAGAAGAAAACAGAGGCACTGAGAATGTTGATAGCTCACCTGGTCATTCATGGTGAACCTGGGTTTTAAATTCAGGAAGATTGACCCTACGCTCCATGCTCCTACCATTTTACCATACAACAGTGCAATAACAGACACGAATTTTGGTTATATGGCTTGAAAAATCAGAAAAAATGCTACCTAAGGGGTAAAATGCAATGGATATTAAATGGAAGACTGCAGACTTTTGTCCCAATTTCCTGCCACCAAGTGTACTATAATATTTTCCCCTGGCTCATAAGGAGTTCTTCTTCAGGCTTAGAATACACAGGATCAACAAACTACAATGCAATGCAATCAATGATATAAGGAGTATGTCTAAGGCACCACTAAATTTTAGGGAAAGAAGAGTACCTCTTGCTCAAAGTCAGGGGTATGTGGCCAAGCCTTACCCTACAGAGCCAATCGCAAGTTCAAGGAAATTAGACATCTGATTAAACAGGGGACAAATTGAAGGACTTTTAAAAACTTCCATGACTGACAACTTTCACACTGTTCTACTTTGGTGCTTCAGATTACCTTATATAATCACACTTGATGACCTCTTACTTGTCTGTATAGCTTAAATAACTACTGTTCATAACAGTTAACAACAGAATCCATAAAATACAAGTATGGCATATTTCCTGGGGATAAGTGTTGTTAAGAACTTGCATTTAATAATAATAATAATAGCTAACATTATTAAGTACTTAGTATGTACTAGGTATTATTCTCTATACGTTTTAGGCATTTTATTTTCCTAAATACAACAATTTGTAGGTTAGCTACCATAATTATATCATTTTACAGATGAATAAACCAATTTTCTTAGAGCACAGTTGCCCAAATTGCTCTAGGCTCCTTTCAGAAATACTAGGGATGAGTTCACTGTGTTTATCTGTGATGTCAAATGGGGTCACCCTACCCAAGATAGGTAATCCTGTCTACGTTCAAGGCCCTTGGGTTGATAAACTGACTCAAGTTTAAAATATGGCTGCGGATCCATGATTCTCAGGTTGCTCTCTGTTCTTTTGTCTGCCACGTTTGGAGTGTTTTGCTTTTGTAAATCAGGTAAGACCTTGGAGAAACATTTATTTTATTCCTAAGAACCCTATAATAATAAACCATAGGTAGAGATCTTTATTGGTGTAAGGGAGTTCTAATACCCACCTATTCTGCTGTCTATTATAACAGTCACATACACTTTTGTCATTTCTTGGCTCAACCACCTGTGATCCTCCCAATCGCACTGAGATGAAATTTTAAATCCTTTCTAACTCATTCTTAGTGGAAAGAGAGCAAGTAATAATACATGTTTTCTTATTTTTTCCTCCTTTTAAATAATACTATACTTTCCTTAATTAACCTATCCCTAAAACTTTTTGAAAAGAACAACTTCTGAAATTTCTTGAGGGATATAATGAAGAAATAAGTGAGATATACCCAGCTGATATATAAATCCAGCAATCTTATATTAAGATTTACATGAAGACATCATGGCCAAAGTCTCTAATTAGTTCACCATTATGAGAAAATTCAGCCTGAGCTAAAGTTTTGTTCCTCACTTCCATATTTCTGCAAACTCAAAATCCATTTCTACAAATACTCATCAGGTTTTGAGTGATAAAATTAGCAAATCCCTGCAATCTTTTTATTTGTTTTTTCTTCTCAGGTAGCATTTCAACCTCTAGAACATGATGAATTTGGGATCTGAATATTGGCCTAATATGAGGATTGAGGCAAGAAGAAATGGCATCGTTTTCTGCAAGTCTGATAAAACCTCACCAAGGGTTTCTGGGGGGTTATGAGTTTGAGGTAATAGAAATCCATGAATCTTTCTATAACCCCTGTCATATTACTGTAATTTGCTTCTTTGTTAATTAATGTATGAACTTTCACATTAGGTCTGACAAATTCACATGATTTTTTAACCCAGCATCCCAGAGAATTATTTTCTTTGGTGGTGGCAGTAGTGCTGGTATATTAATTTGTTTTTGTTGTTGTTTACTGATCTTAGCCCAGGGTCATAAGGTCTAAGAAATTATTTTAGTATTTTCAAATATATCCTCAAAAGGCTGGGGATTTCATTTTGGACCTTGAGAAAATAATGTATGTTTTTAGTTTTTCTTCTCTCGTTATGTATTATTCTATGCCATCAGAAGCAATCTTCTTTTTTTTCATCCCAGCTCATGCATTTCATCTTATCCCAGCCAGGAATAAATTCAGCATTTTCCTGAAGATCACTTACCTCATAACCAATTTTTGTATTAATTAGGGTTTTTGTTTGCAAGACACAAGCAATAACACTGTCTACAATAAGACAGAAATTATTGTTTAATAAAGTATGAGGTAGCTAATAGAATAACAGTGGATAAAATGAAGACCATACATCAGAAAAGAACAGCTGCTGGATCCAGGTAGCAAAAATGAAAAAACAGAGTAAACAGATAACCTACAGAATGAAAGAAAATATTTTCAACAAAAATTAATCAGAGTGCTATTCACAATAGCAGCATCATGAATTTAACCTATATACCCATCAAAGGTAGACTGGATAAAGAAAATGTGACATATACACATATATATATATACACACACACACACACAGTTTATGTGTATATATATAAAATGTATAAGTGTGTGTGTGTGTGTGTGTGTGTGTATATATATATACATATATATATATGCCATAGAACAGTACACAGCCATAAGAGTGAATGAGATCAAGTCCTTTGCAGCAACACTGATAGAGCTAGAGGCCATAATCTCAACCAAACTAATGCAGGAACAGAAAAGCAATACATGTTCTCACTTATCAGTGGGAACTAAACATTAAGTACACATGGACACAAAGAAGGGAACAACAGACACTAGGGCCTTCTTGAGGGAGGAGGATGTGAGAAGGGAGAGGATCAGAAAACTGCTTACTGGTTACTATGCTTATTACATTGGTGACAAAATAATCTGTCCATCTAATCCGTGTGACACACAATTTACCTATATAAAAAACCTGCACATGTATCCTTAAACCTAAAAGTTAAAAAAAGGAAACTTAACAAGCAAAAACAAATAACTCCATTAAAATGTGGGCACAAGACATGAACATACACTTCTCAAAAGAAGATACACAAGGGGCCCACCAACATTAAAAAATGCTTCGAGTCACTAATCTTCATAAAGACACAGATCAAAACCACCATAAGATACCATCTCACACCAGTCAGAATGGCTATTAAAAAGTCAAAAATAACAAATGCTGGCAAGGTGGCAGAAGAAAGGAAACACATACACTATTGGTGGGAATGTATATTTGGCCCTCTAGAGAACAGTTTGGAGATTTCTCAAAGAACTAAAAATAGAATTATCACTGATCCAGCAATCTTACTACTGGTTATATTCCCAAAGGAAAATAAATTGTCCCACCGAAAAAAGAAACAAAAACAAAACAAAACCACCAGCACTTGTATGATGATTACAGCACTATTTACAATAGCAAAGATGTGGAATCAACCCAGGTACACATCAATGGTGTACTGGATAAAGAAAATGCAGCCCTTTCACTGATGGAAGAGCCTAGTGTGGCAGTGGGAGAGATATCAATGGGAGCAGAGCTGCTGCCAAGTCCTGGGGCTGACCTGTCTGACTTCCCATTCATGCCGAGCCCACTTGAACTACAGCCACATCTGGGGACAAGATGATTTTTGATCCTACTATGAGAAGGAAGAAAAAGAAGAAGCCATTTATGTTAGATGATGGTGGGGATACCTAAACAGAGGAAAGCTAGCCCTCAGAAATAAAAGAAATAGAGCAGGAGCCAACTGAAGACAAAGATTTGGAAGCTGATGAAGAGGACAAAAGGAAAAGAGATGCTTATGATGATCCAGATGACTTGATCTTCTTTAATCAAAAGAAAAATAAGAGATAAACAAAAAAGATATTTCATATTGATGGAGGTGAAGAAGATGTAAAGGTTATTGAGATTGAAAGTGATATTTAAGAACCAGCTGAACCAGGGAATGACCTTGACATTATGTTCGTCAATAAAAAGAGGGAAAAGAGGAATTTCAAGTTGACAGATGAGAATAAAATATTAGAGAAAGATGAAGCCTAAAAGATAAAAGACAGCAAGAAAAGACGATGTTATCTCATTCAGTAATCAGACAGGCTCTACTTGGGCAAGCTCAAAAAGAGAGTACACATATGAGAAGCTACTGAATAGAGTGTTCCACATCATGTAGGGACAATGCAGTTATGGTTTCTGGAGAGAAAAGGAAATTTGTCACAAAACCTCCTTATGTCGTCTGAGTAGGAACCAAGAAGACTTCTTTCGTCAACTTTACAGATATCTATAAACAAATGTATTGTCTCCCCAAACACCTCCCCTCATTTTTGTTGGCTGAACTGGGTACAAATGGTTCTCTAGGTGGTAATAACCAACTTGTAATCAAAGGAAGATTACAAAAGAAACAGAGATTGTCTTAGAAGACACATCAATGAATACATCACTTGTCACACATGCCGAACATGGAACACAACCCTGTAGAAGCACATCCAACTCTATTTTTTACAGAGAGAAATGTGTCATTCTAGAGATTCTATTGCCAGCATCAAAATCAGCTTCCAGGTGGTCATGGGCAAGTGAACACAGCTCTGCGCCAAAGCTAATTTGCTAATCACTGATTTTGCAAAGCATGCTGTGGAGATTTGCCTGGACAGGATTGCCATCAGAGTGGATATACCCTTGCACTAAAAACAAGATTAAAAAGGTGCCAAGTTCTTTGGTGAGTGGTTGGTTGGTCTGATACCCTTGCAAGATGCTGTTGTTCAAGCTGTTGACACACTTATTGCCTACTTGACAGCTGTCAGAAGAATGGAGGTGCCTTTTAAAAATCGTTCACAGATTTCTGTAAAACACAAGATAAATTATTGTAACAGTGAAAAGAAATAAAATGTGGTAGGTATACACCATGGAACACTACGCAACCATAAGAAACAACAAAGTCACGTTCTTTGCAGCAATATGGATGCAGCTGGAAGCCATTATCCTAAGTGAGTTAATGCAGAAACAGAAAACCAAATACTACATGTTCTTACTAAGTTGAAGTTAAACATTGAGTACACACAGGCACAAAGATGGGAACAATAAACACTGGGATTCCAAAGGCGGGGAAGTAGAGAGAAGGAAAAGAGTTGAAAAGCTACTTATTGGATACCATGTTCATTACATGGGCAACAGAAACATGAGGAGCCCAAACTTTGGCATCATGCAATATATATAACAAATCTGCACATGTATCCCCTGAATCTAAAATTATAAATAAAAAGAAAAAATTTAAAAATTACCCAAAAATTTATTTATATAAAATTTATTTATATTTAGGTAAAAATATTGCTAATTATTTTGAACTGCCTATGTGCCATAGTCTATACTAGTGATATTCATTAAAGGACAGTTTTAGCCTCTGGGAAATTTTAACAATTTGGAGACTTTTTTAATTGTCATAACAGGGTGAGGTGTTACTGGCATTTAGTGCATAGAGGTCAGGATGCTGCTAAACCCAGGACAGCACCCCACAACAAAGGATTATACAAACCAAAATACCAATAGTGCCAATATTGAGAAACCCTACTCTATACTAAGAAATTTGTATGCATTAGATCATTTCTAAAGTCTTCCAGAATATAATGAGCTAAGGTTAATTTGTTATTTTGGTCAACCACAAGCCCTATTCTAAGAACGTATCTGCACTACATTGCTGCATATAGTAGGCAAGTGAGAATCTAGAATTCAGATGAATGGGTCATTTATGGTTAATCCTAATCTTTGTCTCAGCACACAAAAGATCTGTCAAACTCAATGTGGGGATGGGACGCTCATTATAAATTCTCCAAGAAATAAAATTGATACCAAAGGCAAGAATATTCAAGGTCTGGGATCAATTATAAATAAAAAAGTCTGTTCTGGATTTCCACATATGAAAGGTTAGTTGAGAAGGAGAACCATGTACACTGAGTTACCATATCCAAAACGATGTCAACAAAACTAGGTAGCAGTGGCTTCAGACACAAAAGCACAAATCATGGCATAAAGCAAGAGGCAGATAGGTAATGAGAGAGGCCAGCAAATTTAGGCAGGATTAGGGGCTGGTTTATGGAAGTTTCTGACCCTAAAAGCCAGTAGCCACTGTGCCTTTTTCTCCACAGCCTATAAAAATGCAAATTAACAATTGAAATGTGAGAAAACCTAGAGACAAAACCCCTGAGTAATTGGAACACAGAAAGTACAAATAACATTGCAGTTGCAAAGAGGAGGCTGTGATGTTAAGCAGGTTAATTCATCTCTGTAGCCCTCAGTCTCCTCCTCCATAAAATGAGATAAGAGCAACCGGATTTATGAAGCCTTTCCACTAATTCTTCCTTTCCACTAACCTGTGATTTCTTCTTTCTGGGTTTGACAGTATCTTGGGTACAGAAGAGACATCAAAGATAAAAGGAGCGATGCTTAGAGAAATGATTCTGTGAAATCCCCTCTACCTTTTTATTCTCTTGCTTTACACTGTTAAAACACTTTATAGCGACTTTTTTTATTTATTTACTTTTGTCACAATCACTTCTTTTTATGCAACTATAACTATTTACACAGAAGGCTTTCATTCATGCCTTGTTCCTTTTATAAGTACAATCAGTGTTTGCCCTTAGAACACAGTGTGTTCTTTTCTTGCCTTGGGACACCACACAGACACTGTCCTTCTGAATACATGTCTCTCTTACCAACCCTTCTAAATTCATAACCAGCCAGGGCACTTGCCCACTAGATTCAAACTCTGTGATATTTAACCAAGCAAGTCAGTGAAAAAAATCTAATCTTTACATTCAGCAACTCAGAAAATCTGAACGAAAAATAGACACTTGATTTTAGTACATTGAATCTACTCGTCATCCATGTCTCTTGTTTTTATTAGTTTTTCTTTTTGTAATATACAATCCCCTTTCCTTGCATTCTCCAAGATATGTTCAGTGGCGGAGACATGGAACCATCATAGGGTCACCATGCAGTTTCAGAATAATTTCGTAAGCAAGTATTTCCAAGAACTCAGACTCACCAGCCAGAGAAACCTGAGGTTACCTTTTCCGTCCTAAGGCGGTTATCCAACTGTTGTGTGCCTTGAGTATCCATGTGCCAAACATTTGTTGACTTGTTTCCTAACATCTAATACATTTTTAAGGTCCATATGACGACATTTTGTGCTTGTTTCTTTAATTAAATCTTAGTTTTAAGAATCTTTCATCTGTCCTGAACCCCTTCGCTAGGAATCACTGCATAGCTCTTATTTTTCTCCTCCATAAGTCTTGATTCTGTTTTCACCTCTAGTCAGCAGCTAAAGTCCAATCCCAAACCACTTTGGCCACCTAAAAGAATAGATTTCACTGTATTACTATGGTGGTTCTGACATCACCACAGTATAATATGTTGTTTGTGCTGTGTCTTAAGTCCCCACTACCCACAAAACCTCCTTAGGATATCAGTAGCTTGTTCCCTTTGGAGTCTGATTTGGATTGCTGGTCATACAACAAAGAACCAAGTCCCTCACCAACTATACAAGGTGCTTTATTGGATATCTATTCAGTGTTTTACTCTGAGAACTGCCCTTCTTCCACAAAGAGACACAACTGATCTATGAAATCCAAAGGCAAGGATTGACATACTTTTTCTGTAAAGGGCCAGCTACCGAATCTTTTAGTCTGTTGGGTGATATCATCTCTGTCATAACTCCGCAACTCTGTCATGGTAGTGTATACTAGCCAGGGAAAATGTGTAAATATGTGCGGTTGTTTTCCAACAGAGTGTTATTTATAAAAGGCAGCAGAAAGCTGGGTTTGGCCTGTGTGCAGTGCTTTGCTAGGCCGTCTCCCAAGCCTTCAATTAGTAGTAGACATGTGACCCAAGTTTGAATTCTTCCAAGTATTTTGAACTGGGATTCAGAGAAAAGATGAATTGCTCTTTGTCATCTGAACTCAAATGATACGGAAATGTGATTCCTAGGAAACACTTATCTAACATCTCCACAGAAAGATTTGTTTTGCAGAAGTGATAACAAAAGCTTAGATCAGACCTGCCCTCAGTAATGACCCACTTAGCAAGGCTGACTCACACCACATTCTTACCTGCTACGTTGCTTACAGGACATCTGTAGAAGGACTGTGTGTTACTAAAACCTATGCTTGTCAATCACAAAGTAGAATAAAAATGAATTCTACAATATAGAACTCAGATATATATATATATATTTTTTTTTTCAGAGATACCTCATTCAGTATATATTAATCATTATTTTACTTTTTTATTTTGACTTTTCATTAATTTCCCCAAAACATGTATTATTTGCCTATCAAGTTGTAGGCAACTAGAGGCAGGGATAAAGTGGTGAACAAACCGTAAGGTTCTGATTCATAAGGAGTTCACAGTCTAGGTAAAAAGCAGCTTTTTAGAAAAGCAATTTTATAACAACTACAATAACCGTTTCCAGACTTACAAAGTAAATCACATATGGTCTAATATTTTCCTTCATACAACATTTATGTATTTGAGAAGTCTTTAAACATTTTTTTGGAAACATTCTTTTTGGACGTTTAAGAGGTTTTCCATGTGACACACTACAAACAAGGTTGCTTTTATATGATTCAATGACATTCTGATAGGTCGACAGTTAATTCTGCTAAGAACAGCATGTTAGAGATTCAAAAGAAAAACACTTGTTATATTTGCCAAATAAGCTGTTTTACTTGCTATATGAGCATCCAGTCAATATTGGATGAATCAGAACTTCTAATCCATGCATATGTAAGTCTCTATATTTTTCTTCATGGATATTTAAAATATAATTCTGATGAAGGATGTGCCTTTAGATATTGACACTGGAATGATACTTTATTCCTCATCATTTTCATCAACTTTGGCTTCAGTTTTAGAAAGTATACACTTATCACAAGAAAAGAGCTCTGGAGTTAACATAATATGCAAAGATAGTCCACCTGCCCAACAGAGAAAAATCAGTCAAACTTTTGTTGATACTGAAATAAAAGTAGTTTTCCACAGAGGCACTTTCCAAGGTACCTCTCAAAGACATGCCTTATAACAATGCTACTCTGTTAGAAGTAAGATTTCAGGAAGAAAGTGTTTTCCTCTGGGACTGTGGTGCTTTCACCATCTACTTAATAAGTGAATTTTGTTTCTTCACAAACTATCTCAAATTCAGTTAAGAAAAAGTACATTGAAACTACTAATAAAAATGAGAAATAAAATATTTTTATATGTAATAACTTCTCATGAAATATCAAGACCTAAGCTAAATGCTGTTTTTGTTGTTATTTCATTTTGTTATTAAGCTATTTTTCTTGTATATATTTAAGACATACAACATGTTTTTTATTTTAACTTTTATGTTAGGTTCAGGGGTACATGCGCAGGTTGTTAGTTAGGTAAACTATTGTCATGGAGGTTTGATGTACAGATTGCTTCATCAGCAGGTTCCTAAGCCTAGTACCCAATAATTAGTTTTTCTGCTCTCCTCTATGCTCCCACCCTCAACCCTCTGGGAGGCCATGATGTCTGTTCTCCTCTTTGTATCCATGTGTTCTGATCACTTAGCTCCCACGTATGAGTGAGAACATCAGTATTTTAGTTTTCTGTTCTCGTATTAGTTTGCTGAGAATAATGGCTTCTAGCTCCATCCATGTTCCTTCAAAGAACATGATCTTGTTCTTTTTTATAGCTTCATAGTATTCCATGGTATATATGTACCATATTTTCTTTACAAGCCTTCTATTGATAGGCATTCAGAGTGATTATATGTCTTTGCTATTGTGAACAGTGCTGCTATGAATATATGCATGTATATGTCTTTATAACAGAATGACTTATATTCTGCTGGGTATATACCCAAGAATGGGATTGCTGAGTGGGATGGTAGTTCTGTTTTTAGCTCTTTGAGGAATCACCACACAGCTTTTCACAACAGTTGAACCAATTTACACTCCCACCAACAGTGTATACACACTCTTTTCTCTGCAACCTCACCAGCATCTGTTTTTTTTTTCTATTTTTTCATAATAGCCATTCTGACTGGTGTGAGATGATATCTCATTGTAGTTTTATTTCCATTTCACTAATGATCAGTGATACTGAACTTTTTTCATATGCTTGTTGGCTGCACCTGTGTCTTCTTTTGACAATTTTCTGTTTATGTCTGTGTCCACTTCTCAATGGGGTTGTTTAGTTTTTTCTTGTAAAATTGTTTAAGTTACTTATAAATGCTAGATATTACACCTTTGTCAAATTCATAGTTTGCAAATATTTTCTCCCATTTCTGTAGGATGTTTACTCTTTTGATAGTTTATTTTGATATGTAGAAGCTATTTAGTTTAATTAGTTTATATTTGTCAATTTTTGCTTTTGTTCCAATTGTTTTCGGTGTCTTAGTCATGAAATCTTTGCCAGGGCCTATGTCCAAAAAGGTATTGCCTAGGATGTCTTCCAGGTTTTTTTTTTTTTTTTTTAATATGGTTTTGGTTTTACATTTAAGTATTTAATCCATCATGAGTTGACTGTTTTTTTTTTTTTCTTTTGAGACGGAGTCTCGCTCTGTCATCCAGGCTGGAGTGCAGTGGCGCAATCTCGGCTCACTGCAAGCTCCGCCTCCCGGGTTCACGCCATTCTCCTGCCTCAGCCTCTCCAAGTAGCTGGGACTACAGGCGCCCACCACCACGCCCGGCTAATTTTTTGTGTTTTTAGTAGAGACGGGGTTTCACCATGGTCTCGATCTCCTGACCTCGTGATCCGCCCGCCTCAGCCTCCCAAAGTGCTGGGATTACAAGCGTGAGCCACCGCGCCCAGCCGAGTTGATTTTTATATATGGTGAAAGGAAGCGGTCCAGTTTTCGCTTTCTGTATATGGCTAGTCAGTTATCACAGCACCATTTAGTGAAAAGGGAGTCCTGTCCCCACTGCTTGTTTGTGTCAGCTTTGTCAAAGATCAGATGGTTGTAGGTATGCAGGCTTATTTCCAGGCTGCCTATTCTGTTCCATTTGTCTATGTGTCTGTTTCTGTACCAGTACCATGCTGTTTTGGTTACTATAGCCCTGTGGTGCAATTTGAAGTTGGGCAGCATGATGCTTTCTGCCTTGTTCTTTTTACTTAGGACTGCCTGGACTATTCGGGCTCTTTGTTGGTTCCATATGAATATTAAAATAGTTTCTTCTAGTTCCATGAGGAATGTCAAAGAGGACTATTATGAACAATAGTATGCCACAAACTTCGATAACCTGAAAGATAGGGATAACATTCTAGAAACATACATTCTGAAGACTTAATCAAGAAGAAATAGAAAGCCCAAAAGATAAATAACAAATAAAGACATTGAAGTGGGAATCAAAAACCTTCCAACAAGGAAAGCTCAGGGCCATATGACTTCATGACTGAATTATATCAAACAACAAAATAAAAATTAATACCCATCTATCTTAAAATGTTCCAAAAAATAGAAGTAGAGGGAATATTTCCAAACTTATTATATGAGGTGAGCATCACCCTTACATCAAAATCAGACAAAGACATCACAAGAAAAAAAAAACTACAAGGCCAGTATATGTATATACTTTCAAAAATAATTAAATACTAGCAAGTTGAATTCAACAATACATCAAAAAAAATTACAGGCCATTTTGTTCCCAAAATGATGACATATAAGGCAGTTGGCTTTACTCCTCCCTGCACAGAAAATCAGAAACAAATATACAGTGCTGAGATTATCAGCAATATCTCAGAACTCAAACAACTTCAAGCAGATGGTAATGAATAGGACTTCCATATCCACAATGTTCCACCTCTCAATCTGCCCAGCATTAAGTGTGCAGAAAATTTATCTCTGACTCATGGTGTCTATACTGAAAACAGCAAGAGTGATGTGGACAACCAGCCTTCCCATCATCTGGGATTTCCTGGCAAGAAAACAGTTCCTCCCTCAACCTACAGGAAGCATCAGAAGAGCCTCAAGACAGAAATGTTCTAAAGAACAGCCAGAGACAAAGGGGAGGGGGGAAGACTACCATCCCCAGCCCTGGAAACTCTTCTCTATAACTTAGCCAAAGGAGATATCAAATCAGAATAGCTGTTCAGTAGTACTATACTATAGAAGGTATGTTCCACAGATCCTCTTCACATGAATCCCTAACCAGCCTTCACACAATATTTTGATATCCACAAAAGGACCTCTCTCATTCATGACAAGCAGTACTCCGATCTACTAGAGTTGAGACAAACCTGGGCTTAAGGCAGCATCGGGTGCCAAAAAGAAGGTGACAACCTGGCAGAAAAATAAAAACAAATTCAAAAGGTAAATTACAAAGACTCTCTAAGCAAATATATTTGATAAAAACCTAAACAATCTTGACAGAGAATGCCTGTAATCCCAGCACTTTGGGAGGCCAAGGCGGGCAGATCACGAGGTCAGGATATCGAGACCATCCTGGCTAACACAGTGAAACCCTGTCTCTACTAAAAATACAAAACATTAGCTGGGCATGGTGGCAGGCGCCTGTGGTCCCAGCTACTTGGGAGGCTGAGGCAGGAGAATGGCGTGAACCCGGAAGGCAGAGCTGGCAGTAAGCTGAGATTGCGCCACTGCACTCTAGCCTGGGCAACACAGCGAGACTCTGTCTCAAAAAAAAAAAAAAAAATCTGGACAGAGAAGACTGGAATAAATAACTCATCATTCAATGCAATGATATAAACATATGTTCACAAGAAACAACAGCAAATAGGGAAGCACAACTTCCCCAGAGAGACAAATAGAGAACCAATGTCTGGCCTTGAAATAGTTATAGGTGAGCTCTCTGATGAAGATTTTAAAATAGCAGTTTTAAGAAAACTCAGTGATATCCAAGATAACACAGAAAACCAATTCAGAAATTTATTGGAGGAACTTAACGAAGAGACTGAAATGATTTAAAAAATCAAACAGAAATCTTGGACCTAAGAAATATATATGCTGTTGGCCAGACACGGTGGCTCATGCCTGTAATCCCAGCACTTTGGGAGGCTGAGGCAGGTGGAATCATCTGAGGTTAGGAGCTCGAGACCAGCCTGGCCAACATGGCGAAACCCCCGTCTCTACTAAAAATACAAAAATTAGACAGGCATGGTGGCACATGCCTGTAATCCCAGACACTAGGGAGTGCTGAGGCAGGAGGATCACTTGAACCTGGGAGGCAGAGGTGTGGTGAGCTGAGATTGTGCCACTGCTGTAAAGCCTGGGCAACAGTGCAAGACTCTGTCTCAAAAAAAAAAAAAAAAAAGAAATGTATTTGCTAAACTAAAAAAAGTGTTAATTGTTCTCCACAGCAGAAAGCATGAAGCAGAATAAACCAGAGAAATTAGAGACAATTTGAAAATACACTGTGTCAGAGGAGGAAAAAAATACAAAAAAAAAGAAGGTACAAGATCATCTACAAGATATAGAAAATTACCGCCAAAGACCACACCTAAGAATTACTGGGGTTCAAGAGGGTGTTGAGCAAGAACAAGAGGTAGAAAGTTTATTCAAAGAAATAATAACAGAAACATGCCAAAACTTTAGAGATAAATACTTAGGTGCAGGAAGGTCAGAGAACACTGAACAGATTTGACCCAAATAAAACTGCCCAAGGCATATAATAACCAAAATTTCAAAGGTCAAGGACCAAGAGAGGATTCTGAAAGCAACAAGAAAAAAGAAGCAAATAATATAAAGGAACTCTAATTCATGTGGCAACAGACTTCTCAATGGAAACAATACAGGCCAGGAAGGAGTGAGATGACATATTCAAAGTGCTGAAAGAAATAAACTGTCATCCAAGAACACCGTAACTAGAAAAGCTATTCTTTAAATATGAAGGATACATAAAGTCTTTCCTAGACGAATAAAAGCTGAGAAAATTCACTGCCATCGGACTTTCTTACAAGAAATATTAAAGAGAGTTCTTTAATCTGAAAGAAGAGAAAGTCCCCCTAATGTGCAAAAAAGAAAACACTTGAAGGTATAAAACCCACTGGTAAAAGTAAATACACAGACAAACCTGGAATATTCTAACATAGCAACTGTGGTATGAAATCCCCTTATAACTCCAGTATAAGGTGTACAAGACAAAGCCATAAAAAACAGTAAAAGCTACAGAAAACTGTCAAGAGATAGGTAATTTAAAGATATATAAATTGAGATAACAAAAAGTCAAAATGCAGGAAGAACGAAGTTAAAGTGTAGATGATTTTTTCTCATTTTTTCTTAGTTTATATTATTTTATTTTTAATTTATGGTAAGTGATCATCACTTATAAATAACTTGTAATATCTGTAAGATGTTTTGACTCATTGTAACCACAATGCAAACATCTATACTAGACTCACTAAAAATAAAAAAGCAATAAATGGAAACATACTACCAGAGAAAATCACAAAGAAATATAATTTAAAAAAAAACGAAGAAAGGAAGAGAAGAGTTAAAAAACAACAAGAAAATAAGCAATATAATCGCATTACTCAGTCCTTACTAATCAATAACAATAAATATAAATAGACTGAATTTGGTAATAAAAAGACTGGAAGGATGAATGGACAAAAATAATACCCTGTTGTATTCTGCCTACAAGAAACTGACTTCACCTATAAAAACACATAGACTGAAATGGATGAAGAAAAAGATTTCATGCAACCGGCAACCGAAAGAGAGCAACAGTAGCTATAATTGTATTAGACCATAAAAGGAGACAAAGGAAGGTTACTACATAATGATAAAGGGGTAAATTCAGCAAGAGGACTTAACAATGATAAATATATATGCACCCTACACCAGGCCACCCAAGTATTTACAGCAAAATTAACTGATCTAAAGGGAGAGAAAGACTGCAATACAATCATACTAGGGACGTCAACACCCTGCTGTCAGTAGTGGACAGATCGTTCAGATGATCAACACAGAAACATCCAAGTTAAACTATTAATACACACTAATAACATCCAAGTTAAAATATTAATACACACCAATCAGGCCTAACTGATATTTACAGAACATTTCACCCAACTGTTGCAGAATACACATCATTTTCATCAGTACGTGGAACATTCTCCAATATAAACGATATGTTAAACCACAAAATGAGTCTCAAAAAATTCAAAAAGTAGAAATTATATCAAATGTCTTATCTTACCAAAATGGAATAAAATTAGAAATAAAACTAGAAAGAAGGACCTTGGAAACTATGCAAACACATGGAAATTACACAAAATTCTCCTGAATGACAAATGGGTCAATGAAGAAATTAAGAAGGAAATTTAAAAATTTCTTAAAACAAATGAAAATGGAAATGAAACATATTAAAATTTATGCAATACAACCAAAGCAACAGTAAGAGAGAAGTTTGTAGCAATAAATTCCCACATTAAAAAATTGAAATATATTAATTAAACAACCTAATAATGCACCTCAAGAAATGAGGTCAGCAAAAACTGAAGAAACCAAAAATTAGTAGAAGAAAAAATACATTATATTAAAGATCAGAACAGAAGTAAATAAAATTGAGACCAAAAATCTATACAGAAGAGCAACATAATTACAAGTTGGTTTTTAAAATGATAAACAAAATTGACAAGTCATTAGCTATACTAAGCAAAAGAGAGAGAGGACCCAAATAAAATCAGAAATGAAAAATGTGACATAACAAATGAGACCATAGAAACACACAAAATCTGGGCTGGGTGCGGTGGCTCACGCCTGTAATCCCAGCACTTTGGGAGGCCAAGACGGGTGGATAACAAGGTCAGGAGATTGAGATCATCCTAGCCAACATGGTGAAACCCCATCTCTACTAAAAATACAAAAATTAGCTGGGTGTGGTGGCACACGCCTGTAATCCCAGCTACTAGGGAGGCTGAGGCAGAAGAATGGCTTGAGCCTGGGAG
Organism: Symphalangus syndactylus; assembly: GCF_028878055.3. Classification (NCBI taxonomy): domain Eukaryota; kingdom Metazoa; phylum Chordata; class Mammalia; order Primates; family Hylobatidae; genus Symphalangus; species Symphalangus syndactylus. The sequence goes on from NC_072436.2 coordinate 83,777,356, forward strand.
GCAGAGATTGCAGTGAGCCGAGATCATACCACTGCACTCCAGCCTGGCAACAGAGCGAGACTCCATCTCAAAAAAAAAAAAAAAAAAAAAAATCCAAGAAATCTTTAGAGACTATTATGAACAGCTATATGCCAACAAATTGGAAAATCTAGAAGAAACTGATAAATTCACAGACACATAAAAACTACCTACATTGAACTATGAGGAAATAGATAATCTAGACAAACCAATAATGAATAATGAAACTGAAAATGTAATAAATATTTTCTCTACTTCTATAGGTTGTCTGTTTTGCTCTGTTGATAGTACTTCCTGTGCAGAAGCTCTTTCATTTAATTAGGTATCACTTGTCTTTTTTTTTTTTTTCTTTTTGCAGTTGCATTTAAGAACTTGGTCATAAACTCTTTGCCAAGGCTGATATCTGGAAGAGTATTTGATAGGTTTTCTTCTATGACTTTTATAGGTTGAGAAGAAAATATTTGCAAATTATGCACTAAACAAAGGTCTGATATACAGATTCTATAAGGAATTCTAAAAAATCAACAAGCAAAGGTCAAATAAGTCCATGAAAATGAGAGCAAAGAAAATGGGCAGAGGCTTCTCAAAAGAAGACATATAAGTGGTCAAAAACATTTGAAAAATTATTCACATCATTGATTATCAGAGAAATGCAAATCACAACCACAATAAGATATTATCTCACACCAGTCAGAATAGCTGTTACCAAAAAGTCAGGAAATAGATGTTGGTGAGGCAGTAGAGAAAGGGAATATGTCTACATTGTTGGTGGGAATGTAAACTAATTCAGCTACTGTGGAAAGCAGTTTGGAGATTTCACAAAAAAACTAATAGAATTACCATTCAACTCAGCAATCCCATTAATGCATATACACCCAAAGGAAAATAAATCATTCTACCAAAACTACACATGCATTGATTTATTCATTACAGCACTACTCACAATAGCAAAGACACAGAATCAACCTAAGTACCCATTAATGGTGAATTGAATAATGAATACATGGTACATTATGATAGGGAGGCAACAGAGGAATGACCCCTGCTGGCTGATGACTGCAAATTTGGCAAGGCCCATCTGAATCCATGCATCCCCTGAGACACCTTTTTGTCCCAAACTCAATTCCAAACTTTGGGTTGCAGCCCTAGAAAGGAAAACCATATCTGAGAGATCCAAAGCCATCATCCTCTGGGTGGCTTTAGCATTTGTTAACTGTTAGATTTGGACTGAACAGGGCTATCTCGCATGTGAGAGCAGGGCAGTCTGTTTTGAGGGTCCCCCTGTCTGTTGGCCTCTTCCAAGGTCCTTGCCTTGCCACACTCACCTGCAGCACAGGCTTAGATGCCCAGCTGGAGAGTTTCCCAGTGTACATCACCATAGTTCTTTTACCAGCAAATCCCACCTAACTGTTAGAGAGCTTTTGCAGATGAGACTCCACCAATTTGCAGCCACCCAAAGCCTCCTCGCACCACTTTGCTAGCATGTACTCAACCACAGTCTCCTCCAACCACTTTGTAAGTGTGAACAAACCCTGCTGTTCCATCACCACCCTATTGCCACTGGAACATATGCATGAGTACAGAACCTGCTGACACTGCCCCAGTGAAGTGCTTTTGTCAGCACCCCAATCAAAGTGTTGCCAGCAGACCAGGAACACCTTGGTCCCTACAGCACAGCAGTGCTTGAGGTAAAGGGGCTGGAGAAGAAAGTCATAGGCCTAATCTCAGGCACCCAGCATTAGAGGAAGCAACACAAGAGTGCTGAGCTGAGCCTTGGCCCCCTGAAATCATTCAGAAAGGAAGCCAATTGACTATATCCAACTTATACCACAGTGAAAACCTCAGGACCATCAAACAATATAAAAGCAAAGAGCCCTATAAAAAGTACAGAAACTTTAAAGATTAAAGGAAAATATCTTTTTTTTTTTTTTTTTTTTTTTTTCAGCCTATACAGAAGAGAAAGAACTACTGCAAGTACCCTGGCAACTCTAAGAGCCAAAGTGTCTTTCTGCCTCCAAGTGACTGCAGTCACTTTCCAGAATGATTCTTAATCAGGCTGAAATGGCTAAAATGACAGACACTGTACTCAGAATCTAGATGGCAACAAAGACTGAGATTCAGGAGAACATTAAAAACCCAATCCAAGGAATCTAAAGAATCCAGTAAAACAATTCAAGAGCTGAGAGATTCAATAGTCACATTAAGACTATGAACATCATTTATGTTCAGAGGTAATATTGATTAGTATGGATTTGATCCTGACAGCATGTTGTTAATTGGTTGTTATGCAGATTTGACTGTGAGGTTGCTTTAGTGTCAGTGGTCTATGTACTTAAGTGTGTTTTTGTGGTGGCTGGTAACAACCTTTCATTTCCACTTTTAGCGTGCCCTTGAAGACCTCCTGTAAGGCTGGTCTGGTGGTTATAAATTCCCTTAGTATTTGCTTCTAAATGCCCCCTTTAAAAGGTGCAGCATGGAAAATTGGATAAACATGCAACTCCCAAGTATATGCTGTCATCAAGAAACCCGTCTCACGTGCAATGTCATCCACAGGCTCAAAGTAAAGGAATGGAGAAAGAGCTATCAAGCAAACAGAAAACAAAAAAGAGTAGAGGTTGCTATTCTTATTTCAGACAAAACAGCCTTTGAAGCAATGATCAAAAAGGACAAAAAAGGCAATACATAATGATAAATATATCAGTTCAAGAAGCAGATTGCAACAAAAACAAAAATTGATAAATAGGACCCGATTAAATGAAAAAGTTTCTTTACAGCAAAATAAGTTATCAACAGATTAAACACAAAACCTACAGAATGGGAGAAAACATTTGTAAACTCTGCATTCAATGAGTTCTAATATTCATAATCTACGGGAAACAAATTAACAAGCAAAAAACAAACAGCCTCACTAAAAAATGAGCAAAGGACATGAACAGACACTTCTCAAAAGAAGACATACAAACGGCCAAAAAGCATAAGAAAAAATGCTAAACATCACTAATCATTAAACCTCAAAATCCATAATTTAAGCAAGGAGCTAAAAGTGTTTGTTGCTATGTCTTCAGCAGCTTAATACAGAGCTGGCACTTAGTTAATATCATTTGAATGGGATTAAATTATATATAATAAATTGATTTATTAGAATGCTTAAGTGTAATTAGCCCCTTAATGGGTCACTTCACATATAATTTTATACCTTGAAGGGCCCACTACAACTCCTGTAGCTCTGCAGGAGTTGAAGAAGGTGACTTTGCCCAAAACCTGATACTAATTTCCAAAGGAATGTATGCAGGAAAGTCTGCAAGTGGCATGGGTAAATCGTATAACTGGAAACTCTCCAAATGACCTTTAATGTATAACAAAATGTTTATTAAAGGACAGCATTAAAGGATAACAAATATGCAAATTTGACAAAAATATGTGTGTGTATGTGTGTGTGTGTACATGTGTGCCTATACATACACAACAGCTAAAATTGTTTAGAATTGAGGACCAAAACATTTTTTGGAGGAAAGAATATCTTATTCTTACCAAGAGAAATGCAAATCAAAACCACAATGAGATACCATCTCATGCCAGTTAGAATGGCAATCATTAAAAAGTCAGGAAACAGCAGATGCTGGAGAGGATGTGGAGAAATAGGAACGCTTTTACACTGCTGGTGGGAGTGTAAATTAGTTCAACCATTGTGGAAGACAGTGTGGTGATTCCTCAAGGATCTAGAACTAGAAATACCACTTGACCCAGCAATCCCATTACTGGGTATATACCCAAAGGATTATAAATCATTCTACTATAAAGGCACATGCACATGTATGTTTATTCCAGCATTGTTCACAATAGCAAAGACTTGGAACTAACCAAAATGCCCATCAATGATAGACTGGATAAAGAAAATGTGGCACATATACACTATGGAATGCTGTGCAACCATAAGAAAGGATGAGTTAATGTCCTTTGCAGGTACATGGGTGAAGCTGGAAACCATCATTCTAAGCAAACTAACACAAAAACAGAAAACCAAACACTGCATGTTCTCACTCATAAGTGGGAGTTGAAAAATGAGAACACATGGACACAGAGAGGGGAACATTACATACCGTGGCCTGTTGGGGGGTGGGGGACATGGAGCGGGACAGCATTAGGAGAAATACCTAATATAGATGATGGGTTGATGGGTACAGCAAAACACCAGGGCACATGTATACCTATGTAACAGACCTGCACATTCTGCACATGTACCCCAGAACTTAAAGTATATATAAAAAAGATAGGCTTACAGTGATGGAAAACTGACCGATCTTCATCAGTTTAATTGTTATTGTCTTCACATTTGAATTATTGCCTGCACCCTGGAAGGGTCACTCCTACTGCCCTGACCTTGGATCACTACAAGTCTAAGCCTTTCTGTACATACTATTTTTCTACCTAGCAATATTACTGGTGAGTTATTGAGGACCTGAATACAACACTTTAAGTGACATTTGGGAAATAATTGTACTCATTTCTCTCTGATATGTTTACAAAACTGATATATCCCAAAGTTATCTGTGACATCATTTCAGAGCTGAGGACAGATGTGCAAATCTGTAGCTTAAGAATGGAATCAGGTATGCTTGTATCGAAATACCACAAGTAACCTCAAAAATGTATAACTATTATGTATCCACAACAATTAAAATAATACAATTGAATCTACATAACTGTATGTGGAACAATAGGAAAGCAGGTGAGTAAACATAAAAACCCCTACTTAAATAGAAAGTGATGTAAAACAACAGCAATTTGTTGAAAAGACGTCAGAATGAGAAAGCAGGCAGTTAGAAAGAAGAATTTCGTTATCAATCTAACAAATCACCATATCATAGAACTCTAGGTAAAATAAAGAATTATAATTGAATGGTTAAATCATGGGCAAAGACATAATTCTGTATTTTTGTCTATTGTTACTGAATAACAGCAGTAGTACTAAATTTTTTAAAATAGTATCCATGTCTAAGAAAATAGCATTTCTTTGGAACTTTTCTTTGTAGTGTCTAGAATACTGTTTGGGATGTCCTTGGTGTTTAAAAATTTATGGACTGATAAAAATAACACTGAAAATATGCTTGCTTGGCTGCAAGAGTGATTTCGCATGGAAAAACAAAGCTAGCCATAAGTTAAGTGAAATGGCACTAGCAGAAAATAGACAGGTATCACTTATTTTGTGAAACAGAATGCTTCTTGAAATTCTCTGTATAAAAACAAATATATAAGCAAATGTTTTGGCTTCTCAGTTTAATTTTGACATTCACATTCATTGTAGAGATGATTTGCTATGTCTTAATTTCTTATTACTGTTGATTGCCAGACACACTTTAGTATTTACACAATGGAAAATTTCTTCACTGCCTTCTCTTAGAGTTTCTTATTAGTTAATAATTATGTCATTAAAATTTCTGTTTTAAAAAATTATTAATCTGATTTATGTAAGAGTTTCTCAGAGGTGTGTATGAAATATATAATTATGTTTCTTATCACAATTTCTATCAATTGGTATGTGTTTAGACTCCATTTCTAGGAAAGCATATGTTCTTAATAATCATTCTTACATATTTGTATTCCTTCACACCAGTCAGAATAGCTATTACTAAAAAGTAAAAAAAAACAACAGATGTTGGTGAGGCTGCAAGGAAGAGGGAAATGCTTATACATTGTTGCTGGAATGTAAATTAGTTCAGTCACTGTGGAAAGAAGTTCGTAGATTTCCCAAAGAATTTAGAGATTTATCACCGGACCCAGAAATCCCATTACTGTGTATCTGTGTGTATGTGTGTGTGTGTGTGTGTGTGTGTGTGTGTGTGTGTCTTCTTGTGAATAATTGTGGAATAATCTATCTTCTTGTGAAGATAAATTATATCTTCAATACACATGCACATGTGTGTGTATATAGATAGATAGATAGATAAACTGATAGATAATGCTGCATGTCCATTGCAGCATTATTCACAACAGCAAAGACATGGAATCAAACTAGGTGCCTAGGTGCCCATCAGTGGTGGACTGTATAGAGCAAATGTTGTACATGTACACCATGAAATACTATGGCTCTATAAAAATAAAAAAAAATCATGCCATTTGCAGCAACACAGATGCAGCTGAAGGTCATTTTCATAAATGAATTAACTCATGAACCGAAACCAAATAGCAGAATCTCACTTATAAGTGAGAGCTGAACTTTGAGTATGCATAAACATAAAGATGGCAATAGACCTTGGGGACTACTAGAGGAGGGGTATAGGGGAGTAGGTGTTAGAAAGTTGACCTTTGGGTACTCTGATTGGCACTTGTGTGATGGGATCATTCATAGTGCCAACTTCAGCATCACACAATATATCCAGGTAACAAAACTGCACATATATACCCTGAATCTAAAATAAAAGTTGAAGAATATATTTTTAAAAAGAAAGCATGAAAGTTGGGTCTAATTTGGTTATTCACCAGTTCATTTCGGATCACGAGGTCAGGAGATCAAGACCACGGTGAAACCCCTTCTCTACTAAAAAAATACAAAAAATTAGCCGGGCGTGGTGGCGGGCGCCTGTAGTCCCAGCTCCTCGGAGAGGCTGAGGCAGGAGAATGGCATGAACCCGGGAGGCGGAGCTTGCAGTGAGCCGAGATTGTGCCACTGCTCTCCTGCCTGGGCGACAGAGTGAGACTCCGTCTCAAAAAAAAAAAAAAAAAAAAAAAAAGACGCCACTATCCTCATTTTTGTTCTGAAAACAACAATTGAGAATTGACTGTGATGTGCTGTTGACAGATACTGCACTTGTCCTTAAAAGCTCCAGCTGATCCATGGCAGAAAAGGTAACCTTTTAGTACAATTCATCTTGGTTTTATGTCAGTGAATGCCACACACCACCATCTACCAGAAACTCCCCCTCCGAAGTCCCAGTGTTGAAAATTACCTGTAGTGTGTCGTTGAAGGTAATTTTTAAATAAATAAATAAAATTTTTATTATTTTTTAAAGCGAAGTAGAGTATTGATTCAAAATTAAGATGTTAGTGAATAGTATTTTTAAAAGCACTTTGAAAATCTTTTGAGTGATCTCTGCATGTATGCTTTATGCTTCATCTTTATTAGCTAAAATACTTCTGATTTTGTGTAGACTATATGGTAATTTCCTGAGAGTATGTTTTGACTTGAAAATATACATACTATCATAGCTAAAATTTAATTTAAAATTTCATAATTATTTGGAATTTCAATAATGTGGTAAATAACTGTACATTTTAAAACATAATTGAACACAGGCATTATGAATTACGTTTGAAGCTACACATTAAGGAATCTGAGAGAAAATTATGAAAGGACAGGTGCAGAGGGACAATGTTGACAGAGTAAATCAATTAAGAAAATATATATTTTTGTGATTCATAAGTATAATGATGGAGTTTTCATATTCATGTGTGAGATGTGCCCCCCTCAAACCTCTTTATGATGTCAGCACATTGCTCATCTGACATAAAAAATTACAAAGAAAATATAGAAAATAAATAATATCGAAGAATACATCACTTTAACGGTTTTATATGGAGCCATAGTCACAAGATAAGTTAGTCAAATCAACAAAAAATCTATTAAGGTAGTGCACAGTAATAATTGTTATATCTATTTTTATAAATACCTTATTTTTAGAGCAGTTTCAGGTTCACATCAATATTGAGCGAACGGTCCAGAGATTTCTCATATACCCCCTTTCCCCAAATATGTGCAGCCTCCCCCATTATTGACATCTCCCATCAGATTGATACATTTGTTACACTTGAAGAACCAACACTGAAACATCATAATAACCCGAAGTCCATAGTTTACATTAGAGTTCACTGTTGGTTTTGCACATTCTATGAATTTGGATAAGTGAATAATTACATGTATCCACCATCAGAGTATCATATAGAGTAGTTTCACTGCCCTAAAAGTCCTGTGTTCTTTGCCTATTCATCCTCCTCCTCCCAGTCCTAATCTTCACTGTCTCCATAGTTTTATCTTTTACAAAATTTTATATAGTTGAAATTATAACATATGCAGCCTTTTCAGAATGGCTTGTTTCACTTAGTAATAAGCATTTAAATTTTCTCCATTTATTTCCATGGCTTAATAACTCATTCTTTTTTTTTTTTTTGAGACAGAGTCTTGCTTTGTCACCCAGGCTGGAGTGCAGTGGCACAATCTCAGCTCACTGCACCCTCTGCCTCTTGAGTTCAAGCCATTCTCCTGCCTCAGCCTCCCAAGTAGCTGGGATTACAGACACACGCCACCACACCCAGCTAATTTTTGTATTTTTAGTAGATACAAGGTTTCACCATGTTGGCCAGGCTGTTCTTGAACTTCTGACCTTGTGATCCACCCACTGTGGCCTCTCAAAGTGCTGGGATTACAGGAATGAGCCACCGCGCCCGGCCTAATAACTCATTCTTTTAAGCACAGAGTAATATCCCATTCTCTGGATGTACCACAGTTTATTTATTCATTTACCTACTGAAGGAAATCTCGATTGCTTCCAAGTCTTGACAATTATGAATAAAGCTGCTATAAACATCTGAGTGCAGGTTTTTGCACTGATGTAAGTTTTAAATCATTTGAGTAAGTATTAAGAAGCATGACTACTGGATCATTTGGTAAGAGTATGTTTATTCTGGAAAGAAACTGCCAAACTGCCTTCCAAAGTGACTGTGCAATTTTGCAGTCCCAACAGAAATTAATGAGAGTTCCTCTTATTCCACATCCTCACCAGCTTCAGGTATTGACAGTGTTCTGGATTTTGCCCATTCTAGTAGGTATGTAGTGGGACCTTGTCACATTGCTATAAAGAAATAGCTGAAACCAGGTAATTTTCAAATAAAAGAGGTTTAATTGGCTCATGGTTCTGCAGGCTGTACAGGAAGCATAGTGGCTTCTGGGGAGGCCTCAGGAACTTTCAATTATGGCAGAAGGATAAAGGGGAACCAGGCATGTCTTACAAGACAGAAGCAGGAGGAAGAGAGAGGGGAGTGCCACAAACTTTTAAACAATCAGATCTCATGAGAACTCTACCATGAGGACAGTAGCAGGAGGGTGGTACTAAACCATTAGAAACCATCCCCATGACCTAATCACCTCTTCCCAGGCCCCACCTCAAACACTGAGGATTACAATTGAACATAAGATTTGGGTGGGGACACATATCCAAAACATATCATGTCCCCAACCCTCGGCCCCTTTAAATCTCATATCCTTCTCACATTGCAAATTACAAACATGTCGTCCCAATAGTACCTCAAAGTCTTAGCTCATTCCAGCATTAACTCAAAAATCCAAAGTTTAAATTCTCATCTGACTTTGAACTTTGATGAGACTTTGGTTCTCATGAAAACAAGTTCGTTATTTCCAAGATACAATGGAGGTATAAGCATTGCATAAATACTCCTGTTGCAAAAGGGAGAAACTGGCCAAAAGAAAGGGGCTACAGCCCCACCACAAGTCTGAAACCAAGCAGGGCAGTTGTTAAATCTTCAAGCTCCAAAGTAACCTCTTTTGACTTCATGCCTCATATCCAGGGAACATTGATGCAAGAGGTAGCCTCCAAAGGCTTTGGACAGCTCTGCCTCTGAGGATTTGCAAGGCACAAGGCCTGCACCTGCTTTCACAGGCTAGTGTGGAGCACCTCTGACTTTTCCAGGTGTGGATTGCAAGCTGTTGATGGACCTACCGTTCTGGGGTCTGTAAGATAGTGACCCTCTTCTCACAGCTCCACTAGGCAGTGCTCCAGTGGGGACCCTGTGTGGAGGCTCCAACCCCACATTTCCCCTTCATACTTCTTGAGTAGAGGTCCTTCATGAGGGCTTCACCCCTGTAATAGGCTTCTGCCTGGACATTCAGGTTTTTCCTTAGATACTCTGAAATCTAGGTGGAGGCTCCCAAGCCTCAACCCTTGCACTCTGTACACTCACAGTCTTAACACCACATGGAAGCAGCCAAGGCTTATGACTTGCACCCTCAGAAGTGGAGGCACGAGCTGTTTCTGGGGCCATTTTAGCCATGGCTGGAGATAGAGCATCTAGGACTAAGATGCAGGGAGCAGTGTCCCCAGGTTGTGCAGGGTGGTGGGGCCCTGGGCCTGGCCCACAAAACCATTCTTTCCTTCTAGGCTTCTGGGCTTGTGATGGGAGTGGCTGCAGCAGAGGTCTCTGAAATGCTTTTGAGGCCTTTTTCCTGGTTTTGACTATCAGAATTTGCCTTCCTTTTAGTTATGCAAATTTCTGCAGCCCACTTGAAGTCCTCCCCCAAAAAAGGGCTTTTCTTTTATACCACATAACTAGGCTGCAAATTTTCTAAACATTTGTGCTGCGCTTTCCTTTTAAAAATAAATTCCAATTTCAAGTTATTTCTTTTTCATGCATATGAGCATAGGCTTTCAAAAGCACACAGGTGAACTCCTAAACACTTTGCCACTCAGAAATTTCTTCCACCAGTTACCCTAAATCATTACTTACAAGTTCAAAGTTCCACATATTCCTACAGCAGGGACACAATGCAGTCAGTCTCTTTGCTAACACATAACAAAAGTGACCTTTACTCTGGCTTCCAATAAGGTCCCTATTTCCCCATCTGAGACCTAATCAGTCTGTACTTTATTGTCCATATCACAATCAGCATTTTAGTGAGAACTATTTAAGCAGTCTAAGGAGTTCCAAAGTTTTCTCATCCTCCTGTCTTATTCTGAGTGCTCCATACTCTTTTAATCTGTTCCCATTCCACGTTCCTAAATTGCTTCTGCATTTTCAAGTATGTTTACAGCAATGTCCCACTCTTCAGTACCAATTTTCTGTATTAGTCCATTCTTGCATTGCTACAAAGAAATACCTGAGACTGAGTAATTTATAAAAAATAAAATGTTTAATTGGCTCACAGTTCTGCAGGCTATGCAGGAAGCATAGCAGCTTCTGGGGGTCATCAGTAAACTCTGAAGTATGGTAGAAGACAAATGGGAAGCACCCATGTCTTACATGACTGGAGCAGGAGGAAGAGTTGGGAGGAGCTGCCGCACACTTAAATAATCATATCTCACGAGAACTGTACTATGAGAACAGCACTAGGAGAATGATACTAGACTATTAGAAGCCACCCCTATGATCCCATCACCTTCCACCAGGCCCCACCTCCAACTCTGAACATGAAATTTGGTTGGAGACACAGCTCAAAACCATATTATATCTCATTGTTTTAATTTACATTTGCTGATGACATAGGTTCACTTTTCATATGCCTATATGTCATCTGTATGTTTTCTTAATGAAGTGTATGTTAAGGTTTTAGGTCGAATTTTCATTAGGATTTTTGTTTTCATATTGCTGAGGTGGTACTAGTTTTGGTACTTTTTGGATAAGTGTTTTATCAGATGTATCCTTTGGAAATATTTTCTCCCATTCTGTGGCTTGTCTTTTTATTCTCTTAGCATTGTTTACCATAGAGCATGAGTTTGCTTTTAAAATCTTAGTAAAGTTCAGGTTATCTATTATTTCTTTCATGGATCATGCCCTTGGTGTTGTATCTAAAATGTCATCGCTATATCCAAGGTTATCTAGATTTTCTCCAATTATTTTCTTAGAGTGGTACAACTTGTGTTTTATACTTAGGCCTATGATCCATTTTGAATTAAGTTTTGTGGAAGATATAAAGTCTGCGTCTAGATTTTTTTTTTGGCATGTGGATTTTCAATTGTTTTAGAACCATGTCTTGAAAAGTTTATCTTTGTTTCATTGTATTAATTTTGTTTCTTTGTCAAATATCAGTGACTGTATTTATGTAGGTTTTTCTCTGGGCTCTCTATTCTCCTCCATTTTTTTCCCATTCTTCACCAATATCACACCATCTCAACTACTGTAGCTTCATCATAAGTCTTGAAATTTGGTAGTCTTAGTCCTTCAACTTTTTTCTTCAATAATGTGTTCACTATTCCAGGTCTTTCGTTTCTCCATATAACCTGTAAAATCAATTTGTTGATATCTACAAAATAACTTCCTGGTATTTTGAGTGGGATTGCATTGAATCTACAGATCAAGTTGTGAAGAATTGACATCTTATCAATATTGAGTCTTCCTATTCATGAATATAAAATACTTCTCCATTTATTTAGTTTTTTAATTTATCAGTTTTATAGTTTTTAATATATAATTTGTACATATTTTGCTAGATTTATACCTAATTACTTCATGTTTGTGGTGCTAATATAAATGATATTGTATTTTTAATTTCAATTCCTATTTGTTCATCTGGTTGTGGTGGTCAATTATATGTGTCAATCTTACGAGGTCAAAGGATGCTCAGATAGCTGCTAAAAAAGGTGTTCCTGTAATGGTGTTTTCAGAATAAATTAGCACTTGTGTCAGTAACTACATTATGAAGATCCACCCTCACCAATGTGGGCAGGTATCACATGATCTGTTGAAGGCCTCGATATAACAAAAAGGGAGAGGAAGAGTGAAATCTCTTTCTCATTCCCTTTGAGCTGAGACATTCATCTTCTCCTGTCCCTGGGCAATAACACTCTTCATTCTCAGACCTTTGCACTCCAGGGCTTACACCAGTGCCCTTCTGGTTCTCAGGCCTTTGGTCTTGGACTGGGAATTACACCACTGGGCTCCCCTAGATCTCAGGCCTTTTGATTCAGAAAGAATTACAACATTGGCTTTCCTGGCTAGCCAGTTTACCAATGGTATATTGTAGGATTTCTCAGTCTTCATAATCATGCAAGCTAATTCCCATTATAAGTCTCCTTTTCACCTCTTCATGTATATTTATATCTATCTATCTCTCTCTCTCTGTATGTGTGTGTGTGTATCTTCTGTTGCATCTGTTTCTCTGGAGGATTCTTACAATGATATAAAGTGATTAAATTTTGTATATTAACTTTATATTCTTCAACCTTGCTATAATCACCCAAGAGTTTTTTTGCTGCTGTTCATGCTTTTGGATTTCCTACATATATAATCATGGCACTATGAACAGAGTTTTATTTATTCTTTCCATATATATACATATACACACACACATAAATAATATATATATATAAAAGATATATATATATATATATCTTTTATTGCCCTTTCTTGTCTTACTACATTAGATAGGAATATAACTTATTTTTCATTCTCATATTATTAACATCAAATACCTAAATTGACTGAAACACAATATTCCAGGACAGAAAAGTCTAGTTATTATGATATATGCATAAAAATAAGCAAAATCAATGCAAATTATTTAGAGTCCATATTTGAGGATTCTATATTTGCAAATTCGCCTTTGTTAAATTTATTGGTAATTCCCAAATCAATATTCCTGACAAACTTTTGCAGCTATTCGGGAACTTGCACAGGGCTGTGAAAAATTTTGAGTTATCTAATGATCACCTTCCCAGCTGAAGTCCAAGAAGGCAATATTCGTCAACTTTCATACAAACATGGTAGAGGATGGAGATCACAGGGGACAATGCAGTGTCATGCAAGAAGTTCCAGCTCTGGAGCCACTTAGAATTTATTTATCTATTTAGTTAGTTAATTTTTTTTTTAACTGACAGACAACGATTGTATATATTCATGGGGTATAAAGTCATATTTCAATACATGTATACAGTGTACACTGATCAAATAAGAGTAATTAGCATATTTATCACCTCATTTCTTTTGTGGTGAGAACATTTAAAATCCTTTCTTTTTGTTATTTTGAAATATACAATACATTGCTATTAAGTATAGTCATCTGGCTGTGCAATAAAACACCAGAACTTAGCCCTCCTGTCTGTGACTTTGTACCCTGTTCACCACCCCTCCGATCCTCTAGTAACTACCATTCTACTCTCTACTTCTATGAGCCTGACTTTTTAAAATTCCACATGTAAGTGAGATTATGTGGTATTATTCTCTGTTCCTGACTTATTTCACTTAACATAATGTCCTCTAAATTTATCCACGATATTGCAAATGACAGAATTTCTTTTTTTATTGTTTTGCTGCATAGTGTTCTATTGTGTATATACAGCACAATTTTCAATCAATTTATCTGTTGATAGACAAGTAGGTTGTTTTTACATCTTGGCTATCATAAATCACGCTGCCAAGATCATGGGAGTACATATGTACATACAGCATACTGATTTCATTTCCTTTGGGCATATACCCAATGGTGGGATTGCAGAATCATATGGTCATACTATTTTTAGATTTTTGAAAAATTTCCATACTGTTTTCCAAACTGACAGTAATTATTCATGTTATCACCACCATATACAAGAGTTCCCCTTTCTCCACATCCTTGCCAATATTTGTTACCGTTCACATTTTTTATAGTAGCCATTATAACATGGTGAGGTCATATCTCATTAGTTTTAATATAAATTTCCCTGATGACTAGAGATAGCATTTTTTCATATATTTTTTGGCCATTGATATATCCTCTTTTCAGAAATTTTTATTCAAGTCCTTTGCCCATTTTCAATAGGGTTATTGGTTTTCTTGTTATAGAGTAGTTTGAGTTCTTTGTATATTTTGGACATAGCCCCTTATCCAATGTATGACTTGCAAATATTTGGTCCCAATTCATGGGTTTTCTCTTCATCCTATTTTTTTTTGTGGTGTAAATGTTTTTTGGTTTGATGTAATCCCATTTGTCTATTTCAGCTTTCAATGTGTGTTCTTTTTGAGTCATTTCCAAGAAATCTCTACTCAAACCAATGTCACAGAGCTTTTTCCTTATCTATTCTTCTAGTAGTTTTATAGTTTGAGGTTTTACATTCAAGTCTTTAATTCATTTTGAATTGATTCTTATACAAGGGTTGGGATAAGGGTTCATTTTCATTCTTCTGTATGTGAATATCTAGTTTTGCCAGCTCCATTCATTGAAAAGGATGTCCTTTCCCCAATGTGTGTTCTTCTCACCTTTGTCAAAAATTAATTAATTGTAACAGTGTAGGTTGACTTCTGGACTTTATATTATTTTCGATTCGATTGGTCAATGTGACTGTTTTTAATGCCAGTTTCATACTGTTTTGTTTGTCATAGCTTTGTAATAGATTTTGAAATCTGGTAGTGTGATGCCTCCAGCTTTGTTCTTTTTGGTCAAATTGTTTTGGCTATTCAGGGTCTTTTATGGTTCCTTACAAAATTTTAGGATTTTGTATTACATTTCTTTAAAGAAGGACATTGGAATTTTGATAGGAATTGCTTTAAATTTTTATATAGCTTTGGATAATATTGACATTTTTGCAATATTAATTCTTCAGTCCACAAACACTGAATATTTTTCCATTTATTTGTGTAATTTCTTCTCTCATCAATGTTCTATCAGTTTCAGTATAGACATCTATCAATTCATTGGTCAAATTTACTCCTAAGTATTTTATATTTTATATGCTATTGCAATGGAATTGTTTTCTTAGTTTCACTTAGACAGTTCATTTTTAGTGTCCAGAATTGCTAGTAATTCTGTGAGCTGATTTTGCATCCTATAACTTTAACAAATTCCTTTATTAGTTCAAATTTTACTGGTGAAGTCTTCAGGGTCATCAACAAACAGATAACTTCACCTTATTTTTTTCCTATTTGAGTGCCTTTTATTTTTTCCTCATGCTTAATTGCTCTAGTTAGAACTTCCAGTACTATGTTTAACAGAAGTGTTAAAAGTGGGCATCCTTGTCTTGTTTATGATCTCGAGAAATAGTTTTCAAATTTAAATATTGAGTATGATGTTAGCTGTGGATTTTTCACGTATGACCTCTATTGTGCTGAGGCACATACCTTCTGTATCTAAGTTTTGAGAATTTTATTTTTGAGAGGATGTTACATTTTGTCAAATACTTCTTCTGCATCTATTGAAATTATCATGTGGTTTTTATTCTTCTTTATGTTAGTATGGTGAACCACACCTATTGATTTACATATTTTAAACCATCCTTACAACCCAGGAATAAATCTTTCTTGATCATTTACTGCTATAAATTTTTCTCTTGGAATTGCTTTTGCTACGTCCTGTAAGTTTTAGTATGTTGTGTTTCCATTTTCATTTGTCTTAAGAGGGTTTTTTAAGCTTATATTTTAATTTCTTCTTTGACTCAATAGTCATTTAGGAGCATCTTGTTGAATTTACACATATTTGTTACTTTTTCGTGATTCATGATGTTGATTTTTTATGACTCTTTCTGTTATTGATTTCTAGTTTCTAGCATTGTGGTTGGAAAGATATTTGATGTGATTTTAATCTTAAATTTTTTAAGACTTGTTTTGTGGGCTAACATATGATCTATCCTGGAAAATATTCCATGTTTACTTGAGAAGAATGTGTATTCTGTTGCCGTTGAGTGGTATGCTCTATATACATACATATACAACATTGATTATATATATATATGTTTTATATATATATAATATTGGTTTATATATATATAAAACATACCATCCAATGACAACAGAATACATATATATACACAGATACCATATATATACACAGATATATACACGCACACCATATATATATATACACACATACATATATATACACACACACCATATATATATGCCATATATATATGGTATACACATAACATATATATATACACACATATACAGTATATATACCATAAAACACATACCACCCAATGGCAACAAAATACACATTGTATAATTTTCCCACTTAGTATGAAAGTAAAGCTATGTTTCCCAGTTTTTGGTTTGATCTACCTGGACCAGTTTGACTTGTTTGAACCTGATGATGCTGTCAAACTCAAATGTTCATTGACCCTATATGTGCCCTGAACTTTTTCATTGGCCACCCAGCTTTTAGAGGGCAAGACTTACCTTACTAAAATAAAAATCTATCATGTCACTCTCATTTACAAGATATTCCATTAGCGGAAATTTAAATAGCTGACTACATAATGTGATATGAAATCTCATTTCCTGCCATACCCTCAATTTATGTTATATTCATTGATATTAAACTGTTTTTCTCTACTTGTAGTGGCCAACACCTCTAGTCTCCTAATAAACAGCTTATCTTTCAGAATCAACTTCAGCTCTATTTCTTCTATCTGATCCTACCCCTGCCAGATATCAGGTGCTCATTTAATAATTTGAGTGCATCCCTTGTACTCAACAGATGAGTTATTACACACAAATGCTTTCTATGATTTTTATTTCGTTTCTCCTCTGTAATTTACAAGCTTCAAGTCTTCATTTCTTGTGTATCCCCTGGTATATAGTAGGTATTACATAAACCTTTGCTGCCTCTAACATAAAACATTTCCAAAAAATAGATGTTGTATGCATATCTGTTAGCTTAATAACTAGAAGCAGAAGTTCTTAGAGAGAGAACATCTTATTATGAAAAGACAGATTATAAAATAACTGAAACAGAAGAAGGGATTCTTGAAGGATGTGATAATCAGTTATTTCTAATCATTTTAGAAACAAACACAAATCCTCTAGAGGGTCTAAGGGAGAATATACTAAAAGCCTAGGAGAAAATATCAAAAGCCTAGATAGAAGTGGACACGTAACACAGAGACATATTCATAAGCCTCTCTCCTTCTATTCCATTGAACCTGCTTGGAGCTGGCCCAGTTGTTAGGCTACACCTATAGAAAACTAATTCTTCTTTATGCCCATGTGATTCACTTTTCATCTTTGCTGCGCACATACATGTGGGGATGGGGTATGTGTTTAAGTGTGTTGGGGGTGGGTTGCCTATTAGTTTGTTTTTAATGATTAGATAGAGGAAATATGTTTATAATACAACCTCCAAGCTGCCTCTGAATGTCCTGGGGAGAAGCACTAATTGAAAATTACAATCTTTATGTCAGAAAATGCTTTCCTTCTCAGCAGAGATGTATTTTTTACAAGGAATAGTTGGAGATCAGTGCTGCTAAATAGCTTTGTTCATTTAACACCAGATTCTACACTTCATTTGTAATTTCTTAGGTAATTTCGGTACATTTCTACTCTTCAATTAATCAAAAAATTACAAAAAAACAGGTTTTATTTATCTTATTTTTCCCTGTAGGACTTAGATCACTCATAGTTATTTAATTAAATTCATCTGACATGACTCAGTTTATTTAGATATGAAGTCAGGTTTAATTCTATGGTTTTGCTTTAATAGTGCTTCCAAAACTCAGTAAAAAATAACTAATGATATATTTGAAATAGAAGAAACACTATGTTAATTGATTAATTACCTAAAATGCAATATGGGATAACAAGAAGTATAAATAAGGAGCTTATAATTTAATTAGAAGTAAGCTACTCTGTTGGATGAATATATGAAACTTCAGAGCATGTCACACTGATCTGCAGTGCTGCTCATATTCACCAAGTGAATCCACAAGATTGCTGCATATAGTTATGGGAAGCATGCAGCTAAAATGACTTATATTCATATTTTAAATAGCAAGTAATAATATAACTTTGTTGCTAAAATAAACTATATATATATATATATATATATATATATATATATATATATATGTATTTCTCTTCAGCTTCTAACATTGGCATAAACATGAAAACTAAGATGAGAAAAATGCATTACTGACATAATACTTTAATTCCTGCCCAGAATCTTTAATTCTCTAAAGCCTGTATAACTCTGTACTGACATGAAATTAAGGTTTATTTTTGTAGCCAATACATGGCAGCAAAAAAAAAAAAAGAAAGCTTGTAATTGATAACATATTAGGTTTTGTTTCGTGGTAATCCTGGAGAAGACAATTTTCTGTGAGGTAAAGACAAGGAAGAGGTTTCACTATAAGAATAATCTAATTTCAAAAGCAAAGCAGGCTGGCTGCGGTGGCTCATGCCTGTGATCCCAGCACTTTGGGAGGCCAAGGCAGGCAGATCACCTGAGGTCTGGAGTTCGAGAGCAGCCTAATGAATATGATGAAACCCCCATCTCTACTAAAAATAAAAAAATTAGCCATGCATTGTGGCGTATGCCTGTAATTCCAGATACTTAGGAAGCTGAGGCAGGAGAATCCCTTAAACCTGAGAGGCGGAGATTGCACTGAGCTGAGACTGCACCACTGCACTCCAGCCTGGGCAACAAGAGCGAAACTCTATCTCAACAGAAAAAAACAAAAACAAAAAACAAAGACAAAAGCAAAACAAACAGAAAACAAAGCAAACAAACAGCTTCTTCATTCTTCACTCACTTTTTGATTGTTATTATCCTGACAATTAGCTCAATACATCAGCCTCTATTTGGCAAAGATACATTTTAGGTAGTAAATGAACTGTGCTTGAGCTTCATGATTGGGCATGAATCATTGCCTTTACAATAGCTAAATCTGTGAAGACAGCTGTTGAGACAGTTTCAACTAATGATAATTAAAAAATCATAAACAGCAATTTACAATGTGTCTCAAAGAGACAATTGAACTACTTATTATTTTCAGTAACTTTCCCTTTAGGAGAGGAAGAAACAATTCTTTCTAGTGAAAGTTATGGTGAATACTTTCTTTTATAAATCATTAAAAAAATCATATGCTGTTCTTCTCTTTATCCTTTTAAATATTGTGTATAAAGCTCATTAGGGTCACTCTTCCTGGAGATTATCATCAATGGTACACAAGTTTTGACAAATAACTGCCATTTAATATTATTTTTCAGCCGGGCGAGGTGGCTCACGCCTGTAATCCCAGCACTTTGGGAGGCCGAGGCGGGCGGATCACGAGGTCAGGAGATAGAGACCATCCTGGCTAACACGGTGAAACCCCGTCTCCACTAAAAATACAAAAAATTAGCCAGGCGTGGCGGCGGGCGCCTGTAGTCCCAGCTACTCGGGAGGCTGAGGCAGGAGAATGGCGTGAACCCGGGAGGCGAAGCTTGCAGTGAGCCGAGATCGCGCCACTGCACTCCAGCCTGGGAGACAGCGAGACTCTGTCTCAAAAAATATATATATATATTTTTCACTCAGTCATCTACATATTTTATTAGAAAGCAAAACAGTTAAAATATAAACTTTTTCGTTAAAAATATTCCTTGTCTCTCAGCTAATCATTAGGAGAGGCAAAATGGTAGTTTGGAAGTTTATATTCTACTTGATTTTGATGGTTGTGAACCTTTGTTTCCTTACTGGATGGATGATTTACAGTGAGGAGGAACTGGATAGACTAACAGAGAAAATAAAGTCCAGTGGAAAATAAGGTTACTACATCTCTTACTGGGGGAAAAATTCCCCATACAATGAAAGAAATCCAAAGGAATCATGCATTAAGTATCATTTTCCATGCTGTGATTTTAAGTTTTTCTTAAGAATATAGTCAGTATGCATTTTTCCTCATTACTCTGTATATTTAAGACAATTTAAATTACCTAAGGCTTTCCACTGCTCAGTTTTATGTGAGTATACAAAAATTATAACTTTTTGGAGAATAATTTGTTCTTTTAGTAAAAACAAATATTTGATTCAACTTATGCAGCCTAACAAATACTTAGATTTGGAGCAGAGACATAAAAAAATTGTTTTGTAATTATTACTTAGGTACCAAATGTTGGGAACTTAAAAGGATTTATATATAGTAATGGTTGAAAACTATAATAGGGTTTAAACTGTAATATGCAGTATATATTAGACTCATAGTCATTCAAATGTCATTCAAATCCAACAAGAAATTCTTGGCATTAAAACCTAATGCATTTCCTGCATTTAGTAAGTTTGCTTAGGAAAAGAATCAAATCAAAAGGCATCAGTAGAGATGTGACAAGTAATCTGCACACACACACATTCACATTAAACCAAACACAGCATGTTCTCACTCATAGGTGGGAATTGAACAATGAGAACTCATGGACACAGGAAGGGGAACATCACACTCCGGGCACTGTTGTGGGGTGGGCGGAGGGGGTAGGGACAGCATTAGGAGATATACCTAATGCTAAATGACGAGTTAATGGGTGCAGCACACCAACATGGCACATGGATACATATGTAACAAACTTGCACACTGTTCACATGTACCCTAAAACTTAAAGTATAATAATAATTAAAAAAAGATGTATAAAAAAATAACTTTTCAAGACATAGACAGTACAGTAAGATATAAATAGAAACAACAAAATGTGAAGTTAACGTGTACAGTTTTCATTAATTTTCTTTTTCCTTGTTTGTTTAGGTAAATAGTGTTAAGTTGTTATCAGGTTAAAATAAAGAATTATGAGACAGTATTTGGAAGCCTCATGTTAACCTCAAACCAAAAAAAAAAGGAAAATACAAAACATACTATGTATACACACACACAAAAAGTAAGAGAATAATCATATCACCAGATAAAAATCACCTTCACTAGAGGAAGACAGGAAGAAAAGAAAGAAGGAAGACCAGAAAACAAATAACAAAATGATAGGAGTCAGTCATTACTTATGAATAATAACACTGAATGAAAATGAAATAGACTCTCCAATGAAAAGATATAGAGAGGCTGACTGGAAGAAAAAACAAGATCGATTGATCTGTTGTCTACAAGAAACACCCTTCACCTATAAAGACACACATAGACTAAAAATAAAGGGATGAAAAAGACATTCTATGCCAATGGAAACCAAACTAGAGCAGGAGTTGCTATACTTAAAGAAAATAGATTTCAAGACAAAGACTTTAAGAAGAGACAAAGAAGGTCACTATATAGTTATAACAGGGTCAATTCAGTAAGAGGGTTTAACAATTTTAAATGTATAGGCATCAAAACTTGGATCATCCCAATACAATAATAGCTGGAGACATCAACACACCACATTTAGCACTGGGCAGATCTTCCAGTCAGAAAACCAACAAAGAAACATGAGACTTAATCTGCACAATGGACTGAATAATCTAATAGATACTTATAGAACATTTCATCCAAGAGCTGCAGAATATACATTCTTTTCCTCAGCACATGGGTCATCTCAATAATAGGCCATATTTGGGCTAAAATACATGTCTTAAAATGTTAAAAAATTTAAATAATATCAAGTATCTTTTCTGACCACAATGCAATATAACTAGAAATTAATAATAAGAGGAATTTTTGAAACTATAAAATACATGAAATTAAGTAATATGCTCCTGAGTGACCTGTGGATCAATGAAGAAATTAAGAAGAAAAGTGAAAAAATTCTTAAAACTAATGATAATGGAAAGATGACATACCAAAACCTACATGATAAAGCAAAAGCAATAGTAAGAGGGAAGTTTATAGCTATAAATGCCTGTGTCAAAAATGAATAAAAACTTCAAATGAACAATCTAATAATGCATCTTGCAGAACTAGAAGAGCAAGTGTGAACCAAACCCAAAATCAGTAGAAGAAAAGAAATAATAAAGATCAGAGCAAAAATCAATGAAACTGAAATGAATAAAAGATCAGTGAAACAAAAGTTTATTTAAAAGTTGAACAAAATTGACAAACCTTTAGCCAGATGAACTAAGAAAAAAAAAAGAAAGTAAAATCAGAAATGAAAAAGGAGACATTACAACTGATACTGCCGAAATTCAAAGGATAATTTATGGCTACTATGAGCAATTACATACCAATAAATTAGAAAATCTAGAAAAAATGGACAAAATCCTAGATACATACAACCCACCGAATTTGAACCAGGAGAAATCCAAAACCTGAAGAGACCAATAACAAAGAATGAGATTGAAGCTATCATATGAAGATTCTCAGTAAAGAAAACCCAGGACCTGATGACTTTACTGCTGGATTATACCAAACATTTAAACAAGAACTAATACCAATCCTGTCAAACTATTCCAAAAAATAAAAGATGAGATAATACTTTCAAACTCACTCTATGAGTTTAATATTACCCTCAAAGACACATCAAAAAAAGAAAACTAAGACCAATGTCTCTGATAAATATTGATGTAAAAATCCTTAACAAAATACTAGCAAACCAAATTCAACAATGCATTAGAAAGATTATCCATTTTGACCAAGTGGTATTTATCTCTGAGATGCAAGGATGGTTCAACATACATAAATTAACCACTGTGATACATTGTCTCAACAGAATTAAGGATAAAAGCCACATGATCATTTCAATTAATGCTGAAAAGGCATTTGATAAAATTCAACATCTCTTCATGACAAAAACCCTAAAAAAACTGGAGATAGACGAAATATATCATAACATAATAAAAGCCATATACAACAGACCCACAGCTAGTATCAAAATGAATGGGGAAAAACTGAAAGCCTTTCCTTTAAGATCTGGAACACCAGGGGCATGCCGACTGTCACCACTGTTACTCACCATTAGTGCTAGATGTCCTAGCTAGAGCAACAAACAAGAGAAAGATATAAAGGATATTAAAATTAAAAACAAACGAATCAAACTATCCTTGTTTGCAGATGTTATGATTTTTATTTGGAAAAGCCACAAGACTCCACATAAAACTATTAGAACTGATACACAAATTCACTAAAGGTGCAGGATACAAAATTAACATACAAAAATCAGTAGCATTTCTATATGCCAACAGTGAACAATGTGAAAAAGAAATTTAAAAAATAATTCCATTTGCAATAGCCACACATGAAATTAAATATGTAGGAATTAACTTAATCCAGGAAAGGAAAGATCCCTCTAATAAAAACTATAAAACACTGGTGGTAGAAATTGAGGAGAACACAAAACATTTAAAAAATTCCATGTTAGTGGATCAGAAGAATCAATATTGTTAAAATGTTCATACTACCCAAAGCAGTCTACAGATTCAATGCAATCCCTACCAAAATACAAATGACATTCTTCACAGAAACAGAAAAAACAATCCTAAAGCTTATATGGAACTATAGAAGACCCAAAATATCCAAAGCTATCCTAAGCAAAAAGAACAAAATTAGAGAAATCACATTACCTGACTACAAGTTATACTATAAGCTACAGTAACCAAAATAGCATGGCACTGGCATAAAAACAGACATATAGACCAATGGAACAGAAGAGAGAACCCACAAATAAATTCACATGCCTATAGTGAACTCATTTTTGACAAAGATGCCAAGAACACACAGTGGAAAAGACAGTCTCTTCAATAAATGTTGCAGGGAAAACTGGATATTCATATACGGAAGAATGAAACTAGATCCTTATGTCTCACCATATACAAAAATTAAATCAGAATGCATGAAAGACTTAAATCTAAGTTTTCAAACTATGAAACTAGAAAACATTGGGGAAAACCTCCAGGACATTGGTCTGGGCAGACATTTTTTTAGGAATACCCCACAAGCACAGACAACCAAAACAATAATGGACAAATGGGATCACATCAAGTTAATAAGCTTCTGCAAAGCAAAGGATACAATCCACAAAGTGAAATGACAACCCATAAAATGGGAGAAAATATTTGCAAACTACCAATCTGACAAGGGATTAATAGCCAGACTATGTAAGGAGTTCAAACAACTGTGAAGGAAAAAAAAAAAAAACTAATAATCTGATCAAAAATTAGATAAAAGATTTAAATAGATGTTGCTCAAAAGAAGACATACAAATGGCAAACAGGCACATGAAAAGGTGCTCAACATCATTGATCATCAGAGAAATGCAAATCAAAACTACAATGAGGTATCATCTGACCCCAGTTAAAATGGCTTATATCCAAAAGACAGGCAAGAACAAATGCTGATGAGGATGTGGAAAAAAAGAAACCCTTGTACATTACTGGTGGGAATTGCATGCCTGTATTAAAACACACTGTGTGCCTGTATCAAAATATCTCATGTACCCCATAAATATGTATACCTATTATATACCCACAAATGTTTTTAAAGAGAAACCTGGGAGAAAAATTTAGATAAAAATATGATAAGTGGGATTGGGTTGATAAAATCTAAAATCTACTGTTTCTTGATCTTTATTTTACAGTATTAGCATCTCAGGTTTCAAAGGAAGACAAGTGGTAGGCAATAGGTCTAAAAGAAAATACATTGAGTAGTAATATAAGAAGTTACAAGCAAAAGTTATGTATCTTTCTATTTCTTTGGTCTATGGATATCTTTCCAAATTTGAAGAATAAAACTTAAACAGCTTCTTATGTTCTTTCTAAATATATTTACACAGCTTTTACTTCTTTTGGCTTTCTTCTCTCTATCCTTACTATTACTTATATTTTTGACATTTGAAAAGTATTGAAATTAATTTTAAGTTAGACTTTTCAGAATAATGCCTTGAGGTGTTTGAGGGTAACACAGTTTTCAAATCACCTACTGTTGAAAATGTGGGAAAAGTTTCATTTTTTTCTGCATGTCACCCTTCAAAGATAATAGCTATCTATTTTCTCCTTGAAAAATTAGAAAAGCTCAGTGAAATCGGCCTACCACAGAAAACTGCTTATCCTATGATTCCTGATACATCACGGTACCTGAAATTAATATCATCACTTATCCTTATAGTATAGGAAGTTGAGAGTTACTTAAAAAATACTGTCAAAGTAAAATGTGCACCAGACAAAGTTAAACAGGCAAGGAAGAATATCGAGCCTATTGTGATAGTGAAAAAAGACTGAAATGAACTTTGCTGAAATAAAATTTATTGAGAACATTAAGTTATTGCTGAGTTTGCAAACCATTTTTCTCTTTGATTAGGCCATATGTGTTGATAATTAGTGCCCATCTAACTAGGCTCCTAGCTATCCATAGAGACTGGGAAATGGGATGCTATCTTCCTTAATTAGGAATTAATTTCACAAGAATAATTCCCAGGTCCTCCAGAGAGCCATTTTCTGGGTTATAAAACTGACAAGAGGCTGGAAGAAGATTTACATACATTTCAAATGGGCAGAAGAATAGTTTACAATTGCAGATTTTCTAAATAAGTGCTCTAAGAAAAGATAAGTCAGGGGCCTATAGTCAGGAAGAAAACAGCCTAAACTTTAGCCAACCTGAGGGAAAGATTAAGGCACTCTTGATACATTCAAATAAAATCTCTCTAAAAGATAAAGTGAAACATTATTGTCTAGAAGAGTGCAAGTAAGACATGTCATTACTGCTACCACACATAGATATCTCCCACCCCAATCCCTACTCACTGGAGCTCAGGGAAGAACTCAAAGAGTAATTGGAATTACCTGAAAGCTGTAGAGGTCTACCTGACTTAGGTGGAACTTTCTAGCAGAGGTCAGCCTTCCCTAATATGATAACATAGGTATGTTACAAATAAATTCAAAGTAAAACATGAATCATGCAGCACATGGACCAAACCAAAATTGCTATAATTGCCTGTTTTGCTGAGGAGAGGCTGGTGATACAAGCTCTTTGAGGAAGCCATGGCCATCCCTGCATCGTTGATCTCTTCCAATACTCTTAAAGAGGTACAGAGTGAGCACAGGATGAGACACAATGCATTTAGGAGAAAAGCACTATGATGGCTAATTTTGTATGTCAACTTGGCTAGACTACAGTGCCTGGATATTTGATCAAATATGATTCTGGATATTTCTGTCCAAGCATTTTGGGAAAGATTGATATTTAAATCAATAGACTTTGAGTAGAGCAAACTGCCCTCCATAATGTATGTGGGTCTCATTCAATCACTTGAAGACATGATAAGAACAAACGACTTTTCTACCCTGAGCAACAAGGAATCTGCAGCAGATGGTCTCTGGACTTGAACTGCAGCCTCAGCTCTTTCCAGGGTCTCCAGCCTGCCAACCTGCTCTGCAGATTTTGGACTTGTCAGCCTCCATAATCATGTGAGCCAATTCCTAAAATAATCTGTTTCTCTCTATATGCACATTCTCTTGGTTCTGTTTGGAGAATCCTGAGAAACACAGCACTCTATGCAACCTAGTCTCAGTGTTAAGGCTCTGTATGCAGTTTTTTAATATAGGAGGCAGTTAACCTTCGTCATGGGACTACAGAGAAGACCAGAACAAAAGAAAAGATTGGAGATCATTCAGATTGCTCCAGAGTTGGTGAAAACAGAAAAGGCATCTAGCCTCCTTTATTAAAAAAAGAAAAAAAAAGAGAAAACCTTTCTTTTTGTGAAAGGAAAATAAAATATCAGGACCACATTTCACTATGCCAAAAGGAAAAAAAATATAAGCTGAAAGCTGAGTAATACAAGAAACAAAACTCTTTCCTTGTGTTCCTAAGCAGATGGCCACAGCTAAGAAGGCCAGGTCTCCCACAGGTAACTATTCCATGTTCACTTTATCTTATGTAAAGTGATGATTTACAGAGCACGAGACAAATACAAAATTTACTATTCCTCTACCTGCTTCTTTCTCTTGCAACGTGTGGATTCAGTAATGTGACCATATAATATTCTCTCTTTTTCCCCTCCAGCTCATTTTCCCCCTGAAATATTAAAGCCTTCAAAATCATCTTGGAAAAAGGCACAGATCACAGACTGTTTCTGTGATTTTTTGTTCCTTTTACCCGGACATGTCCTTAGCCTTGGCAAAATAAATCTCTAAATTGATTGAGACCTGTCTCAGATTTTTTTTGGTTTATACTATCATGATAGTACTTTCTATTCTGCACTTAAAAGATGAGAAATAATTAATGATGAATAATAAACCTTCCATTGAGGTACCCCTAATGGTAACCAGGATTGAGAAATTCAGGGTTTCTCAAACCCAAACTATTGACAATTTGGTTAAAATAATTCTTTGTTGTGGATGTCTTTCAGGTACATTGCAGACTTACCAGCATACCCCGGCTTCTACTCACTTGATTCTAGTAGCACTCTAGTATTTTGTGATAACCCAGAATGTTTTCAGATATGGCCAAATGTCCTCAGTGAACAAAATCACCCATGGCTGAGAACAACTGGACTAGACTAAAGCAGCACTCTGAAAATTACAAATTATTCGAAATCTCATATTTCATGCCAAATTTTTATTTGAATTCTTATGTCAAAGTTTTTATTTAATATAAAAATCCTGAGACTCCTTTGAGAAAAAAACTTTAAAGAAAGTTAATGTTAAAAAAAAGATTCACCAGGTTTACCTATGACTCCTTTCACCTAACTCCAGGAGAAGGAGTATTCCAGTTCAAGCATCACAGGCATAAGGAGACCAATATAGTTTGCATGTGTGTTCTTGCCCAAATCTCGTATTGAAATGCAATCCCCAATGTTGGAGGTGGGGCCTGGTAGGAAGCAATTGGCTCAGTGGGGTGGATTTCTCATGAATGGTTATCACCATCACTCTTGGTACTGTCCTTGTGATAGTGAGCGAGTTCTTCTGAGATATGTTCATTTAAAAGTGTGTGGTACCTCCCTGCCTCCTCTCTTGCTTTTGTTTTCACCATGTAATGTGCCTGCTCCTTCTCTGCCTTTCAACATGATTGGAAGCTTCTGGAAGCCTCCCCAGGAGCAGACACTGCTATGCTTCCTGTACAGCCAGCAGAACTGTGAGCCAATTAAATCTCTTTTCTTACGAATTACTTAGACTCAGGTATTTCTTTATAGCAATGTAAGAACAGACTAATACAGAGACTGAACCAAAGATAAGTATCTTATGGTGATTTCTTTCTTTTTTTTTTTTTACTATTCTCATCTCTAGAATTAGGATTTTATAGAACTGTGTTTTCAAGAGAAAAACAGATAATTTCCAAAATTTCTTCCATTTTATAAAAATCTATGCATCTGTGAATCTTTAGAAAGAAGTTGAAGATATTTGAAATAATTTGTTATTTTTTAAAAATCAAAAAGACTATGAATGACTTAGGTCGTATGTGGCTTAAAAATGAAACACTATCAAGTAAATGAGAGCTTATCTTTTTCTGCATCCTTCTGGGAAGCCAAATTAGGACAAATGGGTTCAGGTTATAGAGAAGAAAGGACTACAGATTTCAACTCAATATAAGAAAAAAATTCTAGCACTCCAAGCTGCTAAAGTAAAATGGGTTGTCTGATGAGGCAATGAGTTCCAATAACTTAAAGGACTTGAGCCAATAAATCATGTTAGTGGGTATTATAAAGGGATTTATGCATTAGAAAAAGACTAGATTCCTTTTGAGGTTTCATTCAGCCTTAAAATTATATGATTCTAGACAGATCCCTTTAAAAATAATGTGAAAATACTATAGTGCATTTTTTTCTAATTTGCTACACACACAAAAAATAAATAAAACACTGTCAGGTATGGCTATTATTTCTGCCTAAAACAATGTCCTTGACAAAGGAAGATTTTCTCTCTGTGGTATACTTGCAGGGAAGTGAGGTCAGTCTTTTGGGGTCATATGTTGGAACCTCTCAGATGACCAGAAGCTGTGATTGGGAGCTTTTGTATCCTCCTCTCCTAGCACTGAACACCTGCATGTTCTAGGCCTACAGAGAAGAGAGCTGCAATTAGAGTGATGGCACAAAAGGTGACGCAAACAACATCAAGTCTGACTTGCTGTTTCACAAATAAACAATCACAAAAGTTTTAATCAGATCCATTTGATCCCTAGGCAAGCTGCCCATATGCACACACTACAACAAACACCTTCACTTTCTCATCTATTTACCAATTGCACCACTTCTAAGTTTCTACATACTTTGCAGACACCCTTGGTTTGCTTTGAATGTGGAAAGATTTTTCTAAAATAAAGGAGGCTAGATACCTTTTCTGTTTTCACCAACTCTGTAGCAATCAGTTTTAAAACTGATTAAAGATACATGAGGAATTCCTTGGTTGGTCTCACATCAAGATTTTTTAATGTTCTGATATCTTGATAAATTATCAATATCAAACAAAGGCAAAGTATCTTCTTTCCTTTTGGGGGAAAAACAGAATGCAGTGGCTGAAATGAAGTAGGATTTCAAATTAATTTGGAAGCCAAAGGCAAAGTCAGAATCCTTAGAAGGACTGGCTAGGCACTATCCTACAACAGGGCAGCCTTATTTTAACATTTTCTGTTCACCCTTTCATATTTATTAAAAAATAGTATCTATGGACTATATAGACTATATATAATGCACTACTCCTCCCAGTATTCAGAATCTTCCTTTTAAAATTTTCCTGCTCCTTTCCTTTTCTCCATAATAAGTATCTTATAATTGCCCTGAAACTCTGTTGCTTAGGGAAGTAATTGTATAACAAGGATTAGCATGGCCATTTGCAGGATATGTTTTTAAAGACATTTCCAAGAGAAACTAAAGGACCAAGTATCTATGAACAAATTTTAGTTGGTGCCACCTGGACTGGGAGATTGTTTTAGGCAGAGAGTGTATAAGTGTCCTTTCACTACCATGCAAATAATGCAACAGGATTATGTTGTGTTCTGCATAAGTAGGGTTAGTACAATTATTTCCAAACTGCTTAAAGCAAAAATATTTCAATGAATTTTTGTGAAAAGAATGACTAAAGAAAAACAAAAATATTGCTACTTGAGCAACAACTTTTTTCAATCATTTTATTAACACAATTGCCTATGTCATCTCCCCAGTCATGCCCAAAATGTTATAGGAGTGATTGCCTGGCTGTTCCTCCAAGTATTCTCTAAATCGAAGTACAAAATTACTAGAGCTCTCCAAATACTGGGCATTTGTATGCAGGTAAGAATAAGAATACAACAAAGAGAGACTATGAATCTGACAAGGAAGTCTGTAGGGAGGAAGAGTAACTTACTTTCAAGGGAATTCAGTTGCAATATTGTATTTTCTGGAGTACTTGAAGAGCAGATGGTGAAGGATAAATTTAAGTCTGCAGAAAAAGCAAGTGCATCTATCAAGGGAAACCAGCTACCAGCATGTAAAACGTGTTGCCCTTTTATTTTTAGTGTGAACTATAATGTAATTCCCTGAAATAGCAGTGCTGCTATCATAAATATCCTTGTAATTATGGGGTTTTCTCAGTGTGTGACCAAAGCAATCTGCATGATTGCTGCAAGAACTAGATAGCTAGAAATAATCAAGGAATTCTAGTTGCTTTTGAAGGTCTTCTGTCATTAAAATGAAAGAAAAAAAGAAAAAAATCTGTTCAGAAGCTAAAGTCAAATGGTACTAAAACCATGTATTATGGAAGATGTGGCTTATATTCAAACAAAACTTGAGAAAATGAACGCACGAAGATTGCAAGGCCTAAAAGGATGGGAGAAACATTAGCTAAAAGATTCCACTTTGAAACAGTAAAAGGCAGCAGACATCTCCTTTATCACTGACTGAAAATGAGAAGCATTTCCAGGTCCTTCAATAATAATTCTTTGCATGTGATTTCACTGAATCTCTTGTTCCTTTAAATGTCCTTGGTGGTTGTTACACATATGCCTAGTGAGAATTGAAGTGTAAATTATTACCATACTAAAATGAACTATGATACGTTACTTATATTACTTTTACTAGTATTATAGGTTGCAACAATAAGTGCTACCTGCTTTCATCCAGATATAAATTCCATTTAAGAAGGATTTACTAGATTTTTAGGCAATGAAAATCTTGAAATATATGCCTTTAGAAAAATAAATTAGGGAACAGATCTACTGAATTCTATGTAAATTCTACAAGTAGAAGACATACTCTTGATCTCAAACAGAATACAGTCTGCCCTAAATGAGCTTTAACAAATCCTAGCATTCCAAGAATGTCGATATTTACTATAGTAGAATGGCAGAGGGAATGCACTGTTGTTTTTCTATATGTTATTTTCCAACAAATAGTGAAATACATAGAGAGCTAGAATTCTTGGCATGCTGATACTGAACAGAAGCCTTTTCCAATTTACTAAATGAACAGTTTATGTATCTTAAATATGTTGCTTCAAACTCATAGAAAAATGATTTTAAAATAAAACATCTTCATGAGTTATTTCATCAGATCTTGTGTTCATAATGTTCTTGTGCTTTTAATGGTTAATATCTGTAAGAGTATATTAAAAATAATCTTTTAGCATATTAAGGAAAAAAATGTTTTGGTATTAAGCTGAAATGTCACAAAATGACTTCAACATTTTATGTCTTACTCTGAAATAATCTCATAAAAATTTTTAAAAATTGAGAAAAAGCCAGTTTTGACTATAATTTTTGGACATTTTAAATGGGTTTCAGAATAGAAATAATAATAACAATTAGAGCTTTTATCTGGGGGAAGAAAGGAAGAGTGGCTACTGAGAAAACAAACACACAATAAATCTACAAGGCTATAAGAAGAGGGCATCTAACCTACACATTTTCATTGAATAAACCACCATAAAGAAACTGAGTGCTCATTATGTTTCTGGAATGTCCCCAAGCAATCCATTTCAATATATTTAATCTCTTACAGTTAGTTTAAATGGGAGAAGCGAGAGTTTTCTTCCTGAGCTTTCCTTTTTACCAAATGGCTAATTTGCAAATGGTCATTCCTTCAACAAATTTTTTATTTTGTCTTCTCTAATGCCAGTCACATTCTCGGCAATAGCAAAAGAGAGATCAGGAGAGAAAAATTCCTGATGCTTATGGAGCTTACATTCAATCTGGAAATTCAAGCAATAAACACCGACGTAAAGAAATTAATGTAACATTAGATATCACTAATACATGTAATGAAGAATATAAAATAGTCATCGGTAGGGGGTAGGATACAGTATAAGTGGAGGTTATTAAACATGTGGTTAGGAAAGGCTTCTAAAAAAAGGTGACATGTCAGCACAGACCTGAATGAAGAGAAGGAGCCCTTTATTCAAAAATCCAGAAAAAGAGCTGAACAAGTAGAGAAAGTATGAAGAAATCCTAAGGTGGAAAATACCTTGTTTGTAAAATAGACAAAAGGCTGGTGAAACTGGAGCTCTGTAAGCAAGGAAAGTGAAAGGTATTTTTATCGGAAGCTACCAGAACCAGTTCATGTAGGGATGTGGGGCATGGGATGATAGAAAGACATTATTTTAAGTTCCATAGATAGTATTAGAGAAGCTTAATACATCACTCTGACTACTGTGAAGAAGAGAATATTTAAAGGTATTTAAT
Organism: Symphalangus syndactylus; assembly: GCF_028878055.3. Lineage (NCBI taxonomy): Eukaryota > Metazoa > Chordata > Mammalia > Primates > Hylobatidae > Symphalangus > Symphalangus syndactylus. The sequence continues at coordinate 83,810,310 of NC_072436.2, forward strand.
TTAGCAGGTCAAATGAGTTTCTGTCCTTTAATTATCTTGGAGAAAAAGGCTTTACATTTGTGATGGAATCACTTTTTGTTCTATTTCCATAGAAACTGTTCTTGCTGTACCAGGTTGTAGATATTATTTTTCATTTTGTCAATTTTTTAAAGCAAATAGTGACACTCCCCTGTGCTTTTTTCCTATTTAACCATAACTTCTTGATATACTTCTGCCAATGTCAATTAAATGTCTTAATTTATTTCACTCCAGGAACCAAATGAGACTTTCAACCTGGTTTTGATGTTATCAATACACTTAATATGCATTATGTCTATTGAGTTATTAAAGCTTTTGATTAAAAAATATAACAATTTTAAAAATAACATTTAGACAGCAACACTCAATACTACTCTTACCCCATATGTTCTACTCTCCCTTCTCCACAAAAAAACAAATGTCTAGGTTTGTTACAATAACAAATTTACAAATAGCATGCAAACTTACAAAGAGTTTGCTGAAGAATGAATAGGAATTTGAGGAAATAGAAATAGTGTTGAGGGACCAAGTCAATTAATATTTGCAACTAATCAAAGAGACAGCTGGAACATTTATAGACTATAAATTTTTCCATAAAGTACAAGTGGGGGTGAGAGTGGGAGGGTATTATGAAAAGACAAAACTGGAAAGGTTTATGATACTGTTTGGATATTTGCCCCCACCTGAATTTCATGTTGAAATGTAATACCCAATGTTGGGGGTGGGACATAGTAGGAGGTGATTGGGCCATGGGGGCAGGATCCCTCATGGCTTTGTGCTGTTCTTGCAATAAGTGAGTGCCCGTGAGATCTGGTTGTTGTTTAAGTGTGTGGCACCTCCCTCCCACACTCTCTTGCTCCAATTCTCACCATATGATGTTCCTGCTCCCTCTTTGCTTTTTGCCATGAGTGAAAGGTCCCTGAGGCCTCATCAGAAGCTGAGCACATGATGGCACCATGCTTCATAGTGAAGAACTTTGAGCCAATTAAACCTCTTTTCTTTATAAATTACCCAATCTCTGGTATTTCTTTATAGCAATGCAAGAATGGCCTAATAGAGTAAGTAAGCAATAAAGGACAAAAATATATATTGTGCACCATGCAAAGATTAAGAGAGTGACATGTATTTAAGCTCTCTGGAAGTCGTAGGTATGCTAATTTTATACTTTACAAATGTTTAAATGAAATTTCCCTTTTTAGTTATATTTTCTATTCTCCTGAAACTTATATTACCCACTTTGGAGTCTGGTTGCATCTGCTAACTTGGTAAGAAGTAGGAAAAAACTATTAATAAATATCGATTTTTTTCTTCCCAGAGAAATATGTTTGGGATTCTCGTTTCAAAAATGTTGCTCATTTTGAAACATTTGTGTAGATAAGGAATAACATAGGCTAAAAATCAAATTAAACTCTTGACAACTGCTATACTTTATTAAATTATGCCAAAAAAACAAAACAGAGAGATAAAAAAATTCATGGGAAATATGTTTAGAGTGTATTATAAGTTATAGCTATCTATGAAATGTTTAACATAGTACCTAACAGAATTGCCAGCATAACATAAGGAAAATTTACTACATGTGTTTTATATTTTATATATAAGATATCTCAGGCCACAGAAGCGTCAGATTAAAACATCTATGGCTTGCCTTCTTCTGTCTCACATAGGCCACTGAAAAAATTGCTATTATGTTCCTCTTCCTCCCAGACAGCAAAGAGAAGGTAGGTAGGTAAGTCAAGATCTCCTGTATGAAGTTCTAAAAGCCATCAGTTACCAGAACCAGCACCAAATTGCCTGAGCTCTTATCAGGCTATAGTTTCCTCTGCTGTTAACTTCTCAACATAATTTCTGTTTTTGTGCTGCCATCTCTAGCTCAATCACCTCTGTGATGACTTTGGGTTCCAGCCACTTCTCCTTCCACAGTCCACATCTAACTAAGTGTTCCACGTGATTTGATCTCTGTATCAAGGCTATCAAGCTCAAATGCTTCCAGGGACAAGGCATGGTGTATAAATGCATGAAGTAGGCTTGGCAATATTGGGAATGGTGAGCACTAAGGAAAACTAGGGAGTTCACAGCCAGCCAAAAAGCATTTGCATTCAGTTAAAAATTAAGTAGTATGCCAGCCAAACAGAACAGTCCTATTTCAAACTACAAAATATAATATAAATGGGTATACATCTTTACCTCAGTATTCACATTTTGTTTTATCAAGATATATCTAAACTCTTCTTCAACCAACATGGAACAAAGTTTATTTATATTGTAAGTGTCACATTTGAAAATATAACATTCCAATGGTGCAGAAGGAGGAGTGGAAATTTCTGGTTGTGCTTATGTCTGTAAAAATATCTATTTTCTGTCAAGATAGCTAAAAAGCTGATCCATATTAAATCTATAATGTCAAATCATCTTTTTTTTCTTTTTAGCAATTTATAGTACAGGCATATCTCATTTTATTTTGCTTCACTTTACATTGCTTTTCAGATGTTGTGTTTTTTACAAACTAAAGGATTGTGGCAACCCTGAATCAAGCAAGTCTATCAGTGTCATTTTTTTTTTTTTTTTTTTTTTTTTTTGAGACAAGGTCTCACTCTGTCACCAAGGCTGGAGTGCAGTGGAGCCATCTTAACTCACTGCAACCTCTGTCTCCCAGACTCAAACAATTCTTGTGCCTCAGCCTCCTGAGTAGCTTGGACCACAAGTGTGTGCCACAACACCTGGCTATTAATATTTTTGTATTTTTAGCAGAGAAAGTATTTCATCATGTTGCCCAGGCTGGCCTCGAATCCCTGGCCTCAAGAATCCACCCACCTCAGCCTCCCATTGTGCTGGGATTACAGGCATGAGCCACTGTGCCTGGCCTTAATTGGTGCCATTTTCCCAACAGGATGTTCTCACTCCTTGTCTCTATGTCACATTTTGCTAATCTACCAATATTTCAAACTTTACCACTATTATACCCTTTATAGTGATCCATGATAAGTGATCTTTGATGTTGTTATTTTAATTGTTTTGTGATGCCACAGACCTCATTTATATAAGACAGAGAACTTAGTCAATAAACATTGTGCCTGTTTGACTGCCTCACTCACCACCCATTGCCCCATTTCTCTCCCTCCCCACAGACCTCTCTGTTACCTGAGACACAACAATACCAAAAGTAGGCCAATTAATAACCCTACAATAACCTTTAAATTTTCAAATGAAAGGTAGAATCCTACATGTCTCACTGTAAAAGCTAAAAATGATTAAGCTTAATGAAAAAGACATGTCAAAAGCTGAGATAGGCCAAAATGTAGTCTTCTTGCACCTAACAGTTAGCTAAGCTGTGGATACAATAGAAAAGTTTTTGAATGAAAATAATAAAAGTGCTGCCCTGGTGAGTATATATGTGATAAGAAAGCAGAACAGCTTTGTATTAGTCTGTTCTCATAATGCTATAAAGACATACCTGAAACTGGGTAATTTATAAAGAAAAGAGGGATAATCAGCTCATGGTTCTGTGGGCTATGCAGGCTTCTTTCTCTGGGGAGGCTTTAGGAAAGTTACAATCATGGTGGAAGGCAAAGGGGAGGCAGGCATGTATTCATATGTCCAGCAGGAGAGGGAGAGAGTTGGTGGGGAGGTGCTACACATTTTCAAACAACCAGATCTCATGAAAACTCTATCATGAGAACAGCAAGGGGGAAGTCAACTCCCACCAGGCCTCTCCTCTAACACTCAAAATTACAATTCGACATGAGATTTGGGTGGGGACACAGAGTCAGACCATATCCATTCTTACTGATGATTGGAGAATGTCTGAGTTGTCTGAATAAAAGTTGAAACCAGCCAAAACATTCCCTCAAACCAGTGCCTAATCTTGAGCAGCATTTTATCCAGCCATGGCCATAGCAGCCAGCTTCATGGAAGTTGTACCTGACAGCACCTCCCATCAGCTGCACTGTAAAAGCTCTCACTTTCTGCTCTAAGGCTTCTCTGCTCTATGGCTAAAATGCTTATGAAAACTTCCCATGTCCTTATGAAAACAGGATATGCATGATGGTAAATGTGTCATGGAGGACATCTTGACCAGTGGAACATAGGGCCATATGGAAGCAAATTAAGTCTTCCCTCTTCTGTCTCTTAGACAAGTGACTCTGAAGTGTATTTTCAAAAGGACGCAGTGAGATCAAGTTACAGCTGCCTAAAGAAAAAACTACCTGGAGTATGTACTCCTGTGTGTGCTATGCAGAGTGAGCCTTCATCTATTTTACTCTTCCTTAGTCCAGCATTCCTTTTCCCTGGTAAATCTTTTTCAGATACATGACACAAAATCTCAGCTTAGTGCTTAGCATAGTTATCAGACAAATAATGTTCAAGAAATATTTGTTCAATGAATTAACAAATGAATGCCATGACATGAGATGATGTACATAAAATGTTTACTTAATTCTTGAAACACAGCAGATGCTCTTTAAATACTTGAGATGTAAAAAGACCTAAAATATTCAAAGAGCATCTCTCAAAGGATGATAGTGGCCTTTTTTATAAATTGAGAGTTAGTAAAAACCTTGAATTTATCTAAAAATAATCCAAAGGATATCTCTTTAACATTTGGACAAATGCAGTCCAAAATCTTGTATTGTGGGGGTGAGAGGTGCTAAAAAATATAGGACTTCAGAAGGGACCACATTCTATTTTTTAACATATATACATTCATAATTTTGGTTTCTGTTTATATAATTTCCTTCATTATAACTTCTGGTCTTACTTTTGTTTTCTGGCTAATAAGGTACAGTTATCTTCTCATCTTCTATTTTGACTGAAGAAAACTAAAATTTCTACTACCAACTTTCAAGGCTTCTCTTTACTAAACTCTGCACAGAAACCTATTAACTGCCTATCAGATGACATCAAATTTTGTCGAACTCAGTTCCTTTATAAACTGGGAAATCTCTGATCCTGCACTACTTTGGCAATATTTTTAAGTTATGTCATCAAAATAAAAATATTTCAGTAGTGTTTGACTAGCCTAGAACACAATGAGACTATAATCCTTTTAATCTAAAAACAGTCCTTCTCTTTTGGCATCTTGAATATATCACTTGAAAAGTCAATAGAATATACCACTCTCTCATGATCCAAAATTTCAAGCTCCTTTTACTAAATGCAAAGCTATAATCATGGAGAACATCCCTGAAACAGATAGTTTGCCCTGATGGAATCTTCACATTCATATACAGGAATAAAATAAAAAGGATTACATCATTTTAAGTATGCTTAAAACAATATTAATTATCACTATTATATTGATACCAAAAACAAATACTATTTCTGTATGAGTTTTGGGTGGAATGAGGGTTTATTAAATGCTATATAGGACTTAATGTGTTATTTATTTAGTCTTCTATTAGTTGAATCAAAACTGAGAAGCTAGCAAGAAATACAAATTCTATATTAACCTTCAGGCCTGATACTTGCTTTTAGCAACTTACATATAACCTTTCTACTCACATTTTAAAATGTGGGTTTTCATTTTTTCTGTATGGGTTCCAGCAAGATATAAGATAGATTTCTTTTATAGCAAAGCATGTTGATACCATTTTTCTAATATTACAACCAAGAACCTAAGGATTTGCCAACACATTGTTCACAAACTTTATTTTTTTACTAAAAAAAAAATTATGCCCGGAAGCATAAACAAATAAAATGATGGAAGCAGACTTGCTCTGGCAGAATGGTGTGGTGCTCACCATCTATCTCTTTTACCGCATATACTCACCATTTACAGCCCTGAATAGAATTCCTAGAGCTCTTCAAAGAAATGTTTTGAAACCATTGTCTTAAAGCAGTATTGAGAGAAAACAAAAAACCAAGCTTTTGGAGACAGTTATTCAGTGCAGAGTAAAGACAATGGGGACTCAGGGAAAGGGAGAATGGATGGAAGGATAGCTAGGAAACGTGAAATTCTTTACAATCTATACAGTCAAAAGAGTATATTCATATACCCATCATGAGAAAATTCTCACTCTACCTCTTGCCCCATTTTCTAGTCCGAAAATGTTGCTGCTTCCTGATTTCCCTCTCTCAACTTTTTATACATTCGCTCAACCACTTCTCTCTATATTGGTACTGTCTTATTTCTCTTCATCAGTCCATGAATTATTACATTTTCTCTTATTTCATTATATGGAAAAACAAACTATTTTGTCCTCTTCCTAACCCTTTTTGGCTGGGTTCTGAAATCTTCACCAATAATACAGCTTCTTGTGGAGTTTTACTTAATAACATGTAGTTTAGTTAAGGATTTTTGTCTGCAGGTTTTAAGTTAGTATTCATTCCTCTTTGAGTATATATTTGCATATATTATCTCACTCTTTCCTGGCAGCTTCTTTTATGTGGCAAGGCACATTTCTCTTGCTTCCTCCAAAATTATTATCTCTCTGCCTTTGGCTTTTGAGAATTTGATTGTAATGTGTTTACTTAAAGATTTCTTCATGTTTAGTCTCTCTGGGTTTCTTTAGGCTTCCTGGATCTGAATGTTTATTTCTCTCTCCAGATTTGGGAACTTTTCTGTCATTATTTCTTTCATTAAACTTCCTAATCTTTGTTTCCTCTGTTTCTTCTGCAATTCTAATAACATGTATATTGGCTCACTTGATGGTGTCTCATTAGTCATGTAGATATTTTTCACTCATTTTTATTATTTTTCTTTTCATCCCTCTGACTGGATAATTTTTCAATGACCTGTCTTTGATCTTGCTGACTCTTCTACTTGATTGAGTCTATTGTTTAACTCCTACAAAATGTTTCAGTTCAGTCATTATGTCCTTCAGCTCCAAAATTTCTGTTTGGTTCTTTTATATTGTGTCTATCTCTTTGTTGAGCTTCTCATTTTTTTCTTATATTGTTTTCCTGCATTATTGTCTATCTGTGTTCTCTTGCAGCTCACTCAATATCAATTTCTAATTTATTCATTCTTCAACTGTGACTGACATGATGATTATTCTATTTTATTACCTTTTATTGATATATATGAACTCATAGAGTTCTCCAGATATGAATATTTTAAGCACATTACTTATTGTTTTACATAGTGTCTCATATAATTAATTTAATTAGGAGTAAATTTAAGTTCAGAGTGTTGATTTTGTTGAGTTCTTCTGTTTTGAAATTTTTAAACTTTTTTAAACTTATTTTTGAATCTTGGTGTGTGAGCTCATTTTGAGTAGTAAGGTTTTTTGCTCTCTCTCCTCCTCACTCTCACCTGCCTTACTTTCTTCCTCTCTGTTTACTTATCATTATCTAGTAACTTTATAGTCACCTATATTCAGTGTCAAAAGTGCCCTGTCCATAACCATTCCTTATAATGGTATTTCAAAGCCCCTTCTTTGTTGTTTGATTGAAGAAATCATAGGTTAATTTACTGAGCCAGATAGTAGCTTGAGTTTGTTACTCATCACAAGAAGTGTGATTTATCTTTCACTTTCCAAGGTTCACTGCTTCCTATAAAGCTGTAGATTGAGGGCTGTCAATGAAAAACATCGCTTTATCATTTTTTTTTCTGTTATACATCTGGGAAGTCTATCTTAGCTCTGGATACAAGCGAGAAGTTCAGCCCAACGTCCAGCTTGACCTGTAGCACTTTAGCCCTCATTACCTGCTGGGTGTGGCTTCAACATTACCCACTGCTTTGTTTCTCTTTTCCATTACTGATCTCTGGAGATGTTAATCTTGGTTTTGAGCCCAGCTATGTCTTTTTGATTTCCCCATAAATTCTATCTAAGTTTCCTTTGAATCTGTGTAAGAGGGTATAGCATCAAAAATAAACTTACTGTGCCATGCTGAAGAGCCCCCCATTAACATCCCGTACTTATCCTTCATAAATCAATTAAATGACAAACGGTATTTAAAATTAATCCAATGCAGGTGCAATAGAAGAATTTTCCTTCCACTTTGCTTCTGCAGTGCTTTTAATGACACTTGTATAATATTTGTCATTTAAAGTTTGACAACCGTATTTTCCATAATTAAAAAAATTAAATAATATTTCTGTGTTTTTCATACACACATAACAAATTCTTGGAATCCTGCTTCTGTGTGAGACATGTGCAAACAAGAATCCTAAGTTTTGGTAAGACATAATTTGTTGTGCTTCCTTTTAAAGCCATCCTTAAAATGTTGTCAATGTTTTCCTCAAGATTGTGCTTTTCAATCCACCATTTTATGAGATGCTTTTAAGCTCAGTCTGATTCATCTTTTGAGATAAATCTCAAACACTAATGCTAGCCATCAAAAGTTTTGATTGTTTAAATTAATTTTCTCCTATTTGCTGTAATAACTCCTGTCAATTTTTAGAAGTTGTATATTTTAAGTGAATTCCAACTATCTTTTATCTTGTTATTTTTGAAAAAAAAAATCCTGAAATAGAGTTACTTGATCTTATCTGAAGAAACAATTGGATGATGCAGTGGATTCTATGGGTTTATATATAAATTTCACCCCCAGACAAAATACATGTAAGAAGCCCAAAGTGAGTGTCTGAATAAGTTGGGAGGGAAGAGATTACGGAATGTCATGAGCATGTAGTGCCAAATCATATGACCTTTGAGACCTGGGTGACTGATGATGATTCCCATTATTTAAGCGTTTAATATTTTGGAAAGCAGGCACTTCCTCCTGAGTGGAGTGATTGTATTCAGAGGATTTGGAATGATATCAATCCCATGTATATGTGGCTGAGCATACTTCTCCCAGCACTCCTCATTGGTGGGCTGGACTATGTAGCCTCCAGATGAAGACTGAACTATTTCCATAACATAGAGGCCACAGGCATATTTAGCAAGCATAATTTTATCAGGAATCAGGTTGGAGTATGGTACAGGGTAAAACTTTATAGGAATCTCTAAAATCTCCAAAGAGAAGCATAACCTTAATCCTTTCTTATGAGGAAGCACTCTAAATGGCTTAGGAAAGACTCATGGCAAGCATTATTATGTATATCTTAAAGGAAGAAGCTAGATTGACAAAAACATTCAAATATTACGTCTGAGCAATTATATCTCAAAAGCAGAAAAATAAGCTGTTTAAATATGGAAAAATAAAAGCACAAGATCACAATATAGACATTTAGGCTCTATAAACAGTGTAAGGATTTTAAGTTGTGTTTTCAGTGAAAAATGCTTTCATCATTTGAGATTTCTATTCAACTATATATATGTTATCTCTGTTATTATAATCAATGGTAAATTAACTCTGTTTATCTTGGTGTTCAGTGAGTTAAAACATGCTACTGGAATGGGGCCATTACACATTTGAAAAACATAATAATTTGCATTTATGTTTAATAAAGTGCTAAGTAGTAAAGGTAGCTTATGCCATCTGCATAATCATTATTTTGAAAGAAAATAAAACTATTCAAGTAGAATTTGATTCTTGTTTGAAATCAAAATGAAATTTGTATAAGCTATGTACTATTTCTAATAAAAAATACTTCTATTATGTAATATTTCACCTGTTTTTTAAAAAGAAAATTGCTGAAGAGAAAAAAGTTATTATAGAAGAGCAAATAACTTACTAAATGAATTACCTTGATAATAAATATACTAACACTCACTCACTCAAAATCATAGTACGTAACTTTGACTCTATACAAAACTCAGTGTTGAAAACAAAATGCCTTACACAAATTAGATACTCAACAATTCTGACTGATTGAATTGAAACATCCTTCTAAAAGAGTACAGAAAAAGGAGGTGAGAAAATAAAGCCATTAAATGGAAGTTGTATTCAGCTGAGGCAGAAAGTGCTTCTGAAGTCACAGCCTCGCAGATGTCTGCCTGTCAGTTTTGTTTCTTAAACACAAGTCTGGAAAAAAGAATAATTTTCTGATTTTGATATTTTTTGTTATTTACCTTCCCCTGTAGGAGCTCAAAGAATTTTATGTGCTAAATATTTGTTCTGTACAAAGCGTTAGAAAGCAGTACTTTCATTACAGAAGCTGTATTGCTGAGTGGACGTAAGTACTGCAAGATGGATTGTTCTGCTTGATGTTGAGAGGGGAGTGCTGTTCCAGTAGGGGACAGAAACCAATGTTCATGACCTGTAGTCCTTTGCTCTAATTACTGGCACAGAGGCTTCTGGTAGAGTTCCTTATACTCTAGGCTGTGGTTCATTGTGTGAGAAGAACTGGCCCTTTCATTATGAGAAATGTCAGGTTGAAAATAAAGGTGACAGTCCTCTCTCTAAACAGAAAGCTTCTGCAAGCAAATACAATTTCTGGCCTTGAATTCTGTAATGTTATCTGATATATTTCTTCACATAATACTTACTGCCTTCCTTCACCACTATTACATTTTCTTTTTTCTCTATTATTACTTCGCAATTTTTCCTTACCAAGATTAATCATACAGGACTCTTCTCAATGTCTTTAGAGACTTATAGAACGAAGAATCAATAAATCTTTAATATTTAACAGTTTGAAAGCAGCTGCTAGACTCTCTTTGTTATTACAGTTTTCTAATTTGGGCACACTGCTGTGGAAATATATGTATATAAACTGTCAGGTGTTTATCATACTTGTGTGTAAAAGTATTGTATGCATTAGTAAAAAAAAACACAATGAAAATCCATTATAAAATGCTCCTTATATTACCTTAAGGATAATGCCAAATTAATGTCTTTCAAAATAACAATTATGTCGAATAAAAACTTGATAAAAAATACGGTTGACTATTTTAGTCCCATTATTTAAAAATGCAAAGCAGAGTGTGTAACTTTGTGTTTTTATTGGTATAATGATATATACTTTCTCTTTGGATATATACTTTCTCTTTGAATAAAATTCAAATTCACAAATTCAATATGGCTACAGAACCCCACAGATTCGGATTATTTTTCCAAATTCATGTTTCATATCTCTCTTAACTTTCCCTTTTTCCTTTATGATACAGCCATAATGATCTTTCATATTCCTGAAACAGGTCATGCTCTGCTCTGTCAGGACATTTGTGTTAAGATGTTTGCATTTGCTGCTTCTTTTGCCTAGAATGTTCTGCTCCCAATAGCTGGAAATTTATTCTTTCAGCTCCCAAATTAATGCAACTCCTGAGCTAGGCATTCCTAATGTTGTTCCCATATCCAGTTATTCTCCTTGTAATATTGCATTACTTTAATTTATTCATAGATTTTGCTGTTGTCTATGATCATATTTCTTTTTTTATTTAATCAGTTTAAACATGTATTGATGATTCTTGCCTCTAGAAATGACAGTTGTTTAAGAGCATGGGACATTTTTGTCTTATTCACCACTACATTTCCAAAGCCTTGAATAACAAATTACTTAAAGGTGGTACATGTTCAATAATTAAATGCATCTTTCAATGGGAGAGTCATACTGATTATTTTATAAAAAGAGAAAATACAAAATATCTTGGCTTTAAAGGTAAAGACCACATTCACATTTTTTTCTCCTTGAAGAAGTTAACTAAGCTTTCAGTAGGAGATTAAATATTTAAGTATTCATTACCACAATTTCATATGCAGTAAAAGGTTACAAAAATACAAAAATGAGTCAGAAAAATAAAGATCTCTTGATTTGAAATTGATAAAGGAGATACACTTTCTGCTCTCTCTAACCCTACATACTTCTACATCGTAGCAAAATAGTCACTAGTAGAGCATATTGGAGTTAGAAGACAATGTATATGAATAATTGAAAGATAAATGTATCAGAAAAAAATACTTTTATTTTTGTTTTGTACAGTCAAAACAACACTCAGAATACTTCTGACACCAGATGTGTGGGTTTTTTCCCAACACCCTAACCAATACTCCAGCAGATGCCAGCTGAGATTCTTACAATTCAACTTAATTTTCACCCTTTCAATTTAAAGATAAAGTCAGATCCCAGAAGTTAAGGGCTCAGTCCCATGAAACAGCCCCAAATTCAAGTGCAGGTTGTGACCAACCAGTTATATATCAGGGTTTCCATGAACCATCAACCCTGAAATTTGATTAATTTGCTAGAGGGGCTCACAGAACTCAGGGAAACACTTTACTTACATTTACCCATTTATTATAATGGATCTTATAAAAGATATAGATGAACAACCAGATGGAAGAGATGCATAAGGCAAAGTAGGTGGGAAGGAGCATAGAGCTCTCATGTCCTCTCTGGGCATGCCTCTCTCCAGGAACCTCTGTATGTTATGCTCAGCAGTCTGGAAATTTACTGAACAGTATCCTTCCTGGTTTTTATTGAAGCTTCATTTTGTAGGTATGCTTGAGTAACTCACTGGACACCGATAGGCAACTCAACCTTCAGCCCCATCCCCTCCCCAGTGGTCAGGGGTGGGACTGCAAGTTCCAGCCTTCTAATTGCCAGGGCTGGTTTCCCTTGCAATCAATCCCCATCCTGAGACTCTCTAGGAGCCCAGCAAGAGTGGCCTCATTTGGAGAAAAGATGGCTCCATTTCCCAAGAAATTCCAAGGGTTGTAGGGACTCTGTCAGATGCTCCTATCACTCATGAAATTACAAAGGCCTTAGAAACTCTGTGTCTGGAACCAAGGTCAAAGATAAAAATTAGAAGAAAAGATTCTCCTAGGGTCCCGATCTGCAAGGCTTTCAGAACTAAAACTGGAGTCACTATGACAAATGACTCAGCTTATAGTGACACTGCTGACCCCTCAAAATGATAAGTATATATATGGTGAACTAGGTAATAGATAACACCTGTTGTGGCCAGGCATTCCTGAAACCTGAAGAGAAAATGAAGCCAAAAGACGACTGAGATAATGCCATGGACATTCCTGTGAAGAACCATAAAAACAGCAAAGAAACTAACCATGACTGAGATGCCTGCAGGTCTGCCCATGAGAACTCTCAGGTCTCTTTTCCATCCCTGGATGCTCTGCTGGGAGAAGAGCAGCAACCCTCCACCCATGTTAGTCAGTTTCAAGGGAAATGTGGACCCACCCTGTTTTTCGGTCAGCATGCTGGTCTCCTGAGCTACTCTCTGTGGTTCAGTCCCCCTCTCCCTTACATCTTCCTGTATGTGTTGAATATATCAGCATGATTGTTGGTTTATGAAAGCCTTAAACTATGAGTTTGCAAACATTTAACTGGCCATTGAGTCACGAAACCTCAAGACCCCCAGGATCAGAGGTAGCACCTCAAGGCTAATTGTTACCTGACAGGATAAAAGCTCTCTCTAGGAACTTGGGGCAGAGATCAAACTGTGCTTCATATTAGATTACAATATCACTGTAAACATCTGGGTAATACAAGAGGTGATGCTGATCTTTTGATTGATCTTATTTTAAGGAATTTCAGTTTCTGATCCTTAGTCAAATCTAAAACGTAAAATCTACAATAAAAATAGAAAGGAATAAATTAACTGGGTCAGTTAAATGGCTAGGTAAGAAACTTTGTCTTAAGCAACACTTCTTCCTTGCAATGGTAGTGACAATCACTGAATATATCATGTGTACCTCAGCACCAACCTCCCACTTTCTACTCTCTTCCCTACATGGCAGGGACTTGCCCTCATTTCCCAGGCCCCTTTGGCCGCAGGGTTCTCATTCAGTTACACCAAAGAGAGGCAATCTGAAGAAATATGAAAATTGCAAGATAGGAAGATAGGGTGTTCTATCTCCCCCACCAGTGTTAGCAGGGGTAGATAGAGTGTGTTAGAATTGCAATGGCTTCTCTGTGAGCTCCTACAAATGTTGTATTTTGCTGATACAGGAAGCTGTAATCACCAGCATCAAGTTTCTTTGTCTGAATTTCCTGTCTTTCTGAAAGCCAGCATAGTTCACTGAAAGTCAGCATAGCTCTCCCTGACCTAATTTTATTAGTGGAAATGCCTGTAAGAAAGAAAATGGATCTGAGGCTGGAAAGGCTGGAAATGCTATCAGCCTGCAATCCAAGTGTGACCAGGTTAGGAAAGGGAAGGGGAGCTGGATGAAAGCCTGCTAGACTGCTGGGCATTCCAAGGAAGATTAAACACAGCCCATTGGGAGTCCTCAAATCAAAGGTAGATATTCTGATGAGTTTCATGTTTCCTGGGAATGAGCCTGCCTTAGCACTCCTGAGGCAGCTGCTGAGTCTCTTAGTCAAATATGCTCCCAATAGTTGGAAGCTTCCCAGGTATACCCTCATGGACTTCAAACATAGGGATATGGAAAAGACATAAAGTTTAAAAGTATATATGTAAATGTTGGCAAGTTATCTAACTCGTTGGGGTTTTATTTTCCTTACTTGCCGAAGAGAAATAATGAAATCTACTCTCTCGCACATCGCCCCTGTGAGGAAATCAATGCCAAAATATTTTAAATTGAAAACTTGCCATAGATAACATAAGGGAAGATAAAGGGAAGAATTAATGAGAAGATAAAAGCAGATAACTTTCAGATATGATCTAATATATGCAGTGGCATAATAATTTTCTATGGGAAAAGGGTAGATTGAAACCAGTAAGTACTCTAGACAGTTCTCAGTTTACCCAAACTAAGGGATCCTCACAGAGGTTCAAAAGACAGAAAAAAGAAGAAACAAAGGGGATCAATGCTCATACATCTACTTTTTGGTCTTGATACAAAATCCCACTTTGTCTCAGCACCTCAAATAAAGAAAGAAAAACTAAAGTGAAAAGTCAGTGCCTCTCAAAATATATTTCTCTTTTTTAAAAAAAAATAAATACTTTTTTTTTGTATACTTTAACTTCTGGGATACACCTGGAGAAAGTGCAGGTTTGTTACATAGATATACACATGCCATGGTGGTTTGCTGCACCCATCAACCCATCATCTACATTAGATATTTCTCCTAATGCTATCCCTCCCCTAGCCCACCACTCCCCAACAGGCCCCAGTGTGTACTGTTCCCCTCCCTGTGTCCATGTGTTCTCATTGTTCAACTCCCACTTATGAGTGAGAACATGCAGTGTTTGGTTTTCTGTTCCTGTGTTAGTTTGCTGAGAATGATGGTTTCCAGCTTCATCCATGTCCCTGCAAAGGACATGAACTCATTCTTTTATATGGTTGCATAGTATTCCATAGTGTATATGTGCAACATTTTCTTTATCCACTCCATCATTGATGGGCACTTGGGTTGGTTCCAAGTCTTTGCTATTGTGAATAGTGCTGCAATAAACATATGTGCACATGTGTCTTTATAGTAGAATGATTTATAATCCTTTCGGAATATATCAAGTAATGGGATTGCTGGATCAAATGGCATTTCTGGTTTTAGATCAAATGGTATTTCTGGTTTTAGATCCTCGAGGAATCACCACCCTGTCTTGGACAATGGTTGAACTAATTTACAATCCCACCAACAGTGTAAAAGTGTTCCTGTTTCTCCACATCCTCTCCCGCATCTGTTGTTTCCTGACTTTTTAATGATCACCACTCTAACGGGCATGAGATGGTATGTCATTGTGGTTTTGATTGCATTTCTCTAATGACCAGTGATGACAAGCTTTTTTTCATAAGTTTGTTGGCCACATAAATGTCTTCTTTTGAGAAGTGTCTGTTCATATCCTTCACCCACTTTTTGATGGGGTTGTTTTTTTCTTGTAAATTTAAGTTCCTTGTAGATTCTGGGTATTAGCCCTTTGTCAGATGGATAGATTGCAAAATTTTCTCCCATTCTGTAGGTTTCCTGTTCACTCTGATGAGTTTCTTTTCCTGTGCAGAAGCTCTTTAGTTTAATTAGATCCCATTTGTCAATTTTGGCTTTTGTTGCAATTGCTGTTGGTGTTTTAGTCATTAAGCCTATGCCCGTGCCTTTGTCCTGAATGGAATTGCCAAGGTTTTCTTCTGGGTCTTTATGGTTTTAGGTCTTAAGTTTAATTCTTTACTCCATCTTGAGTTAATTTTTGTATGAGAGGTAAGGAAGGAGTCCAGTTTCAGTTTTCTGCATATGGCTAGCCAGTTTTCCCAATACCATTTATTAAATAGGGAATTCTTTCCCCATTGCTTGTTTTGTCAGGTTTGCCGGAGATCACATGGTTGTATATGTGTGGCATTATTTCTGAGGGCTCTGTTCTGTTGCATTGGTCTATATATGTGTTTGGTACCAGTACCATGCTGTTTTGGTTACTGTAGCCTTGTAGTATCGTTTGAAGTCAGGTAGCATGATGCCTCTGGCTTTGTTCTTTTTGCTTAGGATTGTCTTGGCTATACAGGCTCTTTTTTGATTACATATGAAATTTAAAGTAGTTTTTTTCTAATTCTGTGAAGAAAGTCAATGGTAGCTTGATGGCGATAGCACTGAATCTATAAATTACTTTGGGCAGTATGGCCATTTTCATGATATTGATTCTTCCTATTCATGGGCATGGAATGTTTTTCCATTTGTTTGTGTCCTCTTATTTCCTTGGGCAGTGGTTTATACATCTCCTTGAAGAGGTCCTTCACATCCCCTGTAAGTTGGATTCCTAGGTATTTTATTCTCTTTGTAGCAATTGTGAATGGGAGTTCACTCATGATTTGGCTCTCTGTTTGTCTATTATTGGTGTATAGGAATGCTTACGATTTTTGCATATTGATTTTGTATCCTGAGACTTTGCTGAAGTTGCTTAGCAGCTTAAGGAGATTTCGGGTTGAGATGATGGAGTTTTCTAATTATACAATCATGTCATCTGCAAACAGAGACAATTTGACTTCCTCTCTTCCTATTTGAATACCCTTTATTTCTTTCTCTTGCCTCATTGTCCTGGCCAGAACTTCCAATACTATGTTGAATAGGAGTGGTGAGAGAGGGCATCCTTGTCTTGTACCAGTTTTCAAAAGGAATGCTTCCAGTTTTTGCCCATTCAGTATGATATTGGCTGTGGGTTTGTCATAAATAGCTCTTCTTATTCTGAGATATGTTCTGTCAATACCTAGTTTATTGAGAGTTTTTAGAATGAATGAGTGTTGAATTTTGCCGAAGGTCTTTTCTGCATCTATTGAGATAATCATGTGGTTTTTGTTATTGGTTCTGTTTATGTGATGGATTACGTTTATTGATTTGTGTATGTTGAACCATGCTTGCATCTCAGGCATGAAGCCAAATTGATTGTGATGAATAGGCTTTTTGATGTGCTGCTGGATTCGGTTTGCCAGTATTTTATTGAGGATTTTCACATCAATGTTGATCAGGGATATTGGGCTGAAATTTTCTTTTTTTGTGGTGTCTCTGCCAAGTTTTGGTATCAGGATGATGCTGGCCTCATAAAATGAGCTAGAAAGGAGTCCTTCTTTTTCTATTGTTTGGAATAGTTTCAGAAGGAATAGTACCAGCCCCTGTTTGTACCTCTGGTAGGATTTGGCTGTGAATCCGTCTGGTCCTGGACTTTTTTTGGTTTGTAAGCTATTAATTACTGCCTCAATTTCAGAACTTGCTATTGGTCTATTCAGGGATTCGACTTCTACCTGGTTTAGTCTTGGGAGGGTATATGTGTCCAGGAATTTACCAATTTCTTCTAGATTTTCTAGTTTATTTGCATAGAGGTGTTTATAGTATTCTCTGATGGTAGTTTGTATTTCTGTGGGATCAGTGGTGATCTCCCCTTTATCATTTTTTATTGTGTCCATTTGATTCTTCTCTCTTTTCTTCTTTATTAGTCTGACTAGCAGTCTATTTATTTTGTTAATCTTTTCAAAAAACCAGCTCCTGGATTCATTGATTTTTTGAAGGGTTTTTTGTCTGTCTCCTTCATTTCTGCTCTGATCTTATTTGTTTCTTGTCTTCTGCTAGCTTTTGAATTTGTTTGCTCTTGCTTCTGTAGTTCTTTTAATTGTGAAGTTAGGGTGTCAATTTTAGATCTTTCCCTCTTTCTCTTGTGGGCGTTTAGTGCTATAAATTTCCCTCTAAATACTGCTTTAGCTGTGTCCCAGAGATTCTGGTATGTTTTTGTCTTTGTTCTCATTGTTTTCAAATAACTTATTTTTTTCTGCCTTAATTTTGTTGTTTACCCAGTAGTCATTCAGGAGCAGTTTGTTCAGTTTCCATGTAGTTGTGCAGTTTTTGGTGAGTTTCTTAATCCTGAATTCTAATTTGATTGCACTGTGGTCTGAGAGACTGTTTGTTATGATTCCTGAAAATCCTTTACAGACAAGCAAATGCTGAGAGATTTTGTCACCTCCAGGCCTGCCTTACAAGAGCTCATGAAGGAAGCACTAAACATGGAAAGGAAAAACTGGTACCTGCCACTGCAAAAACATTCCAAATTATAAAGACCATTGACACTATGAAGAAACTGCATCAACTAACGGGCAAAATAACCAGCTAGCATCATAATGACAGGATCAAATTCACACATAACAATATTAACCTTAAATGTAAACGGGCTAATTCCCTTTATTAAAAGGCACAGACTGGCAAATTGGGTAAAGAATCAAGACCCATTGGTGTGCTGTATTCAGAAGACCCATCTCATGTGCAAAGACATACATAGGCTCAAAATAAAGGGATGGAGGAAGAGTTACAGAGCAAATAGAAAGAAAAAAAAAGCAGGGGTTGCAATCCTAGTCTCTGGTAAAACAGACTTTATACCAACAAAGATCAAAAAAGACAAAGAAGGGTATTACATAATTGTAAAGGGATCAATGCAACAACAAGATCGAACTATCCTAAATTTATATGCACCCAATACAGGAGCACCCAGATTCATAAAGCAAGTTCCTAGAGGCCTACAAAGAGACTTAGAGTCCCACACAATAATAGTGGGAGACTTTAACATCCCACTGTAAAGTGTAGTAGTATTAGACAGATCAATGAGACAGAAAATTAACAAGGATTTTCAGGACTTGAACTCAGCTCTGGACCAAGAGGATGTAATAGACATTTACAGAACTCTCCACCCCAAATCAAGAGAATATACATACTTCTCAGCACCACATCGCACTTATTCTAAAATTGACCACATAATTGGAAGTAAAAAACTCTTTTAACTCATTTAATAGCTAATTTAATAATCATATTATTCTGCTGATTGGTAAAACATAAAGCCCTCTGAATTTAATTAATGTAGACTATCCCCAATAGAGGTACTTCTCTTAGCAAAAAATTCCAAACTCTCTGCTACCCCACTTTTGAAAGTCAGATGGAAATGGTTACCTTCATAATCAATAGTCCCTTTTTTAAATCTATAATTTAACTTAGAGGAATGATCATGAGCACCCTTGTTCTACTGACTTGTGCTTCTGCCATGATGCCATTGACCACTATTCACTATTAGTGAGTGTTACAAGAAAAAAATTCAGTAAATCTGGTGACTGACTTGTGGTGAGGATTGAAGATGTTGTCATTCCATTAAATAATAACCTCTTCGTGAAAAACCTTGGAAAATATTTATCACCATTTTAAGTACAGGTAGTCCTCATTCTGCCTCATGGGGTTGTTCTGTAAAAATAACTATTCAAGTTAGAGCTGTGCAAAACTTTGCTAATAATCAATGGAAAATGTGTTTTTTGTTCTATACACTTTACAATTTTGTCAAAACATTTAAAAAATTACTCTTTGACATAAATGTATAGGGAAATTAAAAATGATAAAGCTAATATTTAACATGATAGTTTAAAACATTAGAAACATTGAAAATTCATGTGTTTTATTTATTTGCAAAACTTATCAAGAGTAGTTTGACCAGTGCTTGACTTCCATCATCTTATAACTTAGGATAGAGAGCAAGCATCTTGTGTACGCCTTGGTGAGTTGTCATATTCTTTTCTAAGTTTCCACAGACTTCCATCATTTTTGTTCTCTTTGTACTTTTAATGTTGTAAAATCTCAAATTTTTATTAATGTCAAGTTTTTGACAGCATCACTTCTCTGCATTCTTTTTGCCACTATCACTGTCCTCATTTATGTCTATGAGCCCACCTTCACTAAGTTTCTCTGACTACACAGTTAGATTTCTTGAGTGATAGCAATGCCAAAATTTCCATGGTCAGCCATTTCTTTTATGACTTCATGTACGTTTGACTCAAATTTCACTTCCACCATTACCAATTGTTATTTATTTACTGTAGTTTCATTTTTGCTTGCCTACTTTTTTTACAGTTTTCCAATTTGTCAAGTACCATACTGGTTATCACTCAGAGACAAGGAGAAAACAGAACTACGTGTGTGTGTGTGTGACAGAATAACAGATGTGCACTAACCACTCACCAAGAGACTGTGCAGGAAGTGATGATTGACCACTGATCATGATGTACATCAGTTATTTACATAGCTGTCTGTGGAATAAAGAGCTAGCAGTGAAATTTGTACTTTATATAATAACTTACAATAATACCATAGTAACTAAAATTTGAATTATTTTGTTGGGGGTTTAGTATTATTTGAATAAATCAAGGAAACTGAAATATATGCATATCAGGAATCATACTAAGAGAGGACTGCTTGTATTAGGAATTATGGTACTTTCTTAGAGCAATGAAATTGTTTTACTATACAGACCAGTGTTGTTTAATAGAAATATAATGAGGGCCATAATTGCAAGCTGATAATGTAGTTTTAAATATTCTAGCAGTCACTCTAAGAAAAGTAAAAAGAATTAGGTGAAATAAATTTAATAATATATTTTATTTAACCCAATATATTCAAAATATTATTTAAATATATATCCATATAAAATGATTACTGAGATACATACATTTTTAAAAATTCTAAGCCTTTAAAATTCAAAGTGTATTTTACACTTAGGAATCTTCAATTTGCACCAGACACATTTTAAGTGCCTAGAGGTCACATGTGGTTAGTGGCTAGTATATTGGACAGCATGGATATAGACACTAAAAATTTCATAAGGAATCATTTTTCCTTTTTTTATATTGGATATTCAAGAATTTGAGGTCAAATATATGAGCTGCTCCTTGTAAGCACATTTAGGTTAATGGCATGGATGCTGTGAACTAGTGATCCTCTGGTTCCAGTGCACTTGCTTAATGTAATTCATGCTTTGTTCCTTTCTCTTATTCATATTTACTTTATGTTGCTATATTTTATACATATTTTTATGTCATTTCTGTTTATTTTTATAATAGACGTATAAGTAAAACAGTATATAAACAAAAACATTAAAAGTATTGAATTTAAGGTAAACATAGTTTGTTCATCTATCAAAACATTAAAAACCACACAATTTTTGCTGCCTTTGGATAGATATGTGTACCAAAACAACACTTAAATATCTCATCATGAAAGGATTTTATTTTATTCAGTATATTGATTAAAAATTAAAGGAAATGACATATGTACTATTGGAGGGAGATAATAACCCAACTTCCACCCTATTCCCAATTTTTGATTCTGAAAATTCTGATCTAATGGAATTATGCTTCTAAAAAATTATTCATATGAACAAAGAGATAACTCTTTTTTTCAGTCCCTAAACAGACTCTGGAAGAACAGAAATTACTCTCTGATATTTTAAGAGTAATCAATATGCTATTCATACCAAATCTTTAACTTTCAGAAAGAAGTCAGAAACAGATTGTTTGAAGAGAAAAAAGTCTGAATCCTGGTAATTCTGATATTTCTTTTCCTTCTTGAGATGTACTGACTTGTTGTTTCTTACTGCATTATAAATTTGTTGACAGAGTAGATAGTTTTAATATTTATTTCATTCAAATAAGAGGCTGTGCATTATTTATACTCATCCAATAACAAGGCATAAATTTTTTTCAAATATTGAAATGTCTGAAATGAATATCCCTTATTCATATTTTGAGGTTATATAGGTCTCAAGCTTGTCTTATAAGTCAGTAAAAACTGGCTATAAAAGATCAATGGGCCAGTCATCCCAGAATACTATATATTTTGGCTGCTCGAGTGTTAGAACCACTGAATTATTTAAATAAAAATACATATATCAATTTTTCAGACTGTAGATCAAAACTTTTGGTGTGAAATATTGAAAATTAAAATGAGACAAAATTAGTCCAATAAGGAGAATTTTTGACTAACTTACCTAAATAATAATTGTTCTATAGGGACAATTGGTTCTTGTGACCCGAAAGCTATTTGGGCTTCGGTTATGAGTCACTCTATCAGCTTTGCTTCTGCCTCTGTGCCTGTTCATTTTTGTACTCTAGTTTTTGTTTAAACATTGCAGCCACAGCTGTTACCTATTCTTAGCCTATGTTTTCCAATCTTCAATACTATTAGGTTGGTGCAAAAGGAATTGAAGTTTTTGCCATTATTTTTAACTCCCTTTGCACAAACCTAATAGAAAGTCTTTTTATCTTAGTACCAATTAAACATAAACCTTAGGAAAAAATCAGATTTCTGGTTGTTGGCTTTATGCTACCTGTCTGGACTAATCAGGAGTCACTTAAGATGATAGCACCTTCTAATTAGAGGTGTTTGAATGAGAAGGGAACAGATCTTCAAAAGCTGAGGGGAGAAAGAAGAAAAGGTGCTACCACTAGAAGGATAGAGTTCAGCAAATTTTTTTCACTCTACTGTTCAAATGTAAGATTTTTTTTACATTTTTGTCCAGTTGTTCTGTGCTAGAGAGAGTTACAACCTAACTAAATAACTTATAAATGCATAAATGGTATTTACTTTAAATAAAAGGTCTAATGAGAAACTGAAGGTTATATAGTGTGACTTGATACATTCGAAATTTCATTCAAATGAAATTTGAATTCAAATGAATGAGATACTCAAAAAAATGGTTTAAATATAATAGTTTTTTTTTTTCACATGAAAAATAGCCACACATAGACAAAATAAGATGAGAATGGCAGCCCCATCTTCTTTAGGCACTCAGACTCTTTCAATCTTTCTAGCTCCATCATTCTGCTATTTTTTTTTTTTTAATTATACTTTAGGGTTTTAGGGTACATGTGCACAATGTGCAGGTTTGTTACATATGTATCCATGTGCCATGTTGATTTCCTGCACCCATTAATTCGTCATTTAGCATTAGGTGTATCTCCTAATGCTGTCCCTCCCCCCTCCCCCCACCCCACAACAGTCCCCGGAGTGTGATGTTCCCCTTCCTGTGTCCATGAGTTCTCATTGTTCAATTCCCACCTATGAGTGAGAACATGCGGTGTTTGGTTTTTTGTCCTTGCGATAGTTTACTGAGAATGATGTTTTCCAGTTTCATCCATGTCCCTACAAAGGACACGAACTCATCATTTTTTATGGCTGCATAGTATTCCATGGTGTATATGTGCCACATTTTCTTAATCCAGTCTATCGTTGTTGGACATTTGGGTTGGTTCCAACTCTTTGCTATTGTGAATAGTGCCGCAATAAACATACGTGTGCATGTGTCTTTATAGCAGCATGATTTACAGTCCTTTGGGTATATACCCAGTAATGGGATGGCTGGGTCAAATGGTATTTCTAGTTCGAGATCCCTGAGGAATCGCCACACTGACTTCCACAATGGTTGAACTAGTTTACAGTCCCACCAACAGTGTAAAAGTGTTCCTATTTCTCCACATCCTCTCCAGCACCTGCTATTTCCTGATTTTTGAATGATGGCCATTCTAACTGGTGTGAGATGGTATCTCACTGTGGTTTTGATTTGCATTTCTCTGATGGCCAGTGATGAGGAGCATTTCTTCATGTGTTTTTTGGCTGCATAAATGTCTTCTTTTGAGAAGTGTCTGTTCATGTCCTCTGCCCACTTTTTGATGGGGTTGTTTGTTTTTTTCTTGTAAATTTGTTTGAGTTCATTGTAGATTCTGGATATTAGCCCTTTGTCAGATGAGTAGGTTGCAAAAATTTTCTCCCATTGTGTAGGTTGCCTGTTCACTCTGATGATAGTTTCTTTTGCTGTGCAGAAGCTCTTTAGTTTAATGAGATCCCATTTGTCGATTTTGGCTTTTGTTGCCATTGCTTTTGGTGTTTTAGACATGAAGTCCTTGCCCACGCCTATGTCCTGAATGGTATTGCCTAGGTTTTCTTGTAGGATTTTAATGGTTTTAGGTCTAACATATAAGTCTTTAATCCATCTTGAATTAATTTTTGTATAAGGTGTAAGGAAGGAATCTAGTTGCAGCTTTCTACATATGGCTAGCCAGTTTTCCCAGCACCATTTATTAAATAGGGAATCCTTTCCCCATTTCTTGTTTTTGTCAGGTTTGTCAAAGATCAGATAGTTGTAGCTATGCGGCATCATTTCTGAGGGCTCTGTTCTGTTCCATTGATCTATGTCTCTGTTGTGTTACCAGTACCATGCTGTTTTGGTTACTGTAGCCTTGTAGTATAGTTTAAAGTCAGGTAGCATGATGCCTCCAGCTTTGTTCTTTTGGCTTAGGATTGACTTGGCGATGCGGGCTCTTTTTTGGTTCCATATGAACTTTAAAGTAGTTTTTTCCAATTCTGTGAAGAAAGTCATTGGTAGCTTGATGGGGATGGCATTGAATCTATAAATTACCTTGGGCAGTATGGCCATTTTCACGATATTGATTCTTCCAACCCATGAGCATGGAATGTTCTTCCATTTGTTTGTATCCTCTTTTATTTCATTGAGCAGTGGTTTGTAGTTCTCCTTGAAGAGGTCCTTCACATCCCTTGTAAGTTGGATTCCTAGGTATTTTATTCTCTTTGAAGCAATTGTGAATGGGAGTTCACTCATGATTTGGCTCTCTGTTTGTCTGTTATTGTTGTACAAGAATGCTTGTGATTTTTGTACATTAATTTTGTATCCTGAGACTTTGCTGAAGTTGCTAATCAGCTTAAGGAGATTTTGGGCTGAGACAATGGGGTTTTCTAGATATACAATCATGTCATCTGCAAACAGGGACAATTTGACTTCCTCTTTTCCTAATTGAATACCCTTTATTTCCTTCTCCTGCCTGATTGCTCTGGCCAGAACTTCCTTAGACAGATCAACGAGACAGAAAGTTAACAAGGATATCCAGGAATTGAACTCAGCTCTACATAAAGTGGACCTAATAGACATCTACAGAACTCTCCACCCCAAATCAACAGAATATACATTTTTTTCAGCACCACACCACACCTATTCCAAAATTGACCACATAGTTGGAAGTAAAGCTCTTCTCAGCAAATGTAAAAGAACAGAGATTATAACAAACTGTCTCTCAGACCACAGTGCAATCAAACTAGAACTCAGGATTAAGAAACTCAGTCAAAACCGCTCAACTACATGGAAACTGAACAACCTGCTCCTGAATGACTATTGGGTACATAATGAAATGAAGGCAGAAATAAAGATGTTCTTTGAAACCAACGAGAACAAAGACACAACATACCAGAATCTCTGGGACACGTTCAAAGCAGTGTGTAGAGGAAAATTTATAGCACTAAATGCCCACAAGAGAAAGCAGGAAAGATCCAAAATTGACACCCTAACATCACAATTAAAAGAACTAGAAAAGCAACAGCAAACACATTCAAAAGCTAGCAGAAGGCTAGAAATAACTAAAATCAGAGCAGAACTGAAGGAAATAGAGACACAAAAAACCCTTCAAAAAATTAATGAATCCAGGAGCTGGTTTTTTGAAAAGATCAACAAAATTGATGGACCGCTAGCAAGACTAATAAAGAAGAAAAGAGAGAAGAATCAAATAGATGCAATAAAAAACGAAAAAGGGGATATCACCACCGATCCCACAGAAATACAATCTACCATCAGAGAATACTACAAACACCTCTATGCAAATAAACTAGAAAATCTGGAAGAAATGGATAAATTCCTCGACAAATACACCCTCCCAAGACTAAACCAGGAAGAAGTTGAATCTCTGAATAGACCAATAACAGGTTCTGAAATTGTGGCAATAATCAATAGCTTACCAACCAAAAAGAGTCCAGGACCTGATGGATTCACAGCTGAATTCTACCAGAGGTACAAGGAGGAACTGGTACCATTCCTTCTGAAACTATTCCAATCGATAGAAAAAGAGGGAATCCTCCCTAACACATTTTATGAAGCCAGCATCGTCCTGATACCAAAACCTGGCAGAGACATAACCAAAAAAGAGAATTTCAGACCAATATCCTTGATGAACATTGATGCAAAAATCCTCAATAAAATACTGGCAAACCGAATCCAGCAGCACATCAAAAAGCTTATCCACCATGATCAAGTGGGCTTCATCCCTGGGATGCAAGGCTGGTTCAACATACGCAAATCAATAAATGTAATCCAGCATATAAACAGAACCAAAGACAAAAACCACATGATTATCTCAATAGATGCAGAAAAGGCCTTTGACAAAATTCAACAACCCTTCCTGCTAAAAACTCTCAATAAATTAGGTATTGATGGGACGTATCTCAAAATAATAAGAGCTATCTACAACAAACCCACAGCCAATATCATACTGAATGGGCAAAAACTGGAAGCATTCCCTCTGAAAACTGGCACAAGACAGGGATGCCCTCTCTCACCGCTCCTATTCAACATAGTGCTGGAAGTTCTGGCTATTTTTTTTTCTTTTTTTTTTTTTTGAGACAGTGTCATGTTCTGTCGCCAGGCTGGAGTGCAGTGGCGCAATCTTTGCTCACTGCAAGCTCCGCCTCCCAGGTTCAAGTGATTCTCCTGCCTCAGCCTCCCAGGTAGCTGGGACTACAGGCATGTACCACCACGCCCAGTTAATTTTTGTATTTTTAGTAGAGATGGGTTTTCACCATGTTGACCAGGATGGTCTTGGTCTCCTGATCTCATGATCTGCCCGCCTCGGCCTCCCAATGTCCTGGGATTATAGGCGTTAGCTACCGCACCCGGCCCATTCTGGTTTTTCTAAAGTCTCACACAACTACATCCGCTTAGAGTTAATACATGATATTTGGCTGCAAGGAAACTTGAGAAATTACGATTTTTTAACTGGATGCTGCTATATTTAAAAACATCACATTTTATTAGTAAGGAAGAATATTGATGGATATTGAGTGATTTTTGCCTCAATGTGTATTCTGGTTTCCAAGGCACTTGAAATGCACAACAGATCCAGGATATTATTTTTGGAAGCTAGTTTCATATAGACAGAAATTGATATGTAGATTTATAGATATAGAGGTATACCTCTTTCTAGTCTATAGATAGATATAGAGGTATACCTCTTTCTAGTCTATAGATAGATATAGAGGTATACCTCTTTCTAGTCTATAGATAGATATAGAGGTATACCTCTTTCTAGTCTATAGATAGAGGTAGATATCCTTGGAGTTAGAAACAAAACATATTTTTCTAACATTGAAAGTCATTTATTAAGTCATAAATATGTGTCAGACAGTTGGAATGCTCTATTTTATCTTTCTATTTTGGAAAGAAAATTAGTAGCTACTTCTCCATTTCATTAAGCTGTTAGAAACATGTATAGCATCTTGAATAACATTTGAGACAAGCTTCTAAGTAGTATTAATGATACTATTTATAAGTTAAAAGGAAATAGCTAACTGCTGAATTAGTCTTTCAATGTGTTATCCTTTTCTGTGTAATAAAATAAATTAATTTGAATGTCATCTTGAACAAGGGTAACCTGAAAATACTAAATGCTTTTTGCAATGCTTTCATCAAGTTCCCTTCCATTTCTTACACATATTTAGAGATATTCCTAGTGAAAGTTCTAATATTATATTTACTAATTTTAGTTAATGAAAACAAATAACATAGTTACATAAAAGTAATTGCAAATGCAGTACTAAGATAAATAAATTGAGTTACCAAGCAGAAGCTCATTTCTTTATCATGTCCCAATTGGCAAATTAATTAGATTTTATACTTAATTTTAAAAATGTGCTTAGCATCAATTATTGATATTATTATAAACGTTGCTATAGAATATTTTACGATTTTCTCAGCCGAGATGACAGCAGCATTAAAAGAAAAACCAAAATATTAATTCAATAAAAATAATAGTTTGATTAATTCCCCTGTAACATTGTAACTTATACTACTTTCACCCCACAGAAACCCATGAGGCAGCTTAATAAAGCTATATTAATTGAATACAACATTATCCCTTTGTGGTGTTAGAATCATTATGAGATTTTACCCCTCATATACACTTCATATTGTCTTACCTCTTTAGGGCTTTCCTTCATTCTTCTTTCTAATACGGTAGCAAATTTTCTTCCAGTCCTTTTTTTCTCTTAGAACTTGTACCTGAAGTTATGACCAATTCATTCTCACTGTTTATATAGTCACATGTTGTATGAATGCAGCATTTTTTATTTAATAATTTGCCTATTGCTGGATCTTTATACTATTTCCAATGTTTTGCTATTAAAAATAATGTGAGTGAAATGTTGGTTACACGTGGATTTTTTTTAATTATAGATTTCTCGAAGTACCATTAATAAATCAAATGATAGTGGTATCTGTAAGGCCTTTAATCCCTATTGCCAAGTAAATTTACATTTTAATCCACAGTAAATGAAAATATCTAGCTCATTGGACCAAATAATATTGAATCAAAAATATTTATCACCATCACTATGTTATATAAGGTGTTGTTAGTTAAGAATATATTTTAATTTAGACTCTTGACTGCAAATGGGAGGACATAAATACAACAATAGTTGAAAGAGATATGAAATTTTGCTAATATTCTATTTCTATTTTTTAAGTTGAGGGAAACCAACATTTTTAAAATGATAATTGGAATTAAACTTAATAGAGTGGTAGAAAATAAGCAATAGTGTATTGCCAAATGTTTAATATTCAGCTCTCTAAAATATATATATATAAATATACATATATATATATATATATATATATATACACATGTAGCATTTGATGATTTTTTGATGATTTACATTGGGTAGATATTTCTTTTTATTTTTTTATTTTTTTTTTTATTATACTTTAGGGTTTTAGGGTACATGTGCACAATGTGCAGGTTTGTTACATATGTATCCATGTGCCATGTTGATTTCCTGCACCCATTAACTCGTCATTTAGCATTAGGTGTATCTCCTAATGCTGTCCCTCCCCCCTCCCCCCACCCCACAACAGTCCCCGGAGCGTGATGTTCCCCTTCCTGTGTCCATGAGTTCTCATTGTTCAATTCCCACCTATGAGTGAGAACATGCGGTGTTTGGTTTTTTGTCCTTGCGATAGTTTACTGAGAATGATGTTTTCCAGTTTCATCCATGTCCCTACAAAGGACACGAACTCATCATTTTTTATGGCTGCATAGTATTCCATGGTGTATATGTGCCACATTTGGGTTGGAAGAATCAATATCGTGAAAATGGCCATACTGCCCAAGGTAATTTATAGATTCAATGCCATCCCCATCAAGCTACCAATGACTTTCTTCACAGAATTGGAAAAAACTACTTTAAAGTTCATATGGAACCAAAAAAGAACCTGCATCGCCAAGTCAATCCTAAGCCAAAAGAACAAAGCTGGAGGCATCACGCTACCTGACTTTAAACTATACTACAAGGCTACAGTAACCAAAACAGCATGGTACTGGTAACACAACAGAGACATAGATCAATGGAACAGAACAGAGCCCTCAGAAATGATGCCGCATAGCTACAACTATCTGATCTTTGACAAACCTGACAAAAACAAGAAATGGGGAAAGGATTCCCTATTTAATAAATGGTGCTGGGAAAACTGGCTAGCCATATGTAGAAAGCTGCAACTAGATCCCTTCCTTACACCTTATACAAAAATTAATTCAAGATGGATTAAAGACTTATATGTTAGACCTAAAACCATTAAAATCCTACAAGAAAACCTAGGCAATACCATTCAGGACATAGGCGTGGGCAAGGACTTCATGTCTAAAACACCAAAAGCAATGGCAACAAAAGCCAAAATCGACAAATGGGATCTCATTAAACTAAAGAGCTTCTGCACAGCAAAAGAAACTATCATCAGAGTGAACAGGCAACCTACACAATGGGAGAAAATTTTTGCAACCTACTCATCTGACAAAGGGCTAATATCCAGAATCTACAATGAACTCAAACAAATTTACAAGAAAAAAACAAACAACCCCATCAAAAAGTGGGCAGAGGACATGAACAGACACTTCTCAAAAGAAGACATTTATGCAGCCAAAAAACACATGAAGAAATGCTCCTCATCACTGGCCATCAGAGAAATGCAAATCAAAACCACAGTGAGATACCATCTCACACCAGTTAGAATGGCCATCATTCAAAAATCAGGAAATAGCAGGTGCTGGAGAGGATGTGGAGAAATAGGAACACTTTTACACTGTTGGTGGGACTGTAAACTAGTTCAACCATTGTGGAAGTCAGTGTGGCGATTCCTCAGGGATCTCGAACTAGAAATACCATTTGACCCAGACATCCCATTACTGGGTATATACCCAAAGGACTATAAATCATGCTGCTATAAAGACACATGCACACGTATGTTTATTGCGGCACTATTCACAATAGCAAAGAGTTGGAACCAACCCAAATGTCCAACAACGATAGACTGGATTACATTGGGTAGATATTTCTACTATGACCTATCTCCACTGACCAGTTTGACATGAACCATCCCTCAAAATTTTTTAAAAATTATCAATCGGTTCTTGTGAGCTAGAGCAAGCTGGCTTCAACACACCAAGTGGATAATTAATACCCAAGAGTCAAAGTCACTAAGATGCTGTAAGGAGATGCATATGTAGGGAATTTAGTATTGGATGAGATAAGAAAAACTTCCGTGATGTCATTAACAGGAAGAAGTACATGATGAGTTCAAATTTAGTTTGGTTTATGGATTTAATGTCCAAAAGTTAATGACTTATAATCTGATAGCATCTGTTTTCTCTGTGAGGTAAAAAAAGAAAAAGTAATCTGATGATAACAAGGTAGAAGATGGGTATATGTTAAAAAGTATGTAAAAGATGGAGAATGAGAGCACAGACTGACTAGAGAAATATAGAAAAATAACAGAACAGTGTTGAAAACCCTGTTTGGGTTATGACCAGGAATTAATAGCAATTCCAAACAAAAAGGTGGTATTCCAGCCAGAACCAGAAGTCCACATTTGGAAAAGACAAAGCCATTACCTAGTGTCATGCATACTTAGGTATTTGTGAAAGCCATAAGGATAAAAGTATATTATAGAAAAGGAATAAAGAAAGAGAATTTAGAATATTGTAGAAAAGCGATGCAAAATGGAGCCTAATCTGGGTAGTGATGGAAACAGACACTGCATAGGAATAAAATGGAGGTGTCCGTGAACAGAAAGTCCCATGGAGATTTTTCTCACTCAGGTGATGGTGAAAATAATAATGATAAATGCCAACAAATGACAAAGTAGGGAATCCCAAACTCCCATTTCATTCTACAGAAACAGCAAGAAGACAAAAGAAATTGACAGAACCAACTTTGTCAAAATTTTAGATAACAATCAAAACTCTAGATAAAATCCAAGTGAGATTTATCCCAGGAATGCAAGAGTTGTTCAACATATAAATTCAATAAAATAATGCATCCCATTAACAGAATGAAGAGGGAGAAAGCATATTATCCCAAGTGGTACACAAAAAAAAGCATTTTGCAAAATCCAATACCCTTTTATGATAAAAATACACAATCAATTAGAAATACAAGGGAACTTTCTCAAAATGATAAAGACCATATATGAAAAACCCACAGATCGCCTCACATGCAATGGTGAAAGCTTTAAACTTTTCCCCCCAAAATAAGAAACAAGACAAGCAATGTTGTCAAAACAGTAGATTGTATTCAAAGGTTACAATAAGTCAGTGCTGGACACTGAATTTTTTTTTTTTTTTTTTTTTTTTGAGACAGAGTCTCGCTCTGTGGCCCAGGCTGGAGTGCAGTGGTGCAATCTCGGCTCACTGCAAGCTCCACCTCCCCGGTTCACGCCATTCTCCTGCCTCAGCCTCCCGAGTAGCTGGGACTACAGCCGCCCGCCACCACGCCCGGCTAATTTTTTTATTTTTAGTAGAAACGGGGTTTCACCGTGGTCTCGATCTCCTGACCTCGTGATCCGCCCGCCTCGGCCTCCCAAAGTGCTGGGATTACAGGCGTGAGCCACCGCACCCGGCCCTGGACACTTAATTTTTAAAAACAAATTAAAAAATTATTGAAAATCTTTGTGACATTTTTACCTGTACTTTCCCCATCCACTCCTGAGCTAGGAAGCAGTCTTCAAGATGGCAGCTCTTGCTCCTAATGTGATCCTAGTACCTGAATCTGAAGGGAGCAAAGCAGACCTTATTCACAAATTATTGTGTTTGTTTTAAACTGGCTAGGGACAACCTGAAGAACTAATATGAGTTCCTTCTCTCTGTTTCACCTATTCCAGAACCCACTCAAGGCAGGAATTATGTAAGAATTGCTTTGAAAACATTGTAAGACATACAAAAGCCTTCATTTGCTTTTGGAGACCAAAGATTATATTGAGGCATAGAATAGATTTCCAAACCCCCGGGAGGAAGAGCAGGGGAGAGAGTTTCTTTAGGAAATTAGGACATTAAAAGTGCTTGAGCACTTTTTTTAAATTACTGGAGAATTTAGAAAACCACAGTCCATGTCCAGGACATGGTACAGGCTCAGCAAAACAGAAGAGAAGAACCTAAGCTTTCACCACTGGCTGATCTATAGACACAGTGCAAGTAAGAAGGGAAAGAGAAGAGAGAAATGTAAATGAGTTGGCTAAATGTTAAAGGAATGCCCAGCCCAGAGCCAGCCACAAAGCCTGGAAAAGTTGGCTTAGTTGTTGTTATAATTGCCATTGTTGTTTAAGGCTCCTGAAACTCAAGGAAATCCTAGTGAAACATTGGCAGAATACAAGCTAAATGTTCAACAGTCAAGTACAGCAAACCCTCAGGAAGAAGAAAATCTAATTTTTGTATGTGTGTGATGACAACATTTAAGATCTACTCTCTTAGTGATTTTCAAGTATAAGATTAATTATGATTAACTATTTATATGTCTAAAGTATTCAAATCAACTATCTTAAATATGAAATATGTTCAAAAAGCTGAAGAAAACCATGAAAAAAGAACAAAAAGAAACCAGGAAAATAATGTATGAGAAACTGAGAGTATCAATAAAGAGAATTATAAAAAAGGAAACAAACAAATACTGGAGCTGAAAAGTATAATACCATTGGCCCTTCATATCCAACGGTTCCACATCTCTGCAGATGCAACCAATTGTGGATGAAAAATATTTTAAAAAAATAGAAAATAACATTCCCAAAATAAAAAACAAATAAATACAAAATATTATAACAACTTAAATAAAATTTATATTAAATTAGAGATTATAGTCTATAGATAATTTAAAGTATATGGGAGAATGTATATAGGTTATATGCAAATACTATACTATTTTATATAAGGGACTTAAGCATTATAGATTTTGGTATCTGCAGGGGTCCTGAAACCAATACTTCAAAGATACCAAAGGGCAACTGTAATAGAAATGAGACACTCACTAGAGAATTCATCATTATATTTGAGCAGGCAATAGAATGACTGTATGCCAACAAATTAGATAAACTTGATAGACTGGAAAAGATGCCAGAAACACAAAAATTATTTTAACTGGCTCAAAAAAACAATAACACACATGCACATAAAATTTCAACAGACTTACAATAAGAAAAAAGTTTGAATCAGTAATCAAAAACCTACTGACAAATGAAAATCTAGGACCAGATAGCTTCACTGGTAAACTCCACCAAATGTTTAAAGGATAATTAACACCAATGTTTCCCAAACTCTTCCAAAAAATAAGAGAAGGGAACAGTTCCTAATTCATTCTGTGAAGCCAGCATTATCCTGACACCAAAACTGGACAAAGACACTAGAAGAAAATAAAACTGTAGACCATTACTCCTTATGAATATACATACAAAAATCCTCAAAAAAATACTGGCAAACCACACCCAACAACACACACACACACACACACACACAAAAGATTACACATCATGGCCAAGTGGAATTTATCCCAGGAATGCAAGAGTTGTTCAACATATAAATTCATAAAATAATACATCACATTCATAGAATGAGGGGAAAATGCATATAATCATCTCAAGTGGCACAGAAAAAGCATTTAGCAAAATCCAGCACCCTTTTATGAAAAAAAACATAATAAACTAGAAATACAAGGAAACTTCCTCAACATGATAAAAGTCGTATACAAAAAACCCACAGTTCACATCACATGCAATGGTAAATGCCTTAAAAAAACATTTCCCCCAAAATAAGGATCAACACAAATATACCCACTTTCTCCTCTTCTATTCAACATAATATTGGAAATTCCAGCCAGAGCAATTAGGCAAGAAAAAGAAATAAAAAACATTCAAACAAACAACAGGGAACAAGTAAGACTATTTCTATCCACAGATTATCTTTTATCTAGAACATCCTAAAGAATCTACAAAAATAAAATTTTAGAGCTAACAAATTCATTAATGTTGCAAGATACAACACCAACACTCAAAAATCAATTGCATTTCTACACACTAGCAATGAACAATCTAAAAGCAAATTAAACAATTTAATTTACAAAGCATCAAAAGAAAAAATACTTTGGAATAATTTAACCAAGGAGCACAAGACTTATATACTAGAAATGAGAAAATTATGCTAAAATAAATTAAATAAGACCCAAATAAAAATGAAAGATAGGTCATATTCAGACATTGGAAGACAATATTGTTTAATGACAATACTACCAAAAGTAACATACTGATTCAATACAATCCTTATCAAAATCCTACTTTTCCTGCAGAAATAAAAAATCTTATTCTAAAATTCATATAGAATTCCAAAGGACATAGAATAGTCAAAATCTAGAAAAATAAGAGCAAAGTTGTGTGACTCACAGCTGCTGATTTCAGACTTTCTAAGAAGACAGGACAAAATGGAAAATCAGAAATTTGAAGCCTGAAAAACAACCACCATTTTTGGCTTGAAGATGAAGGGAGCCACAAGTTGAGGAAATAGGATCTTCATCCTACAGACTAAAGCAACTGAATTCTGACAAAAATCTGAGTAAGTTCAGAAGCAGATTTACTTTTCCCATAATCTCCATCCAGCTTTGCTGACACCTTGATTTTAGCCTTTTAAGTCTTTAAGCAAGCAGAGGACCCACTCAAGCCTGCCTAGGCTTCCGAACTGCAGAACTATGAGATAATAAATGTGTTGTTTGAAGCCACTAAATTTATGGTAATTATACTATGCAGCAATAGCAAGCAGGTACTAAACATTCACTAATACTCCTGATCCACTCTGCAGCCTTATTCACTCCTTTCTGTGACCCAGGAAGATAATCTGCATGGCCTCCTTTTCTTCTGCCTTCCTATTGGTTTGGCCAATGCAAAGTGTCAGCATGAAATCGGAAGGTGGCAGGAGAAGGAGACTGAAGCATTTATTCCTGACTCACTCCTTCTGGGTCCCCGTGAAATGGTGCATTTTATACTTAAAGCCACAGCTCCTCCTATGGAACCTTCGCAGACTTTTTGGGTTCTCATACCCCTCCTTCTGCTTGCGCTTTCAGAATAAAGGTTATAATGGCTCCCAACCATTTCTTACTCTAGGGTACTGCACCATCTTTTATTGTTTTCCAGAACCCTACCAACACACTTTTGTAAACAACCCCTTTATTAAACTCTCCTCACTTAAACAGTTTGTGCCCTCCATTCAAACTTGATAGCACCCTGGCTGATACAACTGGTTTTGGTTTTCTCATCAGGGCTCGTTAAATACACCACCAAATCATGAGCAAATACTGATGAGCAAATATTGGGGAAGATCAAAATTTTCCTCTCCTCCTACTAACGGGAGTGTTTTTGTTCGTTTGTTTTTTGTTTTTGTTTTTGTTTTTGAGACTTTCACTCTTATTGCCCAGGCTGGAGTGCAATGGTGCTATCTCAGCTCACAGCAACCTCCGCCTCCTGGGTTCAAGTGATTCTCCTACCTCAGCCTCCCGAGTAGCTGGGATTACAGGCATGCACCACCATGCCCAGCTAATTTTGTATTTTTAGTAGAGATGGGGTTTCTCCATGTTGGTCAGACTGGTCTCGAACTCCCGACCTCAGGTGATCTGCCTGCTTCGGCCTCCCAAAGTGCTGGGATTACAGGCGTGAGCCACCATGCCTGGCAGAAAACTGTTTTTAAAGAAAATTTTCTTGAGTTTTGCAATATAATTGTTAACTTTAGTTTCTGCAGGTGGTAGAAATCTCTCTCTCATTGTGTGTGTGGAGGGGTGTGTGTGTGTGGGTGGGTGTGCAGTCACGGTCGCATCAGTATGAGGAACCAAAACTGACACTTTGCCTGGCTTCTGTTATGAAGAATCTTGGATATTCCAAGGTCAGGAAAAAATAAACACCAAAATAACATGCCCACTATGTGTGGTTCTGGTTCCAAAATAAATGAAAGTTTGGACATTTTCTGTAAGTCTGAACCACTCTAGTAAAAAATTACTTCATTCACAAATTTTTCAATACTTATGAGTGAAGATAAATTACAACATTTTTGGAT
Source organism: Symphalangus syndactylus (assembly GCF_028878055.3). Taxonomy (NCBI): domain Eukaryota; kingdom Metazoa; phylum Chordata; class Mammalia; order Primates; family Hylobatidae; genus Symphalangus; species Symphalangus syndactylus. The sequence continues at coordinate 83,846,751 of NC_072436.2, forward strand.
ACAATATCTATGTAAAAAATTGGAGTTCTTCTACTATGAATAGATTAATGTACATTTGGCACCCCTTGTGATCGTATTTTTTCCTTCCTTTAAATGTTTATGTTTGTGTTTAGAAATCCACTCCTTCTAAAATCAGACTCCCTCTACTATTTGCAAAGAAACTTGTCTGTCCTGTCAAAAGGCATAGAAATCAATTTTGAGCAGGCACATCAGATGTATATATACTCTTATCTTAATCCTGAAGTCTCATTTAATTTTCTCAGAATCTATATAAAATAGATAGCTATATAGTGTAATTTGCATTTTACAGATGTAAAAGAGGTTGACAGATTTGTACGAGGGCCTGAGGCATTTTAGTGCTGGATACATCAATCCTATTCCTAGTTTTGTAGTTAAAATACATGGTGATTGCATGTAACATTGATGGATACAACTATACCTTTGTTATATCTATGCTATACAGACATGCTATATTTTATTTTTTACTACTTTATATCTTTCTGGCTCATTCTTTTGCCAAATGAAGAACACAATTCTCGCCATCTGTACAGGCCCACTGAATACTGCCAGCTAGTATCATACAGAATATGGCCACAACACACACAGTTAGGATTTGGCTTGTGCCTACATACCAACCAGAATACATTTCACTTAAGCAAGTAGCTTCCATATTGGAAATAAATGCCTCATGATAATAATCCCTTACAATTGTTATGATTACTCTATCTTTCACTCTCCTGATGAAAGATCTTTGTGTTTACAGTGAGGAGAAGAAAGCTAGAATCCTCAGGGATGAAAATGTTCACCTCTCATGTGGCAATTCAAGTAAAAATAAGTTACTCCATATGGGCTCCTAGGGTTCGTTTCACGTTTGGTACATATCAGTGAAGCAGCAGAGCTCAATGGCTGCGAGCTGGACTGTGGAATCAATGAAACCTGGGTTCACATTTCAGTTCTGCTAGCTTGCAATCCTTTAAGTTTGAACAAGTTACCCAAAACTATCTGTAAAATTATAATAATCTTACCTTACTCACAGGTAAGGCTAATTATGAATGCTAACATTTTGAAGGCAAAATTATTTAATATTACCAAAACACATAGGTGTGTGCCATAGATATAATTGCTAAATAAATTAAAATTAGCTAGGAAATTTTGTGTCTCTTTCAATCAATTATTCTTTGAGGCCAAAGACTCCAGCTAATTCACAGAATCTGGCACATATTCAAGTGTTAACTTGTTACTTTTATAGAATTTAGTTGAACAAGATGATCCAGAACAGATTTCAGATATTTAGGACAGATAGATTCTGCATTATAAGGGAGTAATTAGTGGTTAAACTATCACCTTAATTCTGAAAGACATATCTGATCAAATGATTAGATATTTTTTTAATCCATCCATCTCTGTTCTGTGGCACTCCTCTTTAATTTCATAATGTCAATCAAGATGAAGTTAACTCAGTGAGGCATTAAAATGGTCACAGAAATAAATAAATCATGTTTGAAGAAAGATAGTTGAGTACATGTTCTCTTAAAAAGAAAGCATAAAGCATAGAACTTTTATTTCTGAATCTGCTGCATATTGATATTATCTGTACATATCTATATTACATAAAGCATCATTATTCTACATATCTGGCCCATGCTGTTACATAAATAATAATTTAAATACTGGTTTGGGAAACTATATGCATTTTTCTACGTGTGTTTGCCTTACATGAAGAGAAGGATCGTGGTATTATCTGTTAGATTTAAACAAACTATATAGCAAAATATGTGCATGTTCATCTGTGCAACAGTAAACTTATCCCCATCATATAAGTCAACTATAGATAGATAAGAATAAAGAATTAAGGTCATTTTCTAGATGATTTGGGTCAAACAGTACTTTGGTTTCAATTATGCAGATAGAAAATGCTTTAAATATTTTTAATTACATGGATAATTTTCTAAGCTTTCTATTGTGCTCAGGGTGAATATTTTAAAAAATTCTTAGGGATAATTTTTTAATGAGTATTTTCTTAAGGATTTATTATGAAAATCATTTTGAAATCTAGATATTTATAAATAATTAAAGATTATTATATCCAATGCATGAAAAGGCAAAATACCTTTGATGACTGAATCATATATATAATATTTAGAATCAGGTGTTAAAAGTGAAATTTTAAAAAAGCTTTTTTAACTGGATGATTAATGCGTAAGGATTGCACATTTTTCTTCAACTGAAAACTAATTGATGAAATCAATTGTTGAATAGCTGACATGCGGTTAAGATTTGCTGAGAAGGAAATATCTTTGATCAGTGAATAATGGTATTTTCCAGCTATCTGAAGAGAATTGGCTGGCTCCACTGTACACGCATTTAAAAGATCACTAGATTTATAATCCCCATGAAGACAGAAAAAAATATACCATCAAATCTACCATCTGAAACTTCAGTGATACTCAAGATTTACCTTGTATTTTATTTTTAAATGCCACATTAATAGAATGATAGTGCTGCTAATTTTTACATTCTCTAATTTTATCTTTTCTTTTTCTTGCAAAAGAGCATGGTGCAAGTAACTTATATTCATGGTATAAGATTCTGTTGTGAAAACAAAATGATGAGTAGGCAACTGTTAGTAAGTTAGTATTTTTCGAAGCCAAAAATTATTAAGTACTTTATAATGTTCTTTGGGTAGTTAGTGCAAATAACTAGCTTACTATGGATCAAGAATTCTTGGATCTTTTTAAGAATCAGAAAATATGTTGTTTAGGAAATAATGCCTACATCTGGTTTCTGTCTCAAAAATACCTTACTGGAAGAATTCTTTTCCTTGTGTTAGCAAAATATGTGGACTGTTCTAAAGTAGTTCAAAAAAGGACAGTTCTCATTTGGAAATAATCTTTGGCCAGGAACAATGTTTGACTTTTCTGCACAGTTTGTAGAATTTTTACATGAGCAATATGTTTTATTTGTAACAAAATCAATTATTCATATTTCAAATTTTTCAATTGTGAAAATGACAAATATTGATTTATATGTGTACATTTAAATTGATTATAGGTTGTATTTAATAATGTTTAGGCTTTTAGATTCTGATACTTTATTCTTATAAACTCTGACAGATGTTTCTTGAGTAAATGTGTGCTTTTCTATTTTGCTGAATTATTAGGCCAAGATATCCACGGAATTTAAATTCAAAGAATGCCCTTTATAGAATTTTGTTCAATAACAATTTTCACTTAAGTGTGAGTCCCTTTGCAGAGTGCATTTTTTATTTTATTTTATTTTATTTTTTGAGACAGAGTCTCACTCTATCACCCAGGCTGGAGTACAGTGGCATGATCACGGCTCACTACAACCTCTGCCTCCCGGGTTCAAGCGATTTCCCTGTAACTCCTTATACAATCCAATCCATTCTGTGTTTAGTAAATTATATTATCAAGGCTTTTGAACATTCCATGTTCTGTTCTTTTAATAGATACTCAATATCTGTTGAGTTAAATGGTTCAGGTGAATGGAGTTCTTTTTAATTTTTAACAGTTTTTTAGAGATAATTATAAAAATATTTCAAGACTTAACATTTATTTACTAGTCTGCTTCAAGTTGGTTCAGTAAAGTTTTCTATACTTGCCAGCAAAAATTATGTGACATTGAGAATTAATTCACAAATGGCATTGAAACTGGTCGTGTTACTTATTGTCTTGCCTACAAGTATCTAGTCACTCCAGAATATTCTTCCAAATTTACTATATACTTAATTTTATTTACTTATATTGTTTAATATGTCTGTAAATACGATGTGTTGCCGTATAATAGTTAATTCTATGTCTCCCTAGATTCAGTTGATAAGCTCCTTTTACATTGGATCTCCCTTAAAACCCAAGAATCTGTGAGGTGCTGGGTTTTCTGATGCTCCAAAACTCAAAGGAAAGAACCTAGGCTGTATCATCGTGGTAGAGAGAGAATGAAATGTTAGAAATATATGATGTGGAATTATAGTTAAAGCATACCATAGCCCTATCACCTTGACTATATGCCAGTTTGTGATATTTATAGTTCTTCTGATATATTCAAAATTGAACTATATTAGTGCTTCTATATTTTTTCATTATATGGCACACAGAAAATGATAACATTCCTACACCATACTGATGTAAACTTGAGGGACATTTTCTTTTATGTATCTGTGTACACACATACACACATTTAATACATGTGAAGTAAAATTAAAATTGGCTCCTGCTAAAAATCTGTATTGCCTCACTGCCAGCTCCTTCACCTCCTCACTTTCACCTGCACACCATGCTTCTTGCATACTTTTTTTACTCTCTCAGCATCTCATCAGGCCTATTATATATATTAGGTAGCTGGGCTCTACGTAGCCTCAGCTAAGATAGATGTTCAGATTGAAGAGCCCCTGTTTGGCCTTGCTAACTGTATAGGAGGGTAGAAAATGCAGGATGTTGCTCATAGTGCTTACTACCTATTGGTCATGAGTTTTGTTTTCAGACTCTTCTAATCATGCTGTCCTTGAATAAGACTTACATAAAATTGTTTACAGAGAAATATATCAGGCCAAGGATCTCCAGGGACCCCAGACTCTACCTTGTCTCTAGGAGTCTTGAAGGAATCAATGCCTTACAGCACAGCTATAACCCCTTCATGGTATACCCATAAAGAAGTTCTGAATTATTCAATGGCAGAAATTACATTGTATTCTGAATAGACTATTTTGCTGGATTCCACGCATTATAACAAGAAGAATTTTGGGGAAATTCAAATATATGATACCTGTAAGATGTCATCAAATTCCTATGACTTCAATTAAATATAATTGTCATAGTAGGGCAACAAAGTCAAAATATTATATAAAGTTTGCCTACCTGGAGTCAAATATATCCTTATCCATTCAGGTGTCTAAAATATAACAACTTGAAGAAACAAAACACATCAAAGCAAACCAAATAGAATTCACTAGTAAGTCATACTAAGTTTACTAAGAACAAATGTGTACACCCTATGTCCTGAAATAGTGTGATTTAAATTTTTCCCAGTAGTCTCAAAGCTGTCTTTAGCTTTATGTACACAATCTATTTGTGTATCTATTTACAGTCTATTTATTTATTCATTTACAAACTATTTATCTATTGAAATCATTTAAATAGACTTTTTAAAAGTTTGGTTCCAAGTACTCACCCCAGAAATCATAACACTTAATTGGTCTGGTGTTTGTCTTGGGCACAGGTACTATTGTTAAAACTTTCCAGGTGATACTAATGAGTAGCTATATCTGGGAATCACTGTCTTAGACTTTTATATTCTCACTCTGTCTCTACCAAGCAATAATAGGATATTCTCAGATCTCTTCTTTACTGAAGTTCTCAGCTTTTCTGGTTACAGGATTATTCTTCACATTCAAATGACACCCTTCTTAACTGTGCATGAGAGGGGCTTTTATTTCTCTGTATGTTAAACACTAACAGAAACAGAATCCCTGGAGACCAAGTAGTTTGTCCAGGTACAGCAGTGTCCTACATCCTACCAGCCCTCTGCCCCACTCCACACACCATGTCCCAGCTAAGAAAATGTTTTTTTCTAGTTTGAATTCTTGACATATTCAACAAAATAAAGTGTAACAATGAGCTTTTATTTTTTCTCCTTTAACTTGACCTGGAGTGCCAGACAGGTCACTTACCTCCAAAGGCACTGAAAACAGTAAAAAACTGTTGATTCTTTATTAATTTAGGTGTTCTTTTATTTTTCTTCAAACATATCTGCACAAATATCTGAATATATAGGCAAAAGAGGAGACTGGAGTTCATCTCAGAGTACAACAGAGCTTTTTCATACACAACTGCTAACTGGTTCTATAGTAGACAAAATCAATAAAAAAATACAGTTGTCACACATTCAAGACATCAGTTCTAAAAAGCAAGCATATAATGCCTAACTTTCAATTACATTTCACAATTTAACTCTCCCACCTGAGAGAGAAAAAATTGAGAAAGAAATATTTTGTAGATTTAAAATTATCAAAATGGATACAATATATGTACTTATTAAACAATGTCCTGCTAAACCTTAAGAATATGGTTATTGGTAATTCAAGTCAAATAAATATTGTACATAGTTTTAAAAAGTAATTGAACTGTTCTAGATTATGGTAAATCTGTACCAGTAAAGTCCCTTATGTGTGGAAGCCATACTCAGACTCTCAAAATTATTTTTACACAATATTTTTACCATTTATAAAAACACTTCAACTAGGTATAAAGAAAGAAATGAATTTGACATGTATAGTGAAAGAAATAATAGTGAATATAGTGCACTAAACATATATATGTACTGCCTATTACAGCTGCTAAATGCACCCACATCCCAATGATGACATCATGAAAGAAATAGGGACACCAATGAGCTACTTACAATATTTACATAATTTTACTGTTGTCATTTATGATAATGCAATAGTTTCAGAGCAGAGCAGAGGACTTAAGGAAACTATAAGTTACTGGGTTTAAAAGAACCATGTCTTCTTTTTAAAATTTTTGATCATTATTTTTATGCATCTTATGATTTGGGATAAATACTAAAATGCAAAATAACTATATCATCTATAGGTGAAGGTTGAAAAAATTGGCCGGTTATTTGTTGTACCCTATATACTGTATAGTTATCCATGCTTTAAAAAGATTTTATACTTCTCCAATAAATGAGGCAAACAGCATCATCTCCAAACTTATAATTGAAGAGGGCTTCTTTACATTGTACTGTTGCATATGTTTATTTTTATTGCCATTTTAACCTTTATTATGATTTATTGAAAATGCTAACTCTGTAACAACATTCAGTCTTGCACTCTATTCATAAGTCAAGTTGAAATATGGGAAAAATAAAATGTGACTATAATGAATTATTTCTAATATTGTCACATTTCTAGTATTGTCTGTCATGTATAACTTTTCCTTATCTTAGAATTCAAATAGCTCCATATGTTTGATTACAATAAAGTGCCTAATTTTTTCTGATGTAGTAATACATCTGTGCAATAAAATTGGTAATTATGTAGAATTATTCTTCATTGGGTAGAAAATAAAGTTTTCATTAACAATTGCAAAATGGCATAAATCTTTGTATTGTTACTCAGAATTACATCTTTTTTAAGGAAGAAAGGACAAAACACCACTCTGAGAAGAAACTGTTTGAAATTAACTTTAAAAAAAATGAAATAAAACATCATGTTCAATGTATTTTATGCCATTACTTCTATGTATGCAGGTATTTACTCTTTTCAGTCTGTCATTTTTACTTTTGTTCACTGTCATAAGTTATAAAGACATTGCTTTATATCTCTGATACTGGCATCTTGCCTGGGAAATGTTATACTGTGACACTAACTTGGATATGCAGAGGCAGCTAATTAAAGATCATTTGAAATACTCTGGTTTCCCTGGTAATGTCCACATCTGTTTATTTCTTTCTCTTGCCTAATTTATGTGGATAGGACTTCCTCCACTATGTTCAACAGAAGTAGTAAGAGTGAGTATCTCTGTCTTACTCCTGGTCTTAGGAGTTGAACATCACGTTGAACATGATGTTACTCTGAGCTTGTCATATATGGATTTGACTATGTTGAGGCACATTCTTTGTATACCTACTGTGGTGAGAGATTTTATCATGAAAGTATGTATAATGGTAAGCTAATATTTGATAGGGACATCAAAAATATACAATGAGGAAAGAATGATCTTGTCAATAAATATCACTAGGAAAACTGAATGTCTACATGCAAAAGAATGAAACTGAACAATTTTCTTATACCAATCACAAAAAATTAATTCAAAATATAAGGCTTAAATATTAAGATCTACAACCATAAAACTTCCACAAGTAAATATAGGTAATAAGCTCCATGATATGGGTCTTGGCAATGACTTTTCGGATATAACATAAAAGCACAAGCAACAGAAGCAAAAATAAGTGGAACTACACCAAACTTTAAAGTTTCTGCACAATAACAACAATAAAAATCCATATAATGAAAGGACAACCTATTAAATGGGGGGAAAATTTGCAAACTATGGTAAACCCGTGATATAGGGTTAGTATCCAAAATATATGAGAGGCTAATACAAGTCAATAGCAAAAAAACACAGATAATTTTATTTAAAAATATGGTCAATGTCCTAAATAGATATTCCTTCAAAGAAATCATACAATAGGCTAATAGAAACATGAAAAGGTGCTCAACATCACAAGTTATCAGGGAAATGCAAATGAAAACACCAATGAGTTATAATCTCACACCTGATAGGATGACTATTACCGAAAACACAACAGGTAACAAGTGTTGGTGAAAATATAGAGAAAAGGGAACATGTGTACATTTTTCCTGGGAAAATAAGTTAGTACAGCCATTATGGAAAACAATTTGAGGCTTCTTCAAAAAACTTAAAATAGAACTACCACATGATCCAGCAATCTCATATATATATATATATATATATATATACACACACACATATATATATGCGCACATATATACGTTGAACATGATTTTACTCTGAGCTTGTCATATATGGCTTTGCTAATGTTGAGATACATTCTTTGCATATCTATTTTGGTGAGTGTTTTTTTTTTTTATCATGAAAGCATGTATAATGGTAAGCTAATATTTGACAAGGATATCAAGAATATAAAATGAGGATACATATATATTCTCACACACACATATATATGAAAGAAAAAAATTATTTTGAAGAGATTTCTGAACTCCCATGTTCATTACATTATTTACAATAGCTTACACATGGAAACAACCTAAGTGTGTCCATTAATGAAGTGTGTCCATCAATGGACAGATAAATGGATAATGAAGATGTATTTAAATAAAGAAAAATCCTTCCAAATAATGAGACATGAATGAATCTGGAAGTAATTATGCTAACTGAAATGAGTCAGGCATAAAAAGACAAGTGAGTTATGTTCTCACTTATATGTGGAATCTAAGTCAAACTCATACAAACAGAGAGTTCTGGGGGTTGCTAGGACCTGGGGGTAGGGCAAACTGGGGACATATTTTTCAAATGGTACAAATTTCAGTTATAAGATGAATAAGTTCTGGGAGGATCTAATGTACAGCATGGTAACTATAGTTAATAATGCTGCATTGTAAACTTGAAATTTGCTAAGATTTTAAATGTTCCCACCATAAAGCGCACACACACACACACACAAAATAGTAACTAGGTAAAGAAATAGATGTTTTAATTAACTTAAATATGGCAATCATTTATATATGTATATATATGTATCAAATTACCACATCATACACCGTAACAATTTTGTCAGTTAGACCTCAATAAATCTATTGAAAAGAAGAAAGTAGAAAACAGTATAGGATTCTAGAATTTGCCAACCAGAAAGAAGTAAAAGACTTGTCTTAAGCAGTTGATAAAGGATAGTTTGTAGATCTAAGAAAATGGCCACAGTTATAAGTCCACAAATGACCACACAGAAAGGGTTTTAGGAAATAAGATGCCTCAAAGAGTGACAAGGAGAATAAAAAAGACAATGTCAGATTAAAATTGTATTTTACTAATCTATTATTTTGTATCTTGCAGCATTTTCTCAACAATATTGTAAAAGTAAAGTCAGAAGTTACAGTCATTTTAAAGAATTCTTAGTGTATGGAATCCTCAAATTGTGCATAAAATATAAGTAAAATGTAACTATGTCAATGAAACGTATTTTCAAAGAATTTTCCCTTCATCTCATGCTAGTGAGTACACTCTATGTTTAAATTAGAATAAACATATTAATAAAAATAGGAATTGTATTTGGGAAAGTGTGCCTTTCACACTTCTTTTATGTTTTCAAATTTTTCTTTGCCTGAAAAGCAAAGAATATAGTTGAAAACAGAAAGAATTGTTAAATTATTAAAGTCCAAATTCATTGATCAAAAATTGTTAGACATGAATTTGCATTTTTAAAAGTTACTTTTATTGCAAATTAGAAGGTGGCAGTTTTGTATAGTAAAATATATTGACTCAATAATTAATACCACATCTTGTTTGGGGTGCTGATTTCTATATGCATTCTAAAAAGAGTGACAAAAGCCCCAAATAAACAATATATGCAATAAAGATAAAATTACTGAACTTATTAAAACATACCAAATTTACCTAGCCAAGTGTTTTTATTACAAAACAACAACCAAAAACATTTTAAATAAAATCTCTTAAAACTATTTTAAATATGCCCTAGATTGGATAAGAGCTTAGGAGAAAGGAATCACAGCAAGTGTCCTGTGATTCATCTGTCTCCTTATTACTGGTTGCTGCTTTCACAGAGAAACAACAAAAAGAGTCAATTCAATCTAATTGCCTTGTAAGCTTATTGATAACTAACTTCTTGTTAAATAGACTAATATTTGTGAGGAGGAGAGTTCTCATATACAAAATGTTTTGAGAAGGATGGCCCTAGTTTAGAATTACTATGACAAACAAACCTATAATCTATGGATTTATGAGGTATTGGCCAGGCACGGTGGCTTACGCCTGTAATCCCAGCACTTTGGGAGGTCAAGGTGGGCGGATTATCTGGGGTCATGAGTTCCAGACCAGCCTGACCAACATGGAGAAACCCCGTCTCTACTAAATATACAATTAGTCCGGCATGGTGGCGCATGCCTGTAATCCCAGCTACTCAGGAGGCTGAGGCAGGAGAATCCCTTGAACCCAGGAGGCGGAGGTTGCAGTGAGCCGAGATCATGCCATTGCACTCCAGCCTGGGCAACAAGAGTGAAACTCTGTCTCAGAAAAAAAAAAAAAAAAGAGAGAAAGAGAGAATGTCAATGTTATATAAGCTGTGAAAATCCTTGGGGCATAAAATAGGAAGATTTAATAAATTTAAATATTTTCCTCTGGTTAAATGGACCCACAAAACTTAGAGACTTCATGTATTTTTCTGGAACATGAAGTGCATGTCCAATATGGGAAAGAAGCACCTGGGAAGACACACAACTTTCAGTGGTCAGGGGTTCCACATAACTCCCTGCTCTGCTGTGTCCCATGACTGCTTAGAACCTTGAAATCATTATCAAAGATTGATAATAATTATCTTTGATAATTGTCAAAAATTGATATTTAATAAGGTCTCTGATTCATGTGAATCTAATTTAACAAAGCAATCCTTTGTGTTAGCTCAAAGCCCCATCTCCAGCCAGTACTCAAGAAAACCTAGATTAAAAGGTAATAGTCTTGTTTAAAATATTTAAACCAGTAAATTATATTAATAACCATATGAATTAACAATGATATACCAGATAACTAATTCATATTTACCTTCAGTAGAGAAGACCTATAGATAACTCACAAATTCTTTCACAAATCAGAACAAATGTACACATTACCTTGTGGAAATAAATGAAGACCAACCAAATGAAAACAAGAAAAGTCTATTCATTCAAAGTATGTTAGGCCATTCTTGCATTGCTATAAAGAAATAACTGAGGCTGGGTAATTTATAAAGAAGAAAATAATTAATTGGCTCACAGTTTTGCAGGCTGGACAATGCATGACACCACTATCTGCTTGGCTCCTAAGGAGGCCTCAGCAAGTTTTTTACTCATGGCAGAAAGTAAAGTGGGAACAGGCATGTCACATGTTGACAGCAAGAGCAAGAGAGGGAGAAGAGGAGGTATCACACACTTTTAAACTAACAGATATCATGAGAACTCACTCATGACAAGGACAACACCAAGAGAATGGCACTAAACCATTCATGAGAAATCTGCCCCTATGATCTAATCACATCCCACCAGGCCCCACCTCCAACATTGGAGAGGATTACAATTCAACATAAGATTTAGAGGGGACAGCATCAAAACTCATTCTTTCATTTCCTGGCCCCTAAAATCTCATGTTCTTCTCATATTGCAAAATACAATCATGCCTTCTCAACAGTCCCACAAAGCCCTAATTTGTTCCAACATCAAGTCCAAAGTCCTAAGTCTCATCTGAGACTCATCTCCTTCTACCTATTAGCTTGTAAAATCAAAATAAGTTATTTATTTCTATGACACAATGGGCATACAGGCATTAGGTAGGCATTAGGTAGACATTCCCATTCCAAAAGGGAGAAATTGGTCAAAAGACAGGGACTAAAATCCCCATGGAAGTCTGAAACCCAGCAGGGCAGTCATAAAGCTCCAAAATAATCTCCTTTGACTCCATATCTTGCATTTTTTTTTTTTTTTTTTTTTTTTTTTTGTCACAGGTGAGCTCCCAAGGCCTTGGGCAACCATACTCCAGTGGTTTCATGAGTGCCACCCACATGGCTATTTGGGTTGGAGTTGAATACCTGTGGCTTTTTCAGGCACAGGATGAAAGCTACCAGTCGATCTACCATTCTGGGGTCTGTAGGATGGTGGCCTCTTTCCCACATTTCCACTAGGCAGTGCCCCAGTGGGGACTCTGTGGGACATCTGACCTTTCTGCAGGGCTCCGCTCCTCCAGCAGGATTCTGTCTAGGCACCCATGCTTTCTCACACAGCCTCTGAAATCTAGGCAGAGGCTGCCAAGTCTCCTTCATTCTTGCACTCTGTGAGCCCACAGGCTTAACACCATGTGGAAGCTGCCAAGTCTTACGCTTGTCCTTCTGGAGCAGTGGCCCTAGATGTACCTGGGGCCCTTTGAGCCGAGGCTGGAGCTGGAGTGGCCTGGATACAAGGAGCAGTGTCCTGAGGCTGTGCAGGGATTAGCAGAAGCTCAAAGGAAGGCAGAGTGAGACAGTTTATATGATAGAAAAAGCAAAGGGAAGAATCCAGGTGTACTCTGGGTGGAGGATGTTGGTGTGAAGAAGGTATAGGTGGACTAATTTGAAATAGGGCATCCTATGTGATTGGTTAGGGTGCACATTTGGGTTTTTCTGGTGGGTCCTAAATTGATAGTGGAAATAACAATTAGGAAAACTTTCAGTTATGGATCAAGCCAAAGCTTTTTGGGCTGATTATTACAACAGTTATTGTTTAGCTTCCTGGATTACTGCTAGAATTGGTAGGTTTTTTTTTTTTTTTTTTTTGAGACGGAGTCTCGCTCTGTCATCCAGGCTGAAGTGCAGTGGTGCAATCTCGGCTCACTGCAAGCTCCGCCTCCCGGGTTCACGCCATTCTCCTGCCTCAGCCTCCCGAGTAGCTGGGACTACAGGTGCCCGCCACCACGCCCGGCTAATTTTTTGTGTTTTTAGTAGAGACGGGGTTTCTCTGTGTTAGCCAAGATGGTCTCAATCACCTGACCTCATTATCTGCCCGCCTCGGCCTCCCAAAGTGCTGGGATTACAGGTGTCAGCCACCGCTCCCGGCCAGAATTGGTGGTCTTTTAACAAGACTGACTTAGAGACAATAGGCTAGCTTCCTGGGCTGGCTACTTTATATAACATGTCAGTTTCCTGGGCTGATGCTACAGATTATGGGCCAGCTTTCTAACTTTATATATGATCTGGCCATTGTCCACATGTATCTCTAGTCTCCAAAATTTCACATAAAATACCCTGTTATTCATCGATAATTACAAATTCACTAGACAATTTGTTAACTCAAGTGTTTCATTGCCTAAGTAGATATGAAGTGATTGACTAGTTACCATTTAAAAAATCAAAATATTAAATATAAAATTATCCATTTTTCAATTTTAGATTCCTAAAAATTTGAACAAATGTCATAGCTTTTGCTAACACTGATAATTTTAAATACATTTTAGTTTGTCTTTTCATATATGTGAAATTTATCTGAAGCCTTTTTCTATCTTCTGAAATTTATCTGAGCCTTAAATAGTTATTGAGAGTCTTCACAATTCATAGAACACTCCAGATGCAAGGTTATTGACAAAGCATAGTATGATGTAAACTTGTTTGTTGGAGTTATATAGTCATAATCATAGGTTTGGATTGTTTTCAAAAATTTTATGTATTCCTGAATTCACAACCTATTGCTTTCTTAATGATTATTGTTCACGTGGGTAGTAGAGATGTCTTAGAGTAAGGTAGCCTATCATTTTAGTATAATTCTGTTTATATTTTTGTTGCTTTGAATATTCTTTTGTGCCAATTACAGTACACATCCTTTGACAAGATTTCTCTACGATTATTGTTTGATATAATGTATTCAATTTGATGCCCCAGTTAATGATGAGTACAGGATATTGCATAGAAGCAATAATAAATTTTTAAATTTTTAAATAAATTTTGCATATCCAAATAGTATGTTGCTTTGTAGATGAACAATTCTATTTGATTCAATGGTGAAGATGTATTGTTAATAATTTTATAATGATCTACACATTTTATGAAACTGTGTTTGATTTAAGAAGAGATTAAATGCCGGGCGCGATGGCTCAGGCCTGTAATCCCAGCACTTTGGGAGGCCGAGGCGGACGGATCACCAGGTCAGGCGATTGAGACCATCCTGGCTAACACGGTGAAACCCCGTCTCTGGTAAAAATACCAAAAAAATGAGCCGGGCATGTTGGCGGCGCCTGTGGTCCCAGCTACTAGGGAGGCTGAGGCAGGAGAATGGCGTGAACCCGGGAGGCAGAGCTTGCAGTCAGCCGAGATCACGCCACTGCACTCCAGCCTGGGCGACAGAGCGAGACTCTGTCTCAAAAAAAAAAAAAAAAGAGATTTAATTCTAGGGTTACAAAATAAAAAAAAAAATGTATATACACACACACACACAACACATATTTTATGATGCTTATTAAAGATCATCATAGTTATAGGTGTACCTTCTGCCCTTTGTTGTTTGATAAAAAATAAAAATTGATGATACGCATTTATAAAGGAGGGCATAGCAATTTGTCTAATCAAAATTATTTGGAGGGTTTTGAAATGCTTAGATATAAGGTTTTTGCTTTGGTTTTATGTTTTACTCTTTGCAACTTCAGTCTTGAGTCTGCATCTGTGCACTAAACAAAATAAGAAGGGCATCATAAAATGAGAAATTTTACTGCTAAAAATCAGTGGCTGTCAATTATGACACATAACAGAAGGTCAAAATAAAACATCTCAGGTAGCTCTCTTACCTTTGTAAATATGCTTGTAATTAAACTTAGATTAAATTCTAGGATGACAAACTTAAAAAAATATATATTTATATGTATATATATGTATGTATATATATATACACACAACACACACATATTTTATGATGCTTATTAAACACCATCATAGTTGTAGGTGTAACTTTTGCCCTTTACTGTTTGATAAAAAATAAAAATTGATGGTATGCATTTATAAAGGAGGACAGTAGCAATTTGTCTAATCAAAATTTTAATTAACTTCTCTGGAGGGTTTTGAAAGATTTTGTTTTGGTTTTGTGTTTTAGTCTTTGTGACTTCGGTCTTGAGTCTGCATCTGTGCACTAAACAAAATAAGAAGGGCATCATAAAATGATGAGAAATTTTATTGCTAAAAATCAGTAGCTGTCAATTATGACACATAACAGAAGGTCAAAATAAAACATTTTGAGTAGCTCTCTTACCTTTCTAAATATGCTTCTAATTAAACTTAAATTTATCTCTATAATTTTTTTAATATCCACAATTTGAAGCTCAAATTTAAATTTAAACATAGGCACCATATCTACATGTATTTACCCTATTCTCCACTTGTGTATGAATAGCAAGGAAGCAAACTGTACCAGCTTTCTCCTGATATGTCTCCAAACTAGATCTTTCCTGATTTAAACATAGAAGATCTCACTGTGATAAAAATTTTTCTACTTATGTACCAGTACTGAATCACAGATCTTTTTCAACATCCAAGCTTTCCTTATGTGAATTGGAGTATGGCATAAAATGATCAAATAAGAATTTGAAAGGTTAATTGAGAAGACATGTGGGCTTGATTGTCTTCACTATTTATAAGCACAAGTAGACTAGCAATACTTCTGTTTAAAGACTAGTCTACAAATTTTTAAATTAAGAGGAATATTTGAACATCACAGTACAAGGGATTACCAAAACATGTTCTGAAATTGTGATAAATGTGCATGGTATCTAATTGCTTTGGGTGAAATATCAATTACTTTTAATAACTGGCAGGGATTTAATATATTGGTATGACATCATTTTTCCCCAAGTAAATATTTTTATAGCATCATCATCAAAGAATTCCAGAAAATATAATAAGCATGAAACTTCATATAATAGAATCATACGTAGATTTTTGATGTACAGAGAGATGGCAATATTTTAAGAAATAAGAAAGACAAAGGAACAAAGTAAGCATCTACATGAATGAACAATTACTCTAGTCCAGAATTTAGTAATTATACACTATAACTGGATCAATAGCAATGTTATTAAAAACAAAAAAGGAAACTATTATAGATTAAAAGAACATAATTAAGTGCACCATGTAAACTTTTATTATATCCTAATTTATTAAAAATTATAAAAGGATTTTTGGAATTATTGGGGGAATTTGAATATTAGCAGGTTGTTAAGTTATATTGTCATCTCTGATAATTTACTAGGCTTTCAAAATGACATCATAATTATGTAGCAGGTATCATTATTTTTAGGAGAAGCATGATGTACTATTCCATTGTAAAGAATTATGATGCCTGCAATTTTCTTTAAAATTATTTAGAAATCATAAAAATGTAGTATTTATATACATGCCCTATCAGTGAATAGAGTGGAATACTAATTTGTTCTTGTAAGTAGAGGCTATATGTGTGCTCACTGTGTTATGTCACATATGAAAAATGTTTGAAACAGAAAACACTAGAAAGGTGAAGACAAAAATGAGAAGAAATTAAGCTCTACTGAAGTGTCATCTTCTGAAGTGATGACACTTTGTGGTGGGATCTTTAAATTATTCCTGACCTAGGGGGAATGGATGGGGATGAAGGTGGTGAGTGCGCACTAAAAGGTCTGAATTCTGTTTCCAAGCATCCATCCGTCTCAAATGAGTCTTGACTTTCAAATTCTAAAATCTGCCACATGCAACACAAGTGTGGAGAGAAAAATAATGATTTGTGAAATGTCCGGCACAGAAATACAGGATAAGAATATGAGCAGGATGGAGGGTTATTTCATTCATTTGTTCAAGTCACCTAAAAAATAGGGGACTTAAAGTAGTCAAATATAATTTCACAGGATGAAACTAGCCTGAAATTATTCAAAGTAGCCCAAGACAACTTTCAGGAAGAGACAAGCATTCTGCTCAAATTGAGAAAATATGTTTATTTTATCCATTTACCCTGTATATTTGTTTCACAACTCCCTGTTCGGATCTAAGAGAAGCACTATTATGTCTTATATATATAAAATATATATTATATAATATATATAATATATACTATATAATATATAAATATTATATATTATATAATATATTATATAATATAAATATTATATATTTATATTTATATATAATATAAATATTATATATTTATATTATATATAATATAAATATTATATATATAAATATTATATATAATATATAATATATATAATATAAATATTATATATTATATAATGTATATAATATATAATATATTATATAATGTATATAATATATAATATATTATATATTATATCATATATATAATATATAATACATATAATATAAATATTATATATTATATCATATATATAATATATATAATACATATAATATAAATATTATATATTATATCATATATAATATATATAATATAAATATTATCTATTATATCATATATATAATATATATAATATAAATATTATCTATTATATCATATATATAATATATATAATATAAATATTATCTATTATATCATATATATAATATATATAATATAAATATTATCTATTATATCATATATAATATATATAATATAAATATTATCTATTATATCATATATATAATATATATAATATAAATATTATCTATTATATCATATATATAATATATATAATATAAATATTATCTATTATATCATATATATAATATATATAATATAAATATTATCTATTATATCATATATAATATAAATATTATCTATTATATCATATATAATATATAATATAAATATCATATATTATATCATATATAATATATATAAATATTATCTATTATATCATGTATATAATATATAATATATATTTTATATATTATGTTTTATATTAAATATAAAATATTTTTTAAATTTTATATATTTTATATATAGTATATAGTATTTATAAAATACTATATATTTTATATATATATACTTTATATAGTATTATATATAATTATATATAAAATTATATCTTATATATAATAAAATATAATTTTATATATAATATATACTATTTATATATAATATATAGTATATTATATAAAATATATATCATATATAAAATATATTATATATAATATAAAATATATAGTATAAAATATATATTATATGATATATAATTTAGAAATCATAAAATATATATTATATTATATTATATTATATAAAATATATATAATATTATATAATATTATATAATATAAAATATATATTATATTTTATATATTATTATATTATATTATTTTATATATATTTTATAAATTTATAAAATTTATATTATATTATAATATATAATATAATATAATTATATAAATATAATATATATAATAAATAAATATAATAAATATAATAAACTAAATATAATATTTAGTTTGCAGTTTTACTCGTTTAAATTAAGAACTTCAGAAGTGTTTTGGATAAACTAAATTATGACTTTTACGGAAACATCAAATGTTAAACCTTCAAAACGTATTCACTCTAAAATAACCCAAAATGCCAGTTAGTTAGGCAAAGAGATTTCCAGGTCAGAGATTCTCTGCTTATGACAAAGACTTTGTTGATATTAAAACACCATTTTGACCAGGAAACTTGTGCCAATTGAAGCTTTTTCATAATTCTGTCTTTCTCTAATCTATAAACTTAACCCTTACAATGGTAAGAAAATTTCTTCTTTGGAAGAAATCAAATATCCTCAATTTTTATTCAGTTCTCTCAACATGTCCTGTGTCACTGACTTTCCTCGCAGTATAGACCAGAATTGCCCAGGATAATCCACGAATTATAGTTGTGGTCTGGCAGAAATTACTTAACCTTTCTGGGGATTCATTTTTTCCTTATCAACAACAACAACAAAAAAAATTGAAACACCACAACCACCACCATTTATCAAGCTACTATTTTGTATCAGGCAACATTCTAAGAAAATTACTCATAATAACTCACTCATGTAATATTCCCTTCTTCACTACTTGCTATTGCTTTTCAGTTTTCAGATGAGAAAATTGAAATACAAACTGTTTCAGTCTAAGGTCACACATCTAAGAAGTGTTGGAGCCAGAATCCAACAATTTCATCTGGCTTCAAAGTTTATACCCTCAACACTTACGGTATACTGCCTCTATTATAAGCACTGTGGCTCTGTTAATGGTGGCCAATTTTCAACAGATGAGTGCTACGGAATTTTATCTGTTACCTATTTTTAAGGCAAATAACATTAGAGATACACTGATTGAATCAAAACTGTTAAGTTTTTTTTTCCCTTTCTTCCTATCCTTGCACTGGGACTGAAAACACCACTGAGAAACTGAGACTTTCTTCAACGTAGTTTGGCAATTATTTTAAAATATTTCCCAAACAAATTTAAGTTCACACTTCTTAGGCAACTAATAGATTGCATAAAGATGATTGTTTACATTTTAAATTCTCTAGGTGAGTGTTCTATTTATAGGAATTTCCTTTAGAAATTTCTATGTTAATATTGAAATCACTTTATTTTTAATGATTTTCAATGATTTTCTACCATACTCTCTTACTTCTGTGGTAACATATCTTAAGATTAAAAAGTGGATTAATTTTTAAATACTAAAATGAGAAAACCTGAATTCCCTTATAATCAAACTTGGAGATCATTTTAGAAGAAATGGGAAAGATCATTATCCATAGAAATACACCTTTTATAATTAAAAGATTCTTTGCTACCTTATGATTCAGTATTTTAGTTATATTTTTATGCCTTGATCTCTCCTTCCTTGAATCATGAATGTTTCTAAACTTTCAAGACAATTTATCATAAGGAAATGTTAAAAGGTACAGAGATAAAACAGAGTCTATACCTCTAAAATATAGTATTTTTTCACTTTTATTTTAGGTTCAGGACTATTATCTGCAGGTTTATTATATAGGTAAATTGCATGTCACAGGGGTTTGATGTGCAGATTTTGTCACCCAGGCAATAAGCATAGTAATCAATAGGTAGTTTTTCTATCCTCACCGTACTCCCACTCTCCACCCTCAAGTAGGCCCAAATGTCTGTTGTTCCCTTCTTGGGTCCATAGGTACTCAATATTCAGATCCCACTGATAAGTGAGAATGTGCTGTATTTTGTTTTCTCTTCCTGTGTTAGTTTGCTTAGAATAAGTGCTTCCAGCTCCATCCATTTTGCTGCAAAGGACATGATATTACTCTTTTTTACAGCTGCTTACTATTCTATGGTGTATATGTACAACCATTTTTCTTTCTTTTTTTTTTTTTTTTTTTTTTTTGAGACGGAGTCTTGCTCTGTCACCCAGGCTGGAGTGCAATGGTGCAATCTTGGCTCACTGCAACCTCCGCCTCCTGGGTTCAAGCGATTCTCCTACCTCAGCCTCCTGAGTAGCTAGGATGACAGGCACACATCACCATGCCTGGCTAATTTTTGTATTTTTAGTAGAGACGAGGTTTCACCATGTTGGCCAGGCTGGTGTCAAATTCCTGACCTCGTGATCTGCCTGCCTCAGCCTCCCAGAGTGCTGGGATTACAGGCATGAGCCTGATTTTTTGACTTTTTATTAACAGCCATTCTGACTGACATGAGATGGTATCTCACTGTGGTTTTAGTTTGCATTTCTCTATTGATCAGAGATCTTGGGCTTTTTTTTTTCATATGCTTGTTGGCTACATGTATGTATTCTTTTGAAAATTTTCTATGTCCTTTGTGCACTTTTTAATGGGGTTCTTTGGGTTTTTTCTTGTAAATTTGTTTACATTCCTTACAGATTCTAGATATTAGACCTTTGATGGATGCATAATTTGCAGTTATTTTCTCCCATTGTGTAGATTTTTCTGTTTACTCTGTTGATAGTTTCCTTTGCTGTGCAGAAGTTCTTTAGTTTAATTAGACCTCATTTGTCCATTTTTGCTTTGGTTGCAATTGCTTTCGGCATCTTCGTTATGAAATCTTTGCCAGTTCCTATGTCCAGAATGGTATTGCCTAGGTTGTCTTCCAGAGTTTTTATAGTTTTGGGGTTTTTTGATTCTTTATTCCATCTTGAGTTGATCTTAGTAAATATTGTAAGGAAGAGGTCCAGTTTTAATTTTCTGCATATGGCTAGGCAGTTATCACAACACCATTTATTGAATAGGGAGTCTTATCCCCATTGCTTGTTTTTGTCGGCTTTGTCAAAGATGAGATGGTTTTAAGTGTGTGGCCTTATTTCTGGGCTCTTTATTCTGTCCCTTTGGTCTATGTTTCTGTTTTTGTACCAGTATTATGCTGTTTTGGTTACTGTAGCCCTGTAATATAGTTTGAAGTCAGATAGTGTGATGCCTCTGGATTTGCTCATTTTACTTAGGATTACCTTGGCTATTGGGGCTCCTTCAATATGAATCTTAAAATAGTTTTTTCTAGTTCTGTGAAGAATGTCGTTAGTTTGATAGCAATAGCATTGCACTGGTAAATTGCTTTGGACAGTATGATCATTTCAGTGATATTGAATCTTCCTATGCATTATCATGGAATGGTTTTTCCATTTGTTTGTGTCTTCTCTGATTTCTTTGAGGATTTACATTTCTCATTATAGAGAACTTTCACCTCCCTGGTTACCTGTATTCCTAGGTATTTTATTTTTTGTGTGGCTAGTGTGAATGCAATTGCTTTCCTGATTTCGTTCTCAGGTTGGCTGTTGTTGCTGTATAGAAATGTTACTGATTTTTGTACACTGATTTTGTGTCTTGAAATTTTGCTAAAGTAGTTTATCAGCTGAAGGAGCTTTTGGGGTTTCCTAGATATAGAATCATGTTATCTGCCAACAGGGATAATTTGACTTCTTCTCTTCTTATTTGGATGTCCTTTATTTCTTTCCCTTGCTTACTTGCTCATACCAGGACATCCAATGCTATGTTGAACTGGCATGGTAAGAGCAGGCATTTTTGTCATTTTTTGGTTTTCCAAGGGAATGCTTCCAGGTTTTGACCTTTCAGTTGGCTGTGGATTTGTCATAGATGGCGCTTATTATTTTGAGGTATGTTCCTTCAATACCTAGCTTGTTGAAAGTTTTTAACATGAAGCATGTTGAATTTATTAAAATCCTTTTCTGTGTGTATTGACATGGTCATGTGGTATTGCTCTTTAATTCTTTTTATGTGATGAATCACATTTATTGATTTGCATGTGTTGAACCAATCTTATATCTCAGGGAGAAAGCCTACTCTATCATGGTGGATTAGCTTTTTGATGTGCTGCTGGATTTAGTTTGCTAGTTATTTTGTTGAGGATTTTTGCATTATTTTCATCAAGTGTATTAGCCTGATGTTTCCTTTTTTTGTTGCATGTCTCTGCAAGGTTTTGATATCAGGATGACGCTGTCCTCATAGAATGAATTAGGGATGACTCCTTCCACCTTGATTGTTTGTAATAGTTTCATTAGGTATGGTGTCAGCTCTTCTCTATACATCTGGTAGTGGGGGCAGAAGGTTGAGGTTGTGAAAAGCTTTAGAATAAGATGAGTAGAAAATGACAACTTGACTAATCTTCATGGAGAGGCGGATAATAAAAGTCTGGTCCTGGGTTTTTTTTACTGATTCCATTTCAAAGATTATTATTGGTCTATCCAGGAATTCTATTTCTTTCTGTTTCAGTCTTGGGAGGGTGTATGTGTCCCAGAAATATCCATTTACTCTAGATTTTCTAATTTGTATGTATAACAGTGGTCATAGTAGACTTTGATGGTTATTTGTATTTCTGTGGGATCAGTGGTAACATTCCCTTTGTCATTTTTAATTGCGTTTATTTGGATCTTCCATCTTTTCTTCTTTGTTGAGCGCTCTCAATGTCTTCCCTCTGAAGATCTGCTAGGAATGTGCCAGTCTTCCCAATGTCCTGGTTCCACAGTAGGAGATGTTCTTCCTGGCTGTCTAGTCAGCCATCTTGGAATAGGAATTGAGTTTTGCATTTCTATTCAACTGGCCATCCTGTGCCTTTTCATTGATGCATTTAGTCCATTTACATTCAAGATTAGCATTGATATGTGCTGATTTAATCCTGTCATCATGTTGTTACCTTGTTTTTATGCAGACTTGTTTGCGTGGTTGCTTTATAGAGTCACTGGTTTAGGTAATTACATGTGGTTTGGTAGTGGCTTGTAATGGTTTCTGTTTCCATATTTACCAGTCCCTTCAGGACTTTTTGTAAAGCAGGTCTGGTAGTATTTAATTCCTTCTACACAGCTTTTCTGAAAAGGGTCTTATTTCTACTTATGAATCTTAGTTTGGCCAGCTATAATTTTTTTTGGTGGAAAATTCTTAGCTTTAAGAATGCTGAATGTACACTCCCAATCTCTTCTGGCTTGTAGTTTTTCTGCTGACAAGTCTGCTGTTAGCCTGATGGGGTTCCCTTTGTAGGTGACCTGCCCCTTCTCTCTAGCTACCTTTAACATTTTTTCTTCCATTTCAACCTTGGAGAATCTGATGACTATGTGCCTTGGGGATGGTCTTCAGGTGTAGCATTTTGCAGAGGGTCAGGGCTTTTCCTGAATTTGAATGCTGACCTCTCTAGTGAGGTTGAGGAAATTTTTATGGACAATATCCTGAAATATGTTAACCACATTGCTTGGTTATCTCCCTCTCTTTCAGGAATGCTAGTCGGTCATAGATTAGGTCTCTTTACGTAATCCCATATTTCTCAGATATTTTATTCTTCCTAGTTTTTCTTTATTTTCGTCTAACTTAATTATTTCAGAGAACTGGTCTTTGAGCTCTGAGATTCTTTTCTCAGCTTGCTTGATCGATTGTTAATACTTGCGATTGCATTATCAAATTCTTATGTTTTTCAGCTCTATCAGATCACTTCGTTTCTGTCTCATAATAGCCATTTCGTCTCTCAGCTTCTGTATCCTTTTATCGTCATCCTTAGATTCCTTGAATTAGGTTTTGACTTTCTCTTGTCAATGAACTTTATTCATAACCATATTTTGATTCCATGGGTGTTATTTCAAACATTTTAGTCTGCTTAAGAACCATTGCTGGGGCACTAGTGTGATAATTTGGAGGTAAGAAGACACTCTGGCTTTTAGAGTTTCCAGTATTCTTGCACTGGTTCTTTCTCAACTATGGGCCTGATGTTCCTGTGATCTTTGAAGTTGCAGTCCCTTTGATGTTTTCATGAAATTTTATTCTCTTGGATCTCCTTGGGTGATTGTAGTATAAGGTGGCTTCAGTCGACTGGCTTCATTTCTGGAAGATTTTAGGGGGCCAAGGCTCAGCTCAGGACTCCTGGGCTGTGTGCTTTTACTATCGGGAGCTGGTATCAGGCCTCCAACTTTGTTATTTGGCCCCTCAAAGTTAGGAATCTGCTGTGCTGGAAGGGCCTAGTTGTGCCTAGACCACTGCTCACCAAACTCCAATGGATGGTGCCAGCCAGAGCACTTCAGCAGGCCGTGGCATCAGGGTCCTAGCTGATTTGCACTTGACAACAGCAGTAGCAGAGTTGTGGAGTACACTGTTGTCAGCTGTGTTGGAGCGCCAGCACAAGGGTGCTGGCTTCTATGCAAGTGTGTGCAGCAGTGGCAGCATGGCATGAAGTGGGTGGAAGAGGGCTTGCCATCCGTGCATGTGTTTGCACCAGTGGCAGTAGCAGCACAGGAGCAGAGCTGGCAGGCAGAGTGCTGGCTGGTGCCCTCTGTACATGTGTTTATATAGGTAACAGTGGCCATGCAGGGCAGGGTGGCAAGGATGCTCATCTTTGTGGGTAGGTTCATGCCAGCAGTAGTGTCAGTGTGGGGGGTGAGACTCTGGCAGCTGTAGAGTTGATAATATCCATGGGCACCAATGCACTAGCAGCAATGGTGGTACTGGGTGGGGTGGGGCCACTAGTCTCCTTGTCATGCCTTCATCTTCGCGATGGTGGTGTAGCATTGGAAGTGGGGTACACTCATGCAAGCAGCAGTGGCATGATGGGGTGCATGCATACATGCTTGCTGTCAGGGAAAGCTAGGTGAGGTCCACCCATGCACACATGCACGGACAAAATAAGAAAGGAATGGCCATGTGCAACTGTGTGCCAGCAGAGTGGCAGGAGAGAAGCTGCAGTTGGGGGAGGGCATGGGTAGGCTGGTACATGTCTCTGGGGCTACCCTGCTGTAGCTCTCCAACATGTACCATCTGCTATTGCAGGAGCTATGGTGTGGTCCCTAGGGAGGCACCCCAGCTGAGTATCCAAGGTTGCACTGCAAGCAGGCATGGCCAGGCTTGGGCCTCCAGAGAGGCCAGCAGATGAGTGGTTGCCCAGGTTGGACCAGCTCCATCTCATAGACAAGACCACCCTGTTCTGTTCAGGTCTGACAATCCCCTTAAAGCTAAAGTCTCCCAGGGGAGTGAGGCAAGCCTTGAGGGATGGGCATTCCTGGCTGTGCTCCACTATAGACACTCTTACACCAAACCCTCTGGGCTCCACAACAGCTAGAATTCTGTCCTTATTACCACTCTAAGCAGCTCTCACTGCCAGCTCAAGTGTCCTGCTGCCAGGACTCCAGAGGTTCCAGTGAAGAGCAGTTCTGTGTACTCAACTCACCCATTCCTCAGGAATGGTTCAGAGCCCAGAATGAGTCCTGGTGCACAGTAGCCCTGTGCAGGATTCCCAGCTTCCTCCCCCTTCAGCCCAGCATCTGTGTCTTCCCTCCATCCACTCCCAATGCCCTCCAAAGATCTGCACAAAGTACACCAGTCTTCCTGATGTCCCGGTCCCTTGGTGACAGGTGTTCCTCCTGGCTGCATCTACTCGCCCATCTTGAGAGTCTGAACATTTTTTAGATAATATATTAACATCTTCTTTTATTTTAGTAAGGAAGACTTAAAATAGTTAAGAATATTTTTAGTGGATTATTCTGTGTTATCCAATTAAAACCTAAAGCCAAATTAAATACCTAATAAATTAATCCCATTTCAAAAAAGTTTATATCTTTATAATTTATCTTGTTATTTCTTGGAAAAATTTTTCCAATATTTCTTAGAAAAGAAAAGATAGTCATGGAAATTGACTTTTGTAATCCACCTCTCCATGAAGATTAGTCAAAATGTCATTTTCTACTCATTTTATTCTAAATCTGTCTCCTCAGCTTCAACTTTCTGCCCCCACTGCCCATCTCTCACCACTCCTCATCACAATAGATAGTGGGCTAAGTCCTTACTTGCTGACTATCCCAGACTTTCAATCCATAATTGTCAGCCTCAAAAAATATTGAAATGTTTTTAAAAATCTATATTGTAGGAAGGTAATTTTTTATTTTTCATCTGGGAATAATTAACCTAATTTGAAGATGTTTCTTTCCAAATTTTGTGAAATAATTTTAGGGAAAAAATAAGTAGAAGAATAAATGATACATATTTTTTCCAATTTATTAAAGTACGTTTCTTACTGACATAATTGTAGTTTTCACTACTAAGTTCATTATTCTACCACAGAGAAAGGAGTTTTGAGTTCTGTTAATACCTGCTGAGATATATGTCTACTTTGAATATCATACATACATCCAAAAGTATGTCTCTCAAATTTTCCTAGTTTGAGATTTATACCTTTCCCTTAACTAGCTCTTGAACTAACTACTATGAAATAATAAAAAGGCAAAAAAAAGAAATGGATAATTTCTTCCCTGGAGTTCTTGTGGAGGTTTAAATATCAGTTTCTGTATTCCAGGAACTGCTCTGGGGATGCCAGGACTCTTGCAAGTTTATATGATCATTCTGGACTAGTAAGTGCTTTTGTTGTGGGAAGGTGAAGCCTTACTAATACGTTATCTCTGACTATAAGCTGATTCAGAGATAGCGCAAGGGAAAGCCATCTTTGGATAATTCCTGTTTCATACCCACATATGCAAATATCTGCTATTTTTTTCTGCTATTTTGGGGTCTTTTATTAAATTACTACAAAACAATCTATCTGGAAGTTGGGATTCTGCCATATTTCCTGATCCTATTGTGTGTCTAATGGGATCTTAATTTTAAATTTACTTGCTTTTCGACCAATTCATCTTGGCACTGTGCTTGCTTTTATTTTTAGTTACATTTCCATAAGAAAAAATATTATAATTACTCTAGAATATTTTAAATTTCAAAATAAGTTTTATTTTTTCAAAATTTACCCAGTATTATACTACAGAAACATATTTTATAATTCCAAGCTTCTGAAACTATTTATGTAATATGTCAAATAGACAGTGATCAAAATGCTGTTTGAAATAAAAATTCATCATTGAAAAATAGTCTTATTAAAGTTTTCTTTTATAGTTTCTTCCAATTTTAAATTAACTCTATTGAAATCCTTTAATTGATATTTGAATTCTAATTGGTCATTAGTGACATGCAGGAAAGTCTTGTCATTGTATGTTTATTTTGCACCCAGGTAACTTAATAGGCTGTCTTAGAATTCATCTTAGTTTTTCAGTTGATCTTGTAGGTTTCTAGGTAGATGATCATATAATGAGCTTGCTTATAAAGTCAACTAGCTCCCTCGTCTCTTTCCTAGTGCTGTGGTTACTTTTTTTCTGACATTAATATGAAGGTCTCTAACATGTCTTGTTTAATAGTGTGGTTTTTACTGTTCTACATAAACTGAGGTTTATCATTTAAAAAGCTTATTTTTCTCACAACAGATATTGATTTTATAAGTGTCATTTAAACATCTAAATAGATGATAAAGTTTTATTTTATGTTTTTTAATCTTAAGGCTATGTGATGCAGGTACAATTACTTTTTCATCTTAAAACCATTTGATATGAATGCAACTACTAATATTGCACCATTTTTATTTCTTAATATAAAGCAGAATTCAGGTAACATTCTACCTAGGATTTCTGCATCTGCCTTTGAGAAATTGATCATACACACATACACTTGTGCTGTATCTGTTATAATAAACTTTCTCAGTTTTCACTATTAATACTATGCAACAGTCTTAAGAATTGAAGGTTTTTCTCATTTTATTTTGGGAGTGTAAATAGGTCGATTATTTACAATTGAAGTATTCAATGAGTGTGTATGTGTTTTGAGGGAACTTTGTCAGAAGTTCCTTGCCCATTATTTAAAACTATGTATGTCTCATACTTAGTTGTGAATTACTGAATAAGAGGTAGCAATGACAGGAATGTACTGCACATATAGTTGCTATGGAGATATAAAAATAATTGAAAAAATACTGGGAAGGAACTAATCCTGTCACTGTCTGGATCTATTGTCTTTTGTTAGGGATAAAACATGATGTCTTTTTCATTATTACGTAATGATTATGACTTTGCTAGATTTTATACATCATCTTGAGTTAGACTTAAGTTCTAATAAATGTGTTTGCACTTCATATTTCTAAATGTTGTAATTATTTTCCTTATAAGTTTTATTCTTCCTAAGCTAAATTGTATATATAAATTTTAATAAGTTATACATGTGATTATCCCATATATTAATAATCACTTATCAATATTTTTAAAATAATTATTATATAGTTTTATTAAACTATTTATAGCTTCCCTTTTACCTTACTCCCCAAAGAACCAGATTTTTTACTGCTTAATATTATGGGTTCAATTGTGTCTAATCCCCAGTGCCTTAGTATGTGATCTTGTTCAAAAACTGGGTCTTTAGAGAGGTAATCAACTTAAAATGAGGTCATTAGAATGGGCCCGAGCCAATGTAACTGGTATCCTTATAAAAAGGGGAAATTTGGACACAGATACAGACATGCACAAAGGAAAGGCACTGTGAAGACACAGGGAGAACTTCATGTGCAAATGGCAGAGATTGGAGTGGTGCATCTAGAAGCTAATGAAAACCAAGGATTGCTAGCAAATTACCAGAAGCTAGAAAAGAGACATGAAACTGACTATCCCTTACCCACTCATAAGTAACCTACACTGCTCACATCTTGATTACGTATTTCTGTTCTCCAGAGCTGAGACTATAAATTTATGTTGTTCAATATTCTCTCGCATTCTTTCCCATGGCGTCCTAATCTTCTATCTCAATTTCTACCAGTAATTTCCATGTTTACTATCTACATTACGGATTTCATTTTCAGCAATATCCATATTGCTGTATCTTCCTTGTAATCTAGTTTTAAGTTTATCTATTTTGTTTTTTATGTAATATTTATTTCATATCTACTATCCATTATATATCAACCTGAATTCTTATATATTTGTCTTTTTTACTCACTAAATTACTTTTTTCTTATCTTTAAAATGAATCAAAATTTTATATGATAAAATACATAAATCTTAAGTACACAGCAAAAATTAATTTTGGCATTTTTATCCATCCATGTAAACAGAACTTGTTTCATGGAGATAATTTTTGTTTATGTCATGACATGATAGCTCTACAATTTTCTTTGTTGTTCATCAATAAATTATGTCTATGGTTTGCTTGCAGAAACCCCTTTTGTTATTAAATTTTATCTTCTTTCTAGATCCACTGCTTTATAAATACCAAATTAATTCCTATGATTTCAAACATCATTTACTTTAGGAAAAGTAGATCCTCCTCAGATCGAAACTAGTGTAAACTAGTGTGAACTACATATACTTTAGCTCGATTTCTCATTTTTTTTGTTCTTGCCATTTACTTAAGATTTTCTAACATCTCCATGTCTCATACTATAGGGGAATTTGAAATATAACTTATTTATAAAGTCTTCTCCAAACTAATCTGGGACCAAGGGGTCAGCAACAAATTCTAGGCCAAACTTTAAAATATATTTACTGATTTTTTTAAAAATACAAAATGGATAAAATTAATTTAAATGAGCATATATTAAAATATTCAGGCCGGGCACGGTGGCTCACGCTTGTAATCCCAGCACTTTGGGAGGCCGAGGCGGGCGGATCACGAGGTCAGGAGATCGAGACCACGGTGAAACCCCGTCTCTACTAAAAATACAAAAAAATTAGCCGGGCGTGGTGGCGGGCGCCTGTAGTCCCAGCTACTCGGAGAGGCTGAGGCAGAAGAATGGCGTGAACCCGGGAGGCGGAGCTTGCAGTGAGCCGAGATTGCGCCACTGCACTCCAGCCTGGGCGACGGAGCAAGACTCCGTCTCAAAAAAAGAAAAAAAAATTCAATAGTAATTTTGTCATGATTTTAAGTTACAAAATTTCATCTATAGTATCATAAAATGTCACCTAGATAGATATTAACTACAAAATTTATCTTTAGTACATCAAAGATATCTTTATGTTATTAAATATTAGTTTTGCTAAAGTGTATAATCCTCAGTTATAGTATTCTGTGAAGAGTTGGTGAGACTATTTTTATGGTTTTATGACAAATTTGGAGTATATTTATATGATGTTATTCTTTATTTCTGGTTTTGTTTAAATTTCAGGCTTTGGAAAAATATAATTTTTTTCTGTGTTATTTTAGGAAGAAAGTTGTCCTAGGTTTTATAGTAACTAGCACCAAAATTTGGTGCTGTAAGATTATACCTGGTCTATAATACTTGATCTTTTAATCTTTATTTTAAAATTTAATATAACAGTTTTCTTTCCATTACTCTGTTATTTAAGCCATGCTATATTTGCCAGTTTCCTAATGTGATTGTTTAAAAATAGGTGAAAGCATTTTAAGAAAATCAAGTTTTATTGAAAAAGCAATCTCATATAGGCAAATATGTATATGAAAATGTTTTTATGTAAAATAAGAACTGATTTTGGAAATGTAGAGCAAAGTAAAGCCAAATTAAAAGTATATATATATATATATATACACACACACACACACACATATATACATACATATATACACATATATACATATACATACATATATATACACACACATATATGCACTGTAGTGGGTCAAACGTGAAACACCTGTTCACAAAATAGCTTCTCTAAATGGAACTTAGACAAAGTTATTTTGGAACATTTTTTTAAAGCATGAACATTATACTATAAATAAGAAGAAGCCTCACATATGAGACTGATATAGTTTGGATATGTGTCCCCTTCAAGTATCATGTTGAAATGTAATTCCCAATGTTGGAGGTGGGGCCCGGTGGGTGGTAATTAGATCCTCGGGACAGATACCTCATAAATTGTTTAGCACTGTCCTCTTAGTGATAAATGAGATCTAGCTCAGTTAGTTCACCTGGTATCTGGTTGTTTTAAAGAGTTTCGGATCTCCCCCTTCTGTCTCTCACTCCTGCTCTTGCCATGGGACATACTGGCTCCTTGTCACCTTCTGTCATGATTAAAAACTTCCTGAGGCCTCACCAGAAGCAGATGCTGGCACCATTTTACTGTAAAGTCTGTAAGACAGATAGCCAATTAAACCTCTTTCCTTTTTCTTTCTTTTTTTTTTTTTTTTTCGTATTATACTTTAAGTTCTGGGGTACATGTGCAGAACGTACAGGTTTGTTACATAGGTATACACGTGCCATGGTGGTTGGCTGCACCCATCAACTCGTCATCTACATTACATATTTATCCTAATGCTATCCCTCCCCTATCCCCCAACCCTCCAACAGGCCCTGGTGTGTGATGTTCCCCTCCCTGAATCCATGTGTTCTCATTGTTCATCTCCCACTTATGAGTGAGAAAATGCAGTGTTTGGTTTTCTGTTTTTGTGTTAGTTTGCTGAAAATGATGGTATCCAGCTTCATCCATGTTCCTACAAAGGACATGAACTCATCCTTTTTTATGGCTGCATAGTATTCCATGGTGTATATGTGCCTCATTTTCTTTATTCAGTCTATCATTAATGGGCATTTGGGTTGGTTCCAAGTCTTTGCTATTGTGAACAGTGCCGCAATAAACATCCATGCTCATGTATGTTTACAGTAGAATAATTTATAATCTTTTGGGTATACACCCAGTAATGAGATTGCTGGGTCAAATGGTATTTCTGGTTCTAGATCCTTGAGGAGTCGCCATACTGTCTTCCACAGTGGTGGCTGAAGTAAGTTACACTCCCACCAACAGTGTAAAAATGTTCCTATTTCTCCACATCCTCTCCAGCATCGATTGTTTCTTTTTTTGGGGGGGGGAGGGGGGTACAGAGTTTCACTCTTGTCCCCCAGGCTGGAGTGCAATGGCGCAATTTCAGCTCACTGCAATCTCTGCCTCCCGAGTTCAAGTGATTCTTCTGCCTCAGCCTCCCTAGTAGCTGGGATTACAGGCGCCTGCCACCATACCTGGCTAATTTTTGTATTTTTAGTAGAGATGGGGTTTCACCATGTTGGTGAGGCTGGTCTCGAGCTCCTGACCTCAGGTAATCTGCCTGCCTCGACCTCCCAAAGTGCTGGGATTACAGGCATGAGCCACCACTCCCAGCCATTTCCTGACCTTTTAATATTCGCCATTCTAACGGGCGTGAGATGGTATCTCACTATGGTTTTTATTTACATTTCTCTAAAGACCGGTGATGATAAGTTTTTTTCATGTTTGTTGGCTGCATAAATGTCTTCTTTTGAGAAGTGTCTGTTCATATCCTTTGCTCACTTTTTGATGGGGTTGGTTTTTTCTTGTAAATTTGTTTTGTTGTAGATTCTGGATATTAGCCCTTTGTCAGATGGATAGATTGCAAAAGTTACTCCCATTCTGTAGGTTGCCTGTTCACTCTGATGCTAGTTTATTTAGCTGTGCAGAAGCTTTTTTGTTTAATTAGATGCCATTTGTCAATCTTGGCTTTTGTTGCCATTGCTTTTGGTGTTTTAATCATGAAGTTTTTGCCCATGCCTGTGTCCTGAAAGGTATTGCCTAGGTTTTCTTCTAGGATTTTTATGGTTTTAGGTCTTACGTTTAAGTTTTTAATCCATCTTGAGTTAATTTTTGTAAAAAGTGTTAGGAAGGAGTAAAGTTTCAGTTTTCTGTTCATGGCTAGCCAGTTTTCCCAGCACCATTTATTAAATAGAGATTCCTTTCCTCATTGCTTGTTTTTGTCAGGTTTGTCAAAGATCAGATGGTTGCAGATGTGTGGTGTTATTTCTGAGGCCTCTGTTCTGTTCCATTGGTCTATATATCCGTTTTGGTACCAGCAACGTGCTGTTTTGGTTACTGTAGCCTTGTAGTATAGTTTGAAGTTAGGTAGCGTGATGCCTCCAGCTTTGTTCTTTTTGATTAATATTGTCTTAGCTATGTGGGCTGTTTTTTGTTTCCATATGAAATTTAAAGTAGTTTTTTCAAATTGTGTGAAGAAAGTCAGTGGTAGCTTGATGGGGATAACATTGAATCTATAAATTACTTTGGGTAGTATGCCCATTTTTGCGATATTGATTCTTCCTATCCATAAGGATGGAATGTTTTTCTATTTGTTTTTGTCCTCTTATTTCCTTGAGCAGTGGTTTGTAGTTCTCCTTGAAGAGGTTATTCACATCCCTTGTAAGTTGTATTCCTAGGTATTTTACTGTCTTTGTAGCAATTGTGAATGAGAGTTCAGTCATTATTTGGCTACATATGTCTATTACTGGTATATAGGAATGCTTGTGATTTTTACACATTGATTTTATATCCTGAGACTTTGCTGAAGTTGCTTATCAGCTTAAGGAGATTTTGGGCTGAGACAATGGGATTTTCTAAATATCCAATCATGTCATCTGCAAAAAGAGACAATTTGACTTCCTCTCTCCCGATTTGAATACCCTTTATTTCTTTCTCTTGCCTGATTGCCCTGGCCAGAACTTCCAATACTATGTTGAATAGGAGTGGTGAGAGACGGCATCCTTGTCTTGCACAGATTTTAAAAGGAAATGCTTCCAGTTTTTGTTCATTCAGTATGATATTGCCTATGGGTTTGTCATAAATAGCTCTTACTATTTTGAGATACATTCTATCAATACCTAGTTTATTGAGAGTTTTTAACATGAAGGGGTGTTGAATTTTGTTAAAGGCCTTTGCTGCATCTATTGAGATAATCATGTTATTTTTGTCATTGGTTCTGTTTATGTGATGGATTAAGTTCATTGATTTGCATACGTTGGACGAGCCTTGCATCCCAGGGATGAAGCCGACTTGATCGTGGTGGACCTCTTTTCTTTATAAATTAGCCACCCTCAGGTATTTATAGTGATGCAAGAATGGACCAATAAAGAGTTATAACTCTCATTTTCCCAGGTCCATAAACTCATCAAGTCATTTTCCTTTTTGTAGTCTCTATTTTTTCACATACAGCTATGATTACTACACGTAACGTGGAAGTATTGAGGGAGAGTCATATACAAATACACAGAAAAGTAAATTATGGGTTTCTAACATATACAAGTATTTATTATTGTTGGTAATATACTAATCTGTTGACTGCTGTACAAAAATGCCAACTTCCTTTTTTGTTAAGCAGAGAAATGCTTGCTATTAAAATGCCTATGAACAACACAGGAAGAGGCAATTAATTGGGCAAAACATAATGAATTTAGCAGATGGAGGCAGAGTGGCAAGCTATGTAACATCATTTGGTACTATGAATGCCAAAATATCAATAATTTTTTATATTAATAGTTTAATGGCAAAAAATACAAAATAAATGAATAAAAGGTTTTTTCTTATGTAAGTATAGAAATAGCTAAATAAAAATGAAAAAAATTGATTTTCCTGGTTAATCGCCTCAAGTTTTTACCTCATTCTGATTACACAGATAGAGCATTTATTTTATTATGCAGAATGGATTTTAAAGGGGTTTAAAATAGAAACTACCATTCAAGGTTTTATGACTTGGGAAATGCATGATATCACTAAGGCAACAAAGGTTACACAAATAGTATAAAATGTCATTTTTTATGAAGTCTGCAGGCTTCATTAAAAATAACTAAATATCACCGATTTTATGAAATATTGAAATTTACATTATAAATATATTTTTAGAAATTCTTCATAAGGTTATCTCCAATTTATGCTGTTCTCCAAATGTATGTTTTTATTTATTTATATATATTATCAATTATACTAAAAGAATTATCTTTTCCAGGAATGTGATTCATGGGCATGTTCAATTATGCTTTACATTTTCACCTTAAACTAATCTATAAAGAGACAGGTTTCAGTCAGTGAGCACTGAAAGTTCTTCATTGATCCTCAGGGTAAAAGTTTCATTGTTTCACATGGCATGCATAGTCGCTGTGCAAGCCTTTGTCAAAAACAAAAAAAATCAACAGCCTGCACTCCAGGCAAGATGGAGTAACAGACATCAGATTTACTCTCCCTCTTGAAACAAAAATAGATAAAATAGCTTTTAAGATGTTAGAGATCAGGCAATAAAAAACGATAAAATCTTGAGAGACAAGGAACACATGAGGTGAGCCCTATAATTGACTCAGAGTACTTCTAGGAGCAGGAAGCAGGAACCTAGCAGAATCTGTTGGTCTTCCTGAGTTGAGGAGATGGAACTGAGCATCTCAAGCCACACTAGCCAAAGTACTCAGGGAAAGATATCTCAAAGGATACAGCTGCACAGAGAAAAAGTTATGATCTGCAGAGGGTCTTTAAAAAATTTCCTCAAGAGTGCTGATACATGCATATACAAAAGCTGGGGAAGAGAAACACCTAAAAGGTTATGAGGAGAATCTTTAGAATTCACACAGGGCCAGGAATAGCCATTCCCACCAACCAAAATGGAAAACTTCATAATTCATAGGCATTGGATAGAGTACTCAGCAATATTTTGACTCTGTAAGTAGGCTAGATTTTTATTAAAGTTGCCATTGTCTTGTTTAACAAAGCCTTTAAACAAGACCTTAGTGTATCAAACTGTTCCAAAGCAACTTAACTACATTGCTGTACAAAGCTTAAGAATATGTATAGGAATACAAAAATATGCAGCACACAAAATGATTAATTTCATGACTGGCATCTAACAAAAATTTACTAAGAACACAAAATTAAGAAATGTTAGTATAAACAGGAGGAAAAAGTCAATCAATTGGAATTGATCTAAATGATATACAGATGAAGAAATTCGTAATCAAGAACAATAAGACATTTTTAATAACTGTATTCCTTGTGTTTAAAAAGCTATAAAAATATCAAGTGTATAAATAGAGACAAAGATGATTTTCTTTAATGTGCATATTCAACTTTTGTAGGGAAACTAAAGTTTGAGTTTAAAAATACACTAAAAGACAGTAACTGCAAATTAAACATTGCAGATAAGTGAACTTAAAGATTTGCAGCGCAGTCTACCCAAAGTGGAATACAGAGAGAAAAGAGAAAAATGCTCACAGAGCATCATTGGGCTATAAAACAACTTCAAGCAATTGAAACCACAGTTTCAAGATATTCAGTAAGACTACAGTGAAAGAAAAATGAAGAAAACTACACCAAAGCAATCAAGTTACCTAAGAACGGTGACAAAGAGAAAATCTAAAAGCAGACACCTTATGTATAGAGGAAATAAGATTAAAATGAAAGTAGATTTCTCATGAGACACAAGGCAAGGGAGAAGACAAACATTTTTAAAGTAATGAACAAGCACACACATACACACACACAGACACACACACAAACATGCATACAAACAAAAAATCTATTAACCTAGAATTCTATATAACATGCAACTATATCTTTCAAAAATGAGGTTGGAGTAAAAATTTTTTGATACGAAAAAGCTAAATAATTTATCCTCAGCAAATCTAAACTACAGAAGATATTAAAGCAAGTTATTTATACAGAGGATAATAGAATATGTAAGTTTTTATCTATATAGCAGAATACAGAGCACCAGAAATATATAACTATGAGGGTAAATATAAAATGCTTTTTGATTAATACTTAAATACCTTTCAATTGATTAAAACGGAAATTAAAGAATTGTGGGCATAGTTTGAAGAGAAATAAAGTACACAGTTGTAATACAGGTGAAGTACTATAACATCACTAGAAACTAGACTCATAAAATTATCATTCAGAAATTAGAACCCAATATAGGGCTCTAATAAATCAACAAAAAAGACAAAACAAAATCATAACAAATATCCAGTCAATCTTAAGTAAGACAGAAAGGAGAAAAAATGATCAAAGAGTAGATGGTAAAGTTAGAAAGCAAAGACTAACGTGGTATATTTAAACAATTACAGTAATGTGCCATTTAGTAACAGTGATAAGTTCTGAGAAAAGTGCCATTAGGTAATTTTATCATTGTGTGAAGATCAGAGATTGTACTTACATAAATGTACATGGTATCGCCTACTACACACATAGGCTGTGTGGTACAGCCTATTGTTCCTAAGCTACAGACCTGCACAAAAGTTACTGTCCTGAGTACTCTTGGTAATCATAACACAATGGTAAGTAAGTGTATGTCTAAACATGGAAAAGGTACAGTAAAAATATGGTTGAAGATAAAAAATGGTGCATCTCTGTAGGGAACTTACCATGAATGAAGCTTGCGGGACTGGAAGTTGCTCTGGGTGAGTCAGTGAGTGGTGAATAAACATAAAGGCCTAGGACATTAATATACACTACTGTAGACTTTACAAATACTGTACACTTAGTTTATACTGTTAATAAAAAATAGTTTTTGGAGGAGGGAGCCAAGATGGCTGACTAGCTGCAGCCAGGATGAGCTTTTCACCAAGACACAAGACCATGAAGAAGACTGACACACTCCAAGAAGCTCTTCAAAAGGAAACCATTGAAAGTGAACAGAAGAAGCAGACCCTGGGCTGAAAGAGGAGGAAGCTGGGAACCCTGCAAAGGGATGCTGAGCACCAGACTCCTTCTTGTGCCTAAGTAACTCCTGGGGAAAGAATGAGCTAAATAGGCATAGAGCACCCCACTGTTACCACGGATCTCTGGAATCCTTGCTGCAGGAGTCCCCACCACCCACACAGACATTTGAGCTGGCAGGGAGAGCTGCTTGGAGAGTTAGTAGGGACAGGACACCGGTCTGCACAGAGCCTAGAGGGTTTGATGTGAGAATGGCTGTGGTGGAGCATGGCCAGGGACGCCCATTCCCCAAGGCATGCTATGCTTCCATAGGTGGCTTTGAGCTTTGTTGACTGTTGAACCTAGACAGAACAGGGCTATCTTACCTGTGGGATGGGGACAGTCTGATCTGAGTGCTTCCCTTGCCTGACGGTCTCTCCCAGTGCCCCTGCCTGGTCACACTCACTTGTGGCGTGGCCTCAGATGCTCAATCAGGCCACTTTCCAGTGGCCACTGCCATAGTTCTTTCAACAGCAGACCTCACACTAACCATCAGAGAGCTTTTCCAGACATGCCCCACCAATGTATACTTGCCCACAGCCTCCTTCCATTGCTTTTTTGGCATGCAAGCAGACCTCACCAAACACTTGCTCTGCCCCCACCAGTGCATATGCATGCATGGTTGCTGCCATCATGTCATTACCAGAGCATGCACACAAATTAAGACCCCACTGTCACCACCCTAGTGAAGCACTTTTGCCAGCGCCTTCCATCAGAATGTCGTTGCCAATGGACCAGTAACACCTCAGTCCCTCTGGCACAGGAGCTACTTAACCTCAGGGGGCTAGAGAACTGCAGGGAACCAAAGGCCTGTGGGACATGACCAACTCAGCATTCTACTGAGGCTATATGATCAAATAGCAAACTGTTTATCATGAATACAGAATGTGGGCAAACTCACTTCTGTGCCTGTCCCAGAAGGTTTGCTGAGGAAAATCGCTTGCTGGTGCCGAGCTCCTTGAGGTTATCTACTGGGACATCTAGAGAATGCAGTCTTGCAGGCCTACTCTGGACCGAGCAGCTGACCCCTTCTTCCACCCCCCTTCTCACTATCTCTTTTGCCTAATAAATATGGAGGGCTGTGTAAAGCTTAGGGCCCTTTTCCACTAGAGGCAAGGTGCCCCCTGACCCCTTCTTCCAAATATACTCTTTCATCTCTTGTCTTTTATTCCCATGTTTGCCCCCTTTGTTCAGTCCACCAGTGATTGTGGCAGGTTACATAGTGGCGCCCCGAACAGCGACAGAATCAGGTGCTCAACAGGGAACAATGTCATGGGCCTATTCCTAGGCCCCAGGAGTACAGCAGGCAGCCGAGGAGTTCTGAGCTGAGTCCTGGTCCCCTGAGATCATTCAGAAATAAAGCCATATGACTAAACACATCTTATACCAAAGTCAATCCAGGACATCAAAGAATAGAAAATCACAAATCCCTATTTAAAAGATAGCAACTTCAAAGATTAAAAGAACGTCAGCTCACACAGATAAGAAAAAAACAGTGTAAGAACTTGGGCAACTCTAAAACCCCGAGTGTCTTCTTACCCGCAAATGGCCATGCTAGCTCCCCAGCCATGGCTCTTAAGAGACTTAAATGGCTGAAATGACAGACATAGAATTCAGAATCTGGACAAGAAAGAAGACCACTGAGATTCAGGAGAATGTCAAAATCCAATCCAAGGAATTTAAGGAATCCGGTAAAGCAATATAAAAGCTGAAAGGCAAAATATCCTTTTAAAGAAAGAACCAAACTAATCTGATAGAGCTGAAAAGCTCACTGTAAGAATTTAATAATTCTTATGATGAAATTGAAAGTATTAACGGAAGAATAGACCAAGCCGAGGAAAGACTCTCAAAGCTCAAATATCAGTTTTTTGAATCAACTCAGTGAGACAAAAATAAAGAACAAAGAATTTTAAAGAGTGAACAAAACTTCTGAGAAATATCAGATTATACAGAGACCAAACTAACCATCAGAGAGCTTTTCCAGACATGCCCCACCAACGTATACTTGCCCACAGTCTCCTTCCATTGCTTTTTTAGCATGCAAGCAGACCTCACCACACAGCTGCTCTGCCCCGACCAGTGCATATGCATGCATGGTTGCTGCCATCATGTCATTACCAGAGCATGCACACAAATTAAGACCCCACTGTCACCACCCTAGTGAAGCACTTTTGCCGGCACCTTCCATCAGAATGTTGTTGCCAATGGACCAGTAACACCTCAGTCCCTCTGGCACAGGAGGTACTTAACCTCAGGGAGCTAGAGAACTGCAGGGAGCCAAAGGCCTGTGGGACGTGACCAACTCAGCATTCTACTGAGGCTATATGATCAAACAGCAAACTGTTTATCGACTCATTGGTATCCCTGAAAGGGAGGGAGAGAGAACAAGCAGCTTACAACACATATTCAGGATACTGTCCACAAAAATTTCCCCAACCTTGCTAGACAGATTGACATTCGAATTCAGGAAACACAGAGAACCCCTGCAATTTACTATATAAGATGACCATCCCCAATACACATAATTATCAAATTCACCAAAATCAATGTAAAAGAAAAAAAATATTAAAGGCAGCTAGAGAGAAGGGGCAGGCCACCTACAAAGGAAGGCTAACAGCAGACCCATCAACAGAAATCATCAGGCTAACAGCAGACAAGCTAACAGAAACCCTACAAGCCAGAAGAGATTGGGCCTGTATTCAGCATCCTTAAACAAAAGAAATTCTAACAAAGAATTTCATATACAGCTAAGTTAAGCATCATAAAGAAGGAGAAATAAATTCCTTTTCAGACACAAGCAAATGCTAAGGAAATATATTACCAGCAAAACTGCCTTACAAGAGGTCCTTAAGGGTGGGCAAAACATGGAAGTGAAGACTGGTACCTGCCGTCACAAAAACACACTTAAGTACACAGCCCACTGACACTATAAAGCCACTATACAATCCGGCCTGCATAAAAATAACAACACAATAACAGGATCAAATCTGTACATATCAATATTACCTTGGATATAAAAGAGCTAAACATCCCACTTAAAAGGCACAAAATTACAGGTTGGATAAAGAAGCAGGACTAAAGTATATGCAATCTTCAAGAGACCCATTTCACATAGAGTGACACGTTTAGGCTCAAACTAAAGGGATACAGATAAATTTACCAAGCAAATGAAAAACAAAACAGGGCATGTGTTGCTAATTCTCAGTGCAGACAAAGCAGATTATAAACCAACAACAGGCCAGGCACCATGGCTCATGCCTATAATCCCAGCACTTTGGGAGGCTGAGGCAGGCAGATCACTTATCTCAGGAGTTCAAGACCAGCCTGGGCAACATGGTGAAACCCAGTCTCTACATAAAATAGCCAAGTTTGGAGGTGTGTACCTGTAGTCCCAGCTACTTGGGAGGCTAAGTGAAAGGATGGCTTGAGCCCAGGAGGTGGAGGTTGTGATGAGCTGAGATTGCACTTCTGCATGCCAGCCTGGGTGACAGAGCCAGATCCTTTCAAAAAAAAAAAAAAACAACAACAGCAAACAAACAAACAAAAACAGTCAAAGAGACAAAGAAAAACAATACATAATGATAAAGGGTTGAATTAAATAAGAAGGCTTAACTATCCTAAATATAAATACACCCCACAGTGGAGCACCCAGATTCATGAAACAAGTTCTGAGAACCTACCAAGAGACTTTGATAATCACACAATAATAGTGGAAACCCAACTGACAGTATTAGACAGATCATTGAAGCAGAACACTAACAAAGATATTCAAGACCTAAACTCAACACTTGACCAAATGGACCAAACAGACATCTAGGGGATATTCTACCCAACAACAAAAAAATGTACATTTTCAATATCTCCACATGGCACGTATTCTAAAATCAACCACATGCTCAGCCATAAAGAAATTCTCAACACATTTTTAAAAACCAGTATCAGCAGGGTGTTGTAGCTCATGCCTGTAATCCCTGCACATTGGGAAGCCAAGGCAGGAGGGGTGCTTGAGGCCAGGAGTTGAGTCCAGACTGGATAACAGTGTGAGATCCTGTCTTTACAAATATTTTAAAAATGAGCAGTGTATGTGTCATGTGCCTGTACTCCCACATACTCAGGAAGCTGAGATGGAAGGATTACTAGAGACTAGGAGTTTGAGTCTGCTGTGTACCATGATCATGCCACTGCACACCAGTCTGGGCTACAGAGGCAAATCCTGTCTTTAAAAAATAAATAAATAAATAAACACAAGAATCATGCCATCCACACTCTCAACAGCACAATAAAATACAAATCAATACTGAAAACATCTCTCAAAACCATACAAGTACATGAAAATTAAACAGACTGCTCCTAAACAGCTTTTAGGTAAACAAGGAAATTAAGGCAGAAATCGAGAAATGCTTTGAAACTACCGAAAATAAAAATACAACATATCAGAATTTCTGGGACACAGTAAAATCAGTGTGAAGTGGAAAGTTTATAGCACTAAACATTCACAACAAAAAGTTACAAAGAGTCCCAAATTATCAACTTAATCACACTTAGAGGAACTGGAATAACAAGAGGAAACCAACCACAGCACTAGCAGAAGAAAAGAAATAAAAATAAAGCTGAACTGAACAAACATGAAACATAAAAAGCCATATAAAAGATCGATGACAGCAAAAGTTGGTTCTTTGAAAAACAGATTGATAGACAACTAGCTAGACTAATGAAGAAAAAAAAGAGAAAGATCCAAATAAACATAATCAGAAATGACAAAGGGGACATTACTACACCCCATAGAAATAGAAAAACCAAAGACTATTACAAACATCCCTATGAACACAAATTAGAAAACCTAGAAGAAATGGATGAATTCCTAGAAAGATACAATCTCCCAGGACTGAACCAGGAAGAAATGAAACCATGAACAGACCAATAATGAGTTCTGAAATTGAATCAGTAAACAAAACCTACCAAGCATAAAAAGCCCTAGCCCAGACAGAATTCACAGCCAAAATCTCCCAGCTTTATAAAGAAGAGATAGTACTAACCATACTGAAACAATTCCAAAATATTGAGGAGAAACTCCTCCCTAACTCATTTTATGAAGCCAGTATCGTTCTGACACCAAAACCTGGCAGAGAAAAAACAAAAAAAGAAAACATCAGGCCAATATCCCTGATGAACATAGATGCAAAAATCCTCAATGAAATACTACTAAACCAAATCCAGCAGCACAACAAAAAGCAAATCCACCATGATCAAGTAGGCTTCATTTCTGGGATGCAAGGTTGCTTGACCTACATAAATTAATAAATGTAAGCCATTGCATAAACACAACTAAAAACAAAAACCACACAAAGTCATCTCACTAGATTCACAAGTGCTTTTGATAAAATTCAACATCTCTTCATGTTAAAAATCCTCAACAAAGTAGGTATCAGAGGAACATACCTCAGAATAATAACAGCCATCTACGATAAACCCACAGCCAATGTCATACTGAACAGGCAAAAGCTAGAAGCATTCCCCTTGAGAACTGAAACAAGACAAGGATGCTCACTCTCTTGACTCCTTTTCAACATAGTTCTGGAAGTCCCAGCCACAGCAATCAGGCAAAAGAAAGAAATACGGAGAATCCAAACAGGAAGAGAGGAATTCAAACTATCTCTCCTTACTGACAATGTGACTCTATACTGAGAAAATCCCATAGCCCTTGCTTAAAGATGCCTAGATCTCATAAACAACTTCAACAAAGTTTCAGGATAAAAAAATCAATATACAGAAACCAATAGCATTTCTATACAGCAATAAAGTCCAAGGTGAGAGTCAAATCAAGAGCACAGTCCCATTCACAATAGCCATAACAAGAATAAAATACCTACAAATATGCTAGTCGGGAATATGAAAGACCTCTATAATGAGAATTACAAAACACTGCTCAAAGAAATCAGAGATGGCATTAAAAAACGGAAAAACATTCCATGCTCTTGCATAGGAAGAATCAATATTGTTAAAATGGCTATGCTGTCAAAAGTAAATTACAGATTCAATGCTATTGCTATAAAACTACCAATGACATTTGTCAGAGAATTAGAAAAAAACTTCTAAAATTCAAAAGGAACCCCAAAAGTACCTGAATAGCCAAAGAAATCCTAAGCAGAAAGAACAAAACTAGAGGCATCATACTATGTGACTTCAAGCTGCACTACAAGGATACAGTAAACAAAACAACATGGTACTGGTCTAAAAATAGACATACAGACCAATGAAATAGGTTAGAGAAGCCAGAAATAAAGCCGCATACCTATAACCATCTGAACTTTGACAGGGTCAACAAAAACAACAGGGAAAGGACTCCCTATTCAATGAATGGTGCTGGGATACCTAGCTAGCCATATACTGAAAATTGAAACTGGACTCTTTCCTTACATCATACACAAAAATCAACTCAAGATAAATTAAAGACTTAAATGTAAAAGTTAAAACTATAAAAACCCCAGAATAAAAGCTAGAAAACACCATTCTGAACATAGGCCCTGGCAAAGATTTTATGATGAAGACTCCAAAAGCAACAAAAACAAAAATTGACAACTGGGAACTAATTAAACTAAAGAGCTTCCACACAGCAAAAGAAACTATCAAAAGAGTAAACAGGCAATCTACAGAATTACAACAAATATTTACAAACTATGCATTCATCAAATGTATATCAAAAATCTATAAGGAGCTTAAAGAAATCAACAAACACAAAAACGAATATCCTCATTTAAAAAATCGGCAAAGGACATGAGCAGACACTTATCAAAAGAAGCATACAAGTTGCCAATAAACAAGAAAAAATGCTCAGCCTCCCTAATCATTAGAGAAATGCAAATCAAAACCATCACAAGGTATCATCTCACAGCAATAAGAGTAGCTACTATTAAAATATCAAAAAATAACAAATGCTTGCAAGATTGCAGAGAAAGGGGAATGCTATACCCTGCTTGTGGGAGTGTAAATTAGTTCAGCCATGGTGGAAGTAGTTTGATTCT
This sequence comes from Symphalangus syndactylus, assembly GCF_028878055.3. Taxonomy (NCBI): domain Eukaryota; kingdom Metazoa; phylum Chordata; class Mammalia; order Primates; family Hylobatidae; genus Symphalangus; species Symphalangus syndactylus. The sequence continues at coordinate 83,891,738 of NC_072436.2, forward strand.
CTAAGAACTTGAAACAGAGATACCATTTGACTCAGCAATGCCATTATTGGGTATATATCCAAAGTAATATAAAAGTAATATAAATCATTCCACCGTAAAGACACACACACTAATATGTTCATTGTAGCACTATTCACAATAGCAAAGACATGAAATCAACCTAGGTACACATCAGTGGTGGAGTAGATAAAGCAAATATGGTATATATACATACCAGGCAATACTATACAGCCATAAAAGAGATCAAAATCATTTCCTTTGCAGGAACATGGATGGAACTGAAGGCCATTATGCTAAGCAAATAGACACAGAAACAGAAAACCAAATACCCCTTATTCTCACTTATAAATGGCAGTTAAACTTTGAGTTCACATGCACAAAAAGAAGGAAAGAATAGACACCAAGGTCTACTTGAAGGTGGAGGGTCCAAGGAGGGTTAGGATCCAAAAAATACCTATCAGGCACTATGCTTACTACCTGGTTGACTAAATAATTTGTACACCATACTCCATGAGTATCCAATTTACCCATGAAACAAACCTGCACATTACCCACTGAACCTAAACTAAAAGTTGGAAAGCACAAAACTAAAAAATAAAAAATATTTTTCTTTCTTCAATAATAAATTAACCTTAGCTTACTGTAACTGTTTTTCTTTATAAAGTTTTTAATTTTTTTTAACTTTTTGACTCTTTTTAAACAATACTTAGCTTAAAATATACATTGTACAGATAAACAAAAGTACTCTCTATATTCTTACTCTATCATTTTTTTCTATTTTAATATTTTTAAATTCTTTTTTTTCTAAACTTTTTTGTTAAAAGCTAAGACAAACATTTATATTAGCCTAGGCCGACACAGGTTAAGAATAACTAATATCACTGTCTTTCACGTACTCATCTTGTTCCACTAGAAGATCTTCAGTGATGATAATACACATGGAACTGGAGTGTGATGTTCCCCTTCCTGTGTCCATGAGTTCTCATTGTTCAATTCCCACCTATGAGTGAGAACATGCTGTGTTTGGTTTTTTGTCCTTGCGATAGTTTACTGAGAATGATGGTTTCCAGTTTCATCCATGTCCCTACAAAGGACATGAACTCATCATTTTTTATGGCTGCATAGTATTCCATGGTGTATATGTGCCACATTTTCTTAATCCAGTCTATCATTGTTGGACATTTGGGTTGGTTCCAACTCTTTGCTATTGTGAATAGTGCCGCAATAAACATACGTGTGCATGTGTCTTTATAGCAGCATGATTTATAGTCCTTTGGGTATATACCCAGTAATGGGATGGCTGGGTCAAATGGTATTTCTAGTTCTAGATCCCTGAGGAATCGCCACACTGACTTCCACAATAGTTGAACTAGTTTACAGTCCCACCAACAGTGTAAAAGTGTTCCTATTTCTCCACATCCTCTCCAGCACCTGTTGTTTCCTGACTTTTTAATGATGGCCATTCTAACTGGTGTGAGATGGTATCTCACTGTGGTTTTGATTTGCATTTCTCTGACGGCCAGTGATGATGAGCATTTTTTCATGTGTTTTTTGGCTGCATAAATGTCTTCTTTTGAGAAGTGTCTGTTCATGTCCTTTGCCCACTTTTTGATGGGGTTGTTTGTTTTTTTCTTGTAAATTTGTTTGAGTTCATTGTAGATTCTGGATATTAGCCCTTTGTCAGATGAGTAGGGGACTGTTGTGTGGTGGGAGGAGGGACAGCATTAGGAGATATACCTAATGCTAAATGACGAGTTAATGGGTGCAGCAAACCAACACGGCACTTGGATACCTATGTAACAAACCTGTACATTGCGCACATGTACCCTAAAACCTAAATAATAAAATAAAATAAATTTAAAAAAAGAAGATTGGTTAACCAAAAAAAAAAAATCTAAGATTGAATTAAAGTGTTTTCAAGAAAACACTGAGCAAATCTGGGCAGGGAAGCAATGTCTAACTGAAACATAAGGAGAATGGCAACAGAAACAAAGCTTTTGCAGACCACCCTGGCAGTCTTCAGTAAAAACTGCCCCCATTCACCTGAGATTCAGTGAATTGGTTCTGTGAAGGTAAATAGAAAAATCTACTAACAGCAAACCATAAAGAGTTCTTATTGAGACTAGGTTAATGAAGTTGCATGCAAAATTCAGATAGTGCAACTCTATCAAGGGAATCATGACAGTACACACGGAGCATGTCCCAACACGCCAGTTTGTTGTTTTTTGATGTGTTACAAAATTAAACAAAAAAAAGATGTTTATATGTATTTTTGGTGATTTAAATATATCAAGCTAGTTGCCAGAACTCGGAAGAGAAACAGGTGAAAAATAATTGCTCTTGAGAAGCGGGACTGAAGAAATGGAAAACAGGGGAAGGGCAGAGAGCTATTTAGGCTTTTCTGTATTAGTCGCCCCTTAGTGTTCACAGAGAACCGGTTCCAGGACCCTCCTTGGCTACCAAAATCCATAGACACTTAAGTCCATGATATCAAATGGCATAGTATTTGCCCATAACCTATGCACATCCTCATGTATATTCTAAACCACCTCCAAATAAATGTCTAGATAACTTAAAATACTTAGTAAAATGTAAATGCTATGTAAATAGTGGTATACTGTATGTTGAGAGAATAATGCCAAGAAAAAAACTCTGTACATGTTTAGCACAGATGCAACCATCTGTTTTTTTCCTAATATTATTCACCCATGGTTGGTTGAATCCACAGATGCAGAATCCACCAATGCAGAGGACTGACTGTATTTGATTTGTAACTAGATGAATGTATTTTTTTAATAAAAGAGTTTCAGTTACTGTTTTAAAATGTAAAGACTAAGAATGAAACATGTCTCTGAGTTGTAAAGAACAAGTGATTAATTTATAGAAAATAAATTCCGGTTTTATACTTTCAAAAAAAAAATACACATGGAACTGTGATCTCCTGTGATAACAATGACATCTTCTGGAATACCTCCTGAAAGAACTAACTGCCTGAGGCAGTTAACCATTTTTTTTTTTTTTTTGGAAGTACAGGAGTACACTCTAAAGTTACAATAAAAACTGTAGTATACTATAGTATAGACCAGTAACATAGCCATTTATCATTATCAAGTATCATGTACATTACATAATTTTATGTTCTACACTTTTATAAGACTGACAGCGCACTAGGTGTGTTTACACTGGCATCACCACAATGCATTGCACTAGAATATTAGGGGCTACAGAGTCACCAGGCAGTAGGAATTTTTCAGCTCCATTATAATCTTATGGGGCCACTGTCATATATGCGGGGTCTGTCATTGACTAAAATATTGTTGTGCAGCACATTACTATGTATCAATAATCAGGTAAAATCAAAATGATCTAAACGCCCCAATTAAAATAGATTGTCTGAATACTAAAGCACAATTCAATTATATACTTACTATGAGAAATCCACTCTCATTATAAGGACACAAATAGGTTAAAGTAAAAATGGTGGAAAAGGATATACAAAGATAGTGCAAATTCAAAGAAAACTGCAGTGGCTATATTAATATTGCACAAAGTAGATTTCAGAATACAGAACATTATTGTAGTAGAAAATATATATTGCGGTAGACATTAAGTACCAAAACTCACTCAAAATGAAAAAGATCAATTTCATGACCCTATATTCTATTATAAAAGTAAACTTTTAGTTAAAAGCCTACCTACAAAGAAAACTCAGGCCAGGATGGCCTCACTGGGAAATTCTACTCTATATTTAAGAAAAGGATATCAATTATACGAAAGGTCTTTCAGAAAATTAAGGATAGAATATTTGTCATTAAAAACCTATCCACAGATGTTCAAAGCAACCTTATTTTAAATAGCCCCAAACTGGAAATAACTCAAATGTTCATGGGAAAACAAATTGTGTTATATTTGTGCAATGGAATATTATTCAGCAGTTTAAATACACTACACTAATCGTTGCAATAAAATAAATTACCCTCAAAATAATGCTGTATGAAAGAAGTCAGACAAAAAGATTACATCTATATGATTTTGTTTATATAAAATTTTAGGAAATATAAACTAATCTCAACGGTGCCTGGGGAAGGGAGAGGGAGCAACCAGGAAGATTTGAAAGAGGTGGATTAAAATGGGGGCATGAAGAACTTTTGGGGTGATTGTTATGTTCATTGTATTGATGGTGGTGATAGTACTAACATATGTACCTAGATGGCTAGATAGAGGCAAACACATATGTCTCAAAACTTATTAACTGTGTACTTTATTGTATATCAATTATACCATTAAAAGGCTGTCAAATAATTTAAAATAAATGAATCAATTCCTTGCTTTCCAGGACAATTTCAACTCCTAGAGATAAGTCATAATATATATTATACCATATTATATATTATATATACTTCTATATAACTTACACAGGTATCATTATATAAGTATATATTGATATAAATATGTATAAATATATATTATACATTGTAGGATATGCAAAGTTTTTAAATAACAGAAATATATCCAAAAAGAAAAGTATTCAAGCAATTACTTGAAAAATTATCATCTGAATAACTATCTGAAAATTATCTGAACAATATGCAGTATATAGCTGATTATCTGAAAATATTATAACTTCTAAACGATATCTGATTTTTGGATGCTGCACAGAGAACCCAGACTCTACATCATTCACTAATGACATCTTAATTTCAAAGATTCTTTCTTCTGAGTACATTTAGGTCCTAGAATCGTGGAAGAAAATAAGTTCATTGGTCTCCAATAACGAATTACCTCCCACAGCTTTCAAACTGCTCTACTCAGCAACATCACTTCTCCGCTAAGCACAGATGCTTTCTCTGAAAAGGGGTTGTCACTGTGCTCTCTGCTAGAAAGGCCAATGTCCTGGATACTATTTGCACAGGCTGAGGTGGCTTCCTGAACACCACTGCTCAATGCTGCACTCCTGAGTAGCGCTTATGTGACACTTTCAATACCCCAAGTTTTTCTTCATTTTTCATACAAAGATTGGAGGAGAAATAATAATTTGCATCAGAGTTTTTGAAAAAAATTACTATAGTACTAGCCACAGTAGAGGCAAACTTCTCTCAAATTTCAATACCTAAGTAAAATGTATAGCTTCTCAAATTACTCAGCCACAATATGATTTCATCCAGTTTACATAAACCAAAGAGATTTAAGATGGAAGGAAGAACAAATGTAGAGTGAAGATAGTAGATGTGAATTGCCAAAGGGCTATAGAATCAAAAGCATAAGGCTGTGGCTAAAGACATGAGAAAGAATGAGTTCTTCCAAAAATAAAAAGAAGGCCAAGGGTTTTACATGATTCTCACAAGTAAGGATGGGAGAAATAAAAGTAATCAAAAAGGAAATTAAAAGAATTCCTTGCAAAGTAATGAAGCAAGCATAGAAGCAGAGGATGTGGGAAAACATTTCAAGAAGAAAAAGAACTTAAAAAACAAAAATAGGATTAGCAAAGTATAAAAATAAAGTGCAGAGGATTTTGAAATCAGATTGTCATTGGAGGCTTTCAAGAGAAAAAATACAGTGTAGGGGAGGGGAGGGGAGGAAAGGAAGGGAGGAGAGAAGGGAGAATGGGAGGAAAAGGGGAAGACATGGGGAGGGAAAGAGGAAGAGATGAGGAGGCCAGGCAGGGTGGCTCATGCCTATAATCGCAATACTTTGGGAGGCTGAGGCAGGCTGATGACCTGAGCTCAGGACTTCAAAACCACCCTGGGCAACATGGTGAAGCCCTGTCTCTTCTAAAATACAAAAAAATTAGCTGAGCATGGTGGCACACGCCTGTAATCCCAGCTACTCAGGAGGCTGAGGCAGGAGAATCGCTTGAGCCTGGGAGGCAGAGGTTGCAGCGAGCCAAGATCCTACCACTGCATTCCAACTTCAACTTGAGAGACAGAGTGAGACTCTGGGGGGTGGGAGGAGGGAAGGAGGAAGAAAGGAAGGAAGAAAGGGAGAGAGAAAGGAAAGGAAGAAACATCTTATAGATTTCATAGGGCATGAGTGAATGAGCAAATTGTCTTGCTGTAAATCATTCTTCCAGATATTTGAAAGTGAAAAAGAAACAAAGTAGAACAGCAAAGTAGAGGAAGTAGGTTTTAATTTTTCTACGTTCGTTTTTTTTTTTTTTTACCCATATGTGAGAGAACAATGCATGCTTTTGTCACACAAGGAAGGCAGGATGAAGAGAAAATTCTTGATGATACAGAAAGAAAAAGAGTTAATAATCTGTAATGAGACCCTTTGGGACCTGGAATGGGATAGAATAGTCATGTTTAGTAAGAATGCATTTATTTTCCTCGTCTTGATACTACTGCCACCACTGTCATCACTAATGCTGATTCTAGTGTTGATAATGTTGGTCCGTTTTTAACTCAGCAGATCCAAGGTTTGTGGGGTTTGAACATTAACCTGAGGGAAGAGCTCTATAAGAAAAATTACAAAATTATTTATATAAGTGAATATTTATTTAGAATATGTAAAAGAATTACAATAAATCACAAGCTTTTAAAAGCTGAAGAATACCATAAACATCAAAGTTCAGGAAATATATTATTATTCACAAACTGGGTGATATACTCTTTTTTATTTTTGTGACTTTGTACATACTGTCTCTTCATGTCACAAAGATTTTATTATATTACCTTCTAAAAAAACAAACAGGAAAATGAGAAATCAGCATCATCAACCAAAACTATTTTGATTACTGTCAATTATTTGAAACTTTTCCATAATTTTTACTACAAGCAATTGGCAATGCCACATCTGGAGTATCCTCCAGTTTCTTGCTCCTGGAAAACCATCCAACCTCAGTCCCTCTTTTGCTCTCAGTGTGGCCCTTTATGGCTGGCTTATGGCAGCAGCAGTCAGTCCAGCTGGGCCAGTTCCTTGCTTTACACCCACTTCTCCTGTACCCTAAACCACAAGTCAGCCCTCAGAGGATCAGATAGTCATGAAGCCCAGGGCATAGTCATGGACAGGATATGAAGCAGCAGCATCTCTTTGAGCTCTAATTTTATTAGGTCAGTGATAGGGTCAAGTAGGCATGTGGACAATGAATTTGGGAGCTGGAGGCATTGCCGGCAACCCTAGGACCACCACCTGCCAAGCCATGAAGGGTAACTTCTAGGCGGAGGCATTGACCCTGTTGGAGTTGTGGCTTCCTCCCCAACATTTAACTTAGAAAAGAACTTTCTGAGCTTCATAAAAGGCCTCTACAAGGAAGGTATGATCTAGCTTAAGCTATATTCGGTAAAAACCGTCTCTGGTTGAAATACCTATTTACTATAAGTGCATTGAGATAATGCCTGTATATAATATTCACTACATATTTATAGAATTAATACACTTAATAGATGGTAATGCTATTAACCAAGAATAGAACACAAGGAAGATGCCAGGAGGAAAAATTATGAATTTAGTTTGAACCCATTGAATTTCCATTTCCTGTGAGAAACCAGGTTACTGTATCTGCCACATACCTGGAAATGTGGCTCTAGAGATATATCTAAGATATAACTCATAGAATACACTAGCATAGACATACTAATTAAAGCTATGTGGATGGGGTCTTCAGGGAAGTGCAAAAAAGGGCCAGGCAGAAAGGCCAGAGACATAAGGAAGAAAAGTCATTGTTACAGACTAACTGGGTTAGAAGCATATGCTTTCATAAGTGTCAAGAGAATAATTTTTTTAAAAAGATTTAATAAATTAGATGCAAAAAAGGATAAGGAAATGGGATTAAAAGTGCAGTCAATCTGATACTTTGTCAATAAAATCTAATCAAACTGATAATACTTAGGTCTATCATACATAAGTCATGTGACTAACTCATTTCTCAGTTACCCTTAATGAATTATTGTTCATAATTGGAAGAATAAGATTAGGTTTTCTTCTGTAGTTCAAATGCATTCTGCTTTGGGTGGCCTGGACATAATGTGCACTGAGTAATGAGGCTAGGATGAATGTTATCTTATTTGCTATGTGTCAGGGGATTAATTAGAAAATAAATAAGTACATTTAAAATTGCTATTTGAAGGACTATAAAATTGAATGTAATATTACCAAATGTTAATTATCACTTTTGAAGATGTGTGTTTGTGTTAGAAATAGTATATTTTTCAGTGCAGCCTCCTTGCTCTATACGCCCATTTCATATTTGCTTTCCACTCCTCTCATATTCCTCCATTTCCCACAAAACAGAATGTTTTATCTGCTAAAATATTTTCCATGGCACAGTCTTCTATAAACACACACATGCACATACACACAAACATAAGCATATATTATATCTATTTTATATATCTCGTTCTGAATAATGAATTACTGTGACAGCATTTCCTAAAGAACTAGAAAAAAAATGCTTCTTCATTTAAAGAAAATAAGATTTGCAGTACATAAGGGAATTAGAGATTATATTTTCTATATATCAGCCCTTCTGTTTCGATGGTAAGACATTTTATTACCTCATATCTTCCAATAAGCCTCCCTGTGACATTAGTTAAGGATACTGCCACAGAACATGATTCAAAGTTATAAGTTAAACAACTTGATCTTACTTAAGACAGAAGGAGATTCATAAAAGAACTTTACTAGGCCTTTAATAAATTTTCCCTCATTTCAAAATAAAGATAGAATCAAAATGCCAAGAATGCATTGTCTGAAGATAGATCTCCTCATTTAGATGGGAAATAGTGACCAGTGAAGCATTTGGGATTTCATTTCACGAAGACATTGGTAATGAATGGGAATGATATTTTACTTTCATAATATTCTACTTAGGTCTCAGAGCATAAATTTAAAATGCCGTAACAGTTGTTCTGTTATCATTTAATTAATTTTGAAAAATATTTCAGGTTTTCAAATGTCTCCATAGCACATATAAAAAAATTCAAAATAGTCCTTAATTTGGCCAGTAGAAGTCCTCTGTCACCAAGGCTGATATTGAAGCTTATGAAAGTAATTTTAAGCTAACCAGTTCAACTCAAATAAGAAAAACAAAAACGACAGTTCTCAACACCAGGTAAGAAAAACTGATATAGTTTTAGAAAGGTTGGCTATTTTTTTGATTTTCATATGGGTGTTTTAGTGTTTTGTAGATAAATGAATTTAGAACAAGAGTATCTATAATTTATTAAATTGTTACCTAATTTATTTCACTGCAGAGTACTGTAGCATCAAGCAGTAACTTCCTCAAGATATCCCTGGCACCTGGAGCCACATTTCACTCCTTTATACAGGATTCAACATCATTTGCCCAAAATTATTGACAGTGTCTCCTCATCCAAGCCAGCTTTAGAGAACCACATCAGAGTGCATGATAAAACTTTTTTTCTGAAGCTCCCATCATGTTAACGGTATTGATGTCTGACAAGCTTCTCTGGAACATGGTTCATTACGTAGCACCTCCATAACCCTCAGTCCCCAGATACCTTTTCATTTATACTTTTTTCATTATTATTATTATTATTATTATTATTATTATTATTATGATGCTTTAAGTTAGTTCAGGGGTACATGTGCAGGATGTGCAGGTTTGTTATATAGGTAAACATGTGCCATGATGATTTGCTGCACAGATCATCCCATCACCTAGGTATTAAGCCTAGCAGCCATTAGCTATTCTTCCTGATGCTCTCCCTCCTCCCACTGGCTACCCTCCAACAGGAAGGCTTTATGCTACCTGCTTTCAAACTACACTACAAGGCCACAGTAACCAAAACAACATGGTGTTAGTACAAGAACACACAGACCAACAGAACAGAATATAGAAGCCAGAAATAATGCACACCTACAACCATCTGATCTACAATAAACCTGACAAAAATAAACAATGGAAAAAGGATTCCCTATTTAATAAATGGTTCTTGAAAAACTGGCTAACCCTATGCAGAAAAATTAAAAGTAGACCCCTTTCTTACGCCATATACAAAAATCAACTCAAGATGGATTAAAGACTTAAATGTAAAACTGAAAACTATAAAAACCCTAGAAGAAAACCTAGACAATGCCATTCAGGACATAGGCATGCACAAAGATTTCATGAAGAAGACTCCAAAAGCAATTGCAACAAAACCAAAACTTGACAAATGGGATTTAATTAAGCTAAAAAACTGCTGTACAGCGAAAGAAACTATCATCAGAAGAAACTATCATCAGAAGAAACAGACAATGTACAGAATAGCAGGTAATTTTTGCAATCTATCCTTCTGACAAAGGTCTAATATCCAGCATCTATAAGGAACTTAAATTTATATGTGTATATATACATATATATAAACATTACAAAGTAGGCAAAGGACATGAAGAGACACTTCATTTAAACTTTGAACTGCATGCTGACTGGTACTTCCGCTCAGTTGATTCATTCTCTACTGCTTATCACAACGTACTCTGCAGCCCCCATTTCATCTTAACCTCTCCTACCTGCTCAACGGTTTACATAAATTCCCCACACCCTCTTGCTCCTCCATGTTTCCTTCATTTATATGTCTCTTGTGCACAAAAGCTGATAAAAGAGACTCAGATCTTCACGTGCTTCTTTTGTCATTTTAAGACCTTTTCACTCCATTGTTATGTACTGTTGACTCCTCCTTTTAGGCCCACAGCAACTGTCTCAACTATTCTGCATGCATTTTTGTCAGCATTCTCTACAGGCCTCCTAATATTTACCCATATTTAGCCAAGTTTTAATTATCCACATCAGTGACTCCCTACCACCACAAATGCCATTGTCACCTGAGAATTTCAGCAGGACTCATACTGTGACTGGACTGCTTGATTCCAGTGACTGTCATCCATTGTACATTTCAGAAACGAAGTCCAAACTTTAGAGCCTTCATCCTGTAAACTGTAATCATCTGTACCCACAATTTGAAACTCTCTTATTTCAAATTTAAAATTCAAAAACTCTCTTCTCTTCTTGCCTCATGTGAAACAAGTTTCCCCCTTTTAATCCCCATTAGAAATAAATTTTCAGTGCCTTGGAAGAAATAGCACTCAAACATAAATTTTCTCAGCAAGGCAATTTTACTTCTATAGAAGGGGGTGTCTCGTGGATGGAGCAATGGCAAGAGCACACCTGAACAAGGGAAGGGAAGGGGTTCTTATCCCTGATGCAGGTAATCCCTACTGCTATGGCATTCTCCTATTGGCTAGGGTTGGAACACACAGTCGAAGCTAATTCCAATTTGGCTGTTTTAAAGAGAGCAGGTGTATGAGCCAGAGTGGCAGGGTGAGCAGTTTTGGGGGCAAAGACAATTATGGAACAAGTGACTAAAGGTGACTCACATCAGAGCAGGTGACCAGGGGTGACTCAGTACAGAGCAGGTGACCAGAGGAACAGATGTGAACTACTGATTAGAACTGGTGGTAAGGTTGTTTACTGAAACTAGGAGCAAGGAGATGAAGAGAATGAGGAAGTTAAACTTTAAAATGGAGAACAAAGAACTGAACATACTGGCATACTGATTCTTTGAAGAGAAACTTAGAACTCACTGTATTTAACATCCCAGGAAGACTTCTCAGCTGCAGGATTCTTTTTCTTTCTCATCCTAAAACATCCCAGGTTCAAGAGGTATTATGGGTATTCTCTTTGATCCCTGTTGCTTATTCCAATGCTTTCTCCACTTCTCTTCTGGAAAATGTCCTTCTCTTTTGATATTCAAATAATTTAGCTATATTAACTGCACCTCTTTTTATTACCATTGTACTCATAGGTGAACTCTTCTTTTTGAAGACTTGGCTTCTGGTTTATAGATTTCCATTTATTTTCTATATTTTTTAATATAGAAAATATTGTGGACTTGTGGACTTTAGCATCTAAAATGGATTTTTCCAACAATGAGCCATAATAAAAGTTCTATAAATATTAGTTGAATTAGGGAAGGAATTAATCACACTTATTTCTCAGTATCTGTCCACCTTATTTTGTCTTCCTTCAGATCTAAGTTAAATTTCTTGGTCTGCCTTGAAACTGGCAGTCTTTCTTGCAAATATCCTCAACTTGCAAAAATCCTTAACGTTTTGGCTTTTCTCTCCTTTCATCACACTAGCCTAGCTAGACACTGAGCCCAATTGACCCCAACTATTTTTTCTTATCTGTGCAGGAATTTGAGCATATGAACATTGATCCTGAAAATAATATAGCTATGAGCTTATTTTAGAAAGTTATTACAATATTAATATTACAATAATACAGTATTAATTACAATATTGATTACAGTATTAATATTAACACTATACATAGTGGTTAATGGTTTATAATTCTCTGTAAATACTAGGGTTTTCAGGATTTAATTTTGGAATCCCTTTTCTTCTCCACCCTACACTTTTCCACCAGGGAGCCTCATCAACTTTCGTGACTTTAAATAACATGTATATCTTTAGGCTCTCAAGTTTAGATCAAGTAATTTTTCACCTTTGTTCTTAACACTGCTGCTAGGTTTTGGTTTGTAGTTGTGTGTTTATTGGTTTACTTTTAAAGTTCGTAATTATTAAAATTAAGATATGTTATAATTTTGGCCCATCATTTTATTCCAACAATTTAATATATTGCTTCATCATGAACCAGAAAAAATTGGTAATTATTCACTTCATAGAAAGTTTAAGTTTACTTGTAAACAATTGAACAAGGTTTCCATTATAATGCTTTTTATTGCTTTCTCTACCATATCAATTTCTACATTTCTATGTTCTAGATATTTTTTCTTGTTTCCTTGACCAGGATACCTATATATGGTCAAAATTATTATCTTCAAAAAATTCAGCTCATAGATTTATCTGTGAACTCTACTTTATTTGTTAATATATGTTTAATGTGTAAATCATAATTCCCAGCTAACCTCAGAGATGTTTATGCTTTATATTTTATAGCATCTTCACTTAAACACTTTGAGTTATTTTATTTTTTATGAATAAGATTGTAAAAGTATTAAATTGCCTTGTAGTATGGATTTAGTGAAATCTTTTAAACTTTAAATTATAAAAGTTTTAGTAAAATCATTAAGATTTTAGAGCTTGTGCCTCCTTTGAAATACCATCCTAATCACATTTAAAATCATTTCAAAATAAAATATTGTGATTAAATACAAATAAGAATGGTAAATATGAATTGAAATGGCCATTTTCATATTACAAGTAGTTTTAGTTAAATGTCCTTCATGTGAAAACAGTATGAACACTGAAGATACTTTTGTGGCTTAAGTTTTCCTCCTAGTTGCATATTAAATGGGGTCACTTTTGGCTTATTCCAATGGGTTCCTCTTGTAAATCCATTTTGGCTTCAAAGTGAAAACTCCATAAAAGAAGAGCGGCAGTGTTTTTTTTTTTTTTTTTTTTTTTAAATGTTAACATAAAAGGAGTATCATGGGGCATAATGGCCAAATAACAAAACAAACAAAACAAAAAAATCTTGTCTATTTATTGGGAAAATATATGAGCGCATTTTATGATTATGAAATAATATAATTTGCAAGTTGTGTTTGGCAACTGAGTTACATTTGAATTCCAAATGCCTCTTGAGCATCTTCTTGCAAATAAATACCATCTAAAAATATTTCTTCCAAGCTTCTAACAATATTTTTCAAATATGAGATCAAGAAACTAAATTTTAACTTTATATTCTGCAAAAGAACATGGTATTTAATTTTTCCTGTGAAATAAATTGGGAAGAAATAATGTATTTTTCAGAGCTTCATGAAGTAAAAATTAGATAACTTATTTTTAGCACCAATTCCCATTATCTATAGCTAGATTTTTGCTCAAACTGTTCAAAACACGAGAAGTCATACTGAAATTTGTCCTTTGAAACTTCAGGTTTATTTTACTTAGACGTTCAATTTTATCTGCCACATATGTCATGAATCTGCATAAAGTTAAGATTCTTTAATTTTTTTTAGCATTTTTCATTTCTATTTCTAAAGATCAACAGCCTACTTTAGCATATAAATTTGGCCAAGCATTTTTTTTTTTCTCAGTGAAATCATCAAATTTCAGCAAAAACAAAGTCCAATGTCTTGTGTAACGAAACACTTTTCTCTGTAACTAACTGCTTGGACAATGAAGTTGAAGGTGAATTAAATACCTTCATACTTGCCTGTGAAAGTTGCTTGTAATTGTGACCAAAAGCCTGTATCAGTGAAACAGTATCAGCATATACTTCAATAATTTGCTTTATTATTTTATTTCAGATTATTACCTTTGAATAATGTTTATATTGGTTCAATGATGTCATCTTCTTTGGTGGTAATTTCCAAAGTGTATCAACAAAAGAAGCACAAATATATTGAAATTAATAGTAAAAGTGAAGTTATAATATTCTCTTACTATATACAATAACCAGTTCAACCTTTACTGAAGTCAAAAATTTGTATTAAATCTTAGCTAACTAATAGGACTTACCTTCTGTTGCAAACAAAAAAAATAAGGTTAGAATATGCATAGCCAATTTCAAAATTAAGAAAAGCAAACAGGCAGAAGACAAACTAGGAAGAAATTTGATCTAATGGTCTTTTATACAATATTGCAACCAACAAATGTAGACCATTTGTTCTTTTCAAGCACACCTGAATATTCATCAAAATTAGTCATAAAGTAGGCCAAGAAATAAAGTTTTGACAATTTCAAAATAGTTACAAAGTTTTGTTTGTCGTTATGTAAATATATTAAAGTTTAATAATAAAAATATAACTTAAAAACTCAATGCAATTAAAAATTAAAAAGAAAAACCTTTTTCAAAACTTGTGGAATAAGAGCATTACAGTGGAAAACCAATTTAAAATATTGCTTCTCCTAAGGAAAACTAAGTAGCTAGATTAATTTTTAAAAGATGTAGCAAATATTGAATAAAATTGATTTACTCAAAACATTTAAGATCTACCACAATAGTGCAACAAGCTCCAGGAATGGACAAGAGCTCAGTAGGGTAAGCCCACAGATTGATCTTTCGAACTTGAGAGCATGTGCTCACTTTAATGAAGCAGCTGAGAAGCTTAATATTAATAATTCTTTATATGACTTTTCAGGACTGACAAAACCTTGGTTAAGAAC
Source organism: Symphalangus syndactylus (assembly GCF_028878055.3). Taxonomy (NCBI): domain Eukaryota; kingdom Metazoa; phylum Chordata; class Mammalia; order Primates; family Hylobatidae; genus Symphalangus; species Symphalangus syndactylus. The sequence goes on from NC_072436.2 coordinate 83,906,813, forward strand.
TCTGGAAGGACCACCATCAGTCCTCCACTGTGATCCTATGGAGTTACACTCTAGGGGTAGAGTAGAAGTAGAAGTCCATCTGTGTCTCAGAAAACCCTGAGGTTTAAGCAATTGGTAATATGATCCTAGAATACCTGCATTTCTAAGTATTTGGAAAGGGTAGAAGAAAATCATTTTTGGAGGAAGATAACATTATCCTAGTCTTCAAAATATTTTAACAAACAATATTTTAAAAATTTAACCGTGCAAAATCAAAGACATATGAGAAGAAAAGAAACTGTGATTCAGAAGTAGCAAAAACAATAGACAACAAAAAACATACACAGCCCTTCAAATAATGAAATTGTCAAAATATTATGTAATATAACTACATTATCTAAGCTAAGGGAGACAAAAGCCAATTTGAAAATGTTGGTGCCAAACTAGAAGCTATTAAATATGACACAGGATTCTTGAAAAATCCTGGAGAAACTGTGGATTAAAAATTATAATAATCACAACTTAAAATGTTATAGAGAAGTTCTGGTTCTGACAACACAGAGTGGCCTCATTTCTCTCAGGTCCTACCTGTCTTTGGGAAAACAACAAACAAGCACAGGGAGTCTCATAAATGTAGAACAAAGATGAGATGGCTAGGAACATTGCAACTTGAGGAACATCAGAGAGATGAGTTCCCTGAATTTCCTTGTTTTTCCCCATATATCCTGGACAGGGAAATACATAGGCCTCTGAACCAGAATGACAAATAGGCACAGACAAAGTTCCACAAAAAGGCTGTCCTCTTTAGTTAAAAAATGAGAAAACAGTGTCTAACAAAAGTGTTTTTTGTTTTTTAGCAACACCAGCTTTATTCCAGTGAAACACCAATGAACAAACTGCGTGTGCATGCACACACATACACAAACACACACACACACCTATACATTCTGCCATGATTTCACTAGGGCCAAACATGGAGCAACTTGCTAAGCGATGTATGCCAAGCATGGAGACACCTGCTAGGTGATGTCTGGCAGGTCTAAGCACAGAGCTAATTATCACAAAACAATAAAGTATTCCAGATAACCCTATGGTGATGGCAGTATGTCAATGGGACACAGGAAACAACTAACAAGAGTTCCCAATGTGCAAAGCAAAAATACAATTGGGCAACAAAGCAGTACCCTAGACAGGATTCTGGAACAGAAAATGGAAATTAAATGAAAACTAAGAAAATCTCGGTAAGGTATGGAATTAGTTAATAACACTGTAGCAATATTAGTCTATTTTTTAAAATGGACCATACCAGTGTTTGATAATAGGGAAAAATGGGTGTGTGATATATGGAATCTCTCTGTGCTATTTTCATATTTTTCTTGTAAATATAAATCCACTCTAAAACACAAGCTTTATTTTTAAAAAAGAACCAGACTGAATTTATAGAACCTAAAAAAATAATAACCAAAGTAAAATGCAATAACCAAATCTGGTTTGGTACAACAACAGAGTGAAGATGAGAGGATAGAATCAGTAAATTTGAAGAGAAATTAATATACAATGTACCAACTTTAAAAATACAGAAATAACAAATTTAGGGAAAATGAGAATTTCATGGATAAATTAGTGTGTTAAATACACTTGAAACAAAAGTGGTAAACTGAGAAATAGATCAGAAAAAGCTATACACAATGAACCATAGAGCAATTGAATTTGAAAATTAGAAAAGAGAGAATAGGAGATAGACAGGATGAAGTGAGAATATCTAACATTTATTTAACTGAAGATAAGGAGAAAAGAAATGAAGCAGAGTCATTACTTAAAGAGATAATGTCTAAGGAAATTTCAAAACAAATAAAATATACCAATTCACATATTCAACATCCAAGTAAGTTTAATTAAAAAAAGAATCCACCACTACAAACATTATAATAAATCTAAAAGAAAAAAAGAAAAATCCATCAAAAGAGTGAAAGATTCATTGACAGCAGATTTCTTAACTGCAGTAATGGAAGGTAGTAGATAGTGGAATAGCCTCTCAAATGGTTTGAAAAAAGTACCTGTCAAAGAATAATTTTATAATTCTCAAAAATATTTTTAACAAATGAAAGTAAATAAAGCCACAAAAGCTAGGAGAAATTTTGATCAGCAGACTTGCACTAAAGGAAATTCTGAAATACATACTTTAGGCTGCAGGCAATATGATATCAAATAGAAGTTCCACAAAGCAAAGTGGAGAAATAACTTAATTTTAAATATGTAGATAAATATGAATGAAGATTTATTGTATAAAACAATGTTTGGGAGTACATATGCATACCTGCAGATACATTTACACGTATGAATGCAAAAAAACAAAGCATAAAAGTAAGCAAGAGTTTAAAAATAATTAAATTATCTAAGATCCTTGCATTTTCCATGAGGAGGGTTAGGGTAACAATAATCAAATGATATTAGATTTGGAAACAAATGATGTATGTTGCAAAATTCCTCTAATGTGAACACTAGATGAAAAGAAAGAGTCTACGACTTCTAAACTAGTAAAATGGAGAAGAGAGATAAAAGTTAAGCTGATTTTTAACTAATTATAATCAATCATACTTGATGATAAATTGGTGAGAGCAATTCTGTATGGTGTAGGAACAAGGCAAAGTCACACAATATGAATACTTTTATTTCAATGTTATATTGGGTGCCCTAACCAATATATTAAGAATAATAATTAAAAAGTGTAAGGATTAAAAAGAAAAATATTGTAGGGGTGTTTTGTTTTGTTTCTTGTTTTTTGTAGATATTATTGTCCACATCAAAGGTTGACAAACATATTATGTAAAGAACAATATAGATATTTTAGATTTTTGGGGGGCCATGTGGCCCCTTTTGAAAGCATTTAACTGTAACATAAATGTAACAATAAACAATTCATTAAAATCACTGTGGTTGTGTTTTAATATTTATAAAAACAAAGAGCATGCTGGATTTGGTACACAGGTACATAGCTTGCCCCCCAAATTTTGTAGATATGTTATTAAAAACAATGAAAGATTAATGAATTTTGAATAGAAAACCAAATAAAAAATAATTATACATCTCGATATTTGCAATAGAAAATAAGATTTTAGCAATCCATATAAATATAATTAAAAATAAAACTGGCAAAAAAACACACAACATCTTTAGAAAAGAAATGGTTAAATTTTACTGAAAATCATTAAGACAAAGTATTTTTGTATGTGAAACAAAATTTACTGAGAAATTGCAAGAAAAGTTAACAGTTACATTCATTTTTGTCTTTGTAATTTGCTTTTGGAAAAAAACATTTTCAATATGATCAAGGAATCAATGAAAAACATGAAATCCTTTGTCCTAAGGCCAGGGACAAAACAAGGAACAAAACTGTCACCACTTGTATTCCACATTGTATTAGGGATTCTAAACAGTGGAATTAGAAAAGGGAAACAAGTAGAAGTCGTCGAAATTGGAAAAAAAAAAAAAAAGTTACATGGTTTGGCTCTCTGTTCCCATCCAAATCTCATCTTGAATTGTAATTCCCAGGTGCCAAGGGAGGGACCTGGTGGGAGGTGATTGGATCATAGGGGTGGTTCTGGTTCCCCCATGCTGTTAGAATTCTGATAGTGAGTGAGTTCTCAGGAGAGCTGTTGTTTTTTAAAGTGTTTGGCAGTTTCCCTCCCCGTGCTCTCTCTCTCTATTGCCACCTTGATAAGAAGGTGCTTGCTTCTCCTCTGCCTTCTGCCATGATTATAACTTTCCCGAGGCCTCTACAGCCATGCAGAACCGTGAGTTAATTAAATCTCCTTTCTTTATAAATTACCCAGTCTCAGGTGGTGTCTTTTTAAACTATTTCAATACGTTTGGAGGGAACAGACGGTGTTTGGTTACATGAATAAGTTTTTTTATGGTGATCCTGATATTTTAGTGTACCCATCACCTGAGCAGTGTACACTGTGAACCAATGTGTAGTCTTTTATCCCTCATCCCTCTCCCACCTTTTCCCCTGTTTCCCCAAAGTCCACTGTATCATTCGTATGCCTTTGCATCCTCAGTTTAGCTCCCACTTATGAGTGAGAACGTACAATGTTTGGTTTTCCACTCCTGAGTTATTTCACTTAGAATAATGATCTCCAATTCCATCTAGGTTGCTGTGAGTGCCATTATTTCATTCCTTTTTATGGCTGAGTAGTATTCAAAGGTATATATATATATATATATATATATATATATATATATATACCACAATTTCTTTATCCACTGGTTGATTGATGGGCATTTGGGTCAGTTCCATATTTTTGCAATTGCAAATTGTGCTGCTATAAACATGTGTGTGTAAGTATCTTTTTTGTATAATGATTTATTTTCCTCTGGGTAGATACCAGTAGTGGGATTGCTGGATTGAATTGTAGTTTTACTTTTAGTCCTTTAAGGAATCTCCACACTGTTTTTTATATCAGTTGTACTATTTTATATTCCAATCAGCAGTATAAAATTGTTCCCTTTGCACCACGTTCACACAAACATCTATTATTTTTGGATTTTTTTGATTATGGCCATTCTTGCAGGAGTAAGGTGGTATCACATTGAGGTTTTGATTTGCATTTCCCTGATCATTACTGATGTTGAGCTTGTTTTCCTATGTTTGTTGGCCATATGTGTATCTTCTTTTGACAATTTTCCATTCATGTCCTTAACCCACTTTTTGATGGGATTGTTTGTTTCCTTCTTACTGATCTTTTTTGAGTTCCTTGTGGATTTTGCATACTAGTCTTTGTTGGATGTATATATTGTGAAGATTTTCTCCCACTTTTTGGGTTGTCTGTTTACTCTGCTGATTGTTTCTTTTGCAGCACAGAAGCTTTTTAGTTTAATTCAGGTAGTATCTTCATAGCAGTGTGAGAATGGACTAATACAGAAAGTATAATTATTTTAATCTTAAATAATATAATTATCTAGGTAGAAAATCCAGTGAGGACAGGCAAACTACCACCCATAGATTAAATGTGGCCTGTTTCCTATGCATTGTATGATGGTTAAGCTAAAAAGATGAGAAGAAAAAGAATGAGAAGGAATAGGCAAAGAGGAGAAGGAGATCTTGTTTCCTACAAAGCCTAAAATAGTTATTGTCTGCACATTCAACAGAGAAAGTTTTCTACTTCTGGATTTAAAAAGCTACTAAAGCTCACAAGTGAATTAAAAAAATTATAGTCATTTCACTCCTAGATATTTTCACGAAATAAATGTGCATCAACAGATGAATGGTTAAATAAGCTGTGGCATATCGATACAATAGAATGCTACTCAGCAATAAAAAGTTAATAAATTTGTGGTATACAAACTGACATGGATGAATCACGATATAAGTATGCTGACTAAAATATGCCAGTCAAAAAATGCACATATTATGTAATTCCATACATAAAATTATGAAACATAAAAATTAAAGTGCAACACTTTATTTTGTAGTAACAAAAGTAGAAATGGCAATACTAACATGAAAACTTAGAAACAGTATTTACGGTTCGGTATTAAAATATTTAAATATTCACATAATTAAATGCAACAACACAGAATTATGACAGGTTGGTAACATTTAATTTGTGAATAATTTTAGTGGTGGATTAAAGAAGAAATGTTTTCAACTACTGTTATTTGTCACCCCTAGGTAACTATTAATAGGTCACCTTTTTAGTGGAATCTGATTGCCTACCAGGCAATTTAACATGTTGTGATTCATTTGCTTCAACACAGAAATTTAAAGAGTAAAAACAAACAAACAAAAATGCCTTGAGATGGCAGGAGATTCTGCAGACAGGAGGTTGCTGGTCAGACACAGAGGTGTTTGTATTTTGATACATGGCTCTTCTGCCTAAGCATTTTGAAGAAGGTGATAAGGTGTGGTCTAGGGTCCTTGACAGGAGCGAGGCAGTTTAATTAATGGGCTATGACGTATAGCTGATTGATTTTAGAGCACATTTGGTGGTTTTCACAAATGATCCATCTTAATTTTGGATAGATTATCAATACATTCAGCAAATGTCATTGGTGATGCTTATCACAACAATGACATGTTTTTCTATGAAAAGTCTAACTTTGCACATAATCCATCATTTGTACTTCATTCAGACCCATTTATGTAGCATCTCATAAATATTGATCTTCATGGAATTACAGATAAAAAGGTATTTTACTACTAACCTGTTTGCTAACATTAACTCTAAATACTGACAGTGCATCCTTGAATCCGTAATATAAAATGATACATTAGTTATAAGTTATGTTTTCTGTATATATGTGGGCTTTCTTCTGGACTCTTTGTTCTTTTCAATTGGTCAATCCTTGCATCAATGCTATACAAAGTTAATACAGCATTATACTAATTCTTGATATCTGATAGAATTAGATCCTCATTTGCTTTTCTTTCTCTAAAGTGCTCTGGCTTCATTTGGGACTTTGGTTTCTGTGTAAAATGTAGGTCCGGGTTGTTAAGATTTCTCTCAAAAGAAATTCTTTTAGAATAAAACTTTCCACTAATTTATAGATCATTTTGGAAAGAGTTATATATTTTGTTACTACATAATAAAAGTTCTTTAGAACTTTCTACTTCCTGAATTTCATCTCTTTAGCCTCCTCTCCACATAAAAATACTATTATTGTTTTAATGATTGCTGAATATGTCTATTGACGTATGGGTTTAAAAAATTAACTGTAAGATTTGAATGTCTCTGTTGGATAATAATTTCCTATAAAAATACTCATATTTACAACTCCAAAATTGTCTGCCATTGTCCCTTTATGTAGATATATGATCACACCTGTAGGTGAGGATTTGGTATGAGTATACATAAGAGGGAGACCTCAATAGCACTAAATTAATAAATAGAAATAAATTTCTCTTTTTGATAAAAGTCTGGTGATGGATGTTCCGAAATTAGAGGTGGCTACAGGTTGTCAAGTTCCCAGGGTTTTTCAAGTAACCACTCTCCTGCCTTCTGCATGACCTCTGGAACTCTTGAGTCTAAGATACTGCAGGGACAGATAGCAGGATGGAGGAAGGTCTAAGAAAAAGGGACAAAAGACTGAGTTCAACCTTGGATACACAGTAGATATTCAATTTGAAAGACAGACTGAGGGCCGGGCGCGGTGGCTCACGCTTGTAATCCCAGCACTTTGGGAGGCCGAGGCGGGCGGATCATGAGGTCAGGAGATTGAGACCACGATGAAACCCCGTCTCTACTAAAAATACAAAAAAATTAGCCGGGCGTGGTGGCAGGCGCCTGTAGTCCCAGCTACTTGGAGAGGCTGAGGCAGGAGAATGGCGTGAACCCGGGAGGCGGAGCTTGCAGTGAGCCGAGATGCGCCACTGCACTCCAGCCTGGGCGACAGAGCGAGACTCCGTCTCAAAAAAAAAAAAAAAAAAAAAAAGACAGACTGAGATACTCCATGAAATTAGAGGAAAATAGCCTATAAAGGCATTTAGCTCATCTTCTATCTCTCTCTCTCTCCATCCCTTTCAGACTATCTCTGGAAAAGTGAACTCCAAAGCTTACTTCATGTGTTGCCAAACCTGTGCATAAAACAGTGAACTAATAAATCAACTGGTGGCTCTATCTTCACAACACAAATGATGAAGCTGACTCATCTTCCTATTGACGCTTCTGACTCTTGTTTGGCACTGTGTTTTATACGTGGGGAGATATTTATGTCCCCTTTGCTCACTGATTTGAAGTCACATTTGCTTCTAGTAGTCGGTAGCATCATTTCTGAACATAAAGAATCGTGCCAGAGAATTCTTGGGGGAGTAATTCTAACTAGTATTTTCACAGGATTATTTATTATATGAGAGAGACAAATAAATTTTATACTTCCTTTTTTATTTTCTGGGGAGTATATCACAACCTAAAGAGTGTTTAAAGCCCCTGTGCCACTCACACATTCTGCTGCATAGATAAAGACCCAAAAGAATGACATGGGTCCAGTACAGTTAAATAAGGGGATACAAGGTGGCTATGCGTACTTTGACAAAAAAATTCAGATTATGCTTGCACAGCCCTATTCCTCCAATTTGAGAACCACTGATCTTGTCAAATCTTTCTATTGAGAAATACAAATATAATGGAAAAAATGGTCTGCTAAATCAAAGACTGTACACACCATGCAGTAAGAGATATTTTATTTACTATCATATCCACAGCAGCTAGCACTATTCCTTTTATAAAGTAGATATTCAATAAATAAGAGAAGTATGTGCAAATAGCTGAAAGAAGCAGAGATGTGTCTGCAGGAATCAAACTTGTGATTTCTTAACAAATACATTCATTACTATATGAAGTTATATTACTCATCCATTTGCTTATTTGATTTTCATTATCTCTCCCCCTTACTAGAATATTTGCCCCTTTGACTGGATGCTGCAATTGTAGCACCCAGAACAGCTAGTACAGAGTTGTCAGACACTCAAAATGTATTAATGGTAAAAGGAACATATTAAAGGATCTTCATTTATAGCTTTGAATTAAAAAGATACTACTAAAAGTAGTTTCTCACTTTTTTTATTTTCATTTTTTGAGACAGAGTCTCACTTGTCGCCCATGCTGGAGTGCAATGGTGCGATCTCGGCTCACTGCAACCTCCTCCTCCTGGGTTCAAGCGATTCTAGTGCCTCAGCCTCCAGAGTAGCTGAGACTACAGGTGCTGGCCACCACCCCTAGATAATTTTTTGGTTTTTTTTTTTTTTTTTTTTGGTTTGGTTTGTTTGTTTTGTAGAGATAGCATTTTGCTGTGTTGACCAGGCTGGTCTCAAACTCACGACCTCAAGTGATCTGCTTGTCTTGGCCTCCCCAAGTGCTTGTATTACAGGCATAAGCCACCACATTCGGCCAGTTTTTCACTTTTTAAAATAAATATTTGTACTGTTGATTCTTTTAGTGTGCATAATTCATTATGCTCAAAAAGAAATAAAATGTATAAAACATAAGTAATGAGTGAAAAAATACCATTTAAATAACATCTTTTTCTGTACCAGGAAGTATTCTAGATGCTGCAGAATGTGGTAATATTTTTCTATACCATTCAAATGTGAATTTTTTTTTATCAGTTTCTTTTCTTTGAGATAGAACTTCGCTCTTGTTGCCCAGGCTGGAGTGCAATGGCGCGATTTCGGCTCACCACAACCTCCGCCTCCCAGGTTTAAGCGATTCTCCTGCATCAGCCTCCCAAGTAGCTGGGATTACAGGCATGCGCCACTACATACAGCAAATTTTGTATTTTTAGTAGAGACAGGGTTTCAACATGTTGGTCAGGCTGGTCTCGAATTCCTGACCTCAGGTGATCCGCCCGCCTCGGCCTCCCAAAGTACTGGGATTACAAGTGTGAGTCACCACACCCGGCCCAGATGTGAATTATTTTTAAAAACACAACCTACATAAGACAAAAGTTTACTTCACTTTTTCAGTGTTTGCAAGGTATCTTACAAAATGAAAAGCATCGTAATTTGTGTAAGGATACGCGTATTGATGAAAATTTGAGTCGTTTAGTATATTTTGTTATTATAAACAATAAGCATTCCTCTCCATTTATCTATTCATATAGGACATGCATGTATATCAGAGGATAAAATTCTAGAAGTAAAACCACTGTTTTTTAAAGAATGTAAATTTCAAATTATGATGGATATTATAAAATTATCTTCTGATGACATCTCAATAATTAAATTTCTACAAAGAAAGAATAGGAATGTTTCTTCACCTTCACACTCTGGTAAACATAAGGTACTATCACCATTTTAGACTTTGTCAGTCTCATGGATGTAATTAAAAGTATATAATTATTATGATATGCATTATTTTAATTTTAAATAAAATTAAAATTTATAAATGAGATTTTTATACTTATAAGCCTTTTATTAACATATTTCTTTTTCTGTGAATTATGGTTTTTATTCTTTGCACTTTTTGACTTATTAATCTTTGATTAATGTCTAATAATTCTTGAAATATCACAAAAATACCTACTTGTTACATGGGTGTTTTTATAGTTTGTATTAATGGTCCTGGTTTTTTGTTCCTATATCCATGCCCCTTGACCTGTAACTCTATGGTCTTTATTACTATTTTCTCATCTCTTACATCCAAGCAGTCTTTATGACTTGCTTTGGCTAATATTATTAATAAGTAGCAGAAATTATGTGTGCCAATTCTGAGTCTTGGTATCAAGAGAATTTCTTTGTTTCTGTTGTCTTATTGTAATCTGTCGTTGCCCCTAGGATATGCCCAGGCTAGTCCACTAGCCCCAGAAAATGGAGGAGAGTCAGGAAGAACAGGCCCAAGCCACCCTACTTGCCTCAGATGAGGTCAGTCTACATAATCCTAGAACTAGCCAACCCTCAGACTCTTGAGAGAAACCAGCTGTGATCAGCCAAGCCCAGCCAACCCTATCATCATGATTCAAGAGCTATAACAAATTATTATGAATTTAAGCCTCAGACTCTTAGGGTGGTTTGTTACTAGAAATAGATATAGCAATAGAAATAGAAATATACCAATAGAAAGTTGATATAGTTGCCAAATAATTTCCTCAATATCTGCTTCCTTTCTTTCCCTCCCTCCCTCCCCATCCTTTCCCTTTCCTTCCCCTTCCCTTTTCTTTCCTTCCCTCCCTTCCTTTTCTTCCTCCCTTTATTTCTTTCCTACCCTCCCTCCCCTCTCCCTCCAATTATTTTCTGTATTTATATGTGGCAAGATTCGTATTCCCTAATTATTCTTCTTTCTCCAAATATTTGCAACTCAACTTAAATTTTTATCTTTTGTTGGTGTTTTTGGTTAGTAATTACATTACATTTATTCATCAATTAAGAAAAATACTCAGCACCTTTATGTTCCAAAAAGTATTGACCTATATCACCATCCAGTTGTTACAAATATGTTATTGCATGGGTTGTTTTCATTTCTTTATGCTTGTAAGATACGCTTTGTTGAACATCTTTCCTCTATTTTTCATACTTTTTTGCTCAATTGTCACTTCAGGGTATATCTATAGATATGAAACTGAAGGGCACATACATTTTTAAACTTTTACATGTATAGCAATTATTTCCAGGAAAAGTTGTATCAAGTTATACTCCAACTAACAATTTATAATAATGTATGTTTCCTACACCCCGGAACACATTGAGCATTAGCAATGTTTTATATCTACCTACATGATAAGTAAGGAATGATAGAAATGGTTAGTTTAAACTCACTCTGTGTGCATACACTTAGAGATCACAAGAAATAAGTCATGTCATATTTGATTAACTGTGCTCCGGGGAACATTTGCTTCTCCGGACTTTCATGGAATTCTTTTTTTTTTTTTTTTCAATAAATAAAAGTGAACTTTATTTCTATATAATAGCAACAATCCATGGAATTCTTTTAAAAGGTTACTATTTTAGGACTGTCCTTGATCTACATAGTAACAGCCCATCAGCGGTTTCCTCATAATTATTATGGTTCCCTATTTTGTTTGCCAGAAGGTACACTTCTGTTTCACATCTCCTGTTCTCCATGTGTTGTAGAATCTTAAATAGGATTAAACTCTATAATTTTAATAGTTTTTCATAAACTCTAGTTAATTTGCATTTAAATACCACTGAAATTTTGTTTCTAACAAAACTATAACCTAAAACTTTAAAAGTACATAAAAATAACAAAGAGCTTACATTTTTCAAGGCAAGATAAACGTAACTGTAAACAACACAGTGGGAAGGAATGTTTTACCACTTTAATAGTAGCACAGGCTTAGTTTCCAATGATTACATTCTCCTTGCTCCTCCCATCTCATTCCCTGGAGAGCAAGAACATTTATTTTTAATATTCTTCAAATCTCATTTAAGGCCTTAATTTTTTAAAAAATTGTTCTTACTTTATTATTAATAAATACGTTGATTTTTGGTATTATGGTGTCATCAATCTGGAAACTAAACGAACTGTGTACTTTGCAAACTAGTAAGGATAGTAAAAGTTAGTGGATACCAGATTAATTTTGACTCTCTGTCCAATTTAGGATTTATAGTAAAATTACTTTTGACACTATGGCAGAGTTCTAGCAATGATATGCTAAGAACAGAATGCATCAAGTTCTTAAGACTAGCCAGAAAAAGGAGCACCCATTAGACAATGTTTTTATCTTTGACATCTTCTGCACTTTATACGTGTAAAAATTGTTTACATGTCCACCCAGTACTCAAGATAACCTGAGTACTTTTGTTTGTTTGTTTTTTAATCGGAGTCTCACTCTCTGTCTCTCAGGTTGGGGTTGAGTGGCCCGATCTCGGCTCACTGCAACTGCCACCTTCTGGGTTCAAGCAATTCTCCTGTCTCAGCCTCCCAAGTAGCTGGGATTACAGACGTGCACTGCCATGCGTAGCTAATTTTTGTATCTGTAGTAAAAACAGGGTCTCACCATGTTGGCCAGGCTGGTCTAAAACTCCTGACCTCAGGTGATCCACCCTCCTCAGCCTCCCAAAATGTTGGGATTACAGGCATGAGCCACCATGCCCAGCTGTACTTCTTTTTTTTTTTTTTTTTTTTTTTTTTTTTTTTTTTTTTTTTGAGACGGAGTCTTTCTCTGTCCCCCAGGCTGGAGTGCAGTGGCGCAATCTCGGCTCACTGCAAGCTCCGCCTCCCGGGTTCACGCCATTCTCCTGCCTCAGCCTCCCGAGTAGCTGGGACTACAGGCGCCCGCCACCACCCCTGGCTAATTTTTTGTATTTTTAGTAGAGACGGGGTTTCACCGTGTTACCCAGGATGGTCTCGATCTCCTGACCTCGTGATCCGCCCGCCTTGGCCTCGCAAAGTGCTGGGATTACAGGTGTGAGCCACCGCGCCCGGCCCAGCTGTACTTCTTATAGTAGCTGAGGAATGAACAGTCCATCCAAGATTAAATTCATGCCAGTTTCTTAATTTTGTCCAAATAGGACAAAATATGATTCCAATTGTGGTTTAAGGGAAAAGAAATTCCCTTTCTCTCCATGTAAATATGAACACAAAAACATATTACCCTATAACTATGAGTAGTCATCTTGCTACTTTGAGACAAAACTCTCCACAGGAAAAAGCTAGCACTCCTGGGAGAAAAGGACATAAAGAAATGGGGCCTCAGACTTCAAAATATACTGAACAAATCAAACCTGGTGTTTGACCTCTGAATGGTTTAGTTATAAAAGTCAATAACATATTGTTTATGCCATTTTGAATTGGATTTCCTGTTATTTATAACATAAAGAATCCTAATAATATGAAACTTTTTTTTTTTTTTTTGAGACAGATTCTCACTGTGTGGCCCAGGCTAGGGTGCAATGGTGCCATCTTGGCTTACTGCAACCTCCACCTCCTGGGTTCAAGTGATTCTCCTGCCTCAGCCTCCTGAGTAGCTGGGATTACAGGGGCCCATTACCACACCCAGCTAATCTTTGTATTTTTAGTAGAGACAGGGTTTCACCATGTTGGTCAGGCTGGTCTTGAACTCCTGACCTCAGGTGATCTACCTGCCTTGGCCTCCCAAAGTCCTGGGATTACAGATGTGAGCCACCGCACCCAGTGAACTTTCTTTAGGAGGACAATGAGTCAAGTTCTTGATATTTGGTGCAACCAAGGAAGTTCCTCTGGTGTCACAGAGGGAAGAAATCTTCGAATGTATTGTGATACAAAATACTAATCATTCACTCTAGGGGAAAATATGCTTCCAAAAGCTGTTGGCTGGTGGGGAAAATACGCTTCCTAAAGCTCTTGACTCATGCTCTACCCAAAAACACAGCAGGAGCACATTTTCTAATCACTGTGTTTCATCTTATATTTGCTCAATGGAACATCTTTTATTTTTAATTTTGAAGACGTATAAAACATTGCCTAGAACTTAGGTCACAGTCATCCTATCAAATAAAACATTTCAATAAATTATGAACTACTTTTTAAAAGATCTATTCAACAAACCAAAACAAAGAAACAAGCAAAAAAAATTAGAAATTTTTTCATCATGCTGCTGGCTAGGATAAAAATAAAATGTCAGCTGATATCCAAGTAGAGACTAAATTATACTCTGTTTACACTTCTAACATGAATTAAAATTGTTTATCTAGCTAACAGGCTTAGCCTTGATTAAATGTCATTAGTGTCCATTATAATTTCAACTGTACTTGAATTTTATAAGCCTGCTATAAATTACATTTTTATCTTTCAGAGATGTAAATAAAAATTAATATACCATTTTAGCTATTAATACCTGTATTCAGATTATCGCTTGAAGAATCTACATTTTTAATTTTTACAATTAAAAGCTAAAAACAGTTATTAAGACTGCTAATCAATTATTGACTTCCAATTGGCATCAATATTAGCCAGATCCATACAAATTGGCTACAGCTGTTTTGAAGCTAATTATAATTTTCTCTTCCCATCTGTAAAGCACTGGCCTTGACCACTATAGGATTGCTTTGCTCACTCCCAAGCTTATTTCCTTCTTCATTGTTTGAAGCACTTTATAGCACTTAAATGAACTTAGTCATAATCACTTAGTTCAAGAATTATTTCACAGTTGAATGCAAATAGAATTATATCAATGCTTTACCCATGCCATTTCTTTATAAAATGTGCAATAAGACTTATTCAGGAGTGGATAGAAAAGGATGTTAGAGAATCTTGGTGGTCAGAAAAGCCATGGAGAAGTCTCACCTAAACATAATTTAACTTTCTTGTCTAGATTGTTAAAGGGTTAGATTCACAGGAGAAGATTACTATTCATCAAGAGAGACCTATTTCTCCTCTAGCTAGAGACAGACGATTCATATGATTTTTCTATCCTGTGGCACTAGTGGAAAATCTAGATACACAGTAGCTACTACAGGGTTTGTGGCTTTCCAGAGGTTGATAAATGGAGGAAACAGAGTCATTTGTACTGGAAGTGGGTCTGTGAAGAAGATATCTGCTTCAATCATTCAGGAATTCTGTGGAACTGATGGGAAAATCTGTGGCACTGATGGAAAATCTAGATACACAAGAGCTACTACAGGGTCTGTGGCTTTCCAGAAGGTGGTAAATGGAGGAAGCAGAGTCATTTGTACTGGAAGTGGGGCTGGCAAGAGGATTTCCTTTGCTCCAGACTCTTTTCTACTTGCCTAGTTAAATCCCATTTATTCCTCAGCTTTCAAATATAAGCCAGAATTAGGACAAGCCCCCTTGTATTCTACTCCATAGCTTAGCACTTTCCTTCATAACATATATCAACTTTTACAAGTACAGCATGTGCATTTCGTGACATTCTTTGATTAATATCTGCTCCCCACACTCCACCAGCTAAGCTATAAATTCTAGAACATCAAAGGTCACGTCTATTTTGACATGTATTTACATACATATATGTATATATACATATATGTAAAACAGTAGTTTATATATATATGAATGTGTATGCATATACATATTCAGACCTTAATATGCTTAGCACATAGTACATATCAAACACACATTTTTGAAAAATTGGATTAGTAAATGAAATACAGTCAACATCACTAGACAGGTCTGTCACTTTCTCTGAGACAGGTTAAAAGGGATCCCTGAATACTTCTGATACTGTCTTGAAGTGCATTTCTGGAAATTGTGGGAGCCTGAACATAAATGTAAATTTCCCCTGCTGCTGCTCAGACTAAGCAGCAAATGAGGCATCAACGAACATGGGAATATCAGAGGCTAAAATTGAGGCATATGGGTTCTCACGCATTAGAAACCCAGCATTTTTTGACAAATGTGACAAAAACAAGAAATGGGAAAAGGATTCCCTATTTAATAAATGGTGCTGAGAAAACAGGCTAGCCATATGTAGAAAGCTGAAACTGGATCCCTTCCTTACACCTTATACAAAAATTAACTCAAGATGGATTAAAGACTTAAATGTTAGACCTAAAACCATTAAAATCCTACAAGAAAACCTAGGCAAAACCATTCAGGACATAGGCGTGGGCAAGGCCTTCACATCTAACACACCAAAAGCAATGGCAACAAAAGCCAAAATTGACAAATGGGATCTAATTAAACTAAAGAGCTTCTGCACAGCAAAAGAAACTATCATCAGAGTGAACAGGCAACCTACGGAATGGGAGAAAATTTTTGCAACCTACTCATCTGACAAAGGGCTAATATCCAGAATCTACAATGAACTCAAATTTACAAGAAAAAAACAACCCCATCAAAAAGTGGGCGAAGGACATGAACAGACACTTCTCAAAAGAAGACATTTATGCAGCCAAAAAACACATGAAAAAATGCTCATCATCACTGGCCATCAGAGAAATGCAAATCAAAACCACAGTGAGATATCTTCTCACACCAGTTAGAATGGCAATCATTAAAAAGTCAGGAAACAACAGGTGCTAGAGAGGATGTGGAGAAATAGGAACACTTTTACACTGTTGGTGGGACTGTAAACTAGTTCAACCATTGTGGAAGTCAGTGTGGCGATTCCTCAGGGATCTAGAACTAGAAATACCATTTGACCCAGCCATCCCATTACTGGGTATATACCCAAAGGACTTTAAATCATGCTGCTATAAAGACACATGCACACATATGTTTACTGCGGCACTATTCACAATAGCAAAGAGTTGGAACCAGCCCAAATGTCCAACAACGATAGACTGGATTAAGAAAACGTGGCACATATACACCATGGAATACTATGCAGCCATAAAAAACGATGAGTTCATGTCCTTTGTAGGGACATGGATGAAACTGGAAAACATCATTCTCAGTAAACTATCGTAAGGACCAAAAACCAAACACAGCATGTTCTCACTCATAGGTGGGAATTGAACAATGAGAACTCATGGACACAGGAAGGGGAACATCACACTCTGGGGACTGTTGTGGGGTGGGGGGAGGGGGGAGGGACAGCATTAGGAGATATACCTAATGCTAAATGACGAGTTAATGGGTGCAGCAAAACAACATGGCACATGGATACATATGTAACAAACCTGCACATTGTGCAGATGTACCCTAAAACCTAAAGTATAATAATAAATATATATATATATATATATATATATATATAAGAAGTAGGTAAGAAATCTGAATAAATATTTTTTTCAATAAAAAAAAATCCAGCATTTCTCCATGCCCACATGCACTCTAGAAAGCTGTATTCTGATCTGCATCCTAGGCATTATTTTCTGTTCATCAAACCCCTTAAAATAACATGGGGGCAAAAGTACTTGTGCCAAAGACGATGTTTTGTGTTCACAGAATCATCTTCCTATTGGGAACACAGCTAAGTCACATTTTCCAACCCCTGCCTATTCTGGAGTGGGCCAAGCAATTACGTTCTAACGAATGGTGTGTGGATGAAAATGAGCCCCATAAAATCTTTTTTGCATCTTTATTCTTCTAATTCAGGGGCAATCTTGCAGGTCTTGAGCAGAAAATAATACTACAAAAGAATGGAAGAACTGAATTCCTGAATGATTAAAGCAGGGTGCCTTCCACACTCCTCTCAGTAGGGTAGCTCCAACTTGTATACACCATGAATAAAAAATACTCTTGTGTTGTGTTGTCCTAGTCAAAAGTGTTTGGAGTTATTTGCTACAACCATTAATCACCCTGACTAATCGAGTACTGTAGATTGTTATTGCCACCAAAAGTGCAAAAATAAAGGACAAGTGAAGAGAGGTAGGATGGAGCTTCCTAACGATATTCTGGGAAACAATCACCAGGAAGATGTCAAAGGCAATTAGGCACTACTGGAAGTAAAATAGGTATCTGTTTACTGAAATTTCATTTCTCCTATTTTGAAAGTAGGTTAGTGAAAGTTCCTTATCATCTTCACTTGTAATTCTCCAAAATTACCCAGCATGGAATTAGGCTTTTGGAGAACAATTAATAAATGGTTGATGAATAGATGAATTATTTTCCTTTTCACAAAAAAAAATTACAATCTAATTGAAAAGTATTGTGATATAGAGAAAACAGCTGGATTCTGGAAACAAATGTTTCTGGGCATGGGGCTCAGCTGCATAAGGGGAATTTATTGAATATCTCTTATCTACAGGTTCTCATCTTTAAAAGGAAGATTATAACCATTCATTTATCATAGGATTACATGGGACAACATACATATATTTGAAAATCTAGTAACTCTCACAAGCAGGTGGTTAGAGTGTATTTAAATTTATATTTAAGTAGAAAACACTATTTTTCTCAAGTCATTTACAAGCTGCAAAATCACTCAGAATGCTTTTTATTGTTGTTTATTTTGGTTTTGGTTTTGTTTTCTAGTGTTTCTGAAAAACATAAGAGTGTCTTTATGCATGGATAAAAATGTACAGTATCAGAACGCTTCAGATTATTATCATTAAACTTGGTTTTATCAAATATATTCTATCTCTGTGTATTTGTTCCTCGGGCAAAGTCTGGAACTAAGAATATTATTCATTTTACCCTCTAATAAGATAGAATTGGAGAAAGTAAAATTTAGATAATCAGATTAAGTACTTAAATGTTTATTCCATTCAAATTTTGATGAGACAAATATAATAGGTGCTCAGGATAGTTAACCAATTTTTTATGAGGTAAAATATTTTCTTGGAAGTTTCATAATATGTCAACACAAACAAAATATTTATGCAAAGCAATGATTCATTTTCTACTGTCTAGCTGAAATTTTAAACGTTAGAACTTGATTTGGATTAACTTTGGCCTGTAGACATATGCTAAATTCTCCAAATGTTCATTTTCACATTTTACAGTGATGTGATCTCAACACAGTAAAGAGTAGAAAACTTAAAGTTGCCCTGAGAAAAGAGCAAAGGATTATACACATTTCAAGTTTAGTTGACGAATTTGCAAAACCTGTGTGCTTTATAAATGTGGGACCCTCACAAATTTCAGTGGCCAACTTTGCTATGTTTTCTCCACCATTTTTCATTATATTTGACATTTCTAAGGCAGAGCTTCATTACAGACAAGCAATCTATGGCAATAAGCAGGGGAAATGAGACTTCATAGTAGATGTCAAGAAAGAGAAAAAAAGTGAAGAAAAATGAGCACAAAATTGCAATAGGGTTTTGGAGGCCCATCATTGCTGTGTGATGAGTCCATAGGAAATATGGAAGGACTGCCAAAGAAGGCTCTTTTTTTGAAGTTTATTCTAAGTGTAGGGATATAAGTGCAAGTTTGTTACATAGGCATCACCCAGGCATTAAGCCTAGTGGTTCCACAAAAGCCTAGTACCCTTTAGTTATTTTTTATGAGCGTCTCCTTCCTCCTACCCTCCAGCCTCCAGCAGGCCCCAGTGTCTGCTGTTCCCTTCTATGTGTCCATGTGTTCTCATCACATAGCTCCCACTTATAAGTGAAAACATGCAGTATTTGGTTTTCTGTTCCTGTGTTAGTTCTCTGAGGATAATGGCCTCCAGCTCCAGCCATGTTTGTGCAAAAAACATGACCTTGTTCTTCTTTTTGGATGCATAATATTCCAGTATACCTGGATGCACAGTATACCTACCAGAGCAAATTAATTTCTTTTGATTTGTTGCTAAAGACTAATAACCTTGCCTTGTGGCTAATACAGAAAGTAAATGACAAAACTGATCAAATATGCCACTTTTTAGTGTATTTCATAGTCCTCTCGTGCTTATGTATGGCAACAAAGACCAAAATAGGCAAGTTGTGCTCAACCAACAATTAGAAAAATCTATGATAATAATAATCATCATCATTATCACAAAAATGCACATATAGTAGAAATAATTAACTAATTAGTATTAGTTTTTCAATTTATTTATCTCTTACTCTTCTTTTTGGAGAACCCAACCTGTGATAGGACACCTAAGAAAGAGTGAGAGACCTGGGATAGGGACAGGATGAAGGACCTGAAATTCCTCCTCCCCTTCGGGACTGAGCAGGAGAAAATCCAACGTCTGCCTCCAGAGTGGCCCCCAAAGTGGCATTTTCATGATGGACTTGTTATTACCAAGGGTTAGGCTCTCTGGTTTTATAGAGTTCTGTTGTTGACAGGCCTAGAATTGATGAATCAGGTTAATCAAGTTTATTGAATCAGGCTATTCAAGTTTATTTTGTAATCAATAATATGACTTTCATTTAACTACAGTACTCATGTGACAAACATGAAAAAAGTTCTTAGAATTATAATTTAGTATATTTGATTAGTAAATTGAAGCCTTGAATATAGGCAAAGAGAGATGAGAACATTGGTAACTTAATTGATTACACCTGATCCACACAGATTAAAACTATCCTTTGATTACATCCATGCCCACCAGATTCCTGGTCTCCTCTCTAGTTACTGATGGATAAAAGTTGTTTGCTTCTGGCTCTTTGGGTTTTCATAGCTCTGCAAGAGTGGTTCCCAAAAGCAAGCTGACATAAAAAAGCACCGGAATGGGTGCATAAGAATCCACTAAGGATTTGGTTAAAAATATAAATTTGGGGGCCCCCATCCTGGACCTACTGAATCAGAATATCCAAACGTGGAGAACTGATAGTTTTTTCATAATTTCCCAGAGCACTCTGATAAGCAATTCACTTTGGGTGACTCTCCAGACTAAAACCCAGCTACAAACACATAGGTTTTCACCAGAGAGGACAATGTAATTGGATAGCTTTTTACATAGTAATTTTTTTAAAACAATACAAATTTATTACCTTACAGTTCTGAAGATGAGAAGTCCAAAGTGGGTCTGTCTGGGCTGAAATCAAGGTGTTGGCAGTACTGCACGACTTCAGCAGGCTCTGGGGAGAATCTGTTTCCTTGCCTTTTCCAGCTTTTAGTGGCTGCCTTATTTGCTTGTCTCTTGGCCCCGGCCGCCATATTCAAAGCCAGCAGCATAACATCCTCAACTCTTTCTCTGACTCTGACTCTTTTGCCTCCTTCTTCCACTTACAAGCACTCTTGTGATTACATTGGGCCCACCTGGATAATCCAGGGTACGTGCCACATCACAGGTTCATCTGGTTAGCAACCTTAATTTTCCTTTGCCTTTTGACCTAGCAGGTTTTTGGAGATTAGCATGTGGGCATCTGTGGTATACATGTTCTGTGGACTGCAGAAGTTATTATCGCTTCAAGTGAGAGGGGAAAAGTGATTATAAATGATATTGAAATAAGTGACCAGACACTTGGAAAATCAGAAATAGGGCTATCTACCTTATTCTTTTTTTAAAAACGGTTTTATAAGGAGAAACCCTTTTCACTTGGTTCTTTTTTTTATTTTAAGTTCTGGGACACATGTGCAGAACATGCAGGTTTGTTACTTAGGTATACCTGTTTCATGGTGGTTTGCTTCACCTGTCAACCTGTCATCTAGGTTTTAAGCCTCACATGCATTAGGTATTTGTCCTAATATTCTTCCTGCCTTTGTTCCCAAACCCCTGACAGGCCCTGGTGATGTTCCCCTCCCTGTGTCCATGTCCTCTCATTGTTCAACTCCCACTTATTAGTGAGAACATGTGGTGTTTGGCTTTCTGTTCCTGTGTTAGTTTGCTGAGAATGATGGTTTCCAGCTTCATCCATGTCCCTGGCAAAGGACATAAACTCATCCTTTTTATGGATGCATAGTATTCCATAGTGTATATGTGCCACATTTTCTTTATCCAGTCTATCATTGATAGGTATTTGGGTTGATTCCAAGTGTTTGCTATTGCAAATAGTGCTGCAGTAAACATACGTGTGCATGTGTCTTTATAATAGAATGATTTATAATCCTTTGGGTATATACCCAGTAATGGGATTGCTGGCTCAAATGGTATTTCTGGTTCTAAATCCTTGAGGAATCACAACACTGTCTTCCGCAATGGTTGAACTAATTTACATTCCCATCAACAGTATAAAAGCATTCCTATTTCTCCACAGCCTCACCAGCATCTGTTGTTTCCTGACTTTTTAATGATCACCATTCTAACTGGCATGAGATGGTATCTCATTGTGGTTTTGATTTTCATTTCTCTAAAGACCAGAGATGATAAACTTTTTTTCATGTTTGTTGGCCACTTAAATGTCTTCTTTTGAAAAGTGTCTGTTCATATCCTTTGTCCACTTTTTGATGGGGTTGTTTTTTTCTTGTATATTTATTGAAGTTTCTTGTAGATTCTGGATATTAGACCTCTGTCAAATGGATAGATTGCAAAAATTTTCTCTCATTCTGTAGGTTGCCTGTTCACTCTGATGATAGTTTCTTTTGCTGTGCAGAAGCTCTTTAGTTTAATTAGATCCCATTTGTTAATTTTGGCTTTTGTTGCAATTGTTTTGGTGTCTTAGTCATGAAGTCTTTGCCCATGCCTATGTCCTGAATGGTATTGCCTAGGTTCTTCTAGGGTTTTTATGGTTTTAGGTTTTACATTTAAGTGTTTGTTGCAGTGTTTTAGTCATGAAGTCTTTGTCCATGCCTATGTCCTGAATAGAATTGCCTAGGTTTTCTTCCAGGGTTTTTATGGTTTTAGGTTTTATATTTAACTCTTTAATCCGTCTTGAGTTAATTTTTTAGAAGGTGTAAGGAAGGAGTCCAGTTTCCGTTTTCTGCATATGGCTAGCCAGTTTTGCCAGCACCATTTATTAAATAGGGAATCCTTTCCCCCTTGTGTTTTTTTTTTTTTTTTTTGGTCAGGTTTGTCAAAGATCAAATGGTTGCAGATGTGTGGTGTTATTTCTGGGGCTTCTGTTTTGTTTCCTTGGTCTATATATCTGTTTGGGTATCAGTACCATGCTGTTTTGTTTACTGTAGGCTTGTAATATAGTTTCAAGTCAGGTAGTGTGATGCCTCAAGCTTTGTTCCTTTTGCTTAGGATTGTCTTGGCTATACAGGCTCTTTTTTGGTTCCATATGAAATTTAATGTAATTTTTCTAATTTTGCAAAGAAAGTCAATGGTAGCTTGATGGGAATAGCTTTGAATCTGTAAATTACTTTGGGCAGTATGGCCATTTTCATGATATTGATTCTTCCAATTCATGACCATGGACTTTTTTTCCATTTATTTGTGTCCTCTTTTATTTCCTTGAGCACTGGTTTGTAGTTCTCCTTCAAGAGATCCTACACATCTCTTGAAAGTTGTATTCCTAGGTATTTTATTGTAGCAACGTTGAATGGAAGTTCACTCATGATTTGGCTCTCTGCTTGTCTGTTATTCATGTATAGGAATGCTTGTGATTTTTGCATATTGATTTTATATCCTGAGACTTTGCTGAAGTTGCTTATCAGCTTAAGGATTTTGGGGGTTGAGACAATGGAGTTTTCTCAATATACAGTCATGTCATCTGTAAATAGAGACAATTTGACTTCCTCTCTTCCTAATTGAATACCCTTTATTTCTTTCTCTTCCCTGGTTGTCCTGGCCAGAACTTCCAATACTATGTTGAATAGGAGTGGTGAGAGAGGGTATCCTTGCCTTGTGCAGGTTTTCAAAGGGAATGATTCCAGTTTTTGCCCATTCAGTATGATATTGGCTGTGGGTTTGTCATAAATAGCTCTTATTATTTTGAGAGCTGTTCCATCAATACCTAGTTTATTGAGAGTTCTTAGCATGAAGGGATCTTGAATTTTATTGAAGGACTTTTCTCCACCTATTGAGATAATCATGTCCTTTTTGTCATTGGTTCTGTTTATGTGATGGATTATGTTTATTAATTTGTGTATGTTGAACCAGCCTTGCATCCCACTGATGAAGTCGACTTGATTGTGATGGATGCTTTTTGATGTGCTGCTGGATTTGTTCTACCAGTAATTTATTTTGGATTTTTAGATCGATGTACATCAGGGATATTGACCTGAAATTTTATTTTTTTGTGGTGTCTCTATGAGGTTTTGGTATCAAGATGATGCTGGCCTCATAAAATGAGTTAGGGAGGAGTCCCTCTTTTTCTATTGTTTGGAATTGTTTCAGAAGGAATGGTACCAGCTACTCTTTGTACCTCTGGTAGAATTCGGCTGTGAATCCGTCTGGTCCTGGGCTTTTTTGGTTGGTAGGCTATTAATTACTGTATCAATTTCAGAACTTGTTATTGGTCTATTCAGGGATTCAACTTCTTCCTGATTTAGTCTCGGAAGGGTGTATGTGCCCAGGAATTTATTCATTTCTTCTAGGTTTTCAGTTAATTTATGTATGATTTTTTGTAATATTCTCTGATGGTAGTTTGTATTTTCATGGGATCAGTGGTGATATCCCTTTCATCATTTTTATTGTGTCTATTTGATTCTTCTATGTTTTCTTCTTTATTAGTCTAGCTAGTGGTCTATCTATTTTGTTAATCTTCTAAAAAAACAAGCTCCTTAATTCATTGATTTTTTGAAGTGTTTTTTGTTTCTCTATCTCTTTCAGTTCTGCTCTTAGTTATTTCTTGTCTTCTGCTAGATTTTGAATTTGTTTGCTCTTGCTTCTCTAGTTTTTCTAATTGTGATGTTTGGGTGTCGATGTCATATCTTTCTAGCTTCCTGATGTCGGCATTTTAGTGCTATAAATTTACCTCTTAACACTGCTTTAGCTGTGTCCCATAGATTCTGGTATGTTGTATATTTGTTCTCGCTGGTTTCAAAGACCTTCTTTATTTCTGCCTTAATTTCATTATCTTCCCAGTAGTCATTCAGGAGCAAGTTGTTTGATTTCCATGTAGTTGTGCGATTTTGAGTGAGTTTCTTAATCCCGAGTTCTAATTTGATTGCACTGTTGTCTGAGAGACTGTTTGTTATGATTTCCGTTCTTTTGCATTTGCTGAGAATGTTTTACTTCCAATTATGTGGTTGATTTTAGAGTAAGTGCTATGTGGTACTGAGAAGAATGTGAATCCTGTTGATTTTGGGTGGAGAGTTCTATAGATATCTATTAGGTCTGCTTGGTCCAGAGATAAATTCAAGTCCTGAATATCTTGTTAATTTTCTGCCTCATTGATCTGTCTAATATTGACAGTTGGGTGTAAAAGTCTCCCACTATTATTGTGTTGGAGTCTAAGTCTCTTTTTAGGTCTCTAAGAACTTGTTTCATAAATCTGGGTGCTCCTGTATTGGGCGCATATATACTTAGGATAGTTTGCTCTTCTTGTTGCATTGATTCCTTTACCATTATGTAATGCCCTTCTTTGAGATTTTTGATCTTTGTTGGTTTAAAAGTTTGCTTTATCAGAGACTAGGATTGCAACCCCTGCTTTTTTTTTCTTTCTGTTTGCTTGGTGAATATTTCTCCATCCCTTTATTTTGACTCTATGTGAGTCTGCACATGAGATGGGTCTCCTGAATTCAGCACACCGATGGGTCTTGAACCTTTACCCAATTTGCCAGTCTGTGTCTTTCAATTGGGGTGCTTAGCCCATTTACATTTAAGGTTAATATCATTATCTGTAAATTTGATCCTGTCGTCATAATGCTAGCTAGTTATTTTGCACATTAGTTGAAGCAGTTTCTTCATAGTGTCATTGGTCTTTATATTTTGGTGTGTTTTTGCAGTTGGTGGTACTGTTTTTTCCTTTCCATGTTTTGTGCTTCCTTCAGGAGCTCTTATAAGGCAGACCTGGTGGTGATAAAATCCTTCAGCATTTGCTTGCCTGTAAAGTATTTAATTTCTCCTTCACTTATTAAGCTTAGTTTGGCTGGATATAAAATTCTGGGTTGAAAATTGTTTTCTTTAAGAATATTGAATGTTGGCCCCCACTCTCTTCTGGCTTGTAGGGTTTCTGCAGAGAGATCCACTGTTAGTCTGATGGTCTTCCCTTTGTAGGTAACCTGACATTTCTCTCTGGCTGATCTTAACATTTTTTCCTTTGTTTCAGCCTTGGAGAATCTGACAATTATATATCTTGGGGTTGCTCTTCTCAAGGAGTATCTTAGTTGTGTTCTCTGTATTTCCTGACTTTGAATGTTGGCCTGTCTCACTGGGTTGGGAAAGTTCTCCTGGATAATATCCTGAATGTGTTTTCCAACTTGGTTCCATTATCCCCATCACTTTCAGGTACACCGATCAATCGTAGGTTTAGTCTTTTCACATAGTCCCATATTTTGGGGGGCTTTTTTCATTCCTTTTCATTCTTTTTTTCACTAATCTTGTCTTCATGCCTTATTTCAGTAAGTCGATTTATCAATCTCTGATATTCTTTATTTCCCTTGATCAATTTGGCTATTGATACTTGTGTATGCTTCACGAAGTTCTCGTGCTGTGTTTTTCAGCTCCATCAGGACATTTATGTTTCTCTCTACACTGGTTAGTCTAGTTAGCAGTTCCTATTAAGGTTATTAGCTTCCTTGCATTGGGTTAGAACATGCTCCTTTAGCTCAGAGGAATTTGTTAGTACTCACTTTCTGAAGCCTACTTCTGTCAGTCATCAATCTCATTCTCCGTCCAGTTTTGTGCCCTTGCTGGAGAGGGGTTGCCATCATATGGAGGAGAAGAGGCTTTCTGATTTTTTGGAATTTTTTTTGTTTTTTTTTTTTTTGAGATGGAGTCTCACTGTCACCCAGGCTGGAGTGCAGTGGCATGATCTTGGCTCACTGCAAGCTCTGCCTCTCAGGTTCACGCCATTCTCCTGCCTCAGCCTCCCGAGCAGCTGGGACTACGGGCGCCTACCACCACGCCTGACTAATTTTTCGTATTTTTAGTAGAGACGGGGTTTCACCGTGTTACCCAGGATGGTCTCGATCTCCTGACCTCGTGATGCGCCCGCCTCGGCCTCCCAAAGTGCTAGGATTACAGGCATGAGCTACCACACCCAGCTGATATTTTGGAATTTTCAGCATTTTTGTTCTGGTTTTTCCTCATCTTCGTGGATTTATCTACCTTTGATCTTTGAAGCTGATGATATTTGTATGGGTTTTTTGTGTGGGGGTCCTTCTTGCTGATGTTGATGTTGTTGATTTCTGTTTGCTAGTTTTTCTTCTAACAGTCGGGCCCCTTTTCTGCAGGTCTGCTGCAGTTTGCTGGAAGTCCACTCCAGACCTTGTTCACCTGGGTATCACCAGTGGAGGCTGCAGAACAGCAAAGATTACTGCCTGCTCCTTCCTCTGGAAGATTCAACCCAGAAGGGCGCTGGCCTGATGCCAGCTGGAGTGCTCCTGAATGGGGTGTTTGTCAACCCCTATTGGGAAGTCTCTCCCAGTCAGGAAGCCTGGGTGGTCAGGGACCCACTTGAGGAGGCAGTCTGTCCCTTAGCAGAACTTGAGCACTGTGCTGGGAGAATCCTCCTTGTCAGGTGATCAGTTACTCTCTTCAGAGCCGGCAGGCAGGAACTTTTAAGTCCGCTGAAGCTGCACCCACAGCTGCCCCTTCTCCCAGGTGTTCTGTCCCTGGGAGATGGGAGTTTCATCCATAAGCCCATGACTGGGGCTGCTGCCTTTTTTTCAGAGATGTCCTGCGCAGTGAGGAGGAATCTAGAGAGGCAGTCTGGCCACGGCTGCTTTACTGCACTGTGGTAAACTCCACCCAGTCCAAACCTCCAGGCCTCCTTACCACTGTCAAGGGAAAACCGCCTACTCAAGTCTCAGTAATGGCAGAGGCTCCTCCCCCTACCAAGCTAAATCATCCCAGGTTGACTTCAGACTGCTGTGCTGGCAGCGAGAATTTCAAGCCAGTGGTTCTTAGCTTGCTGGGCCCCATGGGAGTGGGACCCACTAAGCGAGACCACTTGGTTCCCTGGCTTCAGCCCCCTATCCAGGGCAGTGAACAGTTCTGCCTCGCTGAGGTTCCAGGTGTCACTGTGGTATGAAAAAAATAAAAATAAAAATAAAACTCCTGCAGCTAACTCAGTGTCTGCCCAAACAGCTAGTTTTGTGCTTAAAACCCAGGGCCCTGGTGCTGTAGGCACACGAGGGAATCCCCTGATCTGCAGATTGCAAAAACCATGGGAAAAGCATGGTATCCAGGTGGATAACACAGTCCCTCACGGCTTCCCTTGGCTGGGGGCGGGAGGTCTCCTGGCACCTTGCACTTCCTGGGTGAGGCAACACTCCACCTGCTTCTCCTTGTCCTCCATGGGCTGCACCCACTGCCTAACCATTTCCAATGAGACGAACTGTGTACCTCAGTTGGAAATGCAGAAATCACCTGCCTTCTGCTTTGGTCTGGCTGGAGGCTGCAGACCAGAGCTGTTCCTATTCAGCCATCTTGCCAGATCCCTATCTTCCACATAATAAATTTCAATCATATGTCAGCTTGTCTTACCAGAGATTACAGTTTGAGATTCTCCTTGGTTTTGATGATAATAAAAGGTATCTGTAGTTAATAGACATGTCAGTTGCTCATTTAAATTTTCTTATTTCCCTTTTACCTATAGCTAATCACATCCCTTCTGGGTATATTTTAATAGTTTAACTTCAGAATCCTTTTCCCAAGTTTATCATGGGAAATATTAATTTCCCATAATAATATTAATAATACATCTGCAATTATTCCACTTAAAATTATTATAAACATACTTTTTCAAGCTTTTAGAGTATTGGTGAAAATAATAAAATATCTTTTTTTTTTTTTTTTGCAATGGAGTCTCGCTCTGTCGCCCAGGCTGGAGTGGAGTGGTGCAATCTCAGCCCACTGCAAGCTCCGCCTCTCAGGTTCACACCATTCTCCTGCCTCAGCCTCCCAATTAGCTGGGACTACAGGCGCCCGCCACCATGCCCAGATAATTTTTTGTATTTTTAGTAGAGATGGGATTTCACCGTGTTAGCCAGGATGGTCTCGATCTCCTGACCTTGTGATCCACCCGCCTCGGCCTCCCAAAGTCCTGGGATTACCGGCATGAGCCACCACGCCCGGCCAAAATGTCTCTTTTTTAAAAGAGCAAGGTAAACCAATTCTGATAAATTTGACATTTCTGAAACTGATAGCCTCTTCTTGAGAATACTAATAATGTAGAATACTAATAATGTATTCTTATACATTGTTATTATTACATATTGCAGATATTATATGCATTATCCATTATTACGTATTATATACTATTATATCATTACACCTTATGATAAACCCTCTGGGAGTTTTCTGGTCATTTGAAAATGTCAATTTTTATGAAAAATTTTGAGAACATTAAAATATAATGTATGTTATGCTTCACAGGTCAAGTTTCTATCATAATTCACGATTTAGGTGACAGGTGCAGAATAAATTTAGTAACAGTGATTTAGGAACCTTTCCACTTGTATGAGAATTCAGAAGAAGAGAATATTTTTGAGATTTTACCACTCAGAACTGAAGAAGAAAATTGTCCAGGATAATTCATTATAATTTACAAATGGTGCAACAGTTAAGTGACATCTGCATTAATCCCCTGAATATTCCAGATCAATATTTTCCAAAGTTCATTCCATGGCATGCTCACCTTGCAGGATACTCCTTTAAAAAATATATCCCCAAGGTAAAAAACACTCTACTTCCCTCGATTAGAAATTAATATTTTACATTAACAAATTATAGAGTCTGAAAAATCTTAAAAACCCTGCTTAACTCAGGATTTCCCAGATATATGATGACAAAATGTTCCCACAAAATATTTATTAATATCTGAGGCCCAGGGAACATACATCAGAACACGTTCATCTTTAGGAGGCAAAACTTGATTGTTTATTAATTGTCCCATCCTGAATGGATTTGGAGAGTGAGAGTGAGAAGGAAAAATTCTTAATGGAATGATATGAATAAGACATCACGTCTTTTCTAAAGTGGATTTCTACACTGTCACTTGAAAATATTCATAATGTACTTCATAACTTAATGAACCCTTGGTTACCAGTTAAGTCAAATAATGCACCTACATATCAAAGATAAAAGAAAGTACTTGAGTACTGTATTTACTATAAGTCTGGTATTCCTAATCATGAAAGAATATACAAATTTTGCTTTCATTACCAAGTACAAACACGGAAATTAGAAGCCTATATTTAACCAGCTGAAACAGCTTGGATGAACCAGAAAAAGCAATGTCCATTATATCATATAGTCTCTCTAGCTAACCCGACTGAAATGCAAATGTAAGTTAAAAGAAAATAAGCATAAATAATTCTGGGTAAGTTGAATTCTTCAGATAATAGTAAGATAATATACTAATATTGATAGCATATGAATTATAAAGTAATGTGAATTTTGTGTCGTGATTTTTACATATAATTATTTTACAAAATACTGTTCATTCATAAATAACTTACTAAGGAATAATGTAACAATGTTTATTCTTTGTCCATAAATGAGATCATAAATGAGAAAATAAATCTTTGATAAGCCACAGGTTCAGATAATTGTCCCTTAAAAAATAATCACCATAAATATGACTACTCTTCTTAGGTATAACAATACAAACTGGTCGAATTTTTTTCCTTTTGGAGATTTCATTTTTTAGAGTAATTTTTAGGTTCTTAGCAAAGTTGAACAGTAACTACTTAGAGGTTTTATATATGCTCTGACTTCACACATGCCCAGTTTCCCCCACTATCAACATTCCCTCACCAGAATAGTACATTTGTTATAATCAGTGGACCTACGTTGACACATAACTATCAATCAAAGTCCATAGTTTACATTAAGGTTCAGTCTTGGTGTTGTACTTCCTATGTGTTTTGCCAAAAGTATAATGACAGGTATCCACCATTATAATATCATGCAGAATAATTTCACTGTCCTAAAAGTCCCTGTGCTCTGCCTATTCATCCCTTCTTCCCCCATACCCTGCCAACTACCTGTCTTTTTATTGTCTCTATAGTTTTGCTTTTTTCAGAATGTTATATATGAAATACCACAGTATTTAGCCTTTTCAGAATGGTTTCTTTTACTTAGTAATATGCATGTAAGTTTTCTTCATGTCTTTTCATGGCTTGAAAGCTTATTAATCTTTAATAATGAATAATATTCTTTTGTTTGTATGTATCACAGCTTATCCATTCACCTACCAAAAAACACCTTGGTTGCTTAACTTGTTACAATTTAACTTTATTATAATCCTAACAGGCAGAGGAAACAGAAAAAGGGGATAAGATTAGGTTAGGAAAAACCATCATATTATTTGTTTACTTCTTTCACAACTACCTGCCTTTCCACATAAAAATATAAGTAATTCAAAGAACAAAGGTTCTAGTGAGTAAGCTCAAGTAGATCTCTACAGGTAACTAAGGAATGGGTAGCTGTTCATCAGTGTGAAAATACAAGAGGTAAATTTATACAATGCAATTTCAACCCCCCAAAATATTGTTATTACCACAAGAAAATGTAATTTGTTTCTGAATCTTCTGTCTTCCCTTGCTTCTTAATAAGAATGATGTGTTTCTTTTGTGATTAAAGAGACAGCAGGTTTCCTTAACAATTTAATCAGGTGATTAAGGAGTAGTCATCATCTGATACTTTTGGTGTTCTGAGATTGATCTAAATCAGTCTTTGTTAATAGATTATAAACAAAATGATTGAACGAAACAGCAAAGTCTCAAATCTGTCATAACCTACACATACTAATTTCAAAATCATTTAGTGAAAAATATTTTAGACTAACTTTCTGCTTGGTAAATTGGTAATAGAGCAGTAATAGAGCAGTATTAATATGTCTGTTTATGTAACTAATAGTCATTCTATTTGGAAGTGACATACATTTTTTAGTGTTTCCTTGAGACAAATTTTCATGTCTGAACTCTCTAATCAGTTTCATCTGATTCTGAGACTAATTTTGAAAAATATGTTTCAATTAATAATAACATATAAGCCCTCAAAATTATCCTTATTGAAACTGAAAGAATCTGCCAGCAAGAAAATAAAAAATACGAACTTCTGACAGATCACAAAAAATAGTGTTTTTTTCTTTGACCTTTTATTCCAAACAGCTAAGACATGAACAGCATTGAGATGATATTTTTTTAATTATAATAAAAAATGTTGAGAGATTCAATGGAAGACTTCCTTTTCTTTGTATTTATATCTCTGAAAACAAGAAAAAAATGCAAAGTAATATTTAGGCAAGATGGACATTTGAAGAGCTACTTGCGTAGTGAGAAGATTTCAATAGAATGTCTGAGTATGTTCATTTAAGGGAAGCTTAGTGAAAATAATTAGAGTCATTTAATAAAGGAAATGTAAATCCTTTTATAACATTTCCCTTTACATTCACTCTGTTACTATTTCTTCCAGTGAGATGGAGAGAGACTAGAACTACTTGGGAAAAAGTTTAAATGTCTAATGGGAGATTATTTTTTGTGAGAGATTAATTATACTATAAAATAATTATTTAGTAATAAAAGGAATAAAAGAAGATACATTAGAAATGGCCTTCATTATTTTATTCTGTACTCTGGCCTCAATCTTTTTGTATCTTGATTAGCTTTGATGTTCACTCTTACATTCATTTAATTCAAAATTTATGAAATAGTACCTTTTCTCTTTCATTTTATCAGTAGTTTCATTCACAGAATGAGGTCATGACAATGATATTTTTTTTTTTTTTTTACCATCAAATCTATTTGTATTTGTTCTGGGAGACATATGTGGGATTACCAGGTCTCTCATTACAAGTCCAAGTAATTGAGAGAGAGTTACATGGTCACCAAGATCCACTTGAAGAAGACTATATCAGGAGTCTGGATGGGAAACAAGACTCAGTTGCAGCATATAAAACAGAGTCAGTCCAAGAGATAACAAAAGTGAAATAAAGAGCTAGGCAAATAGCCAAATCTATGTCATTGTGTTCATGCTGCTGATAAAGACATACCCGAGACTAGGCAATTTACAAAAGAAAGAGGTTTAATTGGACGCACAGTTCCATGTGGCTGGGGAGGCCTCACAATTATGGCAAAAGGGAAGGAGGAGCAAGTCACGTCTTACATGGATGGTGGCAGGCAAAGAGAGCTTGTGCACAGCAACTCCCATTTTTAAAACCATCAGATCTGGTGAGATCCATTCACTGTCATAAGAGCAGCATGGGAAAGACCTGCCCCCATAATTCAATCATTTCCCACCAGTTCCCTCCCACAATGCATGGGAATTTGGGGAGCTATGAGATTTGGGTGGGGATACAGAGCCAAACCATATCAATCATCAATCTGAAATAGGAAGGAATGGCAAGGAGTTTTCATCTTACATAACATTCTCTATAATGCTAGAAGATGCTTAGATTGTGACAAAGAATGTGAGGTTACGGTAAAGTGCAAGGTAATAGAGCAGTATGATTAATCAGCTGTCACTCTCCCAGATAAAAGAGTAAGCCATAACAAAATGTGCCAAGTGTTTGTGATACCTTACCAAAGGGAGAATACACAATGGAGACCAAGAAACCTCCCGTTTTCTATGTGGGTGGACAGTATTTCTGCCTAAATCAAAACTAGAGAAAACCTCTGCTTGTCTTCACAGCATCTCACCTGACAAACCATGGACTTGAGTCATTTTTTTTTTCCATTAGCCTATTCTTCTATTCTATTTTTTTCATACTGGAAGTAACTTCTGATTAGGCAGTAGTTCTCCATATACTAATAGGTTAGTGAAGTATCAAGTCAGGGATATCAAGAACACAAGCTTTAATGACTGCAAAAGTGAGTTTTCTGGATGGAGGTGTTGTGAAAAATAACAAGTAAAGTTTACTATAGAAACTCCATGCTGTTATGCAAGGCCCTCTCAACCCCAAGGGCTTAGTTGGTATCGTTTCAGTCACTGATCACTGATACTGGGCTCAGAATCTCAAAACCAGGATAACAACTGGAGGCTGAACTCAGATATTTGAAGTCTTGAAAGCTTGGGGTAATAGAAGGCCTTAATGATAAACACAGTGACAGGATTTCGTTGGTCAGCCCAGAAAATTAATATGTGCTATATTCATGGGATGTCAACCACCACCAGGACTGTCTTGTCAATATTTGAGCAGGGTAGCTTGGAGATTGGATCTAGATGAATAATATTCCAGGAATATTTAAAGGATAGAAGGATGGGCAGCAGCCTCTCAAGTTACCTGACATTGTGACCAAAGATCAACTGACATAGATGATGGTGAATTGGAAGGGTTGAAAGCATCATAAATTGTTTCAGGCGGCCTTCAAGGTTTTGAAATTGTTGTAACAGAAAACTGAGATATTTTGACGCAAGCTTTTCCAAGTGGGCTCTTCTTTTACGTGCCATCTTAGAGGAAGACTCTTTAGCTCTTCCTGCTGCACAAAAGCACACGTGGTTAAGACACTGGTCTCTGAGGTCAGACAACCCTTGGGTCAAATACTAGTTCCACCAGGTACTATCTAAGTGACCTTTGGTTATGTAACATATCTAAGCCTGAATCTCATACTCATTTGTAAGGATTAAACATGATTCCATAGAAAAGGGGATAAAACAGTATCTGGCAAATAGTAAATGGTCAGTTAAATATTGGATTTTTTTTTAAACAAAAGGATTGCCCTCAGATGCTCTGAAATTTTAGGTCTGTAATCATGAGCATTCATGTACCTACTAACTACATGAAGCTGCTTTTGTTGGTTTTAGCCTAGGTAGCAAGACCTGATGTGAGCTGAGTTTTTAGTTCATCACAATCATTCTAGACCAAAGTCCACTGTCACAAGGTTTCTGACTGATTTTTAGGTAGCATCTTTGAAATTAGAAGTGGATGTGATAAGAGTTCCCTTTCTCACCACTGTTTCCAGAGAAGGCTTCCAAGAATTTGATGAGTTTGGGGGCCACTAGGTTCTCACTTGAACGGGGACATGAATCTCTGCCATTTGTCCTTAATTTTAGGACTGGGCTGGGGCAGGGTGAGACAGGATAAGTAAACAAGGATTTGGAAGCTAGAAAAAAACCTCTATAATACCTACAGAAATTAGAAAACTATCTCCCCCTTAAAATGAATAATTATTGGGAGATTCAAGTCAGGAAATTTTACCTACTTTGTCATTTAATCATGATGAAGATTAATGCCTCTAGCATTCACGCTTACCTTTTCATCACATGCATTGCTTATCATTTTCAGGAGGCCTAAATAGGCTCTGAAAAGTGGTTCACCTCACTGTGTTTCACTTCAGTAAGACAAGAAATACAGCCTAAACCTCCTGATCCAGCTTTATCTAAAGAAGGGAACATTCAAACGTTGAATGTTATTTCTTCATTTTTTGAGCTTTAGCCATTAACTCAAGACAAGCAAAAGATTTAAAATGTGTAGGGGTCAGATTGTGACCATTTCCTCTGGTAAGACAAGCAGGAACCTGGGATCAAGAAAATCTAGCCTGGGTATTCTAGCTGCTGCAGTGAAAGAAGCTGATTTAGGCAGACTGATTGGCAAAATTAAAAGCCAAGGCACCAGGATCCAAATAAATCAACAGTCAGAAAGCAATAATTCAGGCATAATTTAATGGATGAAAAATCCATTAAAGATTCAGAGCCAAGACATTATAAAGTAGGAAGTTGTGCAAATGGTTGAAGAAGCTCATGGAGACTATTCAGTTGCTCTCTTGTGTTGTTTTGTGTTGAATTATGGTCTTGTGTTCTGTGGATTTGCACCAAACTTGGAAATCTTGTAGCCACCGGTTCTTCAAAAAGTAATTTTCCTGCATCAAAAATAAGTAAAAGGGTTGGACCCTATGAACACTGCATTTCACAAATCATGAAATGGAGTGAGCGTTTCATTCTCACTCCATTTGGCATAGCCAGAGAATATGCCTTTAGTTTAAATGGCATGGGACTGAGGAGTGAGATACTACTTTATACAGTTATGTGAAAATTCCTTGAATTAAAGAGTTTAACTTTTACCCATGTCCGTGCTGACTAGTCAATCTCATCCTACACATAGGTTAATGTGAAAGTCAAAACAAGTCTCTACTTCTGCCAAAATGTTTTCTTTTCCCAAAAGGCTCAAGTGTCTCTTTATCATGCATAAAAAATTTCAACTGCAGAAAATAATTTCCACTAGCACTACATTATAAAATTATAACTAGCAATGAGCCAACTGTTGCAAAATGTCACAAGATGTGTGAGAAAATGACATGGTTGGAAATTCAATGCCACATCATCATCCTTAATCATGAACTAATTAATTTTTGTCATTGCAGCATAGAAGGCAAGCTTATTTTATGTTATTCCTATTAACTTTAATATGGAGCTTAGTTGTGCTATGTCAAGGGAGAGGAGTGGAATAGATAAAATGCCAACTTAAATGGAGTAAAGTGCTAATAACAAGCGCTGATTCAGCATGTAAGGAACTGCTCTACATTTAATCCAAGAACAAAAAGACAGAACTAATCAAAATTTATTTCTAACCCATTAAACTGTAATTTGTAATGCTGGACAAAGCTGCATCACAATGGTTTCACTACTAGATTGACTTATATTACGAAACTATCCACTCAAACTGATGCAAATTCTCCTATTGCTGTAACGAAAGGGTAAATGAAAGCACCCAAGTATTCTTCACAGTTAACACTGAGACATCAGAAAATGTTCTTTGTTGAAGGTTCAAAATAAAATACAGTATTAGAAGAATTTAAAAACATTTTATCTTCGAATCATCAGTCCTCAGAACAAAAAAATCTATTGAATTCCTGAAAAATACTTTACCAGGAATATAACACACCAGAATTTGAAATACGTAATAAAATATATATATATATATGCAACATATAATAAAAAGCATAATCCAACACTCACAACCATAGGACATATGCCACATAAAAACAATAGGTATTTTTTGGAAATTATATATTAAAATATTTTTTAATGATTAGAAATACATTTCCATATTCAAAGAAACTTAGACTGTACATGTAACTGGGGAATTTCTAACTTAGAAGCTTCATACTTGGGGGACTTAAATGATCATCTATTTTCATGAAGCAAAAGGATTAGCCATTAACTCCAGTGATATATTTATCTGATAGCATAAGATAAGCAGACTGGAAAAACTTTGGAAGAAGCAATAAATAAAATGAACAGAAAAATAAATGTGCTATAAACACACATTTCTCAAACATGCATGTTAAAATGCAGATTCTGATTTAGTAAATGATAACCTACCGGTCACATTTGGCAGGCCTCCAAATTAACAACCTGGAGAAGGCCTTATGATTCATGGCTTATGTCTTGTTCCTGAGTAAAGAATCTTACTGTAAGTCCCTTAAATCTTACCGTGAGTTTCTCAAATAGTTGACATACTGATTAATACATAATCTACTGACATTAGAATGGACACCAATTTGTTTCTGAATCATGACGTTTTACTGGTTAACTTGCAGGTAACACGTTTTAGCCTGTATGTTTTCATTTGTACCATTGATTGTAACCACTGTTTTGCACCTTCCAAAGGAAAAAAAAAAAAAAAAAAAAACTGCGATGTGAGGAGTACCCCTCCCTCTCCTACACTTTCTTATAAAAACATTCCAACTTGTAATAGACTTTGGAGCATGCCCGAATTTGTTGCTGTGTCTTCCTGGGTTTATAGTCAAATTTGGCTTTCAATAAACTTTTATCAAATTATTTCTGCCCCAACAGCCTTAATTTCAGTTGGCATACATCTGAGACTGAGACTCTGCATGTCTAGCACCCTCCCAGGTGATATGATGATGCTTGTCTAGGGAACACTCCTTGAATAGCAGTTACAAGGAAATGAAAAGGTAAATCAGGGTCATTGAAAGAAGAGCTTAGTATTTTGTTGTTGTTGCTGTTGTTTAGACATCTCTAAAGTTCCTCCTAGTCTGAATTTACCTGCATCAATGGTTTTTAAACTTGGCTGCATATGAGACTCGCCCGGGAAGCTTTCAGAAATCCCGCTGCCCAGGTTACATTTCAAACCAATTACGCAGTAATCGTGAGGGGTAGTATATGGACATCAGTAGTTGTTGAAGCTCCCAAGTGATTACAATGTACAGCCAAGATTGAGAACCACTAGATCGACTTTTCACAGCTTAACAAGCAAAATTTACATTAAGTTAAGAAATTTTAGCTCAGTGACGAAGTCCTTGCAACCGATACCATGATCACCGAAAACATGAGCCCAGGAAAATCAAGTGAAACCCTCACCTCTGTTTTGATCATTTTCCACTGGGATTCCTTAAGCAACTTTGTGACGACCTTTTATAATGAGGTACACAGATGCCCGCTCACCTTTCTACTCAGGTGGATGCACATTTTGCTGGCCTTAAGTTACTATAGTCTCTGAGAAAGAAAAACACAGCATTCTGAAGATAAGCTGGCATTAACTGACACACACACACATAGTAATTGATTAACAATATATAATGAATCCCTTCTTTAGTTTTGTATTGAACATAGAAACAGCTTCAATCTTTCCATCATTACACAAAAGCAACACTTCATGTAACACCCAGATTGGCAAAGAAAAGAAAATTCTAATAGCAGCCCCAGCGGAAGAAAACAAGATTAAGTTATAATTGTGATACTGGCTGTCAATATCTTGATTTGCAAACAATGTAGAACTATAGAAATAAATTTTAATTAGGCAGCAATTTTTCACACTGCTGAACATTATCATAATAAAAACCCATTATGAATCTGAAACATTTTATACACTAATGTATGCTTCTCTACTAATGTGTGATAATTAAAAATGCAAGGAGACTGTTGTCCAGTGATGTCTACAATACACATTTTTAAATGTTTACATAGCAATAGCAAGTCAAATTTTTTTCTTTTAAAACTCATACCAATACCAATTGTACTAAAATAAATTCTTCCATCTCCTAAGTATTTGGTGTCTCAGTTCTGTCAAATTAAAATTTCACTTATTTCTTCATTAAATATCCCTTTATTAAATTTATTGATTAAACATACACCGTATCAGGTATCACGCTACACTTTGGGAATAAAGTGGTGAGCAAAACCAGACACTATCTTGTTAGTATTTACAATATAGAAGGGCAGACAGACATTTCTAAAAATTTTAAGTATCAAACATCAAATCACTAAATTGCAGCTATGACAAATGCTTGAAAGAAAAAGAAAAACAAGGAATATCTGTTATATAAGACTCTATAATAGGGAGTTTGACCTATTCAAGGAGGTAAGGGAAATTTTCCTGAAGAAACAATGATTGAGCTGCAGTCTAAAGAATGGTTCGTTTTAGTTTGACCAAAGGGGGAAAAAAAAAGGACATTCCAACTGAGGATGTAGTAGGCACAATTGTAGGTGACTGAAGAGAGCATGGAAGGTAGGAGGGAAGGAATGGAGTTACTGGAGCAGGGGGAAGGGAGATGATGTGCAACTGAGCTATCTTTCAAAAAGATGCCACATCTTTCCATTGAATTTGAATTTGGAAAATATTTATCAAGATGCGATATAGCTACAAGGTAGATGAGAGAGGTACAATTAACAGAGCATAATCAAAACAGTGAAATGCAGTGGGACATATAGAACTATATAGTAAATGTACCCTCCTCCAATTCCTTTTCAGACTTCTACCTAAATAAATGCATAAGAAGATTATAAGAGGTAAAGCTAAGAATGATACCAGGGATTAGACTGGTACAATAGTTTTTAATATAATAAACCTATTGCCTGTATGTTCCTGTGTTTGCGATGTTTTAAATTCTATGACACTCCTTCTATAAATACATATGATGGCAACAATATGAATAAGCTTTATAAATCAAAGAGTAATACAGGTTTGTATATGCTTAAATATATATGAACATAAATGGAGACCAGAGGAGACAATTTTAACATAAGAGGGGTTCAGCTGTAGAATCAACAAAGTACAGCTCATGGGCCAAATCCAGCTCTTGGCCTCATTTTGTAAATGGAGTTTTATTGGAACGTAGCCACACTTATTAATGTGCCTATTGTCTAAGGGTGCTTTCATGCTACAATGGCAGAATTGGATAGTTGCAATAAAAAATTGCAGCTCGCAAAACCCTTTATAGAAAAAGTTAGTTGAACCTTCTCTTTTGGAGATGGTTTTCAAGAAAGTACACCAGCCTTTCCAGGAGAGTGACCAGCTGTTCCTTTCTGTTTCTTTTGGATTTACTGCTGAAAGTCTCATGTCCTGGGAAATCAGGATGGTTCGTGGCTCTACTTCAAACCCTATTAGTAGTTTGGCTAGGCAACATCTCGCCCTGAGATTCTTGTGAGTAGAGACTGTATATTATGCATCTTTTGAGTTGCATACCCCCAACCGCCACCACTTCTAACACAGGTACTAGTAATTAGAAGAGACTCTAGCAATACAGTCATATTAAATTACAGAATAATATATAATTCGCAGATTATGCCTAAAATCTAAGTCTCTCCACATTGAATAGTCCTCTTCAGATTGTGAGGATTATACCCATACATATAAAAGCATTTCATTTAATAGCATTAATTCTACTTCTAAACAACCTGCCTGAGAGAATACTCACTTACAGATGCAATAATATCTTTGTTAGATTGTAGCAGCATCTCAGGAGGCACTCCAGGCTAAGCACATGAAGTCAGAACTCTTAGTACAAAGCCAGGATGATGAATGAAAAAAGTTAGGTGGGTGTAAGAGATAATAGGTTCTTAGTCAATAGCATGTGTATGACTTGTAGTATCAGGTTGAAGGGGTGTTGCTTGGAGCAATTTCTGAGCACAAGGATCAGCGAAGGTTTATGATTTAATTTCCATGAATTAAGTTTGGGGAAACCAAGAGTTCTTAGGAAAACAACCTCAGAATAAACAGTTAAATATAATTTTGAGTATATCAAAGTATTTTTGTTTGTCAGTGTAATTTTAGTTTTTGTTGTGTAGTGGTAGCAGCTGGAAACCTATCTCTGTCTGTTTAAACTGTGGACAAAGTTACCAAATGTTGTTTTCATCAGTGTATGTGCTTTTAAATAACTAATTTATACACGAATACAGTGATTCTTATCAAAGACTGTTGGGGGCACTGTACCCTAGAATAGTAGGTATCTGGCTAGAATAACTGATCTAGAAAGCACAGGTTCTCACATAAAGCAAGAAGCAATGCATCACAAAAGATAGAGTGTTGATTCTTAAATCTGATAATTGCCCAACAGATCTGTGAGCTTCTCCTGGTGGGCAAACTGCAACTTTAAGGTGGTTACAGTTTGGATTACTTGCTAGATGCTCAGGGTATGCAGGAAAAGTCATCCTAAAGGTCAATAACTCTTACTTTTTTTGTGGTTGGTCGAGCGGTGTCGGGGGGGGGACCTTTATACGTATTTGGGTTATTTCACGGTAAAGGAAAATTGTATTCAGGACATGCAAGAGAACCAAGAGCCAGGCTAATCTGCGTAATAATGATATTCTGAGTTCATTGTGATCACTCTTGTGTCATGGTAGGTATTATTATGGGGTTGAATGGGGAAGGGAGTGTATATAAGAAAACATCTCCTCCTTTCTTTGGGAAAGGCAGAGAGTGAGGAGTCTGGATTGGGGTAAAGGGAAGATATTTGGGAGCTTCTAAACAACTGAATGGTGCTCCCAGCTCTGAGCTAAGGAGAAAATGAAAGGAAATCCCAGCAGGGAAGCATGGTCTGTGACTAAGGAGATATTTCTGTGGGCAAAAGCATATTTTAATTAATAATGTTTTTTTCTGAATATATCAAATTTTCAACATTCCCTTTATTTGAGAAGTAACAAGAGTATCCCATTTCCAGAAGCATGGCCCATGGCTAAAGCAGAATAGAACACTGTTGCGATTTATTTGTTTTCTGTCCAGTTCTATAATCCTTCAGCTTATGCACAAGCTCTCAATGCATTGCTTTTACTTTTGATTGAAGTGTAATCTGTGCGCATAAGTATGTGTGGCTTCTTGAATTATCACACAATAAACATGCCTATGTAGCCAAAACCCAGGTGAGCAAACAACATTACCTTCCAGTCACTGTCTTTGCCTACTTGGTTTCTTAAATTTTTGTTAAATACTACTACTTGGTCTTTGGCAAATTTTAAGATCTTAGGTAAGCGGTTCATGCCATGCATTAAGATGAAGTCCAGAGACAACTGCAGGGTTCTGGAGGAATTGGTGAAAGGACATTCCCACAGGCATAGTAGGATGCTTGGAGCCATACTATAGAGCAAAAGTCAGCAAACTTTTTCTGTAAAGGGCCAGATTGTAAATATTTTAGGCTTTGTGTATCATAAGGTCCTTGTCACAATTTTAAATGAATATCAATAGCTCTGTTCCAATTTTTTAAAAAGGCATTTGACTGTACTTTATCAATTCCCCTGGTATAGAGCAAGCAATATCTGTGGAATGTTGGGTACTGTGTAAAGAGCATCAGAATACTTCAGGAGGGAACTCAGGTGAAATCCTGGATGTCACTCTAATTAAGAGCAGTTAACTCAGTTCTTAGTCATCTGGATTCCTCAAGGCAGAAAAACTTGAGACTTTTCATTTATACTTGTTTATTTCTATCCTTGGTCCAGTTTTTTATTTCAAAATAATTTAGTAGTCAGCAGCAAGTTTTGGAAATGTCTAGAAGCAAAAAAAAAAAAAATACTATTTTTGTTACATTTAGAAACATTGCTTAAGGAAAGCACTATGGATTTCACTATTTTCTAATTCTTATATTCCTAAAAAGCAACTTCCTGCTCAAAAAATATAACATAAACAATGGAATTTGCATAAATCTTGAGGGCCTTGATATTTGACAATTTAACAATTAGTTAAAATTCCATTATATTATGAATTGAAAAGAGAAACAAAGCCACACATAACAGCACATATTTTCCATTGTCATAGTTCCATAATGACAAGTTAAACCACTTGTCATTTCACTCTGCTTTGATTCAATTCTGTTTCCAGATTACTCATCATGTTCTGGGACATGAAACAGTTTAATTCACTTTGACCTTGATGTGTTAGATCCTTTGGGGCTTTGGCACAGGTTATTCTAATCTCTACCACAGAAATACCAATCATGAGAGAGAACAAGTGGAATTTCTACAAAGTCCTTGCTTAACCAAAGAATGCTAAATCTGATGATTTTGTTTTCTATTATTATTCCAGAGAGCTATAAAAACATATAGAACAATAAGAAAATTAATGCGATTTGACAAAAATCAAACCATCATTGGACATTACCTGATATCACTTATTATATGTTAATGA
Organism: Symphalangus syndactylus; assembly: GCF_028878055.3. NCBI lineage: Eukaryota > Metazoa > Chordata > Mammalia > Primates > Hylobatidae > Symphalangus > Symphalangus syndactylus. The sequence continues at coordinate 83,949,798 of NC_072436.2, forward strand.
ATTAATTTCTGTTATTATCTTGTACAACTGGAAAATTGCCCATGTTATTGTCTTTGTCCAGAGAGTAGATTAAGCATTAGGATTTTCTTTTCTTTCTTTTTTTTTTTTTTTTTTGCCACAGCACTAAAACTCATAAGATCATGCCACCCATCTATATGAGACACCTTCGACTTCTCTTTTTCTCTTGTTCTATGTCCAAAATATCCTATCCTATATATTCTTCTTTCTAACCTACTGCTTATACTCTAGTCCAAAGCACCGTCATGTGTCAACTGGATTATTGCAGCGGCCTCCTACTACACACCTTGCTTCCACAAGTATTCCCACTACAGTCTGTGTACAACGCAGCAGCCAGGTGGAAGCTGAAACACACACTAGATGTGATTATTAATCAGTTCAAGCTCTCCCACAGTCTTCATTCCCTCCTTGACTTTACCTGCCATCACCTACATCTTTCTAACCACAATGGCCACCTTTATGCTCCTTAAGTGTTGCAAGTTTACTCTTGTCTCCTGCATCTGCTGTTTCTTCTGCCAGAGCCATTCCTCCTTCATTTACCCCTAGGACTCTCTGTTTACATACATGCCCCTTCTCCACCAATCCTATCACTCTTTCTTTTGCGGTTCAAAACATTGGTATTTATTTGTTATATATTTTCATTGTCTTTTCCACCTATTAGAATAAGCTCAGTAGAGGTAAGGATGGTGGAGATAGAAGGAAGGAAAGAGAATGCAGGGCTGGAGAAGTTGCCCTGAATTGATTTGATATATACATATAAAATCACAAAGCAGGCTGAGCACAGTGGTTCATGTCTGCAATCCCAGCACTTTGGGAGGCCGAGGTGGGTGGATCACCTGAGGTGGGGAGTTCAAGAACAGCCTGACCAACATGGAGAAACCTGTTTCTACTAAAAATAAAAAATTAGCTGGGCGTGGTGGCGCATGCCTGTAATCCCAGCACTCGGGAGGCTGAGGCAGGAGAATCGCTTGAACCTGGGAGGCGGAGGTTGCGGTGAGCCAAGATCACACCATTGCACTCCAACCTGGGCAACAAGAGCGAAGCTCTGTCTCAAAAAAATAAAAATAAAAATAAACAAAATAAAATAAAATCACACAGCAGAATTTTTTATTTTATTTGCAATATTATCTTACATGAAAATATTCTGATATGTTCCAAGTATAATCCAAATACCATGGATAAAAATAATAAGATGATAGTAAAATAAATAATCTCTAACATTTTTCTGTGGTCATTTTGGTATTAGCTATTATCAGTCAGTATTGAACTTCAGTGACAAGCACATTTTTCTGGTTACTATGAGAGCTGTGTCACACAAACCTGTTATCTCATAAGTGCTTTATGATCATTATCAGAAAAAAAGGAAAACAATACATATTACTTGTGCATGCTATCGAAAATATTTTCATTTATTGCATTTAGTTGTTTTGATTGTTTATAGACTATCACTAGCATTTGAGATTTATGACAGGCCAAATTAAGGAAATTCATGACATCATTTTGGTAAATATGAAGGGTACAATAAAAAATTACAAATTTATTTTCTCTGTATATATTGTGATAATTTTTATTATCAGCTTATCTTCAATGGAATTAAAATTTCTTTTTTTATTAGCCTAAAAGAGACCTGGGATTATGGTCTGCCCACAAAGTGTTGAAGTATCTCTTCTAAATACATGCCTCTTCGCATTTGACAAGTCGTTGTTGATAGGTTGCAAATCTGCAATCTATTATTCTGTATAGGGAGTCTCCTCCACACCTTAAAAGAGCATGTATTCAAATGGGTAAAAACAGATTCTAAGTAGAATGTGTTGCAAATGATCCATTTCTTCCTTCTTTGGGGAGGAAAATTTAACAATAGAAAATACCCATTCTATGCCCCCTGCAGACACACAAACACACAAGCCTTCCCCCCAAGTATATTTCTGCCACTATCTTTAAGGCTATTGGTATTTTTAGACTATAAGAAGACTCTAAAATTTCCCTTGCCCATTGTTAAATTGAGATCAATTGTTATGTTATATAGAGCACTTGGAGTAACATCATTCTATAACTGCTACTATTCTAGGAAAGCAATAATTGTAGTTGTCTTAATCAGTTCAGATTTCTGGAACAAAAATACCGTAGAGTGGGTGGCTTAAATAATATAAATTTATTTCTAACAGTTTCAGAGACTGGAAAGTCCATGCTTAATGTGGTGACCCATCCAATTCCTGGTGAGGGTCTTCCTGTTATTACCTCACATGGCATGAAATGTCACAGAGAAAGAGTGTGTGGAGTGGGGGAAAGCAAGTTCTCTTGTGTCTCTCCTTACAGATACACTGATCCCATCATAAAGCTGCATCCTCATGACCCACTTACCTCTTAAGGGCCCCATCTCCAAATATCATCACGTTAGGAATTAGAATTTCAATATATAAATTTGGGGTGGGGGAGGACACAAACATGAAGTCCCTAAGAGTAGTTTGCTGAAGATTTCTGGTAATAGAATAAAGCAATGCATATTTACTCTTTTTTTTTCCAAAAAAATTAGTCCTCAAACTCATGCTATTACTTTTTAAAATCAAGTAAAATACAAGATTATATGTAGTATTTACGATTTGACTTAAATTAGGATATGATGAGTTGTACATACAATGAAAAATAATAGTTGCCTTCACATCTACTAGAATGACTATAATAAAAAAGATAGGTAATAGAACATGTTGGTTAGAATTGGAAAAATTAGACCCCTCATACCCTGCTGGTAGAAGTGTAAAATGGTGTGGCCACTTTGAAAAACAGTCTGGCAGTTCCTTAGACAATTAAGCAGAGAGCTACCATATAATCTAGGAATTCTACTGCTAGGTATATGCCCAAATGAAAACATAAGTTCATGTAAAATTTTGTACACAAGTGTTTATAGCAGCATTTTTTATAATAGCCAAGAACTAGTAAAGAAAAAACAAATGTCCATCAACTGATAAATGAATGGATAAAATGTGTTATATTCATACAATGAAATATTATTCAGCCATAAAAAGAAATGAAGTACTGACACATGCCACAATATGTATGAATCTTGAAAATGTGACAAGTGAAAAAAAAAAGCTAGTCACAAAAAAAGACTATATATTATGTAATTCCATTTATATAAAATGGTCAGAATAGGCAAAGCTTTAGGACACAAAGAATAGTGGTTGTCCAGTGCTTGGGGTACTGAGGAGGTAGCAGGTAGGGGGGTGGATAAAGGGTAAATGTTTCTTTCTGAAGTAACAAAATATTCTCAAATTGATTGTGGAGATGGTTGCATAACTCTGTGCATTAAACTATACACATTAGATTGTATGTTACAGATAGATAGATAGATAGATAGATAGATAGATAGATAGATAGATGATAGATAGATAGATAGATAGATGATGATAGATAGATAGATAGATAGATAGATAGATAGATAGATAGATAGATAATGTATGCATGTGTATGTGTGTGTGTATAATGCTTTTAAAAATATTGCTTACCAAGGACTGTTCCAGCCCTTGAAGAAAAATGCAGTCCTTGTTCTTATGGAGTATATGTCAGGGGAGAACGAATACCAATAATACCTACATACATAACATATTTTTAGATAGTGAAAATACTAAAGAACATATGTTCAGGTTAATGTTCTCGAAGGTGGCAGAGGGCAGACGGATGTTTTCAATAGGATAGAGGAAGCCTCTGTAAAGGTGACATTTGAGTTAAGACCTGAGTAATGGAAAGGAGTAAAACACAGAATGATCTAGGAGGAAGGTGGTACATTCAGGTATAAAGGCCCTGAGTAGAAAATAAGCTTGGCAAGTTCAAACAACCACAGGAAACTACTGTGAGTGAAGGAGAGGAATAAGTCATTAATGTCACAACAGGCAAAGGTAGGGAAGTCATACCTTGTTAATCTCAAATACTTTTATTAGCTATATCCAAGAGTAAAAAGTCACAATAAATCCTTAGTAGCATCATTTCATGGTGTGGCAGTTTAACTGAATATTATATATTATTTTCTCCTTTAAGTCAGTGTGAAAATTGTCAAAGAGCTTTGATTTTAAATGCCATTAGGGAACTGGTTTTTATAAATACATCACTCTCTAGTTGGAATAAAGATTACATTTCCATGAATAACATTGAATTAGTAGTTTAAAAATTAAATCAACATGATTTGGCAATGTAAGAACATTTTCTATATTCAGAATTTATTCCACTGAGATTAGTGTACCAGGTAAAACACTTGAAGGAAACAGAACGCATGAGGAAATTGGATAATTTAAAGAACATTTCATAAAGAACTGTTTAGAAAAGTGTAGGCATGTTTAAGGGAGAGCTCAAGAGACTGCAGGTTACTAGGCCAATAACATCAAGGAGCTGAGCACCACCACTGTCTTTAGGCCTGATGAGTTGGAAATAGAGACTTGTTACCAGGCCCTGAAGACAGAGAGCTAAAGACAGAGAGGGAACTAGCCACCTGACAGAGCTGTAATCTTCAGTTAGGAATTCAGGCAGTCAATGTCAGAGCTCCTGGAGTGAGTTAGCGTATTAAGTTTCCTGACCCCACTCTCCTCCCCGCCACCGATCTCCTGCTAGAGTTCCCCACAGACCAAATTCAACTTGAAGCTGGCATGTTAACAAGCCTGATCATGTACTCCATAGAGTTCAGCCTCCTGGAGCATAGAACAGAGGGGAGAAATGCAGATACTCTATTTAGAAGGACAAATAGAGGAGTGGTATCACATGCAGCCTTAGAATTTTCCTTATCTGTATATGATATTGAAAAAATAAATACCTGAATATCAAATCATCATTCATTTATTCGAACAAGCTTGCAAAATGGCAGCCACACTATAAATCACTGAAAACTCAATGCATATCCCTTAGTTTCAAGTTGTTTACTTACATTAATGGGAAGATTATCAGGTTAATAGATTTATATACAATGTGGTCAGTAGTGAAAGGGCTATGATCAATAGAAATGTTGATTTTTCTGTCTATTTTATAAATGATATATTTATACAGATAAGCCTATACACACACATACATATAATCTGTATTATTTGTAGTTATATATATATAATGCTATGGACTTAATGTCTGTGCCCCAACCCCAAAATTAGTATGCTGGAATCCCAGCTCCCAAGGTATGGTATTAGGAAGTGGGGACTTTTAGGATATGATCAGGTGGTAAGGGCAGCTCTCATGAATAGGATAAGTACTCTTATAAAAATAGTAAAATATCACAGATTGAGTAACTTATAAACAACATAAATTTATTTCTTATAGTTCTACAGGCTGAGAAATTTAAGATCAAGCTACCAGCAGATTCAATGTCTGATGAAGGCCTCTTGTCTGGTTCATAGATGATACCTTCTTGCTTCATCCTTTTGGTGAAGGGAGCAAGGCCGTACTCTGAGGCCTCTTCTGGTAGCCAGGTTTAGACCAATTTCTTCAATTTCTCATGTTTGTCATGTAATTTAAATATTATATTTCACACTCAAAAACTGATATCTGAATGCAAGGGAAAATGGTATAATTGCAATGATAATCTGGTAAGTTATTATAATTCAATGTGGTTTTGCAATTTTTAGTAATGTATCTGTCATCAATGGTTTATGTCTTGCAACACACAGTTGTGACATAGTGAGTCTCAATTCCATTATTCAGAAATGCTAACCTACACTATACCCATACCTACACTACCACAAGTTTATAAACTAGCAGAGTAGAAATGAACAGATGGTTAATTTTCCAGACATGCAAATAACAAAAGTCAGCTTTTGTTTCTTTGGTTTCCAAATCTTCATCTGCCAATGTTACAGTTAAGACCTGTATTTACATTACTGTCAAATGTATTCAGGAGCATACAGCTTCCTGTGAAGTGTTGGATCCAGAAACGGGAAAATCCAGACAAGACAATAAAATAATGGTTGGCCAGCCATTTTGGAAAACCTTCATGGTAGAAAACCAATCTATAGAATATGTGCACAAAAAAGTATTTGACAGAAGAAGAGAGTAACCCTCTTATCTACCCTCTATCAAGAGCCTCACTTTCATGCTCCATAATGTAAATGGAATTATTAACATTTATGTCATTACATTTCCTTGTGGATTAGAGCATGCTTGCTTTAATAAACCATAATTCAATGATTCGTGGGACCAACATCTCTCGTTTTGCTTTGTCTAGTTATAGATCATGCAGAAATGACATGTACAAGATATACTAGGTTACTCTCCTTCTCTCTAAATTTGTATTATTAGTTCCAAGGGCTGTAATATTGTTTATTCTATACATAAGAAGATATGGCAAAATTGAAACACCATGCCCAAAGTAGTGGTACAATAAACTTCAAAGAATCTATGGCACAATGTGTTTGTGTGTGTGTGTATGTGTGGTGTGTGTGTGTGTGAGAGAGAGAGAGACTATATAACCAAAAACTCCTATTACGTTGTCCCCATCTAAATTTTTGTTTGTGTTACTAACACCATTTTAAACAGTTCAATACAGTGAAATGGGAGAGTAGCTATGAAGTGAAAGCTGACTGGCCATCTTCACAATCTTCCAGAAATATGGAAATCTCTGCCTGGTAAGATTTTCAAATATTAACATCTTTCATGAGTCAAGTGTTTGGTTCTCCCTGAGACTTAGAGACTTGTTGTCCCAAGTGGAATTTGCCGGCTTGAAATAGAATATTGTGTCAAATTGCTAGCTTCCAAGTGAGAAATTCCACTTTATTTTGTTATAAATGGTTAAGGAGCAGTTAAGCATTTGTAAGTTCAGACGATGCTCAGAAGAGGTGATCCACGTTAACCAGAAGTTCAGGACTCAGATAAACCCGAACTTGTAATATCTTTCCAGGAAATCAACATAAGATAATCAGACCAAACACTGAACTGTAGTAAATATTCAGTGAATAATTAGGCTTTAATTCTTCCTCAGTTTTGTGATGAATTAATGGCATCAGACTTAGCCATCCTCTTTACCGTTCCAAACTTTTTTTCTTTTTTTGGAGATGGAGTCTGGCTCAGTCGCCCAAGCTGGAGTGCAGTGGCACAATCTCGGCTCACTGCAAGCTCTGCCTCCCAGGTTCATGCCATTCTCCTGCCTCACCCTCCCAACTAGCTGGGAATACAGGCGTCCACCACCACACCCGGCTAATTTTTTGTATTTTTAGTAGAGACAGGGTTTCACCGTGTTAGCCAGGATGGTCTTGATCTCCGGACCTCGTGATCCGCCCATCTCAGCCTCCCAAAGTGCTGGGATTACAGGCGTGAGCCACCGTGCCCGGCCCCAAACTTTTTTCTTCGTGGAACTTCATCCCCACTGAAGGCTTTGATTACCACTCATATACTCATGATTGCTAAAATGTTTTCTGCAGACTAGACACCAAGACTACATGTTTCAATCCTAAGTAAGCATCCACTGGGATAATTTAATGACCTATATCAACAACTGCTCTTCTCTTTCTCAGTGATTTCTATCTGGGCAGTCCACAATCTTCTGTCTGGTTATACAAGTCAGAAATCCTGGAGACTGTCTGGATTCTGTTTGTTCCTCAAGTCCAATTTCATAGTGTGTTCAGGTGGCTTTTCCTCCAGAACTGATCCCATATCTGTTTTCTTACAGCCTTTTCCACTATCACCACCCTAATGATAACCACTGCAATCCTTCTTCTAAACTACTGTTAACAGCTTTTTAACTGGATTCCCCATTTCTACCCTTATCCCCTTCCAATAATTTTTCAATTTATAGAGAGAGTTGTCTTCAAAAAAACGAAAACCTAACTTTATCAGACCATACAACTTTCTTATTAAAATATTCCATTGGCTTCCTACTGAGTTTAGGGTAAGGACCAAAATCTTCAGCATAAATCTTCCAGGTCCTGCACAGTCTTGCTCCTACCATGCCTCATCTTGTCATGGGCTGCTCACTTCTCTGCATTGTAGCCACATTGGTTTCTTTAAATTCTTAAATAATTGAATTCTGTGCTCCCCACCCTTTTGCCATGTTTTCCCTTCCTGCGTCAGCTCATTAATAATCCTATCAGAGAAGACTTTCTTATAAGAAAGAAGCACCATCAAATCTTTGGCTGACATGAGAGTGAGAAATCAAAATGGCGATACTTACATTTAACATGTTGCCATTATGATTTTAGTTTTTCCAGCCTTGAAAATTCAGCCTAAGAAATGCCTGTTTTTGCAATAAATCTCACATGGCTGCATGTCTTCTGATATACAAACAGTTTTCTTTGGCTCTAGTAGCTTGTTAATAAATATTTTACTAAAGATGGAAATATTAGTTTTTTATAAATACAACTACACGCCGGATATGGATGACTTGCGTATTTTTTTCTACGCATGACTTGTCAAAATAAAATAAAGTGAAATAAAACGGAATTGAAGTAGTTCATGGTCTCACTGAAAAAAGAAAATAGGGAATGGTGGAATCCTTCTCAGTAAGAGCTAAGTGGCTTACAGAGTAGTCTATAAAACTACACTAGCCTGGGAGTCAGAACATTTTAGTCTCTGTTACAAACTTGCTGAGACTTCTGCTCATCCCAACCTTTGTAAACCTTGATTCTCCATTTAAAATAAAAGACATAGATGGAATAAAATGATGTGTATATAAACACCTGTTGATTACTGAACAGACTTCAATAGCACTTTCTTTCCCTTTCCTAATCCAGCTAGAAACTGTCATTAAAACCCTACCCCAGCCAAGTATAAGTGGCTCACAAACACCCAGCTCTCTGTAGCAATATCCTGGATGCTTCTTCTATAACACATTCATTCCTACCAAGTATAATTCTCTGCATTCCATCTAGGCCTTCCATCTCTTCTAACCTCATCTTCATTTTTTAAATTTTTATTTTACCTACATTTTAATTGACAAGCTCATTGATTCTTTTCTCATTTCATGACTGATTTTCTGACTTGCAGTAGTCTGTCCTCTGTTCTACCAACTTAAATCCTGTTCCAATTTTCTAAGGTTCCTGTCCTCATAGGATTTTTCACAGCCCTGCTGGACCTTCACAGAACCTAACTCTTCGTCTCCTCTGCTTTGGCTCTAGAATCCTAGGGTTGGAGATTGAAAAATCTTTCCACTGCCTGTCATTATTTCAAGCAGTTCTTCTAACAAGCTTTGCTCTTTTTCCCACCCATTTATCTTTTAATAAAAAATCCACATTTAGTGCCAATGCAGCCTAATAGGGAAGACTTATTTTCTACTTAACCTGAAATTTACCAGTTGTATTTGATTATTATAAGCTATTACCATACTTCTACTTACCATTTATATGTGACAAACTCTTTGGCTTTTCCCCCACAATAATTCAATGACTTCTGCACTGAATTTTAAATATTATTTTTAAGTGTATTTTAAATTATATTTCAATAAGATTCACTAAAAATAATGGGGTAAAAGCAACTGAGGGCTTTAATTTATCCAGTACTGTTTCAGACAAAACCAGAGTTGTATGCTTTTATAATTATTTTCTGATGCTAAAAATGTTAGTTTAACAAAAGAGTGAATGGCCAAATTTTAGGGACTTGTGATAGATTTCAGCTCAGATTCCATGAGGCATGGTGAATTAATACTGTTTCATTTACGGTATTCTCCAACTACTAGAATGAAATCTCTCAAAAACTGGAGACCTGTTCTATTTATTTACTACGGAGATTTATTTACTATTGTATCTCCAGAAACAAGAACAGTGCCTGAAAAATAGGGTAGTCAATAAATATTTATCAAATGAATAAAACCCATCAAAAACAAAGGTGTACTTTTAGAAGAAATCAAGAAAGTAATACCACTGTGTGGGTAGTTTGGTAAAGACAAGATACATTGACAAAATAATTTTATTAATTTACTGAAGAGAAAAATCACGAACTGCTATGTAACACTAATTAAATACTAAACATAGTGTCGTATTGGCAACCTGTCATACAGTGAGGGTACTGAGAAGCAAGAGAAGTGTATTATATTAGTTGTCCTAACTTTTAATACGTCACTTAAGTCAAGAAAAAGTGCATGACTTTCTGTGCAACTAAAACTTGGCGTGCATACATATACACACACACAGAAATGTTCAAATAAGGTTCACACAAAGTCTGGCAATATTATTATTTAACACATTAGGAAAATTGATGCTCACAATAGTATATGGGTTTTCCCAAAGGTAGAAAATAGCCGAGATAATAGCCAGATCCAAAACTTCTGACATCGACTTCAGTATATTTTTACCTTAAATTTGAAATTGGAAAAATCACATAATAAAAATTCAGAAATAAATCAAGAAAGATAGGAAAATACTAATGTCCAACGGTCACTAGAGTCAAGCAGGTTTGTTAAACTATTTATACATAAAAATTGAAATTTGCCTTAAGACTGTAGATAGGGTGAATAAATTATTTGTTTTCCTCTTCAAGAAGAAACTTGCCCAAACTCTAAGTTATGAAATAAAATACATGATTTCTATAAACTGAAGTTGATGTCAGTAGTTCTCAAATCTGTATGATCACCAAAATCATCTGAGGATTAAAAAAAAAAAAAACCTTTCTCTCAGACCCCCACCTATGGAGATTCCAATTAATTATATAGGGATTTAGGACTAATAATTGGTTATTTTGATGATCAGCTACATTTGAAAAACCCTGGTCTAGAACATTGCTTATTTCCTTTCACAAGACTGAGAGAGAAACAGGTTGATGGTATGACCCTTGCTTGTGGAAATACAAAGGATTATTGAAGGTGCCAAGAAGCACGTGTATTTCATGATGCAAAGTAGAGTTCTCTAAATTATCCTTATAATTTCTTTCTGCTCTTTTTTTTAGTGATCTCTCTCTCCTTAATGTTATATTCGGAGCAAACTCGTCTCCTTAACCAACCTCCGTATCCATTGCTCACTTTCCCAAAATGGGGTTCCTATGTATTTCTGAAAATTTTAGCATATAGACTGGCAAAACTTCCATTTGAATCACTATAAAAGTGAACTTAGGGGTTAGAAAATACGCCTGTTATTTAGAGATAATATCATTGCCTAAGCTGTCCTTATCCATTTCCAATAACCCATAAAAAACTGTTTATTTCTCTGTATCTCCTGTTTTTCTGCCATTTTTTCTGTATACAGGTTTTTTCTTTTTTTTTTTTTTCAGTTACTTTCCAACATCACATATTATTTCTCCTGAGTGGGATTCTTAGTTGCAAACAACAGAAACCACTCTAAATAGATTAAGTAGAAATTAAACATAGTAAGATATATTTAGTAATTCTCCAAATCTCACGGATAGCGAGATAATTAGGCTTGGAGGACCTAGCCAGTTATGAGGTCAAATTTTACCATGGAATTTCTCTTAATTCATACCACAGTATCACAGTGTGATGCCTCCACATATGTACTAGAATGGCTAACATGAAAAAGACTGACAGGACCATATATATTGTTACCACAGGTGACAATAACACAGTTACAGAGCAACTGACAATCTCACGCATTGCTAATGGAATAGTGGGTTTGGTGACTTGGAAGTGGGATGTGGAGGGCTTCTTAAAGGTTTTATTCATGTTTACTTTAATTGCCAACATTAGTTCTTACACGGGTACTTTCACAAAATAATTTATTGAGCTGTGTACTTATTATTTGTGGACTTTTTCTTAATGCATTATATCCAAATTTAAAAAATAGAATATTCTGGGTGGTCAAAGAACATGATAAATACCACTACACTATATTTCCAGCTTTAATTTAGATGGCTTAGGGTGCTGAGGTGGGGAGTAGAAAGGACCTTTATGGACTTAACTGCATGCACTCTACAAGAAGGAATAGAGAATAAAGCTCACTGCTAATGCAAGGTCAAGCAATTTGAGAATCAGTAGCATTGCCGTCATTGTCAAACGTAGATAAACATAATGAGGCCATTACTATAAGCAATTTGGTTATAACATTTTCACTTCTGTATATGGTCATTATGACTCTCAATGAACAAGAAGAGGAAGGAATTACCGAAAAGCAAACTGATAAGAAAAATGGAAAAATTGGGCAGTTTCAGTTCTGAGCCACATTCACAAACATGCATTAAACATATTGTAAAAATACAATTTCAAGCACTCGTTCTCTAGAAAAGAGTATTACAGAGTTACTCTTCCTAAAGGTATCCTTATTTTCTTTCTAATAGTCATTTTCTATTTAAGTGCTTAAAAGCAAAATAACTTCTGAACTTCAAACTTGAAATAATGTTTTTTATTCAAATCAAATTTGAAATAATATCTAATTTCAAACACATATGAAATATGCTATATTGTTATTCATATAATAAGTCATAATAGGCCATATCATTAACAAAAAAAAAACAGAAGCAGTGGAGGGATTATTCTCTGATTTAAGGTGTTTTTTCTTAAATCACATTGTAAATTTTAATTTTTTAAGCTCTCTGTTCAGTTGAATGAGAATTCCTCATTCCATATCATCTATATTTTTAGCTGCAGAAAGACTCCAAAGGGTTGCTGGGACACTTGTTTCAAATAAAAATCCTGTCTTTTTGCATATGTGCATCAAGATATATGTACATAAGAATGCTCATGATAGCATGGTTCATTATAGAACACACAGACAAATATATATTTGCATGAGTAGGATAAAGGATAAACAATTTTGAAATTTCATCAGGATGACATATTTTACAGCAATGAGAAGAAATGAATTATTCAATAACAAGAATAGAGCATAAAAGCTTAATACTGGGAAAGAATAACACGGTCCAGAAGACTGTATAAACCCTGACACTATTTATAAAGCACTAACCAAACAAACTAAATGATATATGTTTACTCAAACACAAATATGTGATAGAATATTTCTATACAGGAAATAAATTTTGTTTATAGAATGTGGGATGATTAATTCTGAAGAGGATCAGATGTTGACTTGGGGAACAGACAAAGCAGATGAAGAAGATGGTACTGTTTTGCTTTCTGGGTTGTGTGTTTGACTTCCTGTTCATGATAAATCTGTTTCTAGAATTTACATATATATTATTTGGTTTGAATCTGATATTATATAAAAATAATTAAGAAAAATAGGAAATAGCATTTCAGGCAGAAGAAAGAACATGTGAAACAATCCCTAAGGCAAAAAGTAATGTGAAGTGTTAAGTAAATTAAAAGAAGGCAACTGGACCACAGTGCAGAAGGCAACAAAGGAGGCTGCACAGGTTAGAAGATTTCAAGTCCATGATTTTATTTCACGCCCATAACCACGCTGGAAAGAATTCCAGATGGCTGTTATTTTTCATGTTTTGCGGGTGAAGAAACAGAAGAAAGACAGGGAAAAGGTGGATGGAAACTTTGGCAGAGCTGAGAAAATCGAAAATGCTTGCTGAGGAGGCATCCAGCCAGAAGCAAGCTGCATCTTGCTACAGAATCTCTTGAGGATCAGCTTTTGAGCTTAAAACAAGAGCAGTAAATAAAGCCTATGCAAGGAGATCTTGAACCAGCCAGACCCTTTCCTCCACTTCTCTGGGTCAGGGGACTACGCATATATTCCATGGAGAAGTTGACCTAGAGGTGCTAGACTGGGAGAGCAGGAAGCGGGAGAGTGAGGGAGATGTGTTCTATTAAAAACAGAGGGAGTAAGCAAAAGTCTGCCACTGAATACGTAGGTTCCTTGCTCCCTCACGTGACTCTCAGCCAAAAGGGTTGCCGTCCAGGTATACAGCTCCCCAGGCAGGAGAACAGAAGAGATTATTCACTGAAGAAACAAAATGGTCCCAGAGAAAATATTTGTTAATACTGATAGTTGGGACCGCTCTGATTCTCATCTGATGAGTCTACACAAACAATTCACCAGTTGACGTAACTCCCGTGAAGTTTTTATGCTTCAGTCTAAAATACAAACAGATAACCTTTGAGAAGACATTGCAAAATTAAAGACAAAAGACCAAACCAGAAATAGGGAAATCAGCATAAAATATATGCCATCCAGGAAAGACCAAGAAAAAAATCTTTATTTAATAAAAATATGCATAATGCTCTCAGAAAGGAGAGGATATTATGCACATGAGATAGAAACAGAATTTTATGTAAATAGAATATTCAAAGAATAAGAAAAAGTTCTTGGAAATAATAGGACAGTATATATTTGGCCCTCTGCAACCCAAGGAAATTGGTTCCAGGACTCTCATGGACACCAAATCCTACAGATGCTCATCAAGCCCTTGATATAAAATGATGTAATACAGTCAGCCATTATATCCATAGGTCTCACATTTGTGTATTTAGGGAATTAAAAATTGAGAAATTAATCTATAAATAAAATTTAAAAGTCAAAGAGAAATATAATAGGAATAGTCTTCGCTAAGAAATGCACATCAGAAAGCTCAGTCCTTTACCGTCTCATATCTTTACTCAAATGACAACTGATTAGTGAGTCCTTCCCGCAATTTACCATCTTCCTCACAGCACATTCTATTGCTCAACCTCACTTTACTATTTCCACAGATATTATGGTGTAATATGTATTAAAGGTATGTATTGCGTGTATCTTCTCACTAGAATATAAACTCCATGAGATTTATTTTTTCTGGCTTTGTTCACTGCTGTATTCTCAGCAGCTAAAACATTGAATAGTAGGAGAGAGGATAAAAGACAAACTACAGGATCTAAGAATATAAACCATTAAAGTTGGATTTGGAAGGGAGGGAATGAAAGTGAGAAAAAAGGAATGCATATGTTATTATTCATATAAGTGGCTCATTAATATAATCAACAAATAGAAATTTTAATATATTTCACAGTTATAAAGAAAAGCAAAATAATAATCACCAATCTTAAAATGACCAGCAAGAAAACAAAAAATGCAAATAGAAAATATAATGAAATTTTATTATAGTTGGCTATAAACTGATAGACAACTTTCAAGATGCATTTTAGTTAAAAGCATTCAGAATTTAACAGTGTATACAGCACACTAACCTAAATTTTTAAAAATCCATTTACACATGCTTATGAATGCAAAGAATATTTCGATAAATACATACAAGTAATTGATGATAGAGGGCCCCTCTGAAAAATAATCTACATAATCTTTTGACTTTGGTAGTATAAGCGTGTGTTCCAGTATGTATATTATCTTCTTCAAAATATTTAGGTTAATGAGAACTTATTTTGTTTTATGAAACAGCCCCTTTCCTGCTGGGCATGTTGGCTCATGCCTGTAATCCCAGCACTTTGGGAAGCCGAGGCAAGCGGATCACTTAGTCAGGAGTTTGAGACCAGCCTGGCCAACATGGTGAAACTCCAGTCTCTATTTTAAAAATACAAAAATTAGCCAGGTATGGTGACGCATGCCTGTAATCCCAGCACTTTGGGAAGCCAAGGCAAGTGGATCACTTGAAGTCAGGAGTTTGAGACCAGCCTGGCCAACATGGTGAAACCCCAGTCTCTATTTTAAAAATACAAAAATCTGCCAGGTGTGGTGGTGCACGCCTGTAATCCCAGCTACTCCAAAGGCTTAGGCAGGAAGGCAGGAGAATCGCTTGAACCCGGGAGGCGAAGGTAGCAGTGAGCCGAGATCATGACATTGCACTCTAGCCTGGGCGACAGAGTAAGTGAGACTCCATTTCAAAAAAAAAAAAAAGAAGAAGAAAAGAAAAGAAAAGAAAATCCCCTTTCCTTCTAGGTACTCTTTTTTATCTCCTCATTGATGCCTCTTCCAGGCAGCCTTTTGCCCCACACCTATGTCTGGCAATTTATTCCATTGTGGGATCCAAGAACACCTTGTATTAGCCATTTCATAGCACTTACTACATTATTTTATGGTGTCAATGAAAAGGATAGATTCCCTCAGTAGACCATGAACTCCTTGACGATGAAAATGCATTTATTTTGGAATGTCTTAATATGTTTTACTTTATATCTATATTAGCTCACCACATTTTACCATCCATCCAAACAATGGTCACCTAATAAATCAGTTTGCCTGAATGTATAAATACTTTAGAGGTTCTCTCCAAATCAGCTTCCCATTTGTCCTCCTAAATTTTCCCATTCTCTGTTATTGCAATTTTATTCAGGTATAATTTATATGAAGTAAAAGTTACTCTTTATGGTGTACAACTCCTGAGTTTTGTCAAATCCATACAATCACATAACGAACATCACCAGCAAAAACAGTATAGAGAATATAATCGTCAACCCCTAGAACCCCTTAATGCACCATTATAGTCAACATCTTCCTTCATCCCTAATTCTGAGTACCCTCTGATTTGCTTTCTGTTCCTTTAGTTCTGCTGTTTACGGAAGGTCATAAAAATGGAATATACATATGAAGTCTTTTAGGTGTGGCCTCTTTTCATGTGGTAAACATGCATTTGAGACTCAGTGATGTTTTTGAATACAGGAGAAATATATTACTTTTTATTCCTGAGTATTACTCAATTATATGTATGTGCCACATTTAGTTTATTCATTTACCTTTTGAAGGACATATGTCTTGCTTCCAGTTTAGGGCCATTATAAATAAATCCATACATTAATGTAAAGATTTTTGTATCAACATAAGTTTTCAGTTTACTTGGATAAATACCTAGGAGTGGGATTGTTGGGTTAAATGTTAAGTGTATGTTCAACTGTAAAAGAAAATGACAAATTGATTTTTCAAGTAGCTGAATCATTTTTATTTTCAATGGCAAAGTATGAGAGTCCCAGTTGCTTTGCATCTCCTCAACAATTCATATTGTCAGTTTTTAAAGCCATTCTAATAGGTCCATCTTATTGTGATTTTAATTTACAGTAAGGACTATTACATTTCCTAAGGACTAAAGATGTTGAGCACTATTTCACGTGCATTTTTTTTTTTGCCATCACTATACTTTTTATAAAGTCTCTGTTCAAATCTTTTTGATATTTTTAAATTTTTGAATTGATTTTTGAAAGTTCTTTATGTATTCCAGATACGAGGGCTTTTTCAGACGTGGGATATGTAAATAGTTTCTTCAAACATTAGGTTTGGTTTTTATTCTCTTTGCATTGGCCTTGTGCCTGAGCAACATTTTCAGCTGTTCTTTTAGTGTAGTTCTGATGGTGATTCTTTCTTTCAGCTTTCGTATGTCTAAAAATGTCTTTGTTTTACCTTTTTTAATGAAAGATTTTTTACTGAAATAAAATTCTAGATTGTTTTATTTTTCTTTCAGTAATTTAAAAATACTGGTCATTCTTATTACATTGTTTCTCATAAGATACCTCCTGTTATTCTTTCTTTTCCTCTTCTACAAACACTGTGGTTTTTTACTATGGCTGCATCTGAAATTTTCTCATCACTGTATTCACCTTAGTATAGTTTTCTTCATGTTTCTTATGGTTGGAACTTCTTGAGCTTCTTGAAATTCTGGGGTTAGATTTGTCATCAAATTTGAAAAATTATCATCCATTATCAATTCAAATATTTTATCTGCATATCCTTCCTTTATAAAATCCAATTACCTATCTGTTAGGTTACATAAAATTGCCCTACAGATTATTAATGCTCTTTCTTTAAAAAAATATGTTTTCCTTTGGTGTTTAATTGTAGACTGTTCCTACTGATACACCTTCAAGTTCCTAATTTTTTTCTGGGGTGTCTAATGTCTCACTAATCTCATTTAGTATACAATTTACTTCACACATACTATTTCTAATCTCTGGAAGTCTGATTTGGGTTTTTTATTTTTCATATCTCTACTTTTAAAATATTTTTAAAACTTTTAATTATGATTGACACGATAATTGTATATATTTATGGGGTACAATGTGATGTTTTGACACACATGTAAGTTGTGTAATGATCAAATCATAATTAGAATATTTATCACCTTAAACATTTATCATTTCTTTGTGATAACATTTAAAAATTTCCCCAGCTATTTTGAACTATACAATGACATTACTGTTAACTCTGGCCATCCTATGATGCAATAGAACACCAGAACTTATTCCACATATCTAAAGTAGTTTTGTACCTGTTGATGAATCTCTCACCATCCCTCACTTCTCCCTACTCTCCCCATCCTCTGAGAACCACTGTTCTCTTCTCTACTTTCATGAGAACAACTTTTTAGGTTCCACATATGAGTGAGATCGATTATGCAGTATTTGTCTTTCTGTGACTGGTTTATTTCACTTAACATAATGTCCTCCACGTTCATCCATGTTGCCACTAATGATAGTTTTTCTTTTTTAAGGCTGAGCACTATTCTATTGTGTATATATACCACACTGGCTTCACCCATTCATTCATTGATGGTCATCTTGGCTATTGTGAGTAGTGCTGCAATAAATATAGGAGGGCAGGTATGTCTTCGATATGCTGACTTCATTTTTTAAATATATACTCAGTAGTGGTAGTCCTGGATCATATGGTAATTATATTTTTACTTTTTTGAGGAACCTTCATACTGTTTTCCATAATAGCTGTTCTAGGTTACTTTCCCACCAGCAGTGTACAAGGGTTCTTTTTTCTCCATGTCCTCACCAACATTTGTTATCTTTTGATTTTTGTATAGTAGCCACTCTGACTGTAGTGAGGTGATATTTCATTGTAGTTTTGATTTGCATTTCCTTAATGATTAGTGTGAAGTTTAGTATTTTTATGTATCTCTTGGTGACTGGTATGTCTTCTTTTGAAAGATGCCTATTCAAGTTTGTTGCCCATTCTTTAATTGGGTTATTTGGAGTTTGTAGTTGCTGAGTTGTTTGAGTTCATTATATATTTTAGGTATTAAACTCTTACTGGATGTGTACTTTGCAAATATATTCTCCCATTCAACAAGTGGTCTCTTTGTTTGGTTGATTGTTTTCTTCGCTCTGCAGAAGTTCTTTTAGTTTGACATAATCCAGTTGTCTATATTTGCTTTCAGGGTTTCATCCAAAAATTCATTACTAGACCAATATCATGGAGCTTTTCTCCTATATTTTCTTCTAGTAGTTGTGTAGTTTAAGGACTTACATGCAATTCTTTAATCCATTTTGAGTAAATTTTTTAATATGGTGAGAGATAAAGATCTAGTATCATTCTTCTGAGGATATTGAGAACTGTGGATATAATGTTTTCTCAGCACGATTTTATTAAAGAGTCTATCTTTTATCTTTCCTCACTGTGTGTACCTGGCACCTCTGTCAAAAATTTGTTGGCTGTAGATTTGTGGGTTTATTTCTGAGCTTTCTATTCTGTTCCATCAGTTTACATGTCATTTTTATGCCAATACCATGCTGTTTTGCTCACTATCGCTTTATATAATAGTATGTTGTGAAGTCCAGCAGTGTGATACCTCCAGCTTTGTTCATTTTGTTCCAGAATGTTTTGACTATTCAGGATATTTTGTGATTCCATACAAGTTTTATGGGGTTTTTTTTATTTCTATGAAGAATGTCACTGACATTTTGATCACAATTATATGGAATTATAGATTTCTTTGACTAGTGCAGACATTTTCACAATATTAATTCTTTCATTCCATGAACATGACATATTTTTAAAATTTATTTATGTCTTTATTTTTTCATCAATATTTTATAGTTTTCATTGTAGAGATTTTTTCAACCCCTTGGTTAAATGTATTCTTAGGTATTTTATGTATATTTTTGTAGCCATTATAAATAAAGATTGCTTACTCTATTTCTTTTTCAGATAATTCACTAAAATTAGTGTGCCTCAGTATATCCAAAAAAGTTAACAACTCAGTGTGTCTTAGTATATTCAAAGTTATACAATCATCTCTATTATTTCATTTCAGAATATGTTCATAATTCCCAAAAGAAACTCCATGTGAATTAGCAGTCACTCCCCATTCTATTCTATTCCCAGCCTCTGGTAACCAATAACCTCCTTTTTGTGTCTATGGTTTTGTTCATTCTGGACATTTCATAAAAATACAAACAGAGGAGCCAAGATGGCTCAGTAGGAACAGCTCCAGTCTACAGCTCCCAGCATGAGCGACACAGGAGACAGGTGATTTCTGCATTTCCAACTGAGGTACCGGTTTCAACTCACTGGGGAGTGTCGAACAGTGGGTGCAGGACAGTGGGTGCAGTGCACCAAGAGTGAGCCAAAGCAAGGTGAGGCATCACCTCACCTGACAAGTGAAAGGGGGTCAGGGAATTCTTCTTCCTAGTCAAAGAAAGGGGTGACAGACAGAACCTGGAAAATCAGGTCACTCCCACCCTAATACTATGCTTTTCCACTGGTCTTAGCAAACGGCACACCAGGAGATTCTATCTTGTGCCTGGCTCAGAGGGTCCTACGCCTACAGAGCCTCACTCATTGCTAGTACAGCAATCTGAGATCAAACTGCAAGGTGGCAGCGAGGCTGCGGGAGGGGCGCCCGCCATTGCCTAGGCTTGAGTAGGCAAGCAAAGCAGCTGGGAAGCTCGCACTGGGTGGACCCCACCGCAGCTCAAGGAGGCCTGCCTGCCTCTGTAGACTCCACCTCTGGGGGCAGGGCATAGCTTAACAAAAGGCAGCAGAAACCTCTGCAGACTTAAAAGCCCCTGTCTGACAGCTTTGAAGAGAGTAGTGGTTCTCCCAGCACGCAGCTGGAGATCTGAGAATGGACAGACTGCCTCCTCAAGTGGGTCCCTGACCCCAGAGTAGCCTAACTGGGAGGCACCCCCCAGTAGGGGCAGACTGACACCTCACACAGCCAGGTACTCCTCTGAGACAAAACTTCCAGAGGAACGATCAGGCAGCAACATCTGCTGTTCACCAATATCCTGTTCTGCAGCCTCCACTGCTGAAACTCAGGAAAACAGGGTCTGGAGCGGACATCCAGCAAACTCCAACAGACCTGCAGCTGAGGGTCCTGACTGTTAGAAGGAAAACTAACAAACAGAAAAGACATCCACACCAAAACCCCATCTGTACATCACCATCATCAAAGACCAAAGGTAGACAAAACCACGAAGATGGGGAAATAAACAGAGCAGAAGAATAGAAACCCTAAAAATCAGAGCACCTTTCCTCCTCCAAAGGAACACAGTTCCTCACCAGCAATGGAAGAAAGCTGGACAGAGAATGACTTTGACGACTTGAGAGAAGAAGGCTTCAGATGATCAAACTACTCCAAGCTAAAGGAGGAAGTTCGAATCCATGGCAAAAAAGTTAAAAACCTTGAAAAACAATTAGACAAATGGCTAACTAGAATAACCAATGCAGAGAAGTCCTTAAAGGACCTGATGGAGGTGAAAACCACGGCACAAGAACTATGTGATGAATGCACAAGCCTCAGTAGCTGAATCAATCTACTGGGAGAAAGGGTATCAGTGATGGAAGATGAAATGAATGAAATGAAGCAAGAAGAGAAGTTTAGAGTAAAAAGAATAACAAGAAATGAACAAAGCCTCCAAGAAATATGGGACTATGTGAAAAGACCAAATCTACGTCTGATTGGTGTACCTGAAAGTGACGGGGAGAATGGAATCAAGTTGGAAAACACTCTGCAGGATATTATCCAGGAGAACTTCCCCAATCTAGCAAGGCAGGCCAACATTCGAATTCTGGAAATAGAGAGAATGCCACAAAGATACTCCTCGAGAAGAGCAACTCCAAGACACATAATTGTCAGATTCACCAAAGTTGAAATGAAGGAAAAAATGTTAAGGGCGGCCAGAGAGAAAGGTCAGGTTACCCACAAAGGGAAGCCCATCAGACTAACAGCTGATCTCTCGGCAGAAACTCTACAAGCCAGAAGAGAGTGGGGGCCAATATTCAACATTCTTAAAGAAAAGAATTTTCAACCCAGAATTTCTTATCCAGCCAAACTAAGCTTCATAAGTGAAGGAGAAATAAAATCCTTTACAGACAAGCAAACGCTGAGATTTTGTCACCACCAGGCCTGCCCTAAAAGAGCTCCTGAAGGAAGGACTAAACATGGAAAGGAACAACTGGTACCAGCCACTGCAAAAACATGTCAAATTGTAAGGACCATCGGGGCTAGGAAGAAACCACATCAACTAATGAGCAAAATAACCAGCTAACATCATAATGACAGGTTCAATAAAATTATAATTTTATAGGTTATCTGGCATTTTCTTATTATTAGGTTGAGAGTGATTCTCTTCCCAGCATTATACATCCAAAATATGAGCCTAACCCACAATTTGAATAACTATTAAACAAACACAATTTTCTTAGCAAAAAATAAAGTTGAAGACTAGTTTCAAGAGAAAGGATGGAAAAAAATAAACAAATACTTCCTGTTTTAGCATATCCTATAGCCAGCTCATGACAAACTATATTAGCTCTGTTCTGTTCCATTGATCTATGTCTCTGTTGTGGTACCAGTACCATGCTGTTTTGGTTACTGTAGCCTTGTAGTATAGTTTGAAGTCAGGTAGCGTGATGCCTCCAGCTTTGTTCTTTTGGCTTAGGATTGACTTGGCGATGCGGGCTCTTTTTTGGTTCCATATGAACTTGAAAGTAGTTTTTTCCAATTCTGTGAAGAAAGTCATTGGTAGCTTGATGGGGATGGCATTGAATCTATAAATTTCCTTGGGCAGTATGGCCATTTTCACGATATTGATTCTTCCAACCTATGAGCATGGAATGTTCTTCCATTTGTTTGTATCCTCTTTTATTTCATTGAACAGTGGTTTATAGTTCTCCTTGAAGAGGTCCTTCACATCCCTTGTAAGTTGGATTCCTAGGTATTTTATTCTCTTTGAAGCAATTGTGAATGGGAGTTCACTCATGATTTAGCTCTCTGTTTGTCTGTGATTGGTGTACAAGAATGCTTGTGATTTTCGTACATTGATTTTGTGTCCTGAGACTTTGCTGAAGTTGCTAATCAGCTTAAGGAGATTTTGGGCTGAGACGATGGGGTTTTCTAGATATACAGTCATGTCATCTGCAAACAGGGACAATTTGACTTCCTCTTTTCCTAATTGAATATCCTTTATTTCCTTCTCCTGCCTGATTGCCCTGGCCAGAACTTCCAGCACTATGTTGAATAGGAGTGGTGAGAGAGGGCATCCCTTTCTTGTGCCAGTTTTCAAAGGGAATGCTTCCAGTTTTTGCCCATTCAGTATGATATTGGCTGTGGGTTTGTCATAGATAGCTCTTATTTTGAGATACGTCTCATCAGTACCTAATTTATTGAGAGTTTTTAGCATGAAGAGTTGTTGAATTTTGTCAAAGGCCTTTTCTGCATCTATTGAGATAATCATGTGGCTTTCGTCTTTGGTTCTATTTATATGCTGGATTACATTTATTGATTTGCATACGTAGAACCAGCCTTGCATCCCAGGGATGAAGCCCACTTGATCATGGTGGATAAGCTTTTTGATGTGCTGCTGGATTCGGTTTGCCAGTATTTTATTGAGGATTTTTGCATCAATGTTCATCAAGAATATTGGTCTGAAATTCTCTTTTTTGGTTATGTCTCTGCCAGGCTTTGGTATCAGGACGATGCTGGCCTCATAAAATGTGTTGGAACAGAACAGAGCCCTCAGAAATAATGCCGCATATCTACAACTATCTGATCTTTGACAAACCTGACAAAAACAAGAAATGGGGAAAGGATTCCCTATTTAATAAATGGTGCTGGGAAAACTGGCCGGCCATATATAGAAAGCTGAAACTCGATCCCTTCCTTACGCCTTATACAAAAATTAATTCAAGATGGCTTAAAGACTTAAATGTTAGACCAAAACCATTAAAACCCTACAAGAAAACCTAGGCAATACCATTCAGGACATAGGCGTGGGCAAGGACTTCATGTCTAAAACACCAAAAGCAATGGCAAAAAAAGCCAAAATTGACAAATGGGATCTAATTGAACTAAAGAGCTTCTGCACAGCAAAAGAAACTACCATCAGAGTGAACAGGCAACCTACAGAATGGGAGAAAATTTTTGCAACCTACTCATCTGACAAAGGGCTAATATCCAGAATCTACAATGAACTCAAACAAATTTACAAGAAAAAAACAAACAACCCCATCAAAAAGTGAGCAAAGGACACGAACAGACACTTCTCAAAAGAAGACATTTATGCGCCAAAAAACACATGAAAAAATGCTCATCATCACTGGCCATCAGAGAAATGCAAATCAAAACCACAATGAGATACCATCTCACACCAGTTAGAATGGCCATCATTAAAACGTTAGGAAACAACAGGTGCTGGAGAGGATGTGGAGAAATAGGAACACTTTTACACTGTTGGTGGGACTGTAAACTAGTTCAACCATTGTGAAAGTCAGTGTGATGATTCCTCAGGGATCTAGAACTAGAAATACCATTTGACCCAGCCATCCCATTACTGGGTATATACCCAAAGGACTATAAATCATGCTGCTATAAAGACACATGCACACGTATGTTTATTGCGGCACTATGCACAATAGCAGAGTTGGAATCAACCCAAATGTCCAACAACGATAGACTGGATTAAGAAAATGTGGCACATTTACACCATGGAATACTATGCAGCCATAAAAAATGATGAGTTCATGTCCTTTGTAGGGACATGGATGAAACTGGAAAACATCATTCTCAGTAAACTATCGCAAGGACAAAAAACCAAACACAGCATGTTCTCACTCATAGGTGGGAATTGAACAATGAGAACTCATGGACACAGGAAGGGGAACATCACACTCTGGGGATGGTTGTGGGGTGGGGGGAGGGGGGAGGGACAACATTAGGAGATATACCTAATGCTAAATGACGAGTTAATGGGTGCAGCAAAACAACATGGCACATGGATACATATGTAACAAGCCTGCACATTGTGCACATGCACCCTAAAAACCTAAAGTATAATAATAAAAAAACATAGAAGAAAACTATATTAGCTCTGTTTAGCAATGCCTCAACAAATAGAAACATATCTCAATGTACAAAAAATGGGACCAGCTTTCATCATCCCTAGTATTTAAAATGTGATGCTGGGGAAAACAAAATATTTCTTAAGGTAGCTAATTATATTCCTGGCAAGACAAAAACAAAACTCATGCTGTAATTTCCCATTAAAACTACAAAACAGGCTGGGAACAGTGGCTCACACTTGCAATCCCAGAGCCTTGGGATACCTAGGTGAGAGGATCACGTGAGGTCAGGAGTTTGAGGCCAGCCTGGGCAACATAGCAAGACACCATCTTTGCAAAAAATAAATAAGTAAATAAATTAGCTGAGCATGGTAGTACACCTGCAGTTTTAGCTACTTGGGAGTCTGAAGCTGGAGGATTGCTTGAGCCTAGGAGTTCAAGGTTACGGTGAGCTATGATTGCACCATTACACTCCAGCCAGGGGACAGAATGAGACCCTGTGTCAAAATCAATAAATAAATAAAACCTGTAAAACAAAAGCAGAATACCATTTCATGTGGATTAATTTTACATTATTCTAACATACTATATTCTGAAGTTACAAACTACTCACAGGGATAAAACTTCACAAAGTAGTCATGTCACATGCTAAATTGTCTTTAAGGGTAGTATTAAAAACTAAACTACATTTTTAACATTGATAGCCATTTTACATTGGTATCCTTTCTTCAGGCAACATATGAGATAAAAAAGAAAGCACTTTGGAAAATGTGAAGTTAATACCTATTTAAGATGATAAATTTGTTGTTTCAAATTATAAATAACCCATATGTATCCTGCTTCTTACATTATCTATATTAATTCCAAGTAAGAGCTGTTTTGAGAACATGCAAGGTTACACAGAAGTGAATTTCTACAAAGAAAGAAGGTTTTATTTGATTTTACGGATTGTCTACATAGATTGAATTAGTTAGAAGATTGCTAAATCTCATTTTTACTTAGTGCAGTTTAGGTGGAACTACATTACTAATTCATACCAAAAAAATCACTTATTGAAATTGAGGAGAATTAGCCTCAAATGTCACACTTAACAATATTAGCTCTCAAAATATCACAGTTGGTTATTAAAATAAAATACTTCACAGATGTTCACAAAACCTACCTAATCATACCAATGTTACAGTTCAAAACAAGAACAATTGATTTCCTGAAGTAAAGACTTTTGAAAACAGGATGAAGCTGACAAAATGCAAAATCTTTACTAACAATTAATAATTCAGAAGTCCTCAACACAGTTATAGCTAAAAATAAAGAAAAGGTCAGTCTTAACAGAATATCTGACAGATGCCTAATAGTTTTCCCCAAACAGTAACTAAAAACCAATAAATATTGTTTTAATTGTTAAATATAGAGATTTCAAAGCACTTGAGAAATAATATAAGATTTTCTGCCTGTAGTGGAATTTTATTAAAAGTGTTATAAAACAGAAAAAAAATCAAAGCACATCAAAAATTGTATACTTCTTCATTGTCCTGACAGCAGCAGCCTGTATCATTTTCTATAGATGGACCACTCTATCAAGAAATGTCAGTAATTTAAAAAACAAGAAAATAATAATACTTTACATTTTCTGTAGCATTTATCTGCATTCTACTAGTTCATGGACAACTTAAAATATTTTGTTTTGCTTAAAATGTATCTATTTCATTGATACATACAAAACACTGAGTGTGTGTGTATATATATAAAATATATAGCATAGAATGAACATTGGTCAACCCATTACCTAATTTAACAGCTAGAAGATTAAAAATACCATTGAAATTCCTTATGTACTCCTTCCAGATTTAATTCATCTGCCCTCCCACAGCCCCATCTCCATCAGGGGCAAACAGTATTCATTTTAAGAGATTGTTATCTTCAGTATATTATCCATAAACTATACAGTATTTTTTGCTGTTTTGCACTTAGTAAAATAATAATACTGTACGTCTTAATCTGAAATCACTTATTTCACAAATATATTTAAGATTCATATAGGTTATTGTATATGTGAATAGTTCATTTATTTTTGCTGATGAGTTCCTTCACCATATAAATTTATTTATCTATTCTTTTGTTAATAAACATAAAAGTTGTTTATATATTTTTGTTTTTCATTGTGGGAGACAGTGTGGTGATTTCTCAAATACCTAAAGATAGAAATACCATTCAACCCAGCAATCCCTATACTGGGTATATACCTAAAGGAATGTAAGTTGTTCTGCTATAAAGACACATAGAAGTGTATGTTCATTGCAGCACTATTCACAATAGCAAAGACATGGACTCAATCTAAGTGCCCATCAATGATAGACAAGAAAATGTGGTACATATACACTATGAAACACTATGTAGCCTAAAAAAAGAATGAGATCATGTTTTTTGCAGGTACATGGATGTAACTGGAAGCCATTGTCCTTAGCAAACTAACGCAAGAACAAAAAACTAAATACCACGTGTTTCCACTTATAAGTGGGATCTAAATGATAAGAACACATAGGCATACAGAGGGGAAAAACACATATTGAGGGCTATTGAAAGGGGGCGGGGCAAGGAGGAAGAGGAGCAGGAAGAATAACTAATGGGTACTTAATACATGGGTCATGAAATAATCTGTGACACAAACCCCCATGACATGAGTTTATTTATGTAAGAAGCCTGCACACGTTCCCCTGAACTTAAAATAAAAGTTAAAAAAATTGTTTCTATAATATTTACTTCAATGGATGTCCTTGGATTTTTTTTATTCTAACTGATGCATATTAAAAGAGTTTCTGTAGCCTGAGGCTTTTCATGCTGTGGAACACATCCTAAAGAAAGCAACACTTTGGGAGACCAAAGTGAGAGCATCGCTCAAATCAAAACATAGATTTTTTATGTAAATTAAGAAAAAAATTAGGACAGTATTAATTAGAATAAGATAGAATAAAAATGTTGTTTCATGAAAAAATATTCCAGATATTTCTATATTCCTATACATACTTATGAGTATCTGGGATAACAATGTAAAATGTGTTACTTAATGTGGGTCATATTGACAAACATTTGAAAATTCTATATGCTAACATGTGGAATTACTGTGTTACAAGATATGTTCACACATAGTTTAACAAGCTAAGGTCTAATTGTTTTCAAATTGGTTATCCAAATATATAGATTTACCTGTTCAGTCCAAGAATACACACATTTTTCATATCCTCACTAACAATTATTCGATATTTTAATTTTTGACAATCTAGTAAATATAAAATGATCGGACATTTTGTTTTACAGTTTGTATTTTTCTGATAACTATGAGATTGATTATATATTTACTAACCATTCAATGTACTCCTCTAAAAGACAGGCTTCATGATTTTGTTCATTTTTCTACTGGGTTGTCTCATTGATTTGTAGGAGCTCTTTATATATTTTCAGTATGAGTTTTTTTGTATATTATATGTATTCTCATAGTTTATGAGTTATTTTCACTTTAATTTTGATATATTTTGATTAACAGACGTACTAAGTTTTATTGTCAATTCTATCAATCTTGTGTGTACCTGTGTGTACCTTGTGTGTACCTCCAATCTTTGTGTGTACCTGTTTGTGGACCTCCCAGGCTACATCTTTCTCCCTTGCTGGATGCTTCCTGCCTTTAAACATCGGACTCCAAGTTCTCCAGTTTTGAGACTTGGACTGGTCCTCCTTGCTCCTCAAGCTTGCAGACAGCCTATTGTGGGACCCTGTGATTGTGTAAGTTAATACTTAATAAACTCTCCTTTATATATATATATATGTATATGTATATATATGTGTATATATGTATATATATGTGTACATATGTGTATATGTGTATATATATGTGTATATATGTATATGTATATATATGTGTATATATATGTGTGTATATATATGTGGGTGTATATATATATATATATAACCTATTAGTTCTGACTAATATAGTGGATTTGATTCTAGATTTGCTATTTGGCTCCATTGTTTTATTTTTCCAGCATAACATATTGTTATGCCTACCAGAGATTTAAAAACATTTTTATACGTTTTAGGGGAAGTATTCCCACCTGACTTTTCCCTCATGACATAATTTGGTTATCCAGCTTTTGTTTTTTCCAAATTGCAACATCAAGATAGCACAAAAATTTAGTGAACAGCCTTTCAAGCTTCCCAAAAACCTATAGTTAGGTTTTTATTAGAATTCCACTAATTTTGGAATCAGTTTCACATATATGGATGTAATAAATTATTTTCCAATCTTTCAAATCCTATTTTAGTATTTTATTTAAGCTATCCTAAATCTATGAATTAATTTGTGGAGAATTGACATCTTTAGACTATTGAGTCTTCTAATCCAGATTCATTGTATGTCTCAATTTTATCGAGGCCTCCTTTAATTATTTTTCCAAATGTTTAGTGCTTTTCTGTCTCTAAAACAAATGGGCCTGTAATTTTTGTAGGAAGATTTTATATCATTGATTCAACTTAATATTCATAGGACTCTTCAGGCTTTCCATTTCTTCTTTGTAAATTATATTTGTTAGAAATGTGTCTGTTTAAGTTAGTTAGGTTTTATGCTTTTTACCAAACAAAATTACACACCAATATTCCTGATGAACATACGTGCAATAATCCTCAATAAAACTTTAGAAAATTAAATTCAGCAATATAGAAAAAGCACAATATCTCTATTCCCCATAAACTCTGGCAACCATTAATCTACTTTCACTCTCTGTAGATTTGACTATTCTGGACATTTCTTGCAAATGGAATATTCTGTAACCTTTTTTATCTTGGGTTTTTTAATTAACAGGCTTTCAAGATTCATAAATCTTGTAGCATGTTTAGTACTTTATCCCCTTTTATGATTGAACTATATTCCACTGTGTATATATATCTTGTTTATCCATTTATTAGTTGATGGACATTTGAGTTGTTTCCACTTTATTATTAATAATGCTTCCATGAACATTTGAGTGCAAGTTTTTGTGTGAAAAAGTCTTGTCAATACTCTTGGTTAGACACATAGGAGTGGAATTCATGGGTCATATGATAACTCTGTGTTTTACTTTTTGAGAAACCACCAAACCATTTTCCACTGCATCATTTCATATTCTCACCATCAATGTATGTCCCCATCAGATTTTAAACTTCAGGAGAACCAGGGCAATGTCTGTTTTGTTTACCACTATATACTCAGTACCTAGGGAATGAGGAATGACCCATAGATTATTCTTGACATAGATTTGTGGATTAAATTATTGAAAACAATAAATGAAATGGCCCAGTTATTTGTTAAAGCTATATGTCTAGAACATACAGAAAGTGTTTGGTAAATGTTAAAATGTTACTATTATTACTTTTTGAATTTATACCCAGAAGTGTAAATTCACTTAACACCTAAGTTCATGGCTATATCGTACAGTTAAAATTCAGGTCAAAAATAGGTTTTAAATATACAAGTGGGTGCTGATTTTAGGAACAAATCTCTGATAAAATTGACCTAATACTTACTGACAAGTACTCAATTTACAATACAAAATATTGGAACATTGGATTATTTGCCAATTCTCCAAACTGCCCACAGTGATATGAGAAGAGAAGGAGTATAAAATTGTGGCTCAGGGGAAACAGCACTAGACCTCAGTATTTTCTGGGATAAAAAAGTTGAGGTGGATAATCAGCCAATCCCAGTTCTCCTATTGATAAGTGAATTTAGAATGTGTTTGGGAGCAGAGTATTCTACCCACTCCAATAGCCTACTGTTTAATGTCACTTCCTGATCCATTCTCCATCCATCAGCCCAAATTATCTTTAATCATAAAGCTTGATTGTTCTACTTTGCTATTGAAATCTCTTAGTGGATTTATCATTGCTTTTAGAATTCAGATTAAATCTTTAATATATTCTAAAGGAATATATTATATAAATATATGTTATATATTTATATAATATATATAATATAAATATATAACATATATTTATATAATATATATAATATAAATATATAACATATATTTATATAATATATATAATATAAATATATAACATATATTTATATTATATATATTAAATATTTATATTATATATTATATATATTATATATATTATATATTTATATTATATATATAATATATTTATATTATATATATTATATAAATATATAATATATTTATATTATATATATTATATAAATATATAATATATTTATATTATATATATTATATATTTATATTACATATATTATATAAATATATAATATATTTATATTATATATATTATATATTTATATTACATATCTTATATAAATATATAATATATTTATATTATATATATATTACATGTATTATATAAATATATAATATATTTATATTATATATATTATATATTTATATTATATATAATGTATTTATATAAATATGTAATATATAATATATATTTATATATTATATAAATGTGTTTGGAGCACATATATTTATATATATTTATATATTTATTTATATATTTGGGAGCACATATATTTATATATTTATATAATATATATATGATATATTATATAAATATATAAGATATATATTATATATAAATATATATTATATAAATATATTTATAAATATATACAAAGGCATTCTTGCCTAAGGGTATGGGCATAGCTAAAGAACTCTCAAATTTTGATTCTAACACATCGTAACTATGTGAATTGGGGAAATACTTAGTTTTTTTTCATCTGGAAATCAGGATAATAGTAATAATGCTCTCCTTATAGCTTTTTGTTATTGGGTTGTTTATATAATACTTCACAATAACACTGCGGAATAACTTAAAGCAGTGCTTGGTGCACATTAACCACTTTATAAGTGCTAACTGCACTCATTTGAAGTTATTTTTATCACTTGTTATTGGCCACCGTTAACCTCTCCAATCTTGTCTCACACCATTCACTTATCCCTTGCTCTGCTCTAGTGACACTGAACTTATCTTTGCTCCTCAAATATGCCATATACCATGTTTTTTCCCCATTTTCTTTGCTTGAGGCACATACTCCCTCTTTGGGGTGGTTAAAATCTCACATTTGGTCTCACCTTCTATAATTCATTTTACCAACCTCAGAACATGGCCTAGGTCATGCTTGCTTTAACAGTCCTAGATTTCTCTGACCCAACCCTGCTCATCTACCAACTCTTTTGATCTAGATCCTTTGGCACCTACTCTGACTTCCACACCCCAGAACCCTTTGCCATCCTGTTCATTTGGTAATCCTATTGGGTAATATTTCTGTTCAAGTACAACTTGACAATTACACTCTTGGTTTATCTTGCACTAAGCCATAGTTTGCACTTCCCCTATCCACATCTAAACTCTCTATCTGGGGAAATCAATTATAGGTATACCAAGGGGTAACCTGACAGCAAGAGAAATATGGGGAAAATATCTAAAGCTAGCCATCACAGCCTGGCTACCAGATCAAAGACAGATGATTTAACTCTAAAACCCAAAGGGCCACCCTTGATTGGCATTGGCTCAGAAATTATATCTGAATATGGATATCAGTGGAACATATGAAGCAAACTGAGAAATTTTGGAGGGGCTCATGTAAGTCAAGTTATGACAGAACAAATGCCACAATCTTTTTCTCCCTTACAAGTTATTCTACAGATGACCCTATATATGTCAACTATAAGTGGTATGAGCAAGAAATCCATCTCTTTCATTGTCTGGAACATAACACAAATTTGACAACAAATATAGCACATGCATAATATATGACAAAAGATTATTTGCAAAATGTTGCAGTTTCTTCATATTTCTCATACTCAGGTTATCTAAGGAGTTATCAGGGCTCTAGTCTCATAAACCATACTAACTGGCTTTGCATAAATAATTTCAGTTTTGTTTTTTTTTTAAATATTAGAATCCTTGTGCAAACTGTAGTGGGACAAGTTTCTAAAGTAAGAGAAACCTGCTTACAACTGTCCCAGAAACTTTGATTCGATGCCCTTAGCATGTAACATCACTTTTTCTGGGATCCTAGTTTCTTTCCCTTTTTTAAAGATTTAATAGTAATGATGGTCATTTTTCAGTATCATTGTCAGAATACATTAAATAAATGAAATAAATGTCTAAAATATCTGTTGCAAGGCCTGCAACACCAACCATAATGGTATGATAAATGACATTAGGTTTCATCAAACAAATAAATATTTGAACTCAGAACAGGGATATGGTCTTATGAGGATGATAAGGACAGTTTATTTGCAAACTCTGCCCTCGGGAGCTTTTAGTACAGTGAGAGATGTAAGATGTGTTTAACAACAAGGGCAATACCAGCAGCAGTAGTTATACCCAAGAGCAGTACTGAATTTATAAACATATAAGGGGCACTTTTCCACAAAGGCAGTTAAAGAAAATGGGATTTAAACGTGGCCTGCAAGCACAGGAAACAGGAAAAGCAGAGGCTGGGAAACAGCAAAAATCTGGAGAATGGAAAATTAAACAACACGGTAAATAGACATTGGGTATAATAGTTTGTGTAGAATACCAGTTCACCTAGAAAAATGCGAGAGATATGGCTAGGAAAGCAAGTTATAGTCATATAGGGTTTGGGATATCAGACTGAGGTGTTTGAAATATATCCATAGGCAGTTGGTATCAGTGATGGTTTTAGTTATGAAGGGACATGTTCAGAAGTTGTTTTAAAAGATTAGACCTCTTGCTTGAAGAAAAATTTTAGGGACAGAATCATATTGAGGAGTGTTGTTAGAAAGCTGGGAGGCATTGATACCATCTAAACTATAAACATCTATGTCATAATGGAGACAACTAGAATGGTGACATAACATTGCCTATGTTTCCTACTTCATCTGTCTTAACTCAGGATAGCAAAGCACACGAGAAAATTTTCATTCTAATTCAAAAAGAAAAATGGTTAGCTTGACAGGAAGGGCCTCTGTATCAATAATAAAGTGGAGGAGCACCAGTGCTCTGAGAGGGGAGCACCATTTTTGAAAATGATCCCTGAGAACTTTTGTTTTGAAAGATCTTATCTTCTAAGAGTGCTGTCCTGTATCCCTATTACACTTTCAGAGAGAGCATCTTAGATATTTTCACTTTAAGGAGAATAAAGTTAATATTTCAGTGCACTTAAATGGTTTCTTCTTCCTTCAATAAAAGAACATAAGAAGTTAACAAGATGGTACTGAAATCTTTTTTGGCCATGTCTGATACTACCCCTAGAATGCCACATAAAAATATGAACCTTTCAGATGAGCACTGAGATTTAGGAAGAGAAAATACCAGTATTATTTAGAATCTCTCTCTCTCTCTTTCTAAATGGCCTTAAAATACTTTGCAAAGATTATCTCAAAGATCATCACAAGGAGGCAGATAGCTAGTAACTACTGTCATCTTATTGAGTGGATATGGGTGATCATGTGTAGAGAGATAAAACCTAAACCTGGCTTCACAAATCCAAGCATAGAATCATTTCCAAACTTGATCAATACATAGAAAAATTTGAGAGCCATTCAAGGTTACACTTTAACGAGTATAGGGAGGAAAAGTTGGCAAGAACTAACCCACCCATGCCTGCTCAGTGATGTTTTTGGTGGCTCCCGAGGCAACTAAGTTGACCTCCTAATATTTTTCTACGGGTGGAGTTTTGAGTAACTTGATCAGTTAATGCATTGGCTCTTCACAATGTGCCATAGAATGATAGCTATAGAAGTGTTCAGGCTTTCTTGATTCGAAAGGAGTAAGATTATTCATTGAGTGAATGGCACTCAGCTAGGCACTCCCTGGAAGATGCAAATATAAATAATGATCAGTGTCATAATTAGCATGCTACAGGGAGTAGGAGAAGGAAAGAAAGAAATTTTCACTGGACTGAGATAAACAGACTGGCTCTTTATGGAAGTATTAAGTATATGTTTGGTGATGAAATGTTGGTGCTGCAAAATTTGAGAGCTGGAAATAAAAGTAGACACCATATCATCAAATTTCAGTCTTAATAAAATATAATTATAAACATAGACAAAATGTATTTTGTTAACATACAACATGTTTCAAGCACATAGGATTTTTAAAAATATTTTCTTCAAAGCCCAGTAAAGTAGAAATTATCACAATTTCCATTTTTTAGACAGGAAAACTAAGACTCAAAGAGGAAAAACTCACATTGCAATTTTAAAACCAAATTATGTTTAGAAGCACAACTTTGAATGTCAAATAGAATTTATTCCAATAAAGATCTTAAAATAGATATGTATTAGTCCATTCTCACAGTGCTGCAAGGACATACCTGAGACTGGGTGATTTATAAAGAAAAGAGGTTTAATTGACTCGCAGTTCCACATGGCTGGGGAGGCCTCAGGAAACTTAAAATCATGACAGAAAGCACCTCTTCACAGGGTGGCAGGAGAGAGGATGAGTGCTGAGTGAAGGGGGAAACCCCTTATAAAACCATCAGATCTGATGAGAACACACTATCACAAGAACAGCATGGGAGGAACCGCCCCCATGATTCAATTACCTCCCACTGAGTCCCTCCCACCATGGGTGGGGATTATGGGATTACAATTCAAGATGAGATTTGGGTGGGGACACAAAGGCAAACCATGTCAGATATTTAAGGAATGAATTGTAAAGCAAGTCTTTCACATTAATTCATGTTTCCATTCTACATTCCTTTTTTACAGTCCAATCTCTGAGTTCTTTATTTTCATATCCTAGCAACTTTCAACAGAAATGCAGAAGGTAAATATTCCAAACAAAGAATTATAAGGTGGCATATGTTAAAAATGAAGAATGAAGAGGCTGTGATTTTTATTTCCATCTAAGTTCTCTTCAGTGTGCTAGAATTCTATTAAATGTTTCTTGAAATAACTCAGTCAGCCGCTTTCTCTTGTTTTTAGCAAACATATGAAGCTATGACAATTAAACTGTTTGATTATACAGGCTGATTGTAGCACAACACCTATGTAGACTATAACTTTATTTCAAGTCCTATGTGATTCTGGTGTTTGAAAGCTCTAGGCAGGGGGCACCAAGGGGCAGGAATAAAACCACTTCAACTTTTCATTGGTTAAAGTAAGTTCTCCACAGAATGACGTCAGTGGGAAAACTGAATCTCTGTCTGGAATTTTAAAAAGAGGCATAAAAATAATTGATTAGGTCATCTGCATATGTTAAAAGTAAAATAACGTATATTTTCTACAAATAATTAAGATGAAAGGACCTCACATTGGTATCTGATGATTCTGTAATTGTATATTAACTACATTCATTGTGAGTCTGCACCAGATCAATAAGTTGACATTGAACTATCAGTATCTATTAGCCTTATAATCTCCACATGATAGATTTCTAAGGAAATTCTTGTGGGTCAAATATGTATTTTCAAAGAGGTGTGCATTATGCATCATATGGCAAAAAAGAAAAAGCAAGAGATGTGGTTACAACTTATTTTACCAATAACTAGCAATATAACCTTAAAACTTAACTTTCACCTTTTTGAGCCTCATATTTATTATTTATAATGCCAGAAATTGAGGTAAATGACCTCTAGGTTATTCTACTTCTAGTATAGCTATGATGTTTAGGCATAAGTGCTGTGACTCCAAAAAGTATATTTATTTTCATAAGCTTAGCAGGTAGCTAAAAAAAAAAAAACTATGCTTTTCCATTTTTATAGTATTTGGGATTATGATACCACCACTAAATCTTCAGAATATCAAATATTCTCAATTAAGAATTTGAGTTTTAAGAATAGTATAGCTTCCTTCAAAACAGGAGAGACACAATTGAAAATATAATCACATACCCAGAGTGACTTCAAAACTAGTTGTTCCTTAAAATAAGTTTGCTATGAAACTAAAGCTACAACTCTCATAGCAGAAACGGAGCCAAGTTGAAATAATGCAAATAGTATTCACTGTCCAGGACAAAAAAACTCTTTACTCCTTAATATAATAGCCCCCTGACTTTTATTCATTTAAAATTCATTGGAAAACACTAGGTAGGTATTACTGTATTACATTTGGGAAAAAGTCCTGTAAATATTATAAGGAGGTAGAAAGTCTCCTTTCCAACTGACCCTATGTAAGAAGACATTCATTTCTAATATATATATATATATATATATATATATATATATATGTTTTTTCTATGATCCATATATACTAATCAGCCATGAAGAAAATCATTTTGTAATAACTTCAGAGAGTATCACCATCTTCTTAAAATGCCTAAAGACCTTACACTCATCTCATCTCCATGTTATTAAATATATATGTACCAAATATACCCAGGCAAAGGTAGTTCATATACAAAACAATATTTGGGAAAGGTAATTAAGTTATACAAAGCTAGTATTAAATTTGTTTTTAAAAGATCCTTTAGGATTAATAAATATGCATCTGTGTGGGTAATGTCTTGGGTCTTCCAAAGAAATAGAAAAAAAAACAAATTTGGGAATATGCAATAGCAGGACACATGCCAACATTTCTATGAATGTGTGTGAGAGCTGAGTTAACATTAATAACTAACTATGCCGTGCTATTTCCAGGGTTTCACAATTTAACCCCAGGGTCCATTGTATATCATCAAAAGCATCCAGTGTATATTCTATGTGGACAATAATATTGGTACAGTATGAAAATTTGGAAGAATAATGTAGAACATCTGATAAAACATTTATCTGTATAACATTATTAGTCTCTATTTCTCATCTTCAATATCAGGGCTCAAATTTTCTTCTTCAGGGGTTTAATTACTATGAATTTAAACAACTATTTACATAGAGGAAATTTAAGGCATTGAGATATTTTTCTAATGTGCTGTACATGAAACAGATACTCTATAGATCAATTGGTGTTAACTTATTATTTACATTTGACTTTCTATGGAGTTGACATGGCCTCTCTCTTTGAAAATATATCATTTAAATTAATATAAAACATTTTAATATTTAAGGTTAATAATTCCAAGAAACCTTTTTAAAGCATAGCCCCCATTAGTATAATTCTTTTAAGGGGCTATTTTCAATAAAATCTTCTAAGGCAAGATTTCCAAATAGGATGTAAAAGATGAAAGTTTTAAAGTTGTTAATGGTTTGTTCTGGGGCCAAAGAGCTGTATGTTATCTACTTATTCTGGGGAACAGAGAAGAAAACAGTTAGGGTTAAAAAAAAAAAAAAAAAAAAAAACATATGGACAGAAAGATTGGGTATCGATGTGTTGGGACAAGAACTGAGTGTAAAGAAAGAATGAGTCCTGCTGTAGATACTAAAGGTTTCAGATCTCATTTTCATGCTGCCTCTTACTACTTACAAATACTTACATAATTTGGCTCTTTTCTTTAAAAAGTATACTAATTTTGTAGATGTCATCTTACACACACATTGGAGTAAACTAGGTAAATAACAAAACACTGATAATTTAATAGTAAAGCATGAAGGGAACATAGATTTAATATCTTATTAAATATGGCAGCATTGTGTTCCATGACCTCAACCTAGAGGGCATTTCTTTCCCCAAAAAGAGTCAGAGCAGGACTTGTAACCTGAAATGTCTGCCTGAAAAGCACAGACAAATCATTTCACTCTAGGGCAGCCATCACCTTTTCCCAAACATATACTAGAGGAGAGAAAATCCCATGACATCTGGCATCCCTCACACCTGTAAAACAAAAGTAGACAAAATGTGAAGCAAAACCATAGGAATATAGTTGAGAAACTAAGAAATTGCAGAAATAGACTGAAATAAAACTTGCAATGGCACTCTAAACCTAGCTTCTATCAAGGTGGAAGCTAGAAAATTTGTTTTAGATATCACGTCAGGACAACAAAAGACCATACAAAGAAGACCATGACAGAAGCACTTCCCTGGACTTGACATGGGTGAATTTCACCAATTTCTTAGTAAAGAGAAATTGGAAATATTACCAAAACAACTATGTTTGCTACTAACTATTATTCTCATCTTTCTATCAATATACACAGAGGTTGACTATTTAGCAAATCATGTGTTATTTATACCATGGTATAGTTTCATTCATCAAGTAACTCATTTGTTGGTGCAATAATTCTAAATTAAATACATTCTTCCAGGGCTGCTGTCTGTACAAGCCCAAAGTCTTCGTGTTATGTTTACATAAATACAACATCAATCAACTTCCAAAGATTTGAGGAATGATTCTCCATACTATTTTTTAGTTCAAATCAAAGTATTTCAGGCCTAAATATTTACTTCAAGTTGCTATAAAGGTGAGAGTTTCATGTCTAACCCATGGATCGGTATACAGCATTTTAAGCTGATAACTCAAGATTCGTAAATCTTTCCCTAAAAAAGTTAAACAAGAGAAAATCCTAGCCAAACCCAAACAGGTAAACATTTCTACAAATTTTTACAACTTCATTTTGCTCATCTTGCTGCCTTAATAAATCAAAACACAACAAGAAATTTTGAAATTCACCACTATAATAATCTTTACGATGACTGAAGGTGTAAATTCAAATGCTAAAGTAGAAACTCCAGGTAAGGAATTTGCTGTTTTCTCACACAATTTTTCTCCGTCTCAAAATACCCCCCCACATCCCTCAATTGCTCTGCAATCAAATGCACAGGAATGAAACTTAGTCTTTTAAAAAATTAAACCACTAATAAGAAGGGAGTTACCTTTCTGGGGGAGATTTTTGCTTCTTCTAATTCAGAAACTAAACTGCTTTTGTGTAAAAAAAAAATGTATAAATAAACTGGAGATTGGAAAAAAGCCCTTGTAGGTTTTGAGATGATAGTCATCTGGTTCTTGCCTTGAGAAATTGTACTTCCTCGCTTTCTAGATTTGACTGCTATATGGCTTGTAAAGATACATTGTTTTACTTTTTTAACATACTTTTTTTATTATACTTTAAATTCTGGGATACACATGCATAACGTGCAGGTTTGTAGCACAGGTATATATGTGCCACAGTGGTTTGCTGTACCCATCAGCCTGTCATCTACATTAGGTATTTCTCCTAATGCTAATCCACCCCCAACCTCCCAGCCCCTGACAGGCCCCAGTGTGTGATGTTCCCCTCCCTGTGTCCATGTGTTCTCATTGTTCAACTCCCACTTATGAGTGAGAACATGCAGTGTTTGGTTTTCTATTCTTGTGTCAGTTTGCTGAGAATGATGGTTTCCAGCTTCATCCATGTGCCTGCAGAGGACATGAACTCATGCTATTTTATGACCTCATAGTATTCCATGGTGTATATGTGCCACATTTTCTTTATCCAGTCTATCACTGATGGGCATTTGGGTTGTTTCCAAGTCTTTGCTATTGTGAACAGTGCTGTAATAAAAATACGTGTGCATGTGTCTTTACAGTAGAATGATTTATAATCATTTGGGTATATACCTAGTAATGGGATTGCTAAGTCAAATGGTATTTCTGGTTCTGAATCCTTGAGGAATCACCACACTGTCTTCCACAATGGTCGAACTAATTTACACTCCCACCAACAGTGTAAAAGCGTTCCTATTTCTCCACATCCTCTCCAGCATCTGTTGTTTCCTGACTTTTTAGTAATCGCCATTCTAAATAGCATGAGATGGTATCTCATTGTGGTTTTGATTTGCATTTCTCTATTGACCAGTGATGATGAGCTTTTTTTCATATGTTTGTTGGCAGCATACATGTCTTTTGAGAAGTGTCTGTTCATATCCTTTGCCCGCTTTTTGATGGGGTCGTTTGTTTTTTTCTTGTAAATTTGTCTAAGTTCTTTATATAGTCTGGATATTAGCCCTTTGTCAGATGGATAGATTGCAGAAATTTTCTCCCATTCTGTAGGTTGCCTGTTCACTCCAATGATAGTTTCTTTTGCTGTGCAGAGGCTCTTTAGTTTAATTAGATCCCATTTGTCAATTTTGGCTTTTGTTGCAATTGCTGTTGGTGTTTTAGTCATGAAGTCTTTCCCCATGCCTTTGTCCTGAATGGTATTGCCTAGGTTTTCTTTTAGGGCTTTTTATGGTTTTAGGTCTTATGTTTATGTCTTTAATCCATCTTGAGTTACTTTTTGTAGAAGGCATAAGGAAGGGGTCCAGTTTTTGTCTTCTACATATGGCTAGCCAGTTTTCCCAAGACCATTTATTAAATAGGGAATCCTTTCCCCATTGCATGTTTTTGTGGGATTTGTCAAAGACCAGATAGTTGTAGATGTGTGGCGTTATTTCTGAGCTCTCTGTTCTGTTCCATTGGTTTATATATCTGTTTTGGTACCAGTACCATGCTGTTTTTGTTACTGTAGCCTTGTAGTATAGTTTGAAGTCAGTTAGCATGATGCCTCCATCCTTGTTCTTTTTGCTTAGGATTGTCTTGCCTATATGGGCTCTTTTTTGGTTCCATATGGAATTTAAAGTAGTCTTTTTCTAATTCTGTGAATAAAGTAAATGGTAGCTTGATGGGGATAGCATTGAATCTATAAATTACTTTGGGCAGTATGGCCATCTTCATGATATTGATTCTTCCTATCCATGAGCATGGAATGTTTTGCCATTTGTTTGTGTCCTCTCTTATTTCCTTGAGCAGCGGTTTGTAGTTCTCCTTGAAGAGGTCCTTCACATGCCTTATAAGTTGTTTTCCTAGGTATTTTATTATCTTTGTAGCAATTGTGAATGGGAGTTCACTCATGATTTGGCTCTCTGTTTGTCTACTATTGTTGTATAGGAATGCGTGTCCTTTAAACTCATGTTTTCCAGAACAGTAGGATTCACTGAGCCAGTCTGAGCAGGTAAAGCATGAACAAATAGTGTTAGGTTTACATCATTACATCTTTATTATTCTTTTCTGTTTGTGGTTTGTTTGTTTACTTGGTTTTTTACTACTATTGGCTCTGGTTTACTAGATTGCTGTTATTGTTGTTGTTTTATTTTTACCATACTTGGAACTAATATGTAAATTAGAAGAGCAAATAGAAAAAAACATTTCATGGCAGGGTATATTTTGCTGTTATTAGAATAACAGAAAGTAGATAACATTAAATCTTCATTAACCAAAATTAATATACTGATTTTAAAGGAGACCTGAAAAAGGAGAAAAATTAAAATTACGGTAAAATATTAACCACGAGCCAATTCTAATCCTGTGGCAAGCAGATTTTAAGATCTGTAGTCACAACCACACAGGAGGCTTAGGCAGGGGGATCACCTGAGCCCTGGAGTTTGAGGTTACAATGAACTATGATCATATTGTTGCACTCCAGCCTGGGCAACAGAGTGAGATTCCATCCCTAAAACACATTAAACATTTTCTAATTTAATTTAATTTAAAAATGATCACAGCCCTATGATCTCTGCTTTGTTCTGTTGGCATCCTTGTGAATTTCCTTTCCTTGAATGTGGGCAGTACCTGTGCTTTGCTTCTAACCAACAGAATGTGGTAAAAGTGATAGGCTTTACTCATGTGATTATGTTACATTGCATAGCATTTGCTCTTACTAGCAGACTTTCTCTATTCTCTTTTTGTCCCATTGCTGGCTTTGAAAAAGCAAACTGCCATGAAAGGTAAAATCACAGGGAAATGAATGTTACCGACAACTATGTGAGTGGGGCAGTGGACCTTCCCCTGGGTGAGCCTCCAGATGAGAACCAAGCCCCAGACAATACCTGCATTGCAGCCTGTCATACCCTAAGCAGAGGACCCAGCTAAACTGTGCCCAGACTTCTGACCTACAAAAACTCTAAATTTTCTTGTTTCAAGTCACTAAGTTTGTGGTAATTTGTTATTTATACAATACAATTTCATAATCAAAAAGTAGATTTAAAATATAAATGTCCCATAAGAAAAAGTATGTTAGTCTAAATTGCTTTTATGAGAGCCTTTCCTTTAATGGACAGGATAGTGAAATGGAGACTGGAAATGATATAGAAAGTACTATGGAAATAGGAGAAACTTGCATTAATTACTCAAGAGGAAGAGTAATCATTTAAAAATTTAACAAACAGATGAAACTACTGTATTATTAGAATCAAACATCTAACGCATCAATCAACCCGGGATCTGTGCCAGAACTGCCATCTCTTTGTAGTACTGCAAAGTCACTGTTTCTCCAGCTGCTCTTACAGATCTAGAGTTCTCTTGGACAATTCATTTTAACACCAAATTCTGGTCACTTTATCTTTATGGGCTTGTAACTCCTTACCTCTCCTTTTCATATGGTTTCCACTCACTGAGTCCTCATCACTCCTGATCTATATAATAGCATATCAACTAGTCTTCAAGCTTCATTTATTGAACAAAAACATGAAGTTCAATGTTTGTGCAATGTGGCAGATTGCTCAATAAAACATTGTATAAACTGCCATCACAGTATCTTTGTAAGTGACAGACCTACTCAAATAAAAAATAAAATCTATCAAAGGCAAACCATTAACAAAGAGATTAGCTGATTTTGCATTTCAGTAAACATTCAATTAATCAATTAGTGAATCTACTAAAAATAGCCTAGATCAGCCAAATATTTTACTTATCTAACTAAGAAAAATAAAAAGAAATCTCTATTTATTATGAAAATGCAATATATTTTAACATATAAAAGTAATAAACCTTTAAATACTGTTTGCTTAATGCTAAAATATAGATATTAATAGTATTTACCCGATAGGGTTATTGTGAGAATAATTGAAACAATATGCTTAAAACTCTTGGAATACCACATGGGACATAAAAAATGTTCAATAATTTATAATAACTTGTATTATTTGGATTCCTGTTTAAATTTTCACCATAATCAAGCATTATTTTTAAAATAAACAACAAAAAGTTAAGATAGATAAAACCCTCATTACAAAACAGAGTCTTTTCAAGAAAAGATAATTGATAACTTTATACTGATATACATATGCACAGAAGTTATTCAAGGAACTATTACACTAATTCAGAAACAGTAACTATGACCTCTGACATGAGAATTAAAATTTTAGACATTGAAGAGATCAATTTAAGATAACTTGATCGATTGCATGTGAGGGGTAGATGAAGAGATGCTTCAAAAATGACTTCTGTATTTCAGGCTTGGGAGACACCTTGAGGCACCACTGACAGTAACTAAGGTGAGAATTATAAAGAAAGAGGTGTTCAATCCAGTCTTGCATATGTTAAATTTAAGGTTATGTAGAAATTCTGGATGGTAATAACCAACAGGCAATAGAAAGATTTCTCTATCTGTAGATTAAACAACTGGAGGGCAGAGACCTTGTTGTACTCATTTTATCATGTTTCTTCAAGTACAGGCCCTTGCACAAGGAGGTATTCAATAAAAAAGTTAATTCAATTGACAGTTCTATATTATCAGGGTCAGAAGGCCCAAGAAAAAAAGAGGTAATAAGTATCAAAACGCCTGTTCTTTTCCTTTCAATCAAATTTCAGCAGAGATCAGACATATTCACAAATGTTTACCGCCTCACCAATCAAGAACAAAAGTAGTGAGTGTTGCAAATAATAGGATTAATTTTAAAGTCCTATAGTTTTGCCAAAGTTCTTAAAGATTTTTAAATAATTAAATATAATTTTTATTCTATTTAAAAAGTCATTGATATCAAATATTTAGCTTACTTCCATTCATCTGTCACTTAAAATAAACTAAAATACCCAATATTTTCAAACTCTTCCAAATGAAATCTCTAAGTACCGTCAGGTCCTTCCCCTGATGGATAGATTGCTTTGTTCAATTCACATTATATCTATGATATCCAATTTCTGAATAAAACCTGTGATCAGACTCTATAATCTATTTCCCACATTAGCCAGGCTCTTTAATATGGCTTTCAGTCAGAATTATTTGATCTCTAACTTTAAGCTTCTGAAGATCAGCACAGGGATCCAACCTGTCTTTCTTAAGCTGTCAATTGTCACTTAAATATAAGAACTTTTTTTTAGCAGTCTTTATCAAACTTTGAATAGAGAAAATTCCCTGAGCTACTTCTCCACCTAATAAAACCTAATTGCATTTCCCAGACCAT
Source organism: Symphalangus syndactylus (assembly GCF_028878055.3). NCBI lineage: Eukaryota > Metazoa > Chordata > Mammalia > Primates > Hylobatidae > Symphalangus > Symphalangus syndactylus. The sequence continues at coordinate 83,994,652 of NC_072436.2, forward strand.
TTCTGAAAAGAACTTTCACCACTTTAACCATCATACTCCCTGTAGAAATTCTGGGGGAATGTGATAGATTAGGTTCAAAAGAAAACAACCCCCTAAATTTGTTCCAAACAAAATCTCCCCCATATAAATAAAGTCACATAAATTTAGTCAATATGACCTATTTTTTGAATGTATGTGTCCGTAAGATAATAATCTGAGGCATGTTCTACTCTACATTACAAAACATCTTTAGTTCTTCTGGAGTAAGTGTATTTATGAGATTACAAAGGAAAGTTGAATTAAATTAGTCTAGTCACTACGATTCACTGATATTCCTCAGAGAGTATTCATTTCCAAATATTAAAAAATAAAGGTTTAAGTCAATGTTAAGTGATATTCTGAATCATCTGTCTCTTTCTGCCATAGACATCTGTTTCTCCAAGTGCTTCAGAGTGGCAGAAATGGTGTCCACTAGGACAAGACATTCTACAGAGCTTTCCAGCTGCTATAGATTTCCAGGTAGGGAATCAAATTTTTCACATTTGCTTGCACACTGGTATCATCTATAAAATCTGAACACGCAACATTTATTAACTTTTATGCCAAGAACTAAGAGCAAACACAAAAGAAGGGAATTGTCATTGCTTTCCAAGGAAAATGGGTTTTCATCCAAACTAGGATCCTCAGACAGCCTGTTGAGGTGAAACTCCTGCAGGGGATCCAACACAGAGACTCTTACCCAACAACATCCTCATCTTGGATGAGACTGGGTGATCTTGCCATGTGCTTTTAACCTTAGTCTCCCAGACCTTTGCTGGAAGGGCTTAAAGTTACTCTCTGTAAAATATTCTTAAAGAATTGCAGCCACACAATTTCTTTGTGATTCTTTCATTCTCCTTCCAAATATGCTAAATCAGCTTTGCCTTTATTATCATTTAATATTTAAAAACAGTCAAAGGTATTAACCAAACTTGGCTTCCGCCTGTTCCTCAAAAACATTCTTGCATTAAATCTTCATTAAAACTTCGTGTGAGCTATTCATGCTGCCTGAAATAATTCTCATCTGTAATCTTTTGAAAACTTTTAAAAACTTACACTTCAGAGTACTTCTGACCCCAGTCTACAGTAACCACCCACTCTTCTGTTCTATTTTAGTGTTACAAATAGTCTTTATAACTGATATATTCCTTATTTTTTATTTGGAGGTGCTGTAATCAGAAGACAAGCTGAAACCAGGGACTTCATCTGTCTTCTCCACTTGCTCATCCCTGTATCCACATACTTGTAGAACAGTGCCTGACATATATTGGGTACTTAATAATTTTGGATAAAAAAAATGTGTATATAATTGCAGAAGTAATCTGCAATGCAGCCCGCTGAAGTAATGTATACTTCTGATTAAATGATGAGACTCTACTTTGACCTTCCGTCTTGTGGTTGGTGAAGATTAATAAACAGTAGTGAAACAACAAATCTGCCACAAGAGAACTGGCCTTTCGCCACTGTGAGCATCAGCATTTGCTCAATCTTCAGAAACAGAACAATTTTCTGACTGGCATGTGACTTTAAGAAAGGCTGTCAACTTGATTACTGGAAAGTGTGCCCTGAACTGAAAAGAACATCACAGCATAAAATTCTGCCCCTGCAGCTAAAATGGCCTGGCTGCTTCCTCACCAGCAGCTGACACCAGGCATCCTTTTACTACACCAGATAGGCAGCCAGCTGGGGGAAGCTGCTAGTACTGTCAAAACTACACAAAATGTTAAAGATAAAAGGATTAGGTGCTGTGTTCGAGAAGGAGGAGAGGATTCAGCACTATCCAGAGGACACCTGGAATGGTTTTTCAGTCTGGGGAATCAATGGGGAAGACTTAGTTGGAGTTATGTAGATTCCAAAGTAGAGGGTGGGGAAAGAAGGGTGGGAAGCAATTGAGCACACCTTTATGAAAATCCTTTATCTAAACCTCTCATGGCTTCCCAGGCATCCTGCCAGTTTGGGGTGATCACATCAATATTTATAGTACACCGCGCCAGGGTGCCTATGTTCCCCCGCAGGGGCGATTAATATGTTGTATCAACACCTATGACAAGACACATTTTATTTCTGTCAACAAACAAAGAAGTTTCTACTTTCTCTGTCAGCTGAATACCGAAACCTTTTATTTTGCACAATAAACCATCTATAGCTGCAGCTGAAAGATAGATGCTGAACTGCAGTCAATTCTTTAAATAGGTTTCTTCAACTGGCCAGGTGGCCTGTATCAAAAATGAGGAATTCTACATTTGGTGGGAATAGGCAGACACGATGGGAGGCGTGCAAGGAAAGAAGTGCTTGCTATGGTTTTCAACACAGATATTTGGCACTGAACTATATACGGCGAGGGAACTACGCAGGGTTTCTGTCCTCAAAAAACTCTGAAATAATGCTAACGAATATGACACATATTACGTTAATCTTTTGAGATTATTCTTGAAAAAAATAGTAATGTCAAAAGCCTACTCTATAATACTGAGTGACTAAAGGCAAGGGATGCAAAACAATATTTAGTATGCTGCAAATTATTAAAAATACTATGTGTATAGGTATGTATGTTTGCGTGTGTTTAGAGAAAGAACAAGAACCATATCAATCTTTAACCATGGTTGATGCTGAGGATGTAATTGTGTGTGCTTTTTATTTTCTGTGTTAGTTCCCATATTCTGAAATACTCTATAATGTATATACATATATATATATATATGTATAAAAGATACCAACGTAAAAATAAGAAATGCAGGACACTTTATTTTTAAACAGTGCTTTCTTCTTAAGACGTTGAGGTGTCAAGCAAGTGTTAATTTCTAGGATTATGATAAGATGGAAAAATGGATCCCTGTGAGATCCCATTAACAATAAAAACAGCTTTTGTAATTTCTCTCTTAAAAAAGAGAAAATAAGCCCTAGTTTCTTAGATAAGAGAGGAGCACAGTTTGATTTTTTTGTAGTGTGGAAATGAGTTTACTACGAAACAAAAGTTGGTTGACCCAGGGCTGCAGATAATGCCACGGGTGTTGCTGGAGGTTTTCTCTGTAAAACTGAATGGGCTGAGGTGAAACTGGGGCTATGGTTCTCCTGTTCATGCTAGCTGATCCCACCTGAGTGCCACATCACCACTTCCAGAAATGAATATGCATGAACTCTTCATGATCCATAGGACTCTAGGCAACATATTCTTGGTGTCTACTGAGTTTTTACCACTAATGTTAATGAAGAAATAGATTCACTGGAGCTGTAAACATCATCAAAATATTCATGGAGTTAATGGGAACAGTTGATTGCAATATACAAATACCAGGTCCAAAGTGAGTTCTTGTCCGCTTGTTAGGCGAATTGACTTCTTTGTAAAATGGCAAAATATTATCTGGCCTGTGATTTCTCAAACTTGATTAGAAAATTATGATGGTGCTAGCTTGAATATTTATTAGGAGAATCTTTTGTTGCCAGTGTGTTACCTACACTATATCATTTAAGTATTACAATCATCCCATTAGGTACATTTTTCTACTATGCCCATTTTGGAGCGGAAGAAACAGTCTTAGATTAAGCAATGTACCCACATTCTCACAAATAGAAAGTGGTGTTGCAGGAACGTAAATACAGGTTTCTTTCATTCTGAAGCCTTTTTGTCTGACACAGCAGATTATTATACCACAGACAAAGCTTATGCTTTCCAATAATTTATTCTGAGCATCTATTATGCTCTCAGCATTATTCTCTATGCCTTGGGAGATACAGTGCCCTGGCAATGTTTGACTTTGCCCTCAAATGTTTACAGTCTTAATAGACAAGGCAAATAAATACAAGTAAAACAATTAGCAAATAATTCAAAAGGCAATAATTAAGTGATAATAAAATAAAAACAAGTGCCAGCCTAATATCACATACAGAGTTTACATTTGAAGTCAAAAACATGGGTTTAAGCAAAGTTCTGTCACAGGTCCATATGACTTTAGGCAAATTGCTTAACTTGGATCTCTCTCTCTCTCTCAGGGATTTATCTGTCTTTATTGGACTCATATCTGAGATATGAGAAGTTTGAATGTAAAACAAAAAGAGCTATTTCACCCAATGTCTCTTACAAATGCTGGGACACATGCAGCACTGCTTGGATTCACCTCTGAGAGTTGATAGCATTAAGACAAACCTGGAGCCAAGTGTGCCTCTCTACTAGGAGGGTTCTAGTACCCACAAAGAGGAACAGCAGTAAAGGGCCTGATGCCTGGTGAAGTAGCTACAGAGCCACCAGGAAGAGCAGCAGTGGGACCCAGGAAGCAGGTAAAAGACAGTGGGACCCAGCAGAGCAGGGGGCAGGGCAGAGGTAGCACTTGGAAAGACACTATCAGAAACATACTAAACTTTTGTGGGACTGAGGCAAGAGAACAAACGAAATCAAGGTAACATACATCTAAATAATTAACATTTATAAGTAGAACTACTAGACTGCCAAATAAAATATGTTCTATCCTCCAGTCTTCATAAGATTCTCAGCTTGACAGCACTGGAAGTAGGTGACTAGCCTCTGGCCAATGGCCTGCATCTCACCCACTTTTTTTCTACCCAGGCTCTGTCCAACATTGTAGGTGGCCTGTCAGATGCAGTGTGGACAATCTAGCCTAAGTGCCTAAGCTCTTTTATAGACCCCACAAACAACTGCCCTGGGCTATCCCTCAGGCTTATCAGTGTGCTTTCCCACAGATGGTGGGATCTTCCCTCAGAAGGACAGAATTGGGCAGGTAAGAGCCGGCAGGAAGGTGCTGCTTCTATAGCTGGCAGAATCCTGCATGGAAGGTAAGTTATGACTGCAGAAAGTCTAACCATTGGCAGAAATCTTTCCAAAACTAAAAGAAAGGTAACAAGTCCTCAAAGCTAAACATTAATTATGACATGGGTTATTATACCTTTCACATTTGGTATAGATATTTTTGAGGCAACAACACCCACAGAGTTCCTCTCACCCATAAAATAACTCCAGACAAGATACTGAACATGATGAATAAGCATTTGTTAAAAAATGCATAAATAGAAAAAAAGCATGTACTAGAGCCAAAAGTCATTTAAATCAGAAGGAATTTTTAAAATAAAATCAAAATAAATGAGCAAATGAATGAGCGAATAAATAAATATTCAAAAGAAAGTTGAGGTATTGTCATTATCACCATTGTATTGTGAGTGATCAAATAAGCAAGATCAAGTCAAGAAACAAAATATTTATGGCGCAAGTCAGGAATTCAAACAAAAAATTAAAATATAAAAATCCTCATAATTTTCCATGGAATGAGAGGTAAGTTCTTTGGGCAACAGGTTTTCCAGGTGATTGTACTCTGCCAGTGCAGGCAATGCCTAAGAAACAGCACTTACAAGTGTCTCTTAAGAGTTTTACAACAATGAGGCAATTTACACTAAACAGCACGAGCTTTATTTTTTTCAATTTTGGTTATTCAGTTATTATTTCATAATTATAGACTTAACTCTGCAATCCAGCAAGATCTGAAGGGGAATAAGGAAAATATGCAACCCAAAGAATTGCAGTAAAAGCACAAGGATATAGGATATGGCCAGCCTAAGGAGTGGAGGGGTGCTCTCTTGAGCTACAGAAGGTATGGCCCAGTGGTTAAGATAAAACACAAGTCAACGTTATTAGAGTTTTCCACAGTCAGCAATGGTAATCTTGCTGGTCTTGTCATTCCTGAACCCAAAGCACTCCATAGCTTCCATGATATTCATGCTCTTTTACCTTGCCAAAGACCACAAGATTGCTATCCAACCACTCAGTCTTGGCAGTGCAGTGAAAAACTAGGCACTGTTTGTATTGGGTCTGGCATTCTCCATGAACAAGATTTCACGATCTGTATGCTCAGGATGAAGTTCTCACCATCAGATTTCCCGTGGTAGAGTGACTTGCTGCCAATGTCATTAGAGTGTTTGAAATATCCACCCTGGCAGACAAATCCTATAATAATTCTGTGAAAGCAGGAACCCTTACACGCAAAGTTTTCCTCTCCAGTGCTCAGAGCACAACAGTTTTCTGCTTTCTTTGAAACTTTGCAAACAGCTTGAAGAGACACGGACTAAGGGTTTACCGTAAGGCCACAATGTCAAGCATGGTGGGATTGACCATAGCTGATGACATGCAGCTTCGAGCAGTGGCGGCATCTGCAACGTCAAACAGCATGAACTTTGTATAAGTCATGTGACTCTATAAATGTTTTGGTTGTCAAGGTTATTAGAGCTACTAGTTTTTCCAATCCATAGTGGAATGGAAGTTCTATGAAATGTAATCAAGCTAAGCAATCCTTTCTTGTATCACATAAAACAAGACAAAATAAAGAAAATTTTGTCTTTTTTATGTTAAAAAATAAACCCAGATTATCTATCTCAAAAATTTGTTCTACCTTATCCTTGGAAGAACTCATGTGAAAAGACCTCTGGGAAAATTGATGACAGCAAACTTACACATTTTTAACACATTGCTCTCAACGAAGAGTTACTCCTCAGGAGCCTCAGAGTCTATAAGCAGACATCCTTTTCTTCTATATCAATTTGAGATATAATTTTATTGAGATTCCAACTCACTAGGATTTAAAATGAGACACTTAAGGAAACCAACAGATTCTTTCATGTCCCCAAATTACCTCTCTGAAACATTATTTGCCATCAAGGACACTGACTCTGGGAAGTCATGCGGAAGGCTGGCCATTAGGTGATGTTCTCAGCAAAAACATCACATGGGAGTAATTCCCTGACCCTCCTCTTCATGTTCAAAACAAACCTTCCATCGTTTCATCCTATGTGATCTTCCCAATAGAAGCACTGCTAGAAATCCTGGCTTAACCATCCTGAATAAATTTGGCCTATGCAGCCATTCATTGTGTTAAATTCCTTGGCTTCCCTTTGCCTACTACATTTTTACCTTCACTGTGTATTTTCTATTCAATATCAAAATGTTACTGAATTCATAACAGGTGCTGGTTGACCAAGAGCTTTGTCAATTTATCTTCTCCCAGTGCCTCCAAAATCAAATGGTTTAAAAATATGCTGTTTCTATCAGTTACCACTAGATGGAGGTACAAATTTTGAAGTGCTACATAAATGTTACTCATATTCATTTCCTGAAAGGTAATGGTACAAAGTCACACATATTATTGTGTTCTTACAGGGTTATACATCCTACTGCCTTGTATAATGCTGAATCCACATACTATTTTAACTCACATTGAGGAAAATATACATATATATTATATATGTAATATACATATATATGAATAATGGCAAGTCTAAAACTTGTGCACACACACACACACATATATATATGTGTATATATATATATATATATATATATGGAAATGAATATGAGTAACATTTATGTAGCACTTCAAAATTTGTACCTCCATCTAGTGGTAACTGATAGAAACAGCATATTTTTAAACCATTTGATTTTGGAGGCACTGGGAGAAGATAAATTGACAAAGCTCTTGGTCAACCAGCACCTGTTATGAATTCAGTAACAATGTGTATATATATATATATATATATATATATATACACATATATATATATATATATATATATACACATATATATATATATATATATATACACATATATATATATACATATATATATATATGTATATACATTGGAAGATTGAAAGGTGGTTAATGAGGTAACTGCTTCTCTGGCATGGCCATAGACAGAGAAAATTCATGGCATATTATTTTATTTGGAACACATTCAATACTTGACAAAGTAGAATAATGTTTGTTGAAATTAGACTGAAGTAAGGGATGTATCTAGAGGATAGTAGACAATGCATAGGTTGAGAACCCCCATGTCTCCTTTCTGCTGCTATGGGCTTCACATAGGCCTCATGTTTTCTCTGCACTGCCCCCCCAACACCAAGTCACTCCTTATAAAAACCTGCTTTCAAAATGCATCTGGCAGTCTTATTCACACTGAAATATAAATGATTAACAGTGTGCTGTGTGCTACACCACACAGGGAAATTGTTTTTAAATAGGGCCTATAATATTATCTTGATCCCTGAAATTACTCATAAAGGAGGAACACCAGCCCATACAGAAATGCAGAAAGATTCTGATTTTCTTTTTCTTTACAGTGGCACTTGGTGCAATGCAGAAAGATGTCTCTAGGCTTGTGATGACTTGGAGAAGCGTAGTTATCTGCATAATTTCTCAGCCTGGGGTGGCAGCCAGCAAGAGGGAAACTGCACTGACTGCAGTCCTTCAAGAAGAGAGACAGATGAGTCCTTGAGACCTGGGCATTCTGCTCCATGCAGGGAAAAACTAAAGCAAGGCGGGGACTGTGAATTGATAAAATAAGAAATGCAAACAAAAGGAAGACTGATATCTTTTACAGATCTGTGGCGGCATCTTAACTATCCTCCAAGTCTTCGACTATAAAGAAATCAAAATTCACATTATGAGGAATTGGAATTTTAAAAATGGGGCATTACCTAAAGGAGTTCTCAGTATTTATTCTACCTTCAAATATTTGGATAGATTAAATTGTTTTCCTTCTAATCTAGGCTACCAATTTAGGAACTGTTACAAAATTTCTAGAAAGAGAACTTTCTAGAAGTTGCTTTCATTGCAGCAAATAAAAAATGGCAATCTTGGCAAGCTTGCCTCATAAAAATGTATAGCACTTTGATTCTGTACAGGAACGCCTTTTAATTTAAATAGATGTCTGCTAATAATTCTGATTAGAAATACTTTGGAGAGAAGAAAATGGGAAGGATAGAATCCCATTGACCTTTTTTCCATTTGTTGGGAAAATACAAATGCCCATTCAGCGTTCAAGATAGCATCAGTCTTTAATTGCCATGCAATTGTTCTTTAATATGGCTTATTATTGCTTTATAAATTATTGACAGTTTGTTCGACAGTAGGTTTTTGCCTTCTCTCATAGCAAATGTCTCATAAAACAAACAAGCATCTTTGAGACAAATAAGTTAATTACCTTTAACCTGAGACATTTACGTCCATGTGAGCATTAGTGTAATTGGTCAAATGAAAAGATGTGGGTTTATGGAAGCACTGAAAATAGTATGTTGATATATATAGTTTATATAGATTCATAAGTTTTCCCAGGGGAAAAAAGCCAACTTAGTGAACTTTTCTAAGACACCTGTATTTTATTCATTCACTTATTAAACAAAATTTGAGTAAGCATCTGCCAAAGGTAGGTTTTGTCAGAGTCCTCCTAGAGATTAGTCAAGCGTGGTAGATAACCCAAGGATAATGGAAAAAAAATTACTTATAATATGGATGAGTACAATAAAGGAAACAGCATATTATGAGAAATTATAACAGGAAACTGGTTTAGTTGGGAGGAGCCAATTAAGGCATCTATGATAAAGTGGCTTTTGAAATAAAAATTCTAAAATGACTAAGAATTAGCTAGACAAACAAATCATGGGAACAGAGTCTTGAGCAGAAGGAACAGAACGTTGGAGGGTTCCAAGACAATAATGAGCTTGTCATATTGATAAAATAAAACTTTGCTCACTGAGAAAATGATGCCTCCTCTCCTTTTGGACTCTGACATGTAACATTTGGTTCCTGTTTCAGTAGGGTCCAAACAGAAAACAGATGTGATAAGGATGGTTTCAAATTTATAAACATGTCAGCAGATTCTAGGAAAACACACACACACACAAAAAAAATGTAGTTAACCTGGGGTTAGCAACCACAGAGCTATTACCATCCTTAGACCAAAGAGAACAAGGGAAAAGTGTATAATAAAACCTGACAGTGGATCATTATGTAGAAAAGGCCACCTTGAGTAGAGCAATGACTTTCAGTCTAATGACGTAGAGTTGGCTTCACAGTTAGAGAGTCCCACTCTCCTCCCTACCTCTCATTTTCTGCTGAGGCACTTCACTGAAAACCCCACCAGAAGCCAGAGGGAAGAGCCTCTCATAGTAGTCAATACAGTTCAGCCTCCCCAGGTGGCTAACAGAAAAGGTAGAGGGGGATACAGTTGAATCTGGAGGAGCAAATATAAATGCCTGGCACAGTTTGCCATTTCCACAATGAAGAAGGGGTACCAGGAAGGCAGATGGCCTTAAGACCAACCATATGATCATAAAGCAGAAGAAAACTAGCAGCTTTCCATCTTAGCTCCCATTATTTTAGCGAGTTTCCTCATCTCTATTATTTCTTTGTCCCCTTGGGTCACTCTACTTCTTATTAGCAAGATTGTTTTCATATTAGCTTCCAATCACACAGCATGAGGATACAGAGACCTGATATAACTCTACATCTCTGCAGGAGTCTCTACACCCTGTTTGCATACTCCTCCAAATTTATGCCTCTAGTATGGTTGCGAATATTCTCACCCATGATGTAGCATGAAATTCTCAGTCTACAAGGTGCATAAGATTTACCTGGTGAGCTTGTTGAAAGGCAAAACCTTGAACCCTCCACTCAGAAATTCTGAATCAGTTGGTCTGGCCTATAACCCTGGAATCTCTATTTAAAACAGGCATGATCTGTGATTCTCATGCATGTGCTTGAAGGAACACATGTTGAGAAACTCTTGGTATAGTTGCTCCATTTAAGACAGCATATTACTGATGATGCATTTCAGAAAAAAAAAATAATGTATACAACAATATTTAAGAAAATAGAAATTTTGGTAAAAGCTATATGACGCCAAAAATAGAAACAGAACTATGCAGTGATTTGCTTAATTCACAAGTAAAACTAAAAATGAATGGAGCTACTGCAATAAATATTCAGTTGTTAGTGATGTTATCTGCAATGGTTTTACATTTTCCTATGATCAATCAGTGAATAATGGTTCATGGTACTTTGGCTTTATATTTCTCTAAGCACTGACCCCCAGGGTCACCTAATTTTAATTTCTAATTGACACATAATAACCTTTGGAATCAACCTAAGTGTCCAACAATAGATGAATGAAAAAAGAAAATGTAGTATATATACATAATGGAATAGTAATCAGCCATTAAAAACAAAATTCTATTATTTGCAACAAGTATGAATCTAGAGGTTATTATGTTAAGTGAAGTAAACCAGACACAGAAAAACAAATACTTCATATCTCACTCATATATGAATCTTAAAAAGTTGATCTCTTAGAAGGAGTGACCAGAACAGTGATCATCCAATGATTTTCATACCAACATTTCAAGTCGCTGGGGGAGCTTATACCTTAAAGGAAACTTGCAAATTGTTTTGTATTGTTAAATATTTTTTAATGTGAAAGGGAATTCTCTGCAGGATATATCAGCTTTTTCATTTATTTATATTTATCAGGTTTTCATATAGAGAAAAAATCAATAAACTTTTTCTGTAAATGGAAAGATTGTAAATATTTTAGGTTTTGCTGCACATAAAATGGTCTCCACCAAAATTAATCGTGCTATTATAATGTGAAAGGAGCTGTAGACAACGCAAAAGCAAATTAATTTGTTTCAATAAGACTTTCTTTGTGGTCACCAAATTTATAATTTTATATCATTTTCACAGGTCATGAAAGATTCTTCCTTAATTTTTTTCAACCATTTAAAAAGATGAAAAACATTCTTTCTTCTTAAGTTGTGTAAAAAATAGATGCTGGGTTATAATTTATTGGCTCCTAATTTTAGGCAATCTTGGGGGTTATGGTAATCAGAACACATAGAATTTATTTTTTCTCATTCCTAGACATAAAGCATGAAAAATATTAGGTCCTCAAGCAATCCCTGATACCTATGTATAATTCCCAACTGGGTCTTAGAGGAAAGATAAGGAAAAAGACAAATCACATAGACCTGTGACTGAGTCCCAGCCGGTTGTTTCACCTCCACAAACTGTGTGACCTTGGGCAAATTACTTCTCTGTAAGCCTCACTTCCTTCACCTGTTGAAGGGGTTGATTATCCCCACTTCACAGTCTCACTATGATAATTAAAAAAAAGTTAATAATATGAGTATTCACTACTGTGTCTGGTACCTTAAAAATGCCTCTTAAAGATGAACCTCTTTCTCTTTGGTTAAAATAAAGATAATTTACTGATTATAATCAAATCCTGGTATTCACTTAACTGTAGTTCTCAACCTTGGCAGAATATGAGAACTTTCAGGAAGAGTTTTAAACTTTTGATGATAGAGCAACAATCCTAACCAAGTAAATCAGTATGTCTTGATGGATGGGACCCAGGACTCAGTATTTTTAAAGCTTCCCAATGTGCAGCCAAGGTTGAAGGCCTTCACCTTTCACCTTGCTATTTCTTAAACAAAAAAAATGAAACACCAGTGCTTCTGTTGTCATCATGTAAATGTTGGAGACATTGGTAAGCAGTTCAGTTGGTCATTTATCTCCCTCTCTCAAATAGACTTCTCTTCTGCTCCACTACCTGCCCCACCACCACTCCTGACATCCCACCGCAAGTTGCTTGGGTTATTCTTTATCACTGAGCTTCTACATTTCCCTGTCTCCTCCAATTTTTTGTTATTCTTCCCTCCAGCCCCACTTCATCATCACACAGCCAGCCAAGGAGGACCTGGCTGGAAAAGCCTGTATGTAGCACCAGCACCTGTCTCAACTGGAAAAGGAAAGGAGAGACTGGAGACATGACCATATCTCTGTGGATACCTAGGAAAGAAATCAAAATTGCTGAAATTGGACCCTCCATCATGAGCAGCCAGAGACGCAATAGTAATGCCAAGTCTATACAGGACTGCTAAATGACAGGAAGACACCAAAGGTCAACTGGAGAGGCCACATTAGAGGATTCCACTCCAGGTGACTGTAGTGGTCTCAGACAGTAAAGGGTTGGAGTTACAGCAAACAGCAGAGTACAGAGATGTGATTTAGTGGCCAGTAATGTATATTTGAATGATATTTTTTAATTTAACTTTTATATTTTTCATAACTTCACATTTGATACATTTTTCAAATATTAGCATTTGAAAAGCATGAAGCAAGGAGACTTAATTCTGTTAAACATATTTTCACTTTTTTTTTTTTTTTTTTACAAAATGCCAGGGCTGCAATATCAATATCATGCCCCCCAACACACACACACACAGACACACACACACACAAATACAGTTCTGGCATTTTTTCCCAGCATTGTAATCACTGCTTCTCTCATCTCCTGATGCATATGAAGTTTTAGAGGATCTCTTTCTGGCCACCCTCCCTGCAGATGAAGCACCATGACCTAGAACTCTCTCTCAGTGGGCACTGGTGTTCCAACCAAACTGCCTCAGCTAAACCTTTCCTCCCTCACTCGCCAAGGCCTTCATGCACATTCTGGAGGTTAACAGTATCCTCTCTTCCAAGGGCTGCCAACAATTAGGTAAGGCAAAGACTGAGAAGATAAACCATATTTGATTGACACCAAATCAATAAATCTTGAATTGGCTGGCTTTTAAGGGGAGATGAAGAAATGGACTCTGTGTTAAATGTAAAATCAGCAGTGGCAGAGCACTGTCGTGAAATAAAAGTTAATATTATCTCAGATTCCTAACAACCATATGACACATGTCATGATTTTTAATATTAAATAAAATCTGGGCACCTGTCATATACTTAAAGCAAGCCACTTTTTTTTCTTCAAAATTTTCTTCTAAGACAAATGCATTAACTGTAGAGAACAACCTCTCATTTCTTTTTCCCTTCTGCCTCCCCTATCCTGTCTCTCATAGCTCACTACTTTCTCCTTTTCCCATTTTTTTTACATTTCTAAGAAAATTGGCAAAACCTTGTTTTTAATAATCCACAGACTTAAAAAAATTGTAGTTGGGTATGTATCTAGTCACAATAAGCTAAATAACAAATTTAAAATAAATAGCAGTTTCCTTTTGCTCACTTGGAAGCTAAGAATGTTTGTGCAAAGGAAATATTTGAGTAGGAATTCGCTGCCTGCTGCTGAAAGCCAGGCTTGCTGTAAACACGTACACAATTTAACAAATGAAGATATATTTGTCAAAACATGACCTCTACAGGGGTCTCACAATTCTGCTGTTCCCAGTTCATTCCCTTGAGAATTAAAAGTTACTTTAAAACCTACAGACAAATCCTCATCTTAAGAACACTGTTTGATTTCTGTTCTCCATACTCCACAGAAATACTGAAGACCTAAAGTGATTATGAAAACCTCATTTACCATATTTCTAAATATATTGCATTATCAAGGGATGTCACCTAGAAAATAGTTCGAACATTTGTGGTCTCTTTATTTTTAAGTTGCTATCAAGCTTAATATATGCCTACTGATAAATCTGCAGAGATAAGCAAAACCTCCACAAAAGCTTAAAACAACTATCTGAAACAACCACAAAAATATGGAAACTTTGTAAATAAAACTTCTGTGAGATAAAAAAAAAAAATACAGAAATCTGCTCCCTCGCCCCAGAACCCAGGAAAATGTTATTCATGAAAAAGGAAAGAAAATACTTCCTCACTTTACCCTTGTCAGGGAGACAAAATTTTACCTCTACCCTCCTAGGGTTTTAGACAGAACCTAGTAATTAAGTTGACATAAGTCAGATTAACCAGAGAAAAGCAGAGAAATTTAATATAAATTTTATGAAACACAGGAGCCCTAATAAGGAAATGAAGACCCAAAAACTGACAAAACCTAAATGCTAATATATTAGGTTGAAAACAGAGAGGCAATTGTGGAAAAGTAACTAAATTCTGTGGGGAAGCTAAAAGATGATAAGAATTATTTTGACAAGGTCTGTTTGTGCAAAATTCTCTGGGCTATGACTCCCCACTGAAGAATGTTTACCTCCTCATGGTATAAGGGAACTTTCACAAGGGAGTTTTTATCTCCTGTTTTCAGAAAAGGGGGGATTAGGACGCCTCTCATGCATTTGCTGTTTTTCAAGTGCATTTAGATCAAAGTTACCTTTATGCCAAAGTAGCATATTTTGGGGTAGCATATTTTGCCACACTTACCCTTGCTCCCTCAGTCAGGTGGTACTGAGAAATATATAACATGTGTCCAGATTTTCAATATGCGCTATTCCACCCACTGCAGCTACTCTGGGAGAGCCTGAGGGAACACATCAGCAGATGAGTCACAGCTGTGAGCTGCCTGGCCTATGCCAGCATGTAACAGGCTGTCTCACAGGGACAGGAGTGAACTGTGGAGGCCCTGGAGGCTCCCCAGCTTCCCACAAAACACCCAACATTTCAGATTCAGAACACAAAGACCTGTGCCCCATCAGGGGCTAGGGAATCCGTATCCCCAAAATAACAATAGATGCTGATAAAAACCAAAGTTAATGGACAATAAAGATACTTCCTCATACATGGGCAAACATTGCTAATTTCATGGCTGCCAAAAGGGAGACTTAAAAAACTGCAAATTCCAGTGTTTTAGACAACAAGCAGTGGAAAACAAAAATCACCACACTCATGTCCTACTATCTTATTAGAGGAGGAGAGAAAAAGTTGAAGTCTGCATATCACTCATCTGAATATCAGTGTGGAAAGAAAATTGCCTTTTTAAGTTTTCTCCTAGCAAATTTTATCAGAAAGTTCATACCTGGTCTAGGAAACTAGCCATTTTGACTTATGATAACCCCATGATGTTATAGTAGGTAAGATGGCCAAGCAGCGAATAGGCCTATCTTCTCACGTAGTACGATCATCTGTCTGCACAATTCTTTCAGAGCATGGAGCAATGCATGCTCTTCTATAGCAGTAGGGGATGGTATTTAAAAATATATAAGCTCCAAAGGGATAAATTAAAGAGCAAATATTGAGATTTCAAATTACTTGCCCAATATCATAGTATCAGAATCAGACTCAAACCAAAGCTGCACGTTGCTAAAGCTCATTCTCCTATTCTCTATAACTTGCTGTATCACATCTATACATCCCACCCGAAGTGACTGCAAGTGAAAAAACACTAGAAGAGTATTTTTTTGAGTATTTTTTTTTTCTAAATAGAAGGGAAAATTTAGATGTTTCATCGTGGGTTGAACCAGAAACTAAATTACATTAACCGTTATAAAGCAGAATTTTCACTGGACTTACTATTTAAACAGCTTTAAATCTTCTTGGTCCGTAGTGTTCAAGATCACAACAATAACAAACATTAAAGAATAAATGTCAGACTTTATTACTACCACAAAATTAAATTAGAAATTAACAATTTTTAAGTGCTTATAAAAATTTTAGAAACAAATATAAACAAACTTCTATTACTCAGATTAATTAGGATATTACAATGAAAACAATAACACATTTAAACCTAAAGACTTGCATAGTATTATAAGTTTCCTATAACAAACTGGCTAAGGTCTTAATCAGAGGTAATATAAAATCCTAAATGCATTTATTACATAATAAGAAATATTAAAATGGGTCAAACCTTCAACTCAGTGAGTCAAAATTAACAAAATAAACCTAGAAAGAAATAGAAATACTAAAAGCAAAACCAGAAATCAATGAAAATACAGAAAAACACAAGAGAAGATTAATAAAACAAAAAGTTGGTTCTTTAAAACTATTAATATTAATATAGATATTACTAGTAAAATGAGTAATGTTACAAATAATCAATATATAGTTTAAAAACTGGGACTTACCAACAAAGTAGAGATTTTAAAACAGAATAACGCAAAAATATTATATAAATAAATATGACAACCCAGATAAAATTAAATATACATAAGAGATTTTAAAATTGACTTAGAATTAAAACTAAAAATAAAATAACAATTATTAATTCAATATAATTAATAGCTAAAACCCCATTTCCCCAGCCCATTACAAAATGATTCACCCACACCAACACCCCTATGTCCCCCTGACACACACAAACACACACACACATATACACACATAACTCTTCTAAAAGCTCAGGTCACATAATTTCAAGAAAACCTTTAACAAACAGATAAATTTATACAATGCAAATTGTTTCAAAGACTAAAAAACAAAGGTATCCAACTCATTCTATAATTAATTTATAATCCAAAATCAAAATTATGCAAAGAAATACAATAAACACACCAGACCCAGTTTTTGAAATAGCAGCTGAATTCCTAAATAAGAGCAAATCAAATTTATCAGAGCAAAAAATAACAATACTTCATCATCAAACATTACCAGTACCAGAAATGGAAATATGATTCACTCATTCAGTAGAAAAACTATTAGCAAATGAGATAGTAAAGAATTTCCTTAACCTGACAAAGGGCATAAACCTCAAAACCACATTTAACGGCAAATAAATATTATTTATTTAAGCTAGAAGGGGAACAAAACATGTGTATCTGTTATATATTCTGCATTTTATGTTTAAAATGTTTCTTCATAAAATTACAACCAAGTACAGGTTTTGGAGAAAGAGAGAAGGGAGGGAAGCAGGGAGGAAAGGAGGATGGAAAGAAGAAAGAAATGGAAGGGAAGGGAAGGGGAGGGGAGGGGAGGGGAGGGGAGGAGAGGGGAGGGGAGGGAGAAAGAGGGGATAAGGGGAGGCAGAGGAAGGAAAGACCTCACTATTTGTTATATACCCTTTCTGAAGAATCCTATTAATATTAACAAAAGATTGGACACATGCAAGGACACTGGGAAAAAGGAGAGCAAAAAATAAAGTTGTACCACCATTCACCTAACATTGACTACGGAGGGGAAATGAACCTGGCACACTCCTGTGCCTGCCATACGAGATGTTAGTTATAAAAGGATGGAAATAGTTTTAATCAAATTTTGATGTTTTATTAAATGAATTAGTCTTAAAACAAATCATCCCTGGTGACATAAAGAACTTCTTATTACTAAATTCGCTTCCCAAATACCCTGATATGTATAGACATTGCCCTAGAGAGTAAATGTAAATATCTATTATACAAGGAATGCTCACTGCCTTTTGTAAATCCTTTTACTAGGCTAAGTTAGATGTTAGTTTCCTCCAACTTTGTTTCACTTCTGTCATTCTCCCTAAATGTGGCCATACTGTGTGCCCTGGCAAAACTAAATTTCTCAGACAGTAAAACTTAGAAGGAGATTCTCTAATGTGTTTTTCAGTACTGCGAGTTTCTGCCAAGATAGTTTGCCCCCTAGCAACTATCTTGATACTTTTTTTAATACCAGTAACACCTACTTGAAACAAAGTTACCTAGCACTGTTTAATGAGATCCTTTAAATTTCTGAGACACGCTTAAACACATTGAAACTGTTTCTGTGTCTTGTAATTCAGCAGTCTCTACACTTTTGCCTCCATATGTCATGGTGTAATTTATTCCTATTCTGAAAAACTTTTACAACTCCCATGGTTTTCATTTTGGTTTTATTATCTTTTTCTTGATATCTTCTGTGTGTTTGAAAAGAAAAGACATGAAGCTATGGCCCCTAAGGTTATTGATCAACCTAGCAACGAAGAAAAGTATTGTTTCTCTAATTTTATGCTCTTCTCACTTTTGAGTTCTCATAGCAATCATTGATGAGTGTAAACTGCCACCCAGAAAATTGCTAGAATTATCTTGGGAGCTGTTGGACTGCAGGAGTGAGAACTCATTTTAAGATTTAGTACACCCAAAGGAATAGGCAGTGTCTCTGTGGGGAAGAACCCCATACCATGATTCCTCTTTTTTTAATCTTTCAAAAGGTATGGCAGAAGTTGGCCATAAAACTCCAAGTGACTTTCTAAATAAATACGAGTGACAGAAAAGGCTATTACCTTGCTTATTCCCATGTTTGAAACTATGTAATACCTATTCATCATCCCACTTCTCTCCAGAGTAGTTTCCTTCTCAGAACAGTAAGGTCCAAATGTTCAAATAAGTAAACCAGTCATATGGGAATAAGTGATCACAAACAGAAGTCTTTTCTGTGTCTAGGAGAGGGAATGTACTAATTGCTCTCAGTCATCTTGAAGGTGAGTTAATTCACGTAAAGATCCACTACCTTGAAAACATTTACATGAAGAATAGCCCAAGTTCAATAATAGCAAAGATATCTCAGGAACACAGAATGGGTTTGCAAGTTTTCAATACAACAGTTACTTATTTCTCTGGAAGCATTTAGAAAAAAGGAGGAAAGAGAGGGAAAGATTCATTTCTATTATGTCATCAACTTCTGCTGTGCCACCAACCAGATCTTGTAAGTATGTCAATGTTGTGATCTCTCTTAAGGAACCCGTACTTGTGAATTCCTGCACCTTTACCCTCCCCCATCCATTGAAGTCCCTCTACAGAATCTGTTACCTCAATCACATACTATTGACCAGGGTATTTTGCATACGGATATTTGTAACACATGTATTTGCTGTTCACTGTCATATGCCTTTAACTACTTATGGGTTTAGCTTAAATGGAGGCTATAGTGCATCATGTAAATTAGTCCAGGGAGAAAGTCTATAGAACACAGAATTGTGCTTTCATGATTGTGTTAAGAATATAGCATGTCAAATTTGCATAGAAGGTAAAATTAAGAGATCTTGAACAGGGTTTAAATTGAGGATCTCGCAGAAACAGGGATTCACTGTATCTTGTGGGAAAGATGTTAAGGAAAAATGAATAAACACTACTTAATAAGAGAACAAATTGACAACTTTCTATGGCCATTAAATTCCTGTCTATGACACTTCTTATAAAGTTTCAACCTAGACAAGGTATGGACCATAGTAGAGAAGAAGCCATGTTTGTATACTGATGCAGATTGAAATGGCCATTTTTGGAAATGGCTAGCAATTGCTGGGTCACAATTCCTCACTTAGTCCTAAGTCCTCACTATGGCTGTCAAATAGTTCTGATTTAGCAGTCCCTTATTAGGCATATCCTGGAAATCGAGAGAAAATATTAAAATTAATCATTATATGTTACAAAATTTAGAAGAACTTCAAATATGCAAGTTCTAGGAGAATGTGCTTAAGTATATAACAACAACATGTGTGCTATAATCATATTTAAGTATTTACATTATGCAAATTTGTCTAAAACCAAAAAACGCATTCGTTTATATCCATATCTCCTCTTGTAAAGGGTAGAAAATAGCTTAAATTTTTTAGAAACATGCTTTGTAATTTGATTTGTTAACTGTTTACTTCAGTCTGGCTAACCTTGTTGGACACTAGACAGATGCAAATATACAAGCAACTTTATAACTGAATAAGGTAAGTGACATTAACAAAAGTATAAAAGGATATATTGTATAGGTAGTAAAGTGGATGAAATTGTTCATTCATGAAGAGTTGGGCAGGTCAAGAAACTAAAAACGGAAGGACAAAACATAAGTAAAGAATGACACACAAACTCAAAAGCCCAGAATATGGTTGGGAGTGTTGATTTCTGGAATTAGCAGGAGTTCAAGGAGTGACTGGGAAATAATATAAGATGAAGCTGGAAAGAGAGGATGGGACTGTATTATTCGTGGAGCTCCTAATCCCTAAATTGAAAATCTTATGCTTAACTCAGGGGCAATGAAGAGTCAATGATGGTTTGTAAACACAGAGAGCTGTCATTTTAAGCCATAAGGATAATAATAATAGCTTCAGTATTACCTACTGTAATAATGACATGCATATCTCAGAGATATTATAAGTTCGGCTACAGATCATGAAAATAAAGCAAATATCCCAATAAAGCAAGTATCACAATAAAAAAAAATGGAGTCACATGATTTTTTTTGTTTCCTAGTGCATATAAGTTATGTTTGCACTATACATTAGTCTACTAAGTGTGCAATGGCATTATGTCTAAAAAACAATGGACATACTTTCATGAAAAAATACTTTATTGCTAAAAAAATAGCAATCTTCTGAGGCTTCAACAAGTTATAATCTTTTTGACTGGTGGAGGCTCTTCCTTCAGTTTGGATGGCTGCCAACTGATCAAGGTGATGGTTGCTGAAAGTTAGAGTGGCTGTGGCAATTTCTTAATACAAGACAACAATAAAGTTTGCTGCATTGATTGACTCTTCCTTTCATGAAAGATTTCTCTGTAGCATGTGATGCTGTTTAATAGCATTTTATCCATGGTAGAACTTGTTCAAAATTGGAGTCAGTCCTCTGAAATCCCGCTGCTGCTTTATCAACTAAGTTTATATAATATTCATAATATTTGTTGCTATTTCAACAATGTTCACAGCATCTTCACCAGATGTAGATTCCATCTTAAAATACCATTTCCTTTGCTGATCCTGAGGTTCCAGAAACTCAATCACTTCTTTAGGCCTCACTTCTAATTCTAGTTCCTTTGCTAGTTCTACCACATCTTCAGTTACTTCCTCCACTAAAGTTTTAAACCCCTGAAAGTCATCTAAGAGGGTTGAAATCATCTTCCTCCAAACTCTTGTTAATTTTTATATTTTGACCTCCTGTCATGCACCACTAATGTTTTTAATGGCATCTGTAATAGTGAATCCTTTCCAAAAGGTTTTCAATTTACATTGCCCAGATCTGTCAGAGGGATCACTAAGGCAGCTATAGCCTCATGAAATATATTTCTCAAATTATAAGACTTGAAAGTCAAAATTACTTCTTGATTCATGGGCTACAGAATAGATGTTGCATTAGCAGGCATGAAAACAACACTAACTTCCTTGTACATCTCCATCAGAGCTCTGGGGTAACTAGGTGTATTGTCAAGCAATAATATGCTGAAAGGAGTCTTTTTTTTCTAAGCAGTAGATCTCAACAGTGGGCTTAAAATTTTTAGTAAAACATGATTTAGACAAATGTGCTGTCATCCAGCTTTGTTGTTCCATTTATAAAGCATAAGAAAAGTAGATTTAGCATAAATCTTAAGGGCTGTATGATTTTTGGAATGGTAAATGAAAATTGGCTTCAACTTAATGTCACCAGCTGCATTACCTCCTAACAAGAGAGGCAGCCTGTCCTTTGATGCTTTGAAGTCAGACACTGACTTCTCCGCTTTACCTATGAAAGTCCTAGATGGATTATTTTTCAACTATAAGACTGTTTCATCTACATTGAAAATTATTGTTTAGTGTAGCAACCATCATCAGTAATCTTGAGGCCTAGCTTTTGGCCTATATTGGCTTTAGACATGCCTTCCTCAGTAAGCTTAAGTATTTCTAGTTATATATATATATATATATATATATATATATATATATATATAATATTTTTAATTATACTTTAAGTTCTAGGGTACATGTGCACAATGTGCAGATTTGTTACATATGTATACATGTGCCATGTTGGTGTGCTGCACCCATTAACTCATCATTTAAATTAGGTATATCTCCTAATGCTATCCCTCCCCCCACCCCACAACAGGCCCCAGTGTGTGACGTTCCCCTTCCTGTGTCCAAGTGCTCTCATTGTTCAATTCTCACCTACGAGTTTAGAATGGCAATCATTAAAAAGTCAGGAAACAACAGGTGCTGGAGAGGATGTGGAGAAATAGGAACACTTTTACACTGTTGGTGGGACTGGAAACTAGTTCAACCGTTGTGGAAGTCAGTGTGGCGA
Source organism: Symphalangus syndactylus (assembly GCF_028878055.3). NCBI lineage: Eukaryota > Metazoa > Chordata > Mammalia > Primates > Hylobatidae > Symphalangus > Symphalangus syndactylus. The sequence continues at coordinate 84,017,101 of NC_072436.2, forward strand.
TTCCTCAGGGATCTAGAACTAGAAATACCATTTGACCCAGCCATCCCATTACTGGGTATATACCCAAAGAAATATAAATCATGCTGCTATAAAGACACATGCACACGTATGTTTATTGCAGCACTGCTCACAATAGCAAAGACTTGGAACCAACCCAAATGTCCAACAATGATAGACTGGATTAAGAAAATTATTTCTAGTTTTTGATTTAAAGTGAGAGATCTGTGACTCTTACTTAATCACATGAAGGCCACTGTAGGGACTATTAATTGGCCTAATTTCAATATTGTGTCTCAGGGAATAAGGAGGCCAGAGCAGAGGGAAAATGATGGGAAAATGGCCAGTCAGTGGAGTGTTCAGCAGATACATAACATTTATTGATTAAGTTCACCATCTTATATGGGTGCAATTTGCAGTGCCCCCAAACAATTGGAATAGTAAAATCAAAGATTACTGATCACAAATCACCATCGTGGATATATTAATAAAAAGATTTAAATATTGTGGTAATTACCAAAACGTGACACAGAGACACAAAGTGAGCACCTGCTATGGGAAAAATGGTGCCGATAGACTTGCTCAACAGAGTTGCCATAAGCCTTCAATTTGTAAAAAACACATCTGCAAAGTGTGATAAAGTGCAGCACAATAAAACACGATGTTTCTGTACACAGATAATGTATTGTTGGTATAAATCTATGAAAAAGCATTAAATCTTAAAGAAGCTTATAATCTTTTCAAGGTTTAAGTACACCCATTTTATATGACCACAACCCATTTATTCTTTTTCCTCCCTATACACAGGTAAGCATGCTTGTAAAACAGCATGGGTTAGAGATGAGCTGAAAAAATTCTTCAGTCCTCAAGCAAATGGTTAACTTCAGTAGGACAAATTGGTAAGTCCAGAAAAACTAAAAAGTAAGCTCAAGATAGGTAATTAGTATTAATTAGTGTCAATTGCTGTTTTGTTCCTGAAAACAGCTCGTGCTGAGGAAGCAATGGTACAGCAGACACTAAAAGTGCCAGCAGCTTTCTTGAATTTTACCACTCTTTTATTTTTTAAAAATTGAACATCAATTTATTTTATTCAAGATGATTGACTGGGGGAAAGACAGCTTTGCTTAATGAGATAATGCTGCTTTGTGTAGTTGGCTTTTGTGTAGTTGTCTGAATTTGGAAGGGACTGTTCTCACTTGGCTCTGTTTCCCGACATGAAATGAGCCTTGAAGATTAACCAGCCATGTGTTGTATGCACCCCCAATATCATATGTTGTCCTGTACTTACTGTCAACAGGAATCTCTTCTTTTTAATCTACTCATAGCATTTGTCTCACATTTATATTGAAATTTCACATTACAGAGCCAGAAAACTGCAGTAATTTATTTTGAAACAAGGTTCACTATGTTTGCAAAATTTTCTACCAGTCAGTTGAATACCTCTCCATGCAATCCTGTCACAGCTAATGCATTGGACAGCATTTCACAACCAAAATAATATCTCATTATCCCTGGAGCAGAGTCCAAAAACAGCATGAAATTCAGGAATGTGCCACAGGCCAATAGAAAACTTTCAGGTTATTTTTTTCATTTTTCTAATTTAATATGATGAAATTACAACTACATCATCAACTCATCTTTGATTTAAAGAAAAAAGGCATATGCATTTAAAACAATGTTAGGATGTTACTATTATTGCTATTATTACTATAATAATTATTAAAGTCTTTGCCTTTGATTTTCACAAAAATCAAATAATCCCACCAAAATCAGCCTGTTTTGTAAATCACTCAATAAATGCTTAATTTTAGAGATTTCTATATAGTCATTCTGCTTATATACCTCCTTCAATGCACTTATAAAGAGTTTTACTTTAATTAGAATGTGACTATATTCTCTGTCTCCTGGGATCTGACAATTTTAGTCTCAAAACGATCACTGCAATGTGAATTGAGGTATGTGCATTAGCTTGCCATGCCAAACGTGACTTCTGTTGTTTCATGGTTGCTGGCTATAATTGTTGTGTTAATTTAATTTAAATCTCTGCCCCAAACTCTCTTCATGACTTCTCAAACAGAATTTAGTTAAATCATTCATTTAAATATTTTTATGGGTTTTTTTTTGGACAATGCACTAAGTTTTCAAAAATGTATCTGAATAAGGAGCTGTGTGTGTCTGGTTTTCATGTCCTTATGTAAACATTTACAGTCTGAAAAAATGTACAATTTACCCTCAATTATCAATCTCCATGGATTTAGTAAGCTAAACTGTATTCAGCTTGCAAAAATTAACTTTAAATGATTATTTTAGACTCAGGTGTTTGAAATTCTGGATGTGGTTCCTGCCACCACCCAAACCCCCTTCAAGTATAGCTTATATTTATGGTTGGGGGAAAAGGTTCTGGGAATTTTAGGGCCTGAGGCCATTACCAGGACCCTGAAAGCTTCTGAGAGGTCCATTTTGTGAATGTTCTGGTGGGAGAGTGGAAACTTAAAAGGTGTGAGGGCCTTTGCAGGCTGATCCCATGGCTTCGTATATGTGAATTTATGGGGCAATGGATCCAGTGCACCAATAACAGCAGGAGTGTGGTCCTGGCAGAAGAGATGTAGGACGCCAGGCATTTGAGTGTGCAGTGGGGTATTCATGTTCAACAGTTGGAGCTCCTTGGAAGTGTTGGCAGGCTTTGTGTGTTAGTCAACAGAAAATGTAATTTTTTTACTTACCTTCCCATCAAAACATTCTGTTTTTCCACCATTACAAGTACTTAACTCTCAAATATAATCATATTTCGATGTTAGCCTAAGCAATTTACATCTTAAAATGTAAACCAACATCAATTTTAACTCTTCTTGAATCATCTTTAATTTTGAATTTTCCTTATACTTTCTTTCTCATGGTGAAATAATATTGCCTCATTTTTATATATTTTGTTTCCTTAAAGCATCCCATATTCAACTAGGTTCTACTGAGTGTATATTAGGTTCCTGGCTTCATAGCAGCTTTTGAAAATATAAAGATGAATAAGTTCCTGCCTTTGCCCTCAAAGTCTTTTTTAAAAGTTAGTGTGAGATACTGGAGTATAAAGAAATAATTATAATTCAGACTAATTATGTAATAATTGAATTCACAAGTTACCGTAACAATAACTGTAGTTATATTTATTAATACCTTACTGCATAACAAGCACTCTTCTTTTTATTAATTCATTATCAAATTGACAATGACACGTGATAATTGTACTTATGAGTGTGATTTTTCAATACATGCATATATTGTATAATGATTAAATGAGAGTAATTATCAAAACCATCACTTTAAACATTTATCATTACTTTGTAGTAACGACATTAAAAAATCTTCTCTTCTAGCTATAGTGAAATATACACTACATTGTTATTTGCTATTGTCTCCCTCCTGTGTAATATAACACCAAACTTATTCTTTCCATCTAACTGTAACTTTGTACTCCTTGATCGACTTCTCTGGAACACCCTTGTACACGCCCCCACCCCCAGCCTCTCATAACCACTATTGTACTGTAATTTTATAAAATCAACGTTTTAAGATTCCACATATCAATGAGATCCTGCAGCGTTTGTCTTTCTGTGCCTGGCTTATTTCACTTAACATAATGTCTCCCAGCTTCATCCATGTTGCTATAAATGACAGGCTCTCATTCTGTTTTATGATACAATAGTATTCCACTGTATGAGTGGAATATTTTTATCTACTCATCTGTAGATGGGCTTTTAGGTTGATTCCATACCTTGGTTAGTATGAATAGTACTGCAATAAACATAGCGGCTCAGATGCCTCTTCAAGATACTGATTTCCTTTCCTTTGGATATACACTCATTAATGGGTTGCTGAGTCATATGGTAGTTTTTTTTTTAATATCCAGATAACTACTCAATGAGAAGGCATTATTATTATTATCTCAAATATGAAGTCTTACTTGAGGCACAGAAAAGTAAAACAGCTTGTGTAAGGTACCATAGCTACAAAAATATGATGCTAGGATTTGATCCTAGGCTGTCTGACTCCAGAGCATATCCTATTAATCACCAAGATATATAGTACCTCAATACAGAAGAGGGATTGATGCATTACTTCCCAGAGCAGGTGACATCTGCAGAGAGTTTTGAAAGATGAATAAAAGTTACCAAGGTCAATGGGGGTGTGAAACAAAGGGACTGGAGAAAAGTGTCTCTGGAAGAGCGAGCAGCCTGTGAAAAGGCACAGAAACAGGATAGAATCTTGAAAGTACATGTAGTTCAATAATTCTAAATCTAAAAGTATGAGGAGGGAAATAGTAAAAGTTGCAACTAGAAACCTGTAGAGTCTTACATGCCATTCTGGGGAGCTTAGACTTAAGATTAAGGGCTGGGAAGACAGTGAGGTTTGTATAGAGATGAGTGAAGTGCATGCATTTGCATTTTAGAAAAATTACTGTGCCTGTAATATAGGGAATAAATGGGAGTGCAGGAAGAGCTAAGACAAGAAAGTAGTAAGAAGCCTGTTGCACTATCCAGCCAAGAGAAGATTGGGACCTTGTTGAGCATGAGTGCAGTGATTATAGAGGGAAGGGTACAGATGCAAGAAAAATCTCATAGAAAGACGAACAATAGAATTGGAATGTGATATGAGAGTGAGAGAGAAGCAGACTAGACTGATTTTAGGAGTCTACCTGAATGACTTCGCTGATGTGGTGCAAATGGAAATAATTAACTGCAGGTAAAATCACTTTCACTGAAGCCAGAAGTTGGAGGTCACTTTTGCAAATGCAACAAAAATAATGAACTGTTTTAAGTTCTTCTGAAAGTCAATTCAAATGCAACTTTTCTGACATAGTTATCTAATAGCTAGAAAACTGTCACAAAACTGCAAAGGAAAAACACACCACTGTTGTGCCAAAATAACTCCTCTTACATTGCATTAGTCATCCTTATATAATGCTTTTTTCCCTCCCTTATAAAGGCTTACACTAAACAACATTGACTCTTAGCTTCTTTATCCACAAAATAAAGACATAGAGTCTATAAGAGCACAATCATCTATAATACCAGAATACTGCAGAGTTTTACAACCTTGGTGCTGGAAGCGATTCCTTTTCCTGTCTGTAGAAGCCCAGATTCTTCTCACGTCATAGCCAGTTTCAAATGAACACCTAAAATGGTCACACCAGCTTCCAAGTACCCCAGCTATGAAGGTTTGTGGAATACAACCTAAAGATCAGTACACCAGGAAACTCAAGACTTCTCTGTGGGATTCTGTTAAATGCCTTTAGATTGTAGGCAAAAGCTCATTTTGCTTCTGAAAAATATCTACGAGTAATGTTTACAAATCCTGAGGATAATCAATCATAAGACAACTTACTCATCACCTTATTCAGAGACATGAGAAGGAATGATTACTTGTTTTATTGATTTTTGGGGGTGTGGACTCTGACTGGAGACAGGACATTTAATTAGCATGATCTTGTAATAATCCAAGTAAAAATAAGTCGTCAAAATGGTTGAGGGGAGAGAAGGAGGAGGGAGTGACAAATTAAAAAACACCAAAACAGTAGTCCCATTCACATTGTATTTAAAGGATAAGTACGCATCTTTCCCCTTCCCAACAAATTTCTAATCTGCATGCTTTCCCAAGTTTCTAATGCACCAATATGTTAAATATAAGCCTACTCCACCAACTGAAAAGTTAGAGAACCTCCAAAGGTATCAGACTTAAGATGAAGAATTAGTTTAATCAAGGAACAATTCAAATAATGGTTCTCAGTACAGTGATGAGTATACAATAGGTATTTATAGCTACAAAATCAAACCAACAGCCATACACTGGCTCTGTTTCAGATGCAAGCCTAGTGATTTGTGTTTGCATGTGTGTGTACATAGATAGATAGATAGATAGATATATAGATAGATAGATAGATAGATAGATAGATACAGATATAGATATAGATACATATGTGTGTGTGTGTACATGTATATCTTCTTATATATACATGCAACTATATGCACATAGACAGGAGTGGTCTTCATCCAACTGTGTTTTCAAACAACATATTTTTTTCTAAGGGACTAAACTGACCCTATAGGAAAACTTATTCTAGTATATTTATTAATCAGAGACTGGGTAGTTCTGCTTGAAGACTCTGTCCCTGCCATGAGCAGGAGGAAAGGAATATATTCCAAAACACTCTTCCTCACAGCCTCTTTCTAATAAAATACTTGGGTTAAGAAAAGTAAACCCTTCTGGATATGAATGGATATTAATATCCATTAATATTGAATGCAGAGTTTGCAATTATTTTTTCCATTCTGTAGAATATTTACTCTGTTGGTTTCTTTTGCTCCACAGAAGCTCTTCAGTTTAATTAGGTTCCATTTGCCAATTTTTGTTTTTGTTGCAGTTGCTTTTGGAGTCACTATGAAATCTTGCCAGGTGCTGTCCAAAATGGTATTTCCTAGGTTATCTTCCAGGGTTTTTATAGTTTTAGGTTTTACACTTAAGTCTTTGATCTATCTTGCGTTGATTTTTGTATATAGTAAAAGGAAGTGGTCTGGTTTCAGTCTTCTGCATATGATTAGCCAGTTATCCCAGCACCATTTATTAAATAGGGAATCCTTTCCCCGTTGCTTGTTTTTCTCAATTTTGTTGAAGATTGGATGATTTTATGTCTGCAACATTATTTCTGACCCCTGTATTCTATTTCAATGGTTTATGTATCTGTTTTTGTACCAATGCCATGCTGTTTGGGTGACTGTAGCTTTGTAGTATACTTTTAAGATCCAGAATATATAAGGAACATAAACAAATTTACAAGAAAAAAAAAGCAAACCCATTAAAAAGTGAACCAAAAGCATGAATAGACACTTTTCAAAAGAAGGCATACATGAAGCCAAAAAGCATATGACAAAATGCTCAACATTATAATCATTAGAAAAATGCAAATCAAAATCACAATGAGATATCATCTCACAGCAGCCAGAATGGCTATTATTAAAAAGTCAAAACATATTAGATGCTGGTGAGATTGTAGAAAAAAAAATAAAGGAACACTTACACAACACTGGTGGGAATGTAAGTTATTTCAGCCACCGTGGAAAGCAGCTTGGTGATTTCTCAAAGAACTTAAAACAGAATTACCATTCGACCCATTACTGAGTATATATCCAAAGGTATATAAATCATTCTACCATAAAGATACAAGCACACGTATGTTCAATGAAGCAATATTCACAATAGCAAAGACATAGAGTCACCCTAAATGCCCATCAACAGTAAACTGGATTTTTTAAAAATGTGGTGCATATACACAATTGGATACTATGCAGCCATGAAAAAGAATGAGATCATGTCCTTCACAGCAACATAGATGCAGCTGGAGGCCATTATCCTAAGCAAACTACTAATAGCACAGGAACACAAAACAAAAAACTTCATGTTCTCACTTAGAAGTGAGAACTAAACTTTTTTAGTACATATGGACACAAGGAACGGTACAACAGACACCAGGACCTACTTGAGAGTGGTGAGTGGGAAGAGAGTGAGGTTGGAAAAACTGCCTACCAGATACTATGCTTACTACCTGGATAACAAAATAATCTATATACCAAACCCCTGCAACACACAATTTACCTATATAACAAACCTACACATGGACCCCTGAACCTAAAATAAAAGTTAAAAAAGTTAACTCTTGCCAGAACTTCCAACACTATGTTGAATAGGAGTGGTGACAGAGGGCATCCCTGTCTTGTGCCAGTTTTAAAAGGGAATGCTACCAGTTTTTTTTCCCATTCAGTATGATATTGGCTGTGGGTTTGCCATAGACAGCTCTTATTATTTTCAGGTATGTCCCATCAATACCTAATTTATTGAGAGTTTTTAGCATGAAGTGCTGTTGAATTTTGTCAAAGGCCTTTTCTGCATCTATTGAGATAATCATGTGGTTTTTGTCTTTGGTTCTGTTTATATGCTGGATTACATTTATTGATTTGCATATGTTGAACCAGCCTTGCATCCCAGGGATGAAGCCCACTTGATCATGGTGGATAAGCTTTTTAATATGCTGCTGGATTCGGTTTACGAGTATTTTATTTAGGATTTTTGCATCAATGTGCATCAGGGATATTGGTCTAAAATTCTCTTTTTTTGTTGTGTCTCTGCCAGGCTTTGGTATCAGGATGATGCTGGCCTCATAAAATGTGTTAGGGAGGATTCTTTTTCTATTGATTGGAATAGTTTCAGAAGGAATGGTACCAGCTCCTCCTTGTACCTCTGGTAGAATTCGGCTATGAATCTGTCTGCTCCTGGACTTTTTTTGGTTGGTAGGCTATTAATTATTGCCTCAATTTCAGAGCCTGCTATTGGTCTATCCAGGGATTCAACTTCTTCCTGGTTTAGTCTTGGGAAGGTGTATGTGTCCAGGAATTTACCCATTTCTTCTAGATTTTCTAGTTTATTTGCGTAGAGGTGTTTTCAAGCAGGAGAAAGAAATAAAGGGTATTCAGTTAGGAAAAGAGGAAGTCAAATTGTCCCTGTTTGCAGATGACATGATTGTATATTTAGAAAACCCCATCGCCTCAGCCCAAAATCTCCTTAAGCTGATAAGCAACTTCAGCAAAGTCTCAGGATACCAAATCAATGAGCAAAAATCACAAGCATTGTTATACACCAATAACAGACAAACAGAGAGCCAAATCATGAGTGAACTCCCATTCACAATTGCTTCAAAGAGAATAAAATACCTAGGAATCCAACTTACAAGGGATGTGAAGGACCTCTTCAAGGAGAACTATAAAACACTGCTCAATGAAATAAAAGAGGACAGAAACAAATGGAAGAACATTCCATGCTCATGGATAGGAAGAATCAATATTGTGAAAATCGCCATACTGCCCAAAATAATTTATAGATTCAATGCCATCCGCATCAAGTTACCAATGACTTTCTCCACAGAATTGGAAAAAACTACTTTAAAGTTCATATGGAACCAAAAATAGCCCGCATTGCCAAGACAATCCTAAGCCAAAAGAACAAAGCTGGAGGCATCAGGCTACCTGACTTCAAACTATACTACAAGGCTACAGTAACCAAAACAGCAGGGTGCTGGAACCAAAACAGAGATATAGACCAATGGAACAGAACAGAGCCCTCAGAAATAATACCACACATCTACAACCATCTGATCTTTGACAAACCTGACAAAACAAAACAAAAACAAGAAATACAGGAAGGATTCCCTATTTAATAAATGGTTCTGGGAAAACTGGCTAGCCATATGTAGAAAGCTGAAACTGGATCCCTTCCTTACATCTTATACAAAAATTAATTCAAGATGGATTAAAGACTTAAATGTTAGACCTAATGCCATAAAAACCCTAGAAGAAAACCTAGGCAATACCATTCAGGACATAGGCATGGGCAAGGACTTAATGTCTAAAACACCAAAAGCAATGGCAACAAAAGCCAAAATTCACAAATGGAATCTAATTAAACTAAAGAGCTTCTGCACAGCAAAACAAACTACCATCAGAGTGAACAGGCAACCTACAGAATGGGAGAAAATTTTTACAATCTACCCATCTGACGAATGGCTAATATACAGAATCTCCAAAGAACTCAAACAAACTTACAAGATAAAAACAAACAACCCCATCAAAAAGTGGGCGAAGGATATGAACAGTCACTTCTCAAAAGAAGACATTTATGCAGCCAATAGACACATGAAAAAATGTTCATCATCACTGGCCATCAGAGTAATGCACATTAAAACCACAATGAGACACCATCTCACACCAGTTAGAATGGCGATCATTAAAAAGTCAGGAAACCACAGGTGCTGGAGAGGATGTGGAAAAATAGGAACATTTTTACACTGTTGGTGGGACCGTAAACTAGTTCAATCATTGTGGAAGAAGACAGTGTGGCGATTCCTTAGGGATCTAGAACTAGAAATACCATTTGACCCAGCCATCCCATTACTGGGTATATCCCCAAAGGATTATAAATCATGCTGCTATAAAGACACATGCACATGTATGTTTATTGTGGCACTATTCATGATAGCAAAGACTCGAAACCAACCCAAATGTCCATCAATGATACACTGGATTAAGAAAATGTGGCACATATACACCATGGAATACTATGCAGCCATAAAAAAGGACGAATTCTGCCAAGACCAGCTCAGTTGGAGAGACCCTAACCCAGCAGCACCAGAGGAATTAAAGACACACACACAGAAATATAGAGGTGTGAAGTGGGAAATCAGAGGTCTCACAGCTTCAGAGCTGAGAGCCCTGAACAGAGATTTACACACCTACTTATTAGCAGCAAACCAGTCATTAGCATTGTTTCTATAGATATTAAATTAACTAAAAGTATCCCTATGGGAAATAAAGGGATGGGCAGAATTAAAGGAATAGGTTGGGCTACTTAACTGAGGCAGGAACATGCCCTTATGGCACAGATCCTTCATGCTATTGTTTGTGGCTTAAGAATGCCTTTAAGCGGTTTTCCACCCTGTGTGGGCCAGGTGTTCCTTGCCCTCATTCCCGTAAACCCACAACCATCCAGCAGGGGCGTTAGAGCCATTATGAACATGTTACAGTGCTGCAGAGATTTTGTTTATGGCCAGTCTTGGGGCCAGTTTATGGCCAGATTTTGGGGGACTTGCTCCCAACATGTCCCCCTTCTCTGATTTGCAAATCGACAAAAGAAAGGGCTGCTTTGTCGCGGTGAGCCCCTTCTCATAGGAGTCGGGATCCACATCTGCAGACTATACAAAGACAAAGAACATAGATTCAAAGCACAGTCATCGTTGAAGTCACAGAGCTTCCAAGTGTTTTTATCCATTTTAATGGGTTACTAGCTGCTAGTTTGTCTGCAGCTCCTTTAAGCACTCCAGTTCCTGGCGTTAAGGTCAGGTGTGCCTGGGATGCTTTAAATATTTGTTCTTTTAATTTTGCTATAGCCAAAAACAAGTTTGTAGAGTGTCCTTCTAGATGCTTTTATATATTTTCCTAAATTTTGATCTTATTAAGAGCATTTAAGAGTTTCCATAAATCCTTATGTTTAGCTCCTACAGTGGGCCATATCATTTGAGGTTGAGGTGCCACTATACCACCATGGTTCCAGATAATAGGAACTTTTGCCATACTTCTTATCATTTCTATCATCTGACCACTTTTTTCAGATCATCTGAACATAGTGTCGCTGTGGCATACAGACTAGGAGGTGCAATTCAAGCTAAACATCCCCTTAGGGGCCCAATCAATAATGATTCCATAGGGATTGTTGTGCAGCACCTCTGCCTGTTCTGCAATGCAATCTTCCTAAACAAGTACGTTCATTTTTTTCTGAGTGGGTCCAATTCTGTTTACAAATAGGTTTTTGAGGGCGGTATGTCTCAATTACAGGAGCAGATTTATTATGGTAAATACTGAGATCAGAAAACATGTGTAACTGTGTCATAGAGTGATTGCATCCAGGAATTATTGCCAGCCAAGATTGATCAATATGCCCAGTAAGTATAATTGTTCTCTGTGTCAGCCCTTGTTGAAGGAATACTCATGGCAGTGGTGATAACTGCTATTATAGCTACCATTAAATTACTCATTGTGACTGCTTGTCCCGCTTTCTTCAGGTTTTCTTCCGCCATCTGTGACAGCTTCTTGATCTGTCCCCAGGTGGGTGGCTGTGTTCAACACGTGTGGCTGAAACTGTCTAGCATTAGATATTGCATTAGCAACTAGGCAATCCGCCATTTGATTCCCTTCAGCCAAAGGTCCTGGAAGAGGTGTATGAGCCCTAATGTGAGTGATGTAAAAAGGGTGCGTTCTACTCCTAACTGCTGTTTGTAATTGGGTAAACAAAGTCATCAGTTGTTCATCTGTATGAAATCGTAACTGAGCATTTTCAATTAACTGTGTGGAATGAACCACATATGAAGAATCAGAAACCACATTAATGGGCATATCAAAAGCAGTCAATACCTCAATTACAGCTACAAGCTATGCTTTTTGAGCTGAAGTATAGAACGTCTGGAAAACTTTACTTTTTGATCCAGAATAAGAAGCTTTACCATTATTAGACCCTTCTGTAAAACAATGAAAATGCTTAGCAGGCTGCAGGTTATTTACCACAGGAATTGTAAATGCAAACCGTTCATAGTCTTGCTCAGCTAAAGGGATAGTAAATAAACAGTCTTTTAAACCTATGACTATAAAAGGCCAATTTTTTGGAATTATAGCAGAAGGCAATCCTGGCTGTAATGCTCGCACAGGTTGTATAACTGAATTGATGGCTCTTAAGTCAGTTAACATTCTCCATTTACCTGTTTTTTTCTTAATTACGAAAACTGGAGAATTCCAAGGGGAAAATGTTGGAGCTATGTGCCCACTTTTTAATTGTTCAGCAACTAATTTCTCTAAAGCTTCCAGTTTCTCTATACTTAGCAGCCATTGTTCTATCCAAATTGGCTTACCTGTGAACCATTTTAAAGGTATAGGTTCTGGAGGCTTAACAATGGCCGCCATCAAAAATTATTTCCTAATCTTTGGCAGGAACTGTGTTTTTCCACTTGAAGCAATTCTTTCAAACCTTGCAAATTTTTTTCTAGTCCCATACCAGGGACATACCCCATTTCATGCATTGTATGTTGACTTTGAGGGCTATATAATTGTTCTGGAATTAGAATTTGTGCTCCCCATTGTTGTAACAAATGTCTTCCCCATAAATTTATAGGTATAGAAGTTATAATTGGTTGAATAGTCCCAGGTTGTCCATCGGGCCCTTCACAATGCAAAATATAACTACTTTGATATACTTCAGTGGCTTTACCAACACCAACTATGTTAAATTGAGCAGGTTGAATTGGCCACGTGGACGGCCAGTGCTGTAAGATAAATGATTGAAATATCTGCTCCTGTATCTAGCAAACCTTTAAATTTCTTTCCTTGAATAGTTATTTCACAGGTAGGACATTTATCAGTAATTTGATTTACCCAATAAGCTAATCTGCCTTGTTTATTTGTGCTTCCAAATCCTCCTGTTCGTTTAATTTCACTTTTTCCCCATTCCCACATACGGCACAATCAGAAGCTGTGCTATGCGCTCTCCTGGCTCTGCTTTCCAGGGAACAGAAGTAGATAAAACAATTTGAATTTCCCCATTGTAATCTAAATCAATGACTCCTGTATGTATTTCTACCCCTTTTAAACTTACACTAGACCTTCCTAAAGTAATCCTATTGTCCCTGCTGGCAAGAGTCCACAGACTCCTGTTGGGACCTTTTGTGGGGGTTCCCCAGGCAGAAGGCTCACAGCTTTTCTGCAGCATAAATCTACTGTGACACTACCAGCTGTGGCAGGGGACAGACATTGTATGGGGGTGAGGGTATGGCCTGAGCTGGAAATGCCCTGGTTTAGAACAGGGCCCAGGACGGGCCCCTCAGGGCATTTCCCAAAATTGGGTTCCCTTCTTTATCAAACTTAGAGTGACACTGACTAGCCCAGTGTTTCCCTTTTTTACATTTTGGACATATTTCAGGCTCAACAGTTTTCTTTTTTCCCCTATCTGGCAGCCTGACTCGCTGAGTTTTTTCTACATTCTTTTTTAGTATGACCATGCTTCCCATAGTTAAAACAAGCTCTAGGAAATGGAGTATTTCCTTAATCCACTCTCAGTCCTGCCATTGCCTGTGCCAACAAAGTAGCTTTATGCAGATTACCTCCAATACCATCACAGGCCTTGATATAATCAACTAAATGTGCTTTCCCTCTGATAGGTCACAGAGCAGCTTGGCAATCAGGATTAGCATTGTCAAAAGCTAATAACTGCAACAGTATATCCTGAGCAGCCAAATCTGCAATCATCTTTTTAAGAGACTCCTGTAACCGAGCTATAAACTCAACGTATGGTTCTCTTGGTCCCTGTTTTATAGCACTAAAGGAAGGGTATTTTTCCCCACATGAAGTGATTTTTTTCCCAAGCTCTAATGCACACTCCTCTAAGCTGTTCTATGGCATCATCCTGCATGACGAATCGTGCGTCTAAACCAGCCCAGCCACCAACCCCCAGAAGTCGGTCTGCAGTTATATAAATGTGAGGTTAGGCCCGGGCATTGCAAGCAGCCTAAATGGAAGCTTCATCTGCCCACCAAGTTTTAAACTGTAAGAGCTGAGCAGGAGTTAGACAAGCTCGAGTAAGAGTATCCCGGTCAGTAGGAATCATCTGACTGGAAACAGTAACATTCTTTAACAGTCCCATTACAAAAGGAGAACCTGGTCCATACTGATTTATAGCTTGTTTTAATTCTTTGAGTAATTTAAAAGGAAAAGTCTCAAATGTAGCTGTAATATTTTCCTGTTGATCTAGGGGGTGTGTTTTAACAGGGAACTGCCAAGCCTCTAAATCATCCTCTTGTCTAGCTTGCTGAATTCCTGCCTGAATAGAACTAAGAGCGGTCACTCGAGGTACTGCTCGAACAGTCACTGGGACAACTACTTTTCATCCAGTGTCCTCCGGAAAAGAAAGATCTGGGAGGTCATTTTCTTCAAAATAATAAGGAGGGAGTGCAGAAGAGTAGAGATGAACCTCTCCTTCCTTTGCTGCTTTAGCTTTAGCTGGTAAATAAACATGCTCTGTAACCTCTTCTGTTACTTCGCTATACTCTTGTTCCTTCTCATCACCAGTGTGAAAAAGTTCCAAGGTGAAATGAACCAGACCCCACACCTGTCCCATGTTACCCTGACACTTCCGAGCTGCCCTTCTTACTCACCACTAGGATTGCTTTAAGAGTACTTGGGTGTCCTCCAGCTAGTTTTCCATTCCAACCATAACTCCGGAAACACTTCAACCTGGATTCAAGCCCCCAAGATGGACACCACTTGCCAAGAGCAGCTAGGTCAGGGAGACTCTAACCAGGTGGCACTAGAGGAATTAAAGACACACACACAGAAATATAGAGGTGTGAAGTGGGAAATCAGGGGTCTCACAGCCTTTAGAGCTGAGAGCCCTGAAGAGAGATTTACCCACATATTTATTAACAGCAAACCAGTCATTAGCACTGTTTCTATAGATATTAAATTAACTAAAAGTATCCCTTATGGGAAATGAAGGGATGGGCCGAATTAAAGGAATAGTTTGGGCTGGTTAACTGCAGCAGGAGCACGTCCTTAAGGCACAGATTGCTCATGCTATTGTTTGTGGCTTAAGAATGCCTTTAAGTGGTTTTCCACCCTGGGCGGGCCCAGGTGTTCCTTGCCCTCATTCCTGTAAACCCACAACCTTCCAGCAGGGACGTTAGAGTCATTATGAACATGTTACAGTGCTGCAGAGATTTTGTTTATGGCCAGTTTATGGCCAGATTTTGGGGGACTTGCTCCCAACAGAGTTCATGTCCTTGTAGGGCCATGGATGAAGCTGGAAACCATCATTCTGAGCAAGCTATTGCAAGGACAAAAAACCAAACACTGCATGTTCTCACTCATAGGTGGGAATTGAGCAATGAGAACACTAGGACACAGGAAGGGGAACATTACACACCGGGGCCTGTCAAGGGGTAGGGGGAGGAGGGAGGGACAGCATTAGGAGATATACCTAATCTAAATGACGAGTTAATGGGTGCCGCACACCAACATGGCACATGTATACATATGTAACAAACCCGCACATTGTGCACATGGACCCTAGAACTTAAAGTATAATTAAAAAAAGAAGTTAACTCTTTAATAGTCACTATCAACTGCATTTGCTAATTTGAGAAAAAGACACACATATAATTTACTAATTGACAGCAACTCTTTTGCTGCTTTTAGTGGGTAAAGAAAAGCAGTATTTAATTTACTTGACAATTCTAAAGAACTAGATACCACCAAAGGGCAAAACAGATGAAAACTAGATTCTACACTTATGTGGGATTACAAATAATGTATTAAATGCAAAATAATATGAGAGCGTTGAGGATTTTTTTTAATTATATAGAAATAAAGAATTTTTGGACTGTGTTAAGTCTCTGAATATATTCATGGTATTTATGTAAGGCATATATAATGTTAAGCAAACAATAAGCACACAGCAGGAAAGAGCTTTTTATTTCCAAAATAATTTGTTGGATTAAAAGTCTTACATATCTTAAAATATTTTCATTAAAATTTATTCAACTAAAATTTCATTTACATATGTAACACTTAGCAATATAAAAATAAGTCCAATTCCCACTGAATTATTTGTGAAGAGGAAATTTTAAACACACTCAAAAAACAATGACTCAGTTGTACCACCTGGAAATTATACATGTCAATAGAAGACTAGAATCTCCCAAACTCTTAATTGAGCCAAAATAAGTCAATTTTGAGGAAAGTCAGTATATAGTCCATAGTGATGGCACAAAGGAACAACAAGCAAAAGGTTTAAATCTTTTCTCTTTAAAGAGAGACCTCTCAAGAGTTCTTAGACTTTGGATCTTATACATTACCTTCGGCTATCTCTTTCTATGCTTCAGTCAGCCTCTTCTTTATCTATATTTTTTTTTTAGCTCCAACTGCCTGGACGATAATATTACTTCACTTCATTTTCCCCCACTCCCACCCCATCTGTTTATTAAAACTGGGGGAAAGTATTCAAGTATCTAGGAGGTGTCAGCTGTCACTGCCACAGTCATAGAGCAGTTGTAAATGTTGGCAAGGACCTGGCTGGCCTTGCAATAAAAAATCTGTCTTCTGCAAGGCATACAAGTGATATAAAAGTTGTACATCTAGACTGAATTGTCAATAGTGAAAGGCAAAAGTCAGGTTTAATGATAACATCAAAGGGTATATTACTTTTCTAGATAGCTTTGATTGGTTTCCCATGAGGCCAAATTTTAACAGATGTACAATTGATAACTTGTTTTGATAACTCTACTTTTGATTTATCGGTTGTGCTTTCCAGAGAGATTCCACATAACTAAGATTCTGGAGTCTTAAGGTGCTGGTACCCAAACATTCTTCTCGAGTATGATTGTGAATTAGCATAATTAGAGAGATGATTCCCATGTTCTGATATCAGCCTAGACATAATCATTCTGTAAGTTTACATTTTGCACATTTAAAGTTACCAAATATTTAATGTACATTATTTCCTATGTTCTTTGAAGATAGAGAAGACAGTGCAATATAGAAGGGGAAAAGCATTGAACAGCGCCATATGATACCCAGAGTTCACAAAATGTCATGTCATCACAGTAGAAATCTGGGTTTTTGGTAAAGTCTAGACCTGCTTTACAATCTGTAAAATAAAGCATTCAGTAAAAGATAACTAAGCTTCCATGCAGTTCTAATATTCTGCTTTTCAAGATAAGACAGACATTACTTTCATGGAGTGCATTTCATTGTTTCACACTAATAAAAGCAGAAGGCTCAGAGAGTTTAATTGATGTGGCCGAAAGTGTATATCTATTAATAGCAAATATCAACCTTAGCTTGATTCCAAGCATTTGCATAGTGCCTGCAGGAAGGTACAACCTATTCGCGGAACAAGTAAGAACATCATCAGCAGTGTCACTGGACCTTACATAGGGTTGCCAGAGTTAACTTCTAAAAATACAGGATGCCCAGTTAAACACACATTTCAGATAAACAGTAAATTGTTTAGTATGGCTCAGAATATGTGAGCCATATTATCTTTACATTATACTCTTCTTTGATTTTTACGATGCTTCAAAAAGTAAAAACTATTTATAGCTGGCAGTCATACAAAAATTGGCCACTTGCCAGATTTGGCCCACAAATCATAATTTGCCAATCTTTAGACCATTCTCCTTACTGAAAAAGTTCTTATGCCCACCTTTATGTTTTTCTTTCTACCAGTAAGTCTATCTCCTCAGTGACCCCTGAGTTAACTTTACCTGGCTCTGATTATTCCACCCCAAGTCCTCAACTTGCTTCAACTTTTATTATATTTATTTGCATTGAGAATTACATAGAATAATCTTTTCATATAGTTTTTCCCATGAAAGGATTGAAGGCTTGTGCAATTAATTTTACCTGAGCAAGTCTTATCTCTCAAAAATCTGGTAACAAGTCACATGACAGCCCTCACTGTCTTCTATTCTTCTATTCCACTTTTATAACTCCTCTAAATTTCTTAACACTTCCCCATGAGCACATGACAAATATTTGTCAAGTAATGATTTGTCTTTATTTCACAATATAATGGAAAATGAGAAAAGAACAGAAAAACTAATGAAGACTTTGTTCTGTGCTTATGAGAATATATATGTTTTTGATACACTCTATATAATCTATAATCTATGTGATACATAATTATTAGAATTATTGCCACATTAAAACAGAAAATAAAAACACCATAATCCATTTGGGTCAATCCCTGAGTAATTTTTTTTTTAACCTAACAAATGCAGATAAAAATAAACGTAGATTAAAAAACATATTTTTATTTAGTAATAAAATGTAACTTAAAATTAAAATCTACCTGAGTAGAATCCTACAGTAGAAGAGAGAATTGGGGACAGAGGAGAGAACTAGGGACTATAAAGGTAAAACCTACCTTTTTTACGAATGCAGTAAATAATGTGGGTGAGCAAGAGCATACAACATTCAGTATTTTAAAACTTGTACGTAAATCCTCTCCATCCATTAGCTGTAACCAGAGTCAGCTAATTAAAATGTGATAATTGCTTTATAGGCATTACTTACTCCAACCTTATTTCTCCTCTCCTGGTTTGAAGAAATAAATGAGGAGACTAGGTACAATTGACTCTAGACCAATTTAGATGGCCCTACTGGCTGTCAGACAAATGTCATTGTATTTTAAACATCTATATCTTTGTGTTTTATGTTTGGACTTGTACTGGATGTAGTTTACTTTTAAGGCTGAGACAGGTAGACTGTTGCATCAAAATACAACTGTTCCATGTTCATTCATCTGTTGATGAACAGTTAGGTTGCTCCCAAATATTGGCTATTTTGAACAGTGCTACAAAAACAAACAAACAAAAAAACACATGGGAGTGCAGATTTATCTTCGATATACTGAATTCCCATATTTCGGGTATATACCCAGCAGTGGGGTTGCTGGATCATATGGTAGTTATATTTTTAGTTTTCTGAGGAACCTCTAAACTATTCACCATAGAGGTTCACAATTCAGCTCATTTTCCCAAGATCTGCTTATACATGCAACCCTCTTAACATTTCTTCCTTCCTGTGGAAAGATATACCCACTTTCATTCAGAGATTTAATTTATTTTGAAAATCAATTTCATTTAACATGCAGCATGATCTCAATATTTAACAGCTGTGTTAACAGGAATTGGTATACTGAACAGTCCTGTTAAAGCTAGAAATCTGATGTCTTCTTTCTACAAAAAGTGAGAGAGTACAAAAATATACTGAGGTGTAAAATGTAATGAAGCTGAAAAGTAAAAGATTAAAAATCAATTAGCTGGCATCTAATGTCTGAGAGAATGACTTGCTGGAACAATATTTTGAATTTCTTTGGAAAAAAATCTTACTTCTTATTACGTATAATCCAGAAGTAGAATAATAGAGAGAGACAGGAGAATACTTCAGTCCAACAGGGTACCACATTTTTCATGGCACAAGGGAAAAACATAATGGGTAAGTCATCTCTCAGTATCCAGGCAGATGGGTTCCAGGACCAAAATTTGCAGATTTTCAAGTTCCGTCTATAAAATGGCCAAGCATTTTGCATATAACCTACACATATCCTTCTGCATACTTTAAAATCACCTTTTGATTACTTATAATATCTAAGGTAATGTAAATGCGACATAAATAGTTATGATAGTGTATTTTTTAATTCGTATTTTTTGTTGTTGTTTTTTCCAAATATATTTGATCCGCACTTGGTTGAATACTTGTATGTGAAACCAGGATATGGAGAGTTAACTCTATTACCAATCCCTGGATTATTTTCATTAATAGGTTTTTATTGCATGAATTATGATGCCAGAATTTGTACTAGTTACTAACAGACTAAAATACCGAGGACTTGGCAACCTCATTTGCAAAAAGTCAATCATGAGGACAGTGCTGGGTAGATCATGAATTCTGCAGGAAAGAGCAAAATGGCCTAATCAGCAGCATCTCTTCAGACAGGGACCTAGCCCACTGCCACAATGTGACACAGGACACCACATTGACAGTCTGGGGATATGCCGCCAAGGGAGAGTGACAAGTCACTATTCCATTTCCACATGAGTAAGGCCAGTTTCCAATTCTTTTGCAAAGAGCTGACAGACTTCATTATTGCAACAGGCTGCCCATCCACAAAGAAAATTGATGTGCACAAGGAAATTGCTATCGCTTTATGTAGTTTTGCTGTAAACAGGGAATGCTGATTTCTGCCACATAGAGGTGAGGACAGGATTGCCAAAGGTTGTCAGGGGAGGTGAGACTGATCTTTATGTAGTGAATACAGTAACTTTCTTTCATCTGAAGATTTAAAGAAAAAAGAAAGAAAGAAAAGAAAACCACCAAAATCATTTTCAGTTAATCCCTGAGTAAAATGCAAAATAGAACTTCAAAGGTAAGAGCTGTCTATTTGTGTTGGGTGATACTTTATATTGTGTCTGAAAAAGGTGGTCAGTTGCCAAAAGGTTTTATACCTCCCTGAAAGGTGTTACAAATCTTCCAACCTAAATAGTGGTTTACAGAATGCCTCTGAGATCTAAGTTAGCAGAACGTCACACCCTTTGTTGGAATTAACTGTCAATATCTTACATTGTGATTTACAGAGAACTGGCTGATTAAAGTAACTCCTGAAGTGCACACGATACAGTGAAACCAAGGAGAAAAGCAATGAGGAATGCTTTGTCAACTTGAAAATTTTATAGTTACAAAAAGTATATTGGAATGAAAAAGAATAATAATGTCAAATGCACACAGAAGGTTGGTGGTTTGCATGGAATCTAAAACAGGGAAGAGAAATGGATGAATGGGGATTTATAAATATGGTTCTGCATTATCCAGGAATAATGGTGTTCTGACTATAATCAGTTGCTACTGATTCACTGGGTAGAAAAAGCTTCTAGTGTGAATAAGGTACTTCACTGTGTTGGTTTTGCCCTGTGTTTCCTAGAGTACAAGCTATTTGATTCAAACCAAAAATCAAGCAAAAAAAAATTCATTATCTAGTAACTTTGGAAAACACCATATGCTATGTATTCCACTTATGGACTGATACTGGCAATGAACATTTTATGGGTTTCAGGAGTCTTTCTGACTTAGGAAAGTTAACTCTGTGTAGCCGAACATTTTTCAAACTTATTTAATCATGTAGGTACCCTGCCTCTGCCATACCCAATGGCTATTAGAGTTCTGTGGAAATGGTATCTATGGCACATGTCACAGATTAAAATATTCTTAATAAACCCACTCCTTTGCCATAATTCAATGCTTACCAAGCACCCCTGTGATTAGTAATGTGGTATTTGGTATGCTTCTCCCTATCTGCCAAGAAATGCCCACATAGCAGGCCAGTTTCAGATTTTAGGCTAGGTACATGTCCTACTCCATCTCCAGGGCCTCACTGACACCAGAGTAACTGCTGACATGGATTATGGAAACAACGGCCAGGTTCCTGAATTGGAGTTCCTGATTTTTTTTTTTTTTTTTTCAGATTTCCTGTCTCATCTCTGTTCAATCCTTTTGCTGTCCCCTTAGGAAAAACTGGGTACATTTAAAATGAGTTAGACAGTGATAAATTTTATCAATTCATTTTAGTAGTTAAAACACACACACACACACACACACACACACACACACAGCCTATTAAGAGATTATTTATGGCAAAGGAGGAAAGGAACAGGAGAAACAATAAAATCCATAGATGGCCTGTTTTAATTCTCTGGAGTTGATGATATGTCTTATTACAGCACTTCTCAACTACACATCTCAATCCACAAGCAGCAGCTATGCCACAGCTAATCGTAACCAGTAATAAAAATACAAGGGTGTGTGAATAATAGCCTCATGGTTAGACTCACTGGAGTAGGAATACACGTTTCTAAATGGCCAGACAGCAAAAGTTTTATCCTTTGTGGGGCCAAATTAAAATCAATGATATTATGTTGGTACCTCTATAACCATTTAAAATGTAATTAATTTTAAAATGTAAAATATATTATTTGTTCATGGCAATAAGAAACAAAAGCAAAAACAGAAGCTGGGTAAATCTATCCCACAGGCCTTAGTTTCTTCATCTGTAAAACAAAAATGAAAAGAATACCCTCCTACCTGATTAGATAGTTGTGAAGATGGCCTTGGTAACATGGGTAAGGCACCAGAGTCCTGCCTGACAATGAGTGCTCAATGAATGCTTACTATGATTTTTTTAAATAGAGCAATTCATATTCATCCAAAAATTAACATACCCTGGCATGCACTCCAATAGGATCTTTAAATGATAAAGTCAGGGTGGAGGTTGTGTTTAATCTTCAGAAAACCTTACGAACGTGATGAATATGTGAGCTTAATCTATCATGTGTGTTGCTCTACAAAAGCAGTAAGAGTGACTGACCTAGTAGATTAGGATAAGTGGCTTCTAATTATAGTCCTCTCCTACTTCCTATGAATGCAAGATGTCTAGTCACTTTGTGTCTCAGATTACTCACCCACAGAATAGAGTTGGCAATACTTTACCATTCAGGAAGTATGCGAGTAAAGTAAGCTATGAAGCGTAAAATATTATGGAAAAGAATTGCCAGATTCCAGACCATAACATAAAATTTAACTTAATTTGGATATTTCTCTGCTTACCCCAGGAGAGCTACTGAACTTTGTATTTGATCTGAGAAGGAAGTTCCAGGGAGCGAGACTGGAAATTGTCCATGATTGTGTTGTGAGCAAATCTTCAACTATGTATCTGTCTTTAGAATAGGCAGCAAAGCAAGAAAACCTCATTGAACATGCAGTTAGCTGTCTTGGAATTTTTAGAGTCTGAATACTGAACTGAGCCCAAATGTTTAAATGTTTATACCCCTTCCAACTTAAATTTTTTTTTTTTTTTTTTTTTTT
This sequence comes from Symphalangus syndactylus, assembly GCF_028878055.3. NCBI lineage: Eukaryota > Metazoa > Chordata > Mammalia > Primates > Hylobatidae > Symphalangus > Symphalangus syndactylus. Next base: position 84,040,149 of record NC_072436.2, read on the forward strand.
TGAGATGGAGTCTCGCTCTGTCACCCAGGCTGGTGTGCAGTGGCGCAATCTCGGCTCACTGCAAGCTCCGCCTCCCGGGTTCACGCCATTCTCCTGTCTCAGCCTCCCGAGTATCTGGGACTACAGGCGCCCGCCACCACGCCTGGCTAATTTTTTGTATTTTTAGTAGAGATGGGGTTTCATCGTGTTAGCCAGGATAATCTCGATCTCCTGACCTCGTGATCAGCCCACCTCGGCCTCCCAAAGTGCTGGGATTACAGGCGTGAGCCACCGCGCCCAGCTTAAAGTTTCTTTAAAATGATAATCAAAATCTATGAAAAAAAGATCCCATAACATCATAGTGAAACAAGATCGAACGTCGTTCATAGCTCTAAAACTTTAGAAATTCCTCAAAGACAGAAAGCAATTGAGATAAGATTGACAGAAAAAAAGAAGAGGGAAAAAATAAGATCTAAAACATTGGAGTCCCAATAAAGTATGAGAGAAATTCCAGGCCTAGAGTCCACAAATCCATGAAGAAGTCACAATAACAAGGTGAAGAATTACATTCAGCACAGCTGAGTCCATTGGGCTCACTCTTCATCAGCCTCCAGAGCAGATGAGAGAAGTGTCTGCCACCTGACTGATGCTCTGGAACTGCTGCCTAAAAGCCTGGGGATAGTCTGTTCTGGCGGGGCACACAGTATGTATGCGCACTGAAAGACAAGAGCAATGTCTAAAAACATGGAAGGAAGAGAAAGACTGGTGTCTTCTAAGGCTACAAATACTGTTCTCTGAAGCAGAAGTTCAGACATGGTAGAAAGACTAGGAACTAAAGAAGTAGTGCAATGGCCACAGGTAATATACAGCTTCTGGAGGGACCCTGGGCTCTTACACTAGGAAGAAAAATGAATCCCAGGAACACATGGGGCCCCATGCAACAATCATCCCCTCAATAAGCAGAAGCAGACCCCATAAAAATAGAAATATGAGAGAAAAGCTGAAACACAAAGAGATTACAGCTGGAACTTTCAAGGCCCATCAATTATGAGTTTCAGAAAATACAGACAAAATGGAAGAGAAGGAATAATAAAGAAGTAATAAGTTCAATTCCTAGAGTTGAATAAAAACCCAAGTCTGATGATTGAATATAGGATTAGTACAAAAGAAGCCAACTCCAAGGCACATCATTGTGAAGTTTCAGAAAATTAAATAGAAGAGAAAAAGTCAACAGCTTCCCAGGAGAAAAAAAAAATTTATCTACTGTCTCATGAGAATCGAACTGGCATCAGAACTTTTATCAGTAATAGAGTCAACAGAAACCTACAAAATCACATCTTCAAAGTTTTGGAAAATATAACTTAACACTTGTATTCAAGTGTAAGGACAAAGTAACATATTTGTAGATGCTTAAGGATTAGGATAATTTACTTAGACTTTTTGTGAACAAATTAATAAAGAACACCTTGGCAAAATAAAAACAAAAAGACTCCAAAAAAGAACAGTATGAGGATAAAAAAATGTTCAAAATGAAAAACTTGGCCTTGAAAAAGAAAATCACTGCAGGAAAGCTTATAGCTAAGCCAAAAAGTTACTTTTGAGATATATGTGAGAAAAAAATGAAAATAAAATCACAAAGGATTTCAATGTGAGAAAAGTAGTTGATGAACACAGATTTGGTTCTTAATGGTGATGCCTGGGGCCCTGTTCTTTTCCAGATTTTAGTCAGAATGCTAAGGTTGCATGAGTATAGCTCATGTTGATCAAAAAAACTCCTGCAATTTTCCAGATATTTTATGACAAATATAGTTAGGGCTAAATTAGTCCAACAGCATTTGCCTTGTAAATATAATTTTTAACTCCCCCTTTTCATTTGTTTCTCAAGACTTAGAACAAATGGTTTAATGTACTGTAAAGAATCCATGGTTTCATATAAGTACATGAAGAAATTTGAGTAATTAAGGAAGACTTCCTTTTATTTTCAGCAAATGAAATATATATATGGGAGAAGGGGGGTTATTATTGTGACTTGGTTTTGACATTTTTTCCCTCATAATGATATTTTAAATTCTGACTATTAAAAGAAAGACATAAGCATTATAGAATTTGAAAATGACAGAAAAGACTGAGGAAGAAAATTAAAATCAACCATAATCGTACCACACAAAATTATTATGTAATGTTTTTTTATCTTTTTATTGATATACCACACATATATATATAATATATATACAAAATTAGGATCTGTGTATCCATACAATTTTAACTCCATCATTTTTCACTAAACATCGTATCATTGTTTTTCTCCTTTTAAACTTTATTTAAAATTATTGTATGACTCCTAGTGTTCCATTTTTGTGTAGTCATTATTGAACTAGATCTCTATTACAGAAAATTTTTATTTTCATTATAAACAACACTGCAGAAAGCACCCTTTCCTTTGTTCATCCTAAACAAATACCATTTACACTTCTCAAACTGCTCTTACCAAGTCCCCAAGGAGCTAGCCTGCTGCCACTGCCACCTCCCAGCAACAACATACGAGGTGAAAAATTGCGCAGGGAGAATATCAAACGGTTCATTTTGAAATTGGAAATGCAATTACACAAGATGTGAAAAGGAACCAATATACAGGCTTTGTTTATTAAAGTAATCATTGATAATCAGATACTGGGAAAGCACCAGCAACTGTGATGGGCGGTTGAATATCAGCATGGACAATTCTGAGTAATCCTTATAATGGAAACAAACTTTGAGGGAGTTAGGAAAGGGAGATGTTGGATAAGTCATCCAAACAGCAATCATTTAAGATGAAAAATCATTGATATTTTATTTGAGAATAGATAACATTTCTTAAGGCAATCAGAATGATTTCCTAAAATCAGGCTTTAAATAATACTAACATAAATTAGCATTGCCTGAGCTCACACAATTCTGGACATCATTATGGAAAATTGATCATAGTCAAGAAAGCTGGCCCAGGATGAAATCTGCCTCCAGGTGGAATGCATTGTAGATCATCAGCATGCAGATAGCCTAGAGCTACTGTATAACCAATGTTGACAAATGGCCATACTGCATTTTAATTGAAGCTGTAGAAAGAAATCCATGTTCTAACAAATAGGGGCCTAAAGAAGTAGCCAGCACTGAAGACAATAATGACAAAGAAAGTAAAAGAGCAATCTCCAATGCACTCTGTAGATGAGAAAAAGTTTGCTTTAATTATTTGAAGTCCACAGTAGTTTATGACAGGTTTTCTCCAAAATGTATGTTGTTTGTTAGGTGTCTGGAGTATTTTACCCATTGAAGCTAAGCTGAAAACTGTGATAAAGTACCCATATCCAGATCTCAACTCGTACTCAACATACAAGTTACCTCAAGGTCAGTGTTGCATTTGGTGTGCTCATTATAGTAATAATTTCACCTTGGTCTGTTAAGAGCACAATTGTCCCATCTCCTGACAAAGACTTTCTCCTCAAACAAACTTGAGTTGGGCTCCTCCGAGTCCTGTTTTTAATTAGGCATCAATGTTGGGCTCTTGTCTTTGGCTTGCTTAGTCCAGTTTTGGCAGGAATCTTACTTAATTCAGTTTAGAAAAAAATCCCCCATGCTTGGTATGTGATCTCCCACTATATCTAATTAACTTCCTCATTCCCCACCCTTGATATCTTACCACTCTGGACTGACTTCAGCAAGAATGCTCCTAGCTTTGATGTTTCCCCTTAGCAATTTTCCACCTGCTGACTCCCACCCTGTTTCTTGGCTATAAACTACCACTTCTCCTCATATTAAGAGTTGAGTAGCATCTTTTCCTCTGCTACAAAACTTCCATTGTAGTTGCTCTCTTCTTGAATAAGTCTTTCTTATCATCTTTAATGAGTGTCATGAATAATTTTTTGTTTAACACCCCCACCTCAATCCAGAGAAATCCCAAGTCCTTGTACAAGCAATAGCCAGACCCATGTTCCCCTAAGAACTCTTTTCCTTTCCTTCTGAGGGCTCCAGAGGTTGGCCCACCTTCCTCCCTTTCCATGCATACTTGCAGTTTCTCCCACACGTGATTCCTTTTTTCCTAAATAATGAACTGATAAATGTTTAACAACAGGTTCTTCAGAACAAAAAAAAGTATCCATGTATATATACATGTACATGAAATCCTTTACTGATATAAAGGATATGTAGCACACAATTTATAAATAATGGTACAATTAAATAATACATTATACAAGTCCACATAACCAGTTGATGCTCTTAGAATTTTGGTTGATTTTTGCCAAATTCTTCTGTCTGTAGCCAACTTACTAATGCAATTGGCAGACAAGTGTAGTGCCAGCCTAAATGTTGGATGATATTTTCATTTACATCAACAAGTAACATAAAAGTGAAACAAAAAATATATATGTCAGAACATCACTCATTTGTCAATGATGAGTGACTTTTTTGCTATAAAGATGAATAGCAAATAGTTTTTAAATCCTGCAATAATTTCTGAATGTTTGTACTATTCAAAATGTAACAGATAAAAAACAAAACACACTTTTAATTTTAAATGCATTATCAAGAGTCCAACATCACTTTCTGAAGTTTAGACTAGAAGTTGGCAAACCTTAACTCATGGGCCACATAGGCAGCCTCCTGTTTTGGTAAAAAAAAAAAACACTTTTATTGATACATAGGTATAGAAAATTTTGCCAACTTCTGATCTAGACAATGAATAAAACAATAAATCAAGGCTCAATGTGCAGCATTTGCAGATTCCCGTGATGTGATGATGCTCACAACGGCCAATTTCAAGTTATTAACCTGACTGGAGTTTGGAGGAGGTACATAATAGCACCCTATTACACATTTCCACCAAACACATAAGAGAGACAGAAATCACCTTGATCATATAGGATATGTAGAATAAGGTAGTAGGATTACTACTACATTATGATGTGATGAGTTTTTAGTATTTATTATATTTGTTTTAGTATAATTGATTTAATTATAAGTTAATATTAATTTTTAAATGAAATGTAAATTAAATTAAATGGCCATATGGGATACTGGGGCACAAGACAATATGGCCTCGTGGACAGGACATGAGCTGTAATAATATGTGGACCCTCATACTTGACTCATGGTTGTAATGAGGATTAAATTGGATATGAATCTGAGTCAGCAGTATCATCTTCAAATACGAGAGGTGACACTGTCAAACAAAACAATTACTTAAGTTGTCTTTACTAGATATGCCTTTAGCACTGAGATGTAGTCCCTAAAGAAGTTTCCTGATCTAAAAGTTAATATTGTGAGCTTCTTACTTAATATACATTCCTAACATAGGACCTTTGATATGTAAATTGCTCATCCTCCCTTTGAGGATCATTATGAATGATCATGCCAGAACCCCTATGTGCAGACACGCCACTTGTCAGGTCCTGCAAAGCCTCTCCGAGATAGGTAGGAGAATTCCGGACACATGGTGTTTGTCACAAACAAATGTTTTACCATTTAAATATGAGACTTAAACACTCCTGAGTTAAGAACAGTAGGAAGTCAGTTACAAGGTGAGAAGTGGGAGGGATAACTCTAAAGAATCCATAAATAGTAATCATGGGGAGAATCACTAAGGGAAATATAAATATGTATTCATGCTAACCAATTCAAATGCTTATGTGAAGGATCTTCCCCGGTAATTGTGGCCTAAAATTAATGGAGGCAATGCTTTCTCTGAAAATATGCAAGAGTCACTTTTTTTTATTCATCTGGATACTGTGAGAATTGTATGAAATATTAATATATAGTTATATCACCTCATTAAGGGTATGTCACATAGTAGTGAGCTGAAAACTCATGGGCACCAAAAAAGGTAGCTCTCTCTAAAACACGCCCACTTCCAACTTCTTGAGGCTTGAAGAAACATCAAATGAATTGATTATTAGAGATAAGATTTAATATCCATATATCCCTCAGAAATTTAGCAAAAGTTGACATAGTAATTTGTAAAAGATGGATATAATCATACAAAGATGTAAAAGATATAATCATAGAAATCGCTAACAAATTCATTGCACGCCTAGTATCTGACAGCCCTCAAATGAACTCATTTGCTTAATCATCAGAAAATCCCATGATTTAGTTAGTTTACTGTACTGAAGTATCAACTAAACCAGAAAGGTAATGAACTTGCCCAGAGTACATAGCTGGTAAGCAATAGAGTCAGAATTTGATCCCAAACTGCCTCTTCATTTACATCAACAAGTAACATAAAAGTGAAACAAAAAATATATACGTCAGAACATCACTCATTTGTCAATGATGAGTGACTTTTTTGCTATAAAGATGAATAGCAAATAGTTTTTAAATCCTGCAATAATTTCTGAATGTTTGTACTATTCAAAACTTTGCCTCTCTCCAAACTCCCAAACTTAACCATATTTCATACAACCGCAAGGAGAAGATCTCCAAGCACAAAATGATGCAAAAAAAATAGGGGAGCTTAGTGGAGAAAAGCCTCTGGGCTTCCAAGACAAAGCCTCTCCACTTATATTATTACTTTCACTATGTGGTTGGGTCTTCGTAGGTTCTTCTTAGTCTTCTTTGACCCTTTCAAACTAACCAGCTAGACTATACTAAGCCATTTCTAAGAAGGCTGCTTTAGTGAAGCCAAGATAATAAGTAAGTATTGTTTACTGCTGACATTTCTTCTGATCAGATCAGACCTGCCATAGCTACTATATTGTCTAGGTACAGAAGCTCTTCAGTTCTGAAGAGACAGGAATGCATTTGGTGACTTAGTAATAATCAACAGTGCAAAAGCTACCCTCAGAGTGTAATTTGCTTGATTGTCCAGGCAATTCTCAACTGTATCTTCAGGAAATCATGGTGAGTCTTAGACTATGACCTTAGCTTGCTGGAGAAAAAGTAAGCTTTGTGCTTTATGGAATTAATACATAAAATGCCTTATTTATTTAAAAACATGATCCAATCTGATAAAATATGTTTTGGAATAAGTGCTCACAATGAAAGTTGGCTGCTCTCATTTTTCAAAGGGCTGAGGAGTGAAATTATTAAATCTAAGGAAAATGCCTCATGAGTCTTTGATGCTGACTCTCGGATTTGAAAAACATACGTGGAAAATGGAGAATATTATCAATATGCTTCCCTCTGACAGAAAGAAGAAACAGTGTCACCTATCTGACAGAGAGCATTTTAAATTGATATTTCATGACCTCATTTTAAACAGCTTCTATTATCTTTCCGTGTTGGAGCCCTGACTTCTAACAATGCAGCTGCTACATTTATTTATGTCAATGTGACCCTGTGGCTGAGAGATGAGTTTATATGGCATATCAACTTAACATTTGCATCCCCAGACACGTTATTAATAGTGAGTTCAACACAAATCATGATCAAGATTTGATAAGAAAAGAAATGTAACTCATTCTAGGTAGACTTAGTGAGTGAATCACATTTATTCAAATTTTCCAGGCTTATATAGGGCAAAATTGGAAAAAAAGAATAGTTCAAGGCTTTATTCTGCAGATCATAAAGACAAATGTAATGAAAAATCAAATGGGTATAAGCATATCAGTGACCAATTGGCCATTTAGAAGTCACATGAAATTGTCACCTCAGCTCTCTGAGTGAGGCCAAACAATATTGACGGTGTATCCTAATCCCAAATGCTTGGGTAAACAAATATGGAAAAAAGAGTCCCCAAAGTTCTTAAACTATAAAATAAGCATAATATTTAAAACATTACACACACACATAAAATACTGAATGTTTCCCATGCTAATAGCAAGAAATGCAAGAACCTATATATAAGGTTATTGATGATATAACTTACCTCAAAGAGAAGTGGAAGAAGTTTGGTTAGCTTGGAATAGTCTGTACATATACTTGCTTTGTTTAGCACCACAGGAGAGAATGTGAAGCCATTATAAGTGTCCAAACTGCTTAGAGAGTAAATGATGCTTTTCAAATGTTTAACGGTGTTGTCAGGTTGATTCATGCATTTAAGCCATAGAGGTATAGGTGCTTGTTGAATGAATGAATGAATTAAATTCAACTTACAGTACAGATATTGTCATGGAGTTTCAGAGCAGGAGGGGTGACAGAAGTGATCCCTCTACTCAGTAATATTATTGTAGAGCTCAGGGAAGAGATGAGGTACTTGAGAGAGCCCCCTGTTTTGTGACCCCACTCAGAAAGTATAGAAGCAAAGTCTACCTAACTTATTGCAATGTCCACCCAGTTTCTTTTGCATTACAGTAGCAGATGAGATTTTGAGGGATCATCTGCTCTGTTCTTTTATCTGAGGCTAACTCTAGCTATGATTTCAGCTCTACCACACAGCCACACATTAATTTAATAGGATATATTCGTGTAATGAAAAACAGAATGGGCTGGTTTTATAACTTCTAATCATCTTTTAAATTTTTTTACATGAAGCTTCCTTTTTATTTTATGTTAAAATTTGTGTTTGAATTATAGACATACAATTTCATTTAGGAGAAACCTCTTTTATTATAAGAAGTGTTTTGAATTCCTGGAGAAAGGTGGGCCTCGTTAATAGAAATTATAATGAATTTTAAAGAAAGATCCATTTATATTTTAGGTCTATATATTCCCAAAGCTGTTTCCTCTTCTTTTTCTTTACTTTTTCTCCATACAGTTGTCAGGAGATATTATTCCTATAAGAACCTAAATCAGGATGTTTAGGGGGAAGAAAACAGATTTCATCAATAATTATATAAATAAGGTGGGATTATGATTGATTTAAATTTAGGCCAGGAAGAGAGCAGGAACTAGATGTAGTGATTTATTTCTAAGAGCTGGTTCTAGGACCTTGAGTATCATCCAGGAAGCTCCATCTCCATCTCAAATCATTGCCCACATGATCAATTTGCTAGAAAGCTAAGTCTGTCACTCTCCATGGAGTTAACATTCAGGCTACCTAATTATAGTTATTGTAGCTTAGGTCCTTGCTGCTCAAAGTATGGTCAGGAACCAACAACATTATCATCACCTGAGACTTGTTAGAAAATAAGAGTCCCTGGTCCCACCACATTTACTGAATCGGAATCTGTATTTCAACAAGATTCACAATTAATTTACAAAAACAATAGTTTGAGAAGCACTGCTTTATCCTAAATTATTGAGAGAAAACTGAATCCATGTAAGACAAGTATTTATCACTTGTGCAGTTAACTGCATCTAAGAGGAAACCTGCTAAATAAACAAGAATAAATGACAATAAATGCAATGTGGTATCTTGAATTGGCCCTGAACAGAAAAAGAATATTGTGGAAAATTTGAATAAAATCTTGTGACAATGCTAAGTTCTTAGTTTTGGTCAATGTAACACGGTTGAGATATTAACATTAAGAGAAGTATACTGAAGAGTGTAGGGGATGTCCGCACAACCTTTAGAATTCATTTATAAATTTGAAATTTATAATCATTTCAAATTAAAAGTTTAAAAATATAGCTGTGTAGCAAACAACTACAAAAGCCTCAGTGGTGTACAACCCATAGCTTTTCCTGAACTCAGGGTTCAACTGATTTCAGTTGGGCCCAGCTTATGCCAGTTTGGCTCATTCAGGAGTCTGCAAACAGCTGCTAGGTAGTTATGGAGTTCTGTTGATAGCAGATTGACTCATTCACCTGTCTGGTGGGTGACTGTTGGCTTTTCTAGAATGGCCTTGTCTCAGGCAACAGGGACAACATGCAACTGTTCTTTATGTCTTTCATCATCCTTGCCATTTTATCATGGTCACAGCAGAGACCAATAATGGGCAAGTAAAAATACAGAGTTTGTTTCTATGCTAGGATTGTAATTATGGATCTTACAAAGCCTGCTGAATTCAAGTTATGGAAAATAGGCACTGTCTCTGTTTTCAGAGGAATTGCAAAATCGCATGGCAATGGATGTGGATGTATGGAAGTGTAAATAAAGGAAATGATCACTGCAATCTATCATATATGCTGACAATGTAGAAATTAACCATAATGTCTTCAAATTAGCATATCAGATCATGTATGCATTATAACTCCAATCTCATCCTCTAGTGCTGATCAAAATGAATTCAATGTTAATATCCTATCCCTATCTTTATTTTATCCTTTAAGATTATATTCAAATGAGAACTTACCTGATTTTATGATAATTGTTATATTATTATATACTTTCCTTCCTGAAAACAAAACTAAGAAGGAACTTGAACATAAAGCAAAAGCAAATAGAAGAAGTCGGATTCTATTTGAAAAATATAATTTTATGTCCTCTGCTTGCATTTATTTCTTCTTAATCCTACCTATGTAATTAAAAAAACAAAAAGATCAAAGTCTACATTTATATTATTTTAAATCTAATTTATTGAAATTCAGAATGAGTATAAATTTTATTTTTAAATATAATTTCAGAAAGTAGTGGGCCTCTCCTTTAAAAGAACTCCTGGAAGTTCCATCCACGAATTCCACACCCCCACCCTACACTTTGCCCTTATTTGTAATAAATAAATATGTATTTTTGTTTAGGTGTTGAAATTCAACAGACATTTATAATTGGTCTCTTACAGTTATGTCCTGAGAACATACCTTTGCTCTATTAAAATTGACTTTCATTTAAATGAACTTAGCAAGAGTTGCTTTGAAAAAGAACAGAAAGTTAATTTTCAGAAACTGTCACGCCAAGTCAGTTGATATTATGTAGATAAACTTTGAAGTAGAGCATGAATGGGATAAAAAGCAAACTAACCAAATCCTCCAAATTATTTATGTGTGTATCATTATGTCATCTTTGCTGGAGTCCAAAAATATACTAGAGTGTGGAAATTGATTTTATTAAATGTGCCATGCGGTTGGCTCAAAGTTTCTATTTATGTCAGATGTGACCTTGCTACCTGGTAAGAATATCGCAAAGTTATATGATTTACTATAATGAATAAAATATATATATATAAAAAATATATATTTACACAGTATATGCCTATACATAAACATCATATATGCACACATATAATGCTACTCTTCCAGTACAGTGATGAATTCAGGGAAATTTCACAATTTAGATAGACAGAGCAAAGTGGGATATTGTTTGTAATTCCTCCTTTCTTGGAAATTCAAAAGTTATATTCTGTAGGCATGTATTTCAGAAATGAACCTAAGTAATTCCCTTTTGCATCGGTAAAATTTCTGAGTACATATTGGCCCCCAAATGAAAACTATATAAAGCACACAAACAAATGTTTGTACCCATAAAAGAGGTTTGTACCCATAAAAAGAGGTTTGCACATAGGTATTAAAATTAGATGTATCAATTCAATTCACATTTATTACACAATAACCATGTGCCAAATATTCTAGGTTCTGGGAATAGAGAAATGATGAAGACCTATCTCTATTCTTTGGGAACCAACACATAGAAATAAGTGACATAAAAAACAAAAAATTAAAGGGTATGTGGGGAGTGGTAGGACAGGTCACTGTTACACAAGGCTGCAAACAAAAGACTTTCGAGGTTATATTTGAACTGAATCCCACTGAGTACAAGAAGACAGGCACAGAAATATCTGGATGGACAAAGATCTTTTCAGACATGGATCAGCACATTCAAGTTTTCTGAAGCACAAATGAGCATGATATACTGGAGGAACACAATGAGTGACAGTGTGGATGGAGCATAGTGAAGGCAATAGATCTTAGAACTAAAACTAAAGTTGTAGGCAGCAGGCAGGTCAATGTATCACGTAAGTCTTTATAAGACATTGTAAGGAGTTTTGATTTTAGGTTTATTGCCATGGGAGGCCACTGAAGGATTTAAAGCAAGATATGGCACAGTTTGACTTATTTTAGAGGACAAATAAATTTGAAAAGACAGAAAGACCAGAGAGTTGCATAGATATGTCACACTTTACCTCATTGCAGGAGAAAGTGTGTGATTAGATTAACATGTTAGAGAAGATTGCTGGTTAAAATAAGTGGTAGACTCACAAGTGTGTGTTTAGATAAGCAGTCACAGTTGACTAGAATAAAAACTATTTTTCTCCTATACAGATTTATAAAGTACTTTCCTACTTTAATTTAGAGTAAAGGGTTTTGAAATAAGAAAGCGGTAGCCTCAACATTTGGTACTCTTTGGTGTGTGAATTTCTATAATAGCAGTTATAGCACTAGTCTCCATTGTCTGGCAATAATCTGAATTTATATTTTATTGAACTGAATGTTTTATAGTTTAGAAACAAGTGCTAAACCATTTACAGAATGACTGAATGATCCATCACATTTCTTACCTTGCATATAATTTGTGGTGTCTAAAAAATGATTATTTTAGGTAATGTGAAAGAAGACTATTTATATAGGAATACCAAATAGTAACTACTAAAATGCTATGCTAAAAAATAAGTGAGACATTTGTAATTACAGAAATAGAAGTTATTAAAGCCTTGCTTACCAGAAATATCTGAGCCAAATGAGCATAATAGAGATTTTCTTTACATTCAAATTAAAAAAGACTACCAGTTTGGGTAAAAATATAGTGGCATCTTGTTCTTAAAATTCCCACTTCTACTGAACACTATACAATACGGGGAATGTGGATATAAAATTTATAACACTACCTTCTTTTACTGAAGCTAGCAGAGATAGATACACTGTAAGCTTTACATTGTATTTAATTACTTCAAAATGCAATCAAATGAAATAGAGCAAAGCTCAAGAAGTTGCAATGGTGTGTGGCAAGTAAAGGATAGCAGGGAAAAATAAGATGTTTGGAGGGGAGGTAACAACAGTAAAACTCAGAAATATAAGCAAAGATAGATTTTCAGAAGTAGAAGTCCCCACCTTGAAGAGGAAAGGATGAAGAAAATACACAGGAAGGGAAAAAAAAGGATAGACATAAGAAAAGTGAACCAAATTAAACAGGGCTCAAATTAAAAAGATAAAACATTGTACTGTGCCAAGGCAGAGATACAAGACTCAAAAATTGCACAGGAGTATAACAAATGGCAGGTCTCCACATGTCTAAAAGAATAGGGACAACTGTGGAAGGCAACATTGTTGACAAAGAGAATAGATCTAGGAGTCCTGGGGATGGCGGTAGGAGAAGAGGCATGGCTATAGACCAGGGTCATATTTTAATTAAACAACCTATTTTTCTTCCAAGAGAAGAAGAAAAGATCAGGATGCAAAATCGTGAAAATTACCCTGGACAGTCCAACATGCAAATCTACCATAAGCATTGTTTTAGGAAAAATCTAACTCATTCCAATCAAATAACAGAGAAAAAATTGTACCAAACATTGCTATTACATATAAAGATAAATAGTGAAAATTTTCCACAGTTAAACGAACTCATCAGTCAAATGTTGTCAAAAAGCAAATAAAAGTACCGGCAGGAAAAACAAACAAACAAAACAAAACCTTCATAATGCAATTGCAGCTATAAACACACACACACACACACAGCCAAAATACAAGAAGTCAAGAAGAAAATGAACAAACAAAAGGAGAAAATGGCCAACTAAAGGGGTGAAATCAGAAACTGTAAACTCAAAAAAGGTATGGAGGAAAAATATTTAGGAATAAAGGTTAACTCATCAAGTTAACAAGGGAGGCTGGAATCAAAGAAAGCACAGTAAGGGTCATAGTGGATAAACTTGAGAAACTGAAATAAAAAAAGAAAGAAGGAAAGGATAGGAAAAAAATTATTTCTATCAGGAGTGAGCAAACTATACCCTGTGGGCTAAATTCAGCTTGCAGCCTCTCTTTGTATGGTCTTATATCTAAATAACTTTTATTTATAATTTTCAATGTGTTTTTTAATTAAAAAAAAAAAGAGTAAAGGTGACAAAGACCATATGTGGCCTGGAAAACCTGATTTAGTATCTGGCCCTTTACAGAACATGTTTTCTGGCCCCTCACCTCTGCGATATTAAAGAAAATTAAAGCAGATCCAATGTGGATAGAATTGGAGCCCTTGAAGACTAAAACAACACAGCAGACTGGAACACCTACCTAAAAATGAAAATCAAATCTTCTAACGGAAAAATAACTTGAGTGATATTAATCTTTTCATAGTAACATTTCATGACAGAAGAAAGTGTAGTATAAATTCAAGATACTCAAGATATAGACTGTTAGTAAAGCATTTTATATTTACTTCTTATTCAAACATAAAGAATGTAGGCAATTAGTTTTGAGCATGCATAAGGTCAATAAATTTGGTTCCTATGGGCTTTTCTTAAAGAAACTGTTAACAATTTAATTTCAGGCCCCCCAAAGTGAAGAGAGAACATTTCAGCACAAATAATTCAAGACAAAAAGGAGAATAGTATATATGCATAAAACAAGAAATGGCAAGGGGAAAATAACTATAGACACAGAAGACATTTTTTTAAATTTTGGGACTACTTTGTACAGAAAATTTCCTGGAAAATATAAGAAACAAAAACATCCAAATAATTTTCCAAAAGAATTCTACTAAACTTTTGACAAGCAGATAGTTTTAAACATTATTTAAAATTATATAGAGTGTAGGAAAAAACAATGGCAACTATTAAATATGCTTAATGATTACACACACTCACATAAACACACACAAACTATACAGTGATGTCTCAAAATATATAATGTTCTTCCTTGCTCTTATCTACCTGAGCGGGAATAACTCTCACATAATCCTGACTTTTGAACTAACATATATACATGCACATATAAATGAGTTATGTAACTGTATTAAGAATTATTTATGTGTTTTCTTCTTATGAGTTCTTTGCAAAAATACTGAAGTGTTGGAAAAAAATGAGTACAGCAAAACATTAAAGAAATAATCCATTGAGAGCAAGCAGGATTTATTTCAGGCCTTTAAGGATGTGTAAATATATAGAAATATATTAACATAACTCATCTTTTAATTTATTAGATCTAAAGAGAAAATTATATTTTCCCCTCAAAAAAGTCAAAAGTAATTTTCTAAAGGTCAATTATAATTCTTGGTTTAAAAAACCAGAAATATATAAATAAAATTAAATAACTCATATCTCATATATAACTTATATACTCATAAGTAACTCACATATAACTCATACACATATATCTGTTTGTGTGTATTGGCTCAAAAGCCAGAATGGTGCCAGAGTTATTTCCCGCTAAGGTAGAGAAGAGCAAGGAAAATCATTATTGTCACTCTTACAACACTGCAGTGGAGTAATTAACCAGCCCAATTAGACATGATAAATGAATTCGAATTATAATAATTGTACAGGAGGAATTAAGAATGCCACTATTTGCAGATGATATGGCATTTGACAAGGGAAAATCAAGAGAAAGAAATATTACAATAAGAGAATTAAGTGATATAGAAGTATACAAAACTTATAGCCACAAATTGCATATATAGAGAGATAAATATAAAATATACTTCAATATTAACAACAAAAGAGATATGTAAGATACTCAGGGATAGCGATACTTAATATCCTAAAGATGTCAGTTTTACCTCAATTAATTTATTAGTGTTGTAATTCCAAATACGATAACAAAAGACGTGTCTTCTGAAATCATACAAGCTGATTTTTTCAACATTATTAAACTATAATTGAGGGGAAATAAACTACAAATATTTAAATTGCACAATTGGATGAATTCTGAAATACATATACATATGAAACCATCACTACCGTCAAGATATGCTTTTTTTCCAAAAGTGTCTTTGTATTCACTTGCAATTCATCTCTTCTAGTCCCCAATCCCAGAAAGCCATTAACTTTTTTTATACTTTTTACATATTTTAGAGTTTTAAATAAATGGAGTCATAGAGTTTATACTATTTTTGTCTAACTTTACCATAATTATTTTGAGATTCATACTTGTAAAATCTATCAATAGATCATCCATTTTCAATGCTGAGTAGTATTCCATTGTGTTGCTATATCATAATTTGTTTATCTGTTAACCTATTGATAGACATATTAATTACTTCCAGTTATTGGCTACTACAAATAGAGCTGCTATTAACATTTCTGTATAACTTTTTGGTGTAAACATACACTTTCATTTCCCTTGGGTAATACCTACGAAAGTAATGGCTGGATTGCATGGTAGATACATGCTTAACTTTTAAAGAGATTGATAAACAGATTTTCAATTCATTCTACATATCTACAACAGTGTATGAGAGTACCAGCCATTTCACATTCTCAACAGCACTTGCTACAGTTGATCGGTCTTCGGAATTTTGACCATTCTTGAGAGTGTGCAGTGACGTTTCAAAGTTATTTACATTTGCACTTCCCAAAATGTTTAATGATGTTGAGCATTTTTTCATGTGGTAATTTGTTATCACTTCTTTAGTAAGGAATCTCTTCTGATCTTCTGCCCATTTTTGTGTGTTCTTATTAAGTTGTAGAAATTCCTAATACAGTTTACAGAGCAGTCATTTGTCAGATATATGTTTTGCAAACATCTTCTCCCCAGTCTGTGGCTGACAATTTCATTCTCATTTTGAGCCATTTTGAAAAGCAAAATATTTTAATTTTATGAAGTCCAATTTACTATGGATTGTGCTTTGGATATTGTAGCTAATAAATCTTTGCCAACTCCTCCCATATGTTTATCTGGGACTTTTATACCTTTAGCTCTTAAATACAAGTAAATCTATGATCTATTTTGAGCGGTTTTAAAAATATAAAATAAAATATGTGTCGAGGTTTTGTTTTTCATGTGGTTATTCAATATTTCCTGCAAAAATTTGTTAAAATGGTATTTTCCCCACTGAGTTGCCTCAATATGCTTGTGAAAAATCAATTGATCATTTATTAGGTACTAATTATTATTAATATGCTTGGGTTTACTTTTGGAATCTCTGTTATGTCACACTGACATAGATATTTGTCTTTAGTGCCAATTTTTAAAGCAAAACCACAATATCCATATTATACTAGCTTTACAATAAGTCTGGAAGTCAGATGGTGTAAGTGCTCTTTGTTCTTCCTTTTCAAACGTTTTTGCCTATTCTGGTTCCTTTGTGTTTCCATACACATTTTAGAATCTAGTTAGCAAGTACTGCCATCCTCCCCAAACAAAAGCCTGCAGGGATTTTAGTTGGGATTACATTGAAACTATGAACTGATTTAGGGAGATTGATAGCTCAACAACGGTAAAACTTACAATCCAAGAACTTGATACATCTCACCATTTATATTCTCTTAAATTTCTCTTAGAAATATAGTTTTAATGTAAAGGTATTTAACATATATTGTCAAATTTTTCTCTCAAATTTTTGTATTTTTGAAGCTATTTTAAATAGAATTCTCTTTAAATTTCCATTTCTGCCTGTTTGTTGCTACTATATGGAAATATAAGCTTTTAATTTTCTGTTAATTTTTACATATTGATCTTATATCTTGCACCCTTGCTGAACTCACTAATTTTTTATCCTTTTTGTAGATTTCTTAGGTTTTGTATATGGATAATCATGTTATCTGAAAATAAAGACAGTTTTACTTTCTTTTTTCAAATATGTGTATTTTATTTTCTTAACTTTTTGCACTTGGTAAGACCTTCAATGCAGTATGGAATAAAAACTGGGGGAACAGACATTCTTACCTCATACCTCATCCTTACTGAAAAAGAGTGCATTCTTTCATCATTAAATATTATGTTAGTACAGATATTTTATAGATAAAGTTTATCATCAATTTAAGGAAGTTCCTATCACTAGTTTACTGAGAGTATTTACTAACATGAAGATGTGTTACATTTTATCAAAATTTTTTTTCTGTATCCATTAATATGATCATGATGTTTTCCTTATTTAGACTGCAAATATGGTGGATTACATTGCGTAATTCTTTTAGTATTGAACCAGTCTTTCATTTTTCACATCAACCTCATTTGATTAAAATGTATATTCTTTTCATTTATTACTAGATTTGATGTGCTAAGTTTTGTTAAGAAGTTTTGGGTCTATATTTATAAGGGATGTTGGTCAGTAGCATTCTGTTTTTTTAATGTCATTGTTTCTGTTTTCATGGTAATACTGGCTGCAAAGAAAGAATTGGGAAATGTTATTACCTTTGAATTTGCAGGAAGAGTTTGTATAAAATTGCTATTGTCTCTTCCTCCAGTGTTTGGTGAAATTGATCAGTGAAGGTACTTGGCTGGAAGTTTTCAGTGTGGAAATGTTTTGACTCAAATTCAGTTCTTATTAGAAGAATCTAGATCCGGGGCTTTTTGGGGTACCTATTTCTTCTTGAGTGACATTTTTGTAGATTGTGTCTTTCAGGAACTTTATTTAACCTAAGTTTTCAAATTGTCGATATAAATTTGTTTATAAATTGCTATTTTTATCCTTTTTAACTCTGTGGGATCTTTAGTGTTGTTCCCTCTCTCAGCTTGGTATCAGTAACATATCTTCACTCCTTTACCCTGGTCAACCTGGCTAAAGGTTTACTAAATTTGTTGATATCCTCAAAGAAAGCTTTCTCTGTCATTGATCTTTCTGTTTTTTATTTTTCCATTTTATTTCTTTCTGCTTTTATCATCATTTCCTTTCGCCTAGTTATTTTAGTTTAAATTGGCTTTTTTGACCCTAACATCTTAAGAAGGATACTTAGGTCACTGATGTGACACCCATCTTCTTCTGTACTACCTAAAGTGTTTAATACTATAAGTTTCCTTAGGCACTATATTAACTGCACTCCAAGAATTTTGTCTCATTTTAAATTTCATTCCATCCCAAATACTTTCTATTTTTGCTTTTGATTTTGTCTCTGACCCGTGTTATTATTTACAGATGTGTCCTCTTATTTTGTTTGGGGGTTTTCCAGGTATCTTTTACTTGCAGTAAAAGGTAGATACCTACACTGATCTGAACTGAGCCAAAGACTCAAAAATGTCCTTCTGAATGTCCCTCAAAAATGTCTCTCTCCCTCTATCTTTCCATGTGTGTGGTCTGTACTCTAAGGTATTCTGCTCCACAAATTCTAGTCATCTTGCTCCCACCGCCCGAACTTTTAATACTGTCTTCTCAACTCAGACATACTGCTAGACTCTGTATGGATACCCCTATCCTGAGCTATATTCGACCTGGAAATTCACTCCAGGAAATAAGCTGGAGCAAATCTAGGGCTCACTTTGTGTCTCCTGTCTCAAGGATTACTGTTCTGTACTGCTTGTTGGTCAACATCAGAAATCTGTTGTTTCATATATTTAGTAAAAGTTATTCATTGTTTCAAGTTCGGTTAATGAATCTAGTTCTTGTTACTCCATCATGGATGGAAGCAGAAATTTTTATCTATACAGGTTGATATATAAAATAAATATACAAGGACAGCTAGAAAAAAGAAGGAAATACCGAATGAAAAATATTCTAAAGAATGACTGACCCTGCTCTCTACACTAGTTTGTGTCACGAAAAAATATTCTGTGTGAATATGTGGGTGTGGGTGTGGGTGTGGTCAGAGGAATTCTTCAAGATTTAAAGAGATTTTAGGGGCATAACAGCAAAATGTGATATGTAGATTTGAATACCGGAGTGCAATCTAGGATATTTCAATATGGACTAGATATTTAAAAACTACTTAGAAATTATTTTAACTTGGTATTATAATGACAGTGTATGTGTATGTGTGTGTTTGTGTGTACATATATATATATATATATAAGAAATTTTCTCACTTTACAAGTCCATACAGAAGCATTTAGTAAGAATTTTATGTATTAATAGAAAGTTATAAAGAAAAGCACTGAAAGAAGAAAAATAAGAGCAATGACAGTGAACTAGCCTTATCAGATGTTAAGACATACTATTAGCCCTCAATAAATGAAATAATATCATTTTCCTTTTTCACGTTGGTAAAGCAATAAACAGACAATAGTTATTTTGGTATTAGAAACATATACTGTCAGTGTAAAATAGAACCAAGATTCCCTGGCTATCAGGAAACTGAGATGTATTCCAGATTCTGTCACTGAAGAGCTGAAATAATATAGAAGATTATATCTCAGGTCTTTAATTTTAATGTTAATTTTAGGTTCAGAGATACATATTCAATTTTGTTATATAGGTAAATATGTGTCACAGGGCTTTGGTATACAGATTATTTTGTCGCCCAGGCAATAAACATAGTAGCCAATAAGCAGTTTTTTAATCCTCATCCTCTTCCTGTCCTTCATCCTCAAGCAGGCCCTAGTGTCTATTGTTTCATTCTTTGTGTCCACATGTACTCAAAATTTAGCTCCCGCTTATAAGTGAGAACAAAGGCGACATTACCACTTACTCCACTGAGATACAAAAACAAGGAGACACTATTTTATGAACACCCCTATGCACAAAACCTAGAAAACCTGGAAGAAATGGATAAATACATTGACATATAGACTCTTCCAAGACTGAAGTAGGAGGAGATTGAATCCCTGAAATGACCAAAAAGAAGTTCTGAAACTGAATCAGAAATACAAAATCTAGCAAACAGAAAAGGCCCAGGACCAGATGGTTTCACAGCTTATTGCTACCAGACGTATAAGGAAGAGCTGCTATTATGCCTACTGAAACTATTCCAAAAAATTAAGGAGGAGGGACTCCGCTCTAACTCATTCTCTCAGGCCATCATCATCCTGATACCAAACCCTGGCGAGACACACACAAAGAAAAGAAAACTGCAGTCCAATATTATTAACGAACATAGATACAAAAATACGAAATACAGCAAAGCAAACTGAAACCAGAAGCACATCAACAAGCTAATCCACCATGATCAAGTAGGCTTTATCCCTGGGATGCAAGGTTGGTTTAACATATACAAATCAATAGATGTGATTGATCACATAAACACAACTAAAGACAAAGAACACATGATTATCTCAATACATGCAGAAAAGTCTTTAATAAAATTCAACATGTTTTCAAGCTAAAAATCCTCAGCAAACTAGGTATTGAAAGAACAAACCTCAAAATAATAATAGTTATCTATGGAAAAACCCACATCTATGAAAAACCCTTCATACTGAATGGGAAAAAGCTGGAAGCATTCTTCTTGAAAACCAGAAAAAGTTAAGAATACCCTCTCTCACCACTTTTATTCAGTATAGTAATGGAATTCTCACCCAAAGCAATCAGGCAAAAGAAAACAATAAAAGGCATCCAAATATGAAGACAGGACATCTATTTATTAGTTCTTTCAAAGAACCAGCTCCTGGATTCACTGATCTTTAGTATGGTTTTTGCTTCTCATTTTCCTTTGGTTCAGCTACTATTTTAGTTATTTGTTGTCTT
The DNA here is from genome assembly GCF_028878055.3 of Symphalangus syndactylus. Classification (NCBI taxonomy): domain Eukaryota; kingdom Metazoa; phylum Chordata; class Mammalia; order Primates; family Hylobatidae; genus Symphalangus; species Symphalangus syndactylus. The sequence continues at coordinate 84,061,396 of NC_072436.2, forward strand.
CTTCTAGTCTTGGGATTGGCTTTCTCTCATTACTCTACTTACTGTCATTGCAATGATAAATTGTTAATTTGAGATGATTCGAACTTTTTGATGTGGGTATTTAGTGCTATGATCTTCACTCTTACCACTGCTTTGGCTGTGTCTCAGAGTTTCTGGTATGTTGTATCTTTTTTCTCATTAGTTTCAAATAATTTCTTGATTTCTGCCTTAATTTCATTATTTACCCAGAATTTATTCAGGAGAAAGTTGTTTAATTTTCATGTAATTATCTGCTTTTGGATGATTTTCTTAGCAATAATTTCTACTTTTATGGCACTGTGTTCTGCGAGTATTGTTGGTATAGTTTCATTTTTTAAAAATTTGCTGAGGATTGTTTTATGCCCAATTGTGTGGTTGATTTTACATTATGTGCCATGTGCAGATGAAAAGAATGTATACTCTGTTGTTTTTGGTTGGAGAGTTCTGTAGATATCTATTAGGTCCAATTGCTCAAGTATTGAGTTCAGGTCCCAAATATCTTTGTTAGTTTCCTTCCTTAGTGATCGATCTAATAATGTCAGTGGAGTGTTGAAGTCTCTCACTATTATTGTGTGGTTAAGTCTCTTTGTAGATCTCTAAGAACTTTCAAAATGAATCTGTTGCTCCTGTGTTGGATGTATACATATTTAGAATATAGTTAAGTCCTCTTGTTCAATTGAGCCTTTTACCATTATGTAATGCCCTTCTTTGTCTTTTTTGATCTTTGTTGGTTTAAAATCTGTTTTGTCTGAAATTAGAATGGTAACCCATGAATTTGATGTTTTCCATTTGCTTGGTAGATTTTTCTCCATTCCCTTACTTGAGCCTATGGGTGTCATGGCATATGAGATGGGTATCTTGAAGACAGCACACTGTTGGGTTTTGCTTCTATCCAACTTGCACCTCTGTGGCTTTTAATTGGTTCATTTAGCCCATTTACATTCAATGTTAATATTGATATGTACAGATTTGATCCTCTCACCATGTTAATAGCTGCTTACTATGCAGACTTGTTTCTGTGGTTGCTTTGTAGTGGCTATGTACTTAAGTGTGTTTTTGTAGTGGCCGATAATGGTCTTTGCTTTACACACTTAGCACTCCCTTCAGGACTTCTTGTAAAGTAGGTCCAGTGTTAATGAATTCCCTTAGCATTTGCTTGTCTGAAAAGGATCTTATTTCTCCTTCACTTACGAAGCTTAGTTTGGCTGCCTATAAAATTATTGACTGGAAATACTTTTGCTTAAAGAATGATGAATATCAGCCCTCTATCCCTTCTAGCCTGTAGGGTTTCTGCTGACAGTTTTGCAGTTAGCCAGATGGGGTTCCCTTTGTCAGTGACCTGCCCCTTCTCTTTAGCTGCCTTTAACATTTTTTCTTACATTTCAACCTTGGAGAATCTAATGACTATGTGTACTGGGAATGGTTTTCTTGTGCAGTATTTTGCAGAGGTTCTCTGTATTTCCCAAATTTTAATGTTGGCCTCTCCAGCAAGGTTGGGGAGATTTTCATGGACAATATCTTGAAATATGTTTTCCAAGTTGTGTGGTTTCTCACCCTCTCTTTTAGGAAGGCCAATTAGTCATAGATTTGATCTTTTTACATGTAATCCCATATTTTTCAGAGGTGTTGGTCATTCTTCTTTATTGTTTTTTCTTTGTTTTGATTTAGTGATTTTTGACACCCAGTCTTCAAGCTCTGAGTATATCTCAGATCTTGCTGTGGAGGGTTGCAAAGCCCTAACCTTTTCAGAAGTTTAGCTTCACCTTTAATTCAAATGTGTATATTAGTGTTTCATCCCAAGCACTAGCCCAAAACTAAAATATTCTTTGCTCTATAAATCAAGTAAAATGACAGTGAGTCATGGACTCTACAGCCTGATGATGGGGATCAATATCTGGTTCCACCTAACAGGTCCTATGACTATTACTATTAGTTATAGACACCACAGGATGAGTTGAGACATTGTCGATATTAAGGACAACTTCAATATGTTGGATTCTCACCCAACATATTTCTATCACAAAGTAAGTAATACTATTTCCAAATCCATATATCATAGAATTATTCAACAGTTTTAGAGGCACTTACATCTATTTCTGCTATTTAGACTCACAGACAAAAAAAAGAATTAAAAATAGTTTCCTTTAAATATACAAATAGACTCTAGGTTACATAGCACCTCTCACATCATTGGTCTTCCAATTAGAAATAAATGCTCTTGTAGAAAGTAACCCAAAAAATCATGTAGTTCTAGCTATGATCAACATAAAACAGCATTGGCATCACTGCTCACAGATTGCACCAGAGCACAAATAACAAAGTATTTTCAATTTTTTAATCATCCAAAGGCATTAGTTTATTAAATCCATAATGAATCAATTTCAAAATAGATGCCTGCCACATTGGTGTTCTGGGCTATTGTTTAAATAAACCCATAGATTAAATTTCAATTCAGTGTTTATAATGTTTATAGTATTTATTCTTATTCTTGATTGAATTTCAACATCTGCAAAATCTGTTTTTCAACCCAGACCACTTATTTTTGAGACCTTCTAGATATCTCCCTTTTACAGCTCACATGGTTGTCAAAATCCAAATTCACCATATTTATCCACATGGCTGTTTGTTTCTCCTTTCCTATCTTACATAGAGAGGCATTGGCAGAAACTGAAAGACATCTGCAAACTTTACTCTTCTTCACTCCCCACTCCTAGTAGCACCAAGTCAGATTACTTTCAGCTCGTTTGTATGTCTACAACCGGTCCTCTTCTGAAGCATGAATTTTATAATCCCCGAAAACTATTATATTCTTCTTACTGGTTACCTATCTCCCTAAACAATCCATCCTCCACACTCCTGCCCTCACATTCTGGCCAGCAGCACATCGCTCCCACTGACTATAAGAGAAAGGTAGTTAGAATTTTGCCTTGTTTGTCTCATCTTTCTTTTTTTTTTTTTTTTTTTTTTGAGACGGAGTCTCGCTCTGTCACCCAGGCTGGAGTGCGATGGCGCGATCTCGGCTCACTGCAATCTCCGCCTCCCGGGTTCACGCCATTCTCCTGCCTCAGCCTCTCCGAGTAGCTGGGACTACAGGCGCCCGCCACCACGCCCGGCTAATTTTTTTGTATTTTTAGTAGAGACGGGGTTTCACCGTGGTCTCGATCTCCTGACCTCGTGATCCGCCCGCCTCGGCCTCCCAAAGTGCTGGGATTACAAGCGTGAGCCACCGCGCCCGGCCTGTTTGTCTCATCTTTCAAACAACCTGCATGTAGATCTAAAGCTCCAGAGGCAAATTCATGAGCTCCCTGAATGCCCATCACCTCCTCCTCCATTCAGCTTACACTTGTTACTCAACTTTAATATCGTCTTCATCTTGGAAACTTTCCGAGACATTTCTTCTCCTACCCAATTCCTCTAGCTAGAAGAGGGCAAAGGAGCCTACTTATATGCCTGTGGCACCCTGATGCTACTTCAATGCTAATGTTAAATTTTCATTGTTGGAAGCATTTGTTTTCTTTCTAATATGATCTATCTCTATGCAGGATTATTTTGTTTATTTTTAAATCCATATTGTCTAATTCAGGACTTGGTATATCATAAAGTTAAAATTTATTGTTCAATTAATTGAATGGGATATGAAATTGAAGAGTAAATATTAATTCTGAGATTAAAATTAACCTAAAATTCGAATGTTTTCCCTGCTCCATACCTTATTTATTTTGTACCAGTCACATGCCTGTTACTTTGGAAAAGAAAAATTTTACAGAAATATACATCAATCAGCATCATCCCAACTTACATACGAAAAGTCAAAAACTAAATTCATGAACCAGATGTTTATCTATTCAATGGCAAACATCTGGTTGTTTATATAATTAGCAGTGATTGGTTAATTTTGTTTTAATTTTTCATCAGGGTGTTTAGTAGCATGTAGAAACAACTTATATCTTTAATATAATAAAACATGTTTTATACACACATAAAAGAAACATATGCTTATATTAAGTAAAATATCAGCTGGCCTCATTGTCTTTTTATATTTTCACTTCTATAATTTTTTCTCTCAAGGTGTTTTACATAGAATACATCCACACCCTCTTTACACACCTATAAATTAGGTATTTTCAACCACATTTTACAAATGAGGAGGTTAGAGAAATCGTCCCAGGGCATAAAATAACATTGTGGAGAGCTATGGTTTGAAACCAGGTCTTTCTTATGACTTATGACAGTAATTCATTCCAGCACAGGCCACTGTTTAATATAGCATTTACTAACAAAGCATATATTAAATGTATTTTGTTATAATTTCATGATGATCTTGCAAATCTTTTATATTTTTAAATGCTCCATTTACACATTCCCTAAATAAAATATTCTCTAAAATGCAGTCTTATCATTGTTTCCACAGGACCTAAGGAGGCTTCTTGTCTATCAAGACATCATGATAAATCTGAAGAGCTAGAAAGATGACATTTTATAATAAATTGCAAGACAGGAAAGAGAGGAAGGAGGTAGTATTATACTCCAACAAATACTTTATTATTATATTAAAACACCAATACAGTTTTGCCCATCTGTTATTTAATTGAATATTAATTCCACATTATATACGAAATATGTGCAGAAAAGAGTTCTATGTCAAATAAACTTGTGAAATTCTGGATTTAGCAAAGATAAAGTTAATTTCACAAAGAATTTCTTCTAACTTGTAATATACTGAAGTATGCATTGTAAATTTGCAAGGAGTGGAGTATCATATGGAATTTCTGAAATGTTTGTGATCATGAAACCCTTTCACAAAGTATCCTATGTGACTCATGCTAATTGAATGCACTTTTTCAGTGAATAGGAATATTAACAGCTGTCAGATTCAATTTTACAACTAGTTTCCTTGGCATTCAACAAGACTTAGCTGCAAAAGCCCTGGAATTACACAAAGAACTTATCACAAAGTCCTATGATAAACATGTACTGATGATGTCACATATGTTATAAAAGCATAAGGTCCTTGAACAGAGGGAATATCTATAGGAAGTGTTAAATCAAAACTATGCTCATATTAAGCTATGATTCCTTTGAACTATTTGAACCATTCTGTGCTGGATCTGCTGCACACTAATCATCTCAGGGCAGTAGGATTATTTTATGGCCTAATGCAAATATTTTTTTAAAATCTAACCCTGTGATGTAGTATTACACCAGGTACTTTCAGCAAACAGAGTGAAACCTAACAAAGTGAGTGGAGAGAATATTAAGAAAATGAGAATTCTAAATTTGGAACTAAAATTATGTTTCCCAATCACTCGAAAGACTCTTTACTATTCTTCACTTGTCATTTGCCAATGCAGATTCCAAGTTCCTTAGGAAATTTTTAGAGAATATAGGATGGTCTTATTTTATGTTCCATATCCCCATGTTCCTTTCTTCTAACTCGTGACTAACTCCAACATTTCTGTTAATACAACAGACTAGATGAGATTAAGCTTTCCAGACTATCTTTCAGGTATTCAAGTTAATGGTATTTTTTAACATTTCCTATTTATTCACCCTACTTTAGAGTCTCTACAGAAAGCATATTTTTTAATCTACAAAGCATTCAAGAGTGAAGAATCTAGAGTCAGAAGACAGACTTAATTCTGATTCTATCCCTAACCATTGTAAAACTTGGAAAAGTTCCTCTGATATTTCCTTTTACTTACAATAGCTTATGTAACTCTAATTTATAGATTATCGCAAAGGTTAAAAATAAATCTTACAAAGCACAGTGCCCTGCAAAAACTCAATTATCAATAAACCCTATCCATTATGATATTGGTGACGATGTGACCAAATTAAATCAATAGTTCTTAAAGAAACACTGGATTAGTATCAGTGATTTACAACTATTAACATGTATTTTAAAATTCCCTGGTGTGCTTGTACCCTAGGCCTACAACTGCATGGACCCTGATTCAGTGGAGAGGAGTGGTCATTCTTCCAGGCAGCCCTCAGATAATGCTTTAAGAAATACTGAACCAGTGGACTCCAAATTCCATTGTACGCCCATCACATTATGATTTTGATGCTCTCTTTACCCTCCCATATGTTTAACCTTCTCCTTTACTTGTCTCGTCTTTCTCTCTGGCCTGGCAGACAGGAGGCTTGCAGTTTTGGAGGGGGTGGTAAGTGGACCAGTCAGGATAGCCCTAATGTCTGCCCTGGGAGCTACAGGTTATCAGAGTAACACCCCTTGACTCCCTCAGTCTTTAGCAGTGATTTCATCTTTTCGATTTTTAGAGTGTCTCTGGTTACTTGCTAAAAATGTATTCCTTTGAGTTTGACTTATAAATGGAGTACAAGAAAAAGTGAGCAAAAACCAATTTCCAATTGTAACAAAGCACTTGCCACAAAAGAAGCAAACCAAAACCCGAAGTGGGTTAAAATAGGAGCTTTCACATTAATTATTCAAAAGGCAAAAATTAAATTATCTATACACACACACAAAAAGAGAGCTTATTTCTGTATATGAGGTAAAACCCTGATTGATGGCTTTGCCTATAATGTTTACAGAATTGCTTCAATTCCTCAATTTCGCTTAAGTTATGATGTATCAGTCAAAGAAAACAGCACTTCACAAATTTTCCTGGAAAGTGAAAGCCCAGGTTTGTTTTCATTTTGCAAATAAACTCTTATCATAAATTTTCCTTCTTTTGACAAACTATCTTTTCTGTCAACTGCCTTTAAATTTTTATGAACTCATTTAGGAGCAACTATTTTCCCCTCTATGTACTGAGAGAAGGTAAAATGTAGACACTGACAAAATGGCTGCCTCAGGCAGAGGCCAGTACATGGAGTGTAAGACTTGCTTGTGGTTGCCTCCTGTGATTTGTTCTGTGAATCTCAGTTGGAGTCCAACTGTGAAAAGAGTGACAGAAACTCTGACCTTGCTTTTAAAAGCTACAAGGCAAATAGCCCCGCTGACCGGGGTAGTCACATGGCTTTTTCTGACTATCTCATATCAGTGCTCCACCCTGGAGGATGTTAGAGCCCAGTATGGGGAAGAGGCCTTCACTTTGCGAAGGAGAAAAACCAAAGCCTTAAAAAGAGCCATCTTTGAAAAACAGCCCCTTGAAGGATGAACTGCAATATCTTAATATTAGCATTTGTTATTATAAGTTATGATTTGTAATGCTTTGTCTCAGGTTCTGCATTGAGTAGTAAATGCCCCTGCTTTCCAAGGGATAGAGTGCCTCATAAAAGGAAACATTAATTGAGCAGGTCTTCAGGACCCAGTTATCCTACTGATAATTCCAAGGGGATGAACTATCATCATAGTACAAACATGGAATATAGGAAGCTTATCAAAATATTGTTTATATGACAGAAATTATTTCTGATCAAAGCCAGCTCCCAGAATAGAGTCAAATCACACAGCTATTCCTATCGACTATGTAAAGTAGTCTGGCAATGAGAGCTACAGGGTCTTTGTACCAATATTAGCTCAAATTGGGCCCATGTTTGACTCTAAAAGCCAGTTGCAACATACATTAAGAATTTCAGTATTAATGGTGTTTTTTCCTAAATAAAGCAGCTGTCAAGCTCTGCCCCATTGAATACATATACATCAAAGAAAGCAAGTTTTCTGGTAGAATGGTTGCTTTCTTCAATAAATCATCATTGTGTGACAAAACAATGTTTCCCTATTCACTTACCAAAATGAATTCACATGCTAATTTCAAATCTGTCAGAGCTCAGTGTTCACCACTGAGGTGTCAAATAGAAGTGATTTGTCAGTAGAAATCTTTTCTTTCTAAGTTTATTACATTTCAGGTGCATACTTTCTGTACTCCCTCACAACATCCTAGATTCTCCCTATGACTCAAATCAAAAGTTCTATATCTCCATCAAGCAAGAAAGTGAATTTCATGGTTATTACAAAGCCAATTTTAATTAATACTTCCTGAAATGGGCTTCATTTTTCTTTTATTTTTATGTCCGCTAAATATTTTTCAGACAACTCCAGTTTTAAACAACATACAGAACCTACGTTTATTTATAATAAAATATCTATTCTTATAATTAACTATCTGGTTTGAGGTTTGGCTAAGACATATTTCAAAATGTTATCTGGGGGCCGGGCTGATGTGCTAAGAGAAACATTTGTAAACAAAGAAGACTCCTGAACATTCCTTCTCACAGACTTTTACATAGACAATTCTGGCATTTTTACTTGACACATTTCAAACCAAATATTTAAAGCTCAAAGCTTCCTAAATTGAGAAAATTATTTAATTAAGGAGGCCAGAACACCGTTTAGTCCTTTCTTTGACTAAAAGTATTAATTTAAATTGACAGCATTCTTGTAGGAATAGACCTGGAGAGATATTGTGCTTCCTATTCCAGATGCTCAAGTCTCCTCTTAAAATATTCTTTACACTTGCATCAACTATTATGTTGGGCCAAAGTTATAAATATAAGCACTAGCTCTATCTGGTGTTCCTGAATGACCCACAGAGGGACAGATGGCAGTTAAAGGGATGGGGCTTCAGGAACAATCAGCAACGGGCACATGAAAAATGCTGAAATAATAGCATTCTCAATAGGTAAATGAAGTTTATATGCAAAAGCTCTAGAAAGAAATAAGGAAAAGCTGCCCAAATAGTTTTGGTAGGCTCTACTTGAAGGAACTAAAAACAAATCATATTTCTTAATACTTTTCCAATTTCAAAGGAAATGAACATTTGTTAGATAAACCTTTATCTTGATTAGGAAGAAAATCTTCAGGAACATAGGAAACCTCACAATCTAGAGCTTTGAAATGTACTTCCTGTAGAGACATATCTGAGTCAGTAACCATTAATCCATCTCTGACAAAAAGTTAAGAATCCACTTTACTAAGACCATATGTTTTCTATTAATGTCTGCATTTGGATGCCATTTTGTGAACTGCAGGGGGATGGAGCCAAGATGGCCGAATAGGAACAGTTCCAGTCTACAGCTCCCAGCGTGAGTGACACAGAAGATGAGTGATTTCTGCATTTCCAACTGAGGTACCGGGTTCATGTCACTGGGGAGTGTCAGAAAGTGGGTTCAGGATGCCATTTTGTAAGAAAGAATAAAGGCCATAGAGGCATAAAATAATGGAAAAATAATCCCAACTCAAGTTATAAGAAAATATTTTATAAAGCCTCATAGACAATTTGCATATGCACCCTAATACAATTAAATAAAATTAAAACTTATTTCCAAAGTTCAGCTGGAAATAAACTTAATATTTTACAATGGTGTGATGTACTTTTTTCTTTTAAGAAAATACAGGGGTCTACACATGTATAGTTAATAATGTAGCTTGCATAACATTGACAGCTGCATAAAATTGACCCAATTTCTGTCTTTTTAACACAAAGAAATGAGTCCTTACTTTCTATCATTGCAGAAGTCACTGACATAGGATTCCCTACACAAAGTTCGTAAGCTACTAATAGCCTTAATCAGTTGCTGAAGGTGTGTTATTACGAACTCATACTGATAATATTCAACAAAACATTTTTTATCAATACCCAGGACTATAATGTTTGGAGGAAAAAAATGTATATTTTATAGTTGATAAAACTGATCCAGAGACAGATTAAGTAACTTACTCAAGAAGCCACAATCAGTGAGTCACAGAAATAGAATTAAAATGCCTGTCACTTGATTTCAGGGCCAGACAGTGATAGACACACAACTCAAGATGAACAAGAAACGTTTAAGTATGAAAGAATGCGATGTTATCTGCCAAGCAATTACTCTTTGCAGAGTTATGTCATAAATTTCTATTTTCACTTGAAGATTTTCTCTTCTAAAAAAGTCTCTAAAATTCTATAAGTGGTATTATAAATTGAAATATCACAAACAACTTGATGTTTGGAAGAATAGAAATGTATTTTAAAAAATATAAGTATCTGTTAAGTAATAAGGCATATGCTTGGCTTGTTTCAGTTTAATTTGTTTTTGTACAAATGAAGAACTTTCTTTCACTTGTATTTATCCCTCCAGATTTTCTCTCAGATCTTGCCTCTAATATGCTACCACCCAGGCTATTAACAAACATTTGCTTAGTGATTCAAAGAAACTCAGTTTATCTTACATGTCTCAACATTTCAAGCTTTTATAATAAAGTGTCACACTACATAATTTTAGAAGCCCCTTCAACTTCAGAGATTGTAAATATAAATAATAATACCTAATATCTTACAGTACTTAACTACATTCCTGCTAGTCAGTAGGCTAGGAACTTTATAAGCATCATCCTATATAATCCACACAACAACTCCATGATGCAGAACCAGATATTATCCACTTTTATATAATGGAAAACTGAGGTGTAGGAGGTGTAGAAAGGTTTAGCAGCTTAGTCAAGAGAAAAGGAAGGGAGAAAACTGGAAGTCAAATTCAGGTCACCTGACACAAGACCCATATTCTTAATCATGATATGCCACTTGTCCCTATTGCGTTTCTATTGTGAAAATGGAGGTCCTAAAATAAGAAGGTTAAATATTTCTCCACGATTGCATTGCAGACTAATGCCTCACTATTAGAAATGTGATCTGCAGACCAGCACCATCAGCATCACCTGGGAGCTTGCCAGAAAAACAGAATATCAAACTCTACTCCAGAACTGCTATCCAGATTCTACATTTTAACAAGATGCACACATGATTCACATGTACTTAAAGTTTGTAAAACATGGTCTCAGAAAACATTTAAGAAAGAATACAGGCGTATAGGGAAGAACATGGCCACATATTACCTGATTTTAAGAAGTGAACAATATCATTCTTTAAAATGATTTTTTCCTTAGGCCTTTGAAGATCAGCTATATGCTGGGTAAACAACAAAATTGCCAGATGTGTGTATGGGTAAAATGAAAGCAGTCTGCAAAGCTTAAATCACATAATCAATAATCTAGGATTACTGTCAAACTAGACTGATTATCCTAGTGTTTGAGAATTATTTTTACCTTCAAGCTGTATCTACTACTCAAACAACTGAAAAATGGGCTGAAAATTTTATAAATTTCTATCCATTATCAACAATATTTAGTATAGAAAAGGTCAACATTTTAAAAATAGCCAATGAATATGTTTTGCTCATACCACTTAGGTTGTACTTTTCTCTTCCCATGTTCAAATGACATGGGTCTTAACTGCATAAAAAGGAATGTCTCATTAAATATAGAAATCTTGCTGTATTTATCAGTTTCTTTTGATTTCTATGGAGAATCTAGCAAGGGAATTATGCATATGATTTTACAAGTTTCAATGTTTAATATTGTACTATATTATTAGGCCAATGAAACACAAATTAAAATATTCAGATTTACTTTATATTAAATAAAACATACAGAAATCAAGTACATTTTTATTTTATTATCTGGAAAAACGTCAACCCAGATGCAAGGAAAATAAAATGTCTTAGGTATACCATTCTCATGGCAGTATATAAATTTTTCCTTCCCTTGAGAATTCCTGACTTAACTTAATTCTTATAAAAATTAGAGCTCCTTACACTTCAGGTGTGTTTTGTTTTATATTTTTAAGAAATTTCTCTAGTTCTCTTGATTGTAAACTTGATTCTAATTGAGGAGCAAAAGTACACTTTCCAGTCAGCTCAAATGCTGCAAGCCTGCCTGATCAATATTCCTCAAGCTGGTTTATTTGTGCCCTGGGCTGTTAAAACTTACTCTTTCATAGGAGTCAACCCTGAAAAATACAGTTCTTCTTAGTTCAGGTAACGTGTTTTGTGTGTTTGGCATAAGAATTAATGCTAAAAGGTCACTGAAGAAAATAATCAAAACGTAATGCCAAACTGATCTCTTATCCTTTCTTTCCTTACTGCCAGAGTGAAACATGCACATTACATGGAATCATGTGAGATAACATAGTGAGCATGAAGATAGCACTTATAATTTCATTACCTGCTACATATATACATATATATGTATACATATATTGTGTATACATCATGTATATGTAGATATACAAGGTTAGGTCATATTTGGCAATGAGATTACTTCAATAAACATTTTTATTTTTTGAGGAGTCTCGCTGTGTCGCCCAGGCTAGAGTGCAGTGGCGCAATCGCAACTCACTGCCAGCTCCGCCTCCTGGGTTCACGCCATTCTCCTGCCTCAGCCTCCCGAGTAGCTGGGACTACAGGCGCCCACACCACGCCCAGCTAATTTTTTGTATTTTCAGTAGAGACGGGGTTTCACCGTGTTAGCCAGGATAATCTCGATCTCCTGACCTGGCCCAGCTTGGCCTCCCAAAGTGCTGGGATTACAGGCATGAGCCACCGCGCCCGGCCTTCAATAAACATTTTTTTGCTCACTGCCAACAAATGTGTTATTGTTTCAGCATTTAAAGCACTTCACCTTTTACATATAATCATTGGGATTACTGAAAAAGAGGAGAAACTTAAACAATTAGCAAAAGTATAAATTTACAGCTAAATCATTATTTTCATAATTGTATTAGTTTGTTCTCACACTGCTACAAAGAACTGCCTGAGATAGGGTAATTTATAAAGGAAAGAGGATTAATTGGCTCACAGTGTGGCATGGCTTGGGAGGCCTCAGGAAACTTACAATCATGGTGGAAGGAGAAGCAGGCATGTCTTATGTGGCTGTAGGCCAGAGAGAGCATGTGAAAGAGGAATTGTCAAACACTTATAAAACCATCATCCTCTGCAAACTAATACAGGAACAGAAAACCAAACACCACCTGTTTTCACTCATAAGTAGGAGTTGAACAATGAGAGCACATGTACACAGGGAGTGGTACATCACACACCTGGGCCTTCAGGGAATCGGGGGCAAGGCGAGGGAGAATTAGGACAAATACCTAATGCATGTGGGGCTTAAAACCTAGATGATGGGTTGATAGGTGCAGCAAACCACCATGGCACATGTATACCTATGTAACAAACCTGCATGTTTGGCACATGTATCACAGAAATTAAAGTAAAATCATATATATTTTTTAAAATCAGATCTCACAAAAACTCACTCAATATTACAAGAACAGCATGGGGGAAACCGCCCCCTTGATCCAATCACCTCACACCAGCTTCCTCCCTTGACACATGGGGAATTTGGGGATTACAATTCAAGATGACATTTGGGTAGGAACACAGAGCTAAACCATATCAATAATATATCATACTATCACTAATTTAGATTTTGAACTTAGATTTATCTCTAAGTTATTCTGTAATATTTTAACAGTAGCAATCCATAAAAATTAGTTTAACTTTCACAATAGTTATTGATTCCTTATGAAAGTACTTCCCTAAACATTGGCTATATGCACAATATGTGTGTCTTATGCTGATGTATAACTAATACAGTTTAGAAAACAGAATGTAGTTCTGGGGCATATCCAGGGCATGTGAAGATTAAACTAGGTACTTATGAACTCAGGCAGCAGGCACGAAGTTAATGAAAATTAAATTGGAAATTGTTTAAGGTGTAATGATGGCTTCACAGATTGATTTTGTCCAGTGGACAGTAGTGTAAAGGATAGTTAAAGTCAGGAGGACAATGTATGAGGCAAATATTGGGTCAAGAATAAAGATCTTGGCCCTTCATTACAGAAAAGTTGGGAATAAAATATCAGAACCATGGATAGCTCTCTGGAGACACTTGTAACAGACCTTACTGAGGCAGACAGTTTTCAAAAATCAAGACCTACATTGCTGGTTACTCCTAAGGAGAAAATGTTCTGGCTTTCAAAAGACCATCTTCCTTGTATTTCAAGTTTTGTCACATTGTCATCAAGGCCCTCATAGTCCCTACATCAGAAAGACAATTAATTTTAAATAGCCTAATTGGCATCTCCACAATCATATGGGTTTACAAGATTCTTATGAAGCCTCTCAATCTTCTAAAATATGTGGCACATTTTTTGAAAGGCTCAAAATTATATGTTTATAATCAGTCCAATTATAGAACTATAATATCTGTAAGTTTCTGATTTTTTTCCCTTTGGGCTAAATATTTTAAAATATTCTCTGTCCAGGGGTACCTTGGTTTGGTTCCTCTCGCAAACCTCTATCAGCATCCCAAACTGAGGGGCACATAAAGAAGTATAAACTACTTCAAGTCTGTGCAGCAAAGAAGGCTAAGTGGAACCTCATCTCTGCCCCCCAGAGACTTTTGCTGCTTTTCTTCAAGTGTGATAATTGCTTTGAAATGGCAGCCTGTCTAGGAACTACACTTCCCAATTTATGTACATCTATGTGAGACTAATTAATATTTTTCTTAATGGAAGATAAAAAATAAAACGTATATATCTGTTCCTCTCCCAAGTAATTTAAAAATTGAATGTGTTTTTTTCTGTTCTCTTTTCTCATCTTCAGGACGAATGGAGAGGACTTGAAGCTCCTCGAAGAAGATAGATCTGTAAGATGTAAAGAGCTTAAATTTCTTCATCATATTATGCTAGACCATCTGACCAAAAATGTCTATATTTTCCTATAATGTAAGAAAAACATAATCTTTTATTGTGTTAAGCAACTGAGATCTAAGAATAGAAGACAGCATCACCTAATTTAATACAGTTTCTTTTCCATTCAGTACAGTGGTTCTTAACTAGGGGTAATTTTACCTCCCAGGGAATATTTGCCAATGTCTAGAGACACTTTTAGTTGTGGTAATTAGGGTACAGGATAATCGTGTGTATGACATGTAGTGAATAAAAATCAGGGATACTGCTAATCAGCTTACAATGCACAAGACAGTCCAGCCTCCATTCATCCAGTAAAGAATCAACCCATCCAAATGTCAATAGTGTCGCTGTAGGAACTCTGATTTCAGTATAAAGAAACAAATGGAAGAATAGAGAGTCCAGAAGAATATATAAGAAAAAAAGGTAAGGAATGTGAATGAATAAGCTGGCTAAATCTTTCTGTTTTTGAATTTGTTTCATCTTATCTGTGAAATAGGGAGATATTCAATACCAAAGATATGGCAAGATTAGATATATGTTTAATCTTAGGTTTGGTATTGAATATCTCATTAAGGATGTGTATTCCTTCTCCTCTGTTTCACTGCTGAAATTTACCATGTTTACCCTCATGTGTTCATCCTCTTACTTTACCACTAGTCTCAGATTTGAGTCTAAAAACAATGATGATCATTATGAGCAGCTCACAAGCAAGCCAGCCACTTCTAAAGCTTTCTTCATTGCTTGCCCATGTACTTTTCTCTGGGGCCCTGATCTGTTCTAGAAGCTCACAAAAGCCTTGTATCGCTGTAGATTAAAAAAAAAACAGCATGAAAAATAGGACAAGGTTAGGTCATGTTTAGTAAGTAGATTTCTTCAATAAAAATTTCTTGTTAACCGCCAACAATTGTGTTATTGTTTCAGCATTTAAAGCAGAGAATATGCAGGCAAAAATTCTGTAGGATTTGATATACGACTTTCAGATTTGTTTCACCAAACTTACATGACTTCTTTTTCAATGATATTAATTAATAAAGTGATCATATTGTTTATCTCTATTTTTATTTCCTTTGTTTAAAGTGGCATGATTGAACAGAAAATTACGTGACAAATCAGCTTAAAATCTAAAGTAAATAACTACGGTTTCATTATAAATAAATATAACATCTCTTTGACATTATGAAGACTGCCCACTCTCCCCTAGAGTTGTTTTGTGGCATTTTACATCAACCTTTAACAAGGAGTATTGGGTACCTTGACAGGAACTAAGAAATCTCCTAAAGGCATGATAAAGCAAGAAAATAGTAGCACCTTCAAGAGCTTTAATTCATTCCAAATAAATGTTCTGGACAAACAGGGTATTTTGTAGGATGCATTTTCTCAAGGTGCAGTACTCAAAAAAACTAAGCACTAAATTAAGTAGCTTGGATAAATCATAAAAGGGTGTATTGAACAAACAAGTCATTTTTTCCTCTATTCTCATTCATAAGTAATACATTCAGGTCAGAAAATTCAATAGAGAATAATTAGATGCTAATAGTGTATTCTCAATTGGATGCCAAATTGTTATTGTATAATTTCCGAACTTTTATCATTAAGTGGTCCCTGTTTTCTAGAACACAGAAACCAAAGTTCTTACCAATTTTAAGTCTCAGGATCTAGTGACTTTCTTAGTGATTTTGGAGGAAAATTCTGAGAGATAAAATTGAAAGAGATAAAATTATGTGATAAGAAGCATAAGTTATTAAGCTCTGGATATAAATGGGCATTTCCCTCAGGCTATGGGGTGGAGGTGGAAGTTATGTTATGACTAGGTTTGGACAGCAAAGTACTCTATGGCATACAAATAAGAGGGGACACCTATAAATTACAATAATAATTGTATTAGGCAATTATGGAGGTTGAAGCAGAGTGGTATGTTAGAGAGAGATTGGTGAATAAATTAATATGTGTTCAGGAATCCAGTATTGATATGAAACTCCAAGTATTTCAACTGCACATGATTTTTTTTTTATTGTCATTGCAGTTCCGGGAGAAAATGACGTCATTTCTTACACCTGCTATTTCTAGTTTAAGTACTGCAATGAGACCCTTATAACAACAAAATCTCTGCCAGAACCAAAACACACTGGACCAAAACAAAGGAGCAATCCAGGATCTCTTCCTAACTGTAGCAATAAAAATCATTTCTCCAAAGAATATAGTGTGTTTTGATTTTGAAAAAGTAACTTCAAGTCCTACTGCTTTATTAGCGGCCCTTATCTATTATGTTCCTCATCCTCAAAGGGATATTACTGAAAATAGAGACGTAGGTCGATAAGATACAGCTAGCTAGACAGATAAAATGTACAGGCAAATAAAATATTATATATGTTTACACAATAATTACATGTAAGTACATAATAGGTACTTGTGTAGTATAAGCCTTCTTAGATTTCTTTCTGCTTTCACACAGACTACTAAATTATAACTTAGTCATAATATTAACTTTTAGTTGATTTCAATTTTCTTTTTCCCTCAAGATAGCAGAGTAGGGGATTTTAGTATGCCTCTGCCAGTTGGAAGCAGCAAGATAGTGCATAAAGATCAACTCTCTGTGCTTTAATTCAAGAAAGAAAACAGGATTCCACTGAAATTGTGATGTACATTCCAGACCCCAAGGAGGAGTATGTGGTCCAACAGCCTCTGTGACAGAATCTGGCTGATAAAAATGAGTGAAGCCCCAGTACATAAAAGATGCAGGGAGCTTCCTTCTGTGACTCATCTTTCCACTGGGAATCCAAGGAACCCAGGCAAAGTGAGAGCACTTCATTTCTCCCAAGACCTGGAGCTAACGTAGGGAAAGGTTTGGAGGCATCGAGAGGAAAAGACACCAGGAAAAACTAGAGGCATGTTTGCAGACCTAGAACTGAGAGCAGGATGCCATTTTTAATCTGAATGTATACAAAGTCAGTCCTTCTTTGAGGAACCACCAGTGTAGCCATACAGGCATTTCCAACTCAGGCTAGAGATTGGAACATTTCTTCTGGAGCAGGGTAGGTACCTCCAAAGCCAGAATTGTGGAAAGCAACTCAGAAATAGGCATTAGGACTGCTCTTGTGCAGGAGGAGAGCTGCTGCGGCTGCACTTTCTTCTGGTAGGCAAGGTTTGCAGTCAAGGCCAGCTTGGTGACGTGGAACCAGTTTGCACGTGTCATTGCTGGGCACTCCAGCCTGATTCCCTGAGATAGTGGTACAGCAGGGATCACTCTGATCCACCCCAGGCAGAACTCCAGGCATTCAAAGCACTTACTCATATGGATTAGCAGCCTGACCTGCCCCACCCTTCCTGTGCAGAGATCTTGGTTCATTGAGGCCCTTTTCACTTCGTATCTAGGAAAACCTCCAAGCATTCAGAGCAACTTCTATCCTGGATCAGCAATCTAAGCTGCTCCACCCTACCTGGGCATAGATTGTGGTGCAGTATAGTCCTCTCCACTTTATGCTGAGGTATATCTCCAGGCATCCACAGCACTCAGTCAGCAGCCTGACCTGCCCAACCCTTCTATGCAGAGATCATGGTGCAGGGGGCCCTCTCCATTTCACATCCAAGCAGATCTCCATGTATTTGGAGCACCTGCTCACCTAGCATGGCATTCTGAACTGCTTCATCCTTTCTGCACAGAGATCACAATACAGCAGGACTCTTTCTGTTCCATGTCCAGAGATTGTGATACAGTGGGGCCATCTCCACTCAATGCCTAGGCAGATCTCCATGCAGTTAGAGCACCAGATCACCTGGATCAGGTCAAACCACCTTACTTCCTACAGCAGAGCACTCTGCACTCTACACCCAGGAATGTTTTTAGTCATCTGGAGAACTGCTCTCCTGGATTAGGTTTAGGCTGCCCCCTGCCCATGCAGGCCTCCCAGCTCCATGCCTAAGATCACCTCAGGATGCTTGGTGGCCAGCCACTGGATTTTCCCATGGTGCTGATGTTGTGCCTGTTATCAGGGGACCTGAAGCTGGGCCTGCCTGGTCTGGCTCTGTCCATCTTGCCTCCAACCCCCTGTGGCTAAGCAGCGAGCTGAAACCACTGTGCAATCCACAGATCAGCCCATTGTCCAAGGCAACAGAGAGCTTCTCCTGATAAATAAGGATCAAGTACATACCTAACCATGTTGGCTGCATCCAGTTCTTACCCTTAAGTGCCATCTACTGGCTTGTAGATCAAACCACACAACCCATGAAAAACCTACTGAAAGAAGTGCAGAGGGCTACATATGGAAGCAAAGCCAAAAGACCATACCCATCATTCTCTATAGACACACAACTTATGGAGGGGAAAAGGGGGGAAATCAAAAGAAAAATAAATAAACAATATTATAGTAGAGAAAAATTCCTACCCAAACGAAAATATTAGAAAAATTTAGAAGTGTCAGCATTTCCAAATTAGAAGAAACCAGCGAAAGAATTCTGCCACCATGAAAAATCAGAATGTATTATATGTATAATATATAAAATACAAAATGTATAATAGCAGTACCACAAAAGTATCACACTAGCTCTCCAGCAATGGCTTCTAACTAAAATGGAAGCTCAGAAATGACAGACAAAGATTTCAGAGCATGGGTTGCAAGGAAGCTCAAGAAGATCTAAAAAAAGGTTGAAAATTAACAAAAAGAAACTTCTAAACCAATCCAGGAAATAAAGGAAGAGACAAACATCTTAAAATAAATCAATCAGAGCTTTTGGAATTGAAAAAACAATTTCAAAATATAATTGAAAGCTTTACCAATAGATTGAACCAAGCAGCAGAAAGAATGTCAGAGCTTAAAGACTAGTCTTTCAAACTAATTCAGACAAAGACAAAGAAAAAAGAATCTTAAAAAATTAATGGGTTGGGCGCAGTGGCTCATGCCTGTAATCTCAGCACTTTGGGAGGCCGAAGAGGGCAAATAACAAGGTCAGGAGTTCAGGACCAGCCTGGCCAACATGGTGAAACCCCGTCTCTACCAAAAATACAAAAAATTAGCTGGGCATGGTGGCGGGTACCTGTAATCCCAACTACTAGGGAGGCCAAGGCAGGATAATTGCTTGAACCTGGAAGGCAGAGGTTGTAGTGAGGCGAGATAGCACCATTGCACTCCAGCCTGGGTGACGGTGTGAGACTCCATCTCACAAAAAAAAAAAAATGAAGTTTTTGAGAAATATGGGATTAGGTAAAGCATAATCCTCCTAGTTATTGGCATTTCTGAGATATAAAGAGAAAAATTAAACAACCTGGAAAACATATTTAAGGAAATAATTTCAGAAAATTTTTCTGATCTTGCTAGAAAGGTAGGCATTCAGATACAAGAAATCCAGGGAACATCTGTGAGATGCTATAGAAAATGAACCAAATCAAAGCATGTAGTCACCAGATTGTCCAAGGTCAATGCTAAAGAAAAAATCTTACAGGCAGAGAGAAAAGGACAGATGTCACAAAAAGGGAACCTTATTAGTCTAACAGCAGAATTTTCAGCAAAATTCTTACAAGCCAGGAGAGACTAGAGACCTTTCTTCAGCATTCCTAAAAAAAAAAAAAAAAAAAAAAAAGAAAGAAAGAAATTACAAGAATTTCATACTCTGCCAAATTTAAGCTTCATAAGCAAGGCAAAATAAAATATTTTCCAGACAAGCAAGTACTAAGGGAATTTGTTACCAGTAGACCAGCCTTACAGAGTACATAAATAACCTACAGAATGGGAGAAAATATTTGTAAAATATGCATATGACAAAGGCCTAAGATCCTAAATCTGAGGAACTTAAACAATTAAATGAGCAGAATAAATAACCTCATTAAAAATGGGCAAGGACATGAACACATGCTTTTCAAAAGAAGACATACAAGTGGCCAAAAAACGTGAATAAATGCTCATTATTAATTATCAGAGAAATATAAATCAAAACCATAACGAGATACCATCTCACACCAGTCAGAATGGCTATTATTAAAAAGTCAAGGCTGGGCGCAGTGGCTCATGCCTGTAATCCTAGCACTTTGGGGGGCTGAGGCAGGCATATCACCCGAGGTCAGGGGTTCAAGACTGGTCAGGCCAACATGGCAAAACCCTATCTTTACTAAAAATACAAAAATTAGCCAGGTGTGGTAGTGTGCACCTGTAATCCCAGCTACTCAGAAGGCTGAGGCAGGAGAATCACTTGAACCCAGGAGGCATATGTTGCAGTGAGCCAAGATCATGCCACTGCACTCCAGCCTGGCCAGGCGACAGAGCAAACTCTGTTTCAAATATAATAATAATAAAAGTCAAAAAAACAACAAATGCTGGTGAGCCTCTGAAGAAAAGGGAATGCTTATACACTGTTGGTGGGGATATAACTTAGTTTAACCACTGTGGAAAATAGTTTGGAGATATCTCAAGAAACTTAAACCAGAACCATCATTCGGCCCAGCAACCCCATTACTGGGTATCTATTCAAAAGAAAATAAATTGTTCTACTTAAAAGACACATGCACTAGTATATTGATCACAGCTCTATTCACAAGAGCAAAGACATGGAATCAACCTAGGGGCCTCTCAACAGTGGATTGAATAACGAAAACGTGGTACATATCCACCATGGAATACTAATCAACTATAAAAAAAAAAAAAAGATACCCTTGGCAGCAACATGGATGCAGCCAGAGGCTATTACCCTAAATGAATTAACGCAGGAACAGAAAGCCAAATACCACATATTCTCACTTACAATTGAGAACTAAATACTAGATGCTTATGGATGTAAAAAAGGCAACAATAGAATCTGGGTACTGCTAGAAGCATGAGGGAGGGCTGGGAGCAAGGGTTAAAAAACTGACATTTGGGTACTATATTGACTATCTGAGTGACAGTATCACCCATATCCCAAACCTCAGCATCACACAATATACCCATGGAACAAACCTGCACATGTACACCCTGAATCTAAAATAAAATTTGAAATAACTTAAAATAAATTTTAATAATGTCATTAACTCATCCCATTAAAAATTTTTGATTATGTGTTATGTCTCAGAGCTAATTCAAATATTTACAATTCAAAGATGCATAAGACATAGGCTTTGAAAAGCTCGTGGTTTAGTCAGTAATATGTATCACTATAAAACATTGTGGTAAATGCAAGATAGACATATAGACTAGGAAATCAGGAGTAAGAAAAGAGAGAAAATGATCAATTTTGCCTTGGTAAATCAAGCTTTACGGACCACGTTGAATGATCAGAAATTCCCCACTCAGATAAGAAAAAAAAGACCAGTGAAAGTAAGAGGAGCTTAGGGTAGAAATTTGTATAGTATTACTTTACTGCTGAAAGAAATCATGGGGAAGCAAGGGGAAAGGAAGTGGAGAGTAAGGCATTAAAGAACTGAGAGCAAAGAGGAGAGAGAGCGTTACTGAGTGGGCCACTGCTTGAAATCCAGCACAACTAATTTTGCTTGATATCAGACTGCCTTGAGAGGGCATATTTACTAGTCCATTTTATGAGAGTCTGTCTAGGTGAAGAAGGATTAAGAATTTATGCACCATATTTCACTTCCAATTCCACCCTGCGCATGCACAGGTGGCAAGTGAATCCTATGGCATTTAACACCTCACTGGCAACCAGCAGACCACAGTTGGAAAGGCAAGAGATGTAGAAAGCAAGCATGAGACAAGGTGCTATCATATAAAGTTAATGATGACAGCAGTCAGAGTAAAATAAGTGGCCATGGACCAAGGGCAGATGAAACCAAAAACAGTGGAGGTAGCATTTAGAATATGTCTCATGCAGAAAACTCTTTGCACCACTCAGATTCATTTGTGACCTCCCATTTTGTCCAACTCCCACGTTGCAAAATGGTTCTCCATTTTTTGTGAAATTTTTGTGCCCTCACTCCTCCAAAAGAGTAAAGTGTAAATCACAGAAACACAGTGTCTGAAAAAACTTTAGGCAGAAGGGTTAGTAAAACAAGCTGTGGTATTCACTGCTGCAACTTATCCACCATAAACCTCTATAAGAGAGGAGCCTGTTTTAGATATCCTGGCATCAGTATCAGCTTAGATGCTACAGTGAACTGTTTTTAAATGTCTGTGTAAACCTCCTTCCCAGGGTACTGTAACTCTGGCAAAAGTCACAGATCCCTTTGGGAACAAAACAAGGGAATATTTACCACATATATTTGTGATGATGCTGAGGACTTAGAGTCTCCTTCAACTGCTGGACCCTGGGTTAGCAAACTGATTTAAAATTGGAAACTGGCAGGACATGATATTCCATTTCAGTGGCTGATATCACAGTATTATTATTATTATTATTATTATTATTATTATTATTATTATTTTGACATGGAGTTTCACTTTTGTCACCCAGGTTGGAGTGCAATGGTGTGATCTTGGCTTACCGCAACCTCCGCCTCCCAGGTTGAAGTGATTCTCCTGCTTCAGCCTCCCAAGTAGCTGGAATTACAGGCACCCGCCACCACACCTGGCTGATTTTTTTTATTTTTAGTAGAGATGGGGTTTCACCACATTGGCCAGGCTGGTCTCTAACTCCTGACCTCAGGTGATCCACCTGCCTCACCCTCCCAAAGTGCTGGGATTACAGACATGAGCTACCATGCCTGGCTTCATTATTTTTTATTAAAAATAATAATAATAAACTTTAATGGCTTTCTATCTCACCCTTAAAACTATCATAATCTCTTAGCTTGTTTCACAGATTCCTATGGCTCAGGCATCCTGATTGCCATTCTGGCCTTGATGCCAATTATGGCAATTCCATTTCCCTTACATCTGACAAGGGAGTGCTACCACCCGGCCTCTGAATTCCTATAATCCATCATCCCCATTCATACTAAGGAATCTAGTTTGATGACATGATTTCCCACCCTCCTGACCTGCAGATAATAACCAAATTCAATCTTCTCAAATACAATACTGCATCTCTCCCCACTACTGACCAGTGTGTTCCCTATTACCTTATAAGAGAATGTGTGCTCTTTAGAAGCTTCCCAAAAGCCCATAAGATAGTGGCTTCTCTGGTCTTTCCAAGGAAGTTTACTCGGATTTTCTCATCTCTCTGAAACCTCTTATATCTGCCTCAGTTCTATACCTATTTTAGATAATCATCAGGCCTAAGCTTCAAAATTTATCACAGCAAACCATTAGTGTCACTTGCTTGCCAGGACATTGAGATCTGACTGATGAGTGAGGACCATCGATAAAGTTTATTGTGCAGTCTAATAAGCTGCTTCCTAGGTCTAACGTCTTCAAGATTTACTTATATACTGGTTCTTTGGGTTCCTGCCAATGCATATAGCTAGATCATGCCATTCATTTGATTGATATGATGCTTTCTCAAAGAACAGGAAACTTATTTCTCTGCTAAGCCTATACTGAAAAACTTATCCCTGGAAATTGTCCGAAAATGAATGAGGATTTATAGGAGCAAATGTCAAAAGGAATACATGTCATCCTATAAAGTACTTTTCAGGGTTGAGGTCAAACGGTTTCCAGGCAAGTGGAGGCTGATCTATTTTGGCAAAAGGGAAGGGACTACATATAATGGCCTTGAGTGTTCCAGAGAATTTGGGTATTACAGAATCTCAAGCTTGCTTTTACAAACGTCTCCAATTCAGTTTCAAGGATCCTTATTTATTATAGTCAGGGCTTTGAATTAATTGAATTAAATACATGAGACTTGTTGATCCTGTGAACTCAGTATTCCTTTGTAGCTTTGCCACCCTATAATCAGAGCCTGGGCATGATTTTCAGCACATAGATTAAGACTAACATAACCTGTATTTTTTTTTAGGTACTCAACAAATATTTATTGAATGAATGAATATATTCCTACCTCCTAAGACAAATCCGTATTTTAATGTTGTTTTTCCAATCAGATTATTATTATAATTCCTTTAGACCTGTTTATCATTTTAGAAGAGGAATATTCCCACTGAATTGCCTGGGGCATTTCCAGAGGCACCAAACAACTCAATAATTTCTCAAAAGTGAAGTTTGTCTCAACTGAAAGAGGCTATCCTTTTAAATTCTTCTAATAATATAAAAGTCATAGACACAACTTCAATCAAGAAGATGAAATTGAATTTGTGCAAGTTTTATGACGAAAGGCAAATCTCCAGGAGAATATCCTTCTTCTAACACTTGTGGGCTCAATATAAGAGGACAAATGGAAGCTCATACTATATGTCTCAATATTTAAAATTTATAAATTGAACTGGCAAACTATTTTGTACAGTCTATTCCACCCTTTTGCCTTGGTGAATATATGTTTTAATGCCCAGCTAATTCAGGTACAAGTTATAATTCTTGAATTTCTCACTCTGCTGGAAAATGGTACCATGAGAGATACCCAGCCCCTAGATCCCTGCTTGCTACATTCTCTTCACGCCTACAGTACTGTTTCACAGAGTGAGATTCTTAGCATACATGCACATACAATCTCCAGCCTACTCAGTCAAGCTCCACCCACAATGTTCACAATCAACAACTTCTTAATCATCCTTCAGTTTGGGGTTCTTTATACCAAAGGTGGACCCTACCCTCAGGAAGACGTATTCAGTGAAGAAGTTCATACAGGCCCTAAGTTGAGGAAGAAAATTCAAGAGTTCCAGTTAACAAGCAAATAGTCAAAAAGTGATGTTCAGGTTTCTGTGGAGAGGAGAATGGCTGGAGGAAATCCAAACCAGTGCCATGTAAAGAGTAGGGCCCAGGCAGGAAGACTCTCCAGCATGGATCTCAGTATGTTTCTGTTTGAGAGGAGGAATCATTACACATACATACATACACACACACACACACACACGTGTATATATATATATATATATCTTCATACCCACGGATACCTAACGAAGTAAGATGGTACTCCAACGTGTATTTTTTTAATCAGTCATAATAAAAGTAATAAGCACAGTCAAGAAAAGGTTGGATAAGAGTATAGAAAAGGCTAGAGACTAAGCAACAGGAGATTTGGGATCTAGTATTGGTATTTCTACCACTCTGATTCTTTTACTACATTAATTTGGGCCACCAAAAGTTTTACTATCTAAACAAATGAAGGGATTTGATTGAGCAATCTGAATCTTTTCTAGTTCTCAAATTCCATAGTTCATTTCAACTCATCCCTGCCACTAACAAAGCAACTAAAAGGCAATATTCTATATCTGGATTTATCTTTTTATATAAAAGGCAATAATAACATAACACCTTTGAAAACTAGTAAGTATGCTTTTATTGAGGTTGGGTAGATGTGTTTTCTAAGGAAGTATCAGGTTTCAGTTGAAAGTATACATTGAGAGATCTTCAATAAATGTAGACCAGCTGAGAATGAACAAACTCTAAGTAAATAAATGTAACTTGCTAAAAAAAAAAAACACTATGAATATTGTTTTAGCCAGGAGCTAAGAAATCAAATTTGTTAAGAAATGGAGGTCCCAGTTGAAATAATATTGGGAACAGAAAGGCAAGAAACTGCTTAATAATCAGTCTTGTCAGTGGCAACCACAGAAGCATGCTAGAACTTGTTATATTAATAAAATTGTTGCTCTTCCATGCCCAAGACTTGTCAAAGGCCACTCCCACCAATCTCAGATATCTCAGAACAGTAGGATAAGGCTGATATTCCTAAGAGATGCCCAGTGAAGTATAGAGCTAAAGCGCCAAGATTTTTAGCTTTTTTGTTTAAACAGACCTAGAATTCCAAACTTTGTTTATTGCTGTGTAGAAATATGAATTATCTCGTGGTTCAGATTACATAGCATCTAGTATTTAAGTGGACATAACTGCAGAATAAAGTCTATTCCTTTAATAAATTTGGCCTTGTGAAAAAATTAATAAATGATTACATTTTTATTTCTTTCATTTAATCATGAGCATTTGGAAACTTTTTCAGCACTGTACAAAGGAATTATATTGAAGAAGCATTTCTATATATGTTATGATTCTACTAGAGATTGATACATCCTCAAATCTAGTTTTCTCAAGGATTTTCATGAGATCTCAGCCTGTCTAATCACTTAAACTGCAAACTGAAATTCATATGTTTCCACGATTTATCTTAGAGTTGAGATCAACACTGGGCTGGGCATACAGGTATGTTAGATGGTCTTCCTTTTGTTTTTTTTTTTGTTTTTTTTTTGAGATGTAGTCTCTCTCACCCAGGCTGGAGTGCAGTGGCACGATCTCAGCCCACTGTAACCTCCGCCTCCTGGGTTCAAGTGATCCTCCCACCTCAGCCTCTCAAGTAGCTAGGACTACAGACATGCACCACTATGACCAGCTAATTTTGTATTTTTAGTAGAGATGGTGTTTCACCATCTTGGTCAGGCTGGTCTTGAACTCCTGACCCCAGTTGATCCACCCACCCCAGCCTCTCAAAGTGCTGGGATTACAGGCTGAGCTACCACGCCCAGCCGGTGTTCTTTCTAATGAATATTATTTATTCTAAATTTCTAAATCATTTAAAAATATTTCTTAATATTAAAATAACAATTTTAAAATCATAAACACAGAGACTGACTTAGGAACTAACCCAATGTCTCAGTAAAGATACCAAAGACTATGAACTAGGGATGACCTAGATTCTTATATCTCTCCTCTAACTGTCCCACTTTCTAAACATCCTTTTAATTACTGAAATTCATTCTAGTCACTAGGTATCAAATGTAATTCCCTTTGTTGACAATATGATTCACACTCACTACAATACACTGCAGTTGTGGCCAATTTTTTTTTTTTTTTTTAACCAGGAACTCTCCCCAAGTATTATCTCTGCCTTTTTTGATCAAAGAGGGTAAAAAGACCTTCAACAACTTTTTGGATTGAAATTTGAATTTCTAATTTTTATTTGTTTTATGTGTTCTCCTTTAAAGTGGTTACCTACACAGAGCTTTAAATTGTCCATTTTTATTCTGTTAAATATACTGTACTGCAAATGTACCCTAGAACTTAAAGTATAATAAAAAATATATATATTAAAAATTATGTTTCAAAATTAGGGTTTCCACTGGAAATTACCTTTTTAGCAAGGTCTATGGTTAAATATAGTCTCATCCATTGGTTTTTTAAAAAAATATTATGACATACTTAATTAATTCAAGATTGTTTTCTGTTTGATGTGATCAATTGTAAACTCAATCACTATAATGGTAAAATGGAAAGATGAGGTTTCTGGTGGAGTGAGATGGTCTGAAAATGAGTTAGGTTAAATAAAGAAGCAACCAAGAAATTGACTATCATAGGAGTAAACATTTAAATGAATTTCAAAATTTTCAGGAATAGCTTATGCAAACATAGCAACTACCACTTCCATGTTAGCATATTGCCTACTGATGTTTTTCTTTTAATATTTATAATAAAAAGTATGTGTTCCTCATATGCCATCATATATTGTAGATGTTAAGCTTATTGAAATTTCTTTTTTCTTCCTAAGAGAACTGTGATTTTTAAATATTTTATAGGAGATATGAAACATTAAGATTTCTCTTCCAACATTAGTCTTTGCAAGTGAGGTAACATCTATAGAATTTAATATTTAATGTATATTTGCAACATTTTGATTTATAATGTGTATTTTCTCTGCATGTTCAGCACTGTGGTACAATATGCTGCTGGTGGTAAGGATATTTGAAAACAATACAAATTTAATTAAGCATCCTCCTCAAGAATTATGGCAAAAAATGACTTTGAAACTTCAAAGTCTTTGAGAAAATAAAAGGAGTGATTCGTTTATGTCTACAGACGTAGGCTTAATTAACCATTGTGTGAAAGTATAGATCACACATTTAATTAAACACTTTAAATGACGTTAGAGATTTTAGCCATCAACCACCAACTAAAACTCAAAAGCAAAAACTGATACTACCTCATTTGCCATAAAACTGCTCAATACTAGACTAAAGATTCAGATCTTAAAATAAATTTAGCTTTCTTAAGTGTTATGTGTTGTTTTTCTTTTTTAGAACACATTTTAAATGCATATATATAATGTTAACCTGTAAAACTACAAAGAGAATATTCCATCTACTTATTCAGTTGACAAATATTTATTCACCACCAAGTAAATGAAAGGTGGTTGTATTATCTATTACTTAGTAGCAAATAACCAAAGACTTATCAGCTTTAAGCCACACACATTTATTATCTCTCAATTTCTGCGGATCAGGAATCCCGGCACGGCTTAGTTCAGTCCTCTGCCTCAGTGTCTCTCCCAAGTCTGCATTCAAGGCACTGACCAGAACTGGAGTCTCATCTAAGGCTTAACTGAGGAAGGATCTACTTGGAAGTTCACGTGGCTTTGAGCAGGATTCACATCTTCCTTTGCAAGCTGTCAGGTGAAATCCTTGGCAACTTGCTGGCTACCATTTTTCTTACCATGTGGGTCTCTTCATATGCCAGCTTGTTTCACTACAGCCAGCATGGGAGAGTCAGTAGAGAGTTTGCTAGTAAGATTAAAGTAACAACCTTCCATAATGTAATCAAGGAAATAACATTCCATCACCTTGGCCATATTCTGTTGGTTAGAAGCAAGTTATAGGTCCTATCCACAATCAAGGGGAGGATATTGAAATACCATGAGCCAGGGACCGCTTGGTCAGACAAGTGTTAAGTATCATGATGTAAGAGAGCAATCTGTAGTCTGTCCATGACAACACTGTTTCAGGGCTTGGAGATATAGTATTGAACAACACAAATGAAACACCTGTTCTTATGTCAAATATAAAATGCAATTAAAAATGCCATTGACCACGGTGAAACCCCCCCTCTACTAAAAACACAAAAAATTAGCCGGGCGTGCTGGTGGGCGCCTGTAGTCCCAGCTGCTCGGAGAGGCTGAGGCAGGAGAATGGCGTGAACCCGGGAGGCGGAGCTTGCAGTGAGCCGAGATCGCGCCACTGCACTCCAGCCTGGGTGACACAGCGAGACTCCGTCTCAAAAAAAAAAAAAAAAAAAAATGCCATTGACACATTGACAGCCTTTCCTTATCCTTTATCACTTTTGGTTGACAATAATTTTATAGATAATAACCCAGATGTCTGACTTTATATGATGAACTAAAGGGGTGGATAAAATTAACTATAATATTATTAAATGTATCCACACATGGAGTAATGAGGTTCTGCTTTAGCCTTGGAGCAATGGAAATGGAAATCAACTAGCAAACGCAAAAGATGCTGACTAGCTGCTCTTGGCAAACGGAAAATATAAAAGAGAGAGATGACAAGGATGGTTACAAAGTTTTCAGCCTCAGCAATTGGAGAATAATGATGTCTATAAACATGCCCTAAAATAACTTATTCTGGAAGAAAGACAATGAGCTTGTTTTAGACATAATAGGTTGAAGGTAGGATAAAAACTAAGAGAGGTAGAAAGTAAGTTTCAAAGAGAAACCAGATTTGCAGAAATAGAAAGCTGCCCTCCAAAAATAGTTCTGCTTTGGATGAGTGAAAAACTGCTCCATAAAACTTGAAGAATACGTAAAGGGGAATGATATTTCTTTAAAAAGAATAATGTGATTTGATGTGAGAAGAGATCTTGAGACCTCTTTTTGTATTCTGCTACTTTCCAGCTGTGCAGTGTCACTGCCAGCCCTCTTGGTATACATTTTCTTCCTTTATCTTCCCTAAATACTAAGTATGAGTCCAGCACCTTGGTTCAAGCTCTTAATTACAAATCATGAAACACAAGCAAGTTGCTTTACCCCTCTGTGTCTCAGAGTCTTCCTACAAACAGGAATAATCACACGTGTACCACCAACCTTACTGAGATCGTGTTAACACAAATGGTCTAATAATGTGAGTAGTTGTGATAAATTCAGGTGGGATTATAATATTTACTATCATTATAATTATTAAACATTCAAGTGACTACGCTATTGTTTCATATAGCTATTTATTTTTCACAAATGTTACAAATTATATTAGTTCTTTAATAGTTTCAAATTTGGCTCTTAAGAGAAACTTGAAGTTTCAATAGAAAAGACTATAGACATGCTAATTTGTAAGTATCATTGTATTTTGCAAATATTGGGAAGTGAGTATATTCAGTAAATATTTAATAATTTGATTGTATATAACACACTTGTTTTGTTTAATGTGTGCCTATCTCCACTATAATATATGCTTCATAAAGGCAGAGACTGCTTGCTGTTTGTTTTGTTCATTTTTGTATCTCTTCTACCTAGAGGACCATTTGGCAAATATTAAGCATTGAATAGCAATTTATGGAATAAATAAATGACTTAATTCATTATTTCATTTGTTTAAATTAGAGAGCCAAGGTAACCATACACTGGTTTAATTATTTTGATGAGTCAAGGAAAACTAATTTAATTTTGTTATTTAGAATATTTAATACATATAAACTCAGTCTAAAATGAGTAACACAATTTGGAAAGAAAGATGTTTGAATCACTAAGAGAAACATAGTGTTAGCAAGAACATTTTTAGTGCTCACAGGTGGTGGTATTTTTTATTTTTATAACTTAGCCTCTACAAACTTGCCTTACTTTTGCTTTGGGATATTTTGAAACTGCAGCAGACTGTAATGGACAGATAATTCCTGTGTAGTCTCTGTTAGTAATGGGCAAGATTTGCTCATATAATGCAGATACCTGCATTACACTTGCATCAGTTTGCACAGTTATTTGCATTCAGACTTGAAGCAGGCTGAGAGCAAAAGATATCCCAGAACAAGACTCAAAAACAGGGAAAAGTTTAATACCTTAAGTGAAAAGAAAATGAAAAGACATCAAATTCTATTCTAACTGCCAAAAGCATGTTACTTCCACCAAACAGAAGTAATGGGGAGAGAAAACAGGATAAAATAAAGAAGCTATGAAAAAATGTCCAATAGTAAAAGATTATTAGATAAAGTTTGAAAATCCCTAAAAACTTTTATCAAAGCAGTAACTATGTTTTACAGTGTTTCCTCTTCATGTATCATTACTTTGCCAATATAAACTTGAGTATAAGTTATCATAAATTAATTCTATCAACAAATATTTAATGAAGGCCTACTATGTAACAGATACTATGCTAAAGACACATTTTTCATTACAATCCTTGTTCCACATGGGATTATGCATTAACAATAAAAAAATTAATATACCAATATAATATGTGATTGGTTAATTTTTCAAAATTAATTTGCACAAAATGGAAGAGCCATTGGATTTTCAAATAGGTAACTGAAATAATTTTTTACAAGTCTATTATAAATGCATCTTAGCAGCCCTTTTTTTTGTCATGGCTACATTTCAAGCTTCCACTTAAATGAATTATATTGTTCTCAAGCAATACAGCGTCAGTACTTGACTTATTTGGCATGCCAAGAGGCAAGAAAATCAGGCTTCTTTGAAAGCAGAATTGCTGCATTCCTTTAGTTATCATTTTAAGAAATCAAGGGATAAAGTCGGAAGACACAGATTATGGAGTCCTCCCTGTAAAGTAGATGAAATAGTCCTCATCATTTAGTTTCAGTAATGAGACTGAGATTTGATGTAAGGAAAAGCCTGCACAATTGGGTCCTGGGGGATGTGGGAAGAAGAAAGAGAAAGAAAGGCAGGAGAGAAAATCGAGGCACATGTCCCAATTTCCTCCCTGCAGACTTTAGCTCAGAAAAGGAGCATCATGATGCAAGTTGCAGTGGCACCAAGGACACCAACTCTTCTTCTGAAATTATACAAAGAGAAAGCTTCACAGACACAGCTGAAAAAAGTAAATCTGGTGGTTCAGGATGGCCAGTCACTAGAAGGCATTGAGGTCCATGATCATGAGCCTGCAGATACCTACAAATTGCTGAGTCTCATTAAGGAACCTGCAGAAGAGATCCCAAGAGTGATCCCAAATGTCTTTGGGTAAGACAGCTCAGACTTCTGGCACTTGGCTGAAAGGGAACTACAGCCAGATCTAAGAGGGGTCTATAGACAAAATTTTAACTAAAGTGAAGCTGAGTCAGTAGGCTTTGGAAGAGATGGAAGAGCTTCAGCTATATTCTCCAGCCATGGATACCAGAAGGACAACCTGCAACCAGGAAGGAAGGAGGACATTGTGCCTAAGACTGAAGAAACCAGACAGTATTATTCCCAAGTTCTCTAAGTCTTACCTTCCCCCCGATTTCATGTACTATTTTACTCCCAAATATTCAGCTACCATCTTGGAAAGAAGCTTGTAAAAATAAACTAAAATCTGAAAGCCTTTCTTTCCTAGAAACACTGAGCAAAACCTGGAAGGACTGTATAAATTGTAGAAATAGATGAATGTGAAACAGGAAATCACTTAAAAGTCCCCTTCCAACTAAACTATAGATGATTATTGAGAGAAAAATAATATTAGTTATTGATAAAGAAACTATAGACTCCCTAAACATCTTAGGTATAATATGAGTTAAATTTTGAAATGTAGGTACAATACATGGGTTTTAGCTATCGAAACTAAAAATGCCAAGGGGTTGCCAGTTTTTTCTCTGCCAAGATAAACTTTAAGATAATATTTAAAGGAAATATTCTATTTTTGAAATATTTAACTAGCAGAAGAGAGCTTACCCCAAAGTGAAACTTAAGGACACACTTGATTTTATAGCAAGCATCTCAAAAAGATCCTTCCACTTTTCTCTCTTTGCCTACTCTTACCTTTGAGCCAAATTTGCAACCATCTCTACTAGCCACAGGGACAGAAATTATGTCCCCAGATTCAAGAATTGGATATTAATGGGAAAAAATGAAATAAGAATGATTGTGATTTTAATATATTCTGATCTCTGTTTTGAGTGATTCAAATAGAAGAGCACAAAAGCAAAGGTTATTTATGGAGTCCTTACTTGGTGCTCTACATTCTGTGTAGTGCATACATTATTTCATTTAATCTTCACAATTCACACCATCCCATAAGGTATTTATCTCCACTTTACAGGTGGAGATGCTTAGGATCTGTCTTATTCCATTCAGACTGCTATCACAAAATACCACAGAATGGGTAGCTTACAGATAACAGAAATTTACGTCTCAGAGTTCAGGAGCCTAGGAAGTCCAACATCCAGGCAGATTCAATATCTGATGAAAGTCAGCTTTCTGATTCATTGAGGGTGCCTTCTCTCTTTCCTCACATGGTGGAAGGGCAAGGTAGTTCTCTAGAGCCTGCTTTATAAAAGCACTGATTTCATTCATAAGGATTCTGCCCTCATGTCTAATCACATCCCGAAGGCTCCTCCTCCTAATACCATGACATTGGTAATGAGGTTTCAACGTATAAATTTTGGAAGGACAAAAACAGTCAGACCATAGCAGGATCAGAGAAGATTAATTGCTTATTTAAAAGTACTGGTATATTAAGTGGTAAAGTAGAGACAAAAATCCATGTCTATCTCATTCCAAAGCTTATAGCCTTCCCACTGATCCATTTGGTCTTGCAGAGTCGTTTAAAATCACAAATACCTTTAACAGGTAAATTTCCATAATTTCGTATTAGTAGTAACTTAGAAAAGTTTAGAGAAACACAATAAAATCAAAACTCTTGAAGTTATTATAGGGAGAGAATGCCAATGAGGGGAGAATTGTGCCACTAAAGAAAACCTGATATTATTTCAAAACCTTCCATAGTACTATCCCACCTATACTGCCTAGAACAATGCCAGAAACATAAGATAGTTTAGAACAGATATATTTTATATTTGAAATCTTTAACTAGCAGAAGAGAACTTACCCGAAAGTGAAACGAGAACACAATAAGATGTTCTCATTCTTACTTTGCCAGCTCCATACATTTTCCATGCAATTAACACTACCAGATTTTAGACATGATTGGGTTCCCTTTCCAGGTATGGTATCAACAAAACTGACACTAGTGCTAACACCAACCTTCCAGGTCCTACCCTTGGACCCTTGCCCATTTGCTTCTGCATTTCACCAGGTCAACATCTTCTGTGGCATGTATCTTCTCTCTACCCTCAGTCACCATGACAATAATTAGGATAATTAACTGCCTATTCATTTTGAATAGACACTGTGAAAATACTTCCCCTGGAAGACTTTAACCTCAAAAAATTTTATTCCCTCAAAAATTGCCATTTGTAAAGTTTTGAGCAGGATGCCTCCAAGACTGCAAGAAAAGTAAAAACATTAGGCTCAGACAACTAAGCTGATTAAAGGAGGCATAGAAACCAAGAAAGTTAAAAAAGTAAAGGAAATGTAAAGGTAGAGCTTACAGTAAACCCACAACAAGAACCTGAAAGTTTTCTTGGTAGAATATTTCTGATAAGACACAAGGCAGGAGAGAAATAGTGCTATAAGTTGTAAAGTACCAGAGACTTGCCTTCAATTCTTTCATCTTTCTTTGCAGTGACTCTTTCCTCCATTATTAAGCCAACCACATTCTCACATGCACACACTTCTAGGCACTTTGACTGCATCCAATTGTCCCAGGGCCTGGCTCAAACCACATCCTCTTGTACTTTACTCCAATAAACATTTAAGGCCTCCCAAGAGCATTTGTACAGTGAAGAGGTCCCTTTAAAAAGTCAAATGTTTTTATTATCCACATAGGTAAATCAGTTTTAGTGTAATTCTTGGTAATTTAAATTCAAAAAGAGATAGTGTGTGAGGTACAAATCAAGAGAAGACCAAATTACACTATTTGGTCAGGCAGCATCGAGTAAGAAATACTAGAACACAGGCTACAGAGCTAAATGAAATGAAGACCAAATCTTATCTTCAGCACTTACTGACTACATGGCTTTCAGCAACATCAATAAATGAGCAAAAATCTTCTGGCAGGTAGTTGGCAATTATATAATCTAGCAATAGTTATTATGCCCTGTGATTAAACAATATTATTAAGATATGTAACCATGTCTGACACACAGTTCTTGCTTCATAAATGTTAGCTGAGCCACAATTCACATTGCACTTCATCAACTCATAAGAGCATCCCTGGTATCTGATTAGTTAGAAAGAGAAAACGCGCCATTTGTACAAGATGACAAAGTAAGACTTTGTTCTTTTCTCTCTGTGGAAGAAATCTGATTAAATTTTTTATAAGATTCTCCATTTAGTGCTGCAGCGATAGAATTTCTTGTGAAAGCTAAATCCAAAAAAAGAATACAAAAATTCAAACACTAAACCCTCTTCTGCTACTGTTTTTAAAAGTGTCAACATAAGAAACTGAAAACATTAATTTTGTATAACCACATATGAAAGTCAGGTGGAGTGGAGAAAAACACATTTTTTCTCTAGTTATGATTTCACCATATCTAGTGGTTTTTTTAATCTTTTGAAGACAGAGTAGCACTCTAGAGTCATATTACTTAGTAGGACAATTTGTGAAGAGAAAGTTTGTATTCTTAGTAGTGGGAACAGCTGATAAATCTTCCACAGGCCTTGATATTGCTACCCACTGTCTAAGATATTGAAGGTGTGACAGGAGGGTTACAATCATGCTAAGCAGAAGGGAATTTCTTACCACATTTGATAAGATTCCTGATGAATATTCCAAACCATTTCATAGAAGTGGTCAGTTTGAATCAAATAAATAACTATATAACAACTATTTTTAAAATGTTATCAGAAGAGAGCAGTTTGCCTGGTTATGCCTCTAAGGAAAATAAATAAATAAATGAAAGAGAAGTGACATAACAGTCAGGCAGAAATGAAAGCCACAAGAGACAGAACTGAATCCTTCTGAGAAAACAAACCTCAGGTACCTACTAGCTTCAATAACAAAAGATGGTTGTATAATGAAAGGCGTTAAAAACTACAAAACTCACTGAAGAAGATAAAAATCCCCAAGATTTTTCATTTTATCATATTATTTATGTATTTTTTCTGTACAGTGGAAGAGGAATGTCACTTCTTAAGGAGTACAGATCCCAGGGCATCAAATGCATTAACCTTGTCTGGTAAGTACCTACAGTTTTCTTTCTTTTTTTTTTTTTTTTTTTAAACGGAGTCTCTCTGTCACCCAGGCTGGTGCATAGTGGCGCGATCTCGGCTCACCGCAATCTCCACCTCCCGGGTTCAAGCAATTCTCCTGCCTCAGCCTCCCAAGTAGCTGGGATTATAGGCATGTGCCACCACGCCCAGCTAATTTTTTTTGGTTGTTGTTGCATTTTTAGTAGAGACAGGGTTTCATTATATTTGCCAGGCTGGTCTCAAATTCTTGACTTTGTGATCCACCCACCTCGACCTCCCCAAGTGCTGGGATTACAGGCATGAGCCATGGACCCGGTCCCACAGTTTTCTTTAACGCCATAACTGTTTAACTATTCTACCTTCACTACTACTGTAAGCCTAATAACAATAATAATAATCAATGACCCAATACATCTAAAGACACAGACCTCAATCTTAACCCCAAAGCCTCTGTTTGCTTATTAGCCAGTTGGATGATATGAAATACCTTAAGACTTAATCCTCCCATCTTTGTCAAAAGTTCAACTTTCTCCTTTGCTGTTGCAGGTTCCTTTAATGGCATAAATCTATGGTTAGTCACAAATAATAATACTTGGGGTGTTATTATAGGCTAGAGACTAAAAGTATTTTTATTTATTTATTTTAGAGATATGGTCTCCCTCTGTTGGCTGACTGGAGTGAGTGTAGTGGCACAATCATAACTCACTCCAGTCTTGAACTCCTGGGCTCAGGGGATCCTCCTGCCTCAGCCTCCTGAAAAACTAGGACTACAGGCACTCACCACAACGCCTGGATGACGATGATGATGATGATGATTATTATTTGTAGAGACAGGGGAGACTTGCTCTGTTGCCCAGGCTGGTCTTGAACTCCTAGCCCCAGGCAATCCTCTTGCCTCAGCCTCCCAAAGTGCTGGATTACAGGTATGAGCCACTGTGCTCAGCAGACACTAAATATGTTTCAGGTAAATTATTATCAATGCTATTAGAGCTTTTATTTATAGATGGGGCTCAGAGAGATCATAGTATTTAAAAAGAATGACTATAGGCCGGGCGCGGTGGCTTACGCTTGTAATCCCAGCACGTTGGGAGGCCGAGGCGGGTGGATCACGAGGTCAGGAGATCGAGACCACGGTGAAACCCCGTCTCTACTAAAAAAAATACAAAAAATTAGCCGGGCGTGGTGGCGGGCGCCTGTAGTCCCAGCTACTCGGAGAGGCTGAGGCAGGAGAATGGCGTGAACTCGGGAGGCGGAGCTTGCAGTGAGCCGAGATTGCGCCACTGCACTCCAGCCTGGGCGACAGAGCGAGACTCCGTCTCAAAAAAAAAAAAAAAAAATGACTATAAATAATACCTGGAGCTCAACAGAGGATAGGATGACCTAGAGAGGGAAAGGAGTTAGCACAGTTCTAAATGTTTCTGGGCATGAGTGAGTGAAAGAGAGAGAAAGAGACAGAGAGAGAGAATGTGCACTGCACAATAAGAATAAGACCCATCAATCTATCAGGTTGGAGATAATCCCCTGTGTACCTATAGTGACCTCCTATATGTGTGTCGTATCACAGTATATACTTGTGTGATATGATAATCTGACTTCTTCAGAACTGTCAGTCTTCACACCTGGGAGGCCTGCTGATGGTCATGGAGCTCTTGAAGCTTCTCATTCTATCCCAGCATCAACACTTAAGGGAATCAACCACATAAGTAAGATTTGCCATTTCAAGCACTATTTTGTTTTTAACTAATGAGTTTGTGGCATTCTTCTTTTTAACTCCTCCATACCTTTTTAATTTTTTTGGACAGAAACAATTGTATATATTGTCTACAGCATGTTTATACACACATACATGCACATACACAAACACTGTGGAATGTCTAAATCTTTCTGATGCATTACATCAGAAAGTTGTTGTTTTTGTGGCGAGAACATGTAAAATCTACTCTCAGCACTTTTCAAGAATACAATATATTGTTATACCTGTAGTCACCATGTTATAAAATAGATCTCTTGAACTTATTCCTTCTAGCTAAAATTTTGTACATTACCTTTTTCTTAAAGTGACATAAACTTTGCATATATTTAGGGTGTACAACATGATGTTTTGATATATGTATACATTGTGGAATGGCTAAGTCAAGCTAATTGGAAAACGTTTATTTCACATACTTGTTTTTATGGTGAAAACACTGTATTATCTATTATCAGGCATACAATATATTTTCATTAACTGTAGTCTCCTACGTGTACAATAGATCTCTTGAACTTATTATTCCATTCTAACTGAAATTTTATATCATTTGACCAACATCTTCCTAATTCCCCTACCCTACCAGCCTCTGCTAACTACCACTCTACTCTCTACTTTTATAAGATTTAATTTTTTGGATTCCATTCGTAAGTGAGATCATGCTTCATTTGTTTCTGTGTCCGGCTTATTTCACTTACTATGATGTCTTTCAAGTTCATCCATCAAAAATGACATGTTTTTCTTCTTTTATGAGGCTAAATAGTATTCTATTGTGTATATATACACCACATTTTTTTAATATATTCTTCTGTTGAGAGGCATTTAGGTTGATTCCATATCTTGGCTATTTTTAATAAGGCTGCAAAGAACACGGAAAGGCAGATATACATTTGACATGCTGATTTCATATCCTTTGGATTAATATCCAGAAGTGGGATTGCTGGGTTATATCACAGTTCTATTTTTATTTTTTTTTGAGAAACCTCCATATTAGTTTACATATGACTATACCAATTTACATTCCCACCAGCAATGTATAAGGGTTTCCTTTTATTCACATTATCATCATTTGTTATCTTTTGACTTTTTGATAATTGCCATCTTAACAGGTACAAGTGAGGTGATATCTCATTGTGGTTTTAATTAGTATATCCCTAATAATTATGGTACTAGCACAATGTATTGTAGATCACTGAGGGATGTCAAACAATTTACGCCTTCCTTGAATTGATTCTCTCTGTTATACATTGTCTTTTGTGTGTGTGTTTATTTTGTAATTGCCTCTTCTCTCCATATCAGGCTGTGACATTTATTGTTACCTCTAGCAGTCATTGCAACTTGTTACATAAGTCCCTTATAGCTGAGAAAAAGAAAGACAATCAAACTTTCTAGAAGAATATGTTAAAGAAGTGTCAAAAAGACCTAATAGGAATCTGAAGACCTCCTCCTAAAATATAGTGTAGGGAATTTAATGTATGAATTTTGTGACATGATGCATAAAGCATGATGTAACTTAAATCTGAGATTATGCATGAGGCTGTAGAAAGCCTAAGATGAATTTGGCATTAGTTTGACAATATATTGATCAAAGCAATCTGTTTAAACATAGCAAAAAAAAAAATCCTGAGTTTTCACAAAGATGTCATTATTTCAGTGCATTCCAAAAATGTTTTTTTCCTTACTCTTTTCAGAATACTTCAACTGGTGAGAGGGGTGGCAGAATCTAGGAACCATCTAGGATTGGAGTAAGAGTGACCAAGTCAATTTGATGACTGTGCCCCTTCCAGGTAAATAGTAACCAGCAATCTAAATATGATTCACCCAGGAAGAAGAGTGAATTTGATTATTACCAAGATTATCACTAATATCAAAAGTGTATGTGGCAGGAGAAAGAGGAGTTTGGCAATGTCAAAAGGAAGGACTTAGCAGAAATAATCTTCATTTATGTATTTAGGTATTCATTCATTCAACTAAATATTTAAAACTTAGTGTATGCTGGGTACTCTTCTAGGTGCTGAAAATATTGTGGGGAAAAAAAATAAGCAAAGATCCCTTCCCTTGTGGAGCTTACAGTTGAAAGGACAATACCCAAAGATAAGATAAATGCATCCCATCTATGTTGCAACAGAACCCTACTTAACAGCTGAAGGTAGAAGGAAGACAGTCTAGCATCCCTGAAAGAACAGACAGAATCTAGGCCAGTTATCCAGAGGACAACACAGATGGCTTAGTTTGAGGCAGGGTTCTAATTCTAGAGCTGGACTAGAACATCTTGCTATCTATGTTAGATTTCTAAGGTTGTCATAACAAATTACCATAAACTTCTTGAATAAAAACAAAATTATTACCTCACAATTCTGGAGGCCAGAAGTCTGAAAGCAAGGCATCAGCAGGGACATGATTCTTCCAAAGTCTCTAGGGGAGAACCCATTTTGCCCTTTCCATCTTTTGGTGGCTCCTGGCATTCCTTGGATTATGACAGCATAAGACCAATCTCTTTCTCCATCTTTACAGACCATCCACTCTGCTCTTTGTATTGTTCTTCTGGGTATCTTCGATAAGAACAGTCAGCAATGAATCTAAGTTCCACCCAAAATCTAAGGTAATATCATCTGTAGATTCTTAATTTCATCAGCAAAGACCATTTTCACATAACGTCACAGTCATATGTACCGGTGGACACATCTTTTTGGAGACCACTATTCAATCTACAGCACTGTTTTAATGAAACTTCTTCTCTGTGATCCTAAAATTCTTTTCAAAGTTCTAATTGATCTCATTGCATTATCACTAACTGTTTATATTTCTGTCTTCTTCGTTAGTCTCAGCTCCTGAATGGTAGGGATGATATTTATTTATACATATATGTTTTATCCCCAGAGACTACCATATATATTCCTTGACATATATAGATGCTTAACATATTGTTGATACATCACTGTATTAATGAGTTTTCTCAACTTAAGTTCTTTATTTAGAGTCAAACAAACAAAATTTACTGTAGCTACTAGGAAAAGGAGGAAATCATTGTAACAAATTGGGTTAGGGTAGCTCGCAGAATCAAAGAAATAGCTAGAACTAGGTTCGGAAAGAAAAAAAAAAGAAAAAACGGAGCAGCCCCAGATATCCAAGTAGTGTGTAGTAGTGTGTGCCAGTGCATGATTTCTTCAGAGAGCTCTGCTAGAGCTGTGTTGTCCAGAGCAGAAACCAATACCAAATTGTGGCTATTTCAATTTTAATTTTAATTAACTGTAATAAATATAATTAAAAATTCAGTTCCTTAGTTATATTAGCTCTATTTCATGTTCTCAGTAGTCTCATGTGGCTAGTGGCTACCACATTAGGCAGCACAGGTATACGATATTTCTATGACTACAGAGCTATCTATTGGAAGATTTTGTGCTAGAATGAGGCAGTCTCTTAGATGAACCAGCTCCATTCATTTTTCTGTCCTATGTCATGACACCAAAGATTAAAATCCTGGAGAGAGTTTTGGCTGAGCCTGAGTTATGCATCTACCATTTTCCTAGGATTGTACATAATGTATCCATGGAAAGCACTACCCAGACTATACATAATGGAGAAGATATTATTTCCCCAAAGAGAAATTCAGTTCTAATAATAGAAGAAGCAGGAGTGGAATCTGGATCTGCAAAAACATACAAATGTATGCTCCGTATGCCTATCTTTGCATGTTCACACTGTAATTTTAGTGTGAGAATGAAGATGGCATTGCCAGATAGTCTTCATTTGTCAGTCAGCTAATTAGAACAGAAGGCAGCCTCT
The DNA here is from genome assembly GCF_028878055.3 of Symphalangus syndactylus. Taxonomy (NCBI): domain Eukaryota; kingdom Metazoa; phylum Chordata; class Mammalia; order Primates; family Hylobatidae; genus Symphalangus; species Symphalangus syndactylus. Next base: position 84,103,336 of record NC_072436.2, read on the forward strand.
TTATAACGTCCGTTCCCTGGACGGGCATCTGGGATGGGTTATACAGTGCTATTTGATGCTATGCCAAAAATCCTGGCAGGTAAGGAAGAAACAGAAAGAGCCCTGGAGCCATTTACCTGGTCTCTTAATGTCTGAATTATACTTTCTTTAAACCCAGCCTGATGTTAAAGAAATTAAATATTCTTATCAAGTTTGGGAAGGCTAACATTCCTGGCTTCAAAGGGTCACTTTTTATTATGCTTTAGCTTTCAGCTTCAGCAGGAAAGGGGAAGGAAAAAGAGCTTTTTGTCAGTACATAGCACCACCTATACATTCATTTTCACTACACAAACTGCCTTTGTTCAGTATTTCCAGTTTGATCTATGATTGCAGATGATATCTCACAGTTCCTTGTGGTCTGGTAGTAATGTGCATGCAGGGAAAAAATATCCAAACCTTAAATTGATTGCAACATGAATTTCACAGTCAACCTGCCAAGAATTTAACAGGCCTCTCTTTTCCAAGTTTTGGACAAGAAAAAGAAGTCATCTAAGGCATGAAAATAAGGAATAGAAATGGAGATTGGACTAGTAATTAAAAGCTCTACTCCCTAGTTCCAGCACTGAGACTAATTGTCCTTGTATAAAAAGAAATAGTTGGATTAGGTAATCTTCAGAACCGTTATGGCACCTAAAATCTCTCATTCTAATTGTGCTGGTACATGACCATACTCTGTCACCTCACTCAACTATGCCATTCTCCCTGAACCTCTCCTCTTTATTGGATTAATAGCACTAGAGTACTGTAGATGAAGGCAACTGACAAACAATTCTGATGAATTTACTTACATTTTGTTTGCTGTTTTTATCCCCCTTTCTCCAATAAGTTCTCCAGGCCCTTATTATTTCCCTGCCTCTGGAACTTCTTTTTTCCAGAACTAAAATTGAAAGCAGTTTGAAGTGCAGAGCTATTCCTTTATTTGCGTAGGCACAAACTCATTGAGGGAATTATTTTGGATGCCTTTAAGACAAGGTAAAAAGAAAATTAGTTCTAGGAAGAAGCAAGAGAGAGAAGGAAGACAACGTTTTCCTAGACTGGGAAAATGAAAACGGAGTTTTGTCTGTCAACAGATCTGTCCTACTTTCTTATATTTTTGAAGACAAGGGCATGACCTAACAGCACACTGAAGGGGGTCAGAAATTTAGGGAGCAGTATTACCAGACTGGCAAAATATTCCTATGTTTCTCTGTTCCTAGGCACAGAAGCAAGAAAGACAACCTGAAGGATTCATATGGGCTCAGACAAAGCAGCACCATGGTGGCAACCACATGGGACAATGTGTCTCTGATACAGCACAATTCCTTAAGAAGACCAAACAGACACTTGAGAGCAAGTTAGCCACATTTCCACTTCCAAGAAATTCCAGTGAATTTCTTCCACTCTGGAAGGGACAGTGATTCTTTTGGTTGGAATCAGCACGTATGCCATATAGGAGTTTGCTTTCCATAATGCAGGGCTTCTACCTGCATCACCATCAAAGAGCTTACAAAGTGTTTGACCCACTGACACAGAATCTCACATAACATCATATTAGACCAAAGAACATATTTTACAGCAGACACGGGCGGTGGGCATCTCACAATGAAATCCGCTAGTTCTATCACAAACCTCACCAACCAGAAACTGCTGTCCTGACATAGCAATAGAATGGCCTTTTGAAGGCACAGTTGCAAACCAGTTGAAGAATCAAACCTCATAAAGATGGGGTACCATCCTCCAGAATGCATTGTATACTCTAAATAGTACTTATCATATGGTGCCATGACTCCAACAGGTAGAATACATGGGTCCAGGATCACAGAGTGGCCCACTTGGGTAATTTGTACTTGTCTTTCTTGTAAATCTTTTTTGCTGCTACTTTAGAGCAGGTGTCCCATTGAATTTTAAGATAAGGCTGCTACCCAGGCACTATGAGATCCACATTATGCCAAAGGTCCAGCAGACAAGAAGAGTCACTATTCAGGAAAAGTTTATTGACCCTGATCAACAGAGGAAATAAGGCTGTTGTTATGCAATGGGGGAAGGGGAAATATATTTGGCACGCAGGTGACCCACTTAGGTAATTACTTGAGGATATTACTTATGAAGTTAAGCTGCAGGAGCGGAATCTGTAGTTATCCCAATAACCTTCTTTTTATAATTTTTTAGAGGAAAAGAGGTATATCAATATCCTAGAGTAGCTCTTACCATATTTTGTGAAGAAGAAGAATTAACTATAGTGGACACAGCATTGCAACCACAGATACTATTTCAGTAATAAAGTCACATTTTCTTTGTGGCTCAGAAGCCTGTCTAACGAGTCCTCAGGTGTTATACCTGTTCAGGAATTTCCCTCAGCTAAAGGTACGCACTTCCCAAGGGTAGCCCACGTATCTGGTCAATGCAAGTTTCCTCTGGAAAGCTGAAAATCCATTTTACCTTCTGTGCTGCAGTGAATTTGGCTAAATTTTTCATCATGAATGTTTCACAACTCAACTTTTCTCTCTGCCGAATCCTGCCTTCTTTCCTTTCCCTGTGCCTGCTAATGCCTAGACCACTCTAATAAACTTTCTGCACATGAATCTAGGTCTCAGAATCTGTGTCCTAGATTCCCAACCTCAACACCTTTTTTTACAAGATATCATTTCTCTCTCATTGGGAACGATGTAGCCCTAGATCTCAACCTCTTGCAGGCTCACACATCTATTCAACATTTACTAAAAAGCACTAAGTGCCAGAAATTTTGATAAGCATTGGGGATTCTAAAACTATATGAGACAGATATATTTACTACCCTCATATATAACACATGTATCCTGTGTTCTTATAGTAAATACCTCTGGTAATCTATTTGAAAGGCTTTCTGTATTTTATTATAGTTATTATAAAGTTTTTAAAATAATTTATAAACAGGCAGATAAAATTATATGTATTTATCATGTGCATGGTATTTTGTAACATATAGTAGAATAGCTAAACCTAGCTAATGCATGTATTACCTCACAAAGCTATCATTTTGTAGTGGGAACATTTCAGATCTACTCTCTTAACATTTTTTAAGAATATAATCTATTGTTATTAATACTGTCAACTTGTACAATATTTCTTGAATTTTTTCCTTCTAATGAGAATTGTGCATCTTTTGACCAGAATCTCCCTAACCATATGAGGAATCTAAAAAAGTTGATCTCATAGAAGTAGAGAGCAGAATGACAGCTGTCTGTATTTTTGACTAGTATTGGTCTCAGTTATTCAAGGTCAGGAACCACACCATAACAATATCATTTTCAGAATCGTAAGGAAAGACCAATCACAAAGCAAAGAGATTTAACAAGTATTGTGTGATACTACTGTTTGCTAGATGGTTTTAATTATATTTTGTCACTAATAAATTCACTAATAAAACCATGTCACCACATTAATTTCTTCCTTTTATATATAGAAAACCTAAGGCACAGAGTGGTTAAAAAAAAATAAGGATTACTCAGGTTGTGGATCCAAGTCAGCCTGTGCCGAAATTTGTGGATTTTGCAGTAAGCCTGTCTCCTATGTTTTCTACTGTGTACTGGGACCATACACAGTATGGTCTTAGCAAATGTCTGATGAATGGCATAATAAATGAAACAATAAATGAACGGGCAATAATTTGTAGGCCACCAAGTCACATGCCAAATTTCTTGGTTTATGCTTTCTGTGCTAATCTTGGAGTGTTTCATGTTAGAACAAGGTTCACATTTTCTAGTCATTTGCAGCTATTAATATTATGATATGCTCTTCATCAATTTTACACAGAGTGGAAATACTGTCTACTCTATATTTGGTTCTATCAACCTTCAGCTCCAGGGAACAGGCCTATAATTAGCATTTGAAAATCACCCCTGAACTTGGCAGAACTGATGAAGCTGCCTGATTTCTAAGAAAGCTTTTTTGTGGAAACAAATAGAAGTCCATTGCAGATGATAATTTATGGACAAAATCAAAAAGCCAGAAAAAGATCCCTATATCTACTGGTCCACAGACAATCAAGTGTAGGGTGCTTCTGAAAAGAAATAATTCTTCTTGCCAATCCCCCCACATACCACACTTTCACATTATCCTACGTAAAGGTGGGGAAGTTTTACAAACTATCATAGATTTACCGCATAAGAGAAGATTAAATTTGAACTCTCTGGATCAGGTTCGCAAATTAATGCAATCCTTAAATGGGTTTCATGACCAGCCTTCTTCCTCCTGGTCTTGATGGCCCAGGTATAACATAGATAGAAAATAGGCATCCTTTCTTACATCTCAGAATAAACTGCTTCTGGGCCAAACCTGGAAATACATAGTTGATTCCAGAATAGGAGAGTTTTACAGCCCTATTCCCCCATTCTGGGAAGCTGTACAACAGAAAAGCTTTCACTTTCTAACATTTTCGCTATCTTCTATTTATTTGTATTATTTTGACTTTGCTTTATTGCATCCATTGAGGAGGCTGCCTTTGTCTGTTATAATTATTTGGATCAATTTTCTCAAAGACCCAAAAAAAGCCTCTTCTTCATTTTACATGCCCCAAAGGTAAATCCACTTAAAAATGAGTTTTAACAAGCAGTCCTTATGCTGACAAATAATTTTCCTTTCTTGTTACCAAGAAAGATAGGCTAGTGTGCAGCAAACCTAAATGGGATGTTAAATTTGGATGTTTCTGATTGCCTGCTCTGGGAACTGCTCAAGGGCCATATTTAGGAAATGTGCCTTCATTATAGAAAGTGGCAGTCAGCCTTGCTGACAAAAGTCCTTTAGCTTTCACTCTCTTTGACACATGCTAATACCTGGAATCATGACTTCCACACTCTGTTGGCTCACTGTTCTCTGCTCCTAATGTTCCCTACAGGAAGTTAGCAAAATTAAAGTGTGTAACAACTTATTCTATCACTGTTTTGATGGCTAGCTTTAAGAAACAAGACTATTTTCATTAAATAAATATGAAAAATCATTTTATATTCTTTAATTTTCCTAATCCGTAAGTGGAAAAGAGAAAGGGGCTGGGTGTGGTGGCTCATGCCTATAATCCCAGCACTTTGTGAGGCCGAGGTGGGTGGATAACCTGAGGTCAGGGGTTCGAGACCAGCCTGGCCAACATGGTGAAACCCCATCTCCATTTAAAAAAAAAAAAATTAGCCGGGCATGGTGGCGTGCGTCTGTGGTCCCAGCTGCTCAGGAGGCTGAGGCAGGAGAATCACTTGAACCCAGGAGGCAGAGATTACAGTGAGCCGAGATTGCACCACTACACTCCAGCCTGGGTGACAGAACGAGATTCTATCTCAAAAAAAAGAAAGAAAGAAAGAGCAGAAAGAAATATCAAAACTAACTGCCTACTGGTGGGTACTTTACATATATTGTTTCTTTAATCCTCACAGGAACTATTAAACCCATTTTACAAACGAGGAATCTGAGTTCCTGAAATGTTAATCTTTGCCACCTAAAACTCAGGAAAACATAACTCTGAATGGACTTGCTGACATATTAAGGAAAAGGCAAACATTAAAGAACAATTCAAAGCAGTATTTTCCAGAAGTATCATGCTTTCAGAATACCAGTGAGTACTGTGCATATACACATGAAGAGGTGTCTTCAGATGAGTTGAGAACTGCACTGGATTTACTAGTCTTTTTGAAATTTATCAGGCTTTATTGACTTTAGACTTAAATCAGAAACATTTTTCAATGCAATGACAACTCTTCAAAATATATATCTTTAATAACTACATAACATCACATCCCATTTATGGAATATAATTTCTTTAGCCTTTCGCTTCTTTAGTAATATTTTTCCCCAGTTGTGTTTTAAATGCTAATGTACACTGTGGCTCTCCAAGAATGAAGCTGGTATGTAGTGTTAGCTATGTAGTATTTCAAAACTTATACAGAGCATCTCCGAGGTTCAGCCTTACATAGTTTTCACTTTGGTAATGCCCATAATGAGTTGCCAAGAAATTGTGCTCTTTAAAAAATATACACAGAAAATACTTCATATGTAAGCTTTGAATAAAAAGCATTTTTTAAATACAAACATGTTGATTCCCTAAATTTTTATTAATTTTTCAGCTTTGACGTTTAACAACTGTAATTGTAATCAAGAAGTTTACAAATATTTAATCTGTCTGTCTCTCTTTCTGGACAAATAGAAGGATTGTGCAACCGTGTTCACCTGAGCTAGATATAGCTGTTTGATTTACTTTGATCAGTGACATGGAGATGTTAGTATTGTGTGTCACTGAAGGCAGAAGCTTTCAAGGTCTGTATAGGCTTTGCCATGTTCTTTGTCCCTCTGTCATGATGACTGGCCTTGCCACAGAGCAGGGCTCCTCTGTCGATTCAGTATTCTGAATTGAAAAAACACAAAGCAGAGCTCCTAGGTAGCGTTCAATGGACAAATGTGAGCAAATTAAATAAAAAATAAAGGTTCTTTGGTCTGAGTCACTGAAATTTAGTCTATCTTGACCAATATAATAACTTAGGTAGTATGGCATAGTACAAAAAATATCACAAAAGGAATGAGAAAAAAGTGTCAACTTCTAATAGTTGTTATTTACCAACTTGGTAAATAGCTATGAAATTCACTTAACTTCTACAAAGTCTCTGTTTGGCAAAATAATAAGTGCCTACCTGGCAGAATCATTCTGAATATCTAAAGAGAATAGCCATGGGTGTGTTTATTGAGCTATAAAACACACTACACATGTGTATTAGTCTGTTCCCATGCTGCTAATAAAGGCATAACTGAGACTGGGTAATTTATAAAGGAAAAGGGTTTAATGCACTCACAGTTCCACATAGCTGGGGAGGCCTCAAAATCATGGTAGAAGGTGAAGGAGGAGCAAAGTCACATCTTACATGGCAGCAGGCAAGAGAAAGTGTACAGAGGAACTGCCCTTTGTAAAACCATCAGATCTTGTGAGATCCTGTGAGATTCAGTATCATGAGAACAGCACAGGAAAAACCAGCCCCCATGATTCAATTACCTCCCATGGGGTCCCTCCCATGACACATGGGGATTATAGGAGCTACAATTCAAGATGAGATTTGGGTGGACAACAGCCAAACCATATCAACATGGAAGGTCTTATTTTTTTTTAAGTTTTGGATATGATTTTAAAAGCTAAAAACATTAATTAATATATTGTACATATATTTTTATGGCTTCTATAAATTTTAATACCAGTAGCCACAGGACATAATTTAAATTCTTGCTTCATTTACCTTACCTATATTCTGTTTGTCTCAAAGCTTAATGAGAACCAATTATATTATTTAGTCATCTTTAATTATAACATACATAAATGTCATTTATACTTATTTAACCTTACCTTGCTACTCAGTATTAAATTAGAAAAGCACAAAATGATTATTTAAAAAACTAGTATGTTCCAAATACAGCTTTATCTTTATTATAAGTTGAGATTACTTTCTTAATTCCCACTACACTCTGATTATAATTTAACTTTTTCTAATAGCTGCATTCACTATATCAGAAAACATTACTGATCTAGGTCAGAGAGGAAGATTGGTAGGAGGTAGGAAATGCACAGCTCTGACCCTTTAGGATAGCCCTAAGGTTTTCTAGTCAGCAATTTCCTGAAGTAGGAGAAACAGAAACTAATGATGAAGACACATATTTTAATGACGAGCACTTTACCATTTATGCCCTCTTCATCACCTCTCTAGTGTGGGCCTTCTATATCACTTGCCTGGGCCACTGTAATGTGTCCTAATGGGGCTCCCTAACTTCAGCCACTGCCCTCCCAAGCATACCCACACAAGCTTGTTCCAGTTAATTTTACGTTTCATTAAATTACACAGATAATCATAATAACTTATTCCTTGAAATAATTTAAAGCCTCTAAAGCCTTTAATTGCAAAGGGACCAGAATCCACCTCCTCAGCCTAGCACTTCAAGTCCAGCACAGTCTTGAGTAAATAGTTCTAAAAATTATTCAGTTCCTAACTTACTTTTCTCTCATATTTCTTCTGATGCAAATTTGATATTTCCAGCACAATAGAATAATTTCTAGTCATCAAACCTACCTTGGCTCTGTAGCCTAACACCTTTTATGCCTGCTCTCCCTTCCTCTGGAATTACCTAAACTGTCATTCCCACATCTGTCTAGCCATTCCAAGTGGAGCTCTGTATTCTCCAAATTTATAATAATTTCCCACGTCTTATTTGAGTTCTACAAACCTCAAGAATGACTGTTTTATTTCTCACTAGCACAATGAAGAGCAACACAGATTTCAGATCAAACAATTATAGTAGATATTTATTGCATATGGGAATTTGTGAACTGAAAGTATTACTAACCACAGATTATTCTTCTTCAAAACATTTTGTAAAATGGATATTATAATTTATATTTTACACAAAGGAAAGTTGAGATTTCAGTAAAGCTAAATAACCTTTTCCGGAAATACACAGAAGTTTATTTTCTAAATAATAATTGCCACAATTTTTGTGACATTTATAAGCAAGGGTAAACGAATAAGTGGTCACAAATGCACCATATGATGAAGATCTAAACTAAGCCCAGCTCATGCGAAGAAAATACAAAAGGATGACGTTTTTGTTAACTGTACATTTAACATCATTAAGAATTGAGACATGATCACCAACAAATATAAAACCATGAACTGTGGTACAGAGGCACCGTGTACAGGAAAAAATAGTCCCAGATTCTCTGTACTGGCTAATCTACATCTATAAGAGGTATGTGTTCATCATTTTGATTTCAACCTTACTAAAATACTATACTTTCTAATGATGGTGACAAAGAAGATGAAGGATCTGAAAATCAAGCATTATGGAGGAATTATTAAAGGAATTACGGATTTTGGCCTAGGGTGGAGGTCGAAGAGGACTTATAGAAGTCCTCTAGCTATGATAGAAAACAGAACCAATAAATGAAGCAAAGGGATGATAGTTTTAACAATGCAAATACAAAAAGCCATTCAATTACAGCTCACCGAAATGGGAAAAGGCAAGCCTTCCCTTAGCTCCAGAGATGCTACTCTTTCCTGCCTTCCTCCCATAGCTTGAGGCGACCTTACATAAGAGCTTACCCTAAACTGAAAGTCTCATGCTGCTTCCTTCCAGTGGAAAGTCTTGCTACATACAAAATATCAGCCAAACTAAATGATATTCTTAATGACCCAGTTCATTTACATTTTGGCAAAAGCACTTTATCTGACAGAGGGCTGTAACAAACAGGATCTAATCTGCTGACCACACAGTTTTCTTATTCCAAGGCTCTGTGTTTCTTCTTTTGTCTCTCCCACATGCTCTGGTACACAATCTTCAAAGTCCTTTTGCCTCCTAAGTAAAGTGATTATATACATCCAGGATATTATGGACAATTCTAATTTAAAATATTCTATACTTCTTTCCACAAAGTATAATGATAAGGTATCAGAACAGGCACACTGATATTTCTTTCCTCAAAAATAAGGCCAGGCACAGTGGCTCACGCCTGTAATCCCAGCACTTTGAGAGGCCGAGGTGGGTGGATCACCTGAGGTCAGGAGTTTGAGACCAGACTTGCCAGCACGGTGAAACCACATCTCTACTAAAAATACAAAAATTAGCTGGGTGTGGTGGCGGGCGCCTGTAATCCCAGCTACTCAGGAGGCTGAAGCAGGAGAATCACTTGAATCTGGGAGGCAGAGGTTGCAGTGAGCCGAGATTGCACCATTGCACTCCAGACTGGGTGACAGGGTGGGACTCTGTCTCAAAGCAATAAATAAATAAAAATAAGATATAAATGAACTATCCTTTTGATGTCCCACTAAAACATAATAGAAAAGCACACACAAACACACACACACACACACAGTATATTTTCCATACAACTAAAAATGCCCTCCCACTAATATTCCTCTGATTTCTTCTCAGAACTTGAGTAAAGGCTCCACATTCTATTATCATGAACAAGATGTCAATTTTAGAAACACAGTTCTTCCTTGGATCTAAACTTATGCACAAACTTAACAACAACAACAAAAGACAAAGTGTTTATTCAAGGCCTGGAACATGCACTTCTAGAGAAGGAGACAGACCCATAATCTTGTGTATATTTCTTTTAAATTTCATTTGATAGAGGCCCTAAAATTTGTAGGTATATCAGTCTGATCAAACTTGCTAGTTCAGAATACTAAATAGAGTCAATTATGTAAGTTGCCAGCTAATGAAATGTAACCTTTGAACATGTCTGAAGAAAGAAGACATCTGGCCAATGCTAGTTTCGTCTCATATTCGTCTCTGATATCTGACTCCCAAGTACTTCCAGCTATTGAGAAGCACTGGAGGGCTATTTGAAGGTGAGAGAGGAGAGGACAATATATTTCTTCCCTTCTCTTTGCCTCCTGTGGTATCGTTCTGCAGTGGCTATATCTCTTCCATGGCTCCTTAATAAACAGATCCCCTCTATAACAGCTCTCAACAGCCAAACCCAACACAGCTTCTGGCTCTCACAGGATAGCCCTTGCTCCCAGATTCTGGAAGCAAGTGTTCTCCCAACCCTAGAAGTGGTAGCAATTTCCTGCTAGTGCTAATCTCTGAGAGACTTCAGTATCCTATTTCAGTTCTCTATTCTGTATTCATTTATGTAATCAATTCCCTGTTTTAAATCTCCTATTAAAATACACAGAATACCTCTAATATCCTGGCTGGACCCTGACTGATACAGATTGTCAACAACAACAACAAATAGACTTGAAAAATAAAAATAAAAAAGGATCAGCACAGGAAAAATCAACACTGGAGTGATCACGTGATCATTTAGGCCAATTTTCAGGGATGTCATCTCTCTTGTTCTGGCAGCTTTATCTGTGAGGAAATGGGTGAAGCAAGCATTTATACTTTCCCTGTCTAGACGCAATAATGCTTTTCAAGCTACCTTCCAATTGCAATTTTGAAGCTCCTGTAGCTTCGTCTACAAAAAGATAGTGGACTAACTAGAGAATATGAGTGCCCTGCTCTGGTAGTACTTTATTTTTATTTAAATTTTAAAAATTCCTTCTAGAGTCAATGATCAGATACTGAAAAACTAATAAATGTGAGACTGCCTCTGAGACTTTTGATCCTCCTCTTCATTTATGGGAACATCAGAATTCTTAACCCAAAGCCTGACATGTAGAGAATTCTCCCCAGCAAAAAATGCCACCATGTGTCTAACTGACCAGCCAGCCTTTCCCAGGTATCAACTAGCTGCCAGAATGCAAACTTTTCCTTAACTAGAAGTTCTATAAGTAAAATTTGCCCTATTTTATTCACAGGGTAGTTTTGAAAATGAAATGTGGTTTTACATATAAAAACACTTCCTGAGTTATCAAAGCAGTAATAGAAAATATCATAAATGAATACATTAACCATTGACTTTTTCTTCATTAATTTAAAACTCTTAGCTTGGTAAATAAGGAGGAATGTCTGAAAGATGTGAATATTCTATAAAGAGTAGACTATTAGCTCATTGACCTAATTAAATTTCACTCCATAGTCATTTGACTTGTTAAGTGAGAACACTAACTTTTACATTAAGCTATCTACCAGGAAGCATACATATTAAAGTTCAAATTGGGGTTCTAGGGAATACAGATAACTAAGCACAGGACTGGAGCATATGAAACATATTATTAAGGCTCCTTGGAGAATAAAGAGTTTCCTATAACAAAAGAAACAAACTGAACAGAAAGAATATATAAATCCATATTAATTAACTGCTAAATTACAAATATTTATTAATTATTGTGGTTCAAGAATTCGGTGAGGCAACTGGAAATAGAAGCATAATAAACATGATATTTACCTTCAAGGAACTCAGTATAAGAGAAAAAACAAATGTATACACAATTGATAATCTGGCAATATAAGAAAGGCAATAATAGGAATACATACAAGATTTAGAAGGATAGAAAATGGATGATTCATTCTAATTTGGGGATTCAGGTAAGATCTTCAGAGGAGATAATGCCAAGTCATGAGTTTCATCAACTGATTGACTTTCTCTGGTGAATAAGTAATGGAGGAGAAAAGTGGAATTCCAGGTAGAGAAAACAGGTATGCAAAGGAATAAAAGTATGAATTCATATAAGACCTTCATGAAATCATAAATAGATTCAAAATGTGATGAGAAAAGGGGGGAAATAAGCAAGATATAAGACTGGAGAAGTTGTGAGGGTAAGAATTATGGGTGGCCTACTATACCAAGTTGGCAAACTTTGCCCTTTACATTTAGACAATCAGATGCCACAAGAAGGTTTTAAACAGTCGTGTTATTCAGGGTTCTCTAGAGAGACATAACTAATAAGATATATATATATATTTATATACATATATATACACATATATATATACACACACACACACACACATATATATATGAGAGTTTATTAAGTAGTATTAACTCACATGATCACAAGGTCCCACAACAGGTCATCTGCAAGCTGAGGAGCAAGGAAGCCAGTTCAAGTCCCAAAGCTGAAGAACTTGGAGTCCAATGTTTGAGGGCAGGAAGCATCCAGCATGGGAGAAAGATGTAGGCTGGGAGGCTAAGCCAATCTAGCCTTTTCACACTTTTCTGCCTGCTTTTTATTCTGGCCATGGTGGCAGCTGATTAGATGGTGCCTACCCAGATTAAGGGTGGGTCTGCCTTCCCTAGCCCACTGACTCAAATGTTAATCTCATTTGGCAACACCCTCACAGACACACCCAGGATCAATACATTGCATCCTTCAATCCAATCAAGTTGACACTCAGTATTAACCATCATAAGTTCACCCCTTGTCAACTTGAATCCATACACATCTCCTGAGATCATACACAATCTTTAAATAAAGACAATAATAAGATCATAATTGTGCCTAACGTAATACAACTATCCTTTGTATAACTGGAATTGCACCAATCCCCAACCCAAATACCATTACATAAAGTTAACAATATTTAAATGCTGATATGAAGTCAATAAATCTTATGTCACATGATAAAGGAAAAAGGAAACAAAATTAAGATGTTTTCTTAGCACAAGCGTATACATGCACAAACATGTTTTAATAAAAGAAGGAGGAAATACTCATGACAATTACAGTCCTCATTTCTGCAACTGGTCATATGGTCGTAGCTGGTATTAATGACTACCTTCTTCTGCTATCCATTGTATATTCCCTTTGCCTTCAGCAAGCACCTTAGCAGGTCGTGGTTTTTTTCCTGATGGAGTGACCCAAACCTCCATTCCTGAAGGGTCTGGGCCATTTGTAGCCCTGCCTGGATTGGGCTGTTGTAGTTTCCCATTCACCTTAATCACAGTGCATGGTAGTAATAAGAGACACCTTATTGTATCTCCAGTATTCCATGTATACCCTTCCTTACCTGTTATGGAGTAGTAGACTGATTTCATCTTGATAGTCTGGGTCAATCACCCCATCCAACACTGTAACTCCCTTCTTAGTCTGTTGTCTTAAATGTAGGAGGAGCCCAAAGTGTCCAGGTGGCAATCTTAACTTCCAGTTTAATGGAATCCTTGTTGTGTCTCCTGGTGGCAGTGTTCCTCCCTCTGGAACTAACACACCTCTAGGCCAGCAGAATGTAATGTTGCAGGAACAGGTAGCAAAAACTTTGCTAGTGGATCAGTAGGGGTGATGGTGAGTGGTGCCACTTCCACTTCCTCCCCTTGATTCCTGGACCCCTGAATCATGGCTTTGGGAGAAACAGTACCATATATTGAATGCTGATTCAGAGAATACACGGCCTCTTGAAGAACTTTGCCCCAGCCCTGCAAAGTACTGTCACCTGTTGGCATTGTAATTGTGACTTCAAAAGGCCATTCCACCATTCTATTAATCCGGCTGCTGCCAGATGATGGGAAACATGGTTAAGACCAGCGAATTTCACAAGCATGAGCCCACTGCCAAAATTCTTTAGCCATAAAAGGAGTGCCTTGTTCAGAAGCAGTGCTGTGTGGAATACCATGACGGTGAATAAGGCATTCCGTAAGTCCATAGATGGTAGGCTTGGCATAAGCATTGCATGCAGGATAGACAAACCCATATCCAGAGTAAGTGTCTATTCCAGTGAGAACAAACCTCGGCCCTTTCCATGATGGAAGAGGTCCAATATAATTAACCTGCCACCAGGTAGCTGGCTGATCACCCCAAGGAATGGTGCCACATGAAGGGCTCAGTGTTGGTCTCTGCTGCTGGCAAACTGGACACTCAGCAGTGGCTGTGGCCAGTTCATCCTTGATGAGTGGAAGTCCGTGTTGCTGAGCCCATGTGTAACCTCCATCTCTACCATCATGGCCACTTTATTCATGAGCCCATTGGACGATGACAAGGGTGGCTAGGGAAAGAGGCTGAGTGGTGTTTACAGAATGGGTCATCCTATCTGCTCGATTATTAAAATCCTCCTCTGCTAAGGTCACCCATTTGTGAGCAGTCACAGGGGATACAAATATCTTCACAGTTTTTGACCACTCAGAGAGGTCCATCCGCATACCTTTTCCCCAAATTTGTCATCAATTCTCCAATCATGCTTCTTCCAAGTCCCTGACTATCCAGCCAAACCACTGGATACAGCCACGAATAAGTACATAATCACACATTGGCCATTTTTCCTTCTGTGCAAAGTACACAACCAGGTGGACTGCTCAATGTTCTGGCCACTGGGAAGATTTCCCTTCACCGCTGTCCTTCAGGGATATCCTAAAAAGAGGCTGTAGTGTTACAGTTACCCACTTTTGGGTGGTGCCTGCGTATCATGCAGAACCATCTGTGAACCAGGCTCTAGTCTTCTCTTCCTCTGTCAACTGATCCTAGGGAACTCCCCATGAGGCCATCGGTGCAGGCTGGGGGAGACAAGGAAGGGTGGCAAGAGTGGTGTAACTTACTTGTGCCTTCAGGACCTGCTTGAGCCTGATCATGTTTATACCACTTCCATTTGATGATGGAATGCTGCTCTGCATGTCCCACTTTATGGCTAGATGGGTCAGAAAGCACCCAGTTTATAATAGGCATTTCAGGTTGCATCGTGACTTGATGACCTATAGTCAAGTGTTCAGTTTCCACCAAATCCCATTACCAGGCAAAGAGCTATCTCTCAAAAGGAGAGTAGTTATCTGCAGAAGATGCCAGGGTCTCGCTCCAAAATTCTAGTGGCCTCCGCTGTGATTGATCTATGGGGACCTGCCAAAGGCTCCAAACAGCATCCCTATCTGCCACTGACATCTCAAGACCATTGGATCTGCTGGGTCATATGGCCCAAGTGGCAGATCAGCTTGGACAGCAGCCTGGACCTGTTGCAGAGACCTTCTGTTCTGGACCCCACTCAAAACTGGCAGCCTTTTGCGTCACTGAATAAATGGGCTGGAGTAACACACCTAAATGAAGAATGTGTTGTCACCAAAATCCAAATAGTCCCAATAGGTGTTGTGCCTCTTTCTTGGTTGTAGGAGGAGCCAAATGCAGCAACTTATTCTTCACCTTAGAAGGAATATCATGACAGATCCCACACCACTGGGACCCTAGAAATTTTACTGAAGTAGAAGTTCCCTTAATTTTAGTCGTATTTGTCTCCCACCCTCTGACACACAAATGTCTCATCAATAAGTCCAGTGTGTTTGCTACTTCTTGCTTGCTGGATCCAATCAGCATAATGTCATCAATGTAATGGACCACTGTGATAGCTTGTGGAAGCAGAAAGCGATGAAGTTCTCTCCAAATAAGATTATGACACAAAACCTGAGAGTTGATATACCCCTGAGGTAGGAGAGTAAAGGTATATTGCTGGCTTTTCCAGCTGAAGGCAAATTGCTTCTGATGGGCCTTATGGACAGGAATGGAGAAAAAGGCATTTACCAAGTCAGTGGCTGCACACCAGGTACCAGGAGATGTGTTAATTTGCTCAAGCAATGAAACCACATCTGGTATGGTAGCTGCAACTGGAGTCACCAATTGGTTAAGCTTGTTTAAGCTTGGTTAAGCTTATGATGATCCACTGCCATTCTTCAAGATCTATCTGTCTTCTGCACAGGTCAAATAGGAGAGTTGAATGGAGATTTGGTGGGAATCACCACCCCTATGTCTTTCAAGTCCTTGATGGTGGCACTAATCTCTGCAATCCTTCTAGGGATGCAATATTGTTTTTGATTTACCATTTTTCTAGGTAGAGGCAGCTTTAATGGCTTCCATTTGTCCTTTCCCACCATGATAGCCCCCACCCTACCAGTCAGGAAGCCAATGTGAGGGTTCTGCCAGCTGCTAACTATGTCTATGCCAATTATGCATTTTGACACTGGGGAAATGACCACAGGATGAGCCCACGGACCCAGTAGACCCACTGTAAGGCCTACCTGAGCTAAAACTCCACTAATCACCTGACCTCCATAAATCTCTAGCTTAACTGGAGAACAACAATGATGTTTTGGGTTCCCTGGAATCAACGTCAGCTCCAAGCCAGTGTCCAGTAGTCCCTGAAATGTCTGATCATTTCCCTTTCCCTAATGCAGTTACCCTGGTAAAAGGCCAGCGGTCTCCTTGGGGAAGCATGGGAGAAAGATTAACAGCATAAATTGTTGATAGTATAGTGGGGTCCTTCCTCAAGGAGACCAAACCTCCCCTTCCTTCAAGAGATTCTGGGTCTGGAAACTGGCTCAAGTCTGGAAATTGATTGAGGAGTCATGATTCTCTGTTTTTATCATTCAAATTCGTCTTTTGTCCATTCAACCTGGGAGTTTTCTGCTTATATAAATTAAGTAGGAATGCAGTAGGCTTCCTATCAATTTCACTTCTAGGAACACTGTGATTAATTAGCCAATGCCAGAGCTCTTCATGAGTCAGACTATTCTGATTGCTACATTGCCTCTGCTGTCCATTATGGTAGCTATGCCCACCTTGCTGTTGACACTTGACTGCTACCACTTGGCCCCTGCCTCCTTGCAATCCAATTATTCCCATTGTATTTAAATTTTGTAGTTGAGTGACTACAGTTCCCACTGTTAGATCTGACATACAGAGAAGAGTAATTACAGGGCTCTTCAAGGGTGCAGGTGCTGCCCTCACAAATCTATTTCACATACCATTGGTCAAGGGTATATTTTCTGGACCCTCCCAGCTAAGATGAGTAGGTGTAAAGTGACTAACCCACTCTACCATCTCAACCTCCCTAAGCCTTTGGATCCCTTCCTTTACATTAAAACAAGGAAGATCAGTCATTTCCAGCTTGCTCACAGTGGGCCATCTTCTAATCCATATTTCAGCTAACCAAGCAAATAAACTATTAGAAGCCTTTCTAACTCCCCGAGCTGCAACATTAAATGCAAAATCCCTACTTAGTGAGCCCAAATCAATAAATTCAGCCTGATCTAACTCTATATTCCTTCCACCATTAACCCACACCCTTAATACCCATTTCCATGCCTGCTCTTCAGATTTCTGTTTATATAAATTAGGAAACTCAAGCAGTTCTTTTCAGGTATAGGGCACCTCCTCATGACTCATATTCTGAACCTCACCTCTGGGAGCCTGCCGGTATTTTAGTCTAGATATAGGTCTAGAAGCAAACGGGGTGTTGGGGGTAGTTTCTGAGGAGAATCAACATTATCTTGCCTGGCAACTGCCTCATGGGAGGACATCACTGTTGCCTCAGGCAATGCAGAGCTTATCTCCTCAGACAAACAAGGAAAGGCTGATGGCAGCGTAGGTCAGGGATGTTGCCACTACTGGGGATGGGAAGCTGTTTCTTCTGGCAAGAATGGCTCATCAGAGTTTACAATCTCAATGTCCCCAGCTTCAACAGGGTCCTCCCACATGTCCCCATTCCAAGTTGCAGGGTCCCATTCTTTTCCAATGCCCCCACTTTAACAGTAGACACCTGGCAAGGCTGTGCATGCACCTTTCATTGCAGGTCAGCCACTTGCATGATACAAACTTGTATCTGATTTCCCACAATTTCAGCTCTTTCTTTACGGGAGATAAGACTCTGACTCAGGGCAATCTTAGGAGATTTGAGGCTCAGTATCTGTTTCTGAAGCTGGGAGTTAGAATCCTTGAGTTGATCATTTTCTGTCTTCACTTTGTCCTGTGAACTTAAGAGCAACCAACCAAATAGCTTCATTTTGTTCCTTGGTTCTCCACATATGGTCAAAGTTATTATGTATAGAGTCACCAAACTCCTTGCTTCTCACAAGTGGTGAAACAGGAGTGTCAAATGCATCTATTAACTCTCTAAACAGTTCAGGCCAAGGACTATCAGTGTTCTCTATACTATCAGAAGTAGAATCCTTAGCATTTTGGGGTCTAATTATATTAAGTAGCCAGCTCCAGAAACCCCCAAACCAATCAAAGAACTCCATCTTTAATATTCTGTTTCTCTAGAACCACTCCTGGTACCAAAATCTATATTAGTCAGGGTTCTCTACAGGGACAGCAATAATAGGATATATATATAAAATATATTTTATATATATATAATATATTATATATAATATATTATATATAATAGGATATATATAACATATATATAATAGGATATATATATTATATATAATAGGATATATATAATATATTATATATAATATATTAGCCAATTAGCCAATTATATATTATATATGTATAATATATATTATATATGTATAATATATATTATATATGTATAATATATATTATATATATAATATATATTATATATATAATATATGTATAATATATATAATATATGTATAATATATAATATATGTATAATATATATAATATATGTATAATATATATTATACATATATAATATATGTATAATATATATTATATATATATGTATAATATATATTATATATATTATACATGTATAATATATATTATATATATTATACATGTATAATATATATTATATATATTATATATATTATACATGTATAATATATATTATACATGTATAATATATATTATATATTATATATGTATAATATATATATTATATATGTATAATATATATATATCAGGATATATATATCCTACATAGATATCTATATAGATCTATATGGAGTTTATTAAGAAGTATTAATTCACACAATCACAAGGTCCCACAAGAGGCTGTCTGCAAGCTGAGGAGCAAGGAAGCCAGTCCAAGTCCCAAAGGTGAAGAACTTGGAGTCCGATGTTCAAGGGCATGAAGCTTCCAGTACAGCAGAAAGATGTAGCCTGGGAGGCTAAGCCAGTCTAGCCTTTTCACACTGTCCTGCCTGCTTTATATTCTCTGGCAGCTGATTAGATGGTGGCTACCCCGATTAAGGGTGGGTCTGCCTTCCCCAGCCCACTGACTCAAATGTTAGTCTCCTTTGGCAACACCCTCACAGACACACTCAGGACCAATACTTTGCATCCTTCAATCCAATCAAGTTGACACTCAGTATTAAGCATTGCAATAGTGGAACAGCATAATCAGATTTTTATGTTAGAAAGGTGATTTTAAATGACCATATAGAGAATAGTGAATAGCAATAATAGTGAATAATGATAAGGGGCAACATAACTAGTCACATGTAATTTTTAAAATATATACCCAATGCTTTTACTCCTGCTAGGACACTTACAATCTCAGGTAACTGGGCAGTGACAACAATAGGTTAAAAAGTAGAAATGTTGCCTCCTCAGCATCACCCTATAGGACTGAATCCCAAGCCCCTCCTTCTCTTTTTCATTATATCTTGCATTAAACTTGGATCTGATTTCATTGCTCTGAAGCAAAAGGAAAGCCCAAATCTAGCTATTTGTTATTTCCAGTGGTATCAGACAGGATAAACCCAACCAGGTGCAACCAGCACTTTGGCATAAATCAGCCATGCCCATGGGGAGAACAGGAGACAGAATATGGGCAAGACTGGTGTTGGAAAAAAATGAAATAAGTTTCATATTTCATGATTAAAGTGAATAGCAAGAGGTCAGTATGTGCCACTCATAGGCAAGGAATGTTTCTGTATGGCTAGTCACACCCACGATGTCTAGCACATAGCAGTATTTCAGTAAATGTTGAAAGGGATAGAATACTGAAAAAAAGGAAGAAAGAGGGGATGAAAGAGGAAGGAAAGAAGGAAGGAGGAGACTAAGGGAGAAGGAGAGGAAGCAAAACAAAATAAAAATTTCACTGGGGGAACTGACAATCATTTAGCAAATTATATTAAGTAAACTCACAAAGGGGCAAATTCAGAAAGCTACAAGTTCTAAAGAGGCTTCATTTTACATATAAAATCATGATTAAAATCAGATTTTTTTTTGTAGTTTAAGTTTTCCATGATGAACATAGATGTTGACAGTTTAGCCCTCAGGGGAAATTCAGGGAGCCAGAAATTGCTCACTCAGCTGTGACACCACAGACAAAGATCTAAAAAGACTAGAACATTTGATGAAGGAAAAAAATCACTGGATTCACAAATGCTCTGATGTGATCAACAGTATTTTCTGATATGCAGAGAGCATATGTCCAAGAGACGGACACGATCAGCTCCCACAAGACTGAAGATATCAGCTCTGAAATCACACAGTCACTTCACCTTGGCTTGCCTTGACTGCTAGTTAGCAATCCACAAGGGATATACCATTAAAGTTGATAGAAGCATAATTTGTACTGGTATATATTAAGGAAAATATTAAACTGAACCACTTCCTCTTCACTTCATGTTGCTGCATCAGCAGCAGAATCCTTTTCAGCTGCCTGAAATTTGAAACGGTGATTTTAGTTTTGTTTGTATTTCTGGAGAGTTTGAGGTCTTTGTGAAGAAAGTTAAAAGCATTTGAGTAAATGTATTGAAATTGTATTGTCATTTGAAAATTCAATACATAAGCAGATCAGAGTTGTACAATGCATGTCAATTTGACAGGAGCTAAATTTGCAGTTTTCTAGCCAGCCAGTATGGCTCTTTCACAAGTCTACAAGCCCATTGTATCAAGCTCATTAACCTTTTAGCTAGCTTTGAAATCTTCTGCAAAAAAAAAAAAAAAAAAAAACTCATTTACAAAATTGAATAGGCTAGGTACTGAAAGCCCTGGTCTTGTATTGTCTGGAACTTATTTTAGGGGAGGATGGTTTTATATACAGTCTTTCTAAAAATAAATTTGGAGCAGTCAATTCTTGCTTTTCTTTTTAATATTTCAATCTCCTTTAAGATGGGAAGCAATTTACTATAGTGTTAAGAGCATAAGCTTCATAGTTGGAGAACCTAGGTTTGATTCTCAAATTTGCCACTCACTAAGCTAAAAGATGTTGGTTGAGCTGCTAAGCATATCTGTACCTTTCTTCTCTCATTAGTAAAACAGAAATAGCAATACTACCTATGTAACATAAAAAGCATCATTGGGAACATTAAGTGCATTAGCCCATGGAAATTTCTTATAACATATCCTGGTAGACAGTAAGCATTCAAGAAACATCAAGTATAATGATTGAGTTTAACACTAGTAATAATATTCAATACCATTTTTGCCATTCATTAGGTGCTAATGTCCCTAGCTTCCTACACACTAAGTTGTCTATTTATTTCCACATTTTCTTGACTCTCCCCCAGTTCCATACTAATTTACCTGTGATTTCCAAAACTTTTTAGGGCAATCAGTTTAAGTTTTCTTTGACAATAGCCTGCAATAAGAAATACATTTTATATTTCTATGTAGTAAACATACATATCACTCTACCTTCTACCCCCCACACACATATATACACCAAAAAACCCCACAAATTTTCACAAAACAATATTTATCATTAATACATATGACAGACTTGGTATGTTCCATTTATGCACTTCTATGTAAAAAGAATTACTGGGTATGATTTATTAAACTGATTTCATAATCTATAACTAAATGATGGCCCAAAGTTTGAAAACTAATTTTCTAGAGGAAAAGGGCTAATCAGATGAACTGCTATGATCAAAGGGTGATGTTAAGTAATGAATTCGCCTAGCCCTAGAAGAACAGATTTGCCTGTTAGCAGAGCTCTAAAATGATTCAACCTAAAAGAAATGTGTGGGAATGATGGTTAAGTAGGAGAAATATTACACTGAAAAATGTCCACTTCTATTTCCTAAACTTATGTTAAATGTGTGTCATATTCCTGAGTCTTATAGGTTCCTCTATCAACAGCTGCCTCTGCAACACCTGTTTGTGATTATACCGACCACTAAAATAGGAGATACAAATACGTCTATGACAAGTCAACTAACAATTTAAAACAAACACATAATTTTTGTGGTAGGTACTTAGTCTCAAGAATAGTTGACCACAAATCACCCACTTAGAATGGACAATGCCAGAAATGCCTCCATTGATGGTCTTGTGACCTGTAAATGGATGGCTTCTTATTGATGGAGCTTTCTGAATATTCTACTAGAGCATTACAAAATGAGACTGCATTGACAGGATAAAATTAGACAATTAGCTTAGTAAATTCTACTTGAAAAATAAGTTAATACATTATTTGCTTCCATGAAATTCAAAACAAATTTTTAATTTTGTCACTAATATATGCTAACAGCTTTTTTTGTATGTATAATGAACCTCTTTGGCAGTGTGAAGAAGTCTATGGATCCTGTCTCAGAATAATGTTTTTAAATAAATGAGACAGTAAAACGGCAAAGTATACCAATTATATTAAAATATTGATCTATTTATGGAGTCCTTGAGGGTCCCTGGAACTCAGGTAAAGAATTCTATGGATATGACATAAAAAAAAAAAAAAATAAATAACATATTGCTTTAGTTTTCTACTCTGCTTGAGACATCCCTTACTTGCACCGCCTCCAAAAAATTGAAAGAGGATGTGAACTTGGACCATCATGAGTAAGAAACAACTGTGGTTACAACTGGAGGTATACCTGCATTCAGATGAAATAACTGCTACTATTATTAGAGGTATTGCCAAACGCTATGACCCAAAAGTAGAGGAGATTTGAAGGCTTCCTTAATTAGACTTTTGGTTTTCTATGTTCAAATAAGCTTCTTCACCTCTTCAGGGTTATTTGTATCTCTCTATATATTAATTTTATTATCCATTGCTAGAAAATTTTATAACATTATGATTTACATATTGATATCATCTTGTTTCTGAAATGTCAGTCATAAATGTTGCTCAAAGGAAGTTCTTTCTACTGTTGATAAATCTTTCCTATGTTACCAATCTTGCTAATTTACTGGATACAGATGAGTGAGTGACAGATAATTCTGAGTGTTGGAGACTAGAAATGAACTAAACAAAAGCAGACATTAAAACATGAAAAATAATACAAATTTAAAATATTATTCAACTGCCCAGTCACTGTATGTAGCAATCCAACCCATTTATTTTCATGATATTCCTAAGGGAAGCTGTATAATCGGAAGGCACAGATTTGTTTCAGACTGAGAAAAATAAACCCAACATTCTCTCTACTTTCATATTTACAGTCAATTACATGAAATATTCAAGCAGGAAATTGCTCCAGGATCTAAACCATCCATAAATAATTCAGATTGTCAACTTTTGGCAGATACACTAAAAGCACTGTTTTTATTTGTGAAACAATTGAGAAGTTTAATACAGAAGAAGATATGTATATGGGGAATCCACCCACAGTGTTTTACAATAAAGCATGCCATGCTCTCATGTTACTGGATGACATTCCTGGAAACCAGGTTCAGAAACTGACATTCTACTTAGAGCTAGTTATTAGCGAGACAGAGAGGATTCTCTACATAACATAAAGGCATCTAACAGAGTTTTAAGTGTTAGCATTTACAGTAATATTTTTATGCAACCATTCAAAAAAGAGCAGAAATAATTTATTTCAAACATTAATCTAATTAATAATGTCCATGTATACAGTGACTCATTAAGTGTCTAATATCGTCCCGTCACTCTACTTGGTGCTTTAGAGAATGACTGGATTAAATACAGTCCTTACCACAAAGAACCCTTATTACACTTAAGGAGAAATGTATATAAATTTAAAAATGAACCTTACATAAAACCATATAATATAAACAGCTTTCATTATAAATTAAAATTAAATGTCATATTTCAAATATATATATGTACATATCATATCTTTTTTGAAGCTACTTGTGTTGATCAAACCTTCCATTTTATGATATTTTTCAATTACAGCTGACTATCACCTAAGGTGGGAGAAAGAGCAGGAACATAAGTTCTGTTGTCCTTATGGCAAGTGTTTGCAATAATCTACAGCAGTTATCTACACAGCTGTAAGGTTTAAGCTAAAAGGAAAACAGCCAAGTGAATAAAGTTCGTTCATACAATATTGGTTATGGTTAATTAGACCAAAAATGAAGAGGCTGGATCCATTCTTACAAAATTAAGCCTTATAATTTGTAATGATCAATTTATCTATTAAAAACTATTTGTTGAGGGTATATTAGGTATTGGCATGTTTCCTAAGCACTTGAAACACAGAGGTGAATTAAATACATAGGTCACAATGAAAGATACAAGTACATACAGAAGTAAAAAAATTATATAGTAAATATAGTATTTTAGATATTTTGAAAGCTACAAGAAAGCAAAATTAACCTTTTTAGACTACAGGGCGGCAGACAAATAGAAGATATTCCATTATTTGAGGTGATATTTGAGGTGAGTTTTTTGTTTGCTTGCTTGCTTGCTTGTTTTTTGAGATGGAATTATGCTCTTGTTGCCCAGGCTGGAGTACAGTGGCATGATCCTGCCTCATTGCAACCTTTGTCTCCCATGTTCAAGTGATTCTCCTGCCTCAGCCTCCCAAGTAGCTGGGATTACAGGCATGCACCACCAAGCCCAACTAATTTTGTATTTTTAGTAGAGATGGGGTTTCACCATATTGGTCAGGCTGGTCTCGAACATCTGACCTCAGGTGATCTACCTGCCTCGGCCCCTAAAAGTGCTGGGATTACAGGCATGAGCCACCATGCCCAGCCTTGAGGTGAGTTCTAAAGAGTAATTTGGAAATGGCATTATAGGATGAGGTAGAAAATACATCCAAAGGCACAATGGTAGAAGTGGCATGACAGGACATCAGATTTCAACATGTAAAGAGCTTTAAACTAATTGGTTCCATTCTTATAACAGAAAAAAAAAACTGGAAAAACTGAAAATCAGTGACTTTTCTTAGACCCATCAGAAATCTCAGGCCTTAGATCAAACCACCATTCTCAAATCTGAAGACACAGGAGGATCCAGAGAGTGAGAGGTGAGATTTGTTCACCTGAGGAAGCAGCCACTGGAGCTATAACCTGGTAGGAAGACTAAAATAGTAATTTTGATGAATTATAGGAAGCTGAATGTGGACTGGCTTTGGAGTGAAAATCTTGGTGTTGCAATCTTGAGGGAAACTTTATACTTTCATGAGCTTTACCTTCAGGAATCCCTCTAGCTTCTCACAGTAAATATCCAAGAAAAATTTCCTGTGGCTCTGGTGGGTTGAAGGGTGGGCAGAGAAGAGAATAGTTGTGAAATAAGCCCAGAGTCTACTCTATAAGTCCATAATCAAGACCTGCTCTCCAGGTTAAAAATGCTTTGCCAGAACCTTATCCAGGATGAGAGAAGGGAATTCCTCCTAATTCAGCCCCTTCCATTCTCCTGTCTCAGCTTAGGGAAAAATCACTCAACAGGGGTCATAGCTTTAAGTAAATAGATTAGAAATGTTTCTGGCAGGAAAAGAAGTAGAGGCATAAAAGATGGAGTTGGGGATGCTGTACTCTTTGAAAATCACTTGTGAAGGTTACAGCCTTGAGAGCCCAGTAAATGCTGAGCTATAACCAGAAGATTATAGAACATTTCTGTTCCCCAACACTGTACTGTTCAACAGGGACCCAGAATAATAATAATGGGTTACAGCTGAAAGAGTATTAAGACGTGGATTTTCTCTGAGGGAGAGTATTTAGGGAAGCCAAAGTCAAGTGGAGATAAAAATGAGAACACAAGAGAAGCCAAAGCCCCTAGCACCTACAGCTACAGCTAACATTAAACCCAGCCCAATTCTTATCCAGATTAGCATAAACTCTCACACTAAAGACTTGTTTACCTCAGCTCCTATAATCTGGTACAACATGTCCATATTTCAACAACAACAACAAAATTGCAAGACATGGCAAAAGGCAAGAAAAACACAATCTGAATAAGCAAATCAATCATCAGAATTAGAATCCGACTTCACTTAGATGTTGGAACTATCAGAAAGGAATTTAAAATAACTATTATTAAAAGGTTAAGGAACCTAATGGAAAAAAATGAAAATGCAAGACTGGGTGGGTAATATAAGAGAGAGAGAAAAACCCTTTCTCAGACAAACATGCATTAAGGGAATTCATACACAGTAGACCTGCCCTGCAAGAAATTTTAAAAGAAGTTCTTTAGGCAGAACATAAATAATATAGATTGGGAGCTTGGATCTACATAAAGAAAGAGTGTGAGAAAAAGAATAAATGAAGGTAACAAATTTTTTAATTCTTAATTGACCTAAAAGATAACTGTTTGTTAAAAGCAATAATAGCAACAATATATTGGGTCATTATAGCATATGGATAGGTGAAATAAGTTGCAGCAAGTTCACAGGAACTGAAGGGTGGAACTGGGAATACTTTCTTATAAAGTACCTACACAACATGTGAAGCTGTACAGTGTTATTTGAAAGTGGATTAGGCTATAGATTTTAAAAGCTACATATTGTAAACTCCAAGGTAGCCACTAAATATTTTTAAATGTTTCATGAATATTGATGCGAAACTTCTCAATAAAATATTAGCAAATTGAACTGAACAATGTACAAAAAGAATTATATGCCACAATCTTGCATGTTCTACTTCAGGTATGTAAGGCTGGTTCAACAGCCTTTAAACGTTTAAAAAATAAATATAATTCATCATATCAACACACAAAAGAATAAAAACCATGTGATCACATCAATAGATGCAGAAAAAAAGCATGTGTAAAATTCCACACCTGTCCGTGATAAAAACTCCTAACAAACTAGAAATAGAGCAGAACTTCCACAACTTGTCCTAAAAATTTGTTTTTTAAACCTACATCTATTATAATACCTAATTACATTCCCTTTAAGACTGGGGATAAGGCAAGAATATCCCCTCTCACAATTATTATTCATCATTTTACTGGAAATCCTAACTAACGCAATAAGAACAGAAAAGGAAATAAGATGTACAGATTAGGAAAAAATAAAACTGTTCGAGGATGACATGACTATGTAGAAAATCTAAATGAATCAACAACAACAAATTTCCTGGAACTAATAAGCAATTATAGCAAGGGTGCCAGATATGAGGTTAATAAACAAAATTCAATTGCTCTCCTGTATACCAGCAGTGAACAAGTGAAATTTGACATTAAAAACAGCATTTACATCAGCACCAATAAAAAAAAATTAAATACTTATTTATAAAGCTAACAATAAGATCTGTATTAGGAAAATTATAAAACTACAATGAAAACAATCAACAAAGATCTAAAACAAAAATCCGCACACAAATGTTTATAACAGTTTTATTCATAATTGCCAAAAATTGAAAGTAATAAAGATGTGTTTCTTTACACCAAACTTCAATTACACACTTCTGGTACATTCAAAAATTTATTATCATTTGCTGATAAAAAGAAATGTGTTAGCAAGCTATGAAAAAACTTAAAGAACTTAAGAAGGACTTTAAGTGCATATTGCTAAGTAAAAGATGTTAGTTTGAAAAGCCTGCACCCTGTATGATTCCACCTATATAATATTGTATAAAAGGCAAAATTATAGAGACAATAAAAGGACTGGCTGTTGCCAGGAGTTCCATTATGGGCAGGAGGAAGAGGGGAGAGATGAATAGATGAATCACAGGGGATTTTTAGGGCACTGAAATTATTCTGCGTGATACTATGATGGTGGAGACATGACATTATGCATTTGTGAAAACTCATAGAATGCACAACCCAAAATTGGACCCTATGATAAACTGTGAAATTTGTTAATAATAATGTCTCTAAAAGTTAATAAAGTCTCTAAAAATAATAAAATAAAATATAGATATTGTCAGATTGGATTAAATAAAAAACAGGATTCAACTACATGTTATCTATAAGAAATATCTTAAATATAAAGATTCAGATGGGTTCAAAGTGCAGATATGGAGAAAAAGATATCATGCTAACTCCAATCAAGAGAAATTTGGGGTAATTATATTAATTTCAGACAAATCAGACACCGGAACAAAGAAAATTATCAGAATAGAGACAGTACAGAATGATAAAGGGATCAATTCCCCAAAAAGACATAATCCTGTGTATGCAATTTACAGAAAAGCATAAAAACACATGAAGCAAAACTAGATAAAACTGCAAAAAGAAATAGATGAATCTACTCTTCCAGCTGGAGACTTCAACATATCTCTGTCAGTAATTGATAGAGCAAGCAGGCAGAAAATCAGTAAAAATATAGATGATCTGAATAGCACTATCCATGTGATCTACCTGACATTCATAAAATAGCACTATCCATGTGATCTACTTGACATTCATTGACTCCTTGCAATGTCAGAATACACAGTTTTTAAGCATACATGAAACATTCATCAAAATAAACCACATTCTGGGTCATAAAGCATACACCAACAAATTTAAAAGAATAAAAGCCGTGCAAAGTATGTTCTCAGGACTCAGTGAATTAAACTGGAAATCAATAAGAGAAAGGTAGCTGGAAAATCACTGAATATTTGAAAAGTAGACAACACACATCTATTAACTCATGAGTCAAAGATGAAACTTCAAAAAAAAATTTCAATTGTCCAAAATGGCATGAAAAGTGCATCGAACTCTAGTGTATGTTGTCATATGGAAATGATAGGAAGTAGGGCTGGGGGATGGACAGAGCTCATAATATAAAAGGTCTTCCAGATCATAAGGAAAATGTTAGTCTTTATTCTCTAAGTGAAACTGTACCACTGATGTCACTAAGATCATATATGCAGTTCAGAACAATATCTATCAGATGTACAAACCAACCTATTGGCTATAGAGTAGGCCAGATATTATAATTCTGTACTAACGCTGAGGCAGCATGATTGGAAAGAAAGAATCCCAAATGATAACCAGGAGGTATAACCAACAGAACCTCACACTCCAGTATGGGTTGGAGATAAAGAAAATGGAAAGTGATTCTCCTGATATAGACCAATAGACAGATAATGATGCTATTTATTGACAGAGGAAATGAAAACATTTGTTTTTAACACATAGATATTAATTTTTAATAACCTAAGTAAAAAATGGCTATTGTATTGATCAGCTGGTAATCAATTTATTCTCATTGTAAGGATTCTAAAAGACTTATTTTGAAATTCTCAGGGTTGCTTCCAAGATAGCCGAATAGCAACAGCTCTGGTCTGCAGCACCCAGTGAGATCAATGCAGAAGAAGGGTGATTTCTGAATTTCCAACTGAAGTACCTGGTTCATCGCACTGGGGCTGGTTGGACAGTGGGTGCAGCCCACGGAGGGTGAGCTGAAGCAGGACAGGACATACCTCACTCGGGAAGTAAAAGGGGTGGGGGGATTTCCCTTTCCTAGCCAAGGGAAGCCATGACAGACCATACCTGGAGAAACAGTACACTCCTGACCAAATATGGTGCCTTCCCCACAGTCTTAGCAACCAGCAGACCAGGAGATACCCTCCCGTGCCTGGTTCAGCAGGTGCCACACCCATGGAGGCTTGCTCACTGCTAGTGCGGCAGTCTGAGATCGACCTGCAATGCTGCAGCTTGACAGGGGGAGGGGCGTCGGCCATTGCTGAAGCTTGAGTAACTCACAGTGTAAACAAAGTGGGATGGAAGCACAAACTAGGCAGAACCCACCACAGCTCAGCAAGGCCTACTGCCTCTATATATTCCACGCCTGAGGGCAGGGCATAGTAGAACAAAAGGCAGCAGACAGCTTCTGCAGACTTAAATGTCCCTGACAGCTCTGAAGAGAGCAGTGGTTCTCTCAGCATGGCGTTCAACCTCCAATAACCGACAGACTGCCTTTCAGGTGGGTCCCTGACCCCCGTGTAGCCTGACTGGGAAATGCCTCCCAGTAGGGGCCGACAGACACCTCAAACAGGCGGGTGCCCCTCTGGGACGAAGCTTCCAGAGGAAGGACCAGGCAGCAATATTTGCTGTTGTACAGCCTCCACTGGTGATATCCAGGGAAACAGGGTCTAGAGTAGACCTCCTGCAAATTTCAACAGACCTGCAGCTCAGGGGTCTGACCATTAGAAGGAAAACAAACAGAAAGGAATAACATCAACATCAACAAAAAGGACATCCACACCAAAACCCCATCTGTAGGTCACCAACATCAAAGACCAAAGGTAGATAAACCCACAAAGACGGGGAGAAACCAGAGCAGAAAACCTGAAAATTGCATAAAACAGAGTGCCTCTTCTCCTCCAAAGGATTGCAGCTCCTCACCAGCAACGGAACAAAGCTGGACAGAGAATGAGTTTGTCGAGTTGACAGAAGTAGGCTTCAGAAGGTCGGTAATAACAAACTTCTCCGAGCTAAAGGAGCATGTTCTAACCCATCACAAGGATGCTAAAAACCTTGAAAAAATGTTAGATGAATGACTAACTAGAATTAACAGTGTAGGGAAGACCTTAAATGACCTAATGGAGCTGAAAACCATGGCACGAGAACTTCGTTACTCATGAACAAGCTTCAATAGCCGATTTGATCAAGTGGAAGAAAGGATATCAGTGATTAAAGAAGAAATTAATAAAATAAAGTGACAAGACAAGAGAAAAAAGAGTGAAAAGTAATGAACAAAGCCTCCAAGAAATATGGGACTATGTGAAAAGACGAAATATACATTTGATTGGTGTACTGGAAAGTGATGGGGAGAATGGAACCAAGTTAGAAAACACTCTTCAGGATATTATCCAGGAGAACGTCCCTAACCTAGCAAGGCAGGCCAACATTCAAATTCAGAAAATACAAAGATACTCCTTGAGAAGAGCAAACCCAAGACACATAATTGCCAGATTCACCAAGGTTGAAATGAAGGAAAAAATGTTAAGGGCAGCCAGAGAGAAAGGTGGGGTTACCCACAAAGGGAAGCCCATCAGACTAACAGCAGATCTCTCTGCAGAAACCCTACAAGCCAGAAGACAGTGGGGGCCAATATTCAACATTCTTAAAGAGAAGAATTTTCAACACAGAATCTCATACCCAGACAAACTAAGCTTCATAAGTGAAGGAAAAATAAAATCCTTTACAGACAAGCGAATGCTGAGAGATTTTATCACCACCAGGCCTGCCTTACAAAAGCTCCTGAAGGAAGCAATAAATATGGAAAGGAACAACAGTTACCAGCCACTGAAAAACACATGCCAAATGGTAAAGACCATTGATGCTATGAAGAAACTGCATCAATTAACTGGCAAAAAATCCAGCAAACATCATAATGACAGGAACGAATTCACACATAACAATATTAACCTTGAATGTAAATGGGCTAAATGCCCCAATTAAAAGACATAGACTGACAAATTGGGTAAAGAGTCAAGACCTATTGGTGTGCTGTATTCAGGAGACCTATCTCATGTGCAAAGATGCACATAGGCTCAAAAGAAAGGGATGGAAGAAGATCTACCAAGCAAATCGAAAACAAAAAAAGGCAAGGGTTGCAATCCTAGTCTCTGATAAAACAGACTTTAAAACAACAAAGATCAAAAGAGACAAAGAAGGCCACTACATAATGGTAAAAGGATCGATTCAACAAGAAGAGCTAACTATCCTAAATATAGATGAACCCAATACAGGAGCACCCAGATTCATAAAGCAAGTCCTGAGAGACATACAAAGAAACTTAGACTCCCACACAATAATAATGGGAGGCTTTAACACCCCGCTGTCAATATTAGACAGATCAACAAGACAGAAGGTTAACAAGGATATCCAGGACTTGAACTCAGCTCTGGACCAAGCAGACATAATAGACATCTACAGAACTCTGCACCCCAAATCAACAGAATATACATTCTTCTCAGCACCACATTGCACATATTCTAAAATTGAACACATAATTAGTAGAAAAACACTTCTCAGCAAATGTAAATAATAGAAATCACAACAAACTGTCTCTAAGACCACAGTGCAATCAAATTAGAACTCAGGATTAAGACACTCACTCAAAACTGCACAACTACATGGAAACTGAACAACCTGCTCCTGAATGACTACTGGGTAAATAACGAAGGCAGAAATAAAGATGTTCTTTGAAACCAACGAGAACAAAGACACAGTGTACCAGAATCTCTGGGACTCATCTAAAGCAGTGTGTAGAGGGAAAGTTATAGCACTAAATGCCCACAAGAGAAAGCAGGAAAGATCTAAAATTGACACCCTAACATCACAATTGAAAGAACTAGAGCAAGAGCAAACAAAATCAAAAGCTAGCAGAAGACAAGAAATAACTAAGATAAGAGCAGAACTGAAGGAGATAGAGAGACAAAAAACCCTTTAAAAAATCAATGAGTCCAGGAGCTAGTTTTTTGAAAAGATCAACAAAATAGATAGACAGCTGGCAAGACTAATAAAGAAGAAAAGAGAGAAGAATCAAAAAGATGCAATAAAAAATGATAAAGGGTATATCACCACTGATCCCACAGAAATACAAACTACCATCAGAGAATAATATAAACACCTCTATGCAAATAAACTAGAAAATCTAGAAGAAATGGATAAATTCCAGGACACATACACCCGCCCAAGACTAACCCAGGAAAAATTTGAATCTCTGAATACACCAATAACAGGCTCTGGAATTGAGGCAATAATTGATAGCCTTCCTGGCAAACCGAATCCAGCAGCACGTCAAAAAGCTTATCCACCGCAATCAAATTGGCTACATCCCTGGGATGCAGGGCTGGTTCAACATATGCAAATCAATAAACGTAATCCATCACTAAACAGAACCAAAGACAAAAACCACCTGATTACCTCAACAGATGCAGAAAAGGCCTCCCACAAAATTCAACAGCTCTTCATGGTAAAAATTCTCAATAAACAAGGTATGGATGGAACGTATCTTAAAATAATAAGAGCTATTTATGACAAACCCACAGCCAATATTTTACTGAATGGGCAAAAACTGGAAGCATTCCCTTTGAAAACTGGCACATGACAGGGATGCCCTCTCTCACCACTCCTTTTCAACATAGTATTGCAAGTTCTGGCCAGGGCAATCAGGCAAGAGAAAGAAATAAAGGGCATTACATTAGGAAAACAGGAAGTCAAATTATCTCTGTTTGCAGATGACATGATTGTATATTTAGAAAACTCCATCATCTTAGACATGAAGTCCTTGCCCATGCCTATGTCCTGAATGGTATTGCCTAGGTTTTCTTCGAGGGTTTTTATGGTTTTAGGTCTAACATTTAAGTCTTTAATCCATCTTGAATTAATTTTCATATAAGGTGTAAGGAAGGGATCCAGTTTCAGCTTTCTACATATGGCTAGCCAGTTTTCCCAGCACCGCTTATTAAATAGGGAATCCTTTCCCCATTGCTTGTTTTTTTCGGGGTTGTCAAAGATCAGATAGTTGTAGATATGTGGCATTATTTCTGAAGGCTCTGTTCTGTTCCATTGGTCTATATCTCTGTTTTGGTACCAGTACCATGTTTTGGTTACTGTAGCCTTGTAGTATAGTTTGAAGTCAGGTAGCATGATGCCTCCAGCTTTGTTCATTTGGCTTAGGATTGACTTGGCAATGCGGGCTCTTTTTTGGTTCCATATGAACTTTAAAGTAGTTTTTTCCAATTCTGTGAAGAAAGTCATTGGTAACTTGATGGGGATGGCATTGAATCTATAAATTACCTTGGGCAGTATGGCCATTTTCACAATATTGATTCTTCCTACCCATGAGCATGGAATGTTCTTCCATTTGTTTGTATCCTCTTTTATTTCACTGAGCAGTGGTTCATAGTTCTCCTTGAAGAGGTCCTTCACATCCCTTGTAAGTTGGATTCCTAGGTATTTTATTCTCTTTGAAGCAATTGTGAATGGGTGTTCACTCATGATTTGGCTTTCTGTTTGTGTGTTATTGGTGTATAAGAATGCTTGTGACTTTTGCAAATTGATTTTGTATCCTGAGAATTTGCTGAAGTTGCTTATCAGCTTAAGGAGATTTGGGGCTGAGACGATGGGGTTTTCTAAATATACAATCATGTCATCTGCAAACAGGGACAATTTGACTTCCTCTTTTCTTAATTGAATACCCTTTATTTCTTTCTCCTGCCTGATTGCCCTGGCCAGAACTTCCAACATTATGTTGAATAGGAGTGGTGAGAGAGGGCATCTCTGTCTTGTGCCAGTTTTCAAAGGGAATGCTTCCAGTTTTTGCCCATTCAGTATGATATTGGCTTTGGGTTTGTCATAAATAGCTCTTCTTATTTTGAGATACGTCCCATCAATACCTAATTTATTGAGAGTTTTTAGCATGAAGGGCTGTTGAATTTTGTCAAAAGCCTTTTCTGTATCTACTAATATGTGGTTTTTGTCTTTGGTTCTGTTTATATGCTGGATTACATTTATTGATTTGCATATGTTGAGCCAGCCTTGCATCCTGCGGAAGAAGCCCACTTGTTCATGGTGGATAAGCTTTGTGATATGCTGCTGGATTCGATTTTCCAGTACTTTATTGAGGATTTTTGCATCGATGTTCATCAGGGTTATTGGTCTAAAATTCTCTTTTTTGTTGTGTCTCTGCCAGGCTTTGGTATCAGGATGATGCTGGCCTCATAAAATGAATTAGGGAGGATTCCTTCTTTTTCTATTGATTGGAATAGTTTCAGAAGGAATGTTACCAGTTCCTCCTTGTACCTCTGGTAGAAATCTGCTGTTAATCTGTCTGGTCCAGGAGTTTTTTTGGTTGGTAAGCTATTAATTATTGCCTCAATTTCACCAAAAGCAATGGCAACAGAAGCCAAAATTGACAAATGGCATCTAATTAAACTAAAGAGCTTCTGCACAGCAAAAGAAACTACCATCTGAGTGAACAGGCAACCTACAGAATGGGAGAAAATTTTTGCAATCTACTTGTCTGACAAAGGGCTAATATCCAGAATCTACAATGAACTCAAACAAATTTACAAGAAAAAAACAATCCCATCAAAAAGTGGGCAAAGGATATGAACAGACACTTCTCAAGACATTTATGCAGCCAAAAGTCACATGAAAAAATGCTCATCATCACTGGCCATCAGAGAAATGCAAATCAAAACCACAATGAGATACCATCTCACACCAGTTGGAATGGCGATCATTAAAAAGTCAGGAAACAACAGGTGCTGGAGAGGATGTGGAGAAATAGGAACACTTTTACACTGTTGGTGGGACTGTAAACTCGTTCAACCATTGTGGAAGTCAGTGTGCCGATTCCTCAGAGATCTAGAGCTAGAAATACCATTTGACCCAGCCATGCCATTCCTGGGTATATACCCAAATGATTACAAATCATGCTGCTATAAAGACACATGCACACATATGTTTATTGCGGCACTATTCACAAAAGCAAAGACTTGGAACCAAGCCAAATGTCCAACAATGATAGACTGGATTAAGAAAATATGGCACGTACACACCATGGAATACTATGCAGCCATAAAAAATGATGAGTTCATGTCCTTTGTAGGAACATGAATGTAGCTGGAAACCATCATTCTCAGCAAACTATTGCAAGGACAAAAAACCAAACACAGCATGTTCTCACTCATAGGTGGGAATTGAACAATGAGAACACATGGACACAGGAAGGGGAACATCACACACCAGGGCCTGTTTTAGGGTAGGGGGATGGGGGAGGGATAGCATTAGGAGATATACGTAATGTTAAATGACGAGATAATGGGTGCAGCACACCAACATGGCACATGTATATATATATATGTAACAAACCTGCACATTGTGCACTTGTACCCTAAAACTTAAAGTATAATAAAATAAATAAATAAATAAATAAAAAGAAAATCCCATTGTCTCAGCCCAGTATCTCCTTAAGCTGATAAGTAACTCCAGCAAAGCCTCAGGATACAAAATAAATGTGCAAAAATCACAAGCTTTCCTATACACCAATAATAGAGAGCCAAATCTCGAGTGAATTCCCATTCACAATTACTACAAAGAGAATAAAATACCTACGAATCCAACTTACAAGGGATGTGAAGGACCGCTGCAAGGAGAACTACAAACCACTGCTCAATGAAATAAAAGAGGACACAAACATATGGAAGAACATTCCATTCTCATGGACAGGAAGAATCAGTATTGTGAAAATGGCCATATTGCTCAACCTAATTTATATATTCAATGCTATCCCCATTAAGCTACCATTGACTTTCTTCACACAGTTAGAAAAAACTACTTTAAACCTCAGATGGAACCAAATAAGAGCCCAAAAAGCCAAGACAATCTTAAGCAAAAAGAACAAAGCTGGAGGCATCATGCTACCTGACTTCAAACTATACTACAAGACTACAGTAACCAAAACAGCATGGTACTGGTACCAAAACAAATATATAGATCAATGGAACAGAAGAAAGGCCTCAGAAATAACACCAGACATCTGCAGCCATCTGATCTTTGACAAACCTGACAAAAACAAGCAATGAACAAAGGATTCCCTATTTAATAAATGGGGATGGGAAAACTGGCTAGCTATATGCAGAAAGCTGAAACTGTATCCCTTCCTTACACCATACACAAAAATTAACTCAAGATGGATTAAAGACTTAAACGTAAGACCTAACACCATAAAAACCCTAGAAGAAAACCTAGGCAATACCAATCAGGACATAGGCATGGGCAAAGATTTCATGACTAAAACACGAAAAGCAATGGCAACAAAAGCCAAAATAGACAAGTGGGATCTAATTAAACCAAAGACCTTCTGCACAGCAAAAGAAACTGTCATCAGAGTGTACAGGCAACCTACAGAATGGGAGAAAATCTTTGCAATCTACCCATCTGACAAAGAGCTAATATCCAGAATCTACGAATAACTTAAACAAATTTACAAGAAAAAAGCAACCCCATCAAAAAGTGGGCAAAGGATATGAACAGACACTTCTCATAAGAAGATACTTATGCAGCCAAGAGACATATGGAAAAATGCTTCTCATCACTGCTCATTAGAGAAATGCAAATCAAAACCACAATGAGATACCATCTCACAGGAGTTAGAATGGCAATCATTAAAAAATCAGGAAACAACATATGCTGGAGAGGGTGTGAGAAATAGGAACACTTTTACACTGTTGGTGGGACTGTGTATCAGTTCGACCATTGTGGAAGACAGTGTGATGATTCCTCAAGGATCTAGAACTAGAAATACCATTTGACCCAGCCATCCCATTACAGGGTATATACCCAAAGGATTATAAATTATGCCACTATAAAGACACATGAACACATATGTTTATTGCAGCACTATTCACAATAGCAAAGACTTGGAACCAACCCAAATGTCCATCAATGATAGACTGGATTAAGAAAATGTGGCACATATACACCATGGAATACTATGCAGCTATAAAAAGGATGAGTTCATGTCCTTTGCAGGGTCATGAATGAAGCTGGAAACCATCATTCTAAGCAAACTATCACAAGAACAGAAAACCAAACACCGCATGTTTTCACTCATAGGTGGGAGCTGAACAATGAGAATACATGGACACAGGGCAGGGAACATCACACACTGGGGCCTGTCAGGGGGTAGGGGACTGGGAGAGGGATAGCATTAGGAGAAATACCTACTGTAAATGACAAGTTGATGGGTGCAGCAAACCAACATGGCACATGTATACCTATGTAACAAACCTGCAAGGTGGGCACATGTACCCTAGAACTTAAGGTATAATAACAAAAAAAGAAATTCTCATTTTTATTATCTGGTAAACTATTAAAGAAGAAAATTGTATTATTTTTATAATAAGTATATAGTTTTTTTTCCTTTTTCAAATAGCTTGAGATATAACTCATATACTATAAAATTTATCCTATTAAAATTTACAGTTCATGGCTCTCTTTGGCAGCACATATACTAAAAAAGTTTACAATTCAATTTTTTAGGATATTCGCTGATATGCTTTGACAGTGATCCCACCCATATCTCATCTTGAACTGTAGTTCCCATAATCCCCACTTGTTGTGGCAGGGAACTGGTGAGAGGTAATTTAATCATGGGGGTGATTACACTAATGCTGTTCTCCTGATAACAAGTGAGTTCTCAAGATACCTGATGGTTTTGTAAGGAGCTTTTCCCCCTTTTGCTTGGCACTTCTTGCCGCCACCATGTGAAGAAGGATGTGTTTGTTTCCCCTACCGCCGTGATTATAAGTTTCCTGAGGCCTCCCCAGCCATGCTGAAATGTGAGTTAATTAAATTTCTTTCCTTTATAAATCATCCAGTCTCAGGTATGTCTTTATTAGCAGTGTGAGAATAAACGAATACATTCACGAAGCCATGTGATAACCACAGTTATCTAATTTTAGAATATTTTCACCACCACCCCCAAAACAAAAAATATACACTTTAGTGTTATACCCCATTTCCCTCTCTTCTTAGCCCTACGCAACTGCTAATCTACTTCATCTCTATTGACTTGCCTATTCCAACAATTTTATATAAACGGAATTATATGATGTGTAGTCATATAATTTTTTATTTCTTTTTCACTTAGCATGCTCTCAAATTTCACCCATGTTATAACATATGTCAATACTTGATTTACTTTTATTGCCAACAATATTTCACATATAATAATTTACCTTTATTGCCAAACAATATTTAATTATTTGTGAAATATTGTTTGGCAATAAAACAATACCACATTTTGTTTATCTATAATTCAGTTAATGGACATTTGGATTGTTTTCTCTTTTGGCTATTATGGATAAAGCTAATATGAACAATATATTCAAAATTTTTCATGATGTTTTAAACTTACTATTGGTC
Organism: Symphalangus syndactylus; assembly: GCF_028878055.3. Classification (NCBI taxonomy): domain Eukaryota; kingdom Metazoa; phylum Chordata; class Mammalia; order Primates; family Hylobatidae; genus Symphalangus; species Symphalangus syndactylus. The sequence continues at coordinate 84,142,372 of NC_072436.2, forward strand.
ATATATCTAGGAGTGGAATAACCTAATTTTAGAATGGGCAAGAAATTTGAATAGATGATATACAAATGACAAAAAAGCACATGAAAAGATGCTCAACATCATTAGTCATGAAGGCAGCATAAATCAAAATCACAATGAGATACCTCCTTATATACACTTTATACCATCATAAGGGAGAGAGACCTAATGTTTAAATTGTTACTGATGTTACTATATTGTTACAGAATTATTTTTTCTAAGAATGTTCATAGTAGCAAGTTTCTATCCCTCGAAGTTATACTGAACGTATATCATAAGAAGACAATATTTTATTGAGCAATACTGGCTTTATTGTAGCAAAAATATTTTAAAATATAATTTCACTTTTTTGACTTTACAAAATTAATTTATTTGAAAACAAAACAAAAAATACATAGAACAATTTAACGAACCCCATGTGCCCACTCCTCAGAACTGAAACATTAAGATTAAATTATATTTTTAATAAACGTTATTGGTGGATATACAAACAATGCTAAAGGTATTTTCTTTACATAAATCTCAAAATGTATACCTTTAGAGACAGAAAGGAATCAAATTCTAGTTGAACACTTGGGTCATACAACTTACCTGTGTCCAATTGCACTTGTGATGTGCATGTGAATCTCCAAATGTTAATATATGAAGGACCATTAAAATAGCCCTTAAAACTGATACACAAAACTTCTGGCTGTTAAGAATACATTATTTTAGCCTTCTGTATCCCTGACTTTAAAACACATAATAATATTCAGAAAAGATAACCATGAAGTTCATGTACAAAGGTCATGTGCAAGAAAACCAATACCAATAGATTAGGAATTAGTAATTCTTTATTATGCCTATTCTATCTGAGAGACCTTTTGTAAGTCAATTAACCTATCTTAACTTCAGTATCCTCCTAAGTAAAATGAAAGCTTTGTGTTGAATTACCCATAAAATCACTATCTGTTCTAAAAAATATGATTCTACCTATTCTTTTATTTCAGAATATTCAAAGAATTCTAAAAATACATGCCTCAAATTTTTTAAAAAAATATTATCTTTTTAAGGAGTATTGTCCATAAGCTTTGTTTTAAAAAACTTACCAAGTTTCTACTTTAGATGGCTTTTTCTGAAATAGTTGGAGGAATGAGAAGCAGAACAAATCTGAGCAACACAAATGTATGTCATGCATCAGTACAATTGGTTTTTATTACTATTCTATTCTTTATTATTTTATTTCACAAAAAAGCCTGAAAATTCAGCCAGTGCTAGAAGCATTCCAATTTATTTGATTGGACAATAAGTGATTCTATGGCTGATATTTTAAAGACCAGCACAAACATCACAAGTTACAACCAGCTCACTCCTGATAAGCAGAATAACATTTTCTTAATTTGTGCAAGCCACTGAAAAAACTGAAAGATGCCAATTTAGAAATCATTTCAAACTTGTAGCTGCACAGTGTATTAAAATGTATGGAACTTGGAATCAAATGTGAGCATTTGTGAATAATAAAGATTTGGAATATCCTAAGGTAGGAAACACCTTATTAAAATAAGGACTCCTCTCTACAAATTTAAGCAATGCGAAAAAAACAAAAAATATAAAACAAAGTGATAATAGATTGGATTGTTTTAAGCCAAAGCTTAACAATTAACCCTGTGTCTCATAAAGCAAAGCATTTTGTAAATGCTAGCCACCAGTAATTCATTATGTCAAGTCCTAGAAAAGCATTAAACTAATTCAAATCCTTGGCATTTGGCCTTCTTAATTGAACATTTCATTTATTCATATCCCAATTAAGTAGCTTTAACCACCTCTCTGGGTATTATTCATCCTTTAATAATGATACAAGAAGAGCAGAGCAAGGAAGATTCTTATTCATAGGAGTAAATATACACACATGTGGTGTCTTTCATTAAAGAATGCCAGTAGTAATGTTCATCACTGATATAGGGTACACAGTTAATGCTGATCTATGTTAAGTTTCATTTTGGTCAAAGATTTACATAAAGTCCCAGGAGTGCCTTCTCTTTCAGAGAAGAAACTGTTTTTCATTCATGGCAGTATTTTCAGCCTCCAGCATGGAAAAGTGGTTCACATATTGATATTGCTGAGCACCAAGTATAGTGGTGCTCACATGCCTGCAATTCTAGCTACTTGGGAAGCCGAGGTGGGAGGATCACTTGAGCCCAGGAGTTCAAGACCAGCCTAGGCAATAAAGCAAGACCCACAGAAGGTGAGTCCCGTGACAGAATACTTCTGTTAAAAAAGGTCCCTACATCATGAGTTTTTTAGTATAACCCCAAATATATTTATATGCATGAAAACCTAATCCAAATATTAGTGAGGTTGCAGAATTAAAGTTCGTTCACCATTTTTCCCCTTAGTGGCCCGTGTAAGCATATCTTTAGAACAGTTATTCTCAACGAGAAGCAATTTTGCCCTCCCAGAGGACATTTGGCAATATTTGGAGACATTTGGGGTTTGAGTTGTCACAACTGTGTGGGTAGATACTACTGGCATCTATTTGATTGAGGCAAGCACAAGACAGGCCCAGAAACAAAGAATTACCCAGCCCAAAATCAATAGCACCAAGGTTGGGAAATCTTGCTCTGGAAGAATAAACTGTATGTAGGTATGTAAAAGGCAAGCAGAAGGGCCTGGCAGGTGTAAGATTATCTGTCACTTTAGAAGGGAGATGGGGAGGGGCTCAAGAGGTTATTTTTTGTGAGGCTGTACTTCTTCTAGAAGTACAAGCAAACTTTAGACTCCCTGATTGTACCCAAGAATGTGTTTGATTCAATAGATGATACAAGCAAAAGTCTTCAATAATAACTGGAATAACAACAAATGACCTTCAAGGCTCCCTCACAACCTTGATAATCTGTGATCTAAGTACTATACTATTCATATAAAGATAAATTCTTTCTGCAACTTCCCCTGTATCAAACAAGATACTGGCTGTGGTTGCTAAAAATGCATATCAGAAATACCCTGAAATGTCTGATTATAATTTTGCAAACATTATCTGTATAAAATTTATGGAAGGTATACTTTCATTCAAGGAAAGGATAATCATACCTTTGAATCTTTCCCTCTTCCACTATTAAGCTCTCATTTGCTTTTTGTTTGGTTTGCCTTTTATTTATATTTCAACTGATGAATTCTTGAAACATACCTCATAAAACATAATTTGTGTCTGATCTCAATGAATAAAACATATTAGTAAAATCTTAAATCTTGACTCAAGTAACCACAGATAGCTATTTTCTCCATAGGTCTCAAAAAACTGCTCAAAACTAAAATTATATTTACTTTAGTTTTAAACATATAATCATCCTTGATGATTCAGAATAAGAGATGGGGTTATAAATATCAAAACTGGCCAAGTATAGTGGTGCTCACATGCCTGCAATTCTAGCTACTTGGGAAGCCGAGGTGGGAGGATCACTTGAGCCCAGGAGTTCAAGACCAGCCTAGGCAATAAAGCAAGACCCTGTCTTAAAATTAAATATATATATATATATATATCTCAAAACTGGAAAAAAGGCACAACTCCAATAAGATTGATTTAGAGTTGAGTCCCAAATATTCCATAAGGTGAGCCTTTTTTCTAAAGCAGTCTCATTTGCTCACTTTACTAATATTTAGTGGTATCCACTAATCTGTTCATACTCTGTTATATGAATAGATTCAGCAACACAAGAATGAAAGCAGCAGCTTCTGTTACGTGCTAGGAATTTGATCAGGCAGAAATAAGTAGTACTATGGCAAAGTCTTTAGTAATTTTTGGTTATGAAGGTGGGAAAGACTGTTGTGCCTTCCTGCTATGACTAAAGATACATAAGAAGAGAAAAACAAAAAGAAAACCCTACATCTAGAACTACCCCACAGAAATAAAATGATCACAAAGCAACATGCAGCAAGTTCTGATCAGTTAGCAGCATCCACAGATGTCATCCGAGGGTAAAAAGTGCCTGTAATACACATTTTTCACTTGGATTCTTAACAATAACAAAAGCATTGCCCATCACCCTCTTTACGGCCCTCTCCTACATACACATCAGCATATTCTGCATCTTTAGGCAACATCTTTTTCCTTTTTTGTTTTTTTTTGTGTGTAACATAAATTTTTATTTTTATTTTTTTATTTTTTTATTATACTTTAAGTTTTAGGGTCCATGTGCACAATGTGCAGGTTAGTTACATATGTATCCATGTGCCATGTTGGTGTGCTGCACCCATTAACTTGTCATTTAACATTAGGTATATCTCCTAATGCTATCCCTCCCCACTCTCCCCACCCCACAACAGGCCCCAGTGTGTGATGTTCCCCTTCCTGTGTCCATGTGTTCTCATTGTTCAGTTCCCACCTATGAGTGAAAACATGTGATTTTTGGTTTTTTGTCCTTGCAATAGTTTGCTGAAAATGATGGTTTCCAGCTTCATCCATATCCCTACAAAGGACATGAACTCATCATTTTTTATGAATGCATAGTATTCCATGGTGTATATGTGCCACATTTTCTTAATCTAATCTATCATTGTTGGACATTTGGCTTGGTTCCAAGTCTTTACTATTGTGAATACTGTCACAATAAACATATGTGTGCATGTGTCTTTATAGCAGCATGATTTATAATCCTTTCCATCCCAGGAATGGCATGGCTGGGTCAAATGGTATTTCTAGTTCTAGATCCCTGAGGAATCGCCACACTGACTTCCACAATGGTTAAACTAGTTTACAGTCCCACCAACAGTGTAAAAGTGTTCCTCTTTCTCCACATCCTCTCCAGCACCTGTCGTTTCCTGACTTTTTAATGATCGCCATTCCAACTGGTGTGAGATGGTATCTCATTGTGGTTTTGATTTGCATTTCTCTGATGGCCAGTGATGATGAGCATTTTTTCATGTGTCTTTCGGCTGCATAAATGGCTTCTTTTCAGAAGTGTCTGTTCATATCCTTCGCCCACTTGGTAATGGGGTTGTTTATTTTTGCTTGTAAATTTGGGACATAGGCCTAGGCAAGGACTTCAAGTCTAGAACACCAAAAGCAATGGCAACAAAAGCCAAAATTGACAAATGAGATCTAACGAAACTAAAGAGCTTCTGCACAGCAAAAGAAACTACCATCAGAGTGAACAGGCAACCTACAGAATGGGAGAAAATTTTTGCAATCTACTCATCTGAAAAAGGGCTAATATCCAGAATCTACAATGAACTCAAACAACATCTTTTTTCTAACAGATGATTCTCGGTGCAAGCCTTCTTTCAATCCAATCAGCATTTCCACAGCTCAAAGCCCAAGCTGCCACAGGAAGAATTAAGTAATGGATCTTTCCTAGACCACTTCATGCAGGCCAGTTCATTATATTAATAATTTGTATAGACCATTTGAAAGAGCCTACATGTTTTATAAACAGAAAATTTTACCTTAGGATCTTCAGAAGGAGCCAAGCAACAAACACCTTCTGATGAACTCTGTAACAACAGAACGCACTTAGTAGGATATACAACACATCAAGGAATGTTTCAAGAAATATAAACTATGAATATTAAAATTCAGAGAAATAGGGCCTCATCTTGCCCCCACCATAAGCCTGAGCCTTTCCACATGTGTTTTCTGGCAATAAAAGTCATTTATTTCATTATTCCCTCAGAGACTCATGGCAGAAACCTGATGTATCAGCCTTTTCCTAAACATTTACTTTCAGTTTCTACAGACATCCATACAACTTTCAAAATGTTCTTCAGATTCACTATTTTCATTCATATGCTACTGTAATAAGGCTCAGTGGCATCTCACACCCCATATTATCCCGAGGGATTATCCAGATAGCAGCAAGCATAATTGTTTATAAAATTAAATGTTTAAAATATTTAGCAAAGTAGAGAGAATAACATAATACTTATAGATGTTATCTATTTTGACATACGTGCATCAGATAGGTAGATAAGTCGATGTAGGGAAGGAGGGAAAGATAACAGATCCTTGTGAAACATTTCAGGGATACAAAATCTCAAATAATTTAATAAAAATCTAAGTAACACACTCTCAGCTTGAATAAAATGTTTCAGATAATAGAAGTTTCTAAGCATTTCTCCCCAGTCCTCTTCCTTTATTTTTCCCCTGAGTGAACATTGTCTTGAAGCTTGTATTCATCATTCTCATGCATGTTTTCAATCTATGACTACTCATGTATATATGCAGAAACATTATACAGAAGGGTTCTTCCTGTTTTCAAACTTTATATAAATAGCATAACTTGCCCATCATTAGGACACTTGATTTTTCTGCTCAGTGTTCTATTTTTGAGGTGTCATAACATAGTTCCAGTTCATTCATTTGAACCATTGATAGTATTCTGTGAAGTCATAACATTTATCTGTTCTTTTTAATGGACATTTAGGTATTTTTAGTCTTCACTATGACAAGCAACGTTGCCATGAACATCTTACTTGCTGTCCTGTGCAATAAGAACTTTCTCTAGGATGTATAAATAGTGTGAGGGTGAAGGCCATAACTCACATTGCTGTATTGTGCTAAATTCTACTGCAATCTCATCAGTGAACATTCCTACTAGCACAAATGAGAATTTTCATTGTTCCACATCCTTATCAACTCATTGAATTGTAAAACTAGATTTTAATTTTTCAAATTCCATAGTTTTCGATGGAATTTCAGTTTTTTATTTGCATTTCCCCAAAGAATCAGTGAGATTGAGAATATTCATATGTGTAGATTGAGTTTCTCTTTCTGGTCCGTCGTCCTCTCCTTTGCTCACTTATCTGTTGTATTATTACTTATATCCTCCCTCATTTGTAGGAATCCTTCCTTAACTCTAGATCCTAATTCTTTGTCAGATAAATTTTAGATACTTTAAGACATTTCAGATATTTTTCTCTCAACCTATAGCATGTGTTCTATTTTTGGTAATGATGTCTCTTGAAGACTAGAAATTTAATTTTAACAAAGTTAATTTAACCATCTTTTTTCTTCAGTATTTATTCTGTTTTGTAACTTAATAAATTATTCCTTAGCCCAAGATTATTAAAATATTTTCTCATAATTTCTATTAAAAAGGTCAAAGGTCTGTCTTTCCATTTTTAGCTTTTCAGCCAACTAATTTTATTAGGTTTATTCTGGATGAAATGGGATTTCAGTTGTTTTTCATATGGATAACTAATTTTCCCAGAACTATTTGTATATTTGTTCATTTTTCCCAACAGTTTTAATGACACGTCTGAAATATATTAAGTTTCTACATAGGTGTTTAGATTTCCTTAAAATTTCCCAATTTTTCTATTTGCCCAACTTCAAGCAATTTCTGTATTATATAATCATAATTAATAAGTTGTTAAACAAGTGTGATAAAGTCCCTCTATCTCACCTTTCTCGAAATTGTCTCAGCTATTCTTGGCCTTTTGTACCATCATATGAGTTTCATGAGGAGCTATCAAGACCCTGAATAAATCCATTTAGGTCTTGAATAGAGGGTGCATTGAAAATATATATTTATTTGAGGTAAATTGGTGCTTCTTTAAGAGTTTTTGATTCCTAAATTTTGTGTACTTCTCCTTTTATTCAAGTCTTATGTACTTCAGGAATATTTTGAAAATATCCCCTTAAAAGTATTAAGACATTTTAGAGCTATTCATGAGTACTTTACCACTATTATGTAATATTATTATATTTATCAATTTATCTTCAGTGGACAGTAGTTATGTAATTTTTTTAGTTTACCTAAAATCTAGTAAAATTTCAAAATTCTCTGAGTAGATATATATATATATATATATATATACCTTTGAAATATATATATATATATATACCTTTCAGTTTTCTATAAAAGCAATCATATTGTGGAAAATTAAAGACTTTTTTCTTTTCTTTCATAATTTGTATAACTTTATTTCTCTACCTTACTAGAAAAACTAGCACTTGTAGTATTACATTGAATAGAAAAAGTTATAAATGGCATCATTTTCATTCCTGATTTTAAGTGGTAAACTTCTAACCTATTATCAATAAGTATGATAGGTGTGGGAGAATTTGAATAGACACCCTTTCTTAGATTAAGGAAATTTCATTCTGTATCAATTAGAAATGCTTTTGACCAAAAATAAGAATATCTAACATTTACGCTTGCAATAAAAATATTTAATTATGATATACAGAAATAATTTGAAAATTGGTGGTTCCAGGGGAAGGAGCTTTTCTGGATCAAGATGTCTGACATTCCTTTATGGCATATTCCAAGCATCATATCCACATACAATTATGGTCATAGGGAGGAAACAGGCTGTAGCCACGGCACATAAAAATGAATCACCCATCTCTTCTTTTATTAGGGAGGAAAGTCATTTCCTCACCATCAGAACTATCCTTATACCTCATTGGCCTGGCCTCAGTCATCTGCCCATTGTCACACAAGAGAAGCTGGAAAAGTGAGTAGTTGGATTTTTCAGTCTTTTTTGTCCATAACCCCCATTTGATTCACCAAGTTTTACAGTCTCAATAGTGAGTAGTGGGTAGGAAAAAGGGGTTTAAGAATGAATATGAGGTAGACATAGAAAACAACAGAAGTAGCATGTTTTGTTTGCTATGCTATCTGCCAAAAGCTTTCATTTTTAATATATAAAACAGTGTTGAATCATATTTACTTTTGCTGCTTCTACTGATAATCATGTAGATTTGTTTATTAATCTATTAATCATATATTATTATAACAGCATTTCTAATATTGAAGCATTCTTGCTTTTGTAATATTAATTAAGCATGGTCATAATATATTTTTTAATGTACTGCTTAGTTAAATGTATTAATATTTGGGGGAGATTTTCTGCATCCAAATCATAAGTAAAATTCATCTCTCATTTTCTGTCTTAGACTTTTATTGCCTCGTTTTGGTGTCAATATTATACTGGATTCATTAGAATGAATTTGGACATTTTCCCTCTTCTATTCTCTAGAGGATAATTCACAAACATTCTTGATTTCGTAGGATAATTTGGCATTATATGCCTTCCTGTGTTCTAGAATTGAGGCAGGAAGGCAGCCAAGGGAGCCTCAAGACAGCCCTTGGCTCCAAGCAGTCAGCCTGGCTGTGGTTCCCTATGAATTCACCACAAGTAGTCCCTATTACCCTACAGGAGCCAGTTCCTGGCCCCCACTGACAGTGCCCTGCTTCATACTAGCAAACTCATGGCTTCAGCTTCATTCACTGATTTGTCTCTCTGTTCTGTTTTTGGTCTTCAGAAATATTTAGCTTGCTTTGGAGCCCAACTATTTTTGGTTTCTTGCTACTATTTTTAATGATATATTTTATATATTGTTAGTTATTTGTTTAGAATTCGAGGACTGAATATAAACTCATGTGCAATCTTGATCAGAAGCCTAAAAACACTCTGAAAATATGGTCTTGAACAGAATCCCCAAAACACTCTTTGTAAGTGTGGTCTAGCACAGCCTTCAAGATTGAGCTTTTGCCTGACTCTACATCCTGGGCTCCTACTTCTTTCCATCTTATTCCTTACAGTTCATTCAAATGGGCCTACATTTGGTTCCTAAACTGAAACTCTTCCCAGCCTGAGGATGTTTGAATATTTTCTTACCTTGCTGACAGCCATACCCCTAGCAGGTGAAGAAGCCAACCTGCAGAGAAAATCAGAGTGAAATGTTGAGGAAATTCTGATGGCATCTAAACCCAGACTCCAGCCATTCTTGTGCCATCTCCAACACTGTTCTTCTTGAGATTTGGCTGTATGACAAACATTCCTGGTTTGCCTAAGGTGCTTCAATTTCAACCTCTATTACTTGCAAACACAATCCTAATGAATACACATTTCTTATAATAGTAATATACATTAGTCTACTTTGTCTCAATTGAAGCTATAATATATTATCTGAATTAGAAGGAGCATTTCTAAGAATTAGGACTTAGTCTCCCTTTTCTAATGACAGGGCTGGAAAAGTGGCTGTGATAGCAGACAAACTACAGAAGGGGCCACTAGGGAATCTCTTCTCAACAGCTCTATCTGATGTGACACAAGGCTACACTCTCTCAATAATTATTAAGATTACTGATATGGGTAATAAATGTACTTATGTCTATGGTTCAGTTTGTAGGTTTTAAAACATCTTTCTTACTTATTCCCCAAAGATACTCACAGTAATCATGTAAAGAGTTAAAAACAGACTAGCAAACCAAGACAGAAGGATCTGGCTTGAAACCTATTTTTCCCCACCATCCATCCATCCGTTCTTTTCCACTAAAGAATGCTTCTGATTACTACCCTCATAGAGATTCAAAACACTGACTGCTCTTCAGGACAATAGATGGAGGTATTTCATTTCCTGTACAATTCAAATAGCAACAGCTTATTTTTAAAGCAAGCACATTTCTGTTTTCTTTGGTTGTCTAGACTTCTTATGTATTTTGGTAACTCAAAACTCTGATACATGTAAATTTTAAATGGTAATATGACTTTTGTTTTCCCCCAAAGATGGAAATAAAGGCTTAAACAAATATAACCCAAGAGATACTTGAAATTTAGATAAAAACCAGCTTTTAAACCTTTCAGAGAGACTAACCCCACGATTGCACTTATTCCACAGGCAATTAATTTGGCTAAAACAAATATTCTTTGATGGCCACTAAGAATAAAGCAGAGCAATTTTAATATGATAGAATTATTATTGACTGGGGAATATCACGCAAAATTGGTGTAACCAAGAAAAGATCAAAAAGGCTCTCTGATTATAAAACATCAAAGGTTTCAGGCAAGTTCTTCCTCAGAGACCAGCCTAAAATATTGGATAATCCATTTATACCATTACATTAAGGAATTATTTTAATGAGGGTCCTCCTGAGATGATAGACTGGGGTAACATTTCAGAATTGCATTGCATTAATTCCATAAACTGCTTAATTAGAGAAATGGTTCCTTCACTAAGCATCTGTCACTGAAGCATGTACACATAATTTTTAAATGTGTGGTATTGGGGAAAGCATAATTTGGAAGTAATTCCAGTTTGGGCATTTACTAGCCATTTGACCCCAGTTTATTCTCAATATCTCTGAACATTTAAAATATGCTTTTTAAAAGCACAGCCTAAACAGAGATCATACAAGTTTATAACTATATGATAAGTATATAAGTACATGATAAATTCATGATAAGTTCTATTTTCAATTAGTAAGAGATAAAAAGAAACCAAAGCATGGAATATCACGTAGATTATATGTTTCTGTTTCATTTTATAATAAACAAATACACCATGTCAAGAAATTAATGTTTTAGTTTGACTTCTCATTAGTAGATATTCAATATTATTTCTTAAAAATCCTAAAGGGGGGTGATGTTAACAGAAACAGCAAAGTAAGGAATGCCAAAAGTTTATCCCTCCATAAAACCAATAAACATTGGTGATATATGTTATAGTCAACATTTTTGAAATTCTGGAAATTAACCAGAAGCTAGTGCAACTAAGGGAATTCTTAAGAAAAACCTGATGGACTCTTGGTAAAGAAAGAGCTTTGTGGTGTTTTAAATTACTCTGTTCCCGTTATTCAACATCTGACTCAAATATAGCCTTAATGACAAAAGCTCGCTTTCCAAGTATTGTACAAATAGCAGTGTCAGAGGGAATGGAACCGATCTCATTCACAAAGAATGTGGTTGTTCAGTTGACCTGTCTGGTGGATCCTCAAATCAAAGGGCTTGCCATTATCTTACCTAACTTAGAATTTTTGCATTGCTTAGGTGAGTATCTGAGGAAGGATTTTTGTCAAATTATATAACAAACGTATTATTCATGGCTGCCTACTGGAAATCAGTAACAGTTGGGACAAACAATAAACTAATTTAAAAACTTGGGAAGAAAGGCTGAAGGAGATACTTTGAGGAACAAGGGTTTTGAAGAGCTCCAACATCTTATTGAAAACCTAGAAAGCCATATGCATGACTACGACTGTCCGCATACTCAGGAAAGACATGAGAAGGCCCTAACTTCTCACTTCTGGCTAATCTTAAGGCTCTACACAAGCAGTAATGAAAGATAAGACAGTTGTAAACTCCTTTGCTTAGTGTTGAAGGCATTCCCAAAACACACACAGAGAGCCCATGAGAGATTTTGTTTTAGCTCCAGCCACCTAAGAAAATATTTGTCCAATCACCAGCTGGTCATGACATTAATAGCACAGAAAATTAAGTGGCCAAACATGACAAGGTCGTTTCAATATACGCAGAAAAAGTGTCAATATTCTAACATTTTTATGGTAAAAACACTCAACGAACTAGGAAAAGAGAACTTCCTTAGTTTGGTAAAGGGCCTCTATGAAAAACATATAGCTAGCATCATACTTAATTGTGAAAGACTGAAAGTTCTCTCCCTAAGTTCAGGAATAAAACAAGGATGCCACTTTCTACAATTCAATTCAACATTGTACTATAAGTTCTAGTCAAGGTAATTAGGCAAGAAAAAGAAAACACATCTAGATTGAAAAGGAAGAAGTATAACTACATTCACAGATAACATAATTTTATATAATAAAAATCTGAAATATTCACAAAATAATTATTAGAGGTAGGTAATAAGTTCAGCAAGATTCCAGAATATAAGATTAACACAAAAATCAGTTGAATTTCTATAAATTTAGTACTGAACAATCCTAAAATGCAATCAAGAAAATAATTTTATTTACTAAAACATCAAAAGGAATAAAATACTTAAATGAATTTAACCAAGGAAGTACCAGATGTGTACACTGAAAAATTGAAAATATTGTTGAAAAAATTTAAAGAAGTCCTAAATAAATGGAGAGATATTCCATGTCTATAAATTAAAAGACTTAACATCGTTAAGATGTCAATAATCCCCAAATTGATCCACAGGTTCAATGTAACCTCTGTTAATTTTCCAACTTCCTTTTTCTTTTGCAAATTTGGATAAGCTAGTCCTAAAATTCATATGGATTTGCAAGGGACACAGAGTAGCCAAAATAATCTTGAAAAAGAACAAACTTGGAGGAGTCACATTTTCTAATTTCAACACTTACTACAAGCTACTCTTACAAATCAACAACAAAATGACCACCTGATTTAAAAAAGAGCAGCAGTCTTGAATAAACATTTCTCTGAAGAATATGGATGGCCATTCACAAAGTGTTGAGAGTGACACAGATAAAATGGAACCCTCATGCATTGCTAGTAGAAATGCAAAATGGTGCAACTGCTGTGGAAAAAAAAAAATGGCAGTTCTTTAAAAAGCTAAATACTCACGCCTGTAACCCAGCACTTTGGGAGGCCAAGGAAGGTGGTTCACGAGGTCAGGAGTTCGAGACCAGCCTAGTAAAAATGGTGAAACCCCGTCTCTACTAAATACAAAAAATTAGCCGGGCGTGGTGGCAGGCACCTATAATCCCAGCTAAGGCTAACATATTATCCAGCAATTCTAGGTAAGCAACTGAGAGAAATGAAAATATACATCTAAGAAAAACCTGTATATGAGTAAATATAGCAGCATTATTCATAATAACCAAAACATGAAAACAACCCAAATGTCTATCAGCCAATAAATGAATAAACAAGATGTGGTTTATCCATACAGTGAAACACTATCACCTGTAGAAAGGATTGAAGAACTGGTGCATGCTACAACCCGAGTGAAACTTAAAGACATTATGCCAAGTGAAAGAAGCCAAACATATAATAGTATATATATTATTTATTTAAAATATTCAGAATAAACAAATCCGTTGAAACAGAAAGTAGATTTGTGCTTGCCATGAGCTTGGCAGGAGGGAAGAATGGGAGTGACTGCTAATAAATATATGGCTTCTTTTTGGGATAATTAAAATATACTAAAATTAGTGGTGATAATTATACAAACTTGTTAATATATTAAAAACACTGAGTTGTATGCTTTAAGTTTTTAAAATTTTGAACTTTATGTTATATGATTGTTATCTCAGTTTTAACAACCCTAATATTCATTGTTTGAAAATTAAACATTAAACCTAAATTAAATGTAAATATTTAAGTTTAATATTAATGAGAGAGAAGTACCTTAGTTCTGAAACATTTTTTATAATATGTTTAGACAGATAGCATTTTGGATTAGAGGTTTTACCAAATACTACTTTTACATACATTTTGAAGATGTTTTTACAGAAACTTATTATATGGGCCAATTATTATATTGTATATTTATTTTTGCCCTATCTTATTCTAAGGAGGACTTAAAAAAATCAGGAGTAGTGGGAATTACTATTCCACTAGATTATTAGATTCAGCTATTCATCAACAATTTGTTGTTAAATAAAAGTTTAAATTATAGCTCATGCTAACTGTTACAGAAACTAGTCTAAGAATTTTAGCTTCATTGTAACTCTGATACAGTAATAGTATATTTGGCAACGTCATGTTAGATGGCTTCAGTATTTCTGTCACAAAACTATTACATCAAGAAGTCACAAATTTTCTAGAAGAGGATGCTATATAATGGGAATTAATCTGAAGCAATAAGTGTTTATTCATTCTAACCTTTCCTTCAAGAAATCCATGGCATGTTTAAACCAAACTGTCAATGCCCTCCTTATGACAATTATGTTTTTTACCCTTCTCTGAGTAGAAAACTGTTTATTTCCTTATCTTAATTAAAGGTAATCATTCATGTAAGTTGAAATTTTCTACTAAGAATAATGCCCAAGAACATCTCTTCAAAATGCCATTTACCCAAGGTCATTACAGTTCATTTTATAGGCACTGGACATCTTGGATTCTTAGACATCTCCCTAGAATATGATCTCTATCTTTCAAAAACATCATAGGAGCAACTTAATACAACTCTTGCCAGATTCCTCTTTCTTAATAGTGAAGCTTATCCAAAGGCCCTCTTGACGTGTTTCAAATACTTTATACACCCAAGCAAAAGCTAAAACAGTTGTTCCTGTACATGCACTTATCATCTGTAAAAGATGTTGTGGCTTCTCTTTGGTTAGAATTTTTGCTCATTGCCTGGTTCCCCAAACATATCAGGTGACTGATTGCTAGGCAACCAAGCAACACCATCCAGAGAATTCTCCCATCCATCTCAACAGATGCCATCTCATTTAGATACAAAGGGGCTCAAAGTTTCAAAATTTGTTTATGTGACTCAATAAGTCAGTATTATTTGGTGGTGCATTTCTGATGAGTAAATCATAGACAGACCACATTGAAAATACGCATATTGAGAAATTTTATCATCAACATTCCACAATTGTATGGTACACACTAATAAAAATTTTTGAAAACATGTAATAAAATGTGTTAAATTTCAAACACTGCTTTATTCAATCCTGACACAAAAGTTAATACCATGTAAGTTGTTGTTTTGCTTGTTTAGAAAGGTTTATTTTAGAATCAATTAATAAATTGAGAAAAACGATAAAGTTTGTCTGTAAGACTTAATACAGTGAAACAAAATCATTTTTCAAACGTTGTTATCAGCTTTAGAGACCCCGAGATGCCTATTATACTTTAATAAAAATGTAATGTTTCCCAGCTGCTTCTAAATTTATCAGATTCAGCTGTTACCTTCGATTTACTTCTATCCTTTATGTAATCTAGGGCTAGCTTCTGTGCACAGTTAATCAACTGTCCTAAAGGGTTTTTTTTTTTTTTTTTTTTGGTATATCAGGTCTCATTATAGACATCAATTGATCTTCAGATCAAAGAGAATTCCATACAAAGTTTCTTTGTGTGGCAACCTTTTAGTAAGTTATTTATAGCAATCCTTTACAAAAATTGTTAAGGTATCTTAATGTATGGCACAATCTTCTACCACATCAAATAAGCAACCTTAAAATATTATAATAAATGATGGCAACTGACTGAAAGATAGCAACCTCAAACATTTAATTTGTGCTTTTCTGACTTTGAGATTTTGTTTCAAATCTGTAAGGAATGTGTGCTTTAAAGCAGTTGGTTGTACCTAACATAGCTTTCAACCCCTCTAGAAGTTATTCACACAGGTGAGTGAGGCTAGGGTTTTGTCCAAAAGAGGGGATTATCAGCAGTGCCCCACTATGAAAAGCTGACTATTAATCTAAAAATAAATAAATAAACCAGGTCTGGAAAACTTACTCAGTAGTCAAACAAGAGAAAAGCTGCTTATGAAAAGGAAAATAGAAATGGTTTCTGGGGGAACAAAGATTAAGCTCATAATTAAATATTTATTATAAAAATGACTACAATGACTAACGCTTGTATAATAAGGGTAATTTTTAATGCTCTTTGACGTAAATTTTTTTCACTTAATCCTCAAAAGAGCCATGCTATATAGGTATGTTTCTCTATTTTATGAAATAATAAATCAATGTTCAGAGAAGTAAAGACAACAGGATTAAAAAGGACCATGGTCATGTGACTCACGATTTAGTGGTTTGGCATCTACACTTGTATCCTAACAGGTGAAGACTTCTGCTTTAGAAATTCCTATGGCTGAGCTCTTTCTTTTTTATTTAAAAACTCAGAAACAGTGTGTCATTTTTTGAATGTTTAATATGATCTGGATGCTAGAGAAATTAAGTTGCATATTACCACAGATTTGGGAGTCAATCAGGCAATCATCACCATATCAAAAATATACCAAGATATTTTGGAAAGTAACAAATTGTTCACATCACGGCTTCTTATCTCTCTGTAAATAGATTTGCAAAGAGAAAATCAAACCAGAAATATTCAAAATTAACTCTGTCAGTCAAGCAGTTTCATAAAATCATAAAACTGAATGTGCACTTTCTGCTTTTGGAATTTGTGCCTCCCCTATTTCAATATTGCTGTAAACAAGTCACTTTATGAGGCTGAGACTTAATTCTCTTCTGCCTTATTCCTCTCTCTCTATATATATATATTACAGTCATTATGATCTTTATATAAAACCATCCAAATTCAGTTTCCTCTGGAAAGATCTATCTTGAATCATAAATATTTACAGAGCATAAATATTCATGAAATTAATATGTCTGGACTTAAAGGTTACCTATATTTTAAAATTACTAATTCTTTGGGAAAGTCAGGGTCAAAATTATCCCCACTGAGGTTATTCTTTCAGTAAATAATCTCCAAAAGGACTCCCAAACAAAATTTTCTTTTTTATCTTTCTATACAAATCCTGATGTAAGCTACAACTAAAGTAGTGATAATCTACATTGAAATGGGGAGGGAAAAATATGCAACTGATTTTCTAAAAAGCATCTTCTTACAATCAAGGAAAATCATCATTACATGACTTCACTTTTATATAGTCATGTGGTCCCATCATAAATTTCCAGAGTTCTATTCACTCAGAGTAAACGCAGCTACTTCTGAATTTCGCAAACTTCTAAGGTACTACGAAGAAAAGATTTAAAATAAGGGGAAATTGAAGAAGTATTATAAAAACAGATATGAAGAGCTGTCCTTTAATATGTTATGGCCAGAAATTTATTATACCACATGGTTATCTGATTGGAACACATTTGAAAGATATTTAGAATATTTTTAGTCCAAACCACTTTGCAAAAATTTAACAAAAGCTTTGTTTTGTTGCATAAGTAGGTGGCTAATTTGTTTACATATGCCAAAATAGCATCAGTTTGTATATATATTGCAAAAGAGCGAAAATTTATCCAGTACCTTTAAAAAAATGAGTGCAGGAAAAATAAATTCACTAAATTTGCATGAACCTCTATTTTGCTATCAAAATAAAGTTACAGATGGTGGTGTTCTTGTTTTGTTTTTACAGAGGATATTGCAGTCTTATAATACTACAGGGTGGCAAGATAAACCCAAAGAGTTTGTTTCTACCATTTTTTTACAATACAAAATATTTTACATATTTATGGGGTACATGTGAGTATTTATTACAAGCATACAGTGTGTGCCAAGGTATTTGTACTATCCATCAACTTGAGAATTCATCATTTCTATGTGTTGAGAGCATATCGAGTCCTCTCTTCTATCTACTTTGAAATATACAATACATTGTTGCTAAAATAATGACCCTACTGAGCTATTGAAAACTGGGGCTATTTCTGCTACCTATCTCTGTGTTTGTACCCACTAGACAACCCCTCTTTGTCCTCCCCTCTCACCAACACACACTTCTCAGCCTCTGGGAGTTTATCAATCTATTCTCTATCTCCATGAGATCAACTTTTTAAGCTCCCACATATGAGTGAGAACATGTAGTATCTGTATTTCTGTTCCTGGGTTATTATTGCTTTCATTATACTTAACATAATAAAATCCAGTTCCATACATGTTGATGCAAATAATATTATTTCATTCTTTATTATGGCTAAATAATATTCCAGTGTGTACATATACATGACATTTTCTTGATTCGATGGTCTGCCAACGGACACTTAAGTTGATTCTCTTTCTTTGCTATTGTGAATATGCTGCAAAAAAACCACACAAATGCAGGTATCTCTTTGATATAACAATTTCTTTTCCTTTTGATAAATACCTAGTAGTGAAATTTCTGGGTCATATGATAGTTCATTTTTAGTTCTTTGAGAAATCCACACAGTTTTTTCTGTAGTGGTTGTACTAATTTATGTTCCCACCAACAATGTTTAAGAGTTCCCTTTTCCCTACATCCATAACAATATCTGTCATTTTTTGCCTTTTTAATAACATACCTTCTAACTTGAGTAAGATGATATCTTGTTGTGGTTTTGATTTCCATTCCCGTGATGATCAGTGATGTTGAGCATTTTTTCATGTGCCTTTTGGACATTTGGATGTCTTTTGAGAAATGTCTATCCATGCCCTCTGCTCACTTTTTAATGGAATTATTTGGTTTTTCACATTGTTTGTGTTTCTTATATATTCTGGATATTAGTCCCTTCTTGGATGAATAGTTTGCAAACATTTTCTCCCATGCAACAGGTTGTTTTCTTCACTCTGTTGATTGTTTTCCTTGCTGGGCAGAAGTTGTTTAGATTAATGTAGTCCCATCTGTCCACTTTTGTTAGGTTTGTCAGTGCATTTTAGCTCTTAGCCATGAAATCTTTGCTTACACTAATGTCTTGAAGTGTTAACTCTATCTCTAGTTTTTTGTTCTCCTACTAGTTTTATAGTGTTTGGTGCTACATTTAAGTCTCTAATCCATTTTTAGTTGATTTCTGCATATTGGGAGATATATGAGTCCAGTTTCATCTTCTGCATATGGATATTCAACTTTCCCAGCACTATTTATTGAAGAGGGTGACCTTTGCCCAGTGTTTGTTCTTGGCACCTTTCTCAAAAATCAGTTGGGTATAATACTCAGATTTACTTCTGGACTCTATGTTCCATTAATCTATGTGTCTGTCTTTATACCGATACCATGTTGTTTGGGTTACTATAGCCTTATAGCCTTGTAATATATTTTGAAGTGAGTTGCCTCTAGCCTTGTTCTTTATGCTCAGGATTGCTTTAGCTATTTGGGCTTTTTTTTTTTTTTTGCTTCTAAATGAACTTTAGGTTTTGGGGTTTTTCTGCTAATCTTGTAAAAAATAATGTGGGTATTTTAATAGAGATCACATTTTTATTGCTTTGGGTAGTGTGGTCATTTAAATGATATTAATTCTTCTGATCCATGAGTATAGGACATGGTTTCCTTTATTTGTGTCCTCTTCAAAGTCTTTCATCAGTTTTCCTTATAGAAATCTTTCATCTCCTTGGTTAAATTTATTCCTAGGGTTTTTTTGTTTTGTTGGTTTGTTTTTGTAGTTACTGGAATGGGATCGCCTTCTCAATTTCTTTCTCAGTTCATTATCATGAATAGAAATGCTACTGATTTTTGTATGTTGATTTTGTATCCTGCAACATTATTGAAGCTATTTATCAAATCTAGGAGGTTTTGGTGAGGTCTTCAATGTTTTCTAGATATAATATGATATCAACAGCAAAGAGGGACAAATTGACTTCCTTTTTTTCAATTTGGTTGTCTTTTATTTTTTTCTCTTGCCTAATTTCTCTGGGCAGAACTTTCAATACTGTGTTGAATAGGAGTGGTGAAAGCAGGCATCCTTGTCCTGTTCCAGACCTTAGAAGGTAGGCTTTCAGCTTTTCATCATTCAATATGATGTTAGCTGTGGGATTGTCAAATATTGCATTAATTATATTGAGTTATGTTCCTTCTGTTCCTAGTTTGTTGAGAGTTTTTTTAAATCAGGAATCAATGTTGAATTTTATCAAATGATTTTTCTGTATCTATTGAGATGATGATATGGTTTTTGTCCTTCATTCTTTTGACATGATATACCACATTAATTGATTTGCATATGTTGAACCATCTTTGCATCCCTGGCACAAATCCCACTTGGTCATGGTATATTATTTTTTCAGCATGGTATTGGATTTGGTTTGCTAGTATTTTGTTGAAGATTTTTGTGTCTAGGTTAGGGATATTAGCCTGTAGTTTTCTTTATTTGTTGTATCCTTGTGTAGCTTTGATATCAGCATAATGCTGACCTAATATAATAATTTAAAGAGATTTCCCTCCCCTATAATTTTTTGGAATAGTTTATGGAGGACTGGTATTAGTTTTTGTTTAATTGTGGAATTTAACTGTGAATCCATCCAGTCCTGGGCTTTTCTTTATTGAGAGACTTTACTGATTCAATCTCACTAGTCATAATTGGTCTGTTTAGGTTTTCTGTTTCTTCCTGAGTCAATCTTATATGTTTCCAGAAATTTATCCATTCCCTATAGGTTTTTCATTTTTGTCAGAACATAGTTGTCTGTAGTAGTCTCTGATGATCTTGTATCATCAGAGACTAATATCTGTGGTATCATTTTTAATGATGTCTCTTTTTCATTTCTGATTATTTGAGTCATCTCTCATCTTTTCTTCGCTATTTTTGTGATTCATCAGTCATTAACTAACCTTTAAAAGAACCAACTTTTAGATTTGTTGACTTTCTATAAATTTATACTCTCTATCTAACTTAGTTCCATTGGGTCTTTATTATTTCTTTCTTTCTGCTAATTTGGAGTTTGATTTGTTCTTGCCTTTTTAGTTCCTTAAGGTGCATCATTAGATTGGTTATTTGAAATCTTTCTAATTTTTTGATGTAAGCATTTATTACTACAAGCTTTTCTCTTGTCATTGCTTTTGCTGTATCTCACAGGTTTGAGTATGTTTTATTTCCATTTTTGTTTAAGAAATTTTTTGAGTTTCATCTTAATTACTTTATTGATGCAATAATTGTTTAGGAGCGTGTTGTCTAATTTCCACACATTTGTATAGTTTAAAGATTCCTCTTGGTGTTGATTTCTAGTCTTGTTTCATTGTAGTCTGAGAAGATACTTGATATGATTTCAACTTCTTACACTTTATTGAGATTTTTTTTTTGGCCTAACATATGTTCTATCTCGGAAAATATTCCATGTGCTATTGAAAGGAATGTATATTCTTCAGTTGTTAGGTAGAATATTCTGTTAATGCCTATTAGGTACATTTGGTCTAGCATCTAGTGTAAATCTAATTTATCTTTGTTGACTTTTTTGTCTAGATGATCTATCTAATGCTAAGAGTTAGGGATTGAAGCCTGCCACTATTATTCTATTGCAATCTCTCTATTTACCTATTTATTTATTTATAGACAGAGTTTTGCTCTGTTACCCAGGCGGCAGTACAGTGGCACAATCTCTGCTCACTGCAACCTCTGCTTCCTGGGTTCAAGCAATTCTCCTGGCTCAGCCTCCCGCGTAGCTGGGACTACAGGTGGCCATTACAATGCCCAGCTAATTTTTGTATTTTTAGTAGAGACAGGGTTTCACCAGGCTGGTCTCTGACTCCTGACCTCAAGTGATCCACCCACCTCAGCCTCCTAAAGTGCTGCGATTACAGGTGGGAGCCACTGCACCTGGCAGAAATCTCTCTCTTTAGATGTAGTGTTACTTGTTTTATCAAGCTGGATGCTCCAGTGTTGAGTACATATAATTTAGAATTGTTATATTCTTTTGCTGGATTGATCCCTTTATCATTATATAAGTACTCCAAGCCACCAAGGAAGTCACAGATACCACTGACATCATTTACAGCAGAAGAAATATCATACACAGGCTACACTACTGCATGCACCCCAAAGCAAAGCCAAAATACCTGATCCAACCAACAACATATATACATCTTTAGGAAAGAGTTTTCCCACACACAAGCAAATTCAAAAAATTTGAAGAAGTGACTGCCGCACAGACTGTACAGATATCAAATTAAGGGCATAGGGAACATAAAAAAGCAAGAAAACATGACATCCCTAAAGGAACACAATAATTCTCCAGCAACAGTTCCCAGTCAAAAAGAAATTCATGAAATCCAGGATAATGAATTCAAAATACTGGTTTTAAAAAAGCTCAGGGAGGTACAAGAGAATTCTGAAAAACAATACAGATAAATCAGAAAAATAATTAAAAATATTAATGAGAAATTTGTCAGAAATATAGATATTATTTAAAGGAAACAAATTCTAGAACTGACGAATTCATTGAATAAAATACAAAATACATTTAAAAGCTTTGAAAGCAGACAAGATCTAGCAAAAAAAAAAAGAGTTTCATAACTTGAATACAGATTATTTGAAATAACTCAGGAAAAAATAAACAATAAGGAATAAAAAAGAATAAGCAAAGGCTTTATGACATTTGACATACCATAAAGAGACTGAATAATCCTGCTATTGGTGTTCCCAAGGGAGAAGAGAGACTAAGAAAACCCCATTTAATGAAACAATAGATGAAAAGTTTCCAAGTCTAGCAACAAATATAGACATTCAGCCACAGGATCCCAAGGCCACCAGTGGAACAGCTGCACTGTGGACCTGCCACCAGGGAGGACAGGACCATTTTCAGTGGAAACAGCATAATCAGGCAGCTGTAGAAGGAATGGTTTGCTCATGCTTCAGTCCCATGCCAGCTCACATCAGTGGCAGTGGTATTTGCCCTCGGAGCACATAGAAGTGCCTGGCCTCCCCTCTCCTTTGGTTTGGCAGTGGCAGCAGTGGTATCAGCTCTAGGGAAGGTCATAGTCCTTTGGGGGCTGGGCTCTCAAACTGGCATACATTGCCATTCTTTTGTTAATTAATCATGTACTGCCCACAATATTTCTTGGCTGTTACATTGAATTATGATTTAGTTAACATGCTTTTTAACTGTTCGCACTTTCTATTTCTGATGCTTAAGGAAGCAATAGGCTGTGGTAGTAAAGAGAACAAGTTCTACTGTCAGACTGTCTGGATAGGTATTCCAGCTTTATTACTTAATAACTGTGTGACTTGGAATATTTGTTAACATTTTCAGGCCCTAGTTTTCCCTTTGAACAAAGGGGGGTGATCTACATCTACTACATAATGTTTTTCATGATTAAATTTAATAATCTCTTTAAATGTCTTCGCTCAGTGTTTGACACATCAACATTTAGTATGATTGTTGGTTGTAGTCTCAAAATAAAGAGTAGTAATTATAGTATTGTCTTAACACCAAACTATAAGCATATCAGAAGCAGAGAATCTTTCTGTTTCATCCCTCTCAAGTATATTGCACAGAGTAGTCAAAACTGTTGTTTGATTTTTTGAGCCCAATGATATTCTTATTGTAACTCTTCAGAAGCAAGGATTACAAATCCAGTCTATAACATATGAAAGCAAAAAGATATCTGCTTAAATAATGTAATTCGGTTACTACCTAGTAGCAGTCCATTCAAAATTCAATTTTAGATCTTGATATAACCAAATTAAGAGGTCAAATAACCTCTGTGAGCAAGGGGTAATTCTTGGGTATTTTAATTCATCTCTTTTTATCCAAGATTTCTTGCTGAAGAATTTCATTACTGGCCATGTTTTCATCACATCTTCAGATAAATTTATAGTAGATAAAATCTCAACCTTCTCAAGTATAGAATTACATTTTATGTACAAAGGCATTTCTCTATAGCTAAAGATTGATAGCCAGTTCATATTTCTATCATTACTTTAAAGGAGAATAAATCCTGTGCATATAAACAGTTAAACTTATATATACCTATGAACTATGTGTACTACAATGCTAGCAAATTTAGGAAAAGAATTTACTGATAAGTTTAATAATTTGAAAATGAAGAAATGACATAATACTTGGTATATTTTCTACATCTGGATAATTTGAATAAATTTTAAAAGTTGATCTTTGTTGTATTAGGCCAGTTTGCGTTGCTACAGAGAAATACCTCAGACTGGGTAATTTATAAAGAAATGAGGTTAAATTTGTTTACAGTTCTTTAGGCTATACAAGCATGGCACCAGCCTCTGCTCAGCTTCTGGGGAGGCCTCAGGGAGTTTTACTTATGAAGACAAACTGGGAGCAGGGTCATCACATGGTGAAAGCAGAAGCATGAGAAAGGGAGGTGCCACACACTTTGCAACAATCAGATCTCATGTGAACTCGTTCATCACCAAGGGGATGGCACTAAGTCATTCATGAGAGATACACCTACATGATCCATACACATCCCACCAGGCCCCACCTCCACCACTGGGGATTACATTTCAATATGACATTTGCAGGGACAAATACCAAAATTATATCACTTGTCTTTATTTAAATTCAATGCAGTATCGAATTATAAGTCTGGAAAGATTCATGGAAGGTTTGTGAACCTAATTCAGTCAATTCTATTTATTCAATTTATCATATTTATTCAATCAGTAATTTTTACATTGAACCTTACATGTGTCCAGTGTTGAACCACATATTAAAGAAACAGACTAATAAGAAGCCAGCCATGTCTAAATTCAAGGGACTCACAACCTAGTGAAGAAAATAGACACATGAGTATTTTAAAATGCAGTTAAGTACCAAATAGAGTACCACATAAGATGGAATATATGGAATGTTGTCACCAGAGAGACAGGATGTCAGTATCAGTGAAGGCTTCACACATGAGGTGGCATTTCAGTTGTGTTCACCCCAACAAACTGGAGATACTGTCCTATTCAAATGTGTACACACATACACACACAAGCAAAAAGATGTAAACAATTGGAAAAATTGCAAATAGTGTGGCATTGATGAGTGCATTTGTTGAAGTAATCAGATAAGGATGGTTACTGGAAGAGAGGATACAATGAAAGGCTTCACAATCTTCCTACTGAGAATGAATAAAGTATTTTAAATATTAGATCATATTTGTATCTTGGAAATATATTTATGAAGTCTTGGTAGGAGATGCTTTAGAGAAAAAGAATTCAATTGGGAAACTATTACACTAGCTCATGTAAGGTGTGAAGAGATAAGAGCAATAGGAATAGAAAGGATGAGAAAAATATTATCGATATCCAGGAAGTAGACTTCATAGTAGTTAAGGACTGGAGGAAGCTAGAGAA
The DNA here is from genome assembly GCF_028878055.3 of Symphalangus syndactylus. Taxonomy (NCBI): domain Eukaryota; kingdom Metazoa; phylum Chordata; class Mammalia; order Primates; family Hylobatidae; genus Symphalangus; species Symphalangus syndactylus. The sequence goes on from NC_072436.2 coordinate 84,167,760, forward strand.
AGATACACAATTATAAGACAACTCCAGTTTTATAACTCGAGTAACTTGGGGGCTAGTGATCATATTGATCATATTTATCAATAGTGAATAACAATACAAAACAGATGGGGTGGGGGGAAGCCAAAAGGTGAAGTAGAACAAATACAGCAATGTAATAATAACAAGAAAAAGATAAGAAAAATAGTTGTATTAATACAAACAACTAGCATTTATTACAAGCTTATGACATGCCAATCATTGCACTAAATTCTTTGCATATTATACCTCATTTAATCATGAGTGAGCTATAATAAGATTGTAAACCAGAGAGTAAGTGATTCTTCTGGGTAGACCTTACTACAAAATGTTGCATATGGGCAGCAGTTTGGGGGTTCTGAGGATCTAGGTTGGGTGGGGCATTTCATTCTAAGCAGTGGGAAGCAAAAGGAGTCAGAGCTGATTTAGCCAAAGTCCTAAAACATTACCAAGAGTCAAGATAAGGAAAGTAAGATAATCTCAAGTGAAAAACACAGGAGCATATTTGAAAATACAAGCTAAAGCCAATATAAAGTGTGGAGCAGAGGATTTAATAAGAGTTCTTTGTTGACCCTTAGCCATGGGATGTGAAGATGTTAGAAGCATAGCTAGAGGAGACCACAGGTAAGTCAACAAAGAGTTGTGGGGTTTGTGTAAGGGTTATTTTTTAGTATACAAAAAACTAAACTATTGATCATCCTCATCAATCCTACCCTCCCCTACATCTTCACAATTTTAGTTAATGGTTACTGAGTTCTACCAGTTCCCCAGGCCCAAAACTATTTCTATCAGAAATTTAAATTTTATATCTAATTTTTAACAAATAAAAGTTCATAATCTTTTACTTCCCCCTGGATTATAAGGTTTTTCTTTCCCCTTCTCCCAAATGAAGTTGTTTATACAAGTATCCTAAGTTTGATGGTGTTTGTTGCCCCACTGCCACCTCCAGCCCCAGAAGTTTAATATGATATAAAGGAGAAAAGCCTTAGGAGGTTTTTGTCCCTTTCTCAAGGTAATCACTCTTCACAATCCTCCAAGCCTACACCAAGAGGGATACTTTCTTAAGATTCCCACCAATCTTTTTGTGAGTATGCAGTGAGGTCCATGAAGGACAGCCTAGTAACTTTGGAACTCAGGGGTTCTATATTCTCTTCTGGTCCATACTTAGTCGTTTCCAATTCATTAACAATTTTAGCTAAATTGCTCTTATAGCATCTGGTGAATCTTCCACACATAAGCAAATACTTGTGTCCTATATCTCCTTGCAGACACCTATATTTGCTTAGATTTCAGAAAAATCAGTTGCTTTGCAATATCAGCTCTCTGAGGGATTTGAGAAAAGGTGTAAATTTGTAGATCATCTGACTTTTTTGCTGTTGTGAACATGAGAGCAATGCTTTTTCCAGCTTTCCACATTCCAGTGTACAACAGAAGTCCCAGTAAGCCTATGCCATTCTTCAGTCCACAAGTTTACACCATATACTTTATCACCCAATCTTATTGACTCTATTGTAAAACTATCCATATTATGACCACTTCTTACCAACTCTACCATCACCACCTTTGTCCAAGCCAACCTCAACTCTCCCTTGGATTTTGGGATGGTCTTCTAGTTAATCTTCCTGCTTCTGCCCTCAACCCTCCATGGCCTTTGGAAGAACCCAGAGAAGCTACCACACAGAAGCTAAAAGATGTTGATAAAAACCAAATCGGATCACAACTTTCCCTCCTCATACCCCTCCAATGGCTCCCTTTCTCACTTAGAATCAAAGCTAAAGTCCATATAATTGGCTACAAAGCCCTGCATTATCTGTGCCACCTCCTCCTATGATTCTTTCACCAGTTTTCAAGCCACTTTGGCTGCCACATTCTTCATACATGGCAGGCATGTGCCTCTCTTAAGATCTTTATACTGTTACCTCTTATAAAATTCTCTTTTCCCAGATCTGCGTGCTTTACATTCTTACCTCCATGGTACAACTATCTTTCTGCAAAATCATCTTCCCAGTTAAGCCTTTTCAGACCACCATATTATGAAGCCCTCAACAGTACCTATCACCATCTGCTATATTTCTATTTATTTATCTTGTCCTCCGCCCGCCAGAATTTAACTGTTTATTCATTCAATATTCTATCTTTAGTGCCTAGAAAGGAGCCCATCCCTGTGTAGATTAGTATATATTTGTTGAGTGAATGAATATGTATAAATTGAAAAAAAAAAGCCAGTGAAAAGTGATGGATTAATGACAAAGAAGAAAGTGAATGATTACAGACGGAATAAGAAAATTGAGGTGAAAGGAGAGAATGGGATACAGAGTGCCAGAAAATGAGTCAGCCTTGATGCTTCTCCCTTTGTAACTGGAATATACAGAAGTAGGTAAATGTATGGGGAGTGGGGCAAATAGTTGAGAGAATTTGTGTTGGACCACTCCTATTTTCTTGCTGACGTCGTGCCATTTGCTGAGATTTGGGCAAGGTATGTGACTGGTAACGAGCAGGGGTTGAAAGAGACAACACCCAAAGGGCCAAGATCATCTTTGGTTTTCCCGAGTCTACCTAAATTCTGCTCAATGAGAGCTAAGCGAAAGTTTAAGGAATTTGGTTCCTAGGTACTATCCATGGAGCATTAAAAGTAAAACTCTGGAATAATTGGCAGTTTTATTTTTATGCTCTCTATAACCTGAAAAATAAAAAGCAATTTGTTTTTGTGTTGCTTATCTTGAGACATTAAGTAAGATTATTTTGAAGGTTTTTAAGCTTAAATACTGTTTGAAACACCCAATTTACTTGCATTTCTGTATGAGAGGTTTTTCTAGTTAAGTTTATGAAATATTTGCTTTACAATACCTACCAACCATTTTCAAATAGAAAATACAAATTACAAGACAAATGGGAGGAGGGAGAATGACATTAATTTAACTGCCTGCATGTCTGAATTCTCCATTTTCTATGAAAAATTGGATTTGGCCAAGGCTGGAACTGACATATCAGAATATCTCAAAATTCAATAATTCTCTTTTTTTCCACTTTCAAATCATTTTAGAGTTGTCATAGAGTGGTATAGCTGCAGGGTTTCTAGTGTTCTGTGCCCTCACTGCAAGTCTTTTGGCAGGTGGATGCAGAGATAGCAATAATTCCACTCTTGGGTGCCATATTATTAATACTCCCTGGCATCTATGAATAACTTCATCTTTCAGCCATGTCTGATTCTGCCACAGATAAGCAGAACTTACCTTTGTGTAGAATAAAGCTGTATGTGATTTAATGAGAAAAATATTAATAAATCTCTGTTATGTTGATGTCTTTTCAAGAGGATATCAAGACATATGATAACACTGGTATTTTGCTTATTAAATGCACATAAAATGGATGTTTGCTTTTGAAGTTAAACAATAATGCTGCAAAATAACCTGTGTAAATCACATCCCTTCTTACTATACTTGCTAACCAGAAAATCATTAACATGGATTTTCTGACAGTTAAAATAGGCAGATACATATTTACCAGCCTTAAATCAAGCAGATATATAGGATAATGCTAGCAGACAGGCTCAACAGAAGAAGGAATACATTAATCAATAAGAAACAATGAAGATATTTTGGTGACAGCAAAGAACACAGACCCAGGAATACAGTATATTCTATCAGAATAGAATTTAGTGTCTGATAATAGACAAAGTAAGCAACATTTCGGCATTAACAGCCACTAGCTGAGTGACTTAACAAGTTACTTAACCAGCCTGGGACTTTGTTTTCTTATTTGTTAAATGAAAGTAATAAAACCGACTTAACACAAGGTATGTGGATTAAATGAGATAAATGTATATAATAATTTTTCAATACTATACCTCATATATAGTATGTGATCATTAAAGAACTATTAGTTGTCTTTTTGCTTTCTAAATCCTCAAAAACTTTGTTGAGAGACCAATCCTTTTCTGAGCAGACATTATGTACCATGCACAGAATCAAGCATTTTTCACACATTACCTAGGTGATGGTGTTCTAGATAAAACTTAAAACAATGTGGGATATATTATTAACATTTTATACACGAAGACACATGTTTAGAAAATTTCAGTAACTCATACAAGGTCCTACAGCTAAAAAACAACAAAGCTAGGATTTCTGACCTCAAAATCAAATAGTTAAGGCTCAACATAATCTCAGGAATTGATAAAGCATATATTTTTTGGACTTGATCATTTTATATATCATCTCCTTAATCCTTAAAATATGAAAAAGAAAGAAACCTCCAGACCTTACTCCTCCATGTTCAACTTTACTTGCTCCCATTATGTAAAATTAACCAGGCAATATTATCTGAGCAAGCTTGTCCAACCCACAGCCTGCAGGCCACATGCAGCCCAGGATGGCTTTCAATAAGGCCCAACACAAATTCGTAAACTTTCTTAAAATATTATGAGATTTTTTTTTCTCAGAAGCTATCGTTGTTAGTGTATTTTATGTGTGACCCAAGACAATTCTTCTTCTTCCAGTGTGGCCCAGGGAAGCCAAAAGATTGGACATACTCCTGGAAGGTAAGCCAAAACTGAATGTCCCAAGACACATTGACCAATGGGGGCACCTCTGAAACCATGCAGTCACAACTTCCCTCGCAGCAACAATCACCATTTTGCTGAGTGCGTGACCAAAATTTCTCCGAGGCCAGGAGAAAAAAGAAAAAAAAGTTTCTTCTATTAAAACATCTAACAAAAATAATATATAATATGCAAATTCTTGTATCTCTAATCCTGAAGGTTTCTGTTTTTTTTCACCAAGGGTAAAGAATATCTAGCTAATTGAGCAAGGAAAAATCACAGGACAAAGACTTAACCCTGATAAAATATTCAACCTGACTTTATCCAAAAATCTTTAACAAAAATACTGATTGGAATATTGTGGCTATTCCAGAAAGATCCTCAGTTACTTGTTGCTAACGATGCTAATGAAAATAGCTACTGTTTATTGTGGAACTATTACAAGCCAGATACAAAAAAAGCAACTTGCCCAAGTCGATACAACTAATAAGAAGGAGAACTGAGAATTAAAACCAATGCTGTATAACTCCAAAACTTATACTCTAACCAGGAGGCAGTGTTGCCTCTGCTCTTTAGTCACATAATAAACTTATAGGAAACCCTCCCGTATCTCTGACAGTACCACAACTAACATCTGCAAAAATGAATGATTTTATTTGCTTGTTTTGCCTTACAAATAATTGACATATACTGTCTCATTTTATCTGAAGGTGTCCCAATTCTTCTTTTCAAGATAAGCAAGCATCAGGATGTTTTACTCTGTATTCTACTGCCACCAAACTGAAAGCACAGTGCCATGAATTTCTTCACTCCCAGAAATTAAGCATAAGTAGAAAATATTCTGCAATTTTTGTACCATATCACTTCCCACATAACCATATTATATCTGTAATAAACCATCACCAATATTCACCAATTATCCACCCCAGATATTAAAAATTAAGCAAATGCATTCTAACCCGGGAAGGAAATTTAAAGAACAAAAAGCAACTATCTGACCTGGCATTTGACAAGAATCTTCAGGTTAAATAAATTCAGTTAAGAATTTTACCCTTGCAAAATGACCCTGATGTTATAATCATCTTGGTCTATCTTTAAGAGTTTCTGTGAAAACATACTTGAAATATTTTAAAAGAAATTGAGGTTCCTAATGTTAGGCAAATACATTAAAAGCAACCAAAACCTACTGCCATTGACATTTGTCAATCAAGGCCTTGTCATCCAGAATCTTTAATGAAGTAGGCAATATTGTATTGAGTTGAGGGTAATTTTCAAAAATCAAGCAGTAGACAAAAAAGCAAATGAACTAGCAACAAGAAAGTAAAACTCCATAATATTTTGGTTATAATATTGATTTAAACTTTAATTCAGATGAGTAGAAGGCCTTATAAATAATTGCCACTGAAGCAAAACAAGTCCCTTCACCACTTTTGATTGTACATCTGATAAACACCAATTTATTTGACCATAAGCTATCCCTATGGGTCATTAAGTCATTTTAAAAGATCAAATTAATTATGCTGTCCAGATATTTTGGAGATGTTTATTCAGTCAGTCACTAAGCACTTCTGAAACCTCTATTTTATGAAAATACTTCCTATGAACAAAGTCATACATGTTATGGAGCCTGCCTTTAAAGAACTCACAGTCCAGTGATACATATACATATGAATATAGCCCAGTCTTTATCTTCTAACCTCACTAGACGTATCTTACAAACACAAATGAAGGAAATAAAATTTCTAAATTCTAAGACCTATTTTTATTACCACTACCTGATGATGTTCTTTTACTCTGTGACCAGAACTCATGGAAATAAAACCACTCAGATTCTTTCAATAAGCTTGCTTTGGTCTCAAGAACTTGAAGTATTTTTAATAGTGTGAAGTGAGATAAATCTATTTTAGAGATAACACTCTAATTTCTACATCAAAATCCAAACATGTTGCATTTACATGCAGTCATTCCTGTTGACAACATGATGCAAACTGCTTTTCTAGGGACAAAGGGCCATCCACAAATACATATTTAGTTCCAGCTTCCAGCTGTAGTTAGTGGCAAAGAAGTAAAATATATTGAAATTTTGTTTAAATGAATTTGTTAAATTCTATGCTGTATATGCGGATCCACAAGAAATCAACAAAATGAAAGTATCAAGCACATTCTTTTACATATATTGTATCATGTTTATGTTTATGTTCAGGTAGATAGATAAATGAATCAGTGGTGATAAGCAGTTAGAATCACATGAGTTTATGTCTACATTTTATGCTTCATGGAAAATAGGTATGGAGATTTGATATAAGGTGTGTTTAAAACATCTGCATGGCTTCTGAACTTTCTCTTCTCCCCTTTCCATCATATCTACCCGTCTCTGAACTAAGAATTCTTGAATTTCTTCAAAAGTGAGTGCTGACCATGTTCCTTCTGGGAGATAGAAAGGATGAGGGCAAACAGGAGACATAGATCCTCTTAAATACCCCCGGTACCTTCAATCAAAAAGGCAGATGGCCACACGTCATGGTTTACAAAAAATGACTATAGGGAGATCTAGAGAAATCAACTCTAATTTCCAATATAGAAAACCAGATAATGTTGTCTACATTTTTAGCATTAAATTTGGAAGAAAATAATAATTATATTATAAATTGCTGACCCACACATCTTTAAATGTATTATTTTTATTGGGGAGTTATTTTAAAAATATATAAAAATGTTTCCAATTTACTCATCTATTTTCTGAATATTCAGCTTCCTGTGGACATCAACAATAACATAATTTTCTGTAGGAGCAATAGATCAAGAATGAGTATCTTTCCTCATACCAAGGAAATAAATCTGAGAGTACATTGCAAGGTATAAACATAAAAGAACTTCCATTATATGAAATATACCATATAGCTATGATTACTTCATAGTTAAATAACCCTTCCATATTCCTGAATGTCCAAGGAAGAACTTAATTTTCAATAGAAATTCTGCAGAATCTTAAGCTTCTTTCTACTCATGGTACTGGAAAGAGCCTAGTGGGTATGCTGACATCCATTTGTCTGATTCCCCCAGATCCATTCCTATATTAAGCCATCAGACAGTAAAGCACATTTACCACATTATCTCAGCCCTTCAAAGAATTGCTTTCACTGAGACACAACTTAATGTAATGTTCTTATCCTCTATTTAGGGTCGATACAGGAACCATTAGTTTGGACAGTGTTTCTTTATGTTTGAAGATTTTATTCCTAGATGTTCTCTGTACAACAACCCAGAAAACAAATTTATTTTTTCCCAAGAAAAAAGTTTTCCTTGTATCTTTTTATTGTCAAAAAATTAAAAATAATAAACTTCCCTGCATTTCTATTTTTGTTTTCCTTAACATCTGAAAACTCAAAACCAAATCTCTTTGCTGTTATGATCTTGTTTTGGCTTAACCCAGGAAATAGAATCTATTTAATCAGGGTGCAAAAAAATTCTCTACTCTTAACAGATACAATACAATGTACCTCTTAATAATGTGAGTTAGCATTTCCTTAAGACACCAGGTATAGTGGCTGAAATGAAGTAATTTTCTTTATTCAGGTATTAAACCATATTATATTTTACTACAGCTTTCCACTGATGCATTATGGAAATAAAATCTCAAATGCAACTACTTATTCCCACGATGGCATTTCAAATGCTGTGTCATCTGAGAAATGACTTGCACTTAATAGGCAGATATTGAACTAAGTTTAGGCAAAGTGCAAAGTGTACTACAGATTCAGGACAATTTAAATAATAAGACAACTTCACTAAATTTATGACCAAATGCATGTTGCATAGTTCCTCGCGAGTTAAGCAATGCAGTTCCTAAAAATAGCTGGAATAGGGAATCCTCCACATTAGCCATATGTTAGAAAATTAGAAATATACTCTGACCACTGCAGATAGGTTTTTCCATACTTCTCCTCTCTTTTCCTAACATTGCCCTTGTGCTAGTATGCTGTAACCTGCTCAACTGGAGCTTCTCCACTTAAAAGAGCTATTTGGAAGATCCCCAGTGTTTCTCACTGAATTTCAACTCAAGACTAAAAATGAGATAAGATAACTCACATATTCCTTATTCATGATAGCTAATGTGAAATTTAGTTTAGAAGTGAAAGGTGGAAGAGATAAAAAGTACACTAGCTCCAAATTACATTTTATCAGATAATCAAATGAGCATCTATCATATCGTGGCATCTTTGACTTGTTGAATTGAATAAAGATAACAGTTACATGAGCTATCATGATAAAAACAAAAAACACCTCAAATGGGGATTAAATATGCAATCCCCCATGTTTGTGGGCAAACAATTCATGACACTAACTGACAAAACACCATCAGCTAGACAAGCCCTTGAAGTCAACTCAAAGTTCTTATTGCTGCATTAACCTGGCTACATTAAAATGCACTTTTTCTTCATATACTTGAGGCTATATAAACATTACCTATGGAAGTTATAACAAATTAATGAGAACCCTGATAAACATGACAAATTGGACACATTTATATCTGCAGTTTCCAGGACTATCACTAAAACAAAAATAAATCGATAAACATGGATAAGACACAGGGCAAAGCAAATGAGAGTATTAACCAGAGTACATAAGGCATATCTATAAAGACATAGAGAAGATAGAAATATGATTCATGAGTGATAACTGTTTTAGTAAAGGAAGATAGTTGAAACTTGAAGATCTGCATGGGAAAAAACAAAACTGAAGAAGACAATTTTAGCCAGAGAATGAACAAGAGACTCAGTAACTGGAAGTGCAGATATTTGTGTAGGAGGAAGTAAAAAATGGGTCTCGAAAAGAGAAAATGTGTTGAAACTCTTTACAAAGAGATTTCAGACCCTCATATGTTTTCCTGCAACATGAAGAAATATGGAATAAGTTTCTAGAAAATTTGAAAAGTGTTAACCCATGGATATGAGGCTGCACAGATGAGGGCAAGAATATTGCACCATTTTGAAAACAAGAAAATTAACTGAATTTTACATTCTAAAAGCAGACTCCCAGCCCACTTCTCATGCTCTGCTCCTAGAATCCAAACAGCCAAGTTTATACTCCTTTCCTAGGCAATATATTATAATGGTCAACCAGAGGTACTCTGATCAGAACCAGAAAACAGATTTACAGATACTGATATTGGGCTTATCCAAATGACATAGCCAAGTTCCTACTTGATAGTATTATAGAAAGATGACATATTTTGCACAAAAAGAGAACTCACAAATATTTTTAAGTTCTACGTCTTATAAAGAAACAGGCTATCAAAACATCACAAGATTTTGAAAAACATCCTTCAATGAAAAACAGAAAAGGAATACAAAAGGAAAATAAAACATAAAAAAGAGAACACTAATGATAAAGTTTTAGTATTTTCTTCTGCTCTCTCCAGTAGCTTGGAGAGAGAGTACCCTTCCAAGTTACTGGAGAGAGCAAAAGGAAACACTAAAATTTTATCATTAATGTTCTCAAAGATAATGGAAGTTATTGCAATGACAATATAAAAATAGATTGCTATAAATTGAAACAGAGAACAAAAAAGAAAATATAATAGGACAGCAGAAATGAGAAATTCAAGAGAAAGGTTAAAGTTTAAATTGAGAGAATTATCAGAAACACAGAACCAAAAAGAAAATAACTAAAAAATATAAAAAAGAAGGAAAATTATAGGATCAATCTAGATGTTCCAACATTCAAATAATTAGAGCTGTAACATTTAGAAACAAAGCATTAAAAAAAGTAGAGGGTAGTTAATTATTAAAGAAATACTACAAAAAGTTTCCCAAAAGATATTGAGTTTCCAGACTGAAAAGATCCCCTGGGTACCCAGCACAATGAATGAAGAAGATCCAAGCCAACATACTTATTATGAAATTTAAAAATAATAAAGATGATGGAAACATTCTAAAAGCATCTAGGGAGATAAATAGATCACAAACAAAGAATCAAGAATCAGAATTATATATGACTTCTCAGTAGCAACACTGAAACCCAAAAGACAATGCAGGAATTGTTTCAACATTTTAATCTGAGAGAACATAATTTCTAATATCAAATTTTATATAAAACCAAACTATTAAGTACATGTAGCACGAACTAAAGACATTTTCAGACTGTGGAATTAAATAATAATAAAAATAATATATTTTATTATTATAAATAAATAAAAAAAATGTATTCTCACCATCTCAGGAAGATACAAATGAATATGCTCTACCAACATAGTAAATGAAAAGACAGAAAGCCTTGGTGTGGCATTACCAACTTCTCACCCAATATCCACTCCTCCTCTTCCATAGGAACACGACTTGAGTTTAGTCCAGATAGCAATGCCCAACCAAAAGGCTGCATCAGAATCCCCTATTTCATTTCACAAGGCACGGGGGATAACATCTAAGCTGAGACTTTTTTTTTTTTTTTTTTTTTGAGACAGAGTCTCACTCTTTGCCCAGGCTAGAGTGCAGTTGTCCAATCTTGGCTCACTGCAACCTCCGCCTCCCATGTTCAAGCAATTCTCTGCCTCAGCCTCCCAAGTAGCTGGGATAACAGGCACCCACCACCATGCCTGGCTAATTTTTTGGTGTGTTTTTAGTAGAGACGAAGTTTCACCATCTTGGCCTGGCTGGTCTTGAACTCCTGACGTTGTGATCCACCTGCCTCGGCCTCCCAAAGTGCTGGGATTAAAGGCGTGAGCCACCGTGCCCAGCCTAAGCTGCCACTTTCAAACAGTTCCTTCAAAGAGAGACCAAAAGCCGACAAAAACTGTTTGTCTTCGCTCTACCTCTTTCCCACTTCCTGCTTTGAATAAACATGTGACATCTAAGATCCAGCAAACATTTCATGACTTTCAGAAGAGAGGCCATGCCTGAGTATTCTGCCACAGAGAAAGGGAAGGAGCCAGAATCCCTAATGACTTTTTGGAGCTATCGTAACTGCATAGAACTAGCTCTCTACTACTTCTGTATCAGCCAAAAGTCAATGTATTACTTGTTTAAGCCATTGCTGTTTTGATGTCTCTTAGGAGCAGTTAAGTGCAATTTGTAAACAATACACCTGAATCCAGGAAGTGAGCTTTATCAGATTAGTGAGTCAAAGAAAATTCTTAGAATGACAGGGAGAAAATTTGCAAGATGACAATTGTGTACCTGAGCATATTGGAGTAAGTTCCTCCCACGGAAAATTGAACTAATGGATTGACTGATGCTTCGGACATATTAAGAGGTGTTTGTAGCTATCAGTGAATTTATGTATAAAACTAAGCAAACAAACACACAATGCAATTAACTCCAACAAAAACAAAATGTGGGCCAAGCATGGTGGCTCATGCCTGTAATCCCAGTACTTTGGGAGGCTGAACGGGTGGATCACTGAGGTCCGGAGTTCAAGATCAGCCTGGCCAACATGGTTAAACACCGTCTCTACTAAAAATAAAAAAATAAAAAATAAATTAGCCAGGTGTCATGGCATATGCCTGTAATCCCAGCTATTCGGGAGCTGAGGCAGGAGAATTGCTTGAACCCAGCAAGTGGAGGCTGTGGTGAGCCAAGACTGCACCAAAAAATTAGTATGGAAAATAAAATAATTGTATGATGTGTAATTCCATTGTGAACAATACTTAATAACAAGAGTCATCATCTATAAAATTAAGGTCGTGTTTCTCAACTGGAGGAAATTTTGTACCCCAAGGGATATTTGGTGATGTCTAGAGACATTTTTTGTTATCACAATGTGGGATGTGCCACTAGCATCTAGTGGATAGATGCCAGGAAGGCTGATAAGCATTCTACAATGCATACCACAGTCCTTCACGACAATGAACTATCCAGCCCAAAATGTCAGTAGTGCTGAGACGGAGAAACCCTGGACAATGGATACACATTAGAAACTCAGAACAATTATTTACACAAAAATTACAGTTTTGAGAAGATATAGAAGTGTAGGCATTTGGGAGTGTGTATGTAAGTATAAAACAGAGTTAGGGTAAGAGAGTTAAAGCTCATCTTTCTTAGCACAAAAATCAATTTGTATCTTAAATTTGAAAATCAAAAATCTCATGTACCTCATAAATATATACACCTCTGTACCCACAAAAATCAAAAATTAAAATATTAAAAAGTGAAAAAATGTTTAAGTGTATTACTTAAAAATATGAAGGCAAATAACTATTCAAACAGCCAAAAGTGATGAATGTGGCTGCTTCCATACAGTGGGAGCATGGAGTGGGCAGGAACAGGGCAGGGTGTGCTACTGCAGTTTGTTGCAAACTACTTAATAATGTTTGAATTTTTAAACCACAATAATTAGGTTTATATTTTTAATAAACTGTATTAGTGTTATTACATTAAGAAAAAATGGAAAATAAAACAATATGAATTATAAAGGCAGATTTTTTTCATTCAAAAGCAATGAAAATATAATTGTCTTGGTTAAAGAAGTTTTTCAGGTGTGAAGAACAACATTCTTTATCTTTTATCACCCTTGGCTTGATCGTTTAATGAGGCACTCAGCTCAGTCATCATGTCTATTTTGCTTATTATGTCTCTTCAGTGCCCTCCATAGGGCCAAAAACAGAGCATTGATCAATACATAGTTTGTTAAATTGAGACAAAGTTTTAATATTTTTTCCATGTAAGGTACACTCCTAAATAAATAAGGACAGGTTGAAGACACCAAACAAGAATAGTGAAATTATATGAATAAATAATTCACAAATAAATGCACATATGCATAAATATATGAAAGCTTATCTAAAATTATTTATAGTCATGAACATTAAAACGATAATTTTTATAGGTTTATAGGTTTTCATTGAGATTGGCAATTTGGTAAAGCGTAAAAAAGAATATTGGCAGTGAATTGGGGAATTCACCCCTTTATTTTGAAATCAGTAATTCTGCTTTGTATAATATGTTTTAAGGTAATAAATGGACAAGATTTTAAAGATTTATGTAAACGTATGCTTACCTCAGGATTTTGTGGAAGTAAAAACATCTTAGATATCTAAGAATGTGAAATAAATTTAGGTTAATATATTATGGTATATGAATATACCGATACAATCTTAGATTTGCATTGACATGTATAGATGTTCACAGTATATTAAAAGAGGAATAAAATATACAATCAAAAGTGTGTATGTATGTGTATAAATATATATAATCGCATGTCTAGAAACATATATACAAAAGCATACTATAGTAGTTTTTCTCTGGGTAGGGAATTTTAGGTGATTATCATTCTCTCCATACTTCATTAGCTTTTTGGTTATTCATAATAAAAATCTGGCCAGGGGCCATGACCCATGCCTGTAATCCCACCACCTTGGATTGCTTGAATATAGAAGTTAGAGACCAGCCTGCACAACACAGTGAGACCCTGTCTACAAAATGTAAAAAAAAAAAATTTAGCTGGTGATATGGTTTAAGTGTATCCCCACCCAAATCTCATCTTGAATTGTAACTTTCACAATTCCCACATGTCCCAGGAGGAACTCAGTAGGAAGTGATTGAACTATTGGGGCAGGTATTTCCTGTGCTGTTCTTGTGATAGTGAGTGAGTCTCACATGACCTGATGGTTTTAAAAAGGGGAGTTTCCCTGCACAAGCTCTCTCTCTCTCTCTTTTCCTGCTGCCATCCATGTAAGACAATACTTGCTCCTCCTTGCCTTCTACCATGATTGTGAGGCTTCCCTGGCCACGTGGAACTGTAAGTCCAATTAAACTTCTTTCTACTTTAAATTGAGCATTCTCAGGTATGTCTTTATCAGCAGCATGAAAACGAACTAATACAGCTGGATTGGCTGGGTGTGGTGGTGCATGCCTGTAGTCCCTGCTACTGGGGAGGCTGAGGTGGGAGGATCACTTGAGCCTAGAAGGCTCAGGTGACAGTGAGCTATAATAACACCTCTGCACACAGCCTGGGGGACAGAAAGAGAGTCTGTCTCAAAAAACAAAGAAAGATATGTTTGTGTAAAATTTTTCAGAATACTATTGTTTTGAAAAATATAAAAATCTGTATTTCATAGAGGGCCCACCACCAAATTTTCAAACGGAGAGACTCTTATTGGTTCTCAACTAAAATACAACACAGAGGCAACTGATACACCCTGAGCCCAAAGAGAACATCCTCCAGCTCACCTGCCCACTTCCCCAGGTCTCCTTCTGATTTCCTCTCTGCCTGTACACGGCCTGGGGAATCACTTTGCAGAATTCAACCCATTGAAATTTTGCAACACTGTAACTTAGACATTTAATAACAAAAATTTTTTAAAAGTGGTGTTCTGTTACCAAGATAATAAACAATCGAGTGAACCATATTTTCTTTCACTAAAGGTACTTTTGCTAGGACAACACAGATCTAAGTAATTCACACACACACACACACACAAAATGTGTTCTCTATTCTACAAATTTTTAAGAAAATAGGTAGTGAACAAATATTCAAGAATGTATTTACATTAGACCTGTCCCCAAAATTGGCCTCTTAATTAAATTATCTGAACTTTGCATTAGAAGTTTGCTGTGTAATTAGAGAATTCCTTTGCCTAAGGAAAAAAATACAATCAAGAATGTATTCCCATTAGATCCACCTCTAAAATTTGTGGGAACCAGAGCAAGAATATAAACTGAAGCCTATGTATCATGGGTCTAAATATTTAAAAGTTATAAATCAAGCTAACACATTGTTAAATAAAAAATGATTTTTCTTCTAGTTTGACAAATTCACTTTCACAATTTTTAAATGAAAATATATGTATAAACTATGTTCTTTGTGTGACTGAAAAGACAAAATATCAAAGATGATTTAACCGAAACCATAAATTGTTTTTATAAGCTATTAGAACATTATTTTTTCCACTGGCAAGATCTAAGAATTAAAATATAAATGTAATTGTATTCAAACAATTCAAGCATTGAACATATTTTCATCAAACACATAAATTAAATATCAATAACTTAAAAATCCATATAGTAACTCAGTGTGTTTAATGTTACAAATTGTTTCTCAGCTACCTGGTAAGTGCCACAAATTTTATTTTAATAATGAGTGTCTCCAGAATTAGATCTCTCTCTCAGATATTTGTAGGGGGGATGGGGTGATGGATCAATACAAAGCATGTTTTACGTTACTTTTTAGTATGTATTTTTTAAAGTTTCTGTTTTCCCCTCTATCATTGCCTAAGCACTATTTAATAGAGTACATATAAAGGACATTGATATTTTTATATTCATAATAACTTAAGTGAGAAAGAACTTTAGGAAGAATTCTCTTTTTTTCCTTAGGCAAAGGAATTATCTAATTACACAACCAAATTCATAATACTATTTTCAGATAATTTGATTAAGATGCCAAATAAATTATTGTAGTATAAAGCATTTTTGTTTTAAACCTTCAGTTTTTCATCACTTGGTTTTACATTTAGGATTTTTCTAGTGCTTATTAAAATATTTTACTGTTCTATTATAAGCATCATGAGAATACAATTTATGCTGTTGAAATGCATTGGTGATCTATTATAGAATTGCCTGCTACTAAGCCCCAGTTTTATAGGATCATACTAAAACATACAAAAACATACACAGATAACATATTTATTGATAACATTGAAATTCTGTATTCACCCTCTGTCTTACATCTTTTTTTTTTTTTTTTTTTTTTTTTTTTGAGACGGAGTCTCGCTCTGTCGCCCAGGCTGGAGTGCAGTGGCGCGATCTCGGCTCACTGCAAGCTCCGCCTCCTGGGTTCACGCCATTCTCCTGCCTCAGCCTCTCTGAGTAGCTGGGACTACAGGCGCCCGCCACGACGCCCGGCTAATTTTTTGTATTTTTAGTAGAGACGGGGTTTCACCGTGGTCTCGATCTCCTGACCTCGTGATCCGCCCGCCTCAGCCTCCCAAAGTGCTGGGATTACAAGCGTGAGCCAATCTTCTTCTTATTCTACCTCTAACCAACCAGACTTGGTACTTAAGAGGGAAAGGAATGATTAGAAAACAAAATCTTTTCAGAGCATCTGTTTTCCCCATATTGTTTCTGATTTTTGATCAATACTCTTTCAGTATCCTCTTTCCTATTTTCTTACAAGAATTTCACACTGCCATCAAAGCTCAACGACATCAGCAACAACCTAGGATTTTTTTTCTTTGAAGAATAGTAAAAACTCCCTTAGATCAATGAGTCAAATGCTTGGAGACATGTGGCTTTAACTCTACCTTCCTCCCCACCCATCATTCCCACTCACCCTAATACAAGGGCATCTAGTTTTGAAATCTGGGATCCAAAGACTTTATCAAAGCACCTAAGGCAGTAAGCAATTTGCCTATACAGTGATATATATCACTGTGTTAAAGTAGTAACTAGAAAGAATAGAAACCTTGACATTACTGGGGCTTTGTCTAAAACTCACAGGGACCATCAGTGGAAAACTACAAAATTAATTAAATCAATTACTCATTTCCTCTTCTAGGACAACAAATGATTGATTTGACCATTGGTTTACTAAATTGGCTGAATCTGTGTTTCCATGATGTTGAAATACCAACTCATCGAAAAAAATTAAATTGGTTAATAGTATACTGTTAAAACTTTCAGTCAAAATTTCGGGCTAAAGTAACTAAATGAGCCGTGTACTCTGTGCTCTTTTTGTTTGTCCTTATAGGGCTCACTGTTTGAGAGGTCTCAGGCAGTTTGCAGTTGTCAGTTGGAGTACAGTTCCAAGAACCTGGAGAACTTCAAAACAATATTCAGTTCTCTATTTGGCCACATTTGAGTCATAACTTCAAAAAAAACAAAATTCATATCAGAGGTTTTTTTGTTATTTATTTACTTTTCTTACATTCTATAGCCCTCTGTATTTAGCATTCTTTGTGATAGATTTAAATCTATCTCAGGTTTATATACATTCTTCTACACATAAGTATATACCTAATATGTTTAATTCATTAAAAGAAAACTCACACACCAAAGAAAATTATCTAATTCTATTCCAGATATTAAAAAAAGAAGAGTAAACTGCATTCTGGATCATTATGACTAACTAACATTAGTTGAGCTTGTTACACTCAGCTCATTTAATCATCAAAGCAACACCAGCAGGTGGGTTTATTTGTTATCTCCGTTTCACAGTAAGGAATCCAATGCACAGAGAAACTAGGTAGCTCCTTTGTATAGTCCACTAGAGCTGCTATAACAAAATGCCACAGACTACATGGCATAAACAACAGAAATTTATTTTTTCACAGTTCTGTAGGCTAGAAGTCCAAGATAAAAGTTCTGGCCAATTCTGTGTCTGGTAAAGGATCCCTGCCTAGCTTACAGAGAGCTGCCAGCTTGCTGTGTCTTCACATAGCCTTTCCTCTGTGGTGTGTGGAGAGAAAGAGAGAGAGCAAGCAAGCTCTCTGGGTTTCTTCTTACAGACACACTAATCCTATCAGACCAGGGCCCTTCACTTGCGACCGTATTTAACCTTAATGACTTCCTTAAAGACTCTATCTTCAAGTACAGCCACACTGGGGAGTAGGGCTTCAACATGAATTTGGGGGCAGGGGAACACAAAGATTCAGTCTATAACACTCCTTAAGGTTACACAGTTAATAAGTGGTAGACTATGATTGAAACCCCAGCAGTCAGACACCACAGCCTGAGCTATTAACCATTATTTGATATGGTTGGGCTGTGTCCCCACCCAAATCTCATCCTTCATTGTAGCTCCTATAATCCCCAAGTGTCCTGGGAGGGACCCCATGGGAGTTAATTGAATCATGGGAGCCGTTTTTGTTTTGCTTTGTTTTGTTTTTTTACCATGCTCTTCTCATGATAGTGAATAAGTCTCATGAGAGCTGATGGTTTCATAAAAGGGCAGTTTCCCTGCAATGCTTTCTTTCCTGCTGCCATGTAAGATATGAATTTGCTCCTCCTTTGCCTTCCACCATGATTATGAGACCTCCCCAGCCATGTGAAACTGTGAGTCCATCAAACCTCTTTTTCTCTGTAAATTACCCAGTCTTGGGTATGTCTTTATTAGCAGCATGAGAACAGACTAATACAATATTTATCCAACTTTTATTGAGCTCCTTACAGCCAAGCCTTCACTAGATGTTAAATAGATTAAGAGTCATTCATCAATATCATGAAAGTATAAGTGCAAACACATCTTGTTATGTTTCTCTCTTTACAGTTTTATTATCCTAAAGAATAAACTATTCCTATGACTATTTTCCTTAATTTCAAAACTTTCACATTTTTTCATAAATATGTAAAGTTGTCAAAAGAGTTTCAATCAAGATTTAATCCAGCATCTAAAATATGTTATATCCCATTGGCAACATACTACTGAATGGTGCCATAGGTTATGCCTGACTGGATACTTCATTCTTTATTGTGGTGAACATTGCACCATAGTTTCTCAAATTCCTTTTAATTGTCATTAACAACTGCATTTCTGTTCACAGAGCATTTGATTGCCTTTATTTCTGCCAGTTCTCAAAGTTTTAAAATAAAAGGCTATTTCTCCAAGTAACATATATGTCAATTCTCTCATTAGCAAAAATCATTTAAGAACACAGAAATAAGTTTATTTTCCATACCATTATAGAAAAAGCCTATGAGCCAATCACCATTATTGTGTGGTTAAACCAAATTGCTCTTCGTGCTTCATAAATACTATTGGCAATCTTCATTTCCTTTGGTGATTCTGACCTTCCTACTTTTCAGTCATGTTCTCTAATTGGCATTGACATTAATGCTACAAAAAGTACTAGCTCATGTAAAACAGCTGAAATCCTAACATAATTTTGAGACCATTTTATTATACCCTGAAAAACAAGTGTATGGTACTAGAGAAAGCAATAGAATTGTATTTCAGCACAAATAATAATGGGTAAACATAATATTTCCTGATGGACATTATTTTAAAATTTAAATTATAAAAATTATGAAGTCTTCTCTCATGGAAATATTAAGCTTTCATTTTCCTTAGTACATAGCCATACGCATAGTGTGAACTGTGGATGTCAAAAGTACTATTTAAAAATGTTTCCCCAAAACTGGCTGATTCATAGCCGGTATACAGATCCCACCATTATTTGTAGCCTGTACCCTTTAAACATCTTTTCAAGACAGACATGGAGTAAAGGGGTTAAATTATCACTACAGCCATCCTAGTCTAGGCCCACCTGACCTAGGTTACCTTTGCCTCTAACTTCTCAACTCACTACTTGCTCAACCAGTATCTTTTCTTCAGAGCAGCCAGAGTGATCATTTAAAAGCATAAATCACCTGCTCAAAATCCACTTCCTGTGACACTGAGAATGTGTTCAATGCCTTACCATGGCATGAATGATCTCACAGTCTCTAACTCTTCAAACTGCTTTCCTTTAGCTCCCCTTCTCTCTTGTTCTCTTTATCCACAATGAACTCTTGTTCTTTCTCCGCAAATTCCTCCTCAGGGCCTTGGTACTTACCATTCCTTCAGCCTAGAAGGCTCTTCCCAAGACTGATTCATTCCCCACATCCTCCAGGACCCTGGCCAGATATCACATAACCAGAGAACCCCTTCCTCATCACTGCTATGAAAAACCACACCTCCACCAATATGTCCCTCATGTCTGGTTTTACTTTCTTCATGATGAAGAACAGCAAGCTCTCCACACTGCCTCCAACCAGAACACAGCTCCATGCTTGTATGTATTTTGTTCCTTTGTTCATTTCAGAAGCTCCCTCTTGAAAATTTCCCTAACCTCATAAACACCTACTAAAATCCTATTCATCCTTAGAAAACCAGATCAAATGCTCCCTCTTTCAGAACATGTTCATTGTTGGCATTGTATAAAAGTTATTTGTGTACAGGTCTATCTTCCTGATGAGATAGCAAACTCCTAGAGAATGGGAACAGCTTCATTCATTGCTTCATCATTTTGTTTTCATTGCTTAAATAAGAGCTTAAAGATTTATTCAATAAATAGCTAAGTTAACATTGGTCTTGCCTATATTTTTGGTTTGTTAAGACTTACTGGTTCGATCATGATATAAAGCAATGTAAACAAATATGGGAAAATGTGATATTGAAAGGCAAGTGATTTGGCTTCTAAACTCTTCTCTATGCCGGATGTCCTTAGGCAAGTCATCTAATGTTGCCATGAAATAGCTTATTCTTTTTTTTTCAAGTTTAACGTTTTTATTATTATTTTTTTAATTATACTTTAAGTTCTAGGGTACATGTGCACAACGTGCAGGTTTGTTACATATGTATACATGTGCCATGTTGGAGTGCTGCACCCATTAACTCATCATTTACATTAGGTTTGTCTCCTAATGCTATCCCTCCCCACTCCCCCCACCCCACAACAGGCCCCTGTGTGTGATGTTCCCCTCCCTGTGTCCATGTGTTCTAATTGTTTGATTCCCACCTATGAGTGAGAACATGTGGTGTTTGGTTTTTTGTCCTGGTGATAGTTTGCTGAGAATGATGGTTTCCAGCTTCATCCCACAAAGGACATGAACTCATCATTTTTTATGGCTGCATAGTATTCCATGGTGTATATGTGTCACATTTTCTTAATCCAGTCTAGCATTTTTGGACGTTTGGGTTGGTTCCAAGTCTTTGCTATTGTGAATAATGCTGCAGTAAATATACGTGTGCATGTGTCTTTATAGCAGCATGATTTATAATCCTTTGGGTATATACCCAGTAATGGGATGGCTGGGTCAAATGGTATTTCTAGTTCTAGATCCCTGAGGAATCACCACACTGTCTTCCACAATGGTTGAACTAGTTTACAGTCCCACCAACAGTGTAAAAGTGTTCCTATTTCTCCACATCCTCTCCAGCATCTGTTGTTTCCTGACTTTTTAATGACCACCATTCTAACTGGTGTGAGATGGTATTCACAGAATTGGAAAAACCTACTTTAAAGTTCATATGGAACCACAAAAGAGCCCGCATTGCCAAGCCATAGCTTATTCTTATATCATTTAGTGATAGAAACTGTTTCCAAATATTCCATAGTAATATTCCTAGGATAAAATTAAATAAGATTGTATAAGTGCTTCAAAATATTTTTCAAGAAGTGTGCAAATAAAAGTCACTATTATTTAAAGTTCACCTGCACTTTAAAAAAATTAATCCCTGATGATGAAAAGTAGTAGACATGCTTCTCGCTTGCAAATACCCGAAGTCTACTCTAGCTAATTAGACAGAAAGTAATTTTATTGAAAGAATCATACATAGCTCGAGAAACACTGGAAAGATGTAAAAAATTTGGAAAAATAAAGAAACCTAAAGTATAGCCAAGATTGTCTGAATGGACGCTGCCATCTCTGGACACTCACCCACTTAGCAGTGGACACTGTTACCTCTGAAAACACCATGACAGGTCTGTGCATAAACTCTGTTCCCGTTCTTAGAATGATTCCCTTATATTAAAATTTTTATTTGTAGTATCCAATTGGCCAAGGCCATGGGACTTGCCTATAAGCCTAGGAAGTCAAAGAATTATTTGCTTCCTTCACTTTTGTTGTGAGAGGGTCCTGCTTACCTCCATTGTTAGGGTTAGCCCATAATAGGAAAGATGTTCAAATCCCTGGTTGCTAACAAGCCAAAAATAACACATGCCCACTTACAAGATTCGTTTTCTCGATGGGAAGCTTTAAAAATCTTGTTAAATTTTCTATTTTGCTTGATATAATTTGAGCTCCTTTTTGAATTTTATTAAGTACCTGTCAGGTACCCAGTAAGTTTACTGGAATGAAAATAAAGAAAATATGTTTCAAAGTAAAAGAAAAAGAGTAAATCTTTAAAAATATAATTATAATAGTATGACAGACAAAGTTTCTACACATATTGGTAGCCAGGACTATGTGGATAAGTAATTTTAAGTGATGTAAGATCAGAAAATGTATAAGGAGCAAATTTCCAATTGTATCAGAATCAAATTACAGACTTTTCTTTTTCACAACAATTTGAAGCTCAGTTTAAATCCAAACTGGGAATTTTATTTTGCTTTAACTTAAGAGGAAGAAAGAAAAAAGAGGAATTTAGCAACATTAAAGATTATGTCAGAATAAAAAATATCTATACATTCTAATTTATGTATCATCTATACTATAGAGCCAAAAATGCAATTTTCAGTATTTTTAAGAGAATCTGAGTGGCTTAAATAGGTTTATGTGGATCTGGAAATAATTTTTAAACATTTTTTATTTAATATGGGTATGGCCTAGATTTTTTCCAGAGCTTATAAAAATGTGGAAAAGCATAAGTTGTCATGTCTTCATTGCAGTACTGAGGCACAATATCAGTGTTTGTGAAAACAGAAGGGATGCCGTATCACCCAACACTTAGCTACTAAATAAGCTTAGACACACAAATAGCCAATAATTTGCATCCTCTTTAAAACAATTTCTCTTTTTAAGAAGTTCTCTCTATGAAAAGTGAAATTTTTCTTCCAGTTGAGACAACTCAGGACTCAGTGCTAGCTTTCAAAAGTGAAAATACCCAGTCTTAGAAAAAATTTCTGCTAATGCAAACCACTGGAAAGTTTAATAAGTATTATAACTCTCACTTTTTCCCTGAAGAGATTCAGCACAATTATTACTAGAATTTGCCCTAGATTTTTAGTCAGCTGCTGCAAGAGAAAAATAATACTGTCAACGGAGTTAATTAAAACTCGTGTTAATAAACTACAGCAGAGTGAAACAAAAAAATATTGCCAGTGGTTTTCAATATTTTTCATTGGAGCAGTGAAAATTACGTTTATTTTTAAAAATATATAACCCCAAGTGACACCTTCCCTAATTTCCATTTGAGTTCTTTTTCCAAGAAGACCCATTAATTTATGTCCTGATGTTACACAGTATGTCAATCCAAATAGCCTACGAAGATAAACTTACTGCGTCAAGACCTGATAATGTCTCCATGGTTGATAGTATACTTCTAGGCATACTGTATTTCCCTTCAATTTTCCCTTATTAATTTCAGAGGTAGGATTCTGTTTTCTACCTCTTTTTGTTCTTCTTACAAATACATATCGGGTTTATTTAAAATCCTAGAGAAACGTTTTCTATATAATAGGAATCCCAAACAAGTTATGTCTCAAAACGATCCCTTTTAGAAACCTAAAAGAGTCCTCAGCAGAAACTCAGTAATAGCACAGAATGGTATGTTACTTATTATACATTATTCAAATTTCAAAAGTTAAAAAATTACTTCCCAATACTTACAGCACAAGATAATAATTTCAGAAATCTGAATGTTTGCTGGAATTTTTCTTCTCCATTCAGAGCTCTTTGTTTCAATATTAAAACAGCTGTTTTATATTTGTCCTTATAGCAGAAAGACAAGAAAATAATATTCACCTAATTCCCATGTATCTACAAAATTAAAGTCACATTACTGTACTCAAATGTAAGGCTGCCACACCTAGATGTGTGTGCAATTTTACCTCCCACCCAGGGGACTCAGGGTCAGAATTCCTAGGTTCAAACACCATCTTCATTTATTTTGAGCAGAACAAGCTTAGATAAGATACCTAAGTCTCCTTTTTATGCCCTTCTAAGTCTCCTTCTCGTGCTCAACCCATGACGCTCTCAACCTTTCTCATCCCCAGTCATGCCAGTACATACCTTATTTCTTCCCTTTACTCCTGTCATCTTCCTGCCCAGAGTGTCTCCTCCTTTCTTCCCAGTCCGCCTTATATCAGACTACCATTCCTAAAGCACCAGCTAAGGCTATTCTATACTTCCTTTTTACTCCAGTCTTCTTTAAACAATCTCTAAACATGTATTAAACACTGACTAGAAATCCAGCTCTCTGATGTCCTCTTGTCAAAATCTCCTCACTTATTTGGGTTCATACCAACCTGTGTGCATGTGTATGCTTCATCTTCCCAGTTAGGTCATGAACTATACTCACTTATTCATCACCCACAGCACCTAGCACAAGGTGAAGTGCATGGTAGATGCTCAATAAATATCAGCTTGTTTTTGTGTGCCATGTGTAGCTTATATACCCAAGTATTTATATTTTAACCAGCCCTTCCCCTTTCCCAGCTTTCAGCTTTCTGAAAATAAGAATATTCTATTTTTGGACATATTCTATTTTTGGACATTTTAGCATAGTTCCTTGGAAATAGCAAACATTCAAATAATAATATGAAATAAAATTTTCATTCCATTTTGAGCATCTTAAGCAGCAGGCTAAAGAGACCAGGGAAAATGAGAAAAGCTGGTCAATGAATGGAAACTTGTGCACTTCAAGATGTTTACAAATTCAGCAAAATTGGCTCAGTAGACTTTCCTCTGTTGAGGAAATGAGAAAAAAAAGAAGTCAATGATCAAAGGCCTCAAAGGAAGCTGATAAGAAATTATAATATAAGCTGCTAGTTCCATGATTTTTAGTCTCCTAAAAAAAGAAAAAAAAGTATATTTACTGCTTAATTGTGAAAAATCTCTAATGAGAAAAGAATTAGAAGTAGTTTAAGGTAAATTATCACATTTAAATGACAATGTTTCTGAATAAAGACTATCACTAATAGAACCAAGCCTATTGTGTTTTATGTTACAATTAAGAAATGTGTTTTTATTTGTTTTTCATAGGCATTAATTGATTCCTGGACTTTTGTTAAATTTCTGTCAAAGCAGCTTTCAGAGGACTAGAAGAATCATGATCCCCATATTTAAGTATAGTTAGTCAATTGCCACATCAGCAGAAATATGAATTTTATAGGCATTGTATATGATATTGTCCTATGAGGGGTAAATTCAAGCAGAAAGAAGAGAAGTACTTAGAAGGATGCCCTCAGGAATGATTATAAAAAGATATGACCTAGTTCTAGATGCAAAAAAAAAAAAAAAAAAAAGAACTGCTACAGTAAGCCCAATCTAGCATTATTTTAGCAACTACTTCAAGCCGTCTAAGTGGCTAATACCAAAACAGCCATAGTTGTAATCATAAAATCAATAGGACCTGCTTTAAATGTGAGCAGTGTGGAAAGACCAGGCTACACATATTTAAAGCTATCATCAAAGCTGACTTGTGAGTACTCCAGCTACCCATTTCTTTCTTATTTCTTCCAATTGTCCGACACTCTTTTCTCCCTCCACTTAGTGTCTTTTTGTTCTCTTTTTCTTCTTTCGACAAAAGCTAAACTTGAGAGCCTGGCATAGTAATGTGCACTTATAATCCCAGCTACTCAGCTACTCGGGAGGCTGAAGTGGGAGGATCACTTGAGCCCAGGAGCTCAAGACCAGCATAATGAGATCACATCTCTTAAAAAAAAAAGAAAGAAAGAAAGAAAAAGAAATAAAGAAAGAAAGAAAAGAAAATTTCTCTTGGGAAAAGATTACTTATTAGTCATTTATACCTTAGTATGAAATGGAGTCAAAACATTCCCTGCCCCAGAGACATGTACATGTGCTAGGGTTTGAATGGCTGCCCCCACCAAAACTCATGTTGAAATGTACTCTCCAATGTAGCAGAATTGAGAGGTGGCTCCTTTAAGTGGTGATTGGGTTGTAAGGACTCTGCCCTTGTGAGTGGTTTAATCCATTCATGGATTAATTGACTAGCGTGTTAATAGATTAATGCATTATTATGAGAGTGGGACTGGTGGCTTTATAAGAGGAAGACAGACCTGGGCTAGCACGCTCAGCCTCCTCACCACGTGATTCCCTGCATGGCCTCTGGACTCTGCAGAGAGACCCCACCAGCAAGAAGACCCTCACCAGATGTGGTCCCTCATTCTTGGACTTATCAGCCTTCATAACTACAAAAAATAAATTCATTTTCTTTATAAATTACCCAGTTTCAACTATTCTGTTATAAGCAACAGAAAACGCACTAAGGCAGCATGTAGTCCTCCTTTCCCCACTCTAAAATAAGAGATTTGCCATATGACATTGATTTCTGCACCAGGCACGAAGTGGTGGTATTTTCTCCTCACTAAATTAGTAGATATGCATACCAAGGTTTCAGAAGGAAAATGTCATCCTTTCAAACACTGGTTACAATGAAGAAATACAACGTTGCCCTCTTCCTCCGTGAAATCTTTCTAGAGAGCCTCAGTCTGCTAACATCACTCAGCACACGAAGACTCAGATAGACTCTTTAAGAATAGAAAATTTTTTACTATACTTTAAGTTCTAGGGTACATGTGCACAACTTGCAGGTTTGTTACATATGTATACATGTGCCATGTTGGTGTGCTGCACCCATTAACATGAAGCTGGAAAATTTTTAATAAAATGGAAATGTAAGCTGTAGATCTAGTCTCCTTTTTCCCTGGGTCAGTGAAGCTCCCAAGCATTGGTGCTTTGTTGAAACACTGATACTAGCAGGACAGGTTAAGAAACCTTCTTGGATCACTAAAGCTTTTAAAAGGCCTGGAGTCATTTTTCATCTTGTCTATGAGAATACAGTAAAGGCTCCTTTCTTAAATGCAGTCTTCAAAATGTGAAGAAACTTGGAAGCATATAAAATTTCCTTTGCAGGATATCACTTAACTACTATGTGTCATAGATTATAACTGACTGGGTGTTTCATTTTTCATCATGGAAAAGAAATAGGTATCATACTCCTAGAGAAATGATGTAAAGGAGGCTTTGACAAAGAAGATAGATTTGTTTTCTTTAAGCTTACTTTGTGTTTCAGCCCATGTCAAGATAAAACTATATTTGAGATTAAAAAAAAAGCATGTTAAATGTTTTCCTACTTTCAAGCATAAGAAAATTTATAGCTGAGTCTGGCTCAGAGTCAGAAGAATTAAGTGCTGTGATCATCAACTTAAACCATTGCAGGTTTTCCATTTCTTCATTCTGCACAGGGGTCTATCATGCCTCTCTAGCTTCCTCCAAGTCTTCTCTATCACAAGTTCAGTTGCAAAAAGAAGAATGCAAATCCAGATGCTGACTTCCAGGATTGCAAGATAGAACTAAATACTATATTCCTATATTAAAATATTGTATTTTATTTTTTAACTTATTCTAAGTTCAGGGGTACATGTGCAGATTTGTTATATAAGTAAATTTGTGTCATGGGGGTTTGTTGTACAGATTATTTTATCACCGAGGTATTAAGCCTAGTACCCATTAGTTATTTTTCCTGATCCTCTCCCTCCTCCCACCCTCCATCCTCCAATATGCCACTGTGTGCATTGTTTCCCTCTAAGTGTCCAGGTATTCTGTTCATTTATCTCCCACTTATAAGATATATATGCATTTTTTTTTCTGTTCCTGTGTTAGTTTGCTAAGGATAATGGCCTCCAGCTCCATCCATGTCCCTGCAAACAACATGATCTTGTTCTTTTTCATGGCTGCATAATATTCCATTTCGGATATGTACCACATTTTCTCTATCCAGTCTATTATTGATGGACATTTTGGGTGATTCCATGTCTTTGATATTGTGAATAGTGCTCCAATGAAAATGAGTGTGCATGTGTCTTTTTAATAGAACAATTTATATTCCATTGGATATACACCCAGTAATGGAATTGCTGGGTCAAATGATATTTCTGCCTTTAGGTCTTTGAGGAATCATTACACTGTCTTCCACAATGATTGAACTAATTTACACTCCCACCAACAATGTATAAGCATTTTTGTTTTCTCCACAACCTCATTAGCATCTGTTATTTTTTGACTTTTTAGTAACAGCCATTCTAACTGGTAAACACTGCATTTGTATAGCAACATGTGAGTATCTGTGTTGTCTTGAACACATTCAACAATACACACACACACAAAAAAATGGTTGTAAACAGTCCTATATAAAAATCTTAATGGTCACACTTTTGTAAACAAAAAGGCATGGGAAAATGCATTATCTGCCCTCCCAAGTGCCTAAAGAGTATGCAAGACGTGAAATAAATCTAGCTTTCCTCCCTACACACTTTACAGATGCAGTTGTTATTCAGGTGTAAAATCTTCAAAAACCAGTTCAGAGTAAGGAGCTCTGTCTCTCAGAGACAACAATATAATCATTTCTCAAAAAACAACACAGTCCACTCAAATCTGTCAAGCTTATAGCACTGGAAGTTGTATGAATGGGATTATCTGTAAGTTTCTCAATTGAGAAATGTCTGGAGTGTGCTAGCTTATAACTTCAGACTGGAAAAGTATCATCTACTTGTGATATAGAAATATAGTTTCTATATAAGGAAAAAAGACTTTCAATAGTTGGAGTCTGATGGATTGTTATTGACATTATCTAATTAGTTTAACAGTAAGTTATATTCAAAAGCATACCTGATGTTTAAAGTGAAACTTTATATTTTATATATATATAATTTAAAACCTTATCTACTATAAAATTTTATATAACAGAAACTAGCTTGTTTAATTAGAACCATAAAATAAGTTAACATTAAAATAAAGTTTTCTATAGCCATTTCATATCACTACTATAGACTAAATGAAAATAAAGTGGCTTTTATCATCTAAAAATTTTTTAACCCAAGATGCCCCTGGAAAAATGAATATCTGAGTTTATACAAGAATAAACTCACATTTATACAGGAACAAACTCAGATTTAAAGTAAATTTATTTATAACATAGAAGTTATGTATAAATGCTTGAAGATAACAGTCATCCTTATTCATAATCCAGTAGATTTTTGTAATGATGCATATTTGAGGAGTGGCAGAACATATTTTCCTCCACCAAAAACAGCCCACTTACCTTCCATGCATTCATTCAACATTTATTGAATATTAATAATTATGTTAGCTGTATACTGAAGACGATGTGACATATAATCACAATACAATTTGGTGAGTTTGATAATAACAAAATGTGTGAAATGTTAGAAGAGTGTGACAAAAGCTGTGTACACTGAGAATTGGGAGCACAGAGAAAAAAATCAGAGATGTTTTTGGAGTTGGATTATAAACGATGAGTAAGCATGCTCCAGGTTTAAAAAGAAAGACAGTATTACAGCATGGGCAATAGCATACACAAAGGCAAAGAGTATAGAAAGTTCTGGAAATAGTAATATGATGCAAATACAGTGATCAAAGTGGCAAGAGATAAGAATGGAAAGACGGTTGGGGCCAGATTGGGCAGATCTCTGCATACCATGGAAAGGAGTAATCATTTTATTAACTGGGCAATGGAGAACTGTCAAGAGCTTATTTTGCAGATGAATAATAATAAGCTCTTTATTTGAGTAATTTATGGACTGGAGTAGGTTTGATACTGCAAGCAGGAAGACCAGATCATAGCAATTATCTGCTTGGAAAACAGCAAAGCTATAAACAAACCAGGGGTAAAAATCAGGCTGTGAATCAAAGGCAAGTGATAAGGCTAAAATGGTAAGAAACTATAGTATTTTATTCCTAAGTATCCTCTGCTTAGACAGAGGATATTTTTAAATGCTGAAATAAAATGTAATACTAAGGCTCTAAAAGATATAAGAAGATGATACATCATCAATTGAGTTGATAAACGAGAAGAGATGACAAAGTAAGATAAAACGCCACCTATAATTTGGGACCTGTAGTATTTATTCAGGTATAAATACTACAAAGTCCTGAAAGGACTTTGATACAACACAATATGAAAAGAAGTGGTATCTGAATAAAGTGAATCTTTGTAATTGGTTGATCTCTACATTCATTCTCTTCTTTTTTCCACTTTGCAATGTTTTGTTGAACTTTTATTATTCCCATAGAGTTTTGCACAATTTTGCTGAATAGTCCCTTGATGCCATTTGACATATTCCTCTGTCCTATTTTCTGTAAATTGGTAGCTGATCTAGAGACTTGATCAACTTAAATTCAGTAATTTGTATATGAATATGTGTTATGGAAGTGAAAGCTTTGTTCCCCCAAAATTCATATGCTGAAGCTCTAATCCCCAGAGTGAGTATATGTGGAGATGGGACCTCCAAGGAAGTCATTAAGGTTAATCATACTGTTAGATGGGGCCATGGGCCAATAGGAATAGTGTCTATATAAAAAGACACACTAGAGTTTGCATGCACTCTCTCCGTCTCTCTCTCTCTCTCTGTTTCCATACACCATAGAGGAAAGGCCATGTGAGGATGGAGCAAGAAGGCAGCTGTCTGCAAGTCAGGAAGAGAGCCCTCACCAGAAACTGAATCAGCCAGAATCTTGATTTTGAATTTTTAATCTCCAGAACTGTGAAAAAATAAATTGCTGTTGTTTCAAGCCACTCAGCATATGGCATTGTGTTATGGTAGCCCAAGCTCAGTACTACACTACCTCCTAGAGTGTGGTGTATACTTCTAATAGGAAGCACATGATGTCTGGTTGGCACTTTTTCACTGATGTTATCATCCATTAATCACTGCCCAGATTCATTACTTCATTAAAGGTTTCAAATTGTGATGATTTGCCATTCCTTCTTCATTTATTACATTTATAAACACACTTATAAAGAGAAACTCCTCCTTGTATATTATTATACAGAATGGAAGAATACATTTTTTATTCCTCTCCTATCTGCACACTTTTCAAACTAATGGAGTGATTCTCTGTACTACTCAAAATGCGTTTTCTTTCTTTTGGGTATCATTATGAACTTGCAATGTTAAACATATTTGATGTGTTTCAATCCATCGAAGTTAGTGTTTTCATTGAAAATGCTCCACATTTGGAAAATGGGAGATTAAATGAGGTTGAATCTTGAGTCTTGTTAACATGACATTGGTACAAGTTCCTTTTTTAGGAAGTACACAGTAGGTGCAGGTCCATCTTATAAAAGTTTCTGTTCTAGACCTCACATCAGTCATTTATGCAAGAAATTCTGCTATCATTTGGAGGGAAATATTATTCAAAGAGCATAATTTGACCACTGGGATTCTTATTGCCTTCTCATTCTCATTAATCTTTCTTTCTGTGCCCTATCAGTGGAAAGAGCTAGAAAAGACATATATAATAAGAAAACACATTAAATGTTCTTACAAAAGTTTTCAATTGGACTGGGCATGGTAGCTCATGTTTATAATCTCAGCACTATGGGAGGCTGAGGTGGGCAGATCCCTTGAGCCGAGGAGTTCAGGACCAGCCTGGGCAACATAGTGAGACCCTGTCTCTAAAAAAAAAAAAAGAAAATTGTCATCTGGCTTGGTGGCATGCAGCTTCTAGTCCCAGCTATTCAGGAGGCTGAGTTAACAGGATCACTCCAGCCAAGGATTTGAAGGCTGCAGTGAGCCTTGATCATACCTCTGCACTCCTGCCTTGGTGACAGAGTGAGACACTATCTCAAAAAAATAAAAATAAAAATAAAAATAAAGATTTCAATTCAAATTTAGGACTAAAGAGATATATTTAACCTCCTCAATCTTCTATCTGTATCCAAAATTACTATTGCTTATTTG
Source organism: Symphalangus syndactylus (assembly GCF_028878055.3). Lineage (NCBI taxonomy): Eukaryota > Metazoa > Chordata > Mammalia > Primates > Hylobatidae > Symphalangus > Symphalangus syndactylus. Next base: position 84,199,676 of record NC_072436.2, read on the forward strand.
TTGTAGCTCATAAGACAGAATTAATAGTGTCAGAAAAGAAATATCATCTAAACCTAACACATTTGCTTTATCTAATACAAACACCAGCGTCAGAATGAATTTCATACCTTGAAACAAACAAGGTGATTATCACAAATTCATTTCTGTAATAAATAAAGAACAACTTGTATATTCTATTTCTTTTTCAGGGAGTATTGATAATATGTGTCTGTCAGGATAATTGTTCATCTAAATTGTAAAATTTGTCAATATAAAGTTTTTTAAATATTCTCTTGTTAAATACATTTAAGATTGTAGATTCTGTAATGGTATCACTTTACTCATTTGTAATATTGATAATTTGTATATTTTCTCCTTTTATCCTTATCAGTCTGGCTACAAATTTATCATTGTTATTGAAAGTATCAAAAGCAAGCTTTAGAGTTAGGTTTTCCTGTTTTAAATGCAATGTAACAACATGTGCCTTTTAATAAGGGGTGTTTAATCAGTTAGATTTCATTCTTTTTTTTACATCTTGGGATTTCTTTTATTTTTTATTCCATCTTTGTGTTGTTTGCTTTTTCTTTATTTTCTGTTTCACTTTTATGATTCCATTTTATATCCCTTGTTGGCATATTAGCTAAAACTTTTGTGTTACTTTAGTTGTTGTTTTACTGTTTATCATATATGTGGTAGCAAAATAATGGCCTCCTGAAGATGTCCAATTCCCAGTCTCTGAAATATGTAATATGTCGTCTTATAGGGCAAAAGAGACTTTGTAGATGTGATTAATGCTACGAACCTTGGGATGGAATAATTTTCATGGATTATTCAGGTAGATGCAATTGGAGGCAACTATCCAGTCAGTTGAAGGCCCAAATAGAATAAAAAGGCAGAAAAGAAGGGCAAATTAACTCTCTCTCTAGAAATGGGATGCCAATGTTTTCCTGCCTTTGGATGGCAAAACTACAGGTTCTCTGGCTTTCTGATTATGAATCTCGCACCAGAAGTCTCCCTGGATCTCAGGCTGTTGTTGGAACAAACTTGGGTCCACTCACTCAGTGCAACAAAGCCAAACCCTGATACCAGGATTTCTAAGTGAAAGAAAGTAAGACATTTATTCTAGGGTGCCAAGCAAGGAGAATGGACAGCTAATGCTTAAGATCTCAACTCTAATGGCTTACAAGCAACACTTTTTAAAGACAGAGGTTGGGGCCATTCTCAGAAGTGAGTTAAGGGCTGGAGAATTTCTGGAACTTTTTTTATGTACTTTCTAGTTCCAGTCTGTCTGAGGTCTATATGACAATGGTTGGTCAGAATTTTCCAACTAGTTTGTGAAAATAAAAACTTCAAGGACATACGTCAAGATGTTATCCTCAATTTCTATACAAAACCAAATAATGTGGTTCTGGGTGACTATTTAAGCTACTATCTCCTTGCTAATGTGTCATTTATTTACTTCTCTAATTGCTGGTTGCAGGGCTAAGTGCCTGGAATTTCCTTTGGATGAATTTAAAATGTTTTCTTTATTTCTATGCTTGGGGTTGAGGGAGATGGTCAAGGAGATCAGCAGGCCCTAAACAGTGGTCCTTGTTGCATCTCAAAGCCTTCAGACTTGGACTGAGCTATGAGACAGGCTTTCCCAGTTCTCCAGCTTACAGACAGCATATCATGAGACTTCTCAGCCTCCATAATTACATGAGCCAATTCCTATAATAAATTTCCTCTGATCTATTGATCTATCAATCTATCCTATTGATTCTATTTCATTGGACAGCCCTGACTAAAACAGATTTTGACACCAGGAGTGGTTCTAGGTGAACAGAATTTTAAGGTTGTGTTTCTTGAATTGGTTTTAGGATTTCTGCAATTGGCTGTCTAATCTGATTAGATTTTAAAATGCTAAGGACTCTATTTTTAATAGTACAAAAAGCACTAATAGTTCATAGCACGAAATATTTATACAGATACACAGATATTTTGTGTATCTCTACTTTGATTAGTATACTCCTAATCAACCACTTACAAAAGACAAAGAACTTAGTGATCCTGATATTACTTTTGAACATTTATGGAAAACTAAGCAATATAATGACATTGGTTGGTTGCTCCTAATGTCATTGGACAGAGTGATGAAAGGAAAGGATGGTCTCAGGGATTCTAATTCACAGCTCAAGCACCACATAAATGACCTAAAAGCTTCTATATATGTCCTGACAAAGAATCGTATCTCCTGTAACCACAGGGCTGAATTTGTTGAAAATAAAACACAAGATTCCTTCATGGAATTGGCTGAATTGCAATGAAAATTGAACTCCCAGCCTTGCAAGGTGTCTACTGTTAAAGTAAGGGCGTTGCTTGGGAAATGACGGGATCCTGTAAGTTGGGATGAGGACACATGGGTACATTGAGCTCCTAAATCTTGATGAGTTTTTTGTTTTTTGTTTTGCCCGCAGATGTGGCCTCTCTACCCCCAGGTGTAGCAGTTTTCCCACCCACAGTGGTATTGGCCTTTCTACCTCTATCTAAGGGGATTAGCCCTTCATTGCCTAAGGAAATGGCAATGACCTCCTTTGAGACAGATGCTAAGCAAGGCAATGCTGATTATCCTCAGGACCCACCTCACCACCCTTCTTTACTTCTAGACCAATAACTAGACTGAAGTCCCAGAAGGCCCCCAAAAGTAAAGTACAAAGTGTGATTCATGAGGAGGTATGTCTGTCGCACTTTAAAAGAACTACTTAAGTTTTCTAATTTATACAAGCAGAAATCCAGAGAACATGTGTGGGAATGGGTATTAAGGGTGTGGAATAATAATGGAAGGAAGATAAAGATGGATCAAGTGAAATTAATATAGGCCCACTAAGCAGAGATTCTGCATTTAATGTTGCAGCCTGGGGTGTTAGAAAAGGCTCTAATAGTTTATTTTGTCTGCTGAAAAATGAGTCAACAATGGCCTACTGTGAGTTAGCTGGAAATGCCCCGTGTCCCTTGGCTTAAGGTAGAAGAAAATATTTAAAGACTCAGGGAGACTGGAATGCTGGAGCGAATTTGTCATTTATGGCCTACTTTCCTATATTAGGAGAGGCCAGGAGATACATCTTTTACCACTACTTTAAGAAATAGATTTGTGAAAGGAGCCCTAGAGTCTTTGAAGAGCTTCATGATTGCTCAGAGTGTACCATGGGAACTGTAATCTATAAAACTTAAATGCAATATGAAAAAATGGATCCTAGTTGGTAGAGGCCAGGTGGCAGCAATCAACCACTAGAGACAAGGTGGGCGTAGGTAGTTACTGTAATGGATCACAGGGTCAAAGCAACAACTAGAATAGATTGACTTATGCAGACCTATGGTATTAGCTAGTTAATCATGTTATTCCTAGATATGAAATAGATAGGAAGCCTACTAAATTCTTACTTGATCTGAATAAGCAGAAAACTTCCAGGTCAAGTAAACAGAAATCTAACTTGAATTTTAAAAACAGAGAATATATCCTATGGGTTCTGTTTCTCTGGAGAACCCTGACTAACACATGACTCTATAATGATGCAACATTGCTGGCTTTTCAGATAAATAAAGGGAACTATGAGCTAAGGAGTGTGAGTGGCCTCTGGAATCTAGAAAGAAAAAGAAAATAAATTCTCCCTGAGTGCCTCCAGAAAGAAACACAGCACAACTGTTACCTTGACTTTAGTCTAGTGAGACCTGCTCCTCAATTTGTACTGACGTGCCCCTTAATTTGCATGTAATTGGAAGTGGGTTTAAGTGAATATAAACAGTTGCCTAGAGCCCATACATTGTTGACTCTGGGTGCACTGTCCATAAGCTAGCCCTGCTCCACAAGGAGCAGTACCATTCAATAAAAGATTGCTGTCTAACACCTCTGGCTCACCCTCAAATTCTTTCCTGGGTGAAGCCAAGAACCCTCCTGGGCTAAGCTCCAATTCTGGGGTTCACCTGTCCTGCAACAGTACTACAGAATGTTCTGGTTTTATCCTGCAATTTCTCTACTCCAGCCACAGAACTGGCCATTTTTCCAAGGAGGTCTTGTTTCTTTTGTTAGAGAATAACATTTAGGAAGCAAGATGTAATTGAGAGGTATGCTCATCCATGGTAAGGTGGCATTGCTTCTAGGGTTCTCAGTAGACAGGGCTAAGAAATATACATTAGTGTGCACGAGCCACCAGTTCATATTGATCTTACTGATTCTAATCCAGTGCCACAGAAAGGCAAAAAGCAGTCCATTATATCCTGAAGGCGGTCTGGCATTCATATCTTGGATATGTTATTCTCCTGTTAAACATAAACAGTCTCACAGAAAGGATGAGGAAAGGTTACTCTGCAACCTCGATAATATGAGAAAAAACAAGATCACTTCACAATTTTTTGTAAAAATAGACAAAAAATAAGGTCATTGTGCTACCCACTAAATACTAAATTTCCCTTTCTCTCCTAACTAAGGCAAGTGGCTGCTACTTCTTTTCCAACTACAGATTTATTCTCACTCTCATCTGCCTTCCATATAAATACAATTACTGAGATACCCAATGACAGAATCGCCTTGTTTTCTAACAGCATCCTTCCTAGAGTGAATCCCCAATTCTTTAGACCTTCACTAAACTCACCGCCCACCCAACAAAAGTCCAAATCCTATGATTGGTTCTTTCTAACATTCTCTACTAAGACACTGTGGTCCGCTGTGATGTGCCTCCTCTCTGCAAACGAGTAACAAGCTATGCTTGTCAGTTTCAGGTATGCGCTGGGTGGTCTTTGGCCGAGGAGCGCTGGCAGCAGCCTTCCCCTCTCTTTAAATGTAACTCTTTTCTCAGACAATGAGAAACGTTGCTCTCATTATGCCCCATATATTACTTATTTGCTTAACTCTAGAATATACATAAGTTTTAGATTTGGTAACCTATACACCAGTTAAAAACGGACCTAGTAACTAGAGTTCAGTATTTGTGAACAGTTATTTTTTTCTTTAGCCTTAGAGTATATGGAAAAAAAACACTGTTTTTCAAAGTTTCTCAGGTTGTTTTCTTTCTCCTCCTCCCCTTCACTGTGGTTATGTTACTCACTTGTAATGCATTTAGGTTTATTTGCTTCTGTTTGTTTTCCACGTTGGGTATCTTGCATCAATGTTAATTTTAACATATTTTTGATTATATACAACATGGAGATGCTTTCAAAAGTCAGAACTAAACCAAAAGTATACTCAGGGAAGTATTGCCCCCACCTTTGTACCCTATTCCAATTGTCTCTTTCTTTACTCTTTACCTCTATCTCCCTTTTGTATTAAAGGGCCTGTATCATATCATATTTGGTTTAGTTCTGACTTTTAAAAGCATTTCCATGTTGTAAATAATCAAAAATATATTAAAACTAACACAGATACAAGAAACCAAACATGGAAAGCAAACAGAAACACAGTATCTTTTTGTTTCTTTTTCCTTCTATCTTTGTATTATCGGAGGTGTATTTTCAGAGTAAAGTATAACGATTATTGGGTCAAAAGGTAAATTAACATGTATTTGTATTAGATATTGTCAAATTCCCATCCAATAGGGCTGTATTCATTTGTATTACCACCATCACTATATGAGAGTGCAGGTTTCTTTATAGCCTAGCCAATAGGATGTGGTCAGACTTTTTAATTGTCATCAACTGGGAAAAGTGATAAATGGTTTCTCAGTACAATTTTCATTTTTAGTTTTGGAATTATGTCTCAAATTGAATGCCTTTTATGTTTTAGGGCTATTTCTTTTGTGAATTATCTGTTCATATTTTCTGTTTTAAAAAATTTATTTTCCTTCCAATTTTAAGAGTTTATTATGTATTTGTGATATCAGACCTCTACATGTAATGTATCTTGGAAGTATCTTCAAATTTGTCAAGTCTTTTATTTTTGCTTGTGACTTTTTCATCCATGTTAAACATTTTTGTATAGATTATATAAAAATCTTTGTATAGAACAATTTTATTTTTTTCTTTAATTTTATAATTATCAGACCACTAAAGCCTACTCTGTTGACCAAAGTCAGAGTACTGTACCTGCCAGCTTGACCAGAACTAATGAGGCAAAGAAAAAGCAGGTACCCAAATAAATATATGCTGGGCAGACAACAGCAGCAATATCTATTTTACAGAAAAATCCCTAACTGGGGAGTTCTTTCTCTCCCAATCCACACTTATTCTAATTCCCGTGCTTATTCCATTCTTCACCAGGACCGACTTCTCATTGTGCCAAATGGCAGCATAGTATTTACACAGCTGTGCAAAGAGATGCATCAGTCCCTAGAGCAAAACTTCATTGAGGGAACAAAACCAATGCAGAATTTATGTTGATGCTTTTATTACTTGAAGTGTTACAAAAACAAATAGCCAGTGAAAACCAGCATCTTTGGTTTTTTCACACCATTCGTGAGCTGAAAATGCTCTCAATTCTGAATTATTCAGGCCCCGTCTTCATGTTCCTTGCACACATTTATGATCTAAAAAATTGCCTCCAGAAGAGAAAATGGCACAGCATCAATTTGATGCCTGAAAGTTGAAAGACATACCAGACTTGTAATGGCTAATGCATTCTAAAAAGTGAAACTGTGTGTGTGTAAATATTCTGACCTTTCAATATTTAGACTTGTTGGCATTTCTTCTCTCCCTTCATTTATAGATAATAAGGCTGTAAGCAAATAACAATGGGGAATGAGTGCTCTATAAAGAAAGGCAGATAAAAGATACTTAATACGAAATTAAACCTTATTATGAACAATATACCCATTACAGTAAGTGGAAGGAGAAATAGTAGTTTGGTTTTTACCTGACATGTTTTCAAATCTCATAAATAGGAAAATTAGACTGCAGTATATAGATTTTCAGTAGGAAATCTAGATAAGCTGATTTTTTCTCATATAACTTATTTTCCCATAACTTAATGACAAAATACTTCATGAGAGTCCAATAATCTTTACTTAATCTAATGGAACATTAACATCACTTTTACTGTATTATTTTCATTGTTGATAACAATCAGTATGTTTCTATTTTCCATTCAAAAAGGAAGAAATGAATTAAGGCTGGAAAGGTGTTAAATAACTGGATTTGTTTTAAAAGAAAAAGAAACTAATAAGTATTAGGTACTCACTCCATGCCTGATATGTGTGTATATGTGCGCTTGTGTTGTGTGTGTTCTATAATTCTTGCAATAATCCCATGAGGTAAATATGTTTGTCTTCATTGTACAGATCATAATTTTGATGTGCAGAAATGTTAATTGGCTTCCCCAATTTCAAACAAATCAGCAGCAAGCCAAGGCTGTAACCTAATTTCTCTGATTCCAAAGTGATGTATCAAATTTGAAAGAGAGGGTTTCTTTTTACATTTTACTTGTAATTATTTTGTCTTTAGAGATGAATAAATTATAGTGTCATCTAATATATTTACATACAAGTAATATAATTTTAAGAGAGGATAGTGTAATTTCATACTCATTACCCAGTCCCAACAGCCATATTATGCTGCTTCCCAATTGTCTTACACTTACAGGTGCTGCATGCCATGGCACCCCAGCCCACCTGATTTCAACATGGCTTTAGTAGACAGTTCTATGCACAGTGCCTGTGTCCCACCATAAATACAAGCTGCAGCATCTCTAGTTAGTGTGGTTCAGGAAGACGCTGGGAACACAGCTTAAGCTGTGCACAAGTGTAGACCACAATTGTGCAAAGTAAATTTCCCCAAGGGCAACTCTCAACCAAAGGTGATGGAAGTCAGTGCATTCAGAAGGTCACCAGAAAATTTAAGCCCTATTTGCTCATAGGGGTAACTAACCATTTTTAGTTTTTCTTTCTCTCTTGCCTCATTCTCCCCACTCCCTTACTTCTGCCTCCCAGGATCGTCTCTCAAATAAACTACCTTCAACCAAATCCTTATTTTAGGCTGTGCCTTCAAGAAAACTCAAAGTAAGACATAAATGATGTTAAAGTTTTCGCAATAAGAAATACCAAATCAGGCAACCCAGAAAACTCTTTAAGTAGCAGTCTTAGGACTTAGTGATTCAATAAAATGGAGCCCCCTGCCTCTTGCATGGCAAACTTAGGCAAGATGAGCCACTCAAAAGAAAACTCTGTCTTCCCGTAAGTACAGCATATTGGAGCAGAACTGAACTTCAGTTATAATGGAGGCAGCAGCTGTTGTTAGTATATTCTATCCTCCATGGTCAGAGGGATCCTTGAAACCCAAAACCACTCCCTGAATTCACTAGAATAGGCATCTTTGGTGAGGACACACTTGTGGTCATGGCCAAAGAGTAGTCACCATCATTACATACACAGCCAGCTAGATCCCACCCAAAGGAGGATGGTCTCACATTCTTGTCTCAACTCCTAACTGTTGTGATACTGTGTCATAAAAGACATGAACCTTCACTCTCTGAGCCTTAGTTATCTCCCCTAAATAATGTTGAAAATAATGTATTCCTCTTAATTTTGTCATGAGGATGAAATGATAGTTTCATCAGTTATTCTTGGTTTATCTTATACTTCACTGTCTACTTCCTTTTCATATCATTGTTTTATCCTTCCCTTTTGTCTAATCCCTTAATATTGCATTGCTGCAAAGTTCAGTCTTTTATCTTCTCTGCCTTTCCCTTCATTAATGATTTCATCAAGTCTAATTACTTTAAATACCACCTAGATTGGCATTATCCATGAGGGCTTTCCTCTGTGATGGAAATCTATATATTCACTATCCAATAGCAATAGAATATATCTCCTGTATTAGATATATTTACTATCCTATACAGTTACCACTGGTCACACAGGCTACTGAGTCGCCTTAAATGTGGTAGTGCATTTGGCCAGAGGCTATTGTATTAGACAGTGCACATTTATTTGATGACTCTTAATTTATTACTCCAGATTACATATCTATATACCTTCTTGATATTTTCAATTAGAGATATCAAATAGACATCTCAAATTCTGCATGCCTAAAACTGAATCGATCTCTTCCCACTCCATCTGAAAGGGATACAAATCCATCCTGCCAGTTGCCCAAGACACAAGGCACAGAATTATCCTTTCCTCTTCCCTTTGTTTTCTACTTCAAAGTATATCTGTGCTCTAACCAATTCACTCACCATGTTCCAGCCATGCTGTCTTTCTGCTGTCTCTTCCACATTATAGGACACACTATCCTTATTACCTTACCTATAGTGGCTCCCTCCACCTGAAAAGATTCAACCTTTGATATAGTTTGGATATTTGTCCCTGCCAAAATCTTATTTTGAAATGTAATTTCCAGTGTTGGAGGTGGGGCCTGGTGGGAGGTGTTTGGATCATGAATGGTTTGGGCCATCCCCTTGGTGGTAAGTGAGCTCTTGCTCTGAGTTCACATGAGATCTGGTCATTTAAGTATGTGGCACCTCCCCCTAACACTTGCTCCTGCTTTTTGCCATGTAAAGTGCCTGTTCCTGCTTTACCTCCTGCCATGATTGAAAGCTCCCAAGGCTTCACTAGGAGCTGACCAGATGCCAACACCATGCTTCTTGTAAAGCCTGCAGAATTGTGAGCCAATTAAACCTCTTTTATTTATTATTTATTTATAGCAATGCAAAAACAGCCTAACACAACTTCAGATATCCACTTAAATAATGGTTTCATCACCTTTGATTTTTTTACTCAAATGTCTCATTTTCAATGAAACCCAACTACTTTATTTAAATCCTGTAGCAGAAAGCATCTTACACAAGTTGTGCCTTTTGCTAGATAAGCCCAGCCACCATCAACATTTAGATCAGCAGACAAGAGAACAACTCTCATTCTCCTCCAAAACTCTGATTTCCTTTTAGTATCTCCCATTAGTTGAACTCAGCTGGAGTGCAGAAAGCAACAGAGCCCATTGATTAATCTGTAAAAGTCAGACTCCCAGAGCTCTGGGCAGGAAAGAGAAAGATAGAAGTAAATCTAGAAAGAAAACAGAGACTAGTAATCACTTTGAGACTAGTAATCACTTTGACTTCAAATGCATGATGTACTTTGCATCTGTTATTATGATTATTTTTGTTTATCATCATCACCTTCATCTCTCAAAATGTAAGTTCAGTATGGACAGGAATCTTTGCTTTGTCCATTAATACATTCCAACCACATAAAACAGTGTTATGCTCATAGCAGGTTCTCAGTAAATAGTTTTGAATGATTGAATATATGTAAACAACTAGAAATAGCCTGAAATATTATAAAAGCATAAAGTTCTGATTTCCTTCTCTTCTTCATTCTCTAATACTTCAGCTTCCAAACATTATTTCTTAATGCTTACCATTGCTTATGAAAGACCTGTAAGTTTTACTTCTGTAATAACTCTTGTACCACCGGTCTCCTCCTTTCTTGTCCTACTGCTCTTTCCATTATTTCAGGCCATCAGGACACCACAATTGCTTACTTACTGGAATCCCTACCTCTATCCCTCATCCCTTCAATCCATATTAATTAATCTGCCTAGACTTCCATGCAAAAGAAAAAAATCACAAACGAAAATTATCACAATTCGACAGCTAAAATTTTTGCACTTATGATAGATAAAATCAAAAACTTAAAAACACAAAAATGGCCGGGCGCGGTGGCTCACGCTTGTAATCCCAGCACTTTGGGAGGCCGAGGCGGGCGGATCACGAGGTCAGGAGATCGAGACCACGATGAAACCCCGTCTCTACTAAAAACACAAAAAAATTAGCCGGGCGTGGTGGCGGGCGCCTGTAGTCCCAGCTACTCGGAGAGGCTGAGGCAGGAGAATGGCGTGAACCCGGGAGGCGGAGCTTGCAGTGAGCCGAGATTGTGCCAGGGCACTCCAGCCTGGGGGACAGAGCAAGACTCCGTCTCAAAAAAAAAAAAAAAATACAAAAATGGACTAGTAAGAATAAATGTCAAACACGGCTTTTACAATGAACTGACGCCAACATGATAGAGAAAACTCACACCAGTTGATAATAAGGAATTTAATACAGAGATAATGCTACAAATAAAAGTCAGGAGATTGTTTTTTATCAAAACATACTTATCCAATAAATAATTCTGGCTATTCAAACTTGATTCCCCTGCTGCCTTCCTAGTCAGTCCTATACCTTTGCTTTCTTCCCCCTCCCGCCTCCTCCATAACTGGTCTTACTTCCCAACCCTCTGTCTTTGGCCAGCCTCATTCTACACAATCCTCCTTGGTGATGTCATCTACTCAGATATTTCCAAATGTCATGTATATCTACGAATTTAAAATTTTTTAGTTCTCTCCTGAGCCCACACGCACATGAAACTCCATAGAGCCCAAAGCTTTTCGCCTCCTACCTGAAGTATTATAATAATTGCACTATCATTGCCTACATGATAAAATCCAGTTCCCATACTGGGCACTCAAGGCCTTTCATCATTTGATTCCCACCTTATCCCTGAGGCTGGCCCTCTTCCACATGGACCTCCAATCATTCCTACTCCTGGCAGTTCCCAGAATTTACCAGGCTTCTATGCCCTTGCACAAGCCCTCCCCTATGCCTACAATCCCTTTTCTGCTTTCACATACCTGGTTAAATTCTACACATCTTTCAAGACTTAAGAACAACATCATTTCACATATGAATCTATCTATCTATCTATATATCTATATATATATATACACACACACACGTGTGAGGTTATATATGTTATACATATATATGTGAAGTTATATATGTTTTATATATATAACATTCTGCTCAAAAGGAATTCACCAATGTCCTTTGTCTCACTGTACCCAGCTGCTATAGCAACTGCTACCCACTTGTTTTATTTCGTGAATGCCTATCTCCACTAAAATGTAAATTTCTCGAAGCAAAAGATTTTATGACTTATTTATTTATATCTTAAAATGACAGATTAATTTGTATTTACTGCGTACAATATGATGTTTTCAAGTGTAGATTTATTGTACAACATGATGACTATAGTCAATATACTGTCTTCTTGAAAAATGCTAAGAGAGTGAATGTAGTGTTCTCACCACAAAAATGATAACTATGTGAGGTAATGCATATGTTAATGAGCTAAACTTAGTCATTCCACAATGTATATCTACTTGAAAATATCACGTTATATGCTGAGTTGTTTTCAAGAGAAAGAAAAAAGAACTACATATGTGAAATCACTCATTTCAGCAATTTTTATAGTAGGAAAACTTGGACACTTTTTGAATAAGCATTAAACAACAGAGCAAGTCTTAAGATGGAATATATCCGCAAAAAATAGCCACTAATGTGATAATTTATGGAAATTATTCAACATGGAATATATATAAACATCAAGTTTGGCATGAAACAGAGGACATAATTCTGTCTACACCTTGATTAACACTGTATAATATTTGTATAAACAGCATCTATAAGGAATCACTGAAAATTAAAACACATCTATATTTGAGTGGTGATATTTGGGGCAACTTCTTTCTTCTGTCTTTATTTCTGAGTTGTTATTTTTATGCTATTTCCATGTTAAATAAAATAAAGAGAAGAAAAAATGATAAGGAAGGCACCATTTAAAGACGTACTTCTTAGAGGTGGAGCAGGAAGAGTTACAAAATGTCCTTCTGCCTATAAAGATAAAATCGTTCTTATATGCTAGTACTGAAAATATTTGTGAGGTCCCTAAAAAGTCAATGAACCCAGGAAAATGACTTACTGCTCTCCAAAGCCACACGTCCCATGGTAGATTGACTTGGCAACGTCCAAAATCCATAATGCCTTGAAGTCACTTCCCCATAGCCATGAGAGGCCAGAGCAAGAAAAACAGGGAAAAAATTCACTTGTGAAAATCCTAGTTGTAAAACATGTCCAACCCAGAGCACATTTAGATATCTGTTCCACATTTATAAGTTGCTCTTTCAAAAATATCCTTCCTTCCTTAATTACTGTCCAAAGAAGTTAATACAGGAAACATTTCTGAAGTGCTGAGCAGGAAGATATTGACAGAGTCAGGTTGACTCCGGGTCTGGGTCTCATGTTTCTGCTGCCACAGCCCTTCCAGCTCCTGCCCAGGCCACAAATACAAACAGAGCTGGGAAAATTTTATCATTGGCAGCCATCCCATGGGGTGAAATCCAATACACTGTCTAGAGCGGATAAGAAGCCAAAATTAACTCTGGGCCATGACTTCTCATTGCTTTTCATCAACTCGTTTAGAGAATTAGCGCTCTCTACTATGCATAAGAACGGCATTTGTTCATCAAATATTTGTCAAGAGCCCACTGTGTGAAAGGCCTTATGTTGAGCACAGCACTGATTATTCACTTTAGTTTAAATGAAAGGGCATGAGTCAATGGCTGTTGAATATCATGAACGTTGCCAAACTACTTCTTAATATTCAAGTAAAGAGCTCTTCCTGGAATGTCAGAGCTGAAGCATTCTCATAAAGCCACTCTCTACCCTAAGGTAAAACCATTCTGGCAAATTATAATCTGGCTCAGGGCTTTTCAGTCAGACTCTGCTTTGGTTTTTGGTTTGTTTTTTGTTTTTTGTTTTTGTTTTTGTTTTTGTTTGAGATGGAATCTCGCTCTGTCACCCAGGCTGCAGTGCAGTGGCGTGATCTTGGCTCACTGCAACCTCCGTCTCCCAGGTTCAAGCGATTCTTCTGCCTCAGCCTGCCAAGTAGTTGGGACTACAGGCGCCCGCCACCACACCCGGCTAATTTTTGTATTTTTAGTACAAATGGGGTCTCACCATATTGGCCAGGCTGGTCTCGAACTCCTGACCTTGTGATCCGCCCGCTTCAGCCTCCCAAAGTGCTGGGATTACAGGCCTAAGCCACCATGCCCGGCCCAGACTGTGCTCTTAGGAGCTTATAGAAACCATGATGGCTTGGATTCTCTGTAAGCACAGCTCCACTTTTTACCTAGGCTTTATTCCATTTAACACACACACACACACACACACACACACACACACACACTCTATTTTCTAAAAAACATCTTTCAAAAATAAATTTCCGCAATTTTTTTCTAGAAATATCTTCCCGCTTTTAACATTAGGAAGGTTTGTTATATCTCACCCAAATATTCATGGTACAACCTTAATATATGTGTTCTTCTTATGCTGTTGGTCATCATAATTTTTGATGCAGAAACTGTTTATACCCTTGAATGCAGCTAGTTATGAAGTCTTCCATTAGCCTTGCTTTGTCAGGTCAAATTCTTACAAATTCTGCTTTGGATCTAACTTTTAGCCTTTAGTCCTCCCTGGGCTCATTCCATATTAGGTTCTCCTCCTACCCAACGAGGTGAAATAAAAATCTGTTAGATTAGGAATCAGAAAAGCCAGGTTCCAGTGTCGGTTTTGATACAGACTTGATGTGAAGCCCTTGGCAATTCAAAACCTCCGTGGCCTCAACTTTCCTACCTGCTAAATAAAAGTGGAAGAGAGAAAGCTTCTGATTAGCTATGAATGCCAGAGAGGCATATCCATAGACACTAGGTTCTAAGGCCAGTAACTTAGCCATCACCTAATTAATACCAAAATTCCTTTAGAAAAAGCCAGTGTCTCTATGTTCAAACAAGACTTCAAAATTTTCACCTCTAGAAGAGAAAGAGGTTGGTTGGTTTCAAATCGGTTTCAAGTCACATTTGGGAATATAGTACTTACTGACCTCCTTCTCTAAATCTGTTTGAAAAAAATTACAAGGCCATTAGAGAACTAGGATAGTACTCCATAGGTTATAAATACTCAATAAATATTTGCTTAAGGAGTGACAAACCCAAGAGAGGGAGAGAAACAAGGGAATGCTAGCAAAAAGTGAGGTAGCTGATGTAATAGATGTCCTGTCCATTGATGTATCACAATCACTTAGCAGGTGCCCTATGGAATGAATAAGAAAATAAATAAAACACTAGGTTAGATTTTAGATTTATAGTTCTAGAACTTTCCAGTTTTATTGGTGATAGGCTTTGCTTCTACTCTTCCTTTTCATGACCCAGAATCAGAGCCACAAATTTTCCACATAAATAGACTTACACCAAAACAAAACAAAACAAGAACATCTAATTCTCTGATCTAAGTAATAACTACCTGGGAGTACTATACAATTTATAGTGGCAAATGTATGTTGTCTGGACTAGGACCCCATGCTATGGTCTGAATGCTGTATCTCCTCAAAATTCATATGTTGAAATTCTAACCCCCAAGGTGATATTAAAAGGTGGGGCTTTTGGGGAGTGATTAGGTCATGGGATAAATCCCTCATATATGGGATCATATGCCTTTTTAAAAGAGGTACCTGAGAGCTGCCTCGTCCCTTCCACCATGCCAAGACACAGTAAGACAGTGCCATTCTATGTACCAGGAAGCAAGAACCTCACCAGTCAACATATCTACGGGCACCTTGATGTTGCACTTTCTAGCTTCCAGAATTGTGAGAAATAAATTTCTGTTGTTTATAAGCCACCAAGTTTTCAGTATTTTTGTGATAGCAGCCCAAATGGATTGAGACAGTCCTCTTTACACTGCCATATACCTAAATGAAACCAGATATTCAGAAGTTTTAAAGACAAGATGCCCCATTGTCTCCTCAAAACAGTACAATATAAAACAATACCACTAGTACAGACAGGTGTAAGAAATCAGCACAGAGCTATGTTTTGGCATAAAAGATCTGATTTTCAGTAAGTGCAAGGTAAAACAAACTTTTCAATTTGCCATAATAAAAAGAGGCCCAATCCTGGCTTTAAATGCATGGCAAGGTTTATAATTCCTTCTAAACAAGTTTAACCCCTGGCTGAGGTTGTCAAAGATACTTTATATGAAACTCCCCAACGATGAACATCTATTTCCATGGAACTTGTTACTTAGCTTAATAAAAGGATATGCTGCCATTTGCAACAACACAAATAAACCTAGAAGGCATTATGCTAAGTGAAATAAGCTACACACAGAAAGAAATATATTTCATTACCACACTTACATGTGGAATTTAAAAAAAATATGAATACACAGAAACAATTGAAGGCTGTTTGCCAGGAGTAAGTGGGTGGAGGGTGAGGCAATGGGGAGATGCAGGTCAAAGAGTACAAACCTGCAACTATGTAGGATATGTAAGTCTAGAGACCTAATATGTAACAGCAGAATTATAGTAAATACTGCTGTATTGTATATTAGAAATTTGCTAGGAGAGTAGATTTTAGGAGTTATTACCAAAAAAAAGAGAAAGGAGAAGAGAGAGAAGTAACTATGGAAAGTGATGAATATGTTAATTTACTTACCTGTAGTAATCATTTCACTATGTGTGTGTATATACACACATATATATGCATGCATATATATGCATACATATGCATACATATATAATGCATATATAAAAATCATGTTGTACATGTATAAATATGTACAATTAAAAAATAAAGTACATGCATAAAAATGTACATTTTTAGGAACAAATATTATGGTATTTGTCTTTGTAAATATTAAACCATGATCATTTCGAGGATGTGTTATACTGACCTCTTACAAACCTATGATCAGGTAGACACAAGTGCACAGCAGGACAGGCATTTGCTAACTGGTAATTATAGAATTGCTACAGGTCTGGGTTAGGATACTGTAATGAAGTTACTGCCTGACTTTTATTTGAAGTCTGCTACACACTGAAAAATGTTACAGTGAGTAGTACTAAGAGCTATGTCAGCCTGGAAATTGGAAACAAGGCTTTTCATTAGAATCCTGGTGTGACCAGGAGGCATCTTGAATGGTACCTTTTAAAAACAGTACTTTTGTCCACAACCTAAAATACCATTTTCTTAATTTTTCCAATGTCATTAAAGTAGGTCGATCTAAGTGACAGTAGGATCATGAAGCACTTGCGCACTGTCCTCCACTATGGGATAACTGAAGAGTCATCAGTGGGCCATGCTTTGATAGGCATGAATGTCTCATGGCAGCATGTCTGGTGCATGGCTCCATCGTGGCCAGCACTTTTAGCATGATGGCCTGCTTTAGTTATCCTGAGAATCCACACAGCCCTTGCGAACTCTTCTTACTCACTTGCTACTGTTTAGTACAACACAGGTATGAAACATGATAAGGCCAAATATATAAGTATAGAAGAGGAATCGAGTAGAAAAGCCAAGAAAGTAGGTTTTAAGTCTATATAGAAATGCAACTTCCACCAACACTTGTGCGACCTTGTTAAAACTGAAAGAAAACTTCGGGCACTAACCAAAGATGTTAAATAGCCATAGAACAAATTGGCCACATATCAGTGGAGACGGAAAAGTTGAACTTCAGAGACAAATCCCTCCAAAGCACAACATTCTGTAATTAGGATAAGTGAAAAAAAAGACATTCTGAAGTTACAGAGCTACTCTTTGTTATGTCTGTTAACGTCTCCAGGATGACCATGAGGGTTAGAAGCACTTTGAAGGTATCATGCCAATTTTTATTTCTTGGCGCTTGTTACCTATCTGCTATGCTTCTCTCTACTTTAGCTTAATAGAAATTCACATCCATCTAGAGATGAATGAAAAGATACAGCCAAGCTATAGCAAAGCAATATTCAGTGTGTGGGCACTGGAGCCAGACTACTTGGGTTTGAATCCCTGCTTTTCCGCTTACTGGCTACGTGGTCTTAAATACGTTATTTAAATTTCCTTAAGCTTCAGTTTCTTCATCTATAAAACCTTCCCCATATGATGCAGTAGAGTGTTTGGCACCTCCTTAAGTGTTAGCTATTGCTGTCTTTCATGAAATGTTCTCACTGTGTGCAGACATTCCTTTCCAAAGACTCTGAAAAGTAACTAAATCAAAGCTGAGAAGGGTTTAGATATAGTCTGCTTCCCTCACATTGTGAAAGTGAGACTGAATGTAATCTAGTATGTTTTTTTAATTTTAGCTATTTAGAACTAAGACAAAAAAGAAAGAGAAAATAGAGGACTTTATGAGCAGGTAAAATGTGATTTTCCCCACACTAAGGGGAAGAAGTCAGAAGAAGCTGAGTTCCTGTCACTCAGCAATATTAACACTTCCAGACTGTTCTAGGCATACCACTAGATTCTGGAACACAAGGCCATTTGAAAGCAGAAAAAGCTTCATGTTCACCTTAAAGGGGTGTTATGAGAATAAAATGAGGTATATGACAACTATCAGAATGTACAGTGCTTTAAAAACTCATGGTAGAAATATTATGAAAGCCATCCATTGATGATTAGACAAATAAAAGAATAAAACTTCACCAGCAATTTCAGAAGGGAAGATATATAAATTTGCCAGGTGAATGAAGACACGCTGCTTGTTTTCTGTGCTTATCATTTGCAAGTCCTCTTGGATTAGAAAATTTTTTATTCCTTTGAGCCACATGGAGTATCACTTAGACATTAATACTATGCAAATTTGATCTCAGCTAGGTGTGCCACACTAATTGCCATAGTTGTAGATTTCTGGCATTTTGTACAAAATGATTACTGCTTGCTTGATTCCATAATTATATGTTTTCCATATTGTAATTTCAGTTTATTAAGTAAAATTATACATAAAAGCACACCTAGTGAGTTCGTCCTCCAAGAAAAACAGACCAAGTAAGAACAACAAAAACTCAGAAGATTTCTATGGACCTCTGAGGTGGTAACAAGAGAATCCAAAGCAAAATGGTTTTGCCTTTCTGTAAATGACTGGCTTGGCACAGTGATTCTTACCCTGGTAACCTGGAAATTTAACGAAGCTTCCCAGGTTTCTCAAGTACTCCCAGTGCTTACTTGTGGGTATGCACAGGCCACAGTGCCCTGGTTGGGGGAACCGTGGAAGACAAGAACAATAACGATACTGGGAAATAAACCAGAATGAATCAATAAACAATCTGAGAATAGCTTTAGGTTATTTGAGACTATCAAACTATTTGATTAAAACATAATACTTCAACCTTCTCATTGAGACACACAATATTAGAATTCAGTTCATCTTTTAAAATCAAAAATAAACGTATAAGAGAAAATGAAGTTCTGTGGGAGACAAATCAATGAGCCGTCCTGCTATATACATGCTTACTACTATACATGTTTAGACACATATATAATAATACTTTGTTAGGGAGCTCAGTATTTGCCACAGTCAGTAAACTGGTTGACTCCAGTATTTACCCTGATTATCAGTTTATACTGAGCATATTATTCCCCTTTAATAACTGATTGTGGGTATTGAAGTATTTATTGAATCTCTGTCACTTTTTATTCTTCACATAAAAATCTTTGGATGGTAGTGCAGTCAGTGAACTTCTCGTAGTTACTACCTACTACTTGACAAAGCTACCATTATTGCAATTTGAGGCAGACAGTGGTTGTCAGTCATTTACCAGCTATTGAGGTTTTCTATTGCTGGTTCTGGTGGACATTAGGGATCCCTTGGTTTAGTCATTACCACCCCAAATCCAAAACCCACTGCTTCAATCAGTTTCCCAAGAGATAAGACACAGGATCTGAACCAGCCAAATGCACAGCCATGACCACACTAATCCTTCTGTTCTAACACTCATCTGCTCCCCTATCCACCTAGGCTGAACAACACAGAAATCAGAGCCCTGAGACTTGACCCAGAAACAGTTAAGCAGCCATTCTTGCTTTCTTTCCACACAAGTCCTCACCTTGGCCCATGTTAGTCCTCTATAAAGCCCTGCCTGGCAAAAGACACACTCAGACCTTTACTTACCAGTGCAACAGATAGAGAAGGTTTAAAAAAGTGAGAGCAGGGAGGAAAAGAAGAATAGCCATTTATTACCTTCTCACAAAGGTGCAGCCCTCTAGGATGGTGGCCTCTGGCATATGTCCTTGTTGGGGCCGTGTAATTTGTAGGGTACTCAGGCTCTTTGCTTCACTGTTTTCATTAATCACTTAGAAAGTGTAGGTACTAAGATTTGAATCTACTAATACTGGTCAACCTCATACGAGCTATGTGACTTTTTGAAAATCATTCAGCATCTTTCTTCTTCACCACATACCAGCTGTGTGACTTTTTAAACATCATTCAGCATGTTTCTGTATTAGTTTCTTCATCTATAAAATGAGGACTGTGATAGCATACCTACTTCATGGAGTTGTTGAACGGAATCAATAAAATAATGCAGCTAAAGGCACTTAACACTTAGCAGAGTGCCTGAAAGACAGTAAGCACTTGACTAATCTCAGTGCTGCTGATGCTTCTTAATAATGACATTGAGTGCCTACTACCATATGTCGAGTACTGTGCAATGCATTTGGGATTCCTAGGCAGCAAAAAAGAATCCCAGCTTCTCAAGAGGTCATAGGCTGCAGCTGGGTTCTGCAACCATTTTCTGTTAAAGGTCAGATAGTAAATATTTGGGCTTTGCTTGCCATATAGTCTCTGTTGCAACTACTCGACTCTTCCATTGCCACACAAAAGAAGCTACGGGCAATAAATAAACAGATGCATGGAGCTGTGTTATCAATAAAACTTTATTTATTTAAAAATAAAAGAAGAAGTGGGCAGGATTTGGCCTGAAGGATTTCTTATGTCAACTCATGGTCTGCAGGGAAGACACACACAAATACAAGATGACAAACTTACGGCTATGATGCAAATATGCAAAAGATTCAATGAACATATAAGGAGAATGATATCTCATCTAGCTTCTATCATGAGTTATTCATACCACTGGTTATTAGCACTTCCTGCAAGGTGGCAGAAAAATAAAAAAGAAATTTAATTGGAACCAAACAAATCTAAAATTAACGGATTTGCTAAGAGTTTCAATGTTTTGAGCTTGCTATGTCCTATAACGTCCTTGGTTTCAGAAAGCTAAGCTACATAAATATGCTTCATTGTCATGTCGTTTCACTCATTGGGCAGCCTATATTCTCTAGAAAGACTGAAGACAGCATCATCATAAATTCAGTGGGGCCCAATTCCTAACATTCAGTCTGTTCCTAGTGGATAAAGACAATAAGGTCTCACGAACTCAGTATCATAGAGCATTTCAACAAATTACAGACCTGAGTTTTGACTCTAGTAGGATCTAACTTAGGAATCATAATATGTTCAGGAAGAAATGTAGTAACAGCACCAGACAGTATAAAAACAGTTTTGAAGATGCTTACCTACAAAACCTTTTATTTTTTTAGGTGAACATCTTTAGCTCATTAAAATGAGTATCTCAGAAAGAATAAGATTTGGAACACAACTCACAATGGTAAATACAATTGCTGACTGCTTTTAGTTTTGTATAATTGTACTGGAAAAATAGTTTGTTCCAGCAGCTGTCAGAATTGTCTAAAGCGTGGGCATACGAGATGTTTGCTTAATGCTCTGTACATACGACCCAGATGCTCCATCCTACACTCAAGCTGTCTGCATCCTTAGTGCCCTAACCCTGAACCTAAATAGTACAGGAACAAAAGTCAAAACTATCTCATGCGGCAAAGAAAATAATATATGATATTTATGCCTCATTATGTGCTTTCCTGTATCCTCCAGATAAAACTGCAGCTTCTCCAGAAAGGTAGAGTCAGTTCCTTATAACCCAGAAGCTGTTTGTCCAATCTCAGATGAAACTTCATATGTGCTTTTCTTCTTTCTCCTCGTACCTCTGTCTCGGAGGCCTGGTCAACTTATTGCCACTTAATGCCTTTCATTTAAGTGGAGATGAGGGAAATTAAATAAAATTAAACCACAATCAGTCTCATTTTAGCTGCTTACCAACCACTCTAATAAAGGTTGATAACACATAAGATAGAAATTACTACCTAAATGAACATGCTTAATGCCTCCAGACTCCTTTCCCATGTTAGTTCAGTATCTCATGAGCTGGATTAAAAACACTCACTCTGCAAAATTTTCAGGAAGTATACGGGAGCTTGGATGATCACTTAAATCTTCTTGGTAAAAATACATCCTAAGTTTTTTATAGTTCATGCCTATAATACCATGTTACCCAGTGGGGCTCAAAAATACCCATTGCTAAGGGGCAGGAATTTGTTACAATCTCCTAATGGTTAAGAAAAAAGTGTAGAATTTCATATTTTTTCATGTTCCAATACTTCCTCAGAGAGAGGTCAGCATGGCTAATAAACAATTTTTGAAAGGTAAGGATTTAAATGTCATTCTCTCATTGTAAAATAGTGCTTCTTATTTTGTCTTCTGCTACTAACCTTCTTCAGACCCATCATAACCCCAGGAAAAATGATAAGGATCATTTCTAAAGCTGGTAAAAATATTGTGCTAAAGCATGCCAACCCAGTTCCCTTAAGGGCTAAAATGATTTTTAAGGTATACCATAGACATGGCAGAGAGGACATGAAATTGGTTAGATACGTAAGAACATTTATAACTTAGAAAACCTATCAAGTTTACCCAATTCTTTCTCCTGGGATTGTTTCCTTTTCTAAATATTATTACTGCTTGAGCTCACAATTTCATATTCTCTACTTCCTTCTGCTTTGCTTCCACCACCAAGTCTAACAGATAATAACATTCTTCTTGCTAACAGGAAAAAAAATACATTGAAATTAGGATGCAGAGATGTATCAAGTCTGTTGATAGAAATTCTCCTACTAAATAATGATGCCAATAACTACTCGTTGAATCTAAGCCCTGAAAAATGCTGGAAATGATTTTTTTTTCTATGTTAATTCTGCAGACTATGTTGACAGGCATTTAATTTCTTATGCTAAAACAATCCCTCACCCACATCTCTGTACCACCAACACTGAAAATTAAAATTCCAGTTCCTAGCTCATCTTGGCTGTCTTACTATGTACCTTTGCAGGAGGGGCCCTTGGCTTTATTCCCACAGCTGGGAGACCTCCTGGCACAACCCTAACTAGAAATGACATCCTGCCACCCTGCATCTGAAGACAATGATCAGCCAACAGAGACACGGAAAAGAACAGTGCTCCCTAGGCAGGAGGTGCTTTTTTTATTCACAAGAGGCAAAGAATTCAATCTGAGGTTTGTTGCCACTGGGAGAATTCAATAAACAAAACAAAACAGAAAAACAAGATAGAAACAAATACCTATATGTGACTCAAATTCACATTAACCATGTCTCTCATATTTCTGACTTACACTGTGAGTTGCACATTTGTACCATTCAGTGAGAAAGGCAAAATGGATGACAGTCAAATCTGTGGGAGAAGAGGATGAATTTTTCTTTGATTATAGTAAAACAAAAGCACCTGTGAGACAACAAAATCAAGATCTACAAGTGGTCATTTGCTAAATGGGCTAGTGTCCAGGTGTGAAGATTCAGATGAAAACATAAAATTTTAAACATCAGATGTATAAGGAGCAATATGGCATATATGAAACTAGGGACTGCACAGACATTGGGATGGTTTTGTTTACTCAGGGAGGCTGGGTGAAGTAAGAACAGGACAGAAAAGGAGAATACAAACAGGAGAGGAAGAGGGAGCCTAGAGCAGTATGCTGAGAAACAACAATATTGGAAGGATTAGCAGAGGAGGGAGAAACATGCTAAGGATCAAAGAAAAAGGTACCAGAGAGGAAAGCCAGGCAGTATGGTATCCCAGGAGCCTGGGAAGGGGCTTTTTCAAGGAGAAACTAGTCAGCCTTGTCACATTGCTGCTGAGAGGTCAAATGAGATAAAGGCTAGCTCTCTACTGAATTTATCAACAGAGGTCATCATTGACTTTGGCAAGAGACATTTCAATTAACTTGTAGGAGCAGGAGTCATATTTCAGGGGGTTGAGGAGGGAATGAGAGATAAGGAGACATCAGGTACCAGGAGCTGTTTCCCTCATACTCTGTGGGCTCTTGGGTGCCTAATACATATAAAAGCACATACTGAATGATGAACAAATACTACTTATGATAATATTATATCGTGTTTTAAGTTATTACATGTATGTTATATAATTTCTAGTTATAACAAATATGGAGTCAATGAAAAAACCTCAAAAGTAAAGATAGATTCCTGGTGAATGTCTGATTAATCATAACCCTGGATAAATACATTTTAAAAATAACCAATCACATTTCCAAAGTTCTTACAAGGCTATAGAAGTAAAGGAACAGAAGGGAGAAGAATGAGGAACTGAGAAAGCTTATTTCTTCCTCCCTCTAGAAAACTAATAGGCTCTCCTCCCCTCTATGCCTGGTTGGAGATGGGGGGTAGATGAGACACTGAAATCCCCTGAACATCCCATCTTAATCTGGAATCTGGATGCATTGACTCAGGTTAGGGCCTGGGGTTTCTAACTCATTGGCATCACATTCTGAAGGGTCTCCAGCCTTGTCATTCTCAGATACATGAAAAGAAGCCAGGATCTATGGAATCTCCTCCTACTAATTACAATGATTTATGCCTTCTGGAAAGATCACAGTTTGAAAAGGCATAAGATAAAGGAAGTAAACACACACCAACTTGGGATAGTACATAAAATACTCTTTGGTGTTGTTTTGTTTTGTTTGAGACAGGATCTCCTTCTCTCGCCCAGGCTGGAGTGCAGTGGCGTAATCTTGGCTCACCTCAGCCTCTGCTTCCTGGGCTCAGGTAATCCTCCTACCTCAGCCTCCCAAGTAGCTGGGACTACAGGTGCACGCCACCACAGTCAGCCAATTCTTGTGTACTTTTAGTAGAGATGGGGTTTCGCCATGTTGTCCAGGCTGGTCTTAAACTCCTGGGCTCTGGTGATCCACCAGCCTCAGCCTCCCAAAGTGCTGGGATTACAGGCGTGAGCAACTGTGCCCAGCCTAACACTCTATTTTAAAAAGCTTCCTTTTGCTTATCTGCAGTAGGATAGAAGACTGTTTATTCTGTCGTCATTTACATCTCTACAGTCTTTACGGCTGCCCCTGCCTAATATTCCCACTTATGTGGGTACAAAGAGAGACATTTGTAAATTCAAACATACTGGACTGGGATCCATATAAATCTATGTATTTCTGCCCATATGGATGATCTGCTTCCCTCTCACCAACTGGCAATACTGTCTACATGAGACCAAGCACCGTGGTGGTGAATGGGAGATTTAATCAACCACCCAGATGCTTTGTTTGCATCCTGAGAATCGGCAAGCATCTGGACTGTCAGCTGAACCCTGCTCTTCTCCATCTTGCTGCTGGTTGCTATGCAGGCACAGCCCCTGTATGTTTTGAAACAAAGCTAATGAGTCTCATTTTCCTTTATTTCTCTGTGAAAATGTGACACTAGGCAAATTGGAATACAGTTCAAAAAAACAAAGGACAGGTTTTGTTTTGTTATTTTCCTAGTTCTGCCCATCACACTATTCTCCTACCCCTAGACAGGATCATCGTCACTTCAAAACAATCCCTTCCATGTTAGGAGAGTGTGTGGGTTTTTCACAATAAATTTGTGGGGAGAAGGGCAGGAATTATACACTTACTAATGTAAGATCTTAGGGTCAGAGGACTTAATTGAGTAACCTAAAATCACAGACCTGGTGATCTGCCCTCTGGTGAGGGGCAGAATTGAAGTAACAACACAAGAAAATCAGAAAATGACCAGCTGTTATTTCTTTTCCCCATCACAACAAAAAAAATCCCAGCATTTCAGGAAGGGAACGTTGAGAGACTCTGTCTGATGCAGATTTACTTTTTAGTTCACAAGAAAGAAGAGAAGTCTTTCAGATATGTTTAGATCAAGGACCAACAGTTTAAATTTATACCGCTATTATTTATATTCATAAAATATAGGAGATCACAACTTATAAAAGACAAATTGTTAGGTAAATGTTTGTACATCAACAAGATGAAATATTTAGAGCCTCTAAAATTAAGGATATGACATTTATTTTCAATAATATGAAGAATTACGTAAATTATGTTAAGTGATGCAGTAATATGTGAAATGTTTTGGGTATGCTTCCAAATACGTAGGAAATATAGATACCTAGGAAAAAGGAGGGAAGAAAATGTACCAAAATACTAACAGCAGTTAAATCTAGGTGATGGTATTATGAGTCACGTTTATCTTTCTTTTTACACTTTTTGCCTTTTGCAAATTTTATACAATAAATAATATAGTGCATGATGTGGTGCTCCATCCAGATATCCCATCCCCTAATCCGCTTTCAGAACTGAAACACTGCTCCTCTTTCCATCACCTCCAGCTATTGGGAGACTAGACGACTGACAGCTTTCATTCTCTGGGAATTGCTCTGGCCTGAAGAGAGCTGTGTCACCCAAAGTTGCTTCCTTCTTTTTTCTTTTGAGACATAGTCTTGCTCTCTCACCCAGAAGTGCAGTCGTGTGATCACAGCTCACTTCAGCCTCAACCTCCCAGGCTCAAGCAATCCCCCGACCTCAGCCTACTGAGTAGCCGAGACCACAGGCACACTCCACCATGCCCAGCTAATTTTTTATGTTTTTAGAGCTGGAGTCTTGCTATGTTGCCTATGCTGGAGTGCAATGGCATGATTACGGCTCACTGTAGCCTCAAACTCCTGGACTCGTGATCCTCCCACTTCAGCCTCCCCAGTAGCTAGAACTACAGGCATGTGCCACCAAGCCTAGCTAATTATTTTACTTTATTTTTATCTTTATTTATAGAGCTAGAGTCTATGTTTTCTGGGTTGGTCTTGAACTCCTGGGTTCAAGCAGTCCTCCCATATCAGCCTCCCAAATTGCTGGAATTAAGGTGTGGACCACCATGCCTGGCCTCTAAAGTTGCCTCCGTCCTAAGGGCAGTTGACATTCAATGGCCAACCTGTTTAGATGTATATAGGTCCAGACCCTAATGATAGCTCAACTGAAGGGCCATCACAGCTCCAGAGCTCCCTCTGAAATCACCTGGGACCTTTATGCAAAGCCTCTCATTTTATCTTCTCTCTACACAATCTTTTTTCCTTCAACCCAAAATGGGTATTGACCCCAGGAACATACACTTATAAAGTTTCTGCATGCAGATCTCCTTCTCAGCCTCTGTTTTTTAAGGGAATCCATTCTGTAACAATTGGTGCCGGCCGGGCGCGGTGGCTCACGCTTGTAATCCCAGCACTTTGGGAGGCCGAGGCGGGCGGATCACGAGGTCAGGAGATCGAGACCACGGTGAAACCCCATCTCTACTAAAAATACAAAAAAATTAGCCAGGCGTGGTGGCGGGCGCCTGTAGTCCCAGCTACTCGGAGAGGCTGAGGCAGGAGAATGGCGTGAACCCAGAAGGCGGAGCTTGCAGTGAGCCGAGACTGCGCCACTGCACTCCAGCCTGGGCGACAGAGCAAGACTCCGTCTCAAAAAAAAAAAAAAAAAAACAATTGGTGCCAGGAGTGATTCAAGGAAAACATCTATAAAATGACATTTTGCTGCTGAATCACCTACCAACCAATCAACCATGAAAAGTTCATCACTGGTGGTAAGTGAAATACTGACAGCTCCTAACCTGGAGTGGTGGGACAAGTATTAAAACTTTCGCTGAGCATGAACAGAGAGGGGATAGTGGTGGAACTGACTACACTTACGGGTGTGGAATCTTCAGCTTTAAGAAATATGAAAGATAATAATTATAAAGACTATGAAACTGGATTGTTGCTCCTGGGGTTAGGAGCCTGTCATTGACCACCTCCTGGTTGCACTATAGATACATGAGTTGAGTAGTATAGTGGCAAGGATAGAGGCTATGCATGGGCCAGCAGCATGAGCTCCCACTCACTAAGACTGATCTAACTACTGCCAATGCCACATGTCCAGCTTGCTAACGACAGAGACCAAATCTTAGCTGTTCAAATGGCTCCATCCCTCAAGAAGACTGCAAAGCTATTTGTTGGCAAGTTGATCAGATTAAGCTGTTTTTGTCTTGAAAGGGGCAGCAACTCAACTTTAATAGAATCAGCATACATTTGGTATATGGGCTTTACTTTTCTACCTGCAGAACCCAACCTAGCCTCCCTCTGAGTTTGCACAGTGTTTCATCCACTGACACAGGATTTCACATGGTTTGCAGTGGCCATACGGCAAGGCGGTCCACTGGAGCTATCACTTACTACACCACCTGCAAGATGCTGTCCTGGTGGAGCAAGGGAAAGGCCTGATGAAGCAACAGCTGAGGCACCTGCTTGCAAATGATGCCCTGGAAAGATGAAGAATCTTTCCCCAGAATGTTGTATCACACTCTAAATCAATGACTTTTAATGGTGCTATTTTCCCAATGGGTACAACACATGGGTCCAGGAACAAAAGAGTGGAAACAAAAGTGGCCCAGCTTACCCTCGCTGTCAATAACCCATTTGAAAAATCCACAGTTTCTTTTCTCTTAACTTTGTACTCTACAGGTTTAGAGATCCTAGTTCCCAGATGGGAATGCTTCCATCAGAGGACAGAGCAAGAGTGCCTTTGAACTTTAATCTCTAGAAATGCTGCCCATTCATTTTAAGCTTCATGCCACAAATGAAGGCATGGAAGAATATGTGAGGCATCCAAGTGATATTTTCAGTATCTCTTGGTACTCCCTGGTACAATTTTGCTTGAAAATGGATAAATTCAGCAGCCGCATATGCAAAGAACATGGTGAACAGGGGCTCAGGACCCTCAGAGATGAGGATCTCAGTCATCCAAGCAAATGTGTTATCTAGACCAGCAGAGGTAATAGGGAGGAGGTAGGGATGGCTAATGAGTACCAAAAACATAAAAAGAATGAATAAGACCAAATGTTTGATAGCACAACAGGGTGACTATAGTCAATGATAATTATACATTTTAAAATAATTTCAAGAGTGTAATTGGATTGTTTGTAACTCAAAGCATAAATACTTGAGGGAATAGATTTAAAAAATAGACTAGCAGAGGTGCTAGCAGACAAAGGTAAGTGGAATCTAGAGTGTGTAACAGAAGAGAGATGTTAAATAGTAGCCTTGAGAAGCAGCTAGAACTGGAATTCATTCCACTAACCTCCCTTCCTGTTTTTTTTTTTTGTTTTTTTGTTTTGTTTTGTTTTGTTTTTTGATACGGGGTCTCCTTCTGTCACCCAGGGCGAGTGCAGTGTCATAATCATCACAATTCACTGCACCCTCAAACTCTCAGGCTCAAGTGATCCTCCTTTCTCAGGCCCCTGAGTAGCTAAGACCACAGACACATGTCACCATGCCTAATTGTTTTTTTGTAGAGTTGGGGTCTCCCTGTGTTACCCAGGCTGATCTTTAGCTCCTAGGCTCAAGAAATCCACCTGCCTTGGCCTCCCAAAGTGCTGCAATCACAGCCATGAGCCACCATGTCTGGTCTAACCTCCATCTTACAATTTTTCTAGGAAAAGAAGTTCTTGAGATCCAGAAGCAGCTACTCCTAGAGCTTATTATATGAAGCATGTGGATCTGAGCCATGCAAATGGCGGACTATTGTGAGTAGCAAGGGGTCCTTCCCAAATCAACACTTTGGGACTCAAACACTCATTTCCTCACCTTCTGCAATTGTTAGTAGCTGATGGCTCTGAGCTGAATTTATCTCTGAGACACACCATGGGCTGAAGAAGGCTACCTAAGGTAAAGAGACCCTCCATGTCCTGAGTCACACTACCCACACTCCATTTCTGGAGGCAGCTAATATCCACATATTAGTCAATATGGGTGTCTACAGGTCTAGCTCTCTTGCCTCTATGTGGTCAACTCCACAGGGTCATTCCACTCCAGATCTTCCCATGGGATCAACAGAGGCCCTCACTGTGACTACAGTGCAATCCAATTTCTCCCTCTATTTAGTCCTACTTTCTTCACTGCCTCATAGGTGTGGTTTCCAAGAGCACTCCCAATAAACTCCCTGTGCAAAAAATCTCGATCTGAATATTTTGTCCTGGGGAAACCAACCTACAACATAGAGTATTAGTTTAGAAAAACATAAATTTTTCAGAAGTATGCTGCTGTATCTATCCTCCTCCTCTATATGCAAAACATCCTTACCAAAAATACTTCCAGTCCCAAGCCTACTTCAGGGCTGAATATTAAGGAAAGAAATAGAGCAAGGTTAGCTGCTTCAAGTTAAGTGAGTATCTTCTGAGGCAGATGCCGAAAGCCAAAGGAATCATCTAAAGTTTGGAAAACAATGAAAATAACACTCATAGTACGAAAAACTAATCTGTGAAATATGCACAACAGTGGAGATTAACTGGAGACCTATTTTGTTTATGCTAAGGACTTTATTGCACAATAGCCTCTTCACTTCCTAATACTGTCAAGCCAGGAAGGAACAGGGAGGGGTATGGTCAGAACGAGCTCACTGGTAGAACACGTGGGTAAGCAGATAGCACAGTAAGCAGGGGCTAACAGAAGCAGGTGTTTTTTCTTTGAATTCTGATGTTATGTTTCTTCAAGCCAGTTTTCATTTTGTGGATCTGCAAATTTTATTTATATCTTTAGTGAATTTTAAATATTATTTTCAGATTCCAACTAAGTTACAGTAGTGTTTTGTCTAGTAGCAATCTAATGCTAATCTTCTCTACTGAAGTGTAGAGAATTTGGTTCTTTGGTAATTTGGTTCTTAGTACTAAAAATTTATGACAAATATTTGACATTTAGAGTATTTTAAGGGAAACTTTTAAAAAATTTGACATGAGGTAAGTCAATCCAAAGATGCAAAGTAGGCAGTGTGATGTAGTGGGGACCTCCTAAGACTGGAGCATAAAGATTTGTGTTGATGTCCAGCCCTGAAGCCCTTGGGCAAGGTACTTCACCTCTCCAGACCTTGGCCTCCTCATCTATGAACCAAATGAGTAGGACTGGATTATGAGTTCCTTCTCATAAAAATGCTATGTGTGTGGTGTTATTTTATAACTAGAAGGTTCTGCCAGAAAAGCTCAAGAAATTTAGTTTGTTTAATTTCAACCCTTAATTATTTTCTTTAGAGAAGAGATCATTGAAAAGAAAATGAATTTACAGAACACATGACATATGGAACATTTAAGCTAAAAATTAAGGAGACCACTTTGGGAGGCCAAAGTGGAAGGATCTCTTGAGGCCAGGAGTTTGAGACTAGCTAGACTGGGCAACATAGCCAGACCACTTTTCTACAAAAACAAACACACGAATAAATAAATAAATTTGAGAGATAATATTTTGGGAGAATTTATAGATACTTACATGTTCAAATGCATAAGCTTGGTAAAGACCAGCAATAACGTGGGTTTCTATTGACCTCTTCTCAGAAAGACCAACATGTTGTGCAGAGTACCTTTTTTTTTTTTTTTGACAAAGGCCAAACCGCTGCAGGGACCAGGTATGCCTCAAATGCCTGGGGTTAGAGCACAATAATCTGCCTCCTGGGGTTGCTGTTCCCAAAATATAAGCCTCACGGATTCATAGCCTTACATTTCCACTATTTCCAGCCTCCTTCCTTCTATCTACTTACTGGACACACAGCCCTGAAGTTCAATGACAAGGAGCACAGACAATAAAGAAGAAAGCAAGGGAAGATCCTCTGGATAAGTGAAGAGATTTCAGGTGACAGAGAATTTACAATCCAAGGCTCTTGGACGTCTCACCTAGGAAGTGTGTGGTTCTGACTTTCAGGGTAGCTTCAAACAACAATAAGCCCAAGACCCACGAAAGATTTTTTTAGTGGTGTGTTAGCAAAGATGCTTTCTTTTCTCATATCCTACCCCATAATTTTTAAAATGTATCACATTTCCAACTAAAAATTGACAAGATATGAACCATCTGCTCTTCACTGTATCCACATTAGCACTAGTATCCAAGTTTCCCCTTGAGGAGATTGAGTGAGATATTCAGAGCTGGCACTTAGCAAAATGGAACTGTTTGTTTTTAGTGTCCCCAACTCTCTCTTGCATGTCCTTGTCCCTTGCTTCCAATATTAGCTATCCAAACTCTCTTGCAGTCTCTTCAGTCTCTTCCCCTACTCAAATCTTCCCCTTAAATCCAATCACTGGAAATTCTCAAATATATAACACATTTATCTAACTGAGGACTCAGAGAACTTTGCACACTTTAACATTAATCAAAGGGCTTAAAAGGCAACTAGATGAGACCCCATGGGGTAGAAAATGTTTACAAACCTCTTTTTTTAGTGTTGTGAGATCTCTGGAATTATATCACAGACACAGTCACCAATTAAACTTATAAACCATCTTTATAAGTTTATATATCCCTTCTGTTTTTTTTCAATCATAATGCAAGTTTTGTTCTTCTTTATATTTAAGATGTTTTTAGAATCTAGCAAACTTACAAAAGAAACCAATTTCCCATTTGCTGTTTATAGGACATTGTACAAAGAGGTTTCTGTAGAGATATACTGAATGTGGTGGATCACAGAACTGAGAAGAGAATACAAGGAAATTGATATGTTGGATAAAATAATAAAATACTGGTAGACAATCTATCACATAGACACAAAATTTAACAGATGTGTAAAGAGAACTAAAATTGAAGCCATGGAATAATGTAAAGAAATAATTCAGCTGCCTGATAGTCCTCACAATTTTTTAAGTTGACTGTGAATATATGAAAGGGGGAGGGTGACAGAAAAGAATACCAAAATTTCCCTCAAATAAGCATTAATAAATTGGCTATTTAGGGAAATTTTTAGATCAGAAAAGTAGTGATTGTTTAAATCCCCTAACAATATCAAGAGCAATGACAAAAAAGCTCAAGCTTCAAATTTACTATAAATACCACCTGTTACTCATAACGAGCCTTTCTACAGTAAATAGCATTTAGTGTTTATGTAGAAAAATGCCTCTATTTTTCATCTGCTCAAAGCAGGGCCAAAATAATCATTGCCTGAGGGTGGCCAAATTGTATGGCCCCTAGAGCCAGCCATCACATCCAGTCTACCTCCGTGACTGAAATTTTGGGCAGAACCAACAGGATATAACAATGGTCAGTCTCTATGCCCAGTACCTTTTATGAGTAGCAAGGCTCTATTCAAACAAATGCATGGCAGCAACTTGACCAACAAAGTCTTTGACAGACTCACCTCCAATGTTTAATTCTGTCAATTAGCTGTGAAGCCTCTAACTAAATCTATAAAAATAAATCATTCTCACACCCAAGAAAAGGAGATGATATTATAGATAAACTTTCTGAAGTATACATTTATTTAAACCTAGCAGGAGATTTTGCTGAAAGCAAATTGTTAGCATAATTATCTTTTTTAATGTCTGAAGATATGCTCTCATCGGCGTTACCTAAATTGTATTCTACTAAACAGATGTTCCATAGGAGAAAAAAGTGTTTTCATGGTTAAATACGTTTGGGATATAGCCCCCACTAGGATATTCACCACCATTATTAGAATATAAATTATCTCCAGAGAAGATTTTGTTGCTTTAAAACAGTATTTTATTTTTTAACCCAGATATTTGCAAACTAATTTATCCCACTGAGTTTTTCACATCTGGAGATACTCATTTCGAAAAGCATGTTCTTTGGAAAACATGGCAATACGGCATTACTCACAGTAAAGGGAAGTTTCTTTTTCCTGAGGATAACTACATTTACTTCATTTTGTCAAAACATTTTTTTCTTCAAGTTTAAAATGTTAACCTTCAATTTCCAAGTGCTTTCTAATTTTATATAAAGGATTATGATAATAGATTCAAGTGAGAGGCCTCTGTACTAACCTGAAGCCAAAGAAACAGCTGGGAGAACTGAAGCTAAGGACTCTCAGCCCTTCACTCTAGAATTGATTCACCTTGTAGTGTTGCCAGATTCTAAACTGGATTTCCATAGTTTCAAGTAGAAAATGGAAGAACAATGCCATTCTACTAGGTTATAGTAAATCAATTCCAAATAATTTGCGAAAGACTAAAAGCCACTTAAAATAGTTGAAACCTCATAATGCTCATATTCATCAAGCACTATTGGCCATAGCCAAGATATGGAAATAACCTAAGTGTCAATAGATGAATAAATAAAGAAAATGTGGTGTGTGTATATTATACATACATATATATAATATTTCATTGCCTATATATACACAATGGAATGTTATTCAGTCATAAAAATGAAGGAAATTCTGCCATTTGCAACAATATGGATGAAGCTGGAGGACATTATGCTAAGTGAAACAAACCAAACACAAAAAGACAAATACTATATGATCTCACTCATATGTAGAATCTAAAAAAGGTGAACACATAGAATCAGAAAGTAAAACTGTGGTTGCAAGGAGCTGGAGGGTGTTGAAAGTAGGAAGACGCTTGTCATAAAATGAACAAGTTCTGGGGACTGAATGTATAGCATGAGTGGTGATAGATGTGGTCATTAGTTTGATTGCAACAATTTTTACACAACATATACGTATATCCAGTCATCACATTGTACGTCTTGAATACCTAGAATCATTTTAAAATAAAAATGTGTTTTTAAAACCCGCTCTAGGGCCTTGCTGTTAGTAACAGAATGACTGCAATAATGTCTTTCATGAAACTTTCTATTTGCTCATTAAACGCTGCCTATACACAAATTGATTCTAGAGGAAAGGGAAAAAGATAAAATTTAGCTTTGCAATCAATTAATTTTCAAGTTCCAAATAACCAATTATTAATTTAATGGCTGAATGAATTTTATTTCTCTGGTTTATGATTGGTTTATATTTGAAGGCACAGTATTTTTTAATAATATTTCTACAAAGAAGGAAGGAATGGGAATTATTCCTATCTTTTTAAAACCTTGAGAATAAAGATGAAAAAATAGGCAAAGTATCAAAAGAGAAACAGTTTTTTTTCCTCCAGAGACTTACAGAAATTGAACACAAAGTATACTGTTTTTTTTTATTTAACATGAAATAATTGGGTACAACTACCTAGAGATTTAAGATAACTATTCTTTTATTCCAAAAGAACAGCTATAGAAAATATATCACACAGCTAAAAAAATGGTAAATTATAAAATTTCAGTTTTTCAATTAAAGAAGCTCCTGTACACTTACCTTTAGAATACAGCATTGGAATCATTTGCTATCCCACTGGAATACTAAACTGAACAATTTAGACTTTTATATGTTTTGTATAGTCTACTATAAAGTTACAGAATGAATTTCAAAACACCTATCTTCAAGACAAAATGTTAAATTCAAATAATGCTCTTAAAAACTAACACAAAATCAATTCCATAGGAAATCAACATAATATATTTAATTATATACATTACAGTCTTTATATTCTCTTTTACATTCTAAATTCAATTTGATGACTTTTGAAATAATCAACTATTGTCATATAATAGGTCCATTAAGCTGCTCATTAAGTGAACATTACTGCCAAGAGTTATGATAGAAATATCCTCTTAAATATTCCCAGCCACAATTTGCAATAGATGTATTACTGGCAAGAGGCAGGATTACAAAAATAGTGTAGATACCTTAATGCCAGAAACCAACCTAGTGGCAGGTTTATTCACTACAACAGCTTAATAGAGTAGGTGCTAAACAGATATTTGATGGCTGGAAAACTCACACACAAAACCTAACTGTTCCTCCTCACACCTTGCTTTGGATAATAAGAAAAGTGTTTTTATTATGCTAGTTTGAAAGGTGAATGTTCTGAATCATTCAAAACATCAAGTAAAAAAGTTCATGTTAATACTTGGCACTCCATTCCACGTCTTAACAAATGTTAGTTATCACATGAAATACTATTATTCACTCAAAAGAGTTGTTAATTTACAAGACAAAGTAGCACATTAGTTAATATAGTTGGACATGCACCAAAATATAATCTATTTTAAGGTTATACTCTAGATCGTGCACAGTGGTTCACACCTATAAGCCCATGTGAGGCCAACATGGGAGGATCACTTGAGCCCAGGAGGTTGAGACTAGTCTGTACAATATAGTAAGAGTCCGCCTGTCTCTACGAAACACATTTTTTTTTAATTAGCTGAGTATGATAGCATACACCTATAGTCCAAGCCATTTGGGGGGCAGAGGCAGGAGGATCATTTGAGCCCAGGAGGTTGAGGCTGCAATGGGCCTTGATTACATCACCACACTCCAGCCTAGATGATAGGGCAAGACCATGTCTCAGAGGGGGAAAAAAAAAAAAGTTACATATCTAAAGGATGGAAGACAGATTATTTATTTTTGCAAAAACCTAGTTCCCCATCCCTGATTTAGGTAACTATTTCTCCTGTTTTTTAATTTATTTTTAAAACTATTTATTTTGACTATAGATTATATCATATTATTATTTTAACATAAATTCATTTTTATTTAAATCCACTTTATAAAATAATACATATACAATTAACACATTTTAATCATTAAAAGATTTCAAAACGTCTAATTCAAAGATCCTCTCAACTATAATTTTATGCCCACTCCCCAGAGAGGTAAGTACTGCAAACTGTTTCACATATCTTTCCATCAACTTTTTATGTGTAGCTCACTTTTTCAGAAGTAAATCTGTGTATACTTTTAAGTCACTACTTTTGTTCACAACATAATTTAGTTTTATTATGTCTCTTAAAAATGATCTCCTAAATATGGAAATGAAAGGCATTACCAGCCACCAACAAAACACACTTAAGTACATATACCAGTGACACCATAAAGCAACCACACAAACAAGTCTGCATAATAACCAGCTAACAACATGATGACAGGATCAAATCTGCAGATATAAATACTAACCTTGAATGTAACCAGGCTAAATGATGCAATTAAAAGGTACACAGCGGCAAGTTGGATAAAGAAGCAAGACCCCGATAATATGCTATACATAATATGCTATACACAAGAGACCCATCTCACATGTAATGACACACCTAGGCTCAAAGTAATGGATGGAGAAAAATCAAGCAAATGGAAAACATCAAAATGCAGGGGTTGCTATTCTAATTTTATACAAAACAA
Organism: Symphalangus syndactylus; assembly: GCF_028878055.3. Classification (NCBI taxonomy): domain Eukaryota; kingdom Metazoa; phylum Chordata; class Mammalia; order Primates; family Hylobatidae; genus Symphalangus; species Symphalangus syndactylus. Next base: position 84,236,433 of record NC_072436.2, read on the forward strand.
ACTTTAAACTAACATATAACAAAAAAGACAGAAGATTACATAATAGTAAAGGGTTCAATTCAACAAGAAGACCTAAGTATCAGATATATCTTCAACACGGTATCTGATATATCTGATACTAGTATATCTGACACTGTGTTGAGGATATATATACAGATAGATAGATATAGATATATTTCCAAATTAACACAACCAGAAATTACAAAAAGGATATTACAACTGACTCCACATAATTTTTTTTAAATAAAATCCTTAGAGACTACTATGGACACCACTATACACACAAGCTAGAAAACCAAGAAGATATGGATAAATCCTGAAAATGTACAACCTCCCAAGATGAAACCAGGAAGAAATTGAATCCCTGAAGAGATCAGTAATGAGTTCTAAAATTGAATCAGTACTACAAAGCCTACCAACAAGTAAAAGCAAGAACCAGACAGATTCACAGCTGAATTCCACCAGATGTACAAAAAATTGCTGGTACCATTTTTGATGAAACTATTCCAAAAGATTGAGGAGGAGCGATTCCTTGTTACTCATTCTATGAGGCCATTTTCATCATGATAACAAAAGCTGGCAGAGACATACAAAAAAAGAAAACTTCAGGCCAATATCTTTGATAAAGATAGATCCAAAAATCCTCAACAGGATACAGCAAACCAAATCCAGCAGCACATCAAAAAGCTAATCTTCCACAACCAAGTAGGTTTTATTCCTGGGATGCAAAGTTGGTTTAACATATGTAAATCAATAAATGTAATTCATCACATAAACAGAACTAAAAATGAAAACCACATGATTATTTCAATAGATGCAGAAAAGGCTTTTGATAAAATTCAATATCTCTTCATGTTAAAAATCTCTCAATAAACTAGACATTGAAAGAACACACTTCAAAATAATAAGAGCCATCTATGACAAATCCTCAGCTAACATCATACTGAATGGGTAAAAGCTAGAAGCATTACCCTTGAATAACAGAACAAGACAAGAATGCCCTGTCTCAACACTCCCATTCAACATAATAATGGAAGTCCTGGCCAGAGCAATCAGGCAAGAGAAATAAATAAAAGGCATCCCTATTGGAAGAAAGCAAGTCAAACTATCCCTGTTTGCAGATGATGTAATTCTATACCTAGAAAACCCCATAGTCTCTGTCCAAAAGCTCCTTCATCTAATAAATAACTTCAGCAAAGTTTCAGGATACAAAATCAATGTACAAAAATCAGCAGCATTCCTATACGCCAAAAATATCCAATCTGACAGCCAAAGCAAGAATGCAATCCCATCTACAATAGCCACAAAGAGGATAAAATACCTAGGAATATAGCTAATCAGGGAGATGAGGGATCTCTACAATGAGAATTACAAAACACAACTTAAAGAAATTACAGATGGCACAAACAAATGGAAAATATCCATGCTCATCGATAGGAAGAATCAATATTGTTAAAATGGACATATTACCCAAAGCAATTTGCAGATTCAATGTTATTCCTACCAAACTACCAATGACATTCTTCACAGAATTAGGAAAAACTTTATTAAAATTTGTATGGATCCAAAAAAGAGCCCAAACAGCCAATGAAATCCTAAGCAAAAAGAACAAAGCTGGAGGCATCACAGTACCCAATTTCAAGCTATACTATAGGGCTACAATAACCAAAACAGCATGGTGCTGTTGAAGCAAGAAGCTTCTGCATAGAAAAAGAAACTATCAACAGAGTAACAAACAACCTACAGAATGAGAGAAAATATTTGCATACTATGCACTCAACAATGGTCAAATATCCAAAATCTATAAGCAACCTAAACAAATCAGTAAGCAAAAAACAAATCGCCTCATTTAAAAAGTAGACAAAGAATGAGAACAAACACCTTTCAAAAGAAGACGTACACCCAGTCAACAAGCATGTGAAAAAAATGCTCAACAACACTAATCAGAGAAATGCAAATAAAAACAACAATGAAATACCATCTCACACCAATCAGGCTATTATTAAAAAATAAAAAAAAAACTGATGCTGGCAAGGTTATGAAGAAAAGAGAATGCTTATACACTGCTGTTGGGAATGTAAATTAGTTCAGCCACTGTGGAAAGCAGTTGGGCAATTTCTCAAAGAACTCAAAGCAGAATTACTATTTGACTAGAAATCTCATTATTGGATATATACCCAAAGGAATATAAATTGTTCAACATAAAGATACATGCATATGTATTTTCATCATGGCACTATTCACAATAGCAAAGATGTGGAAACAACCTAAATGCCCATCAACAGTATAATGGATAAAGAAAATGTGGTACATATATACCAGGGAATACTATGCAGCCATCAAAAGACTGAGATCATGTCCTTTGCAGCAACATGGATGAAGGTAGAGGCGATTATCATAAGCAAACTAGCACAGGAACAGAAAACCAAATACCACATGTTCTCGTTTATAAGTGGGAGCTAAATGTTGAGAACCCAAAGACAAACAGAGGGGAACAACAGATACAGCACCTACTTGAGAATGCTGGGTGGGAGGAGCATGAGGACCAAAAAACTACCTATTGGGTACTATGCTTGTTACCTGGGTGATGAAATAATCTGTATACCAAACTCCTAGGGCACACTATTTGCCTATATAACAACCCTGTACATGTACCCCTAAACCTACAAGCTAAAAAATAAAAAATTTTTAAAAGAGAAAGCAAAAACAACAAAAAATATATATCTCATTTTAAAATAAAATGTGTGCAGTATACTCTACTATTTGTATGAACCATAGTGACAGACATTTGTATTGTGTCTTGTTTGTTTTTTTGTTGTTACTATATATTTCTATAGTGTTGTGCTCATTTTTCTTATTAATACACAAGTTCTTTACTAGAAAGAAAATTAGTCCTTTCTCATATGCTTTTCCAATTACTTTTTGCCAGGTTATCATTCATGTTTTGACTTTTTCTTCTCTTTTTATTTTATTTATTTATTTTTAACTTTTATCATAGCTTTGGGGGTACATGTGAAGGTTTGTTACATAGATAAATACATGCTGTGGGGGTTTGTTGTACATATTATTTTGTTATCCAGCTATTAAGCCCAGTACCCAATAGTTATCTTTTCTGCTCTTCTCCCTCCTTCCACGCTCCCCATTCAAGTAGACCCCACTGTCTGATTTTTCCATCTTTGTGTTCACAAGTTCTTATCATTTGGTTCTCACTTATAAGTGAGAACATGCAGTATTTGGTTTTCTGTTCCTGCATTAGTTTGCTGAGGATAATAGCCTCCAGCTCTATCCATGTTCCTGCAAAGGACATGAGCATTCTTTTATTATGGCTGCATAGTATTCCATGGTGTATACGTACCACATTTTCTTTATCCAATCTGTCATTGATGGGCATTTAGGTTGATTCCATGTTTTTCCTATTGTGAACAGTGCTGCAGTGAACATTCATGTGCATGTTTCTTTCTGGTAAAAAGATTTATATTCCTCGGCATACATACCCAGAAATCGGATTGCTGGGTCAAATGGCATTCTACTTCTAGCTCTTTGAGGAATCATCATAGTGCTTTCCACAAGGGTTGAGCTAAATTAGCAGTATAGCCATTTTAATGTGGTACATATATACCCAGGGAATACTGTGCATCCATCAAAAGAATGAGATCATGTCCTTTGCAGCAACATGGATGAAGGTAGAGGCTATTATCATAAGCAAACTACCACAGGAACAGAAAACCAAATAGGAATGCTAGTGATTTTTGTGCATTCATTTTGTATCCTGCAATTTTGATGAAGTTATTTATCAGCTGGAGAAGCTTTTGCACTGAGACAATGGGATTTTCTAGATACAAAATTATGTCATCTGTAGAGATAGTTTTACTTTCTCTTTTTCTATTTGGATGCCGTTTATTTCTTTCTCTTGCCTGATTGCTCTGGCTAGGACTTCCAATACTATGTTGAATAGAAGTGGTGAGAGAGGACATCCTTGTTTTTGCCGATTTTCAAAGGGAATGCTTCCAGCTTTTGCCCATTCAGTGTAATGTTGGCTGTGGGTTTATCATTGATCGTGCTTATTATGCTGAGGTATGTTCCTTCAGTACCTAGTTTATGGATAGTTTTTAACATGAAGGGGTATTGAATTTTATTGAAAACCTTTTTTGTGTCTATAGAGATAATCATGTGGTTTTTGTCTTTATTTCTGTTTATGTGCACATTTATCAATTCGCATATGTTGAACCAAACTTGCATCCCGGGAATGAAGTCTACTTGATTATGCTGGATTAGCTTTTTGATACTCTGCTGGATTCAGTTTGCAAGGATTTTGTTGAGGATTTTTGCATTGATGTTCATCAAGGATATTGGCCTGATGTTTTCTTTGTTATGTCTCTGCCAGGTTTTGGTATCAAGATGATGCTGGCCTCATAGAATGAGTTAGGGAGGAGTCCCTCCTACTCGATTTCTTGGAATAGTCTCTGTAGGAATGGTACCAGTTTTTCTTTGTACATCCTGTAGAATTCATCAGGTCCCAGGGTTTTCTTTTTTTCCATTGGTAGGCTATTTATTACTGATTTGATTTTGAAACTCATTATTGGGCTGTGTGGGGAATCAATTTCTTCCTGTCAGCCTTGGGAGGGTGTATCTGTCCAGGAACTTATTGATCTCTTCTAGCTTTTCTAGTTTGTGTGCATAGATTGAGGCAGAAAATTAACAAAGTTATTCAAGATCTAAACTCAACACTGGACCAAATGGATCTGATAGACTGTAATAGAACTCTCCAACAAAAAGCAACAGAATATACAGTCTTGTCATTGCCACTTGGCATATACTCTAAAATCAGCGACATAATTGGACATAAAACTATCTTCAACGAAGGTAAAACAAACAAAATTATACCAACACACTCTCAGACCACAGCACAATAAAAATAGAAGTCAAGACTATGAAAATCACTCAAAACCATGCAATTACATGGACATTAAACAACATGCTCTTGAATGACTTTCGGGTAAACAATAAAATTAAGGCAGAAATCAGGAAGTTCTTTGAAAATAATGAGAACAAGGATGTAGCATAGCAAAATTTCTGGGACATAGTTAAGGCAATGTTAAGAGGGAAATTTATAGCACTAAAAATCCACATCAAAAAGTTTGAAAGATCTCAAATTAACAATCCAACTTCACAACTGAAGGAATTAGAGGGGCAAGAACAAACCAACCCCAAAGCTAGAAGAAGACAAGAAATGACAAAAATCAGAGCTAAACTGAAGGAAATCAAGACACACACACACAAATTCAAAAGATCAACAAATTGAGGAGTTGGTTTTTGAAAAAAGTAATAAAATACATAGGCCACTAACTAGTCTAATAAAGAAGAAAAGAGAGAAGAGCCACATAAACACAATTAGAAATTACAAAACAAATGTTGTTCTGTTCCCACAGCAATAAAAACAACCATCAGAAACTACTAGGAACACCTCTACATACACAAACTTGACTTTTATTTTTTGCCTTGACTGAAAGATTATTTTATGCCCTTAAATTTATCAGTCTATCTTCACAACTTTTAAACTTTGTGGCATGTTCCAGAGTCCTTTTCTAAATCAATATCCTGGTTGTCTCTGTCGCGCAATTGGTTAGCGCGTTTGGCTGTTAAATCAATATCCTGATGTTTTACTCAATTGCTTTTCTGATTTCATTTATTTTTTATGTTCCAATGTTTGAGCCATCTGAAATTTAGATTAATTGTTTAGTGTAAGAAGTGAGAGATATCAGTTGATTTTTCTAAATATCAAGCCAACTTATTGAACATCATTTATTAAATAATCCATTTCCTTCCCCATTTACTTGAGTTCTACCATTATCTATTTATTAAAATCTTCATACATTTCGACTTTCATTTCCATCATAAAATGCTCTTCAGTCTATTCTTGAATAAATAACAAGCTCTTTCAAGTTCTCTAGGTTTATTAACATACCTGGCAAGCCTTGTTTCCCCTCATTATTTTTATTAACAATCTTCCATTTTAATCTTACCTATTTATCTTTTTCAAACAAAATGTAGTATCTTTTTGCAAATTTTCTCAAAAGCAATCTTGCTGGTATTTTGAAGGGAATAGATTAAATATATATATTTGAGAAAAATATACATTTTACAGCATAGATTCTTTTTATCCAAAGTATGTCTTTCTTTTTAATACTTCCTTATTGTCCTTAGAAAATAATTTTTTTCACATAAGTTCCACACATTGATCATTAATTATATTCCCAGGTATTATATACTAAATATTCTATCCCATTGCTTTTCTAAATTGGTGGTTTTGGTATGTAGGAAACTTTTTGGTTATTCATTTTTCACCTTTATTTTACTAAATTATAGTAGATTTTAGTTGATTACTTTAGGTTTACATTGCAATCACTTGCAAAAAAAGGCATATACTTTCTAACATTTATAAGTCTATTTACATTATTTGTCTAGTTGTACTGGCTGTGCTTCCAGGAAAATAATAAATGATATAAAGATATAAAAGGGCATCTATATATTTCTCTTTTGTATTATCTCCCATCTTATCAGCAGATAACAGGAATGCCTTAGTGATTCATTATTAAGATTTATGCTTTCTTTTTAATTAACACATATTTATTTCATTCTAAAGAAGTTTCTATATTTGCAAGGGTGTTTTTCAGTTTAACATTTAAGAAGAAATACTGTTTTCTATTCTCTTAATATGGTGAATTATAATAATAGTTTTCCAAATACTGAAACATCTTTCATGCGGGGCTGTTTGCCAATAATGTGTTTTGTACTTTGCCTTCATGAGTTGTTAAAGTGGTTTGTAGTGAGTTTTTTTTTCTATCATTCCTATCAGATTTTGGTATCACTTTAAAACTTCCTTTTTTGTATAATAGTAATCATTTAATAGAATTACATTTATTTCTCTCTAAACTATTTGAAAGACTTCATCTGTAAAATCTTCTGAGTACATTGTGAGAAGTAACTTAAATTCTTTTCTCAAATTTCTTCTTAGGTTTTTGTACAAATTAAGCTTTCTAAATCTTTTCTAGTAAAGTCTAGTCATTTATAGATCTTTTTATTAACAAAACATGTATTTCATCTAGGATTTCAAATAGATTTAGAGAGAATATTATAAAATATTCACAAATAACTAATTTGATATCCTTTCCACTTGTGGTTGTTTGGTTATTTCCTCACTTTCATTTCTAATTTTGTATATGTCACAAATTGTATTTTGTTAAATAAACTTAATTTATTTGTAGGTTCAGTTGTGTTATGTATAAATTTCTGCTTTCATTTTGTTAATAATTTCCTCTGCTTTCCTTAGCTCCTATTTGTTAATCTTTATAAAATACTTTATTTGAATAATTAATTCATTTACTATTAATCTTCAGTTTGTAAGTTTAAAACTATGAGAATTATACTGTGTGTAACTGTGGATATAGCTCATAGATTCTATAGCTTACTGTTTTCATTTTCATTATTGTATGAACATGATGCAAGCAAAGTTTTATTTTATTTTTGACCTGTGGGTTGTTTAACATAAAGGTGTAATGAATTGTTATCAAAGATATTTGTTACATTTTGTTGCTTTGATTTTATATTTCAAGATGGCTCTACTGGAGTTTCAATTTAAAGACACAAACCAAACTCTGCACCATTAGTGAATTTTAGATAGCTACTCACATATCTTGAAAATGTAAAATTTCTCTTCTATAAAATAAAAGTAATACCTCATTGGTATTCCCTGTGGACCTTATTTAAAACTAATTGTCCATAGATAGCCCTCCCTATCTCCTGATCTACCCCCTGTGCTTAATTTTCTCCACAGCACGTTTCACTATTGAAAAAGATGATATATATATATAAAACTTAAATTTTGTCAGATGCCTCAAAATGTTGGTATTTTTTGAGGATTGCATTAATTATATAGATTAAATTTAAAGACTTAGAATCTTTGAAACCTGAATTATACACAGTAGATACTCAATATATGTTTGTGTGTACATACATACAAATGTATATATTCATAGAATGAGTAAACTGAGATTATATGAGAAACAGACAGAAACCTTTTGTGAAAGAACAACATGCTGCTCAGATATGAAAAAGTCTACTGGTACACAACCTGGCCTTTATTTGCTCATCTTATATAACATTTGGTAAAGAAATATTGCTCAATATATGTTGGATTCCTTCCTACCAAAGCGATAGAGTTGTCCTCCAATGACTCCCATTTCTTAAACAGACAGGTTTAAGTCTATGTTCTCATTATAGGGGACTCAAAAAGAGATAAACAGAATTTTTTTAAAAGGGCAGTTTACCTGACTAGTCAGGTTTTATTTTGACTTTAAGACAGAGTCTTGGCCAGGCGCGGTGGCTCACGCCTGTAATCCCAACACTTTGGGAGGCTGAGGCGGGCAGATCACGAGGTCAGGAGATGCAGTCCATCCTGGCTAACATGGTGAAACCCCATCTCTACTAAACAAAATACAAAAAATTAGCCGGGCGTGGCGGTGGGCGTCTGTAGTCCCAGCTACTCGGGAGGCTGAGGCAGGAGAATGGCGTGAACCCAGGAGGTGGAGCTTGCAGTGAGCCAAGATTGTGCCACTGCACCACAGAGCGAGACTTAAAAAAAAAAAAAAAAAGAGTCTTACAGAATCTGATAAATACGAGCATAAGTTAATGACAGAACCAATCAAGTCAATCAGATCAAGTTCCATTACCTGGTCATTTCACTTAAGAGATCAGAAAGTTAATGAGGTGATTAAATTTTATAGTGAGTGAAATAAGAATATCTACATATATTTAATACATAATAATTGCTTTCAATTATTATTAATGTTGTTTATGTGAACTCAAGCTAAAATTCTGTTAAAGAGAAAGTCACTCGATTTGATTTTAAATAATGAAAACAAGGCATTTATGTGTTTGTAAGTACTCTGAATTGAAATAAATAGAGCTATGAATAATTTTGATAAGCTACTCAGGTCTTTAAAGAAAGGTTTCTTAATCCAGGCCCTCGAGTTTTGTCAGCTCCTCAGAAGGTGGTCAGATTTTGTGGTGTTGATTCATACTAGCCAAACTCAGAAACCAGCTTTGAAAACAGAGAGAACTATGTTCACGTTGGTTTGGAATTAACCATCTCAAAAACACAATGGCTGCATATAAGACATTCACAACCATGACGTTCAGTAATATCATGTTTCTTCCGGGGTTAAGAAAAAGCAGGTAAGCAAGTACTAGAATAAGGACATCAAAGGCAAGGCAAAATGTGGGAATACATCTAGGCTGAAAACTAAATGTCTGCATACCTTTGTGACCTAGATAAAAATAGACAAGTTCATTTAAAAAGATGTTGTCCCACCAAGATGCTTACCAGGGTCAGCATTATGAAATTACTATCCAAACAGAACAAGAGTGAAATATCACAGTATACAAACATTTTAATATTTTTACTTTTAAGAAAAGAGAACTTATTTTTCATCTGTAGTTGAAAATTATGCATCATTATTGTTCAATAACTACTAAAAGAACGGAGCAGCAATAATTCTTTTGAATTTCAGAGCTTCAGAGTAACATATCTTCCTACAATCAACTTACTCATCACCAGATTGTGTCCTCATTCTAAAATATTGCCTTTGTAAGCCCAAGAGATCCCCAAGGAGAGTATCAATGGTTATTGACTTCAAACCACTGACACAGCAAATGACATTCATCTGTTAAGAAGGACAGGTTGAGAGACTGGCACAAGGTCAATTTATCTTCAAAACTTACATATGCACCTTTTGCTGTCAACTCACTTCCTTTCACCCCAAGAGATTGATGATTAGCACCCTTGCTCATAAATTCTCAATAATAATTGGGAAGCTAAATTATTTCCCAATTTGTGTCATTTTAAGAAGTCTTGTTGATGATGCTGACTTTTCAGAAAATAATATGTATTTTCTGCCAAAAATAGAAAAGTATTGTTCCTAGTTATTTAATCTTAGATGTATTATTCAAGTTTAAATAACCCTTATTATTCTTTGAAGGACAGAAATGGCTAATAAATAGGGATATGCTAATCACACAATGTTGCATTAAAAATGGAAATTATTTTAGTTTATCCTCACAAGGCTAATTTTAAAATTATTTTAATGAATTCCAGGAGGATAAAAGAATAGAGCTCTCTCTCTGCAGTCTATATTAACTCTTCCTAGTAACTTGGATTTGTTTAAAGCTATTCTTCTACATAGCAACAGTTGCCTGGAATTCTAGGTGTTTTGGACAAAAAAATAAAGATTACTGAATATAGTTTGTTGAATTCATCATTAAATTCAGGAACTATCTTTCTTCTTTTAAGAATAAACATCTCTTTGATATCTTATGTCATGAATCCATGTTCCCTAAAGTGAAATGTTTGATTGAAGAAATCATCTGAAAATTTTAGGATACAAGACTACTAGCTCCTTGAGGGCAGTAATTTTGCCTTAATTGCCTTTTAGTCCAGAGTCTAGCATAGTTCCTGGTGTACACCCAATAAATATTTGTTGAGTGAATGAATCAAAATAAAGTTCTTTTTGTCGAATATTTTTGATGTAGTTAATAATATTAGCCAACAGTTATTATTTCTTACATGCCAAGCACTGTGACCACATAACATATACTAACCATTTCAATCCTAGTAACATATCCCATTACATCTAGGCTATTATTATCCTCAGATGAGGATGTTTACAGATGAGGAATCTGAAACACAGAGGAGTTAAGTAACTTACCCAAGACACACAACTACCACAGAGTAGGGACACAATTCAAAATTGACAAACTAGCTCCAGCCCTCCCACCTAATCATGACACTCTCCTACCTCTGAATTGATAAGGTATCAAAATTGAAACAAATTCCAAGTATAAGCATACCACAAAGATATTGCAGGTTTAGTTCCAGACCACCGCAATAAAACAAATATCACAATAAAAGTGAGTCACACAAATTTTTGGTTTCCCAGTCCATAAAAAAGTTATGTTTAAACTACTATATAGTAGTCTATTAATGTGCAATAGCATTTTGTATAAAAAATGGACATATCTTAATTTAAAATACTGTATTGCTAAAAAATACTAACAGTCATCTGAGCCTTCAGTGAATCATTTTGCTGATAGAGGGTCTTGACTCTTCCTTTCATGAAAGATATCTTTGTAGCATGTGATGCTGTTTGATAGCATTTTACCCACAGAACTTCTTTCAAAACTTGAGTCAATTCTCCCAAACCCTGCTGCTGATTTATCAATGACATTTATGTACTATTCTGAATCATTTGTTGTCATTTTAACAACGTTCACAACATATTCACCAGTAGATTCCATCTCAAGAAACCACTTTCTTTGCTCATCCATGAGGAGCAACTGCTCATTCATTAAAGTTCAATCATAAGTTTGCAAAACGTCAGTCATATCTACAGGCTCCACTTCTAATTCTACTTATCTTACCATTTCCACCACATCTTCAGTTACTTCCTCCACTGAAATCTTGAAACCCTCAAAGTCATCCATGAGGATTGGAATCAATTTCTTCCAACCTACAGTTAATGTTGATATTTTGACCTCCTCCCATGAATCACAAATGTTCCTCATGGCATATAGAATGGTGAATACTTTTTAGAATGTTTTCAATTTACTTTACCAAGATTCATCAGATGAATCACTATATAAAGCAGCTACAGCCTTTCAAAACGTATTTCTTAAATAATAAGACTCAAAAGTCAAAATGACTCCTTCATCCATGGGCTACAAAATGCGTAGTGTTTAGCAGACATGAAAACAATGCTATTCTCCCTGTACACCTCTATCAGAGCTCTTGAGTGACTTGGTGCATTGCCAATGATCAATAATACTTTGAAAGGAATCCTTTTTTTCTGAGCAGATCTCAACAGTGGCTGTAAAATATTCAGTAAGCCATGCTGTAAACTGATGTCCTGTCATCTAGGGTTTTTTTTTTTGTTCCACTTATAGAGCACAGGCAGAGTAGATTTAGCAAAATTCTTAAGGACCCTAGAATTTTTAAATGGTAAATGAGCATAGGCTTCAACTTAATGTCACCAGCTGCATTAGCTCCTAACAAGAGAGTTGGCCTACCTCTGAAACTTTAAAGCAAGATATTGATTTCTCCTATCTAAATAGGAAAGTTATAGATGGCACCTTCTTCCAATAGAAGGCTGTTTTGTCTACATGGAAAATCTGTTGTTTAGATCTTACATTGATGAAGCTACACAACTAGCTTCATAATGATCTTAGCTAGATCCTCTGGATAATTTGTTGCAGCTTCTACATTAGTACTTGCTACCTCACTTGGCACTTTTATGTTATGGAGATGGCTTATTTCCTTAAACCTCATGAACCAACCTCTACTAGCATCAAACTTTTCTTCTGTAGATTCCTCACCTTTCTCAGCCTTCACAGAATTAAAGAGAGTTAGGACCTTGCTCTGGATTAGACTTCAGCTTAAAGAGATATGGGTGACTTGATCTTCTATCCAGACCACCAAAACTCTCCATTCAATCAAAAATAGTTCCTCTGAAGTTGAAATTTTAATATTTTTAAAAATGTATTTACTAAGTTAATTGTTACTTTTGTTATCAAAATTATTTAATTATTTTGCATAGCATAATTGTTTATAAATACCACTTTTTCAAGGCCAAAAAAAGCAGAATAAATTGTAGGACTGAGGGGTTAAAATACACTGAAATCTGCATGTAAAAAGGAAAATAAGAGGTTTTGACTTTAAATACCTGAAGTCAGTCCATTAATTCACTTAATATACAGACAAGTAAAATTAAGATACATTAAGGTAGTAAGTATAATGGAGAAAATGGTTCCTTCTGCTTGCAGAGATCATGGTTGACAGTAAAGGGAAGTCACTGAGGTGGGGTTATGTGGCTGGACTAGATTCCTACTCTCATCCCTGTCCAGGCTTCTGGTCGTACTGATTGATTTACATGAAGTGAAGGGTACCTGCAAAAAGGTAGCTTTTAATGTACTAAAGCCTGAAAAAGAGATGAAAAATGCAAGGGACCTTAGCCACCTTAACCTCAACCAGCTCTAAGGAAAGCACTTGAGCCAAATGTAAGCAGGGACCTTCTTCCCACTTCTGTGATGAATACCAATGATCTGGAGCATTGAGGACCCTTTGGATACCCGCTGGATTGGCAGATTTTTAGAACTAGCATTCAAGTCGGAGGGTGGGGCTTATAAAAAGAGAAGCAGCAGCAGAAGATGCCGTGGATAATAGCAGTGAGTAATCTTTATGGGGCTCTTAATATAGGTCAGATACTTTCCAACCACTCCAAATGCATTAACTCACTTAACCCTAAAACAATCACCACTTTCCAGTTAATAAGCTGAAGTTTAGAGAAGTTAAGCAAATAGTCCAAGGTCATGTATCTAAGTGGTGGCACCAGGATTCAAACACGGGTAGTTTAAGTCCAGGGCTTATGCTCTCAAAAACAGAGCTAATTCTCTCTCTCTCTCTCATGGGAGAATGGAATCCCCTGGCGGGTATGGGCTTTTTGAACCCACATAAAAATACTCTGTAGGAATCCCCAAGTATACTTTCAGAGGTAGAGGAATGGCAGAGATAGGGAGATTTTCTGGGAAGCTGGTTTCCTGCTTGAGCAGATGGGACAATGTGTCAGCCTGATTTGAGTATAATCGGTAATGAGAACTCATTTTTTCCACAGGTTGATAAGGCCTGGGGATACTGAAGCATATGTATTTTATATATGGGGAGTAGGGCATATAGACATTAGCTAGGATTATTCAATGCTGTTATACATGCACAAGATTTCAGTAGTGAAGTAGCAAGATAGCTAGAAAACTGTACAGAATCATTCACTTAGACTAAGCATCTGGCTCAAAATACAAGAGATGAAGTGCTTATTCAGTAAAGCATTAGTACAAACATAATAAGAAAATCTAATGTAGAATGCACAGTGAAATTCAGTTAGCTATAGACATGAAAGGAATTAAAGATAGTTCTCTATAAGTCTGACTAGACTGTGCTAAAAAATTTCATCTGTAACTAATTTTTCACTTGGTATCCACATCCCTTAGAGAAAATGTTAAAAATGGTAATTAGATATTGGGTCAGCCTCAGCCCATCTACAGAAATCTATAAAGTACCTGACATACAATTTCAGAAGTACTTTGAAGCTCTCTGCCATGTACAACAATCCTTTTCCATCTTAAATCATTTTTTTAAAACAAGGCAGAAATTAAATGTAAATAAGCAAAATACCTCAGTGGGAAAATGCAATTGATAGTTCAGCTCAGTAGTGCCAAGAACACGTTCTTATTCCCATCACTCAGGCAGTAAATATGAAGATTTTCCTGCTCAGAGCTGAGGGTAGATAAACTGGTTGGGCAATGACTAAAGAAAAAGTGAGTTATTTTGTTTTGTGTTAAAGAGAAGAAAACAGCCTGCTTAGCCAAGTTCCACAGTCAAAATTCTAGATTACTATAATCAGAATATAGAGTTGTAGAGAGGTAGATTTTAAATGGCAGAGTATGAGCACCTGGATCAAACTGGCCTGAAGCCTTTCTATTCTGTAACAGTAAATTAAATACCTAATTTTGTTTGTCACTTTTTTAGAGTCATTTCGTTTGCAGTTGAAAAACTCCCAACTACTACAGTAGGCTCTCTCAGGATGTTAAGAAACTGGGTAGGAACTTGGATGATAGAATGAAGAACAGGGGCAGTGTTTGGGAGGCAGAGCAGTATAAAGAGTGACCAGCTTCTACATGGCACTTGAAGACTGGTAAGAGGAACAACATATACTAGGAACAGCCACACTCAGTGGCACAAGCATCTCCTTGTCATACAAACCTCACTTTTCCCTTTTCTTTTAACCATTGGGGTCCCCCAGGAAAAACTGGCCTTGGAAGAAGAAGGAAGTGAAAATGAGACTAGTTCAAGAATCATTATGCTATAGGGAGGAATAATGGAGTTTCTCCAAACAGTGGGACAAGGTTTTGTGGAAGGTTGTGGCAGCCTTTGTACAGCACAGCGAGAAGAAAGTGAATGAAGGCTAGTAAGAAAAGATCACCTTGCAGTTACATTCTTCAGAGATATTTTATTACAGGAATGTATGGAAATTGATTGTTTGTAATTCAGACACTAAAGGGAAAATGTACCTATGTAAAATACTATTAGATGGCCATGTTACCAAAAAGATGAAAGTGAAGCTTTTCACTCAAGACGACTTACATTTCTTTTTTTTTTTTAAGATGACTTACATTTCTAGAAAAGATAAAAAGATCTCCAGATCTGATTTTCAGAGACTTTAATTTGGTAATCATGTTTTGTGTCACTGGCACAGCCCAACAGTCCTCAGAAAGCATTTGAGCTTCCTGGAGGAGGGTCCTTAGTTTCCAAAACTCAAGAAAGCAAATAGAGACTTAGTCATGGGTTTATTACAATCCAACAGTAAGTCATTAACTACAAGCCTGGGAGAGTGGATGCTGGCAACAAAATTAATTAAATTTGCAGCACTAAGAACAGTCCTATAATGATTATTTGGAAAGCATATTTCAACTACAACAAAGCAGCCTAGGAATCGGTAAGGCAGTTGCTCTATAATGTAGTCTTTAGGAATATCCAGCAAAGACCAGAAGTTTAAGGAAAGATGGAAAATTCTCAAGGAATTCTAATGATGCACTAAGATAAAATTATTAATTAGAAAAAAATGAGAAAGGAGTAATCTGAACAATTAGATGAGGCTTCATATTAAAACAACCCATGAAGGAACTTCCCAAATCCAAAGAAAGAGTGAAATACCAAGAGAAGAACCTATAAACATTTTTTAAATGCATAAAGAGAATAAGGGAGAAAACAATAAAAACACTAATTGCCAGAATTAAATTTACCTAATTTTCCAAGTTTCCTGAGTTTACTAATAGGGCTGGTCAATTTAAATAACAAACAGAGAGGTGAACTCTCTGAAAGAAAATGATGTTTATTTGGGAATGGGCTTTGCACTGGGAATATATGTGCCATACATACATAATAAACTATGTGCTTATTTTGGAAAGACAAAGTTTTTAAAAAAAATTGAGAGGGATTACATAATTGCTTTAAGATAATTATCCTTGGCTGCATCAGTCTGAGGTTGGACAGGCAGTTACTGGGCAGTTGTCCTTGAAGTGTATTTTTGTGTAAGGTTATGGTGGCCTTTGTGCAAGGCTGTGGTTTTGCAGTCTTTGGTGACAGTTTCTTGATTAGGCATTCATGCACGCGAACCATTTCTTCATGGCTTTCCCCAGCTCTCTTTGTCCGAGTTTCTAACCCAAGTGACTCCATTTTGATTCTAAAACTTACAATTTTTACAGACTTTTCTAGTAAGAATGGAACCCTTCTGCAAATACAAATTAAATCTCATCAATATGGAAATGTTGCAGCATTTTTAAAACAGAACATGAGATATGCCCAAAGAAGAAGAGCCCATGTGCCTCTGTGTTTTCAAGTACTAATTTGATTTGGGAAACTTTTATGTACTTAATAATTACCCATCTCTCCTTGTTAATTTGTTCCCTACCCCCACCAGCCCCTCCCAACAGAGGAGTAAAATGAATTTCCTTAGCACTATGTTTAGAATTGTTAACACCTCTTATCAAGTCTACTGTCCTTCATAATGAGAACAGCTGTAGGAAGGCATAACTTTACTACTTTTGAGGTGATAGGGAAGATTCCCTGGCTTAAAAGGTAAATAATATTTTATTAAATTTCAGGTATAGTTTTGGATTAAATCAAACCCAATTGCTAAGCTTATTATACAGACAACTAAAATATCAAGAAGAGGGCAAAAATACTCATTAATTAATTATCTGGAAAGAAATAAGAAAAATGAGCTCAGGATCACATAGCTTGTAATTCCAAAGACTATATTAACCACCTTAGCAGCAATTATCAAAATATTTAAAAACTAGTACGGCAAAGCACTGATTAATCAGATAGTCACGGAGTCTTGCCAGGCCTCCTGATACACCATGTATTAACCATTAGTTTGCAGGATTTTGAGGAAGTCTAGAGTAGTTCAAGGAGGCAGTCCGGCAGAAGGAGCCAGGGTGGTCAAGGGGGTAGGTGGGGCATTGCGAGGCCCAGATTGATATTTTTGTATATTAACCCTACACTATACTGGATGGTTTTTATCTCAGAGTCTCTCATTTATGCTCAGAAATCTATACACCATGTGTATTTTTAATCTATATTTGAGTAATCAAAATTCTCCATGGTTTCTCTTTCTCCCTGTAGACAAAGGAGCTCACCTGACAGCTACAAATTACTGACTTTGAGCTCCAATCGGTTTTCATCCAGCTGCCTTAGACATTAAGGATAAAAAGTGCTGACAATGGCTTGAAACATCCCTAAAAATTCAAACATTCACAATGATATTGTCCTACTGCTTTAGAAAATGGGTACTGAGGTACATCAAGGTTGAAATAAGTATCATTTCCACCGGGCCCTCACAATCTCTTCTGGGGAAGAGCAGGCCCGCATATGTGTGCACTGTGGCCATGGATGATTGGATCAGGAATGAACATCTGACTGCATGATTAGCCAATCTGCTTTCTAATTACTTGGAGCCGAGTTTCAGCTCATGGATCACTTGAACTAGAAGAACATGTATAGCCAAGGTTGGGGAGCCAAGGCAGTCTGGAAAGAAAGAGAGGAAAGGAGAAAGTGAGGGAGGAAGCCCAGAAAAAAAAAAAGAGTAAATATAAGAGAGTACATCTCTAAAAAGTAAAATTCTTAGTGGCTGTCCCTTTCTTGCCTTTAAGACTTATTAAATGTCATTGTTTCCCTCATGCTACCTTTAGTAGCTATCTCTTTCCTGCAAGCTAATGATCTTTTTACTAATATGCAGCCCAATAGAGGAATTCTTTAAGTCCTAGAGAAAGCACTTTATGTTGAATTCACTCTTCTTCCCTCTCTGAACCATTCCAAAGACATGCCAGGTGAAAAGGTACCATAGGCAAGAGGGGCCTTATGTCTTCAGCTTGAACTCTGAGGGATCATGCTACTAATAGTGGTGAGACTACAGAAAAGAAGTCTTGCCTTAAAACTTTAAAAAGAGAGTATATATATTTCTATATCCCAGCAATGAACATGAGAAGCAAGTTAAGAAAACAATTTCACTCACAAGAGCATCAAAAAATAAAATACCCTGGCTTCCAGAATGGCATTCTGAGGAGCTCGAGGAATGCCTCCCCTGAAAAACATATATTAAGCAAGCCAGAGTTAAGAAAGACAATCACTCAGACTCTGTGGAGGTTGATCAATGGGCTTATAACAAATTGAGAGGGATTTATTCAATAAAATGTTTGCAAACTTGGTAAGAACACTGGGAGGTACAGCATTTGAGCTAGGGACTATACCTGACCCCATATAACTGCCTTGAGAAGAATTATTTCAGTGGGTTCAGCAACCAAGGGACATTCTTACCTCTTCCAGCTCCCTAGGACAGAAGAGCTATTCTGTGTGGTTTGGGTAGCTGCTGAATTTTGGCAGATCCCATTTGCCACACTCCCTACTGTGGAAGGCCTATATTGAGTAGGTAGTGGCAGCTAGATGGCATCTGTCACCCCAACCCCAATTCCCGTTACACAAGGAGTATCCAAGTGAGCCAGCTGGTGAAGGGTACAGACTCCATTTCCTGAACAGATCAGCATTGTAAAAGAACTGCTCCAGGCCGGGCGCGGTGGCTCACGCTGTAATCCCAGCACTTTGGGAGGCCGAGGCGGGCGGATCACGAGGTCAGGAGATCGAGACCACAGTGAAACCCCGTCTCTACTAAAAATACAAAAAATTAGCCGGGCATGGTGGCGGGCGCCTGTAGTCCCAGCTACTCGGAGAGGCTGAGGCAGGAGAATGGCGTGAACCAGGGAGGCGGCGCTTGCAGTGAGCCGAGATTGCGCCACTGCACTCCAGCCTGGGCGATAGAGCGATACTGCGTCTCAAAAAAAAAAAAAAAAAAAAAGAACTGCTCCAGTGGGCTTGACAGCCAAATGGCTGCTCCCATCTCCCCTAGATTCCTCAGCTGGAAGACCAATTCCAGGTAGATTTGGCAGTCAGTGAATATTGGTGGAACCCATCCTTTTTAGGTCTGAGCTACTGAAGATCCATATTAGGCAGTAGCAGTAGTTGGGTGGCAGCACCAGTCCCCTTGCCTCCTCATATATACACAGACACAGTTCTTCCTTTATAGGGGGGATGCTGGTGGGAAAGGAATAAAGAATAAGTTTCTTATCTCCACCACCACCCCACCCCAGCTGGTGCTCTATAGGTTAGTTGTTCTGCCCGGGGAAGAGTCAGAGCAAGCCTTAAAAATTGGCAACACTCTTCCCCTGACAAAGAGCCAGACTTTCATTGGATCAAACTGCACACAGTGCCCAAGGGTATTGTCAAAAATAATAGAGTAATCATATAGCAATTCGTGGAGGCACCTGCCACCACGTCCAGCTAGTTTTTTGTATTTTTAGTAGAGACGGAGTTTTACCATGTTAGCCAGGATGGTCTCGATCTCCTGACCTCGTGATCCACCAGCCTCGGCCTCCCGAAGTGCTGGGATTACAGGCATGAGCCACCCTATAGCAATGCAAGAACAGGCTAATTCACTCTTCTTTCTTCTTCCAGCTTTTAAAAATAAAATTATATAAAATAATAAGCATAATAATGTAGGGTTGGGTTTGTAGCATATATAAACATAATATGCAAAATAGTAATAATATTCAGAAAAGAATGAAAGGGAATGAGATATATAGAAGAAAATTTTCTGCATCTCACTTGAATTGAGTAGTATAAACCTGAAGTCAGTTCTGATAAGATGTATATTGAAGGTCCTAGAATAAGCACTAAGAAAATAACTCAAAAAATATCAAATATTAGTTTCTCATTGATGCTTTAACAAATTGCCACAAACTTAATTGCTTAAAACAAGACAAATTTATGATCTTACAGTTTTGGAGGTCATAAATCTGAAGAGGT
This sequence comes from Symphalangus syndactylus, assembly GCF_028878055.3. Taxonomy (NCBI): domain Eukaryota; kingdom Metazoa; phylum Chordata; class Mammalia; order Primates; family Hylobatidae; genus Symphalangus; species Symphalangus syndactylus. The sequence goes on from NC_072436.2 coordinate 84,256,456, forward strand.
TTCAATGGGTAAAATCAAGAAGTAAACAGAATTGTGTTCCCCTTGGGGCTCTAGCAGGAAGATCTGTTTTCTTGCCTTTTCTAGCTTTCAGAGACTACACTCCCCTTTCAAGCCAGCAAATGCATCATTCTAACATCTCACTCACCATATCGCTTTTGTACTTTCCTGCCTCCCTCTTTCCCTTATAATTAGCCTTGTGATTTTATTGGACTGACTCAGATAAGACAGGGTAGTCTCCCCATCTCAAAATTCTTAATCACACATGCAAAGTCCCTTTTGCCATGCTAGATAATATATTCACAGGTTCTGGGCATTCAGACATGGGCATCATTTGTGGATCATTATTTTGCCTACCACACTTAAAAAATCACTAAAGGAATTGAAATGTTACACTAGAAAATATACAGTTAATGCAAAAGAAGATAGTAAAGAACAAAGAAACTAAAATGATAAACATATAGAAAGCAAAAACAAAAATGGCAGACATAAATAAAACCATAACAATAACATTAAATTTGAAAGAATTAATCCAATCAAAACAAAAAATTGTTAGACATAATTTTTTTAAAATTCAATCATGTATTCTCCACAGCAAACATATTTTAGATTCAAAAATACAAGTACATTGAAAGTAAAATGATGGGAAAAGATATGCCATGTGAATAGCAACCACAAGAGAGCAGGAATAGCTATACTAATATCAGACAAATTAGAGTTTTGAAAAAATGTTAATAAAAAATGTCATAATGAAAAAGGATTAATCCATCAGGAAGACATAACAATCATAAACATATACACACCAAACAACAGAGCCTCAGATACATGAAGCAAACCTGAACAGAATGTAAAAAAATATATAAGTTTCAACAATTGTAATAGGAGACCTTACTTTCAATAATGGATAGTGCAACTATTCAGAAGATCAACAAGGAAATATAGAACTTCGACAACTCTTTAAAGCAACTAGACATAGTAGACATCCACCCAAAAGCCACAAAATTTATGTTTCTTAAGCACACATGGAACATTCTCCAAGACTGATCATATGCTAGGGCATAAAGCAAATCTCTATAAATTTAAAAGAATTGCAATTACACAAACTATGTTATTTGACAACAACAGAATAAAGCTATAAATCAATCACAAGAAAAGATGGGAAATTCAAAATTATATAGAAATAAAATAACACACGCCTAAATAACCAATGGATCACAGAAAAAAAAATCACAAGGGAAATTAGAGAAGTTTTGAAATGAATTAAAATGAAACACAATATACCAAACTTATGAAATGCAGCAAAAGCAATTCTCAGAGGGAAATTTATGGCTTTAAACACCAATACTGTATTACAAAAAGAAGAAAGATTTCAATTAATAATCTAACCTTCCACCTTAAGTAACTTGAAAAAGAAGAACCAACTAAACCCAAAGCAATAGAAAAAAAGGAAATAACAAACAAATAAATAAAACAGAGAATAGAAAAACAATACAGAAAAATCAATGAAACAAAAAGTTAGATCCTTGAAAAGGTCAACAAAATTGAAAAACCTTTACCTAAACTGACTAATGAGAGAGAGAGAGAGACAGAGAGAGAGAGAGAGAGAGAAAGAATGCATATTACTAAAGTCAGAAGTGAAAGAAAGATGTCATTTTTGATCTCATGGAAATAAAAAGGATTAAAAAGGAGTACTATAAACTGTACAACAAGAAATTTGTAACTTAGATGAAATAGACAAATTTCTGAAATAATAGAAACTACCAAAATTAACTCAGGATAAAAAAGAAAATCTGAATAGACCAATAACAAATTAAGAGATTAAATTTGTAATTTAAAACTTTACCACAATGAAAATCTCAGGCCCATAATGTTTCACTGGTGAATTCTTGCAAATACATAAAGAGGAATTAAAACAGATACTTCATAAACTCTTCCAAAAAAGTAGAAAAAGAAGGAACAATTTTCAACTCATCATATGAGGACAGAATTACCAAAACCAAAGACATTAAAATAAAAGAAAACCACAAACTAATAACCATTATAAAAATAAAAGCAAAACTTTTCAGCAAATTACTAGCAAATTAAATTTAGAAACATATAGAAAGGATTATCCACCATAACCAATAGGGATTTATCACAAGAATATAAGATTGATTCAAAATCAAAACATCAATCTATGTAACATAACATATCAATAGAATAAAACACAAAAGCCATATAATCTTCCCCATAAATGCAGGAAAATCCTTGTTAAAACCCAACATACCTTCATTTAAAAAGAAAACCATTTAAAAAAACAGAAGGAAACTTCCTTAACCTGGTAAAGAACATCTATAAAATACCTACAGCCAGCATCATGCTTAATGGTGAAAGACAAAGCTTTCTCCTTATCATCAAGAACAAGACAAATCTGTTCACTCTCTTGCCATTTCTATCTAACATTATACTGTAAGTCATACTCAGGGAAATTAGGTCAGAATAATACATAAAATTGGAAAGGAAGAAGTGAAATTATCTCTTTTGTAGATGACATGATCTTCTACATAGAAAATTAGAAGAAGTCCACAAAACATTAAGTTGGCAGTTTAAAATCCACCCAGGCCTGCAGCGACTTGATTCGTGCCTCCTCAGAAGAAAGAATTAGGCTGAGGGGCATAAGGCAGGGTGAGAGACCAAGGTGAGTTTTAGATCAGGAGTGAAAGTTTATTAAAAAGTTTTAGAACAGGAACGAAAAGAAGTACACTTGGAAACGGGCCAAGCGAGTAACTCGAGATCGAGGCAAGTGTGCAGTTTAGCCTTTGACTTAAGGTTTTTATACACTGCATTTCTTCTCCCTTGATTATTCCTTAGGCAGGCTGTCTACATAAACAGGGGCTTGCCAGAACTAGGGAGGGGCCACATGCGCAGGTGTCTACTGAAGTTGTGCACATGTTCATCTGAGGCATTTTTCCCTTACCAGTCAAGTGTTTCCAGAGGAAGGTCATATACCAGGTAAACTCTGCCATTTTGCTTCTCAGTGTGCAAGCTCAAGCCCGCTTGCTCAACTCCTGAAATCTTATCAGGAAGCAGCCGATCACCAGCTTCAGGTGTTTTCTATTTTTATCAGGAAGCAGACGCTCACCAGCTTCAGGTGTTTTCTATTTACTGGAAGCGCGCTTCCCCTGGTGCCAGCTGCAAACAATTTTTTTTTTAGTGAGTCAGTTTAACAACCAAACAGCGATCACCTGATGGCCACCTGACATTCCCGGTTGGTGGGGGTGGGCTTCTCCTGCCCTGCTCATGTCTGCCTAGCTACCCTCTCCAACAATTACAATTAATAAATTGGTTGAGCAAGTTTACAGAATATGCAATCAATGTACAAACACAACTGTATTTCCATATACTAGCAACAATCTAATAATTATATTATAAATCAATTACATTTACAATAACTTCAAAAAGAATAAAATATTTAGAAATTCATTTAATAAAAAAGAATAATGTTTGTACACTAAAAAGTACAAAATATCATAGAAAGAATTTGAAGACCTAAATAAATGGGAAAACATCCAATGTTCATAGATTGGAAGACAATGTTAACACAATACTCCCCCAAATAGTTAAATGCAATCCCAGTCAAAATCTCATGTGCTTTTTTTTCTTTTTTTTGTAAAAATTGACAAGCTGATCCTAATATTCATGTCTAATTGCGAGGAACCCAGAATAACCAAAACAATCTTGAAAATGAAGAAATTTAAGAATTCACACATCCTGATTTCAACATCTGCTACAAAGCTATTGGAATCAAGATAATCTGGCACTGACTTGAGGACAGACATATAGATAAAAGAAATGAATTTGGGAGTCCAGAAATTAATGCTTACATTTATATTGAACTGATTTTCTAGAAAGATGCCACAACGATTCAAATAGGCATGGAAGATATTTTTGGAGCAACGAAATTATTCTAAGATTCTGGGGATGATTGCACAACTCTCTAAGAAATCATTCAGTAGTACACTTAAAAAGGGTGAATATTTCAGTATGCAAATTGTACCTCAATAAAGGTGTTTAGGAAGCAATGGATTAATTTCAAATATATCCTTTATAGATAGATGAGGCATAAAGTCACTCATGAATTTTTAAGGGTAAAGAAAAAAGGGATAGTTAGACATTTCAGACTTTCAGTGGTTAAAATCCTATACTCAAATGTGTGTCTCATTTCACAGATTGAGAACATGAGGAAAATTAGGAGAGTTTCTTGTGCTCTGACCAGTTCTGATGAGCTTTTGGTCAGTGCCAGCTTTGTCTGAGACAGAAAGCCAAGAAAGCAAAAATCACTCAAGTCACTGTGGGAAGCAAAAGGTAAAGATTAGAAACAGGCATGTTCGGTTTGTTTCGGATCAGCACACATTTGGATGCTTTTAGTACTGAACATTTATTAAATGCAAGCAGCTCATTGAGCTAGAGAGAATTTGGAGCTATTTGTGGCCTCCAGCTCCTTGGTCTGAAAAATTGGAGTGAATATCAGTTCATTCTACTCCAGGCTTAAGACCTTCTCTGATTTATGAAATTGGAAACATATATTCGAATCATTTGACACAAGTATTCATCCATAACGTGGATGTAAGTGTTTTTAGTATCTTTTCCCTTGAAGTTGAGTAGTGTAAAAGTAAAGGCTTGCATGTTCTAGAAAGATTCACCTTTTTAATGAATTAAGTACATTTTGTATTTGTTTTTGATTACCTTATCTCTAGTCCCACTAGCTCTGAGCTTTGTGTAACGGTAGCAGTATCATGTTACCAGAACCTGAAATCACACTTCCCTGGGATGTTCTGATGGCAGAGAGTGCAAAGAAATGACTTCTCTGGAATCGTTCCAGGACAGCATGCTGTCAGGGCAATTTGAGGATAATATGCACAGTCCAGTGAAGGTTGCATAATTGCCCATGTGCTATTTTTAACTCATTCTCTTGAGTTACACCATTGGCACAGATAAGCCATTACAATGTGCTCAGATACCTATTAAAAGTTATTAAATAAGTGGCATGGACTTAGTGGCATATAATCGTATCTTAAAGTTTGACAGGTGAGAGCTGCTTACAGCGTTTTTGCCTATAGTGCTATTTATTTATTCTCATATCACCCCCATTATTTGGAGAGGTAACAAAAGAAAGAGTGTAGAGGGAAATCAAGTCACTGGAATCATTGCTAGGTGCTGAGGTCAACACAAGGCAAGTGACTAACAAGGGTTCTAAAAACTCACTCTGATAAAAATGAAAGCACCTGTATTTCCACTCTAAACAAGTCACAGAGATAAGCTTCTCTGACACCTACAAAAGGCATGGTAATATTTATTTTCTTCAGAGACTTTTCTCCTATAGCTATTAAAACAGAGCTCCACTTAAAAATCAATATACAGTTCACTATCTGAGGGATAAATTGTCAATGGCACAAAACCGCAAATGAGCCAGATTGTTAATATGCTGAACTCCTGTGCTCCCAGCATCTCTAATGTCCTCGTTCCAAGTTTCCCTCACCCCTAGGACCTCTTCTCCTCCTACTTCTTCTTCTCCCTTGAAGTCAGAGGAGTTTCAGACATGAGCCAAGTGGACGAGCCCATTTTTTTTAAGCATGCATGCATCTCCAATTTCCCTGAAATATCTCCTAGGTCTGGGTAGCTGTGAAGGAAAGAGATAGTGAAATGCCCCAGTGATGATCGAAGGAAAAAGCTAAAAGTGTCATTGAGAGGCCCAAAGATCTCTGTCATGACCTACAGTCTGCTTTATAATTCCATAATGGGTCTTCAAATTGAGGATCAACTTGAGTGATCAATTCCAGCATGACAACCTGATCCAAGCTTCTCTTCACTCAGCTTTTAACCGGATTACGTGAGACTCTTTAAAGAACAATGTTTAAACTGCATAGAAAATAGTAAGCCACCTAAAGTTGTGAGAGCTAGGATATCCTTGCAACATTGTATTTCTGACTAAAATAAGCCTCCTTAAAGTATGTGGTATTCTAGCAAACGCTAATATAAACCCCTGGCACTACTCAAGGGCTAATTGATCCTGAGTCCAACTCCAGCCTCACAGCATGGAGTTCCCTATGCACTCTCTTGGCTCTTCTTTGATGCAAAAGCATGAAGTTACTAAAAGAAAGCCAGGACATCTTAGTGCTGTCCTGGCTGCCTATAGATCCACATTGAGGACCTAGCATGGTTAGCTCAGCCCCCAGTGATATAAGTCAAGTAGGTCTAAATACTCTGACCTGGACTAAAAGGAAATAAACTCACATATTTAGATTCTTAAGAAAGAAATCCCTACAATGTTTGCAAAAACAGTAAATGGAAGAGTATAAGCTCTGAAGTCACTCCTGGAGTCAGTCCTTACTTTCTGATTTGTAAACTGTGTGACCTTGGGCAATCGTGTAACATTTCAGCACATCAGTCTGCCATGATACAAAGTTGTGCTAATAACAATACTCTCCTTCATAGAGTTATCTGATGATTAAATCAGACAATGTATGTAAAGTACTTATGCCAGAGACTGACACATAACAATTTCTTAATAAATATTTGCATGTATTTGTGTGAGCATTAGTATTGTATCATTTGTAATACTTGGTGATGCTTTAAAGCATGAGATTCAAGAGTCTAAAGATCAATAGCTCCTCAGAGGAGTCTTTTGTCCTCCATCTCAAATAAAGTCCTGTCTGCACCATTGGGAGATAAATCTGATAGGGTAGCCATGCAATCTGGACCATGATTGGCCCCTATCTGAAAACAGCTTCTATTCTGCAGCTCTCATTAGCCAGATTCTTACAGCCTTCCTGAGAGATGTCTTAAAATGTGGTTGCAGTTCGCACAGAATATTTCAAATTGACTGAAGTTGCATTGAAAGTGGTGCTTCTAGGCCGGGCACAATGGCTCATGCCTATAATTCCAGCACTTTGGGAGGCCAAGGTGGGTGGATCATCTGAGGTCAGGAGTTCGAGACCAGCCTGGCCAACATGGTAAAACCCCACCTCTACCAAAAGTATAAAAGTTAGCTGGGCATGGCGGCAGGCACCTGTAATCCCAGCTACTCGGGAGGCTGAGGGAGGAGAATCGCTTGAACCCAGGAGGCAGAGGTTGCAGTGAGCCGAGATGGTGCCATTGCACTCCAGCCTGGGCAACAGAGCGAGACTCTGTCTCAAAAACAAAAAGGGAGGGTGGAGCCAAGATGGCCGAATAGGAACAGCTCCGGTCTACAGCTCCCAGCGTGAGTGACACAGAAGACGGGTGATTTCTGCATTTCCATCTGAGGTACCAGGTTCATCTCACTAGGGAGTGCCAGACAGTGGGTGCAGGACAGTCGGTGCAGCGCACCCTGCATGAGCCGAAGCAGGGCGAGGCATTGCCTCACTCGGGAAGTGCAAGGGGCCAGGGAGTTCCCTTTCCTAGTCAAAGAAAGGGGTAAGAGACGGCACCTGGAATATTGGGTCACTCCCACCCTAATACTGTGCTTTTCCAATGGGCTTGGAAAACGGCACACCAGGAGATTGTGTCCCACACCTGGCTCAGAGGGTCCTACGCCCACGGAGTCTCGCTGATTGCTAGCACAGCAGTCTGAGATCACAATGCAAGATGGCATCAAGACTGGGGGAGGGGTGCCCCCCATTACCCAGGCTTGCTTAGGTAAACAAAGCAGCCAGGAAGCTCGAACTGGGTGGAGCCCACCACAGCTCAAGGAGGCCTGCCTGCCTCTGTAGGCTCCACCTCTGGGGGCAGGGCACAGACAAACAAAAAGTCAGCAGTAACCTCCACAGACTTAAATGTCCCTGTCTGACAGCTTTGAAGAGAGTAGGGGTTCTCCCAGCACGCAGCTGGAGATCTGAGAACGGGCAGACTGCATCCTAAAGTGGGTCCCTGACCCCCGAGCAGCCTAACTGGGAGGCACCCCCCAGTAGGGACAGACTGACACCTCACTCAGCCAGGTACTCCTCTGAGACAAAACTTCCAGAGGAACGATCAGACAGCTAAATTTGTGGTTCACAAAAATCCACTGCTCTGCAGCCACCGCTGCTGACATCCAGCCAAACAGGATCTGGAGTGGACCTCTAGCAAACTCCAACAGACCTGCAGCTGAGGGTCCTGACTGTTAGAAGGAAAACTAACAAACAGAAAGGACACCCACACCAAAAACCCATCTGTACATCACCATCATCAAAGACCAAAAGTAGAAAAAACTACAAAGATGGGCAGAAAACAGAGAAGAAAAACTGGAAACTCTAAAAAGCAGACCGCCTCTCCTCCTCTAAAGGAACGCAGTTCCTCACCAGCAGTGGAACAAAGCTGGACAGAGAATGACTTTGATGAGTTGAAAGAAGAAGGCTTCAGATGATCAAGCTACTCCAAGCTACAGGAGGAAATTCAAACCAATGGCAAAGAAGTTAAAAAGTTTGAAAAAAAATTAGACGAATGTATAACTAAAATAACCAATGCAGAGAAGTGCTTAAAGGAGCTGATGGAGCTGAAAGCCAACTTTCAAGAACTACGTGAAGAATGCAGAAGACTCAGTAGCCGATGCGATCAACTGGAAGAAAGGGTATCAGCGATGGAAGATGAAATGAAGAGAGAAGGGAAGTTTAAAGAAAAAATAATAAAAAGAAACAAACAAAGCCTCCAAGAAATATGGGACTATGTGAAAAGACCAAACCTACATCTGATTGGTGTACCTGAAAAGTGACGGGGAGAATGGAACCAAGTTGGAAAACACTCTGCAAGATATTATCCAGGAGAACTTCCCCAATCTAGCAAGGCAGGACAACATTCAGATTCAGGAAATACAGAGAACGCCACAAAGATACTCCTCAAGAAGAGCAACTCCAAGACACATAATTGTCAGATTCACCAAAGTTGAAATGAAGGAAAAAATGTTAAGCGTGGCTAGAGAGAAAGCTCAGGTTACCCACAAAGGGAAGCCCATCAGACTAACAGCTGATCTCTCGGCAGAAACTCTACAAGCCAGAAGAGAGTGGGGGCCAATATTCAACATTCTTAAAGAAAAGAATTTTCAACCCAGAATTTCACATCCAGCCAAACTAAGCTTCATAAGTGAAGGAGAAATAAAATCCTTTACAGAAAAGCAAATGCTGAGAGATTTTGTCACCACCAGGCCTGCCCTAAAAGAGCTCCTGAAGGAAGCACTAAACATGGAGAGGAACAACCGGTACCAGACACTGCAAACACATGCCAAATTGTAAAGACCATCGAGGCTAGGAAGAAACTGCATCAACTAATGAGCAAAATAACCAGCTAACATCATAATGACAGGATCAGCTTCACACATAACAACATTAACTTTAAATGTAAATGGGCTAAATGCTCCAATTAAAAGACACAGACTGGCAAATTGGATAAGGAGTCAAGACCCATCAGTGTGCTGTATTCAGGAAACCCATCTCACATGCAAAGACACACATAGACTCAAAATAAAGGGATGGAGGAAGATCTACCAAGCAAATGGAAAACAAAAAATGGCAGGGGCTGCAATCCTAGTCTCTGATAAAATAGACTTTAAACCAACAAAGATCAAAAGACACAAAGAAGGCCATTACATAATGGTAAAGGGATCAATTCAACAAGAAGAGCTAGCTATCCTAAATATATATGCACCCGATACAGGAGCACCCGGATTCATAAAGCAACTCCTTAGAGACCTACAAAGAGACTTAGACTCCCACACAACAATAATGAGAGGTTTTAACACCCCACTGTCAACAGTAGACAGATCAATGAGACAGAAAGATAACAAGGATACCCAGGAATTGAACTCAGCTCTGCACCAAGCGGACCTAATAGACATCTACAGAACTCTCCACCCCAAATCAACAGAATATACATTCTTCTCAGCACCACACCACACCTATTCCAAAACTGACCACATAGTTGGAAGTAAAGCACTCCTCACCAAATGTAAAAGAATTGAAATTATAGTTTACTGAGAATGATGTTTTCCAGTTTCATCCATGTCCCTACAAAGGATATGAACTCATCCTTTTTTATGGCTGCATAGTATTCCATGGTGTATATGTGCCACATTTTCTTAATCCAGTCTATCGTTGTTGGACATTTGGGTTGATTCCAAGTCTTTGCTATTGTGAATAGTGCCGCAATAAACATACGTGTGCATGTGTCTTTATAGCAGCATGATTTATAGTCCTTTGGGTATATATCCAGTAATGGGATGGCTGGGTCAAATGGTATTTCTAGTTCTAGATCCCTGAGGAATCGCCACACTGACTTCCACAATGGTTGAACCAGTTTACACTCCCACCAACAGTGTAAAAGTGTTCCTATTTCTCCACATCCTCTCCAGCACCTGTTGCTTCCTGATTTTTTAATGATGGCCATTCTAACTGGTGTGAGATGGTATCTCATTGTGGTTTTGATTTGCATTTCTCTGACGGCCAGTGATGATGAGCATTTCTTCATGTGTTTTTTGGCTGCATAAATGTCTTCTTTTGAGAAGTGTCTGTTCATGTCCTTTGCCCACTTTTTGATGGGATTGTTGAACAATGAGAACTCACGGACACAGGAAGGGGAACATCACACTCCGGGGACTGTTGTGGGGTTGGGGGAGGGGGGAGGGACAGCATTAGGAGATACACCTAATCCTAAATGACGAGTTAATGGGTGCAGAAAATCAACGTGGCACATGGATACATATGTAACAAACCTGCACATTGTGCACATGTACCCTAAAACCTAAAGTATAATTAAAAAAAAAAAAGAATTGAAATTATAACAAACTGTCTCTCAGACCACAATGCAATCAAACTAGAACTCGGGATTAAGAAACTCACTCAAATCCGCTCAACTACATGGAAACTGAACAACCTGGTCCTGAATGACTACTGGGTACATAATGAAATGCAGGCAGAAATAAAGATGTTCTTTGAAACCAATGAGAACAAAGAGACAATATACCAGAATCTCTTGGACACATTCAAAGCAGTGTGTAGAGGGAAATTTATAGCAATAAATGCCCACAAGAGAAAGGAGGAAAGATCCAAAATTGACACCCTAACATTACAATTAAAGGAACTAGAAAAGCAAGAGCAAACACATTCAAAAGCTAGCAGACGGCAAGAAATAACTAAAATCAGAGCAGAACTGAAGGAAATAGAGACATAAAAAACCCTTCAAAAAATTAATGAATCCAGGAGCTGGTTTTTTGAAAAGATCAACAAAATTGATAGACCACTAGCAAGACTAATAAAGAAGAAAAGAGAGAAGAATCAAATAGACGCAATAAAAAATGAAAAAGGGGATATCACCACAAATCCCACAGAAATACAATCTACCATCAGAGAATATTACAAACACCTCTACGCAAATAAACTAGAAAATCTAGAAGAAATGGATAAATTCCTCAACAAATACACCCTCCCAAGCCTAAACCAGAAAGAAGTTGAATCTCTAAATAGACCAATAACAGGCTCTGAAATTGTGGCAATAACCAATAGCTTACCAACCAAAAAGAGTCCAGGACCAGGACCTGATGGATTCACAGCCGAATTCTACCAGAGGTACAAGGAGGAACTGGTAACATTCCTTCTGAAACTATTCCAATCAACAGAAAAAGAGGGAATCCTCCATAACACATTTTATGAGGCCAGCATCATCCTCATACCAAAGCCTGGCAGAGACACAACCAAAAAAGAGAATTTCAGACCAATATCCTTGATGAACATTGATGCAAAAATCCTCAATAAAATACTGGCAAACCGAATCCAGCAGCACATCAAAAAGCTTATCCACCATGATCAAGTGGGCTTCATCCCTGGGATGCAAGGCTGGTTCAACATACACAAATCAATAAATGTAATCCAGCGTATAAACAGAACCAAAGACAAAAACCACATGATTATCTCAATAGATGCAGAAAAGGCCTTTGACAAAATTCAACAACCCTTCATGCTAAAACCTCTCAATAAATTAGGTATTGATGGGACGTATCTCAAAATAATAAGAGCTATCTATGACAGACCCACACCAAATATCATACTGAATGGGCAAAAACTGGAAGCATTCCCTTTGAAAACTGGCACAAGACAGGGATGCCCTCTCTCACCACTCCCATTTAACATAGTGTTGGAATTTCTGGCCAGAACAATCAGGCAGGAGAAGGAACTAAAGGGCATTCAATTAGGACAAGAGGAAGTCAAATTGTCCCTGTTTTCAGATGACATGATTGTATATCTAGAAAACCCCATTGGCTCAGCCCAAAATCTCCTTAAGCTGATTAGCAACTTCAGCAAAGTCTCAGGATACAAAATCAATGTACAAAAATCACAAGCACTCTTGTACACCAATAACAGACAAACAGAGAGCCAAATCATGAGTGAATTCCCATTCACAATTGCTTCAAAGAGAATAAAATACCTAAGAATTCAACTTAAAAGGGACTTCAAGGACCTCTTCAAGGAGAACTATAAACCACTGCTCAATGAAATAAAAGAGGATACAAAGAAATGGAAGAACATTCCATGCTCATAGGTTGGAAGAATCAATATCGTGAAAATGGCCATACTGCCCAAGGTAATTTATAGATTCAATGCCATCCCCATCAAGCTACCAATGACTTTCTTCACAGAATTGGAAAATACTACTTTAAAGTTCATATGGAACCAAAAAAGAGCCCGCATCGCCGAATTTGAAATTTTAAAGGTAATAATTTTACAATATAATTTTTGTTCCTTTTTCCTTTAATCCAAAATCCAAACTGATTTTTGTTTTCAGTTCATTATCTCCAATCAACTTAAAGGCAAATGTCTCAGCATCAACTTTGGAATTAAACAGAGCCTTTCTTCAAATGACGTTCTGGGTATATGATTTTTAAACTGTAATCTATGCCCCCTCTTCTCTTGTACTTGCAAGCATCCTTTCCCCAAGAAAATCAACAGATAATAAAAGTGTATGACTATAGCTCTGAAGAGCCGAGTCTTTGAAATAGTTTAGACTTGTTTCATATCTGTTAGAGGGGAGTGATTGTTAACATTGTGTCAACTTGACCAGCATAAAGGATGCCCAGATAGCTGATAAAACATTATTTCTCAGTATGCTTGCAAGAGTGTTTCCAAAACAATTAGCATTTGAATTAGTAGAACGAATGTAGAAGATATTTCATCACCAAAGTGGGTGGGCGTCATCCAATCCATTGAGGGCCTGAAAAAGCCAGAAAGATGTAAGAAGGGCAATTTTTCTTCCTGAACTAGGACAGATATCTTCTTCAGCCCTTGGATATCAGAGCTTCTGGTTCTCAGACCTTTTGGGAGTAGAATGCTATGGTTTGTGTTCTCCCAAAATTCATATGTTGAAATCCTAAGCCCCAAGATAATGTTATTAGGAGGAGGGGGCCTTTGGGAAGTGATTAGGTCATAAAGGTGGAGCCCTCATAAGTACAGTTAGTGCCCTTGTAAAACATGCCTCAGAGATCTATCTCAAACTTCCACTGCATGAGGATACACTAAAATATCCCATCTATGAAATAGAGAGCAGCTTTCATGAGATACAAAATCTGCCAGCACCTTAATCTTGGACTTCCTAGCCTCCATAATGAGCATTACCACCTGAGCTCCTTCTCTTGTTAGATTAGCAGTGGCATTAGATTCTCACAGGACTATAAGCCCTATTGCCAACTGTGCATGCAAGGGATCTAGGTTGCACACTCCTTATGATAATTTAATTCCTGATGATCTGAAGTAGAACAGTTTCATCCCAAAACCATCCCCCACTGATCCCCACCCTCCTTGCATGGGAAAATTATCTTCCAGGAAACCAGTCCCTAGTGCCAAAACGGTTGGGGACTGCTGGTTTAAAAGCTACCCAATTTATGGAATTCTGTTAGAGCAGCCTGAACAGACTAAGACAAGGTGTAAAGAGGTGGAGGCTGGGAGCCCTGCTACCTGCCCAGTGCCATGTGTTGAGGTCAAAGCTCCAGGATGAGCCCTTGCCTCTGAAGCTCTTTGTCTCCCCTGGATTATGGGCCATAGTTAATGGTATCTCTTATCCTCATATCACACATGGCTAGAAGCAAGGACTTTACAGTAATTAGTGTTTTACATAAAGACATAGTCCAGAAAAATTAGAGTGTCCTGAACAAAAATTAGTAGATTCCCACCAAAAGAGAAACAGGCCAGCGGCTCACTGCTAGGCCCAGCTTCCCAGGCCTACTCTTGGTGTTCTTTTCACAGTTCATCCCATTCACCAGAGCTTCTAAAGGGTAAGAAAAGGATATATAGTTACTGCCTGTTGACCTCAAATTATCACAGTTAGATTGTGAACAGACTAAAAAAAATAGCATCCAGTCTAATGCAATCCAGTGTGAAGTGGGAGAAAGAACGTGGACTTCAGAGTCACATGGACCTAGTTCCAAATCCTAGCTCTGCTACTTCCTATTGCCTTTAATTTTAGGTACACCCATTGAGCATCATAAGTCTGTTTCCAACATATAAAATTGGATCTAAGATATCTAGATTTTCTAAGATATGTTATGGGCACACACTCAATGTTAGCAGCCTAAACCCATAGCCAGGCTGTCTTATAATCCTAGGACAACTCTGTGTCTGTCTGTATACATGAGTGTTTTCATACACACCCAAACATATCAACCACATGTGGTATCAACCACTTGATCTTAAGCCCTGCAGATCACAAATCATCAATGTATATTCATCGTAAGCACAAGCCCACAGATGTGGAGCAGTAAAGTTCACATTCTCTTTATACAGTACAAATACTCTTCATTAATATAGCAGGCCCATAAAGATAGTGGCAATTGGGCAATATATGCTTTACTTGTAGACCATTGATAGATCTCTTTAAATGAATAGTATTTTCTACCAAACACCAAAGACAGAAACAAAACTCGTCAGGCTGAGTTGAGCCCCTACCTTGAATTACTCCTCTGTGTTCTTCCTTATCAATGGAGATCCTGGTAAGTTGAGAGATTCTGTCAGGAGGTATTTCATGTGGGAAACCCCTGGGCTACTGGGTCGCAGCAGTAACTCAGCGATCTCAGCTACTGGAGATTGCTGAAACATCTCTCTGAAACATTCTAATCATATTATCAAATAATCATATTGCCCTTACAGGTTAAAACAGAGGCAATACAGTTCCAGACACAGATCAATATAATTTTACAAAGTTTGTGCTGGGGTGCAAAGGGTGACAGAGATTGCCACACGAAATCTGAACAGGTTGTGTTTACTATTAGTGTGTGCCATGTTGCTCTTGTATATCACTCAGAAGCAAGTGTGGCCAGCAGGTAATCCTTCACATTCCCATGAAACAAGCCAGCCAATGGAGAAGTTCAGGCACCTCATACCCAAGAAGCTTGTGCTAGAGTCAGCTCTGCCCTTGTACCAGATGTGCCTTTTTGGTCTGAGATGGCACCACTGAAGGCACTGATTCCTGTCCTGGTGTCTTCCTTTCAAACCTGTAATTGGTCAGGTTATACCCTGATGGGGTGCTGTATCTGACAGCCCTTTCTACCTTCAATCTGACCCTATGCCAGAATTCTGCCTCACATTTCTCTGTAACAAACAATGATTCTGGTTGTTTGGCCCTGGCCTGATGGTAAGATGGTTTGACCCTCCTAGGAAGATGATGCAAATCAACATTTCTTAATACGTGATCCATGGATTATTGTGTGTGTGTGTGTGTGTGTCTGTGTGTGTGTGTAAATCGCCAAGTTGGAGACGCTGGCCAGAAATAAAATGTGGAATCAGTCTGCCCTGGCAAAGTTGTCAAGTTTCCCCGCAATACTCAATAGCCCTTCCTAAAAAAGCAAGTACGTCAGTACCTGGGAGAGGAAGAGAGAGAGGTGGGAAAAAAACAAAAGGCAGGGAGAGAAAAGGAAGGAGATGAGAAGTTCCATGAGGTTTCTTCAAAAGCAAATGCTGTTCAAAGTCTGTGTTGCTTAACTAAAAAGTCCTAATGGAAGCAAAAGAAAAAAAGTCTTTTTACTTAAGCTTCTATTTAATTTTACCTCTATTTTCTTTCTATTCATTCTAACGGTATGTTGTTACTTTCAAGAAAGTTACTTTGAAGACTTCTCATTTCTGTTTGTAAAAATCCATTTCTGGGTACAAGTTAAACACAGAAATCCTGCCCTAAGCTTGGGCACCAAGTATGGATAGGGATCCCAGCATGGGCTCCTTTATGAGGTCCAGGAGGGCCATTTTTACAACCATCTATGTCATATTAATGCCTCTGTCTTACAAAAGTCCCATGAGAAGAGAAACGGCTGAGAAAGGAATATAATTTGGTGGACGTTGACTTAATGGGCAGCCAGGGAATTTGGTGCTCCATCCATCCTTGCCAGATTTAGTACAATGCTGTTACAAAAAAGTGGGTAGGAGCAGACAGCAGAGCTCATTGTGCCTTCTCAGATAGACATCACTAAGTCTGCAAGCAAGCAATGTGACTGCAATCTCTTATACCTACATGGAAATTTACAGTGCACAAAAAGCATTATGTATAAACACATACACATAGAAATATGTATACAATGAACACACGTGTTTATTATGTAAACATATATGTTACATAAACATTACGTACAAACATGTAAATGTTTATTATATAGCTTTACATTTTATGTTTATATATACCTGTGTGTGTGTCCTCTTCATTTAATCTTCATAAAAACAATAAAACCCTGGAAAGTAGTGATTCTTATTCCTCATAAGAAAGGAAGGCATCAAAGAAGTAAAGTCATTTATCCAATGCCCGGGAGATAGTAAGGGGTAGGGCTGGGGCAAGAACTTGGCTCCTCTGAGGTCAAGTCTGATGCACTTTGCATTGTAAAAGGGAGCCTGGGGCATTTAAAGAGGTTCAGCGATTTATCCAGGGACACATGGCTAGTTGAGAGCCAAACTCATACAAAACAGATTACTCTGAGGTGATAAAATTATTTTAGAGGGAAAGAATGTAATGATTGGTATAGTTTGGTTGATATTCCCCCAGCCCATGCCACAGTCATTGTTTTGAAAACAGAAAGGAATACAAGCCTCAGAAGTCATTGGCAGAGGGAAAAGAAGAGAAAGTACCATTGCTCACTCATCTCCCCCCAATACTAGGAAAGTTTCTTTTGGTACTTTTTTTTTTGAGACAGAGTCTCACTCTGTTGCCCAGTCTGGAATGCAGTGGCTCAATCTTGGCTCACTGCAACCTCTGCCTCCCAGGTTCAAGCAATTCTCGTGCCTCAGCCTCTGAAGTAGCTGGCACTACAGGTGTGTGCCACCACATACGGCTAATTTTTGTATTTTTAATAGAGACGGGATTTCACCATGTTGGTCAGGCTGGTCTCAAACTGCTGACCTCAGGTTATCCATCCAGCTCGGCCTCCCAAAGTGCTGGAATTACAGGCGTGAGCCACTGTACCCAGCCCCTCCAGGTACTTTTAACATTTCACAGATGAGGGTGAATAAATACAGGACCAAAGGTACAAGTGAAATTGAGCTTCCCCTATGAAAATCTCAAAGCTTTTCCTTTCTCACTAGTATACAAAAAGGGTAGGAGACATCAGCTACTGCAAAGGCAGGGAGTACGACAGAGTTGCCTCGGCCTAAACCCACGCTGGCAGTCATAGCAGTTGTAATATGCACACATACACAATTTAACTACTAGCTGATGGCTAGAAAGATGAATTGTGTGCCTGTGTGTGGGGGGTGTGTGTGTGTGGAGAGGTGAGGATGGAAGGCTTTCATTTAATCTATGGGCCTTAATAGATAACCACATTCATAACTAATGTGCTATTTCTAGGATTGGACAAATTTAATTTTGTAGTTGCCAAGTTTTTTCCATTTTTAGGAAAAGTTCTTGCAGCCCTGTTTGGAGTTTCCAAATTTAAAGCTGAATCCAAGTTTTTACTCTGTCTTTGCTCTAAATGGAGCATTAATCATTCTGACAGCCTAGGAGAAAATGTGTAAGCAGAAGACATCTAGTTCCCCAGTTTAATGGGAACAATGGTACCCACCAAAACTACTTGAGAGGCCATCTGAATATCACTGAATCTTGGCCGTCAGGTGAGATGAGCCTATAAAAGTATTTCAGAGTTCTGTATCTTGAAGTTGGAAAACTTTCATTAGACAGAATTGCTAGTGGTAAAAAGTGCCATGAAGAACTTCTATTTCTTGGATTTTTGGTTTCTTTGCTTGTATAACTGAAATGATCATATCTTCCTAATAGGATTGTTGAGAGGACTAATTAGAATTATTTATGGTAAAAGTATTTTGCAGAGGCCCTTAAACATTGTTTGCCCTGTAAACTTAGCTGTTGTCATTGTTATTAATATCATTATTATGTGGCTCTTATGAGGAAAAGATTGTAAAAGTTTAAATTCATAAGAAAAAAAATGCCCTGTGAGTTTCCAATATGTAAAAAATAAAAGAAATTGCTTATATAGAGGATATGTGAGGGAATGATTATAAACTGATTGTAGTAAACTCAAAATACATGTTTTCTGTAATTCAACTCCCTTCACAGCAAAGAAGTTAATGTTTGCTCTAGACCAGTGAAGAGATTGGGGTTTGTTGTAGATGTTATGCTTGAAGGAAAAGGACCAAGCCCTCTGGAGAAAACTTACTGGTGTTCTCTCTAAGCAGAACAACTAAAAGTTCCTACTCAGTGGCTTTGGGAAATGTGGCTACTGAAGATATGGTTTGAGAGTCACTATGAGGATTTACCTGGCTCAGAAGTGATATCCCAGTGGGCTCTGTTCTGGGTTATAGTCCTGCGAAAACATAGCTGGAATAAGGAAAGGGTGGGCCTAAGGTGACTTGCCCAAAGTCACAACTAATAGGTCATGCAATCGGGAAGGAGTGTCAGGCACTCTGATTTGAGAACCACTTGGGCTCAACTGCCAAACTTGGGCAAGTGCCAAAATGCCACTTGGGCTTTTGAGACATGCTTTATAGTTTTGTCCTTTTTTTTTAATGGGAAAAAAAAACTAGAAAGCAGAGTTCTAATGTCATCTTAGAAAAGATTAGGGAAAACTAGTAATTGTCCTACTGCAAAGGTGATGTGCCCTCATGATTCAGGAATTACTTTATAGAGTGATTTTGCAAATAAGCACTTGTTGGGTGCCTCTCTCAGCAGGCTATGTGAGAATCCCATCAGAAAGGGACAGAGGACATGGCACCATTCTGAAGCTTGGTCTGTCTAGTTCAAAGAGTTTCCCAAGAAAAGATGGCTCTATTAAGAGTTTCAAACTATAAACACAGGTTTGATCTAATCCGCAAATGTGAAGTTAGGGCACTCTGCCTAGCACTTTCAACAATAGTGGCAGGGCTGGCTGACAAAGAAATATTCTGTTGTTATTCATATTATTTTTTATAAAATCACTTTGCCAAAGTGAAGGGAATTTTGTTCCTCAAAAAAACAAATTATAAAAAAAACCACACCATTTTGGTAGCTTACTTATGGTGGGAAGTAATCCTAGAATCATTATGCCTTCCATGCAAGTTCCGTTCTTCCTCCCCACAGAGGCAAAATCATTGATTTTTTTAGCACAAAGTAGCTATGGAAAAATTTTCAATGATTTCCTGTCTTATATTCTGATGCATCAGAGCAAAAGGATGTACAAAATTGTATTGATTAAGATCAAGCATGAAGTATGCAGCAAAACTTTATCACCATTTTCAAAGCAACTTGGTAAGTGAACTTAATTGAGTTCAGAAAACCTCAAGACATTTCCCCTCCTTAAAGTAACTGAAATTTTTATTCTTCGCCTTTCATGCCAGGGAGGGCACACGTTTGACAAGGATAAAATCGGTCATCTTGTACATTCTCCCTTTGGAGAGCAGCAAACAGAAGTGTCAGAGCACAGCACGGTGGGAGCTGGGTGATTGTAACAACCCTTTGCATCCCCATGCCACACCTGTGAACTAGGCTACAGTCTAGGGTGTCTCCAAATTACGGAGCATCAGGCAATGTGGATTGGACACACCTCTTTGCAGAGCCTGTGTAGGCATGCCATGCCAATATTTGGTGCATTCTATGGCAAGGAGAGCATCATCTTCAGGGAGTTACAATCCAGGGTGTGGCCTTTCCACAACACATACATGTGAGTGCAAACTGCCCACTATTGGGAAACTCTTGAGGGTCTCCCAATTCTGGCCTCTTATCTCTGACACCTCCTAAGCTAAAGGATACCCTTGAATACATTTCTCTTGTTTCTGCCATATGCCAACTAGTAGCTGCTGTTTTTCTTTTTTCTTTTTTTTTTTTTTCTGGCAAGTCTGCACTCTGCACCCATAAAAAGAACTTCATCTTCACCCCCTGAAATTTTATCTCTTCAAGAACAGAGCAATTTCTCTTTATAAATATTAGTGCTGCTTCTTGAAATATGATTACACTGGAAAAAGGAATCTCACATCACAACCCAAAGACCCTTGGGTTCTCCTGGACTCTCAAGAGCATTTTTATGAACTAATGGGTTTCAGTTTTTATACCAGTATTTCATTCAGCACTTAAATTCGCCTATTGCCTTCACAGCCTGCATCGCTTTACAGCCTAATATCACACTTTCATACTTTCATAGCTCTTTGTCTCCAATAACTCAATTATTTATTTAACCCTGATACAATCCTCAGGAGTCAAGCTAGCATTGTCCTCATTTTCAAGACAGAAAAATGGAGCAGTGAGTGTGTACGTGGATAAGAGTATTATGTGTGTGACAGGAGAGAATACACTGTTCCTTTTCACAGAATCAATCCACAATATGGCACTAGAATACATACCTTTTCTGAGTTAGTCATTTACTGTGTCTCTCTGATGATAAATGTATAGGTTTACCGACCAATTAGCTAGGAAGCTATGAAAAAATAGAGGTTTAAAAAAATTATCACATCTGGCCACAAACCTTAGAAACCAGAAATCCATATAGTTCTATAAAGAATTTCTCTGTAGATAAACTTTTTTCTTCTAAACTTTTTCTATTCTCATTTTTTTAAAGAACATTAATGAGTAAAGAGCAAATTGACAATAAATTATTGTAGGATTATATTGTTCCATCATTAATTCTCCTGTGGGTTAAGCTTAGTGGTATTTTTTTTCTTGTCTACGTTTGTTTTTTGCTTTGAAATTATTAAACTTATTTTGCTTTGAAATTGCAGAAGGCAGAATGGAGTAGAAGGTATCTCACATTTCAAAAAGTCACTTGGATTAATAATTCAGTTAGACAACTTCCTCATCCTGCCTCTTACCCTCAAATCCAGACAAATTCTACTGTAGAAGATAATTGTATTCTCCTCCTACAATCACTTTGACTTATAAATTTGATTTGTTTTTAATGTCTTTTAAACATCTTAGATAATAGTTATTATACATGGCATATAATTCAGCATATGTTTTAATGTTACCTTTTCTTTTACCTTTGCTCTCATGATGGGCAGACATCAATGGCTAATTGTGCAGGATCAGTTGAGTTATGTACAATGTATCACAGAAGTAGCAAGGCTGTTCCCAAGGAAGTGAAATGACACCAGATGACAAAAATCTTCCAAACAATCCAAAGAGGGAATTTCTTTTTCAAATGTTACATCAAAAATTGATTAATTGGATTAGAGATAAAAAGTACTCTTAAAGGAAATCTCATTTCAATTTCATAAAGAGGGTCACCTCTATTTTCATTATTCTATATCCCTATCACCTCTATTTTTATGATCCTATATCTCCGTCACCTCTATTTTCATTAGGAAGAGCAGAATCACAGGGAGAGACATGTTATAGAAGGGGCTGTTTAGGGAGGAAGTAGGTGCTAGAAGATGGCCGTACCTAGGGGCAAAGCTGCAGTTCATAAAAGACAGTGCTTACTTTTAATGAGGAAACACAGATGGGATGAGAGAGGAGCAAATGGAAAGTTATAAAGTGCTGGCAATGCTCTAATCCTTGAGATGGGTGGTGGGTTCATGGATAAAAATATATATCATTGATTTGTTATACATATTTTTGTATTATCAAACATGAAATTTTGAATTATATCAGCAGCATCACAACTCACAGAAATTAGAGCTTAGTATTCTATGAAAGTTTTCTACCACTTTTTTTTATTTATTTATGTATTCATTTATTGAGACGAGTCTTGCTCTGTCACCCAGGCTGGGGTGCAGTGGTGAGATCTCAGCTCACTGCAACCTCCACCTCCTGGGTTCCAGCGATTCTCCTGCCTCAGCCTCCCTGGTAGCTGGGATTACAGGCGTTAGCCACTGTGCCCAGCCCACTTTTATTTTTTTAGTTAGGATTATGAGGTGGGAAATTCTAGGGAACAAATAATCTAGGACAAGGTTAAAACTCCCTAGTCTCTCTCTGATTTACTAATAAAAAGCATCTTTCTGGCTGGGCGTGGTTGCTCACGCTTATAATCTCAGCACTTTTGGGAGGCCGAGGCAGGCGGATCACCTGAGGCCAGGAGTTCAAGACCAGCCTGGCCAACATGGGGAAACCCTATCTCTACAAAAATACAAAAATTAGCCAGGCATGATGGCAGGTGCCTGTAATCCCAGCTACATGGGAGGCTGTGGCGGGAGAATCGCTGGAACCCAGGAAGCGGAGGTTGCAGTGAGCTGATATCATGCCACTGCATTCCAGTCTGGGCGACAGAGCGAGACTCTGTCTCAAAACAAAACAAAACAAAAAAGCACATTTCCAAACCAGTAAGGTAGACATTTCATCTGCTTCACCAAGGCCCTCTTGTGTAGACTCTTACCCCTTCCATTCTATTATTACTTCTACTAGCCTGCCACAACACTGACAATTTTACACATTAGAAATTGTTTTTTGGAATTAGGGCATTTTTTTCCCTCTGTTGCATATCAGAGCTTCTCATCTGTTGCATGAAAGTGTGTTGAGAACCATAGTTTTTAACACTTCCACCTGAATTCATCTAGCACAGGCTTTCTAGGCAACTATCTGAAGACAAGAGTTCTTGGGAATGAAACTTGAGACTGGTAAGCTGTTTGATCTCCCTGCAGGCAAGAGGGGAATGGAAAGTTTATAAATAACCCCAAACTGAGGCACTATCCTGAGAGACAATCTTAAATTATGGAATGTAACAGAATTATTTAACTGTCAAGCCACTAAGAATTTTAGGATTTGAGGGGAGCGAGATATTCCCAAATAATGAAAACTCTAAAATTGATCCTCAGGACAGCTGGCGATTCCTGGGCTCAGGAACAAATGGATCCAGGCATTTTGAGAGGAGCATGAAGATACTAGGAGCAATCTTTTCTAGAGCAAAGTCTTTGGAGCGGATTCACCATGCTAGAGACCATCATTGCACTACCCAATACTCCTTCTTGCGCTAGGTAAGGCTTGGGAATAAAAGCTAGATTGAGGTACCCAGAAGCCAGGTGTTGTGAATGTGAATGACCAAGGGTTAATTGTCAACTTTGAAGACAGAGCGAGAGAGAACTGTGTCACTATCCTAAACAGAGATCACTTTAGTGAGACCATCTGTATTAGTCAGGATCCCAGAAGGAAACAAATCGAATTCAGACGGCACAAGAAACCGAAAAAAAAAAAAAAAAAAAAAGTTCATAGACATACAAGCACCATTAAAAAACAGAGTGTTGAGACAACCAGAGCCTGCCAAAGCAAGAACAAGAAGCATAAATAGTGCTATGGAGGCTTACTGGAACTGGAATCTCCCTGATAGGAGCTGTAATAATGAAGGGATATAGCCACTGCTAGAAATTCAGCCCAAAGCAAGCACCCAACTTCAATCTCCCTCTTCTCTTGCCTGTCCACTTCCAATAGGGGCTTCCCTTTGGCTGAATTCAACCAACCAAAACCAAGGGAGCCTTGATGATGCAGACTTGGAAGGTTGGCCTCCTGGGGCCCAGAAGAGGGTGAACGAGGATATAGAATAGAACTTGGGTATGGGGGACAAGAGGTCAAATGGAGTATAACCAGCACATCATCTAAAATATCAAATCATCAGGGATGAAAAATATTAAGTGGCCAGGGATGAATGGAGAACAAGAGATGACTCTAAAGCATTGGGTCAACAAATGATTAAATAGAGGAGGCCTGGGTCTAGAGAGAGACCACAAGAAACCATGCATGTCAGTGAGAAGGAAGAAGCTGGGGAAGGTGGGCATTTGACTACTGACCAAACTACATAATATCAACCATAATATCAACAGGGATATAGAGTCTTCACTCCAGCCTCACTGACTCTCCTCAAATTTCCTTTTCAAAATTCTTAAAGGGGGCCTATATACATGCTTTTGCCTCTTTGCGAATAACCCAACCCTCTCATTCTTCTTTCATACTCAGTTAAATCCCTCAAGGAAACACTGACCTCCCCATCGAGGTCATCTTCTTGTTGTCACATGCTCCTATGGAACCATATACTCTGCCTTCACAGCACTTTTCACATTCACAATTTTATATTTAATTGTGGGTTGTGTGATTTCTCAATTAATGTTTGTTTTCTTCCTGTGCAATGAACCATATGATAATAGAAATTCTGCTTATTTTTTCTTATCATTGCATTCCCAGTGGGTAATATATAGAAGGAACTCAATAGGTTTTTTATGAGCAAATAATTTTTATTGGAAAATAAATGTCCTTAACTCATGGCAGCTGGATGGCTTAGAAAAGGGCTAGCTTTATAAATTAAGAAATAATATCTAGCCTTTCTATATTGTGCAGCAAGAAAATGTGACATTCCAGGTGTATAGTGTTAAAGAGAGTTTTCACTGGACACTTGCTAAAAATAGCAAGACATATTTTATTAGAGCTATGTCAGTAAGGGAGTGAGACTACAGTATAGAACTGAGCTAAACTCCAAGTTAAATGGGCAAGGAAGACTTTAAGACTGTTGCAATAGGGGAGAGAGATTGAAATTAGCACCATTAAAACAAAGCGCTCAGTTTTTAAGCACTGGGATGAGCTACTGGAAAACTACTGGAGGAAGTTAGGAAGGAGTTTATTCAATGTCATTAAGTCATCACTGTTTGCTAACTAGAGCTTAATGAAGTTAGGCTTCTACCATCCCACACACTGAGAGATACAAGTGCTATCTTTCTTGATGATGACATTTCACTTCACATGGGTGGCTCCAAGTCCTTGAGAAAGACATTTCTGGGTTGAAGATTTACATCTGAAAGGGGCGGAGAAAGGATTTTAAAATTCAAGTTCTCTAAAGTAAATGATCTAAGAAAAGGGAGGTCAGGAGCCTATGGTAGGGAAGAAATCTGTCTAAAGTTTAGTCAAGCTGAAGGGAACATTAATACTACTATGTTTAACCATGTTTTATCACTTTTACAGATTTTAAGCAGTATAACCTGAGCAGAAAAATTCTCAGAACCAGTGCATTTTCTAATTCAGCATGAGAAGCACCTGGTATGAGTGAGTGGGAGCAAAAGATTATATGATGACAGCAAAAAGCCTCTTAAAGAAAGAAAATAATCTGCCTCTGTGGTTTCCAATTACATCCTCTCAGCTATTGCACTGAAAATAGAATCATCCTTGGTAATTACGGAAGAGGTATCTTGGAAGAAAGAGGTATTTACACTAAATGCCAAGTCAGCAAGCAATGGCACAGGAAAATAATTCCACCCCCTTGTGCTGACTTCCACCGCAGAGTCTGACATGTTGACTACACACCTCCCCAGCCTGAGAATCCCAGTGACTGTTGGGGGCCAGCAGCAAGCTGACAATTTACTGCAGACAAAAAAAAAACAGAAAGAAAACATCAAATCAGGTTATAAAGCAGAGAAAGCGCTCAAGGAACTAAGTACAGCTAACAATGTAGGTCATCAGTTTCTCAGACTCTTGTACAATAACTGTTGCAGTTAGTTTTCTCTAAAATAAAACCAATGTAATAAAAAGCATATTTGGAATTGACATGGAGAAGCAAAATTGCTGCAGATATGTATATTGAGGCCGTGGAGTACATTGGCACTCCAGCTCAGCTTTATGTTGACTCAGACATGGAGATTTTAAGTGGAGATATATCCCTCAGATGCAACATTGCCCCACCCCAGACAGGTGACCTTCATGCCCTCAGCTCCATCCCTTCTGCAATTTTAGCTGTTTGCAGAATTCCTGCTTTCCACTTAGAGAAAGCAAGTCTGTTCATTAGTCTTGGTATTCTGAGCTTCTGTTTATTTAAGCTAATTGGCTTCCTGCCTCTGGTGAGAAAAGGACACAAGATCCAGGCTTATTCCTCTCTTCTTCCATCTCCTTTTTCAGGAAAATGGACAGCTGATTTCTGTTCTTTTCTCCCTCTATTTTTCACAGAGCTGTAGAGATTGACATGCTGATGATTCAGCAATTTTGCTGTTCGGGAAAATTTAATGAAGCGGGGAGGGAGACGATATTATTTATTAAGGGGACTTTATCTTCAGTAAAATTGAGAGTTTGTGAAACAGAATTTGTTTCATTGCTTAAATGATCACCAGCCCCAAAGTGGAGCTGGTGTCTCCTGAACTTCTGTGTTTCCCTCACCTCCCTTTGTGGCTTTGCTTCCCACCGTTTCTTCCTACAACAGACACTGTGTTTTCCCCCTGTCTCTCCGCCTGCCCTCCATTCCTCCAGCTCTCGATGAAGCCCATTAACTCCTTTGGCTCTTAGGTCGTTCAGCAAGTTAATAATTGAGCTGCAGGGAACCCTGGTTGCCTCATACTTCACCTCCACCGACAAAGTGGGCATGCGTGGGGCATGCCTTAGCACACGATTCATCCTGCAATTTCAAAATAGACAGTTCATCTTTATGCTTTAGAATTTCCAAAGATTTTAAAGAGATTGCATCAGCATCTCCTAAAATCTCTTTTGTTTCACTGACCGCTTTAAAAGATCGTTTTCTCAGGCTGCAAAATTACAGATGTCATTTTTAATGATCGATGTTATTTGTCATTCCAGAGGATAGTCTCTGGGGACAATTACAAAGATGCCTTTATGAGGCAGGCCCATGAGCCCAGAGTAAATCAGTGGATGGCTTTATGGCGACCCAAGTGACATAGCTGAAGTAATCGCGTGGAAAGTGACATCAGACTCTAAATAACGCTCCCTTCCACATTGCCTCTGACCCAGAGCTCATTTGCTCGAGTTGCCTCTAACTGAATATGCCTTCAGTCTAGAGCGTGTGAGAACACTCAGTGAATCATTATCTGACGGGCAATGGCCTTCAGCCTCTGCCACATCACCAGTCAGCTGTGTGACTTACTCCATGTCAGTTAACCTCTCTGAGCTTCCATTTCCACAACTATAAAGAGTTCTTTGGCACAAACTCTGAGTCACAGTTCACCCTCCCTACCCACTGTGTTATGTCATCTATGCCCTTGTGAATATGAGTCCCAATGCAGGTATTATATGGGAGCTTATATTACTACCATAACAAATTGCCACAAACGTGGTGGTTTGAAACAACACCATTTATTATCTCATAATTTCTACAGGTCAGAAGTGTAAGTACAGTGTGGTTTGGTTCTCAGCTCAGCATCTCACAGGCCTAAAATCAAGGTGTTAGACAAGCTAGGCTTTTATCTAGAGTCTTCGGGGGAATAACCCACTTCCAGGCTCATTTAGATTATTGGCCAAATTCTATTTCTTGGAGTTGCAAAGTTGAGGTCTCCAGTTCCTTTCTTACTGTCACTTAACACCCTGAGGAATGTTTTCCATTCCTCAGGGACACTTGCATTTCTTAGCACATGGCTCCCTCCACCTACAAAGCCAGAAATGGTACATCGAATCTCCTTTGTGCTTCAAATCTCTGACTTCCTCTTCTATGCTAGCCAAATAAAATATTCTGCTTTATAAGGGTCTATGTGATTAGATTATGCCCAAATAATAATCCAGGATAATCTCCCTATTTTACCATCAAACCATTAGCAACATTAATTACATATCCCAAATCCTTTTCTTCTGGTAACATTATATTTGAATGGGTGTGATATCATATTCACAGTCATAGGAATTAAGGCATAAAATATTGAGGGAGGAAGTGCATTTTAAAAATCCTGCCTAAGACAAGGATCTGGACCCAAACATTGAGAAGAATTTTGGCCTCTATACACTATTATGTTAGTGTATAGTATATAGAGTCTGTAACATAACTAACATAATAGTGTATAGAGGCCAAAATTCTTCTCCTGTTCTCCCTAAATGGATTTGGGTCCTCATGTAAATAAGACTTTGGAATTTACTGTGTGACTCTGGACCATGATTATATAAGAATAAAAGATGCTTGGGCTAATATTGAGGCAGCATTGACTGATTGTAAGTTTTTAAAAAAAAAAAAAACTCTTAAAAAAGAGAGAGACTGTTGGACACTTTGAGACCTATCCACATGCCTGTCAAGGTGATAGATTGGGATACCCAAGAGAGCAGATGCCCCTGAAGAAGACCAGAATCGCCACCAACTCTGTAACTCCACAAGACAGATCCAGAGACATCATTAAAACCACTCCACAAGACACTCTGTGAGGCAGGAAAAAATGCAGAAGAAAGGATGTGGGGTTACATTTTCAAGACTGCAACTTTAGGGGAATTTAAAGAAGCCAGTCAATTTGATAAATAAGGGGAAATAGTGACAATTCTGTAATATGGTAAATAGTATAGTACCAGCATATCCCTGTAGCATTGACAGACAGCACACAAGCTACACAAAAAAGATACTGAAGATGGAGAAGACTCAAACACAATCTACCTATATAAAAATAGGAGATAATTCAGTTTCAGAAAATAAATATATGGATTTAAGAGATAAATAGTGAATAAGGTATCTAATAAAATAACAGATAAAACATATGTGATGTTTATAAACATCAAGTTGATAAAAGCCTTTTTAAGATTAAAAGCAGAGGAATTCAGAAACGAAGCCTGATATCTTTTGCTCTATATATTTTGAAGCTTCTATACAGCTAGAAACTACCATAAGAGAAAGTAAAATGTAACAATGATTTGCAAAAAATAAAATATATATTTTTTTAAGAGATGACAAACAGTGGCTCATAAGTCTCACATATAAAGCTCTAGACCAATTATTAATATAACAATGGGAAAATAATCAAAGGAATCAGATTAGCAAAACACAAAGAAAGAAATACAAATGACTGATAATCATATGCAAAAAACTATCCCATGGGTAACCAAAGTAAAAATATATAAGCAATAAAATACCATTCACTGCCTGAAAATTTGGTGATGGAATATAATGTATATACAGCTACCAGTGTTAACAAAAGTATGAGGAAGCAAATGCTCTTATGTGATGCTACAGAAAATGTGCATTGACTCAACCTTCTAATAAAACACTTTCGGAATACAACCTGAAATGTATATATACCCTTTATTCCAAAACATTCATTTTTAGAAATATAGGAAAATAATCAACAATGTGCACAAATGTTTATCTGCAAGAGTCTCCATTTAAGCATTAGTCATTAGAGTGAAAAATTTGGAAGAAACTAAATGTCTGGCAATAGGGAACTGGTTATATAAATTATGTGCTCATATAATATAGTCGTGAAAAATCATGCTCTAGAAGAATATTAAATGGTATGGAAACGGTCGGGTTCACAGAAGCAAAATAAGCAGCATGCAGAAGAATGTATTCACATGTGATACAGTTTTGCAAAGAAAAATACATTCATGTGTAATATTAGTGTTTCATATGGAAAATAAATTAGAAAGGTAACACAATGATAATTTTATTTCTATATTGGGGGTTGAGATTATGAAATATTTGGGGGCTTTGTGCAATTCGCAGATTTTCTACAATGAACGTTAGTATCAAAATAAAAATTAATTTTTAAAAATAAATGCCCAGAATGGTGTAAAGTTGGGAGTCTCAATATAATCAGAAATGAAGAAAATCCATTGCACAGAGAAGAAGATGTAAATTCTAACTTGTGAAGGTTTGTTCCTGGGCATTTGCCCAAAGGCAATGGTTACATTTACAGTGTCCAAAAGGAAGTGGCAGTGACCTGCTAACTACTGGGGTGACTAGCCACATAGGAGTTTTTATCCATGCCATTTTATGGAAATCCTACCTACTTAACTTGTTTTCCCTGTCCAACTTCTCTCTTCAGAAAATTGTGCTGCTCCTAAATCCTCTTCTCTGCTTGTAACTTACTAGAATAATCAAAGATAGTAATTTGAGGCACTCAGAAGGTAGAGCTATCATGAATTCAAGTCATTCATACTTATAAACTTGGTCATGATCTGTAAACAACATATCTGGTGCACAGGTTTGGAACATGAGGTTGAGAATGAATGTCTCATTCTATATAATTGCCTTTAGGATAAGGAGTTTTGACACCCACCTGGGCCCCATGTTTTTCTGACTTTCAGCTAACATTGCCTGAAAACAATGTAATCAAACCGCAGTTTTGACAGGTCTAGCTACCTTCTGAGAGTCAGTTTGAATAATATAGGCAAAAAATCTCACTAAAAATGTTAATAATATTAATAGTAATAGTAATAATAACAATACTAATTAGCTTCTATTGAAAACGCGTATGTCCAGGAACTATGCTCAGCTCTTCATTGGTATAATATAATTTAACTCTCCTAAAAGTTAAATTATAACTTACCCTCCCTATAGGTTAAATACTATTATTGTCTACATTTCAGAAATGCAGAAACTAAGTTCTAAAAAGTTCATGTCCAACATTGCCAGTCCTCTTAAATGGGAATCTTATAGCTAAACATTAAATGTCTTGTTTTGTTTTATTCTGCTTTGAACGTTTTCTACTACCCAGCCCAAAAGCTAGGTTCCTGACTTGTGCGTCCTTGCCTGCCTTTTGACACTGCCATCCCCAATTCTAGCTTATGGGATTAAATGAAGTGACATCAGGCATTTACACGCAGCGGATCTGGCTTGTCACCCACACATACTCAGCAGGGGTAGTCTCACCTGACAACTTCTCAGAAACTCAGGCATCCCAACATGGGCTCACTCTGAAGTCCGCTCCCATCTTTCTCCTCTTCCTATCTGCCTGGATATTTGCTGTCCTCACAGCTACCAGAAGGTGGAGATTTGCCCCCGCAGCTCTCACTGCTGCCCAGGCCCTCTGTGGAATCACTGCTCTGCCTACAGGCTCTTGGTGCTCCCCAAGTTGGAAGACCCACCACGTGTCAAAACGTGCTGTCTTTACTTCAAGCCTCAAGGGGATTTGAATCATGCCATGTTCTGGACAAATGTGGAATAAAAAGTCATTTTGCTAGAGCCCAGACTAGACTTCAGGACTTCCTGGACTGGAAGGAGGCAGCAGTTCACAGTGCCTTCCATTCTCCTAGGCACAACACTTTTGCTAGCCTGGCCCCTTGCTGGACAGCTGCCAAGCAAATCAGCACCTGCTGAGTAGCCTGAGCCAGGCTAGAGCTCCAGTTCATTGCACACAGCCAGACTGACTAAGCCTCAGTTTGTGACAACAAGGACTTTAGTCACCAAAAATTAAAATACCTATCTCTTTACAGCTAAAGGCACACCATTGTGTAGATAAAAGATATCTGAAGGAAAGAAACACAGTTCAAGTATGAAATTCTTGCTAGCAATGTAAAGCAAAGTCCATATGAGACCTAATTTACCTTATCAATGCCACCTGATTCCACTATGGACATTTTTTCATTTTAGCAGCTATATCACTTTTTATTCAATTTACCTTCAATGACATTTATTTTATATTCAAGGTGTTAAGAAAAAAGTAAAAGGACTCTGTGGGAAAGGTATTATCTAAATGTTACACATTCATTGATTTGACTCTTCTAAGCAGTAGGTGACATTGCTAAAGGTACTATAATTGAATTTTAATTATTAAAATATTTTCCCTAATGCTTTGTCCACTTTTATAACTGAAGAGCAGATGCAGTGTTTACGTTAAAGAAGAATCTTATGCCTTTAATTCAGAATCCACTTAATTGGTGAGTTAAGGATTTCATATCCTTCTAAGAGCATTTGGAATTTTAATAAAAATTAAGAAAACCAAAATCTTCTTGGAACCTACAGAATATTGATCTAGCTTGGGGGTAGGAAACTATAACACACAGACAAAATTGGGCCCACTCCCTGTTCCTGTTTTTGGACAGCTCACGAGCTAAGGATAATTTTTACTTTTTTAAATAGTTGAAAAATGAATAAAAAGAATATTGCCTAATGCATTAAAATTCACATAAAATTCAAATTCTAATGTCAATAAAGTTTTATTGGAACACAGAAAGTCTTATTTATTTACGTAGTAACTATGGAAGCAGAGAGTTGAGAAGTGACAGAAACCATATGTAAACTATTTATTTATATAGTAACTATGAAAACAGCAAAGTTGAGAAGTGACAGAAACCATATAGCCCACAAAGCCTGAAATATTTATTATCTGGCTCTTTACAGAAAAGGGTGTCAATCTCATTGATGTTAATATTTGTAATTTCACAAATTTGAAAGATAATATTCACATTTGCGTTTTCTGTTTCTTTGTAATTTGACACAAAGAAACACAAAATACAAACATGTGGATAAATTATCTTTCAAAACATTTCTGAAAATGATGTGAAAAAAAACTCCCCCTCCATATATACATATATATATATGCGCGTGTGTGTGTGTATACATATATATTTACACATATATAATAAAACTACATTCCCACAGATAACTATTAGGTTCTAAATTTTTAGAAAACTCTGGCACACAGAATTAAGGGAAAATACAGAACAATATTGTAAAGAACATGAACTTTGGATTCTGACAAAAACTGGGAACACGACTTAGCTTTTATGCTTACTAGCTGTGCAACTTTAAACACACTGCTTAGCCTCTCTGAGTCTGATACCTCAACTGTGAAATGGAAATACCCACTTCACAAAAGTCAGAGGAAGCATTAGAAATATCGTAAGTATCCATTCATCTGTTGATAGAAACTTAGACTGATTCCATACCTTGGCTATTATAGACACTGAATGCATAAAGAAAATATGGTATATACCCAGTAGAATACTATTCAGCCATAAACAAGCATGAAATCCTGTCATTCACAATGATATTCATGAGCATGGAGGATATTATGTTAAGTAAAATGAGTCAGGCACAGAAAGATAAACACCACATGTTCTTACTCATGTGTAGGAACTAAAAATGTTGAACCCATAGAAATAAAGAGTAGAATTGTGGTTACTATAGTACACGAAGGTCAGGGAGTAGTGAGAGGTTGGCTAATAAATACAGAATTACAGCTATATAGGAGGAATAAGTTCTAGTGTTTTATAGCATGGTAGGGTGATTATAGTCAATAACATTTACTATGTATTTTCACATAGCTAAAAGAGCATTTTGAATGTAATTAACACAAGTAAATGATCAAATTTGAGGTAATGGACATGCTAATTACTTCAATCATTACACATTGTATATATGCATTTAAATATTGCTCTTTACCCTGTAAATATGTACTATTACATGTCAAGTAAAAATAAAAGATAAAGAAATGATATAAATAAAGTGCCCTGCATCCATATTTAGAATCTATAAGCCTTTCAAAAGAATAATATATACGATGCCATGGTTTTGGTCAATCCTTCCTAGCAACATGTGTTCCTGACAGAAGTCTTTAAAAGAAAGCTCAAATTAAAAGATTAAGCTTCTGAGTTGGCTACTTGCAAAAACTCGAATTTTTTTATCACCACCACCCACCTACATCTACAGGCATATATTTTTCTTGGGGCAATTATCTTTAAGAATATAGGAGACAGGCTCACCCCTGTAATCCCATCACTTTGGGAGTCCAAAGCAGGAGGATCACTTGTGCCCAGGAGTTTGAGACCAGCCTGGGCAATATGGCAAGACCCCATCCCTACAAATAATACAAAAAAGTAGCCAGGTGTGGTGGCATATACCTGTAGTCTCAGCTACTCAGGAGGCTGAGGTGAGAGGATCACCTGCACCCAGGAGGTTAAGGCTGAACCACTGCATTCCAGCCTGGGCAACAGAATGAGACCCTGTCTCAAAATAAATAAATAAATAAAAATAAAAATAATATATAATAGAAGGAAAACATTCAAGGATCTGGGGAACTAAAGAAAAAAATCAAAGTAAAGAACGATATTACCAGTAAAAAGAAATTTTCCAGAGAGAGGCAGAGCAAGATGACTGAACGCAAGCCTCCAGTGATCGTCCCCCAGGCAGGAACACCAAATTATCCACACAAAAAGGCACCTACATGAGAACCAAAAATCAGTTGAGCAATCACAGTACCTGGTTTTAACATAATATTGAAGAAGGAGGCCAAGAACAGGGTAGGAAAGACAGCCTTGAATCGCCAGCACCACCCCTCTCCCATGCCCTGGCAGTGGCTATGTGTCATGGAGAATCTATGTGTTTGTGGGAGGGAGAGCACAGTGATTGTGGGACTTTGTTTTGGAATTCAGTGCTTCCCTGTCACAGCACAAAGCAACATGTGACAGAACTCAGCCAACCCCCACCAAGAAAGCATTTAGACCAACCCTAGCCAGAAGTAAATCATCAATCCCAGCCATCAGAACCTGAGTTCCAGCAAGGCCTGCACCATGGGCTACAGCCCTAAATAAACGTGAAAGGTAGTTTCATGTAGTAGTCTAGACTACAAGAACTGCAATTCCTGTGCAAGTCCTGGTACTGTGCTGAGCTCAGGGCCAGTGGAAATGAGGTGCATGAGACCTAGTGAGATTCCAGCCTGGGCAGCCAAGGGAGTGCTTATGTCACCCACTCTCCCAACCCCAGGAAGCAGAGCTTGCAGCTCCAAGAGAGACACCTTCCTTCTACTTGAGGAGAGAAGTGGGGACCAAGACACAGATGAACATCCACAAGTATCAAGACCATTCAGGAAAACATGACCTCACCAAACAAACTAAATAAGACACCAATGACCAATCCTAGAGAGACAGAGATATGTGACCTTTCAGAGAGATAATTCAAAATAGCTGTTTTGAGGAAGTTCAAAGAAGGAAGTAAAGAAGGCTTTGTCTGGCCACTTGGATAGTCCAACCACAGGAGAATAGGGCACCAGGCAGAATCCCTATTCCAGGCTCCAGCTCCTGGATGACATTTCTAGACATACCCTGGGCCAGAAGGTCACCCACTGCCTTGAAGGAAAGGATACAGTCCTGACAGGATTCATCACCTGCTTACTAAAGAATCTTTGGGCCCTGAATAATCAACAGGGGTAGACAAGCACTACTTGCCACAGGCCTTGGGTGAGATTCAGAGCTGTGCTGGCTTCAGATGTGACCCAGCACATTCCCAGCTGTGTTGGTTATGAGGAGAGAATTCTTCTGCTTGAGGAAAAGAGAGGGAAATGTAAAGGGGATTTTGTCTTGCAGCTTGAGTACCAGTTAGGTAAAAAAAAAAAAAAAAAAAAAAAGATTGAACCATGATGAAATCCAAAACCTGAACAGATCAATAACAAGTAATGAGCTCAAAGCTGTAATAGAAGGTTTTCCAGCAAAGAAAAGCCTGGGACCCAGTGCAATTCACTGCTGAATTCTACCACTTAAAGAACTAATACCAATCCTGCTTGAGCTATCCCAAAAAATAGAGAATGAGGGAATTCTTCCATATTCATTCTACAAAGTCAGTATTACCCCAATACCAAAACACACGTAGTAGTCTAGACTACAAGAACTGCAATTCCTTGATAAAGACACATTTAAAAAAAAAAACAAAACTACAAGTCAGTGTCTCTATAAACATTGATGCAAAAATTCTTTTAAAAAAATTAGCAAACTGAATTCAACAATGCATTAAAAAGCTCAGTCAACAAGATGAAGTGGAATTTATCCTAGGGATGGAAGGATGATTTAACATACACAAATCTGCCGGGTGCAGCAGCTCACACCTGTAATCCTAGCACTTTGGGAAGCTTAGACAGGTGGATCACCTGAGGCCAGGAGTTCAAAACCAGCCTGGCTGACGTGGTGAAACCCTGTCTCTACTAAAAATACAAAAATTAGCTGAATGTGGTGGCAGTCACCTGTCATCCCAGATACTCAGGAGGCTGAGGCAGGAGAATCACTTGAACCCGGGAGGTGGAGGTTGCAGTGAGCTGAGAATGCAACATTGTACTCCAGCCTGGGCAACAAGAGTGAAACTCCATCTAAAAACTAAAAAAAATAAATAAATAAAATAAAAAATACACAAATCAATCAATGTGATACATCATATCAATGGAATGAAAAACAAAAACCATAAAATCATTTCAAGTGATGCCGAAAAAGCATTTGATAAAACTCAACATACCTTTATGATAAAAAAAGACACTTAAAAAACTGGGTAGAGAAGCAACATATCTCAGCACAGCAAGAGCTGTATATTACAGATCCACAGCTAGTATCATACTAAGTGGGGAAAAACTAAAAGCCTTTCCTCTCAAATCTGGAACAAGAATACCCATGTACACCACTGTTATTCAACATCGTACTGGAAGTCCTAGCTACAGCAATCAGACAAGAGAAAGAAATAAAGGACATCAAAATTGGAAAGGAAGAGGCCAAATTTTTCCTGTTTGCAGATGATATGATCTTATATTTGGAAAAACCACCAAAAAACTGTGAAGACTGATAAACAATTCTGTAAAGTTGCAAGATACAAAATCAGCATAAAAAATCAGTAGCATTTCTGTATGACAACAATAAACAATGTGAAAAAGAAACTAAAAAGTAATCCCGTTTACAATAGCCACACATAAAATTAAATATCTAGGAATTAACTTAACCAAAGAAGTGAAAGATCTTGACAATGAAAATGATAAAACACTGATAAAGGAAATTAAAAAGGACACCAATAAATTGAAAAATATTTCATGTTCATGGATTGGAAGAATTATGAATCATATTATTAAAGTGTCCATACTACCCAAAGGAATCTACAGATTCAATGCAATCCCTATGAAAATATCAATGGCATTCTTCACAGAAACAGAAAAAAAAATCCTAAAATTTATATGGAACCACCAAAGACCCGGAATAACCAACAGTATCCTGAGCAAAAAGAACAAAACCAGAGGAATCACGTTACCTGACTGCAAATTATACTACAGAGCTATATTAACCAAAACAGCCTGGTACCAGCATAGAAACAGAAACATATACCAGTGGAGCAGAATAGAGAACCCAGAAATAAATCCAAACACCTACGGTGAACACATTTTAGACAAAGTTGCCAAAAACATACATTGGTGAAAGGACAGTCTCTTCAATAAACTGTGCTGGGAAAACTGGACATTCTTATGCAGAATAAAACTACACCCCTATCTCTTGCCATAAACAAAAATCAAATCAAAATGGATTAAAGACTGAAATCTAATACCTGAAACTATGAAACTACTACAAGGAAACATTGGGTAAACTCTCCAGCACCTTGGTCTGGGCGAAGATTTCTTGGGTAATATCCCACAAGCACAGGCAACCAAAGCAAAAATGGACAAATCAGATCACAAGTTAAACAGCTCTTGAACAGCAAAGATAACTATCAAGAAAGTAAAGAGACAACCCACAGAATGGGAGAAAATATTTGCAAACTATCCATTTGGCAAGGAATTAATAACCAGAATATAAAAAGATCTCAAACAACTCTATAGAAAAAAATCTAATGATCTGATTTTAAAATTGACAAAAGATCTAAATAGACATTTCTAAAAAGAAGACACGCAAATGGCAAACAGGCATATGAAAAGGTGCTCAACATTATTGATCATCAGAAAAACGCAAATCAAAACTACAATGAGATATTATCTCACCTCAGTTAAAATGGATTATAACCAAAAGATAGCCAATAACAAATGCTGGCAGGGATGTGGAGAAAAGGGAACACATGTACAGTGTTGGTGGGAATGTCAATTAGTACAATTACTATGGAAAGCAGTTTGGAGGTTCCTCAGAAAACTATAAAAATAGAGCTACCTTATGATCAAGCAATCCCACAGCTAGGCATATACCCAAAAGAAAGGAAATCAGTACGTCAAAGAGATCTCTGCATTCCCATATTTATTACAGCACTATGCACAGTAGTCAAGATTTGGAAGCAACCTAAGTGTCCATGAACAAACAAATGGATAAAGAAAATGTGGTATATATACACAATGGAGAACCATTCAGCCACAAAAGAAGAATGAGATCCCGTCATTTGCAACAACATGGGTAGAACCAGAAGCCAGTATGTTAAGTGAAATAAGCCTGGCACAGAAAGACAAACTTAACATGTTCTCACTTATTTGTGGAAGCTAAAAATGGAAACAATTGAATTCACAGAGATATAGATAGAACGATGGTAACCAGAGGGTGGTAAGTGTAGAGGGCGGGGGAGGGAAGTGAGGATGACTAATGGGCATGAAAATACAGGTAGACAGAATGCATAAGATTTAGTATTTGATAGTGCAACAGGGTAAATAGAGACAACATTAATTTATTGTACATTTTAAAATAAAAGTATAACTAAATTGTTTGTAACACAAAGAAATGATAAATACTTGAGGTGATCTATACCCCATTTACCCTGATGTGATTATTATGCATTGTATGCCTGTATCAAAATATTTCATGTACCCCATAAATATGTATGCCTACTATGCACTCACAAAAATTTTTCAAAAAGAAATGCTCCAAAGTTGGCAAGCTGTGACAGCAACACAATGGCAAAGATTCTCAGCTCTATAATGAAAAAGATCAGCATTCAGATTTGATTTCTGTTACTTACTAATCATGTATTATTGACGAAGTACTTAAGCTCCTCCACATTTTCTCCTCATCTACAAATTGAGAATCATATTAACATCTACCGCATCAAAATTTTGCGGATTGAAAAATGCCATATATAAGTAATTGAACCAGTAAGCAAGTTATAGTCACACCTAATTCTATGAAAGTAACAAATAGTGCTGGAATTCCAAAGGAGGGGTCTGCATTAGCTGGTGCATTCAGGTATCTCTTCTCAAAGGAGATGATGTCCTCCTTATGGGTGAGAAGGACCCACGTTCATATAAAGCAGAAGCTAAAGAGAATACTTATGTAGACTTTTCCTTTAAATGACAGGGAGCTGACTGAAATTTCGTGAGCCAGGGAGAAAGTGATACCAGATGAAGTCAGAAGCCAGATGATACAGAATTTTTGAAGCCTTCATGAGGAAGTTGATTTTGCTCTTTATACAAAGGAAGATATTTAATGGATTTTAAACAGGGGAGTAACAGGGTAGTGGGAAGAAAACTGAACTTGTACCCAGGAATCCTGACATCACACACAGATGCATACTCTTATTAGCTGCGTAATTCTAAGTTTCTAAATTATTCTATACCTCAATTTCCTCATGCAAAATAGTAACAATTATACTGTATCAACCTCAAGAGTTTATTATAAGCATAAATGAGATAGTATGTAAACAGCATAAGAATATCAATGTGGTAAACAGCAGGTGTGTGGGGGGGGTGTGTGGGAGGGTGTGTGTGATGGAGGTAGCAGTGGTAACAGTAATATTTAAACAAAGTACAGAGCAATTTAACATTCAAATGAAAGAGAATTTGAGCCTTGAAATTGTTATGTTGGCCAAATGCTTAAACAACAAACACTACTAAAAATGAAAATCCCCATCAAATTAAAATCTCAACCTCAATCACCCACTTTCTTATTATCTGAACTTTGTCTATCACAATGGGGCTGTAGTATTACAGTAGGCTTTGGATGCTGCTCCCCAGAAACCTAATTGACCCAATTCCATGAATTAGAGAGGAGCTACAATATCTGGGATATTATTAGGAAATCAGGCCATCTTTGGAGTAGACTTAATGT
The DNA here is from genome assembly GCF_028878055.3 of Symphalangus syndactylus. Lineage (NCBI taxonomy): Eukaryota > Metazoa > Chordata > Mammalia > Primates > Hylobatidae > Symphalangus > Symphalangus syndactylus. The sequence continues at coordinate 84,296,239 of NC_072436.2, forward strand.
GTATATTGAACTATCATAAGGATCAAAATATGCTACTTCAAAAATTAACTGAATTTAAATTAATTTGAAATGTCCTGTCTTCTTTCAAAAAAAAAAAAAAAACTTGCTACAGCACTTAAAATTCATAATGCAAGCTTACGAAGAAAATCTCCAGATCTTGCAGTTCAACTAACACCAGAGAGAGCAGCACTCACTTCGTGTGGGGATCAAGAGACCTGGGCCACAGTTCTGAAGTTATACCCACAAGCACCACCTGGTTGCAAGAATATTACCAAGAACACACTAAGGGACACTTAATAATGTGACATGCTCTAACGTTTCCTTCTTTTAGAGCATTTCTTCTGCCTTCTGTCCTTGTAAAAGAAGAATACATTTTTACTCAGCCTATGCATGTTTCCTTGATTTGATCACACCAAACAGCTTGGCCATTGAATATTTCATCAGGAAAGTGCTTTGGCTCTATATTGTCTTCTAAGAGACTAGAGAAGAGTTTTCTTTTTCTGAAAACTTGTGTTTGGCTTCTGCAGCCACAAGATTCTAAGTTTCTTGGGGTCAGGAACTAAGGATCAGTTTGCTCTCGCTACATAGTAAACCACACCAAAACTTAATACCTTTAAGCAACAGCTCATAATCCTACAAGTCAGTGGGGAGTTCTGCTGTCAGCTGGTCTCTGTTAGACATCTGTAGTCAGCTGCAGGTCAGCTGAGCAGCTCTGGTCTGGAAGTTCAGTGCCTATAGGCTGGGATATCCTTGTTTCTCTCCACGTGGTCACTTACCTCCAGCAAGGGGATGGTGGCAAGGCCTTTTAAGGCCTAGGCTTAAGATTACCTAGCACATTGTCACCTTTGCCGTACTCTGTTGACCTAAGCAAGTCCCAAGATGAGATCAGATTCAAGATGTAAACAAATATTCACCATTTAATAGCCACCAGGTCCCACTGCAAAAGGTATAGATACAAAGAAGAGTGAAAATTAGAGGCAATTTAGCAATTAATCTTACTTACCTGTGACTATAGCTCCAGTATCAAGTCTAGTGGTTAGGCTATAAAAAATGCTCAAGAAATAATTGCTGAAGGAATGATTGAATGTTGTATTTGGACCTCAGCCCCAGAAGATCTCTTATTTCTCACTGTGATCCCTGATTGATATCACAGATGTAACTTGTGTAGTCTCTTCTTCCTATTCCTGTTCTCTGGCCTCAGATCAGCCCTGATGTCAACTAGAAAATTGCCAGTATAACCAGTCATCCTATCATTATCAAAGAAAAAAATCTAATGGAAATATTTTCATTCTGAGCAGGTTTAAAATATTTAAACCTCTTTTTTACTTTGCCTGTCAAAGTGGGTGAGATAATTAAATAATTTCCACAAGTTGGTGTTTTACAAGGTTGGAGGACAAAAATATTGTGTTACACGTACATACCAAATACTGCTAGGATCTTTACATATGTAATCTTATTTAATCCTCTATTATTGCATGTATTATTATCCCTATTATAAATATTCAGATATCCAAATAACATCCCAAAGGACATCCAGATAGTAAGATGCACTAATGACTCCAGGTCATATTCTTTCTTCTACAGAATGTGTCCTCCTCTCAGGGCGAATCAAAAGTCTTGAGTTTGAATCTTCAAGCAGCCTACAACAAGAAAAGTCATGAAATCTGAAATGCAAGTGTTAAATTATGAGTTCTTTTGCTTGAGGCAAGCCAATACCAGCTACCTTTAGTGAAGAGGTTATCTTGTAGTTATGCAGTAAATGGCAGCGGAAGATAGCTTCACCGCTGCATCCTCCATAGCAGAGATAAGAATAAGCTAATAGCCTAGATTGACTGTTAAGGAGTTCAGAACAAAATGGTGGCCTGAAGACATGCCTGGACCCCAGTGAGAGACCAGTCAGGGAACCATTAGGTGATGAAATATACTTCTATTTGGTCACAGTATAACTGTTTTGTTCATGGCATTGATGAAATTATCTTTCCTTAAATCTAACCCCAAATAGCAACAATTCAAACATCCTCTCTTTCTGAGACCTTCTATTATAACAAACCTCCAGGACTCATTCAAATTCCTTGTATAAAGTAGATTTTTGTTTCATCAAATCTTTTGAAAACAGGGCCCGGTGCAGTAGCTCACACCTGTAATCCCAGCATTTTGGGAGGCCGAGACGAGCAGATCATCTGAGGTCGGGAGTTCAAGACCAGCCTGACCAACACGGAGAAACCCCGTCTCTCCTAAAAAAAATACAAGATTAGCCGGGCATGGTGGCACATGCCTGTAATCCCAACTACTCGGAAGGCTGAGGCAGGAGAATCTCTTGAACCTGGGAGGCGGAGGTTGTGGTGAGCCCAGGTCGGGCCATTGTACTACAGCTTGGGAAACAAGAGCGAAACTCAGTCCCCCACAAAAAGAAAAAGAAAAGAAAAGAAGTAGAAATTATGTGACAAGATGGCATGGACAGAGAACTGGGAAGTCAGGAAGTCTTGTTCTAATACCCAATTTTGTGTAACAAGATTTGTTTCTGAGCAGAATTCTTCATATCTCTGAGTACCATTCACTTCATATGGCAAATCAAACTTAAAAAAAAAAACTATCATTATTGGATTAGCATATACCCTGAGTGCCTGCCACCTCCAGACGTCTCTTAAGACAAATTAGTTAGTTCATTTTCATACATAGATTTCCATGCTTTAGATCCTGAGACCACACCTCTTTGGACCAAGACCATACCTAGACTCAAAGAGCAGGCATCAAGAGGATGGCTGGTGACCTCTGCTCAACAGGAAAAAGCTGTCCTGGATAGTGTCCCTGGCCTCATGCACCCTCTCCTAACTTGTATCCTGCTGAAGCCACTCCCCACATAACACTGTATGTGGTAGCTATTATTTTTTAATAAATGTCTCCAGAATACATGCAACAATCCAAGAAACCTGCCACCTAAACAACAGTTGGTTTATTTTAAGTCAAAAGACAGATGTTATAATAACACTATACAATGATAAGGTCTTATCTTATAGATGCAAATGAATGTTAATAGTCCTTGGTGAAACATCTAGTCCCTAGAATTCAGCCAAGAAAGGACTCAAATGATGATCCCTTGATGATGAGGCAATAAATGGGTTTATAATACCAAATTGCAATAACTGAACCAACATTTTGGGAGGCAGATATAGATGGCTGAGAATCAAGTTTGTTACTTCTGCAAAGCTGGATTTGACATTTAAATGATCTACAAGCGCTTTTAAAATTTTGTTTAGTTCTGCAGATAATACAGTGCTTTTCCGAAGGCTGGCAATCTCCATGGGGAGAGATGTCAGTAAGTGGTTGGACATGACTGCATCTGGACCAACTGGTTGACTTTGCTAGGCCTCAATTTCCTTATGCTTAAATGTAAGTAATAATACAAGGTTGCCTGATAATTAAAAAAGAAAATATTTGTAAAATTCCTAGCATAGTGCCTAGCCTATAGAAGGTGCACAGTATATTTTAGCAAATATTTTGTTATTAATAATGTTATCACTCCTCCTGACCCCAGTTAACAGCCTTTCCTCAAAACTTAATCAAATTTCTCCCCTTTTTTCTCCCTACACTCCTTAGGACAAGTCACCACTCCCAAGAACTCAATTCTTAGATTTATGTCCCCAGATCCTATTTTTTCTTTTCTTTTCTTTTCTTTTATTATTATACTTTAAGTTCTAGGTTACATGGGCACAATGTGCAGGTTTGTTGCATATGTATACATGTGCCATGTTGGTGTGCTGCACCCATTAACTCATCATTTAACATTAGGTATATCTCCTAATGCTATCCCTCCCCACTCCCCCCACCCCACAACAGGCCCCGGTGTGTGATGTTCCCCTTCCTGTGTCCATGAGTTCTCATTGTTCAGTTCCCACCTATGAGTGAGAACATGTGGTGTTTGGTTTTTTGTCCTTGCAATAGTTTGCTGAGAATGATGGTTTCCAGCTTCATCCATGTCCCTATAAAGGACATGAACTCACCATTTTTTATGGCTGCATAGTATTCCATGGTGTATATGTGCCACATTTTCTTAATCCAGTCTATCATTGTTTGACATTTGGCTTGGTTCCAAGTCTTTGCTATTGTGAATACTGTCACAGTAAACATACATGTGTATGTGTCTTTATAGAAGCATGATTTATAATCCTTTGGCTTTATACCCAGTAATGGGATGGCTGGGTCAAATGGTATTTCTAGTTCTAGATCCTTGAGGAATTGCCACACTGACTTCCACAATGGTTGAACTAGTTCACCATCCCACCAACAGTGTAAAAGTGTTCCTATTTCTCCACATCCTCTCCAGCACCTGTTGTTTCCCAGCTTTGTAATTTGGGCCATTCTACCTGGTGTGAGATGGTATCTCATTGTGGTTTTAATTTGCATTTCTCTGATGGCCAGTGATGATGAGCATTTTTTTCATGTGTCTGTTGGCTGCCTAATTGTCTTCTTTTGAGAAGTGTCTGTTCATATCCTTTGCCCACTTGTTTATGGGGTTGTTTGATTTTTTCCTTGTAAATTTGTTTTAGTTCTTTGTAGATTCTGGATATTGGCCCTTTGTCAGATGGGTAGATTGTAAAATGTAGACTGTAAAATGTAGATTGTAAAAATTTTCTCCCATTCTGTAGGTTGCCTGTTCACTCTGATGAGAGTTTCTTTTGCTGTGCAGAAGCTCTGTAGTTTAATTAGATCCCATTTGTCAATTTTGGCTTTTGTTGCCATTGCTTTTGGTGCTTTAGTCATAAAGTCGTTGCCCATGCCTATGGCCTGAACGGTATTGCCTAGGTTTTCTTCTAGGGTTTTTATGGTTTTAGGTCTAACATTTAAGTCTTTAATCCATCTTGAATTGATTTTTGTATAAGGTGTAAGGAAGGGATCCAGTTGCAGCTTTCTACATACGGCTAGCCAGTTTTCCCAGCACCATTTATTAAATAGGGAATCCTTCTTTCCCCATTTCTTGTTTTTGTCAGGTTTGTCAAAGATCAGATGGTTGTAGACATGTGGTATTATTTCCGAGGGCTCTGTTCTGTTCCTTTGGTCTGTAGCTCTGTTTTGGTACCAGTACCATGCTGTTTTGGTTACTGTAGCCTTGTAGTATAGTTTGAAGTCAGGTGGCGTGATGCCTCCAGCTTTGTTCTTTTGGCTTAGGATTGTCTTAGCAATGCAAGCTTTTTTTTTGGTTCCATATGAACTTTAAAGTAGTTTTTTCCAATTCTGTGAGGAAAGTCATTGGTAGCTTGATGGGGATGGCATTGAATCTATAAATTACCTTGGGCAGTATGGCCATTTTCACGATATTGATTCTTCCTATCCATGAGCATGGAATTTTCTTCCATTTGTTTGTATCCTCTTTTATTTCATTGAACAGTGGTTTGTAGTTCTCCTTGTAGAGGTCCTTCACATCCCTTGTAAGTTAGATTCCTAGGTATTTTATTCTCTTGGAAGCAATTCTGAATGGGAGTTCACTCATGATCTGGCTCCCTGTTTGTCTGTTATTGGTGTATAGGAATGCTTGTGATTTTTGCACATTGATTTGGTATCCTGAGACTTTGCTGAAGTTGCTTATCAGCTTAAGGAGATTTGGGGCTGAGATGATGGGGTTTTCTAAATATACAATCATGTCATCTGCAAACAGGAACAATTTGACTTCCTCTTTTCCTAATTGACTACCCTTTATTTCTTTCTCCTGCCTGATTGCCCTGGCCAGAACTTCCAACACTATGTTGAATAGGAGTGGTGAGAGAGGGCATCCCTGTCTTGTGCCAGTTTTCAAAGGGAATGCTTCCAGTTTTTCCCCATTCAGTATGATATTGGCTGTGGGTTTGTTATAAATAGGTCTTCTTATTTTGAGATACATCCCATCGATACCTAATTTATTGAGAGTTTTTAGCAGGAAAGGCTGTTGAATTTTGTCAAAGGCCTTTTCTGCATCTATTGAGATAATCATGTGGTTTTTGTCTTTGTCTCTGTTTATATGATGGATTACATTTATTGATTTGCATACGTTGAACCAGCCTTGCCTCCCAGGGATGAAGCCCACTTAATCATGGTGGTTAAGCTTTTTGATGTGCTATGCCCTGCCCCCAGAGGTGGAGTCTACAGAGGCAGGCAGGCCTCCTCGAGCTGCAGTGGGCTCCACCCAGTTCGAGCTTCCCAGCCGCTTTGTTTACCTACTCTAGCCTCAGCAATGGTGGACGCCTCTCCCCCAGCTCGCTGCCGCCTTGCAGTTTGATCTCAGACTGCTGTGCTAGCAGTGAGCGAGGCTCCGTGGGCGTGGGACCCTCTGAGCCAGGTATGGGATATAATCTCCTGGTGTGCCCTTTGCTAAGACTGTTGGAAATGCACAGTATTAGGGTGAGAGTGTCCCGATTTTCCAGGTACTGTCTGTCACAGCTTCCCTTGGCTAGGAAAGGGAATTCCCTGACCCCTTGCATTTCTCGGGTGAGGTGATGCCCCACCCTGCTTCAGCTCATGCTCCATGGGCTGCACCCACTGTCTGACAAGCCCCAGTGAGATGAACCCGGTACCTCAGTTGGAAATGCAGAAATCACCTGTCTTCTGCATCGCTCATGCTGGGAGCTGTAGACTGGAGCTGTTTCTATTCAGCCATCTTGGAACCTCCTCCCTTTTTTCTTAAAAGGTCCAAATTCAACATCAAAAACCAAAGTTAACTATCCAACTGGCACAGGTCTAATATCCAGAATCTATAAGTAATTTAAACAAGCCAACAAGCAAACAAAAATAATTCCATTTAAAAATGGGCAAAGGAGCTGGGAATGGTGCCTCAGCACTTTGGTAGGCTGAGATAGGTGGATCATTTCAAGTCAGGAGTTCAATACCAGCCTGCCAACATGGTGAAACCCTGTCTCTACTAAAAAATACAAAAAAATTAGCCAAGTGTGGTGGCAGACACCTGTAATCCCAGCTACTCAGAAGGCTGAGGCAGGAGAATCGCTTGAACCCAGGAGTCAGAGGTTGCAGTGAGCCAATATCACACCACTCCACTCCAGCCTGGGTGGCAGAGTGAGAAACCAACTCAAAAAAAAAAAAAATGGGCAAAGGACATGAACAGACACTTCTCAAAAAAAGACATACAAGTGGCCACCAAACATATTTTTAAAATGCTCCACATCAGTAATCATTAAGGAAATACAAATCAAAATCACAGTGAGATACCATCTCATACCAGTCAGAATGACTATCATTAAAAAGTGAAAAAACTACAGATACTAGCGAGGCTGTGGAAAAAGGGGAATGCTTCGACACTACTGATGGGAATGTGAATTAGTTCAGTAACTGTGGAAAGCAGTTTGGAGATTTCTCAAAGAACTTAAAACAGATAGATTATCATTCAACCCAGCAATCCAGTTATTGGAGATATATCCAAAAGGAAGAAAAATCATTCTACCAAAAAGACACATGCACTTGTATGTTCATCACTGCACTATTCACAATAGCAAAGACATGGAATTGACCTATGTGCCCATTAATGGTGCATTGAATAGGAAAAATGTGGTACATATATACCATGGGATACTACATAGCCATAAAAAAAGAATGAAATCATGTCCTTTGGAGCAATGTGGATGCAGCTGGAGGCCACTATGCTAAGCAAACTAATACAGGAACAGAAAACAAAATATATGTTCTCAATTACAAGTAGGAGCTAAACATTGAGAACTCAAGACCATACACATGAGAACAATATACAGTACAAACTACTAGAGGGGGGAGGGAGGAAGAGGAGAATGGGCCAAAAAACTACCCATTGGGTACTCTGCTCACTACCTGAGTGTAATATACCCATGTAACAAACCTACACATGCACCCCCAGCTCTAAAATAAAAGTTGAGGGAAAAAAAAGTTATCTTCCTTGCATAAAATTGGCTCTTCTTCATTGCTTTATATTCTCAATTTTATCTCTATTGTCTCTTAACTCTTAGATTCAGATCTTTAGTCACATTTGTCTCCTCCCACTGTCACATTAGCCAGAGCTGCAAAATCTTACTCCCGTGGGTTTTTCCATTATTCAAGCTCAACTCTCAGTAGACAAGCAATTGAACAGGCTAGCTTCCTATCATTTTGTCTGCAGTTTGCCTTCTCTCTAATATAGCCTTCATTCTACTTAGATCAGATCATACTCAAGTTCAATAGCTTTCACATTTCTCTGATTTATCGCCTCCAAAATCTGCCAAAGACCTATTTAACATCTCCTACTGTACTACATGAGCCCCTCTTCCAGCCAAATTTCTCTATTTATTGTGTCTTGAATATATATTTCTTTATTCTTCTCCCACTGCCTGGAATTGTTCTCTTTCCTGCAAAGCAGGTGAAAACTTTGTATCCAAGAAACAAGCCTTGGTATTCTGTTTTAAATCTGGACCATAATTCAGATTCTGGAAAAGTGAAAATGCATTAAAAACTTTGTGTCTGTATGTCAGCACAATGTCCACAACCACCAATCCATATTGTTGTAGAGTGTTTCACCAAGTGGTTGCACCAATATCTTTCATCCAGAACACCCTTTACAATGAAACTTTGGCATTTCTCTTACCAAAATGTGGAGTCTATTTCTGCTTCCCTTGAATCTAAGTTTGTACTGTGATATGTGTTGGCCAATAAAATCCAGCTGAAGTGACACTGTGTGGTTTCAAAGACTAAGCTTTTAAAATTCCTTGTAATTTCTGTTTTCATGACCTTAGAATGTGTTGCTACCTGTTTGAGTGCTTTTGTAAGACTACCAAGCTATAAGAAAGCTTAAGCTGGCCATCTAGAGTAGCTCTTAGATGCACTGGCCAATGCCCCAGCTGAACTCAAGCCCCATCCTATCTGCCAGCTAAACAGCAGCAAGGGTGAACCCAGATGAGACCAGGAGAAAAACCACCTAGCCAACCCACATAATCAGGAGAAATAATAAACCATTGCTTTAAGCCGTTGAGGTTTAATGTGACTTGTTACATAGCAATAATTAAGCTCACTACCCACTCTATATATAAATTGTTCTAATTGTCAAAACAGTTATTAAAATATTTTCAATATGAATCCCATCAGTCATGCTTTGTATTTGGTTGGTCTGAGCTTAAGTTTCTTCTCATCTAAAACTGTCATCCTACCTTTCCTTTCTCATGAATTTTTGAAGAAGTTAGACAAGTTGTATGTGAGTGTCCCATAGTCTAGATTTGTCTAGTTGTTTGTTGATGGGTCACTTATTTTTATTCTCTATCTCTTGCATTTCCTATTTCCTATCAAATCTAAGTTAGAGCTAAAGCATTGATTACACTCAGGTTTGATATTTTCTTGGAAAGATGTCATGTACTTCAAAATGTATCATATCAGGGAAGTCATAATGTTAGGTTGTCTGACTATTAGTGTGATGTTAAGTGTGATTGCTTGGTTAAGTTGGTGACAACCATGTGTCTCCACTGTATAGGTATATTTTTCTTTTTTGCAATTATCAAGTAATCTGTGAGTTTCTTTGCTACTTTAGAATGACTTGTTCCCTAATGGCCTCTCTCTTAAATGTATAACATTCATTATTGACCTGTTATCCCTGTAATCAATTACTTTACTAAGGGTTTCAAAATGGTAAATTTCTACTTTAGTTATGCCTTATACTTTCACCAGCTGTTATTCTTCTGGAATGAAGAGTTTTCCCTCATCAACTTGGGCTAAATTACAATAAAAAGTTCAATGTAAATGCTTTATTTCTTCTTTTATTCCATCTGGAACTAAATGCCCTGGCTCCAATCTATAAAGTTTTCTCTTCCTGGAGAGACTTAGTTATCTGCAGTAGTATAATGACTGCAGAATACAAATTAGAATTACTTCTATCATCACTAATCCCATTGTGGCAAAATCATTGACTTCCTTGAACAAAACAATTCCCAACACCTAAAAGCTTTATCACGTAATTAATTCTGTTGAAAAAATGAACACATTGGGTCTGTTTTTCTGGTTTTCATTTGCAAAAGTAATTAGAATAAGTTAGAAACCTGAAACTCAATTTTTCTACTCATAGATTGTGCTGCAACAATTGCACAAACAAATGTATTGTCATTCTCATGAGTGACTTCCTACTGTGAAGAAAGCTCTCCAGTGGTAAGCGTTTGTGCTAAAGATGGTGTATCCAGTTATGTGTGTGGCAACAGCCCCCACTAAACCATGAAAATAATTACTGAACTTAAAGAGAATGAATTAAAATTAGCTTGTCTGAGAAACAGAAAGCAATAGAGAATAAAGAAAAACGAAGAGATCTTCAGCGACCATTGTACTTGCAAACATGCTCATGAGTGGGGTCTCAGAAAAAGAGGACAGAGAGAAAGCAGAAAGAATACTTGAAGTGATGACCAAAAAACAAAAAACAAACTTTCCAAACTTGATGAAAAATGTTAATCTACTATTCAAGAAATTCAACAAATTCCCTATGAGATAAACTCAGAGAACCACACATAAATACACCATAATTAAACCATCAAAGAAAAAGAAAGAGCCTTGTAACCAGCAAGAAAGAAGCTAATTAAAAACAACTAATTTCTGATCAAAAACAATGGAGGCCAGAAAGCAGCAAGATGGCATATTCAATTTGAAAGGAATGTTATGAATAATTGTCAACAAGTTATATAACCTAGATGAATTCAATAAATTTCTTAAAAAGTCACTAATTAGCAGAACTGACTCAAAAAGAAATAGAAAGTCCTAAGAGACCTATAACAAGTAAAGGGGTTGCATTTTAAAAAAAAAAAAAAAAAAAAAAAAAAAAAAAAAGACTTTCCAGAAAAAAAAAGCACTTTCCAGAAAAAGTCGCAGGACCAGATGGCATTCCTGGTGAGTTAAAAAAAAAAAAAAAAATTAGTACCAATCATCAAATTATTCACACACAAACTCATCCAAAACATAAAAGAGGAGAGAATACTTTCCAAATGATTTAATGAGGCCAGTGTTACTCTGATGCCAAAAACAGACAAAGATACCACAGGAAAACTACAAATTAGTATCACTTTCAGATATACAGGTAAAAATTCTCAACATAACACTAACAAACTAAGTCTATCAACATGTAAGAAGAATTCTACACCATGATTAAGTGGAATTTAGCCCAGGAATGAAAGCTTGGTTCAATACAGGAAAATCAATCAGTGTAATTACACCACATTAATGGAATAAATAACAAAAATATAATTATACCAATAGATGCAGTAAAAGCATCTGACAAAATTCAACTTCCTTTCATGATAAAAACACTCACTGAAGTAGAAACAAGGTGTTTCTTCAACCTTATTTTTCTTTAATTTAGAAAAACTCACAGCTAACATCTTACTTAATGGTGAAAAACTGCAATCTTTCCCCTAAAATCAGAAAAAAGACAAAGACCTCAACTCTTGCCTCTTCCAGTCAACATTTTGCTGGAGGTTTTATCCAAGCCAATTAGACAAGAAAAGATAAAAAAGGCATCCAATTTGGAAAGGAAGAAATAAAACTATGTATACTAACAAATGGCATGATCTTATATATTGAAAATATTAAAGAATTCACTAAAAAACTATTATAACTAATAACTGTTGTAGGATGCACGATGAATGTACAAAAATCAACCATATTTCTATACACAGCAATGAATAAATGAAAATGAAATTGAGAAAACAATTCCATTTACAATAGCATCAACAAATAAAATATTTAGGAATAAATTTAACAAATGAAGTACAAGACTTGTGTACTGACAACCATAAAATATCACTTAAGGAAATTAAAGAAGAACTTTAATGAAAATTTAATGGAAAGCCATCCCATCTTTGCAGATTGGAAGACTTAATATAATAGTATTATGTTGACAATGCTCCCCAAATTTATCTACAGAGTCAACATAATTCTTATCAAAATCCTAGTTGCTTTTTTTGGCAGAAACTGACAAGTTGATCCTAATACTCATATGGAATTGCAAGGGACCCAGGATAGACAAACAACATTGAAAATGAAAAACAAAATAGGAAAAAATTCTCAATTTCAAAACTTACAACAAAATTACTATAATCAAGTACACAGTGTAGTACTCGCATAGGATAGGCATAAAGAACAATGAAATACACTACAGAAATAAACCTATACATTTATGGTCAATAGGCTTTTGACAAGGGTACAAAGATAATTTATTAGGGGAAAGAATATTCTTTTCAATATAAAGGCTTGAGTTAAATGGATATCAACACACACACACACACACACACACAAATTGAACCCATACCTTACACCCCACACAAAAGTTAGTTTAAAATGGATCATAGACCTAAATGTAAATATTAAAACTATAATAAACTTTTTAACAAAAATGTAGGCTCAAGTCTTCACGACATTGGATTAGGCAAGGGTTCTTAAATATGACACCAGAAGCACAAGCAAACAAAACAAAACAGTCAACAAATTAGACATCAAAATTCAAAATATTTATTTTACTATTTATTAAACTATTGGCAAAGCGTATGTCTAATAAAGGACTAGTATGTAGCATATATATAGAACTCTACAATTCAACAACAAAACCATAAACAAACCAATCTAAAAATGAGCAAAGGGCCGGGCCTAGTGGCACATGCCTGTAATTCCAGCACTTTGGGAGGCCGAGGTGGGCAGATACCTGAGGTCAGGAGATAGAGACCAGCCTGGCCAACATGACAAGACCCCGTCTCTACTAAAAATATAAAAATTAACAGGGTGTGGTGGCGGGCACCTGTAATCCCAGCTACTCAAGAGGCTGAGGCAGGAGAACCTGAGAGGCAGAGGTTGCAGTGAGCCGAGATTGGGACATTGCACTCCAGCCTGGGCAACAGAGCAAGACTCTGTCTCATAAATAAATAAATAAGCAAAGGACTTGAATAGACCTTTCTCCAAAAAAGATAAGCAAATGGCTAAGAAGCACATGAAAAGATGCTTGACATCATTATTAATTATGGAAATACAAATTAAAACCACAGTGAGAAACAACTTCACCCCCACTAGAATGGCTATATTAGAAGGACAATAACAAGTGGTGAGAATGTGGAGAAATTAGAACCCTCATACACTGCTGGTGGAAATGTAAAATGGTATAGATGCTTTATTATAGAAAACAGCTGGCAGCTGCTGAAAAGATTAAATACAGAGTTACTATATGACCCAATAGTTTCACTCCTAGGTAGATACCAAAGATAATATAAAAATTTTGCACACAACTGCTCATTGCAGCCTATTCATAATAGCCAAGAAGTGAAAATAAGCCAAATAGCTTATGATTAACAGATAAATACGGCATATCCATACAATGGCCTATCATTCAGCCTTAGAAATGAATAAATTTCTGATATAGTCTATAATATCAATGAATCTTGAAAACATGCTAAGTGAAAGAAGCTAGATATCAAAGCCACATATTGTATGATTCCTTTAACATGAAATGTCCAAAACAGGGAAATCCACAGAGACAGAAGTAGATTAGTGGTTCCTAGGTGATGGGGAATGGGAGAATAGGGCTCATTAGTCAACGCTAATGAGTATCCTGATGAGTGATAACATGTACACGAATTAGATAGTGGAAATGGTTGTACAACTTTGTGAATATATTAAAAACCACTGAATTGTGCATTTTTAAAAGGTCAATTTATGATACACGATTATATCTCAATGTTTCAAAACGAAAATATCCTTGTAAGGTCAGTGTTAGTATTATCTTTTTTAAAAAAAATGAAAAAAATATCTTGTAAGATCAGTGTTAGTATTATCTAGTGTAAGTGAGTCGCATAGCTGGTTATCTTAGATTTTATGACTCCGAAGTATGTGTGCTTTACATTGCAAGACAATATATATACATATATATGCATATATGTAGGTAAGTATCCTTATTTTTATATCTAAAAATGTATGTATGTTTCCCAGAGGAGAAATACATCATTGCATTCATTCCCATTTTATTAATAGCCATTTATTGAATTTACTCTGTGTCAAGTACCAAGGACACAGAAAAAAATAAAAAGTGACCACTGCCCTCAATGTGAATTACTTTAGTATATTAACTATGAATGAAACAATGGAAGAAAGTATACTCTAGACCATTAAATGAGCTCACCCTTCCCAAATGAGAACAACCAACTCAGATGCCTTGCTGCTATCATAGGACTTTTTTGTTCCTGACCTATACTTGTTTTAACACTTTATTCTCCCAGCTGCAATCTCTTGCTTGGTCCTGGTGTGGATTCTACCTCTGACCCTCCGGAAAGAGTGTCTGTTCTTGATCTCCCCATATCACCCAGGTATCACTAATGGCTTCAGCCCAGTTTCTCAACTGCAACACCACTGACATTTTGGACCAGATAATTGTGGGAGCTGTCCTGTGCACTTAGGATGCTTAGTTTCATGTCTGCCTCTCCTTGCTAAGCAGCAGCGACACCCTCTGCAGTTATGACAACCAAAATATCTCCAGACATTGCATATGTCTCCTGCGGAGTAAATCACTCCTGGTTAAGAACCACTTAGCCTGACATTTTTACACTAAGATTCTTCTTGGCCTGGACTGCTTGCTTGGTAGGCTGTCTCTCCTAAACCACGCCTCTCTAAATCAATCCCCAACAACAGTGTACACCCACTCCAGCACCAGGCTGCTCATGAAGGGGTACGTTAAATTCCTTGAAAACTTGTTTTTAGTACTCTTCTTCAACAGCATCCAATTAGCTCTATTTAGCCACCATAATCTATAGGATGTCTCTTTCTAAAAACCCGTTTCTACTCTCAGAGAAATGCCCCTTATTTTTGGATCCAAAAATGTCAACACTGAGTTGCTGTGAAGAGGAAGTAGGACAGGTCAGGGAGGGCTTCTGATCATCAGATGTTCTGGTTGCTTCAGTCCTGATTCCTCCTTCCTTCACCTTTTATACATGCTCTATTTACCAGGCAGCACTTAATTGAGGCAGCTGTCTCAGCTGGAACGAATGAAATTGGGCAGAAACAAGCCTCTATCCGGCCCTGACTTTAGATGTTCTGGGCCAAAATCTGAAATGCAAGTAGGAGCTTTTAACCTAACAGAGGAAGGATATATGTAAAGAAAAGACCAGAGAAAAATGTCTACAAAGGGAGTCATTCCCGATGAACTGTACCATTCAAGAACTTTCCTGTTAGGAGAGGCGACCTATTCAAAATAACTCGGAGGAAAAAAAATCTACTGTTGCTGTCTGTGGGAGGCAAATTCTTACCAAAATTATGAAATTAGTTGTATTGTAACTTTCTTTGACAGAAATCCTACTCATCTAGCTTGGGAGAAAAAGGGACTGAATAGCTTACATCACTGGGAAAACCAAGGACTAAGGGGTGGGCTGGTTCAAGCATAGCAGAATCATCAGGTCTCTCCTTCACTCTCTGTCCTCTTACCTTCCGTTTGTTTCATTAGCAGGTACACTCTTTCCTTGTAGTGATAGTCAGTCATCACCAGCATCTTATTTTAAATTTAATTTTTTTTAAATTTGTGGGGTACAAGTGTAATTCTGTTATATGTTTATATTGTGTAATGGTAAAGTCAGGGCCTCACCCAAATAACATGCATTGTACCCATTAAATAATTTCTTGTCATTCATCCCCCATCTCTGCCCCTCACCCTTCTGAGTCTCCAGTGTCGATTATTCCATACTCTGTGTCCATATGTACACATTATTTCACTCCCACTTCTAAATGAGAACATGCAGTATTTGTCTTTCTATGTGAGTTGTTTCACTTAAGATAATGGCCTCAAATCCCATCCATGTCGCTGCAAAAGACATGATTTCCTTCTTTTATATGGCTGAATAGTATCCCATTGTGCATATATACCATATATACCACATTTCCTTTATTCATGTATCAGTGGATACTTAGGTTGATTACATATCTTTGCTATTGTGAATTTTCATTGTTTATATCAGCCCCAAGAAAGGACTCTGATAGGTCCTACGTGCATCACAACTTTACCTATGGACCCATCAGAGCATCAGGAGTCAAGAGTGAAGACAAGCCCACTATTGTCTCTGATTCTGGATGCCAGAAGAGGGGAAGGGCTACTGGGACAGTAAAAGCCACAGAGGTCTTCTAGACAGTGAGGTTATTTTCGGGCTTTGCACTACTTTCTCCACCCTCCTCCCTCTAGTCATTTATTATCTTCTCACTACTTATCCACCATCCAGCACTCACCTCTGCTCTCTTTGGATTTACAGCTACCTATTTCCTTCTGCTCCAACTTTAACTGTATCCTTCAACCCCTCTGCCTCCCTATTAGGGATGGAATGCACAAATTGGGAGCCTGTGACAGAAATATTTGGAGCCTCCTTGGGTGAAAAACTAAAAGGATAAGGATAGAGTGTATCACAGTGAAATATTTAGGCAGTTGCCTTGCCTCAGTGAGTGTGTACTGACTCAGCTCACTCTAGCAAAAGATAAGATTTTATCTACAGTCATGTGCCACATAAGGATATTTCAGTCAATGACTGACCACACGTACAACAGTGGTGTCATAAGATTACAATGGAGCTGAAAAATTCCTGTTATCTAGTGACATTGTAGCTGCCCTGACATCGTAGCACAGTGCATTATTCACTGTGGTAATGCTGATGTAAACAGAACTACTGCACTGCCAGTCACATAAAAGTATAGCACATATATGTATAGCATGTAACACTTGGTAGTGATAACAAATGACTATATGACTGGTTTGCATATTAACTATGCCATACTTTTTATTGTTATTTTAGAGTGTACTCCTTCTTACTAAAATAATAAGAATAAAGTTAACTGTAAAACAGCCTCAGGTAGGTCCTTCAGGAAGTTTTCCAGAAGAAGGCATTCTTATAGGCTGTTATCACAGGAGATAACAGCTCCCTGGGTGTTACTGCTCCTGAAGCCCTTCCGCTGGGACAAGATGTGGAGGTGGAAAATAGCGACGTTGATGATCCTGACCCTGTGTAGGCCTAAGCTCATCTGCATGTTTGTGTCTCAGGGTTTTAACAAAATGTTTAAAAAACTAAAAAACTTTACATAGGAAAGAGCTTATTGAATAAGGATATAAAGAAAGAAAATATTTTTGTACAGCAAGACAACGTGTTTGCGTTTTAAGCTGTATTATTATAAAAGAGTCAAAAAGGTTTAAAACAATGTGTATAAAGTTAAAGAGTAACGGTAAGCTAACATCAATTTGTCACCAAAAAAATAAAACTGTTTTTATAAATGTAGTGTAGCCCAAGTGTAGAGTGTTTACAAAGTCTACTGTAGTGTAATGTTCTAGGCCTTCACATTCACACACCACTCACTCCCTGACTTATCCAGAGCAATTTCCAGTCTGACAGGCTACATTAATGGTAGGTGCTTTATACAGATGTACCATTTTTTTATATTTTCACTATACCTTTTCTGTGTTTAGAAACACAAATACCACTGTGTTATAATTGCCTGCAGTATTTAGTATAATAATATGCTGTACAGATTTGCAGCCTAGGAGCCATATTCTATACTATATAGCCTAGGTATGTAGTAGGTTATACCATCTAGGTTTGTGTAAGCACATTCTATGATGTTTGCACAACAATAAAATGATCTAACAATGCATTCTCAAAACTTATCTCCATCGTTAAGCAAGGTCTTACTTTATTTGAATTCATGTCAAAAGTTTAGGAATACATCCTCTCTGAGGTGAGCCCTAGCAAAATACTTGGAACATATGCTTGGAAAGCTTCTAGGGAAGCCTGGCATTTGCCTTACCAATTCAGACAACACCAGTTTAAGAATCAGTTAAGATTACCCCAATGGAGTCCAGAGCCTGGAAACAGCTTCCCCCAAGGCTAGGCCGTGGCCTCTCAGGGCCCTCACTCAAGGGAAAGTCCCCCAGAATCTAATCAACATCTCTGAGCCTGTTCTGTGCTCAGAGTGGATCAGGGGACTCATAACCAAAGAAAAACATATCACAAACCCCCAAAAGGCCCAAATCTACCTTCCCTCATCCTCAAGAAAATGTTACCTTCCTTGTATATCTTTCACAGCTTCAGTGGATTACTTTTTGTTGTGCTTTGTTTTTTAACAGAAATTGGATCAGAAGGATTGTAGAAAATTATCTCAAAACCAGATATCACAAAATTCAGAATGATACGTTGGGGTCTCCAGGTTAAAATAGACCCAACATATGTTTTCTTTTCTTGTTATCCCATGATGGCCTTGGCCACTGGGGCACCAGCCACCAACTAGTTAAGGACTAATACTGTCATGATTACCAAAGGCGTCACTCCTGTGTCTGTGTGGAGATCTATATCAGCTGCATTGACTATGTCTTCAATATGTACATGAGAGGCCAAAAGAATCATCTCCTGTCTGATACATATATTACACTTGAGAAATACCAGATGCTCTCAACCTCTGCCACACAAAATCACCTGGAGGGTTTTCAAAATATACATATGTCCTGCTTCATCCTCAGAAATGCTGATTTAATTAGCCTCAGGTGGAGCACAGGCACTCGAATCTACTTAAAATTTTCCCAGTGGTTCTATTGTACAGCCAGAATTAAAGACCTCTAGCATATACAGAAAAACTACGATTTATTTAGTTCTTGCCCTATGCCAAACATTGCATTAAATTTAAATTTGCATTAAATTAAATTCTTAAAAAGCATTATCTTATGCAATCTTTCAACAACTCTACTAAATAATTACTGTTATTATACCCATTTCATAGATGAGGTAATTGAACTCAGAGAAATTAAGCAATTTTCCTAAGATTAAATGGCCAGTAAGTTTTAGAAGCAGAAATTTGTATCTTGTCTTTATGCCCAAAGAGTCATGTTTAACAATTACATTATACTGTTTCCTATATGCTACCTTCTGAATAGATAGGATTATAGTAATCAATTTCAGAGCAGAAAAAAATATATATGCCTAATGAGAACAGAGAAAGAAAATGGAAAGTCTCCAAATAGATCATGGAGACTTGCTAAATCTAAAACAAATAAGTATATTGTTGCCCTAGCAGCTGTGAGGTCACTTTCTTGACTTCACACGCACTATAAAATTTCTTCTTTGGAGAAGAAAATGATGACAATGACAACTGTGACATGGCAATAACACAGGAATATGAGTACCCTTACTCTTTCTTTTAGGTACCAGAAAACTCATAAAAAGAAGATACACACTCGCACACAATACAAGTTTTTAAACAAATCTTAGAATTATCCACAACAACCCTCTAACTTTACATAGGAGGAAACTGTGATTCAACTTCACTCATATTTGAAGAAACTGACACTAAGTCTCTGGAATTCTAGTCTCAGCCACTTTTCCGTATCTACCCCCTCAGGAAGATTCAACATCAGCAGAAAATACACAACGTGGTAGAATAGCATTCCTCCAACCTGTGTCCATGACATTACCAACTGAGCCACACTCATGTGCTCATGCTGAGAGTCAGGAAACAGTTTGTAGGTACATGGCCTTCTCGGGATAGTTTCAGATCTATGTTCTCCATAATCTGCATCCAAAACAAACAAACAAACAAACAAAAAAGAGTCTCTTTTCCAGAATGGCTGCCTAAACCATGATAAATGAGGCCACTGAAGCCATAAGGATTCAGGTTCCACTTTGTCAGACTTTTCCAAACTGTGGTTCTAGACACTCGGATCAGAATTACCCAGGGTGCTTATTCAAAGTACGTGTTTGTGTGCCATGAGCCAAATCCAAATTTCTGGATAAGATGCCCATTTTAACGAACTACTCAACTGATTCTTCTGCACATGAATGTTTAAGAACCACTGATCTTAGATAATGGCCTTTGTTTCTCTGGTGGGTTCCCAGAATAATCTGAATTAAATCAATAACTTCACAACCAAACACACACACACACACACACACAATATGTGTGTATGTGGTTTTTTGTTGTTGTTGCTTTCTCAGTTCTGATTCTGAACTCATGCTGAGGACCATGACATTCTACTAGGAAATCCTTAGATATATCGCAAGCCAGGCTGTAAGGCCTAGACAGAGCCCTGATTCTTCTCACCTTTTCATGCTGGATGTAAGAACCAGCAGAGCATGGAAACGTCTATACTCTGACTCCCTAGAGCCCCCTCAGTTCATTGATACCTTATCTGTCATGAAGAGGACCATCTGAAGAGGAAAATGGCAGACACTGAAGTTCAGCTTCTGCCCTGTTCTGCTGTGCTTCCCTCAATCTAGGGCTTCCCAGAGAGGGAAGCTCTGAATCTCCTGCAGTCATTTTCCATGTTTATGCTTTTTATTGTGTCTGTTAGGCATTCAGCCTGTCAATTTCTGCTAGCAATGGAAGTACTAATGGAGCTCTCTGAACAACATAAAAAGGTCTTACTCCTTCTTTTGGTACTGTTTAACCAAAAAAGCAAAAATTCATGAAGAACACCAGGGCTTGCTTTTTGAAAAAGAAGGCAACTTCTCCATATAAAAGACATCTATTTGTTTTTATTCTAAAACTGATTTTTTAAGGCATCAATGTGCCATCTGTGGTTTTATAGCCTCATAGTACTAGGCCTACCTAATCAGGAATGCAAACCATCCTGCCAATTTGATGTCATGTATTTGTGTCACAGGTAGAAAGAAGCTGGAGAACAGGGAAAGACATAGGAGCTACCTACACATACCACCTGTATAAAATGCCTCCATCTAGGTATGGAAGTGAAACATGTACCGTTATACATGGACCATAATACATTACCTAATCCAAATCTTCAGTGAGTCTCTTCAAACAGAATCAACCCATATATTAAAGGTAAATTTAATAAAATAGAAAGACTGGAAAATTCTTACTATCCAGCATCCTGAATAAACAAAACCTAAAGTTCTATCTAGTTTATATCCCTAGTTCAACTCTAAGTGAACATGATCAAGATTTCTACAAATGGCATCAAAAGACATTACAAATGAAAACCTACTTTGGACCAACTGTTAAACTAGAATCTGATCATAAGTTATAGCTTCCAGTTCTTGAGAGAGATATGGTAGCAGGTGGGAAATCTAAACAAAAGTTTGGGCCTGTGGAATGGGTAAAAATGCACACCCTTGTGTTATGAAACCCTGAATCTGATTTGCTTCAAAGCTGCATGAATCGAATGGTTAACGCTGAGCCCCAGTGAGGTAAGACTAATGTATTCTCTCCCTCCGCCAAGAACTGGACCTAGGATTGAGCCCTTATGTGGATATATCTGTAGAAATAGCTGTGAAGATCTGGAAAAAACTAAAGTATAGGCTAAGAAAGCAATTGAGGATAACAAGGTAGCCAATAATAGAGGATGCAGTTATACATAGCATTCTGGTAGAATCAGCCAAGTGGAAGAAAGTCTCCCCTTTAGTTCAAATTGAAAAATAATTTTCTTCCTTAATCACAAGATTTGTCATTTTACTCTGAGGTGACTATCTACAATCAAAATCTCTCAAAACAGAGGGTACAGCAGAATTATGTGGCCAGGCTGAGACACCTGCCACTGGCACTAATACAGGACATTTGTGCTTGGCCCAAAGAGCTGCCCATCAAATTGAGTATTAAATCCAGGACCATCCAGCTGGAATATTTCATCTTCTTCCAGGTCTCTTAAACACAGAGACACTAGACTCCCCAGTAGTGGGGGCATTTAAAGAGCACATCTTTATAAGGCAATGATTATTAACTACCAAATGCTCTTATTGACTTTTTTCTATAAATATTTTAACACCTAGTAATACTAATAATATTTAATACTCACATGTGCCTCTCACAGTATCAGAACTCAGTATTGTTTGAACCATAATATAAGACAATGTTTTTTCACACTTCACAACAAATATAAATATATTTTAATCATTTAAAGGAATAAAACTCTGTGTTTATCCTAAATGTGTTTATAATTTATTATTAACAGTATTTTATATATACAAACTAGTAAAATAAAAGAGGAGCCCAAGCCAAAGGAATCTGAGTTTGTTAAAGATAGATAAAGCATGAACACATATCTCTAACTATCTAGTGCTCAGCTCTCAGAATGCTTCTTTTTCACTTTATGGAGGAAGACTAGAAAGCTTTGCAAATATAGTGGACATTGTCAATCTCAATCCAATTTTTGCCTGTTATTTTCTCTCTGCCTTTTGAGTACTTTTGAGGAAATGTGAAAGGTTGGGAAGAGATATAAAAGGTGATTTAGTTAGTTAATCTGTCTATCAATGTACTTTTAAGTATATTTCTTTTAATCCTGTAGTATGAAGTGTACCATGTGTACTAATCCATTTTCACACTGCTGATAAAGACATATCTGAGACCGGGCAATTTACAAAAGAAAGAGGTTTAATGGATTACACTTCCATATGGCTGGGGAAGCCTAGCAATCATGGCAAAAGGCAGGGAGAAGCAAGTCACATCTTACATGGATGGCAGTAGGCAAAGAGAGAGAGCTTGTGTAAGGAAACTCCTATTTTTAAAGCCATCAGATCTCGTGAGACTTATTCACTATCGCGAAAACAGAACAGGAAAGACCTGCCTCCATGATTCAATTACCTGCCAGTGGGTTCCTCCCGTGATACATGGAAATTGTGGGAGTTACAATTCAAGATAAGATTCAGGTGGGGACACAGCTAAACCATATCACCATACATTACAAGCAAGTGCTTTTTCATGCATTTTTCACATTCCTCACAATCACCCTATGAGACACATATACTTACATCCATTTGATAACTTAGGCTTAGATTTGCTGACGTCTATTTAGTTAGAAAGTGATAGAGTTGGCACTCCAGTTCAGCTCTGCCTAGATCCAAATTAGTATACCTAGCAATTACCAGACATCACCTCCTGCTGTAACCAAGTACTTTGTACTAATGTAGTGTTAGAGATGGGAATAGAAGTGGAGAATTGTCCCAATTTGAACCAAAATTTGCAGAATTTAGATATTTCCCAGCATATTTGCAAAACTGGTAGGATGGGCATAGTAACATATATTTCCATGAGGTAACTTAAAGTTAATTTGCTGTGATTATTGGGGGATTTTTTTAAACCCTTAAATTCACATACCCACAAAATATTTGTACAAATTCGCAAGGCTCATATATCTACTGCAGCCTATTTAGACCCAGTCAGAGCTCTTGGACTCAGGTCAAGAACTTCATTTCTAAGAGAAGAAAGAACCAGTCAAAGCAACCTTGCAATATTAACAAAATCTTATAGCACAGAGTCGTGTACTCACCTTTGCCTGTTGTCCCAACCATCCACTCTAATCCTATGGTAGTGGAAGCTGAAGGGCGGGAGTGCTGGAAAGATTACACACTTATGGGGAATTGGAATGCAACACAGGCTGCTTTTGTGTAACAGAGAAAACCACAAACATACAAAAGAGAGCACCAAATCCTATCCAATTTAGTGCTAAAACCCATTACGGCTTTGGCACGTTGGGTGATAGGCTTGAGAAATGGTAATGAGGCCTCTCAGAAATGTACAGAGATCATCAGGGAGTAATTAATATGACCTGGGAGGGACTTCCGAGAAAAATTTTGGAGTTGGTCCTAAATGAGGAGAGAGACCAGCGACTTCACAAAAATAGTGGCTCAAAAACATGGACACATGCACACACACACACACACACATGGCGGGGGTGGAGTGGTGAGGGGGGCGCAGGGAAGAGAGAGAGAGAATTATTATTATTGCTTATTATTTTTAGAAAACTTGAGGGAGGGATTGGAAAGTGAAGAAAGCTTTCCTTGGCAGTGAAAAATGAAGTGAGAAGACTGGAACATAAAGAGTGGAGTCTCCAGTGTGATCTAAGAACAAAGGCTCAACTTTAAAAATGAAATTACTTTTATGTATTCTATTAGGACCCGTTATTCTCTCCCTTTTCTAGTGGGCCTACTGAATTCTGCTAAAGCTACACAAAATGATTTCTCAACAGACTGTTTACCAAAACCATAAATGTGTCATGTAAGAGCCTCCTATCTCCTATTATTTACTGTAACTCAAATAACTGTCAAAATAAAATGTTAGTTGCTTTTTCAGTCAGAAGAGTCCCTTCAGAATGGGAAAGAAATGGTAATTAAAAGAGAATCCCTGCTGAATGCCATTGATCTTTCACTCAGGATTGAAATCTTTCGGTAAGAAATCAGAACTGACATATTAAGTTAATACTTGCATATAAAGTGTCAGTAAGCTACAAGTATTTAATTTCAAATACTGATTGCAAAAAAAGTAGACTATAATCTTTTCTTAAAGCACTAGAAATTTCCACCTACTTTGCTATAAATGGCTTAATTTGAAACGTAGAGCTTCATATGTGCTACTTTTAACTTGTAGTCAGTGTATATTAATTATTTGTATGTTACAATGTTTTCTTGTTTCTGTTTTTCTGTGGTTTGGTGGTGTTTTTGATGCTGTTTTTATAAGCTCATATCATAAGGTAGAAATTGAAGATGTTGCCATGGAAATAATCTTTTGTAGAAGAGTTTACTGTGTAAAATCATCGGTTATGATAATAAAACACACTATGGCAGCACTAGGGTGAGATTTTGTTGTCTATCGTTGCTGTTGCTTATTGATATTCTAGGTTATGGTTTCTGTTGTTTATCAGTTTAGTTTTTTTTTTTATTTTGCTTTTGGATACTGGAAAGGTTTTGTTTATTTCCAAACCCATTGGCTTTTTTAAGACATATTATACTCCATCTGCTACACTAAATAACCTGAACTGTTATTTTGTAGTTGAGATTAAAGAAGACAATAATAACCAATTTAATCATCCAGAAATATCTGTTGGGCATCTACTACATTCCAGGCACTGTTTGGGGCACCCAGGACACTTCACTGAACAAAATTAAGAGGTTAAATATGGCTTCAGAGAAAGATGACACTTAATATGGGTCTGAACATGGGTGAGTTTTATATAGGAATGACGACAATATTCAAAACACACAAGGAAGGTTTGTGGGTAAGAAGGAGCATGGTATGTTACTTAGTATGTACTAATAAACAATTGAAAAAAATAATCTGAATGTAGTAAAGAGTCCATATTAGAGACTGATGAGAGTGAAGGATAGAGTTATTTCTTACTTTGATGTTTTGTACCTATTCACATTTTACAATTATATTGTATATATTTCCTATAATTTGTCTGTATTCCCATGCATAAAAAGTGAAATTTCTGTCTATGTCTATATCTATACAGATCTTCATGCTGGTCTTCAGAGAATTGACTGGCACGCTATTAATGTCATTTTAATGCTTAAAATTCTGTATTTGTCATTTACTCTGGACTATGCATAAAGTTGTCTATATGTAGACCATACCTGGAATGAAAAAAATAATCAAAAGAGGTCACCACCCTCATGAGCTTATATTTGCATAAGTAAGAGATATACAACCCAATATATAACAAATAAATGGTATGTTAAAATATAAGAAGGTGATTAGTGCTATGGAAAAAGAAAAAAAAGTAGAGCAGAGCAAGAGAGGACACAGTAGGACTGGGGCTGCAATCTTCTATAGGGTGGTAAGGGCAGGCCTCACTGAGATGATATTTGAGGAAAGACTTAAAGGAGTTGAGGAGCTTATCTATGTAGATATCTGGGAAAAGACTATTCCCAAAGAGAAGGACAGCCAGCTAGTCATATGACATAAAGTGGAAGTACATCAGGTGAGCTCAAGGAATAACTAGAAGGTCAGTGTGCCTGGAATGGAGTAAGCCAGGGGAAGAGTAATAGGAGAAAATGTCAGAAGATAGGAAGATTTATCAGCCTCTATCTGGAATTTGGATTTTACTCTAAGTAGGATGGAAAAACCATTGGAGGGTTTTGAAATAAGGACTGACACGACCTAACTTAGGTTATAATTAGATCACTGTAGCTGCTCTGTTGGGACCAGACTGTAGGAAGTGAGGGAAAGGATAGAAGAAGGAAGACCAGATAGGAAGCTGTTGCTGTTATCCAGATGAGAGAACATGGTAACATAGCCTTAAAAAAATAGATGAACAGATAATAGGAAGTGATGGGATTCTGGACATATTATAAAAGTACTGCCACAAGATTTGCTGATGGATTGCGTATAGGAGAGAGAGAAAAGAGAGTCAAAGATGACTCCAAGGGTTTTGGCAAAAGCAACCAGAAGGATAGAAATGTCAACATTTGTAAAACACATAGCCAAAAAAGTAGACTTAAACAAATCAAGAACTCTAATTAAAAAGTATAGGTTGGATTTCTGGTTTCTGATTCAGCATGTAAGCAGCTTAGAAGTTGCTACTCTGTTTTAACAAGTAAAAAACCTAGGCAAACTGAAAAATCAAAAACTCTTCTTATTTCCATCAGAGAATTGAGGTCACAGGGCAAACTGCTTCCCCCAGAATTGGAGATACAGATAAGAAAATACAGAACATCACAACCTACAGGGAGAACCCACAAACTTCCATGAGAATCAGTACTGAGGTAGGAAAACCTAAACTGTAATTGACAAATTGGGAGGCTCAGCGTGGAAAAATCAGATAATTAAAAACTCTAGGGGACCCAGTCATGAGGCAAGTGGTACATTTTTATGAGTTTTACCTCCAGAAGCTCTACAAGGTCCTCCCAGTGAATGTTGGACAAAAATTTATTCCTCCCTCTGGGATGGGGAAGGGGAGAGAAACTATTTTGAAATATGCCTGAGCATTCTGTTCTACAGGAGGGCTACCCTTAGGAGAAACTGTTTTACCAGAGCTTAACATGCAGAAGTTTTGTCAGAGGCTAGCCTACCTGGAGGAAGGAAAATATGAACTCCAGCCAGTTCTAGCCTTCCATGTGAGGGAAAAGAAATAGCCAATTCCAGCCGCATGTATTCATTCTGTCCCACTGAAGTCCAGGGAACCTGGGGTACTGAGAAACACCGCCAGAGCCCAGGGGCTCAGGCTCTCCAAAATACTGAGACCTAATCATAGGACTGTAGAATGTTTCCCCTCTCCCAGTACCCTACCACTATCTTACTAAACATCTTTTACCCAGTACATTATGTCTATCTTTCAACAAAAAATTACAAAGCATACTGACAGGCAAAAAAAAAAAAAAAAACAGCTTGAAGAGACTTAACATGCATCAGAACCAGAGTTGGATATAGCAGGAATATTGAAATTATCAGACCAGCAATTTTTTCAACTATGATTAATATGCCAAGGGCTTTAATAGAAAAAAGTAGGCAATATGTAAGAACATATGGATAATGTAAGCAGAGAGATGGGAATTCTAAAAAATAATTAAAAAGAAATGCTATACATTAAAAACTCTGTAACAAAATGAAGACCGCCTTCCATGGGCTCATTACTAGACTAGATAGAACTGAGGAAAGAGGATCTAAGCTTGAAAATATGGCAATAGAAACCTCCATAACTGAAAAGCAAAGTGAAAAAAAGCAGTGGGACAAAAAAAAACTGAACAGAATATCCAAGAACTGGAAATAACTATAAAAGGTATAATATACCCACAATATAAATAACAGAAGGAGAAGAAAAAGAGAAAAGAATAGAGCAGTGTTTGAGGCAATCATGACTGAGGGAGTTCCCATAATTATTTATTTTCATACGCCAAACCACATAGCCAGGTAACTCAGAGAACATCAGTCAAGATGAATGTCAAAAGAAAGAATGTGTATACCCTAAAACAAAAACTACATCTAGACATATCATATTCAAACTTAAGGTAAAGAAAAAAATATTGAAGGAAAATAGGAAAAGCCACCTCACCTATAGAAGAGCAAAGAACTACATCTAACTTCTCCTAAGAAACCATGCAAGCAAGAAGAGAGTGGAGTGAAATATTTAAAGTGCTGAGAGAAAAAAAATAATCAACTTAAAAGTCTGTACCCTGTGAAATTATCCATCAAAGGCAAAGAAGTTAAGACTTAGACAATCAAAACTTAAGATAATTTGTTGTCAGTAGAACTGCCTTGCAAGAAGTGTTAAAAGTTCTTCAGAGACAAGGAAAATGAGATACATCAGAAACTCAGATCTACATAAAGGAAGGAAGATTATCAGAGAATAAATAAATGAAGGTCACATAAAAACTTCTGTTTTTCCTATTCTTAATGGATCTAACAATAATATTTTGTTCAAAATAATAATAGCAACAATGTGTTCAATTATGCATGGTTATGTGTGCATTCATAGAGGCTTATGTATGATTGTATATAAGTGAAACAAATGATACAAGGGACAGAAAGGAAAAATTAGAAATATTTTGTTATCTTCCACTACCCGCTATGCGGTACACTATTATTTAAAAGTGGATTTGGAAGGATGATTACCAGAGGCTGGGTAGGGTAGTAGGGGGATGAAGGTGTGTGGAGATGGTTAATAGGTACAAAAAGATAGTATGAATAACTGAACCCTAGTATTCAATAGCATAACAGGGTGAGTATAGTCAATAATCATTTAACTGTACATTTTAAAATAGCTAAAAGAGTATAATTGGGTTGTTTGTAACACAAAGGATAAATGCTTGAGGGGATGGATACCCTATCTTCTATGATGTAATTATTATGCATTGCATGTCTGTATTAAAACTTCTTATATATTCCATAAATGTATATACCTACTGTGAATCCACAAAAATTTAAAATTTAAAATAAATTAAAATATGAGAAGACTTGGATTCATTGTAAAAGTACATTGCATACTCTAAATCACCCACTAAAAAGGTAATAAGATGTTTAACTTATATTATGAAAAAGAAGAAAAAAATGGAGTCATATAAAAGTCTAAATTAAAACCACAAAAGGCAGAAAAAGTATAGAAGACATTAGGGACAAAGAACAAGAATAACAAATAGAAAACAGTAATAAATATGGTATATATTAATGCAACTATATCAGTCATCACTTTAAATGCTAATGGTCTAAATACACCCATTAAAATACAGAAATTGTCAGAATAATCAAAAAAACAAGACCACAAGAAATACACTTTAGTTACAAAGACAATATAGATCAAAGTAAATGGATGGAAAAAAATATATCATGCTAACACTAATCAAAACAAACTCAGGCAGAAAATCAGTAAAGACACATTTGAATTCAACAACACTATCAATAGACCAGATATAGTTGACATCTATAGACTACTTCAACTAACAATAGCAGATTACACATTCTTCTCAAGCTCACATGGAACATTCACCAAGATAGACCACATTCTGGGTCATAAAACATGTCTTAATAAATGTAAAAGAATAAAACTCATACAATGACCTGCTCCCAGACCACAGTGAAATTAAACAAGAAATCAGTAACAGAAAGATAGCTGGAAACCGCTCCCCCCGCCCCGCAATACTTTCAGCTTAAACAACAAACTTCTAAATAACATAAGTCAAAGAAGAAATCCAAAGAAAAATTTTAAAATATTTTGAAAAAAATGAGAAAGAAAATAGAATTTATCAAGATTTGTGAGAAACAACAAAAGCAGTGTTGAGAGGAGAACTTATAGCCTTGAATGTATATACTAAAAAAAGGAAGAAAGATCTAAAGTAAATTATCTAAATTTTCTATTTAGAAAATTAGAAAAAGAAGAGCAAGTTAAATCCAAACTAAGCAGAATAAAAGAAATAACAAGCATTTGAGCAGAAATCAATGAAATTAAAAACAGGAAATCAATAGAGAAAAATCAATAAAAGCAAGAGCTGGTCCTTTGAAAAGATCCATAAGATTGATAATCCTCTAGTCAGGCTAACCAAGAAAAAAAGAGAGAAGACACAAATTACTAGTATCAGAAATAAAATAAGGGACATTGCTACAGATCCCATGGATATTAAAAGGATAATAAAAAGGAGTATTATGAACAACTCTATGCCCACAAATTTCTTGATCTAGATTAAATGAACCAATTCCTTGAAAGACACAATCTGACAAAACTCACACAGGAAGAAAAAGATCATCTGAATATGCCTATATCTATTTTTAAAATTGAATCGATAATTAATGATCTTTCAAAACAGAAAGCATAAAATCCAGATTGAGTCACTGGTTAATTCTATCAAACATTTAAGTAATAAGTTATGCTAATTCTCTAAAATCTCTTTGTATTAGTCCATTCTCACACTGCTATAAAGAACTTCCCAAGACTGGGTAATTTATAAAGAAAAGAGGTTTAATTGATTCACAGTTTAGCATGCTGGGGAGGATTTAGGAAACTTACAATCATCACGGAAGAGGAAGGAGAGGCAAGGCACCTTCTTCACAAAGTGGCAGGAAGGAAAAATGCCGAGTGAAGGGGGAAGAGCCTCTTATAAAACCATCAGATCTCGTAAGAACTCGTTCACTATTATGAGAACAGCGTGGGGGAAACCATCCTCATGATTCAATTACCTCCACCTGGTCTCTCCCTTGACACATGGGGCTTATTGGGATTATAGGTATTATAATTCAAGATGAGATTTAGGTGGGGGCACAAAGCCTAACCATATTACTCTTCTAGAAGATATAAACAGCAGAAATATGTCCCAAGTCATTCTATTAGGCTGGCATTATCCTAATACCAAAACCAGACAAAGGCAATACAAGAAAATAACGTACAGACAAATATTTCTCTTGAACATAGGTGCAAAAATCATCGACCAAATATTAGCAAACCAAACACAATTATCTATAAAAAAACTATGCCCCATGACCAAATAGTATTTCTTTCAGCTATGAAAGTCTGGTTCAACATTTGAAAGTTACATAATGTAATCCATCATATCAACAGGCTATAGAAGAAAAACCACATGATTATATCACTAGATGTAGAAAAAGTATTTGGCAAAATTCAACACTCATTAATGATAAAAATTCTCCTCAAGCTGAAAACAGAGGAGAATTTCCTCAACTTGATGAAGAACATCTGCAAAAAAACCTGCAGCTACATAGTACTTAAAGGTGAGGAACCAGAAACTTTCCCACTAAGATTGGATACAGAGCAAAGTTGTCTCCTCTCACCATTCCTTTTAACGTCATACTCAGAGTTCTAGATAATACAAGTTAAGAACAGGAAATAAAATATATACAAGTTGATAAGAAATAAGTAACACTGTCTTTGTTCACAGATGACATAATTGTCTTTGTAGAAAATCCAAAAGAAACAAACAAAAAACTTCCACAGCAAATAAGCAACTACAGCTTGAAGGATACACAGTCAATATGCAAGAATTGATTGCTTTCCTATATGCTATCAATGAACAAGTGGGATTTAAAATTTAAAACACAATACTACTGACATTAGCATCCAAAGCAATAAACTACTTAGATATAAATCCAACAACATATGTATAAGTCTATATAAGAAAAACTACAAACACAAAGAACTAAATCAATAAAGAGCAATCCTATGTTCATAGATAGGAACACTCAATATTGTTACCAAATCAGTTCTTCCTAACTTGATTCCAATCAAAATCCAGCAAGTTATTTTGTGAAATATTGACAAACTGATTATAAAGTTCATGTGGAGAGGCAAAAGGCCTAGACTAGTCAACACAATATTGAAGAAGAACAAAGTGAGAGGACCAGCATTACTCAACTTGAAGACTTACTAAAAAGCTACAGTAATGGAGACAATGTGGTATTGGCATAAGAATAAACAGATCAATGGAATAGAATAGAGAGCCAAGAAACAGACCCACGTAAATACAGTCAAATAATTTTAGACAAAGGATCAAAGACAACTCAATGAACCAAAGAGTCTTTTCGACAAATGGTAATGGGGCAACTGGTCATTCACATGCAAAAAAAATAATCTAGACATGTAACTTAACACCCTTTACAAAAATTAACTCAAAATAAATTATAAACCTAAATGTAAAGTTCAAAACTCTACAACTCCTAGAAGATTACAGTAGAGAAAACCTAAATGGCCATGGGGATTGTCAGTGACTTTCTAGATACAACATCAAAGTCATGATTTGTTAAAGATATAGTTGGTATGTTTAATTAAAATTAAAAACATAAAAACAATGTCATTAGAATAAGAAAACAAGCCACAGACCGATAGAAAATATTTTCAAAAGCTACATCTGAAGAGGGACTGTTATCCAAAATATACCAAAGAAAACCCTCAAAACTTAACAATAAGAAAAGCAGCAATACAATTTAAAAATGGGCAAAGATACCTCATCAAAGAAGATATACAGATGACAAGTAAGTATATGAAAATATGTTCAACGTTGTAAATTGCTAGGGGATTGAAAATTAAAACAACAAAGAGATTCCACTACACACCTATGAGAATGGTCAAAATCCAAACACTGATAACAGCAAATGTTACAGAAGATGTGGAGCAACAGGAACTCTCATTCATTATTAGTGGGAATGCATAATGGTAAAGCCACTTTGAAAGACAGTTTGGCAGTTTCTTACAAAACTAAACATACTCTTCCCATACAATCCAGCAATCCCACTCCTTTGTATTTATTGAAATGAATCGAAGATTTGTGTCTACACAAAAATCTGCATGTAGATTTTTATAGCAGCTTTTATACATAACTGCCAAACTTGGAAGCAATCAATGTGTCTTGCTGTTGGTGAATGGATAAATTGTGATACGTCCAAACAATTGAATTTTATTCAGTACTAAAAATAAATGAGCTATCAAGCCATAAAAAAACATGGAGAGACCTTAAATGCATATTATTAAGTGAAAGAAGCCAATTTGACAAAGCTATATGTAACATGATTCCAACTATCTAACACTCTGAAAAAGGCAAAATTATGAAGATAGTAAAAAGATCAATGTTTGCCAGGTGTTGTTTGGGAGGGAAGGATGAACAGACAAGAGCACAGAGGACATTTAGGGCAGTGAAACTACTCTGTATGATTCTATAATGGTGAATACATGTCATTATACATTTGTCAAAGCCCATAGAATGTACAACACTTAGGATGAACCCTAATGTAAACTGCGGACTTCGAGTGGTAATGTACCAGTCATTCATTGATTGTAACCATTGTACTACTGTGATGTGGGATGTCATTAGTGAGAGGTTGTACCCATGTGGAAATAGAGGTATTGAAACTTTGTATTTTCTGCTCAAATTTTCTCTGAGCCTAAAACTACTCTAAAAATTAGTTCACTAATTTAAAAGACTAAAGAAATTGGTAATTCTAAAGAAAATATTTTTCAGGAAAAGTAGAGATTGTTATACCAGATTTTTAAAAAGCAGGCCCAAATATATGCTATTTATAGGTGATGCACTTTAAATAGAAGAACAAAAATAAGTTGAGAGTACAAAGATTAAAAAAGACACTATGCAAACTAACAAGATTTAGAAAGCTGGTGTGGCTAAAATTTATATCAAATTTAGTAGAATTCAGGGCAAAAAATGTTATAAATCTAGAGACATTTCATAATAATAAATGAGCAATTCCTCAGAAAGATATAGCTTATTTTCTCTTCCTTACATGGATGTTGGTCACAAAAAAATATTTTTCATCCCAAAATCCATGTCAGCATTGGCTGCTGGAGAGCTCAATCTGAGACAGCAAGCTTGACTCAACATATAAAAATTAATAAATACAATTCACCACAATAACCAAATAAAAGAGAAAAATCAGATGATCAACAAAGTAGATGCAAACGTTTGACAAAATTCAATACCTGTTAATGATTTAAAAAATTCCACCAACTAGGGTCTTGGTACTCCTACACCTAGTCTGAACTGTGACTTGACAATTATAGCAACCAGAGCCTGATAAGGGCATGATGACCACAAGATGATTGTCATGAATGAAAGTCTAGGTTGCCCCCACCAACCAAGCCACCCGAACCAACACAAGTGCTAGCTAAAAATGAGAAAGCTAAAAAATTTAACACAGGTGAGAGGAGAAGGATTATAAAAATCAGTTATGGCCTTGGGATCAACAGCAGCAACAAGAGTTGTAGCTCTTCCCGGCAATGCTTGTAAAATTTTCCAAGAAATTTTGATGAATTAAGCTGTAGCAGGGTAGAGTAAACTTAATGTGAGATGCAAAAACTATCAGAGCAATGCAAGAGGAGGGACACTAATGGAAATTGCTCCCGTTGTGCACAGATCCCCTGAGATCACTTTATCATTTCTGTTTTCCCTAATCCCAGTTTCTATACATTTTTGCCACTGATGCGCTACACCTGCAGCTCTTCTTTGCCTACTGCCCTCAGGTTACCAGAGCCACTTGTGCAGAGAGCTAGAATTGTCTGGACCTTACATTCTCACAACCCCATGCCTACACTCTTTCTTTTCATTTGGTCCTTTACACTTGAGAGATAGCGTGGCAGAATGAAGCCCATCTTACTTGCTCAGGACAAACTCTGAGGTGCAATTTACACTCCATAGTTTCCTTACAGCATCAGGCTGAAGCTACCTTCCAAAAATTTTACTCTTGCTTAGATTCTTCCCTTTCCTTTCCTACTTCCCCCATTTCCTTTCTGGTTTCTATGGAGAGTGCTTTCCTTGCACAAGAGGAGAGTCTGGTACTGGGACACCCAACCTAAAATATTTTCTTATAAACCTCCACAACACCTTATATTTCTACTTCATATTACTCAACTCATGGGCAATGATTTGTTCAAAGCCTAACTTCCCTGATAGTGTGTAAAGTACATAAGTAGAGGGACTGGGTGCTTTTGTCATCCCTAGTGTCTAAACTACTTTATGGCACATAGATTCAAACACATGTTGTATGATATATGAATGAAAACAAACCAAGAGTATCAATTAATTAGTGAATTGGCGATATGTTTGTGGTGTTTTAAAAAGAAACATTATTTCTTTTTACATAAAAAGGCTTTTATACATAAAAATGCTTTATTGCTTTTAAGTGGATTTAGTGCATTGACCTAGGATAGATAAGCAAACACCAGTACTATAAATAGAAGTCCTTAGGAATTCACTTGTGATTTTTCAACCCCTCTGGGCACCTTTCTGTAACTGTTATTGGTTTGTTCTATATTTTCTAGTCTGATTATTCTTTTTAAAAGACAAGACAGACTCACAACAGAAGCAAAGTTGGTACTAATTGCACCCATTTCCAAAGTTATCCTGGGCGTTCTTCTCCATGGGTTCCATCCTTAAAGTTACAGTGAATTCTATGATGTTCAGATCTGATTATTTGAATAACATCAGCAGGGCACAACACATAGGTGAGCCCAAAATCACCACAGTTGCTGTTCACATCTGCTAAGCGGGGCCTTAACAAATTGTTCAAGTCATTAGAGAGGTAAATATAGGAAAGAAAATGTGTACATGAATCCACACACTGGGAGCTCTTCATTGAAGAAGGAACTGACTGGTGAGTGCTCTCAGTCACTTAATGACACCAAATTGCTACAAGTAGAGTTTCAGAATAATTTGAAGGCAAAGAATACAGAAGAGATGAACAAATGAAAAAAATCAGAGTAGTTTTCTATGTTAGCATGCCTGGAATTCTAACTACCAAACTGAACCAATTTGAATTCTTTGTTTTTAAAATCTTTCCTCAAGTCTTCTTCTTCCTCTGTGAGCTGAATACACTGCATCCAATATAAATGACAATTTTAGGTTGTAACGTGGAAGAAGACATGTGCATTATTCATGATACCTTGGCTCCACTTGTACCATCTTCCCTTTAGGAGCAAAAGAAACTTTGCTTAAGATAAAATAAATTGGGCCCCCTGCTGTAAGTGGGAGAGGGTCCTGGTGAGGAAAAAGTCAATGTGCATCGTGTATAAAGGTATCTTTATAAAAGCCTCATGCTAAAATTTTAGAGGTTGTTATGCCATCTTAGAAAAGAACGAGGACTATGTTTCACTTTATCCACTACAGAAATAGATTATTTGGATATTTTTAACTCAATTACTAAATCTGTTTAACTATAAATGCAAATTCTTAAAAAATATGTATGTGTGTACATACACACACATACATATACACACACACACACGCACATACATATATACGACACATTTATTCCAAACTTTAGATGAAAAGTTTATTCACAACAGCAAATGCAAAAACGGGGGAAAAAAGCAGAGTTGTTTTATTTTTGTTTTGTTTTTATTGCGGATGGCTTAGTATTTCCTTAATTCTCCTCTTGTGGCATGACAGTCATTTTTAACTACTGAATGTATCAATACCACAGCTTTTTCAAAAATATTTAGGAAGCTTACAAAAACAAATGATGTCATGGCTAATAGAGATTAGTAAATTAGAGAAGGAAATAGAGACTAAGAAAAAAATAGGAATTCAGATACCAACCATGGGGGTCAATCCTGTTTATGTGACTGAACTTCTAACTTGGCCCAAGACTTCCTGACAGCCAGACAAAAAGCTGGTAAGTCTAAACATACCAAATGAAAGAAGAGGAAAAAAAACCTCGCTATGAAACGACTTCATATGAAACAACCATTTTCCAATTATAAATTATATGCTGAATTTTTCATTTGGGATTGTAGCTAAGAAACCTTTTTCACCAGTGAACATTACACTTGGCAACATTTTTGTAGCAAACACATGGTCATTTCATAAAATGGTATTGATTAAATATTTAGTGCAATTGAGTGAAGGTGATTCCATAAGCCAAGTTTATATGTTAAACTCTGGTATCTAGTATGTTTTAATTACAGTTTTAAATTATCAAAAATAGTGGGTACCTTATTTTCCCTAAATGAAACTTTTCTCACTCGGGCTTTTGTAAAGAGGTGGATGATAGAAAAATTAGATCATACTTTCTGACCAGTGATTGAAACACACATTTCTATACTGACTGTGCATTAAAGTAATCTCCAAATGTTTTGTACACTGAATGAGCAGGTGGATAAATAGATCTTCTCTTGTAACAGTTGATGAACAATCTATAATTCTCCTTTGGATGGGCATTTGTTAGCAAAGCCGATAATTTTGTAAGGAGAAAAATTTCAGATCTGACCCAAAACTTTAATAAACTACAAAGGTTGACAACCTCACATGGCATAAAGTGGTTTTGGCTTAGTAGCACTTTTTAAAGGTAAATGAATATATAATGAGACCTGTGATCACAGCTCCTACTTCTACATGACACTGAGGTAGGAGACAGGACTCAACTCCAGATGCAGAGCTCGGACAAGAAACCAGATTGAGGACTAGCTAAAACAGAGGGGAGGGCAGAAGCAGCTTTCCAATCAGACATGCCCACCAGTCTACCATGTGAATTTATCATTGCCATGGCAACACCTGAGATACCACCTCTTTCCATGGCAATGACCCGATGACCCAAAAGTTACTACTCCTTCCCTAGAAATTTCTGCATAAACCACCTCTTAACCTGCATGCAATTAAAAGTGGGTAAAAATATTACTCCAAAACTGCCCTGAGCTGCCACTTTTTGCCTATGGGTTAGCCCTGCTCTGTAGGAGCAGTCAGGGAGCTGTAACACTGCCTCTTCCATAAAGCTGTTTTCTTCTACCTCTGGCTTGCCGTTGAATCATATATATATATATATATATAATTTTCTGAGTTACTTCACTTAGAATTATGGTCTCCAACTCCATCCAGGTTGCTGCAAATGCCATTATTTCATTCCTTTTTATGGCTAAGTAGTACTCCATGGTGTGTGTGCATACACAAAGGGGGGAAGGCAGAAGCAGCTTTCCAATCAGACATGCCCACCAGTCTGCCATGTCAATTTATCATTGCCATGGCAACACCCGAGAGTCACCACCTCTTTCCAAGGCAATGACCCAATGAACCATGTATACACAATGTATACCCAATGACCCATGTATACACGCACACACCATGGAATACTACTTAGCCATAAAAAAGAATGAAATACTGGCATTTGCAGCAACCTGAATGGAGCTGGAGATCGTAATTCTAAGTGAAGTAACTCAGGAATGGAAAACCAAACACTCTAAGTTCTCACTTATAAGTGGGAGCTAAGCTATGAGGAATGCAAAGGCATAAGCATGATATAATGGACTTTGGGGATTTGGGGAGAAAGTAGGAGAAGGGGATGAGGAATAAAAGATTACACACTGGGTACAGTGTACACTGCTCGGGTGATGGGTGCGCGCAAATCTCAGAAATCACACCTATAGAACTTATGTAACCAAACACCACCTGTTCCCAAAAAGCTATTGAAATAATGAAATAAATAAATAAATAAATAATAAAATAGGTCAATTAAAAATCAACGAGGAAATAAAAGGAGAGAAGGATGAAGAGAGTAGAGAGTGAGAGAAAGCAACTGTGGAAATTTACAAATGCAGACTCTATTTCCCTTCATTTTCAGACATTAAAATATCTGCTGAATTCTAGCAAAATGAATCTATTTTTATTGTTCTCTTCCTGAGTCAAGGAGAGAGCAGTTATATGCAGGAGTCAAAATGCCTAGCTATTGTCAGTTACCCCAGAATACCACACAATGCATGTATCAAATTCTTCCTTGTTCGGAGCACCCTTGTAGCCATCTTCCTTTTTCAACAATACCCTTCGTCATGTACTTTGAATTATCGATTCGTTCTTCATTCAGATACTGTTCGTCTCCCTTCTTTCCAAAATTCATCATAACTGCTGGCCCATGGAGCACATTATTCCTTATGGTCTAGTGGGGTTATGGATTTATTTATCGAAATACTGTTTAAATCATTTTTAAGGTTTGAGGCAAGAAGAGGAAGCTGCAGCAGGTACTCATCCTGCCATTTTGAAATGAAAGTTTTTTCTTGTTTTCTCAGTGAGATGAAAAACAAATACAGAATTAAATAGTTGTAGGGATTTTGTTTGTAAAACCTACTGTTCATACGTGAATATAAGACCAATGTCCTTTTTTTCCCCTCCATTCACACAATCACCATCTGTGATTGGCCATGAAAGAGCCTGTGGTAGCCTGGATGATGTAAAAAGGACATAACTTCATAGTATTTAACTGTCTGGCTAGAATTACTTTATCTAGTAGTGACAGACCCTTCAGCACTTATGTGATTTTTCTCTTCTATTCTAATAGTATAAATTGCATCGGACCACAGGGTCTGGGCTCCTTTGTCTTTGAGGACTTGCTATTATTCCTCATTCACTGTCAAGACCATAGAACTTTAAAATTAAGGCAGCAATAAAAACATTACAACAACTCAGCAATATAGATGTTCTCTCCATACACCACGTGAGGAAACAGTCTCAGTGAAGTTAAATTGCTCAAACTCACAAAGCTAATTATAAACTCAAATACTGAACTTGCTGGCCCAAATTCTGCCTCTCTAAAGTCAAATGTTATTTATTCAATGTTGCGCTTAATACAGCATACTTTAAGATAGCCCCAGCCCAATGTGATGACTCTTCTATAACTTCTACTGTATTCACTATATAATTCCAACCAAAAAATACCTTCATCTTGAGAGGTTGAACCGTATGAAATTACTGTTTTAATAATCCAAAAGTGGTCAAATATTGGCAATTTCCTATGGTTCAACTTAATATACTGTCTGTAATTGTGTAACACGGTGGATAATTCTTATTCTTTAGAAGGAAAAGAATTAAAAATGTATATTAGTATATTAATTCCTCATAGCAGTGCCTTGAGCTTTGTTGGGCATCTACCTTGATAAGCCAGCTAGAGGTAGGCAGATCCTTTCCAGGAATAGATTCCAACCAAGGTTTCTACTGGAGAAATCAGTTTGCCCCTGATGTAGAGGTGGAATGAGGCAACAAGAAGCTTACTAAAGAATGTGAACTCTGGAAATTAGTGGAAATCATCTGGATACTACTTACCCAGATCAAGAAACTGGATGTTTGAGGTAATCCTATCTCGATCTCAAGAATCAAAAAGCTCCAGCTAGCATCCCAGATACTACTCTCACATGTAATTCTTGAGAGTAGTCCACACTATGAGTCAGGAACCAAAGCTGTGTTTACTCACATGGCAGTGATTGGCATTCATTAAATATTCATCGACCTAAGGAACAATCATCCCAATTAGACTGTCGCTATTTTACCGGATATTACAGAAGATGATCTGAATTTCCTATAGTGCCTTAAGCATGTGTTTGAAACTTGAAAGGCATTCATTTAAAATCTCAGATTCTGGTTGTCAGTCTATCAGCTTCAAGGCTGGTAAAAATATTCTGCCAAGATAGATACATTAACCTTTGTCCCAGGGAAGATAAGATCATAAACTAATAACCTGGTCACACAAGTGAATGGTGCCATTCATTTTGATTGATAAACGTATTAGGCAATAGCAAGATTCAGGCACTTAGTTGTCCATCTTCTCTGTCATTTAAAGTTGAGGCTAATACTAAGTGGAGAAGGCCTTATTCCACAATCTTATTAGTGACATCCAAGAAGTATGTGTGTTCCCTGAGCATATTTGTGTGTGTGTTTTCCTATTGATCTCTTAGTCACATGTATATATTATGCCTTTCTGAATAACGTGTAAGTTTCTTAAAGAGGCTAAGTTTTCCATTTATTTGGTATTTCCTCTCCAAAGTATTTCCTTCTGATAACTAATGTTTTAAGAATAAGTAGATAATAATTAAGTTTAATTTTAATCTATATAAATTAAAAGACTAAGAGGATTTTATAACAAAAACATTTTTAAATATTTTTAAATATCATTTGAAAGCTTTAATTCCATTATAATAGAGAATGGTGCAAGTTGAGGAATATCTGAATATTTAATCCCTCATTATGGGCATATTTTAAAACATGCCTTTGGTTTATGTTTAAGATAATGAATCATCTGTATTACTATTATTACTACCATCACACAGGAGCATTAGGACATGTAATGACTATTACAAATGGACTCGATTTAGGAAAGACATTTTGAAGAAGACAAAAACACTGTGAGATTAAATAATTTATTACCATTGCTAAGATGAACACATATACTTAATACTCAATTTTATGCAGAACTTTAAAAAAATAGTTTTAATACAGTATCAAAATTTACACAAGTTTATTCTGTCAAAAGACCAGTGTCCCTTGTATTAGCTTCTGCAGGCTCTGCTGCAGGCACAAAAGCTTATTTTAAACGTCTTCAGAGTGTAGGAATACAACAATTTAAGGACGAAAGCTTTCCTAGGAAAGAAGGTGTAAATATAGCAAGCAATTTTCTTTTATAGAGTAATAACATTTTAAAATATAACATTTAAAAGGGGAGCTTAAATTGTAACCCAATTATCATAATTAGAGAGATAATTCTATAGTAAATTAATTCATAAATATTTTCTGAAAATAGAGGGATGATTTTTCATTACAGTAACATTTTTGAAAGTGTAACAAAATTCCTTCACAGTCTCCTACTAGTGACAATTAACTCATTATGTAATGAGCCCATCTAAAACAACAACAACAGAGAATATCTGCTATGAATCAAATCTCAGAAATTTAGAACCTATTCAAAAACTGGGAATTGTTGCACTTCTACCTTTATAATCTTAAACTACCATAAAAACGTAGCATTCGGTCACAGGCCTCTGGCACATTCATACAATAATCTATCATTGCATTTGGATAAACACAAAATACCTATCATAGCATTTCCAGTACACACATTCTAATATTATATATATGTATATGTATACCAAAAATAAGAAATAAACTAAGCAAAGCTAGCACACCTCTTTTTCAAACCTCAAGCAATCTGAACAAGAGCTTTTAGCCTCAATAATGAAGGACATGCGTCAGTTTCATAAAATGTTAGATAGCTGCAGTAGGCAAAGAAAGCTTTTTTCATAAATGCAGTGCAATATTTTAAAGTTTACATAAAGTTTATTAAATATACAGCATGTCTAGAAACTAAATTGTAGAAATTGACATCTCACAGCTCGAAACACTTAGAAAAATTATGTTTGCTTGTTTTTAGTTGAAATTGTTAATATTAACACCAATGGATACACTGAATGAATATGAAGGTTGGTATGCCCCAAGATGAGTCTTTATGAGGAACTCATTAAGATGAAAACAAGATATATTTATATTGATCAATTGAAGTAAATGGTACTCTCTGATAAGCACTCTACAAAGTCTTGCTACCCTTCTAGCTGGTAGGGAGAATTTACATGGTATTTTTTTAGCACCTCAGAAGTCAAAACAAAACTCCAGAAACTTAATCTTATCTTGCCAATCCAAATTAATTATGCATCAGGAATTAGTAGTTTGTTTGTTGACTGAAGTATAAGAGGTAGATGCCCAACTCTCAAACTTGGGAAGCTGGAAAATACCTCTTCATATCTTCAATATGACATGGTAGAAAACTCCCACCATTATGTGTAATGAGTCATCTCTATTCAAAACACTGAGGCTCCACTGGACTCTTAAAACTATGCAGGTTTCCCAATTACAGTATTATATCTGGGGAGTTAAAAACACTTAGTTCTAATGAAAACACTGGTACCAAAATGGTGATTTTCAAAGCTACTCTGAGATTTTCAAAGCTACCTTGTTTGAGATTGACTGTTGTGGACATTGAGGTGAGAGACACAGAATATCAGCTTGAGGGGAGAAGTTGTACTACAGGTTTTAGAGGGGAGATATGTGCAATGTACAATCACTCCATGTTATTCCATGAGTCCAGGTTTGTGGAAACCCACTTTTTCCTTTTTCTTCTTCTTGTCTTCTATCACTTTCTGGCAGTGGTGATCTCCTGTTTGAAAAAGAGTGCATCTCACATTGGTCCTTTGTACTGGTTTCCTGACAAATGTTGCCTAATTCCAGGACACGAACCTGCAGCATCTCCAAGTTTCCTCCACACAACCTTAAAAAAAAAAAAAGAAGAAGGAGTGAGTATCTTACTTTTCCTCTTTCACAAGGAGATTTGCGTTTCTTAAGGGTAAATTAAGAGAGGAGCAAAGACGAAGTAAAGACAAGAGACAAAATATCTACATGAATGAGTTCAAATACAAAATAAAATGTGATGACAAGCTTCTTAAAACACAAGAACTACTTAGTAGTAGGGAATACTAAACCTTGTTAGTAACCAGGGTCAAAATTTTAAAATGATGTATTAACTTACTGTAGTTATATAAGTGGTCCCCAACTCTGACTGCACACTAAGCACTTGAGGAACTCTTAAACAGTAATCCCCATCCTTGAAGATTCTGATTTCACTGGGAGAAGTGAGGCATGGACAACTGCATTTTAAAAAAAAAGCTCTAAAAGTAATTCTAATGTGTAGCCAGAATTAAGAACACCTTGGCAAGATCATCCTGGTTCCTATATTATACATCCATAACAAAGGATATCAGTGTTTAATGTGCTGAGGAAAATGAAGGAGCTTTTGTTATTGAGCTATTTAAGTCCTGAGGTGGTATGGTAGTCTTAGGGCCACTAGTAAATTTCTCT
This sequence comes from Symphalangus syndactylus, assembly GCF_028878055.3. Classification (NCBI taxonomy): domain Eukaryota; kingdom Metazoa; phylum Chordata; class Mammalia; order Primates; family Hylobatidae; genus Symphalangus; species Symphalangus syndactylus. Next base: position 84,339,516 of record NC_072436.2, read on the forward strand.
GCTTTTTTCTACAGAGTGGGGTCATCAGTTGTCACAAATCTTAGCTACCAAGCAATATGATCTCTTGGATTCCAAAACAGAAAGCATCCAAATGTAGGCAGATGATAAGAATAAATTCAAGAATCACTGAAAGAGATACAATTACAATATGTTAGAAGCTGGGACACATAGAGGGACAAAAGGTGCAATCAAGAATAATGTAAGCATAAACGTAAAACTACTGAATTAACCAATAATATATCAATGCACTAACATTGATTGGAATACACACACATGCACATGCATGTATGTGCACATGCACAATAACAGCCATACCCTCCCAGATTATTTCACACTAAGGATTATGATCAGATTGATTGATTGCACAAAACTTTACAATACTCTAACATGAACACAAAACTAGTTTGTTCATTAATTATTCATAAACTGTTTCTTTTGTTTGGTTTTGTTTTGCTTTTAAATAGAAGTGGATACCACAGGGAAACCCAGTACCATTCATAGCAATACACAATATAGGGCTCTGTTTACCTTCATTTCTAAGCCAAAGAAAGTGTTAATGTCAATGTCTCAGCATATACCAATACATGGCATAAATATCCCGGTGTACTCAAAAGGAGTTGAACTTAGGGTTCTTAAATATCCGGAAAGGAATTATTAATATATAGCAATGGATGGCTCAAGCTATACACAAGAGAGTTAGGAAAGTCTCATTTCTTAATAAATTTACAGACACAAACACTGAATCAAGGAGCCAATGGATGCTACGGACTTTCCTTTTCTAGCCCTTAAATACAATGATATCTATCCAGAATGCTTTGAATGGGTGGTTTAGAGGCAGAGGGTAGACTTAAGGACCTCACAAGGATAACAGACACCAGCACTAGATGGTTACAACTCAAAAGTGCAACTCCTCTTCAAATATTGAAATGTAGAACACAATGAGCTTAACCCACATATAACTATGTGGTGAAAGGAAACTCTTAAAGAAGGCAGAACTTTGAACTAAACCAACAATAACAAGGTTGACACAGGAGTAGTGACTTATTAACTAAAAAGACATAACAGGTGTGTGTTTGAGACTGTGACTGAGATGACCAATCAGGTATTTCAACTGTCCTCAGGCAATTTATATGAGCCAGACAGACAAACCTAAAATAAAACAACTACTACAAAAAGGCAGATTTACTATTTCTTAGGGGGCAGTATATTTATTTCTGTAGCACAGTTTAGGAAGAGAATAGCTAATTACATACTAACCCACATGATGGTAATATGAATAATAATCTTTTCGCTGTGTAGATGTCAACAACATCTAATCTCTAGGAGCAATACTAGAAATGACAGCAAAAGTTCTATTGTCCCAAGTTATATCTGAGTCTTATAACCCATCTCATATTATGGGAAAACTTTATTTTTCTGTGACATTATTATAAAGGCATATAATTTCTCTACTAGAAGCCAAGCCTTCATAATCTTCGCTAGTTTCACAACTTATCTGTGAAACTGCTTTACGATCTGCATTTTTCCTTATTCTGTGGCATTGACTATGTGTTTTTGATCATGTAATTAATAATGGTGACAATAACATTTTTTCATTGTTTCCAAATATATAAATTTTCTTAAGAATCAGATTTGGGTTTGTTTGCATTTTTTCCTCAAATTCTGGGGATCAGAGATAAAAGGAGACAGAAAACATACTCCTAGAGAACTTAAAGGTAAACAAGGAGGGCAAGCTTTTGGCTTTCTGAAAGTATCTTATATAGTAAAAAATAAAAATAATACTGTATGGTGCCTTTCAATTCATTTTTGAAAATGAAGGCAAACAAAAAGATCAACATAAAACCAATCAAAATCCAATCCAGTAATGGGTCTCTGTTGAGACTAAGATATGAATTTTCTAATGTCCAGAAATTGAAAGGAAGGAACGGAAACGAAAAGGGAAAGAAACAATCCTGGAATTTTTTACAGAAATTCTGGCATGAAGCACCGTGGAGATGGCCCCCTCTGTAAGATACGGTGCTTTTCACTTTTCGTTCCTCAGGAAAGGTCCTCAAAGGAAATCTTGGTGTACTCCTGACTTCACTATTCATTAAAAAATAGTTCGAGCAAGTAACTTAATTTCTGGATCTTAGTGTCTTCAAATATAGAATTAGAGTGTTCGGGTTCTTACCCAGGGTTTCATAACTGAATTGCCTGAGGTCTGATGGTAAACTCAGAGATCTGAATTATGAAGGAGGTCCACATACCATTCTTTGGACAAACACTGGAGAATGACCTCTATGGCCCCTTCTAGTTCAACAGTTCCTATTGTCTGAACTTTCTCTCTCATTCCATAGTCAATAGATGAGAAGCAACAGGCATTCTTAGGTATGTGGCTCACTTTTTAAAATTTATCTGAGGGAAATACTCAGATTGAAAATCTTAAGCACAGGTTGAGAAGCTACAGAAGGTGAATGGTGGTGCATTTAGGAAAGATGACATCTAGAACTAGATGTCCTTTTGAAAACAGACGACAGATATGCAGGAAAGAAAAACAAGTAACTTAGGAAGGGTTGGAAGAGAAAAATCAGCCACAACACAGGCAAGCAAGAGACTACACATCTCATTCCAGCACATAAAAAATGCCCAGGGGACTTATGTAACATTTACTGAATTCCAGAAACGTCTTGAGGAGGTAGATGCATTAAGTGTCTGAGAATATCTGGTCCTAATAGATCTAAAGCTAAAGGGTATTTCTAAGCAATTTTCACATCCTGATAGGATAGAGAAAAGAATATGAGGGTAAAAGTATAATGTACAGCCAATTAAAATCAGCGTTTAATATGACCAGTGCTTAACCATGATTTCCTCCATTTAACAATGGCTTCCTCTACAATATTCCATTTAGCTATTTAAAGCCTCACAATTTATATTATTGATTAAATGATACATCCCATGTATATTACTCAAAAAATTAAAATTTAGTCAGGGATTAATAGTAAAAATCCAAGCCATATTAATGATTGCATTGAATATGCATGATGAAAAAAAGTTTGCTGTTTTTTTGTTTTTTTTTTTACTGTGGTCTCTGACTTCATGGATAGATTTCTATGTCTATCCTCTTTTTTTTTTTTTTTTCTGAGACAGGGTCTCATTCTGTTGCCCAGGCTGGAGTGGAGTGGTATGATCATAGCTCATTGCAGCCTCAAACTCCTGGGCTACAGCAATTTTCCCTCTTCAGCCTCCCAAAGTGCTGGGATTATAAGTGTGTGCCACTGTGCCTGGCCTAACTATCTTTTAGGTTCTTATCTGTCTTTCTTACCTTACTATATTCTGAGTTCGGGTCAACAATTGAAAGCTAAAGATAATACTTTGCATGACATGAAGCACACGTATATGATATATGAAGAACTAAGCAAAATTACCTAGTAAGGTGGCGATTTTTTCCAAGAATAGTTACAAGTAAATCTAAAGGTGGCTGTATTTTCTTTATCATAGGTTTTTAAACACTGATCTTTAACAAACTTCTTAGAAGTATAAAATAGAAACCCATTTATTTTATCAAAATTAGAAACATATTTTAGACAATAAATTTAGTATTTAGAAATGTTTGTAGAGTCTTCTCAAAAACGGAATTGGCTGATCATCTCTAAATTGAACATTCTGTAACATGATTGTGTTAATAAAACTACAACAAAATATACTGAATATAAAAACAAGGGAAATTGGTTTTATTTTCATATAAAAACATAAAGGCATTTGGTCAGCATTTTAAAAATATTCATAAAACAATAGCTAAGCTACGATGTGGCTTTCAACACAGAATACACAATAAAGCACATTAAACTTACATTGCACATTTCTCTGACTATAGCTTTTTCTGTCTCACTAAGGTCATGTTCATACTCTTTACCCTGTTGACGATCTATAGTTTCCTGAACATCCAAGACCTGGATTTGTTGAAAAAGAAAAGCAAATTTCACATGGAAAAAAGCTTGTTAGTTATGATAAAACCATCAAGGAGCTCCACTTTGTAAAACCTTTAGTTTTCTCCATGTCTGCATATCAGAGTGGATTAGTATATGGCAACATATTTTTTAAATAGCTGATTGTTCTGAAATCTATTTGGAATGATTCTATTTGATTTTCAAATGGCCACTAAAAGCAATCCATTGCATCACTAATAATCAATGGAATTCATTAGTGTCTAAAATAAGTATATGCATTTACTTTGGTCATTAAGATAACCTCACTGTGTCAACCATTTGGATATAGTCAATAACTCTTGCTCCACTGTAATGGTGACCAATATAAATAACTATGTGCCAAATGGTCCAAATGATATGTAGACATGGCCTGCATAAAAGATGACTAAAAAAGATGATAGTGACAGGTGAAACTGGTCAAAACCCAGGAATATGCACATAAGAACTACTGACCTCGCAGTTCTTGCCTGGACATGTTCCCAGTGCCTAAGAAAAGGCATGTGGAAGTGGCTCTTTGATAGTATCAAAGAGAAGCACTGGCTCCTTATAGTGAAAATATTTGAACAACGCTTTAAATATTTTTCATGAAAGCAAAATGTCTTGGAATAAAATGCTTTTAAACAATTTTAGAGGCTTGTCTCCACTTCTCTAAATTAGCCCTAAACAGGTTGAAAATAATATTCCTTTAAAAATGTCTAAAGTTTTATTGTGGGTACTTTTTTATGCTACAAAAGGAGAAAATAACTTTGGCTTTCTGTGCTGTTTGTTGTTTTTATCTATATCAGTTTATAAATCAAAGTGTTGAAGTAATACAAAAAAACTAATGCTCTTCCTAGAAGTTCCCATAGAATCCACACCAACTGCAACACTGCTAAGCTACTGGATTCTACTGTCGTCATGGTCAATGCTGATGGTCACATCTGCTACCTGTGAATTTACACCAATAGAGCCAAACTAAATGACTTAAGCATGAAGTGGGACCTGCAGGTCAAGTTCATAGACATTATCTGAATCTAACTAGAGTTCAATCCTGTAATAAATAATCTGATCACAAACTACTCTCATTAATTTGAAACTTCTAGCCATTATTATTATAAAAATGCCACTTCTGAGCCCTGATACTCACCTCAGATTACAGTTAATTTACCTTCTTACATATTTAGAGAAAATCACTGAGTGTGCTTGGTGAATATTCATAGAAAACATAAAGAGCTCCTTGAGCAAGCTCATTTACCTACAAATTTGATTTGTAATGCACCTCAGAGAAGTGTACTTCAAATCAGTTAATTTTTACTAAATGGAGTAAAGCTTCAATTAATAGTTATCATAAATTTTAAGACAAGAAAAATATAGTGTCATTACAAATGTACTAATTCCTTACAGTGATTTACATTTCCCCACAAACCATGACCATAGATTTTATAAAGCCTAGCGTCTTCTATAAAATCTATCAGAAAGTGAGAAACTAAGCCACTGTACTAATTATTTTCAGAATAGACATATCTCATGATATAAATCAG